>NC_044032.1:434362593-436762593 GCF_901765095.1 Microcaecilia unicolor
TCTGATCAAGTCTCGACGCACACACAGAAAACTTGATCAGATCATTCAGCAAGCAACGCTGGTGCAGCTGAGAAGTGACTTCGGGCTGTGGTGTCCCCCGGTCAGCACAGGTATGCTGACGTGGCGGGGAGGGGTTTTGGCAGGAAGGGGGTCCAGGGGTCAGTAACGCGGAGGGGAGGTGTTAATCGGAGGGGAGGGATGGGGGAGTCTGGAACTCGGTGGGAGGGTGTGAGGCCCGCCTGAACTGGAAGGGAGAGGGGTTTATACGCCGAGGAGGGGGCATTGGTGCGCCGAGGGCGAGGGGGGCTTTGGTGATGCGCGATGGGGGGGGGGGGCTCCTGCTCCTTATGTCGCAGCCAATCTGGTATCTCCTTTCTGGTGACGACAGCTAGGCTTCGGAGCTTAGCTCAGTAACTCCGAAGGAGGAGCCACGGACACAGGCAGGCCCATTAGAAATCTTTGCTCCTCCACCTTTTAAGGCACTATCTTCAACTGAAACAACTTTACACTTGTTTGCTATTGCTATTGTTAGGTGTACTAAAACCCGGCAAGCTCCGCCTACTGGCTTCAGCCTTTACAATGGACTAATTAGGTTTACTTCGTCTCCTGTTTTATTCAGCCTCCTTGGGCTAGATAGCCTCGTACAGTCTCCTGTTTAATCTACCCTCCTTAAGTAGTCTTCCTTTGGCGCACCCTACTTCCGCAGGAAAAGACATACTGTTTGCTGTCACATCAAGCGTCGGGACATGCTCGATGCGGCTGTATTTGTCGGATTTTGAGGTAGTTTTGGTTAGTTTGGGCGGTTTCCCTGCAGCATGTGCCTAATGGGGTGGTAGAAGGCAAGGAAAGGAGTATAAAGCTCAGTCTCGGTCGTGTTTCGGCTCAGCTGTCCATCTGTGAATTCCAAGCCTCATTCTGGTGTCCCAATAGCTTTTCTCAGTGAAATTCAAGCCTCATTCTGGTGTCCCAATAGCTTTTCTCAGTGAAATTCAAGCCTCATTTCTGGTGTCCCCAATAACGTTTCTCAGTGAAATTCAAGCCTCGTGTTGTGGATCCAAGCCTCATTCTGGTGCTCCAATAGTCTATCGCTGTCATTCAAGCCTCTTTCTGGTGCTCCAATAGCCTCTCTCGGTGATGAGTGCCAAACCTCACTCTGAGTGAGAGGCCTTAGGCAAGGCAACCAGTGCCAACCATTTATCTTTTGGGAAGCAGCAGCCGTGTGCTTGCTGTTCCTGCAAAATCTCCCACCGGTCTTTTTTTTTTTTTTTTCTTCAGCCTGAAAAAAGAGAGAACTTTACAAGGTATGTGAAGCACGAGGAAGCAGAAACAAAGAGCTTTTCTTTGCTTTCTTAGTAGCTGGTGCTTGAAAGTTAATGGTGGGAGGGGGTCGTAAGGCCGAAGATTTACTTGACATGCAGTACTCCTGCAACGGCCCTGGTAGTCAGCGAGTGCTCTGCTGTTTGCACATTCAGTTAAGGGCTACAGAACGGCTGTGCTGGTGTAGGTTTTTTATCACTTTCTTACAAGTATTGGTTGGTGATAGGTACAATTTTTAACTAGAAAAATCCCAAGAGAATTTTTCTTTATAGTGGTGTTTCCTCTGTGAGTAAGTCTGTAGCACTGACGGGTGAACTTCTACAGAAGTCACACAAAAGTCTCCACCTTAACCCTCCTTTGTCCCAGTCACAAAAACCCACTAGGGACAGAACAAAAATACCTGAATATACTATGTAAAGTACTACAGAAAGGCAGTATATCAAATCCCATACCCCTTACTCTCCCCATCCTACAGTACGCACTGAGCAGGCTGCGTTTTAGCGCACTTGTAGAATTGACCCTGAGCCTTTGTAAAATAGTGCTTAGTTTCTTTGCTGCCTCTTATGTGCATAGATATATGCTTATCTGTGAAAGCGCTAGTATTCTATACATTTACGCATTGAAGTGGCACAAAAATGCAGGTGACCAGTTAAAATGCCTGTAATATGTATTTCAGAACCACATGTATGCATAATCACTGGCCAGTTCAATTAGTGTCTTAGTAGCTGTACTAACCCCCCCCCCCCCCCCCCCCCCCAAAAAAAAAAAAAAAAAAAAATTATAAAAATTCTTTCCAGGTTTTGATTCCTGTCTTTTATTTTTGCACTAATTTATATGAAACTGTTCTCTCTGTTGTCTCAGATCTCTTGAGAGAAAAACTAGTAAAAAAGGCCCGTTTCGGTAGGCAATGAAACGGGCGCTAGCAAGGTAATCCCCCACCCTCCCTTGCTCTGTCCCCTCCGAGACCACGCCTCCCTCCCTTCCGAGTTCCAGACCCCCCCTCCCTTCCAGTTCAAGGCCCCCTCATGCCCCTCCCACCGATTTCAACTCCCCCCTCCCTCCGATTTCAACACCCCCCCTCCGCATTACTGACCCCTGGACCCCCCCCCTGTCGTGACCCTCTCTACCCTCCCCTTCCCACCGAAAACCCGCCACCGTCGCATACCCGTGCTGATGGGGGACCCCAACCCCCAACAGCCGAAGTCCACTTCTCGCTGCGCGGCGTTGCTTGCTGAATGATCTGATCAAGTCTCGACGCACACACAGAAACTTGATCAGATCATTCAGCAAGCAACGCTGAGAAGTGGACTTCGGCTGTTGGGGTCCCCTGTCAGCACAGGTATGCTGACGGGGCGGGGGAGGGGTTTTGGCAGGAAGGGGGTCCAGGGGTCAGTAACGCGGAGGGGAGGTGTTAAATCGGAGGGAGGGATGGGGGAGTCTGGAACTCGGTGGGAGGGGTGTGAGGGGCCTTGAACTGGAAGGGAGGGGGTTGATACGCCGAGGAGGGGGCATTGGTGCGCCGAGGGCGAGGGGGGCTTTGGTGATGCGCGATGTGGGGGGGGGGGGGCTCCTGCTCCTTATGTCGCAGCCAATCTGGTATCTCCTTTCTGGTGACGACAGCTAGGCTTCGGAGCTTAGCTCAGTAACTCCGAAGGAGGAGCCACGGACACAGGCAGGCCCATTAGAAATCTTTGCTCCTCCACCTTTTAAGGCACTATCTTCAACTGAAACAACTTTACACTTGTTTGCTATTGCTATTGTTGGGTGTACTAAAACCCCGGCAAGCTCCGCCTACTGGCTTCAGCCTTTACAATGGACTAATTAGGTTTACTTCGTCTCCAGTTTTATTCATCCTCCTTGGGCTAGATAGCCTCGTACAGTCTCCTGTTTAATCTACCCTCCTTTAAGTAGTCCTTCCTTTGGCGCACCCTACTTCCGCAGGAAAAGACATACTGTTTGCTGTCACAATCAAGCGTCGGGACATGCTCGATGCGGCAGTATTTGTCGGATTTTGAGGTAGTTTTGTTAGTTTGGGCGGGTTTCCCTGCAGCATGTGCCTAATGGGGTGGTAGAAGGCAAGGAAAGGAGTATAAAGCTCAGTCTCGGTCGTGTTTCGGCTCAGCTGTCCATCTGTGAATTCCAAGCCTCATTCTGGTGTCCCAATAGCTTTTCTCAGTGAAATTCAAGCCTCATTCTGGTGTCCCAATAATGTTTCTCAGTGAAATTCAAGCCTCATTCTGGTGCCCCAATAGCTTTTCTCAGTGAATTCCAAGCCTCATTCTGGTGCTCCAATAGTCTATCGCTGTCATTCAAGCCTCTTTCTGGTGCTCCAATAGCCTCTCTCGGTGATGAGTGCCAAACCTCACTCTGAGTGAGAGGCCTTAGGCAAGGCAACCAGTGCCAACCATTTATCTTTTGGGAAGCAGCAGCCGTGTGCTTGCTGTTCCTGCAAAATCTCCCACCGGTCTTTTTTTTTTTTTTTCTTCAGCCTGAAAAAAGAGGAGAAACTTTACAAGGTATGTGAAGCACGAGGAAGCAGAAACAAAGAGCTTTTCTTTGCTTTCTTAGTAGCTGGTGCTTGAAAGTTAATGGTGGGAGGGGGTCGTAAGGCCGAAGATTTACTTGACATGCAGTACTCCTGCAACGGCCCTGGTAGTCAGCGAGTGCTCTGCTGTTTGCACATTCAGTTAAGGGCTACAGAACGGCTGTGCTGGTGTAGGTTTTTTATCACTTTCTTACAAGTATTGGTTGGTGATAGGTACAATTTTTAACTAGAAAAATCCCAAGAGAATTTTTCTTTATAGTGGTGTTTCCTCTGTGAGTAAGTCTGTAGCACTGACGGGTGAACTTCTACAGAAGTCACACAAAAGTCTCCACCTTAACCCTCCTTTGTCCCAGTCACAAAAACCCACTAGGGACAGAAAAAAATACCTGAATATACTATGTAAAGTACTACAGAAAGGCAGTATATCAAATCCCATTACCCCTTACTCTCCCCATCCTACAGTACGCACTGAGCAGGCTGCGTTTTAGCGCACTTTGTAGAATTGACCCTGAGCCTTTGTAAAATAGTGCTTAGTTTCTTTGCTGCCTCTTATGTGCATAGATATATGCTTATCTGTGAAAGCGCTAGTATTCTATACATTTACGCATTGAAGTGGCACAAAAATGCAGGTGACCAGTTAAAATGCCTGTAATATGTATTTCAGAACCACATGTATGCATAATCACTGGCCAGTTCAATTAGTGTCTTAGTAGCTGTACTAACCCCCCCCACCCCCCCCCCCCAAAAAAAAAAAATTAAAAAATTCTTTCCAGGTTTTGATTCCTGTCTTTTATTTTTGCACTAATTTTATATGAAACTGTTCTCTCTGTTGTCTCAGATCTCTTGAGAGAAAAACTAGTAAAAAAGGCCCGTTTCGGTAGGCAATGAAACGGGCGCTAGCAATGTAATCCCCCACCCTCCCTTGCTCTGTCCCCTCCGAGACCCACGCCTCCCTCCCTTCCGAGTTCCAGACCCCCCCTCCCTTCCAGTTCAAGGCCCCTCATGCCCCTCCCACCGATTTCAACTCCCCCCTCCCCCCGATTTCAACACCCCCCCTCCGCATTACTGACCCCTGGACCCCCCCCTGTCGTGACCCTCTCTACCCTCCCCTTCCCACCGAAAACCCGCCACCGTCGCATACCCGTGCTGATGGGGGACCCCAACCCCCAACAGCCGAAGTCCACTTCTCGGCTGCGCGGCGTTGCTTGCTGAATGATCTGATCAAGTCTCGACGCACACACAGAAACTTGATCAGATCATTCAGCAAGCAACGCTGAGAAGTGGACTTCGGCTGTTGGGGTCCCCTGTCAGCACAGGTATGCTGACGGGCGGGGGAGGGGTTTTGGCAGGAAGGGGGTCCAGGGGTCAGTACGCGGAGGGGAGGTGTTAAATCGGAGGGAGGGATGGGGGAGTCTGGAACTCGGTGGGAGGGGTGTGAGGGGGCCTTGAACTGGAAGGGAGAGGGGTTGATACGCCGAGGAGGGGGCATTGGTGCGCCGAGGGCGAGGGGGGCTTTGGTGATGCGCGATGGGGGGGGGGGGGGGCTCCTGCTCCTTATGTCGCAGCCAATCTGGTATCTCCTTTCTGGTGACGACAGCTAGGCTTCGGAGCTTAGCTCAGTAACTCCGAAGGAGGAGCCACGGACACAGGCAGGCCCATTAGAAATCTTTGCTCCTCCACCTTTTAAGGCACTATCTTCAACTGAAACAACTTTACACTTGTTTGCTATTGCTATTGTTGGGTGTACTAAAACCCCGGCAAGCTCCGCCTACTGGCTTCAGCCTTTACAATGGACTAATTAGGTTTACTTCGTCTCCAGTTTTATTCATCCTCCTTGGGCTAGATAGCCTCGTACAGTCTCCTGTTTAATCTACCCTCCTTTAAGTAGTCCTTCCTTTGGCGCACCCTACTTCCGCAGGAAAAGACATACTGTTTGCTGTCACATCAAGCGTCGGGACATGCTCGATGCGGCTGTATTTGTCGGATTTTGAGGTAGTTTTGTTAGTTTGGGCGGGTTTCCCTGCAGCATGTGCCTAATGGGGTGGTAGAAGGCAAGGAAAGGAGTATAAAGCTCAGTCTCGGTCGTGTTTCGGCTCAGCTGTCCATCTGTGAATTCCAAGCCTCATTCTGGTGTCCCAATAGCTTTTCTCAGTGAAATTCAAGCCTCATTCTGGTGTCCCAATAATGTTTCTCAGTGAAATTCAAGCCTCATTCTGGTGCCCCAATAGCTTTTCTCAGTGAATTCCAAGCCTCATTCTGGTGCTCCAATAGTCTATCGCTGTCATTCAAGCCTCTTTCTGGTGCTCCAATAGCCTCTCTCGGTGATGAGTGCCAAACCTCACTCTGAGTGAGAGGCCTTAGGCAAGGCAACCAGTGCCAACCATTTATCTTTTGGGAAGCAGCAGCCGTGTGCTTGCTGTTCCTGCAAAATCTCCCACCGGTCTTTTTTTTTTTTTTTCTTCAGCCTGAAAAAAGAGAGAAACTTTACAAGGTATGTGAAGCACGAGGAAGCAGAAAACAAAGAGCTTTTCTTTGCTTTCTTAGTAGCTGGTGCTTGAAAGTTAATGGTGGGAGGGGGTCGTAAGGCTGAAGATTTACTTGACATGCAGTACTCCTGCAACGGCCCTGGTAGTCAGCGAGTGCTCTGCTGTTTGCACATTCAGTTAAGGGCTACAGAACGGCTGTGCTGGTGTAGGTTTTTTATCACTTTCTTACAAGTATTGGTTGGTGATAGGTACAATTTTTAACTAGAAAAATCCCAAGAGAATTTTTCTTTATAGTGGTGTTTCCTCTGTGAGTAAGTCTGTAGCACTGACGGGTGAACTTCTACAGAAGTCACACAAAAGTCTCCACCTTAACCCTCCTTTGTCCCAGTCACAAAAACCCACTAGGGACAGAAAAAAATACCTGAATATACTATGTAAAGTACTACAGAAAGGCAGTATATCAAATCCCATTACCCCTTACTCTCCCCATCCTACAGTACGCACTGAGCAGGCTGCGTTTTAGCGCACTTTGTAGAATTGACCCTGAGCCTTTGTAAAATAGTGCTTAGTTTCTTTGCTGCCTCTTATGTGCATAGATATATGCTTATCTGTGAAAGCGCTAGTATTCTATACATTTACGCATTGAAGTGGCACAAAAATGCAGGTGACCAGTTAAAATGCCTGTAATATGTATTTCAGAACCACATGTATGCATAATCACTGGCCAGTTCAATTAGTGTCTTAGTAGCTGTACTAACCCCCCCCCCCAAAAAAAAAAAAAAAAATTAAAAAAAATTCTTTCCAGGTTTTGATTCCTGTCTTTTATTTTTGCACTAATTTTATATGAAACTGTTCTCTCTGTTGTCTCAGATCTCTTGAGAGAAAAACTAGTAAAAAAGGCCCGTTTCGGTAGGCAATGAAACGGGCGCTAGCAAGGTAATCCCCCACCCTCCCTTGCTCTGTCCCCTCCGAGACCCACGCCTCCCTCCCTTCCGAGTTCCAGACCCCCCTCCCTTCCAGTTCAAGGCCCCCTCATGCCCCTCCCACCGATTTCAACTCCCCCCTCCCTCCGATTTCAACACCCCCCCTCCGCATTACTGACCCCTGGACCCCCCCCCTGCCGTGACCCTCTCGACCCTCCCCTTCCCACCGAAAACCCTCCCCAGCCACCGTCGCATACCCGTGCTGATGGGGGACCCCAACCCCCAACAGCCGAAGTCCACTTCTCGGCTGCGCGGCGTTGCTTGCTGAATGATCTGATCAAGTCTCGACGCACACACAGAAACTTGATCAGATCATTCAGCAAGCAACGCTGTGCAGCTGAGAAGTGGACTTCGGCTGTTGGGGTCCCCCGTCAGCACAGGTATGCTGATGGGGCGGGGGAGGGGTTTTGGCAGGAAGGGGGTCCAGGGGTCAGTAACGCGGAGGGGAGGTGTTAAATCGGAGGGAGGGATGGGGGAGTCTGGAACTCGGTGGGAGGGGTGTGAGGGGGCCTTGAACTGGAAGGGAGAGGGGTTGATAAGCTGAGGAGGGGGCATTGGTGCGCCGAGGGCGAGGGGGGCTTTGGTGATGCGTGATGTGGGGGGGGGGGCTCCTGCTCCTTATGTCGCATCCAATCTGGTATCTCCTTTCTGGTGATCTCCTTTCTGGTGATGACAGCTAGGCTTCGGAGCTTAGCTCAGTAACTCCGAAGGAGGAGCCACGGACACAGGCAGGCCCATTAGAAATCTTTGCTCCTCCACCTTTTAAGGCACTATCTTCAACTTAAACAACTTTACACTTGTTTGCTATTGCTATTGTTGGGTGTACTAAAACCCCGGCAAGCTCCGCCTACTGGCTTCAGCCTTTACAATGGACTAATTAGGTTTACTTTGTCTCCTGTTTTATTCAGCCTCTTTGGGCTAGATAGCCTCGTACAGTCTCCTGTTTAATCTACTCTCCTTTAAGTAGTCCTTCCTTTGGCGCACCCTACTTCTGCAGGAAAAGACATACTGTTTGCTGTCACATCAAGCGTCGGGACATGCTCGATGCGGCTGTATTTGTCGGATTTTGAGGTAGTTTTGTTAGTTTGGGCAGGTTTCCCCGCAGCATGTGCCTAATGGGGTGGTAGAAGGCAAGGAAAGGAGTATAAAGCTCAGTCTCGGTCGTGTTTTGGCTCAGCTGTCCATCTGTGAATTCCAAGCCTCATTCTGGTGTCCCAATAGCTTTTCTCAGTGAAAGTCAAGCCTCATTCTGGTGTCCCAATAACGTTTCTCAGTGAAATTCAAGCCTCATTCTGGTGCCCCAATAGCTTTTCTCAGTGAATTCCAAGCCTCATTCTGGTGCTCCAATAGTCTATCACTGTCATTCAAGCCTCTTTCTGGTGCTCCAATAGCCTCTCTCGGTGATGAGTGCCAAACCTCACTCTGAGTGAGAGGCCTTAGGCAAGGCAACCAGTGCCAACCATTTATCTTTTGGGAAGCAGCAGCCGTGTGCTTGCTGTTCCTGCAAAATCTCCCACCGGTCTTTTTTTTTTTTTTCTTCAGCCTGAAAAAAGAGAGAAACTTTACAAGGTATGTGAAGCACGAGGAAGCAGAAAACAAAGAGCTTTTCTTTGCTTTCTTAGTAGCTGGTGCTTGAAAGTTAATGGTGGGAGGGGGTCGTAAGGCTGAAGATTTACTTGATATGCAGTACTCCTGCAACGGCCCTGGTAGTCAGCGAGGGCTCTGCTGTTTGCACATTCAGTTAAGGGCTACAGAACGGCTGTGCTGGTGTAGGTTTTTTATCACTTTCTTACAAGTATTGGTTGGTGATAGGTACAATTTTTAACTAGAAAAATCCCAAGAGAATTTTTCTTTATAGTGGTGTTTCCTCTGTGAGTAAGTCTGTAGCACTGACGGGTGAACTTCTACAGAAGTCACACAAAAGTCTCCACCTTAACCCTCCTTTGTCCCAGTCACAAAAACCCACTAGGGACAGAAAAAAATACCTGAATATACTATGTAAAGTACTACAGAAAGGCAGTATATCAAATCCCATTACCCCTTACTCTTCCCATCCTACATTACGCACTGAGCAGGCTGCGTTTTAGCGCACTTTGTAGAAATGACCCTGAGCCTTTGTAAAATAGTGCTTAGTTTCTTTGCTGCCTCTTATGTGCATAGATATATGCTTATCTGTGAAAGCGCTAGTATTCTATACATTTACGCATTGAAGTGGCACAAAAATGCAGGTGACCAGTTAAAATGCCTGTAATATGTATTTCAGAACCACATGTATGCATAATCACTGGCCAGTTCAATTAGTGTCTTAGTAGCTGTACTAACCCCCCCCCCCCCCCCCAAAAAAAAAAAAAAAAATTAAAAAAATTCTTTCCAGGTTTTGATTCCTGTCTTTTATTTTTGCACTAATTTTATATGAAACTGTTCTCTCTGTTGTCTCAGATCTCTTGAGAGAAAAATGTCATTTCGGGGGAGAGGAGGCTTCAATCGAGGCGGTGGTCAGGGACGTGGAGGTGGCAGCTTTGGACGAGGTGGAGGTGGCAACTTTGGACGAGGTGGAGGTGGCTTTGGGCGAGGCGGAGGAAGAGGTGGAGGAAGAGGAGGCGGTGGCTTCGGACGGGGGGGCTTCAATAAAGGTGGATTTGACCAAGGACCTCCTGAGACAGTAGTTGGTATGTTACTGCTGAGATAGACCTACTTACCTGTTAATAACCAGTGGATATGGCTATATGCAGCCACTGCTGTGATCAACGGTTTTCATCTACAAGTGGCCAAATAGCTATTAAGATTCGGTACTTCTGTGTCTTATGTTTGATTAGAAAGTTTTAAATGCTTTAGTTTTCAAAATATTTTTCCACACCAGGCATCTCCAAAACATTTAGGAATTGGCAAGAAATATGGCTGTTTTCCCTCACAGTATATTGTTTTTTTTTTTTTTTTAATTTGTTCTTGTCATCTCCTTTTCTTTTTTCAATTTTTTTGTCTCATTCTGTTTTGCTTACATGTTCTTTTATTTTTCTCTAGAAAGGTGAATTAGTAGAGGTAGGAGGTTGCTCTTAAAGGGGAAGGTGGTATGTAGTTCACTTCCACCATTCATTTTATTTTCTTGTTCTCCCTCCCACTTGCCTCTCCCAGCTTTTTCCTACAGCTTCTTCCACACATCCTTTCCCTTCGCATATCCTCATTTTCCCACTTGTGGCAGACAGTGTCTGCATCTTCTGCTGTCCACAACTCAACCTGCACCAGGCCACATTTGCACCTTCTGCTTTCCTTGCTCTGGGAACTGTGCTGCCAAGTTAAGGTCAAGTTCAAGAGAGAGATTTTTGAAAATAATGAAGTTTGCTTGCTTGGTAAATTGGGAAGTAAGAGCCAGGCAGATCAGCACTGGTTGGTACCCGCTGGTGTTAACAGGACGTTTTTAATACTCTGTATGCAAAGCTATTGAACACTGAGGATTTGAACTTAAACTTTTTTTTTCCTTAGTGATGGGAGAGTTTATGCATCCCTGTGAAGATGACATAGTTCTGAAATGTACAACTGACGAAAACAAAGTGCCTTATTTTAATGCACCGGTCTACTTAGAAAATAAAGAGCAGATCGGGAAAGTGGATGAAATATTTGGACAAATCAGGGATTTTGTATCCTTTGTACTTGAGTGACGAATGATCTGCAGGAGGTTGCCATGTATATCTTTCAGGTACAGGCAGCATTAACCTGCCCATAGGGTGCTGACATGTGTGCTGTGCTGAAACACCCAGGGTATTCGGTGACAGAAGCAAGGTACTTAAGTAGAGTTGTATCTGAAATTCTACAGCACTGATGTTTTCCTTCCAAACTAAGTTGTTGTAGGGTCCTTCTTCTCCACTTGAGGACTGATTTTGATGGACAAATCATCTGGCAGGTTGCAAAGTTTGCATTTCAGACAATGTAAAAGGTCCGATGGAATACTGAATGTCGAACATTTATCTTCTTTCTAACAGTTTTATCTCTGTTTGAGCATGTTATTGGTTTTCTTTTAATGAGGCATATAGTAGTTGGAATTTGTGGAATTTCACCCTGTAAAGTTGAGCTGCACAGTTTAGGAAGTCTCACAGGATTTGAAAACTGAGAGTCTAGCCTGACTGGAACGTGTAGCTCAAACATACAGAGAGCCAAATTGTGGTGCAGATGTGAGAGACATTGTGAGGCAGCTCTGCAGATAGTAAGGTAAGGGGAATAAGTGACAGACTCAGCACATCAGTTGCCTGGGAGTGACTGTAACAGCAAGAGAGAGAGAGATGGTGTAAAGGTTGGGGGTTGGGGGGGGGAGAGGTATAAGCAAGAGAGACTGGGTCAAGGGTGAAAGCTGGGGAGGTAAGAGAGAGACTGGATGAAGGCTGGGGATATGAGTGAGAGAGGTTGAATGAAGACTGGGGAGTATGAGCGAGAGAGGCTGAGTGAAAGTTGGGGGGGCAGGCAAGAGCAAGAGAGAGACTGGGTGAAGGGGAGGGGGTTTGGGGGGGGAGAGGGAATGAATGTTTGGGGCCCAGGCCATGATGACACGTGAAACAGAGGCAATTGCCTCTTTGCTTTACCTATCAAGGCGGTGCTGTCGTATAGCTCAGAGCATGCTTGAGGAAGGGAGACTGCTGGCCTCTGCCAGTGATTTGCAGAGGCATCTTAAGAGACTGATTTATTAAAGTTTCTTTGCCTACAGGTACAGATTGGGAAAATAGCTTTAGTAAATATGTTTCTGAAAGAGCTACTGCTAATCTGGGAAAGGGATTCTTGATCTCCCCCCCCCCCCCCCCCCCCCACCCAATTCACTGGAGACTATTGGTGGAGTAGGAAAGGAGAAGTGGGAGAGGTCTCAGCTGCTGATTCCTAAGTTTTTAAGGGTCAAGCATTTGATACACTGCCTTCTCTGTTACAACTAAAGTGGTTTACACATTACATAAGGTACTTTTTTATCCTTAGTGGGCTCAGTCTGTTTTGCATTTGGAGTAGTGGAAGGTTAGGTGACTTTGCAGGGTCACAAGGAGCTTGTTTTCAGCCTACTGCACTAACCATTAGGCTAGCGAGCCCTTAGATATTTAATATATCAAATAGTACTAGGATTTTGGGGGCAGTCTATGAAACTAGCTAATAGGACATTTAGAACAAACTTTATTTTTTTCAGTCAAATACACAATTAAACCATGGGAGTTGTCAGTGAATATGGTCTGCATTGTTAATATGATCCAACATGGTGTTTCTGGGTTAACACTTTCCTTAGGGCTTCTGGACCTGGGCAGAAACAAAATTGAATGGATCCATTGAATCCCCTTCCCAAGAAAGTCTTTGATTGAATATAGGAAATATCTGACTGGAAGAATGAGCAATTTGGATTTGTTTGGATGTATTAAAACATGGATCATATTTCAGTTGTGTGCTGATTCATCTGTTGTAGTGTCTTGAGTGTGTGATCCTGATTTTTGATACTGCAGTGTTCTGTGTTATTTTTTATAACATTGAGGGGTTGGCTCTGCAGGGCTGTATATTGCAGGTCTTGTGCCTTTTCCCACAAGACCTGCAATATAAGACTTAAGTGCTGGTCAGAGTAAACTGTTCCCTATTTCCATTGTGTGACAAAATTGTCAGGATACTGTGTTTTGATTTGAGCCATTATAGCAAAGAGGGTCCTGTCTACGAAACATTTTCCCCTTAGACACCAGAATGGGAGAAAAGCCTTAGTAAATCAGGGCCTTTTTAGAAGACCTGCACAAACCATTGCATAATCTCTATTCCTTAACCAAAGCAAACAGTATGTTTCAGTTAAGCTGTCTGAAAACATGAAGGCGTCTTCCTTTAAAAAGTTACAAAAAGTAAGCATTATTCAGCTTGCACAGGACTTGTTTTTCTCCCTATCTAGCCCTCATCCCAGTCCCCGCAGCCTGTCCTCAGCTTTCTCCCTATCGCTCTCAAACTTCCCAGCCTTGCTCATGCTGTCCTTGTGCCATCAGCTCCAATGATTGCCCCTGGGAATAACTGTTCAGTGGAGCCAGTGGGTGGGGGTTGGAATACAAACCCATCAGCTTCTGAACAAAGTGTGCAGTTGAAAATGTGCTGTATATTAACTCTATAAATTGAAAAGGATTGCCTTATTTGAATCCTGTAGAGTTTGCTGCTGCTGTGTCTTTTTATTGAGCAAATTTTGCAGCCAGCATAGGTCATTGTCCTGCTCCGTGCAGTTCAGAGGGATCTGCTCACTTGTATGAGAAGAGTGGCTTGTGGATCACTGACAAGATATTGACCTCACTTTGTAAGGTGATTTAAAAAAATGAAATCTGACATCTCTGAACGACAAATCCTGTCATCCTGTGTTTATTTTTTGGTACTTGTTAAAAATGTAAATATGAATCGGACTTATAAATGGTTAGGATTGTTAAAGATAGATTTCAGGGGGAGGGGGGAATCTGTACTGGTAAGCTGTCAGCACTAGATGGCATACAAGAAAACACTCTTGTCTGAACTTTGCTGTGTGAAGGTTTCACTTTGCATGTTTGCTGTCAGGTGAGTGGTTCTCTCAAATTTGACCTGCTACAGGCATTTCACCACCAGCAGGTCAAAATCAAGAGAACCACTCACCTGACAGCAAACATGCAAAGTGAAACCTTCACACAGCAAAGTTCAGACAAGAGTGTTTTCTTGTATGCCATCTAGTGCTGACAGCTTACCAGTACAGATTCCCCCCTCCCCCTGAAATCTATCTTTAACAATCCTAACCATTTATAGGTCTGATTCATATTTATTCTTGTTAACAAAACCATTGCCAAAAGAAGCAGTGGTGAGAATATGATGTGTTTGCTGACCTGATACATATGCCTCTGTTTCTCTTTAATGAAATGGAATATTTTTTCTGATGTCGAGTTGCATTGTTTCAGAATATACAGAGAACAAATTGTAGCTTGTAACCACTTGCCTCCACCTACCCTCCTCTCTTCCTTCCCGTTCACATTAATTGATTTGATTTGCTTACTTTATTTATTTTTTGTCTATTAGATTGTAAGCTCTTTGAGCAGGGACTTTCTTCTATGTTTGTGCAGCGCTGCGTATGCCTTGTAGCGCTATAGAAATGCTAAATAGTAGTAGTAGTAGTAGTAGTAGCTTGATGGAAGTAGACTAACTTTGATAACTGTTGCACTTTGCTCTCTGTAGTTCGTGAGAGCATAAATTTCACTGAACAGACTGAAGGGAGAGGGACTCCCAAACCTATTTCTCAGCTGATGGAGTAGTATTTGGTTTGTTATTGCATTTGCAGTGAAGTCTTGCTGCTGCATGCAAAATAAGAGCTTTTTATTGTCACAAGTTAAGTATAATTTAAAAGGAGGCCATATAATGTGCTGGTCTAAGTAGGATAAACTATCCGTTGACAAAGATATAAGTTTAGAAGAAAAGAGTAGCCACAAATGTATGTATAGTTTCAGAAAGAAAACTTCTTATGCTGGTATTTTTAAGCTTATAACAAATTTTGTTCTCTTCTGCTTCTTATAAAATGTTGCAGTTTTACATCGACCCTTATAAGCTACTGCCTTTGCAGAGGTTTCTGCCAAGGCCTCCAGGTGAGAAAGGGGCTCCAAGAGGCGGCCGTGGCGGAGGCAGGGGCGGTGGCAGAGGCAGAGGTGGCGGCAGAGGCGGAGGTAAGTTTCTGGAAGCACTCTCTGATAAAGCAGTAAAAAAAGGGAATGTATTGCTGCCTGACAGATATGCAAGCAGGAGGTTTCTTTGAATGGAATAAGATGAATCCAGGATCCAAATGACTGTAGAATGGGGCAGATGAAATGCTATTACCTTCTGATTGCAGTAAGTTCCAGATTATTGGAAAAGGAGAGTGGTATCTTTCTAATGGAGCAAAACCTGTCATATAGGTAATCTATTAGGATTTACACAGTGTATTAACCTTTACTTTGGCTCTGAGACAAGATTGTAGTCTTATATAGTTGACTGCAGGTGGTAAAAGGGACAATGGATCCTAAGGAGCTTAGCTGAGATTGGGTGGCGGTGGTGGGAGGCGGGGATAGTGCTGGGCAGACTTGTACGGTCTGTGCCAGAGCCGGTGGTGGGAGGCGGGGCTGGTGGTTGGAAGGCGGGGATAGTGCTGTGCAGACTTACACGGTCTGTGCCCTGAAAAGGACAGGTACAAATCAAGGTAAGGTATACATAAAACGTAGCACATATGAGTTTATTTTGTTGGGCAGACTGGATGGACCATGCAGGTCTTTTTCGGCCGTCATTTACTATGTTACTATGTTTTGATACCTTGGTCCAGAATGAGACTGCATATCAGAGAGTCCTGCAGGTCTCTTGATTTGTTAAACTGGTCTGGAGATACTAGATTAGTGGTTACTGTCCTTAGACTCCATTTTTATGGAGGAGAATACCCCCCAAATTGACTTCTGGTGTCCCCCATACTATTCACACTCGCACCTTGTGACTTCTTTTTTGCTTCACCTTGCATGCTGACTCCTAACACCAGTGGTGCATCTGAGTATGGGTAGTAAGGCCCCTCTCTGATCACAGGTAACTCATGGGAGTGAGAATGCTGCAGAATGAGCAGAGTAAATATGTGAAGATGGACTCTCTGCTTGGGCATGGCCTTCCCACCAAGGGATTTACATTTTCCTGTTAAACTAGGATGTGTAGCACAACTAGCCTGTATGTCACACTTAACAACCAGTGTTGGACCCATAAAGGAAGAATGAAAAGCAATTCCATATCATCATGCTGATCAATCCATAGACTGGTGGGTTGTGTCCATCTACCAGCAGGTGGAGATAGAGAGCAAAGCTTTTGCCTCCCTATATGTGGTCATGTGCTGCCGGAAACTCCTCAGTATGTTCTCTATCTCAGCAGGTGGTGGTCATACACAGCAGCAGCTCTGGCTAGGCCTCCAAGCCTAATTTTTAGGTTTTGTTGAGTGCCTGGGGTTGAGGGCTCTTCTTGAGCAAGTGCAAACCTGGTGGCGCCAGGTCCCTCCTTTTCTCCCCCCTCCCGCTGACTCCGTTAGAAAAAAAAAAAAAAAAAAATTTTGAACGTCCTTAAAGGCGTTTATTTCGACGTTTATTTAAACGTTTATTGCAGCTACTCACTGGGACACCAGGTCGTTACAGCTTGGAGCGGAAAGCAGGTAATTTTTACCTTTTTATAGCAGGCAGGGGGTTCCCCGATTGATCTCCACGTGGCATATGGCGTCGGAGGGCGAGGGCGCAAAGAGTCGCTCCCTGGATCGCTTGGGCGCTTCTAGAGGGGATGCGGGGGTCTTAAAGTCTGATTCGCCCTTGTTGGGTGACAGTTTCGTGACAGATGAGTGTCCCGGTCCTTCCTCCGGTGTGGCGGTTTTTCCCGCCATAAACGCCCATCCCCCGCTGCTCGCCTCCGCCATCTTGGCTGGCCACGCGGCTCGGACGGCTTCTTCTTGGGCCGCCCTTGAGGTAGGAGACATTAATGCCATGAACGCCCTTAATTTGGGCGACGGCACAAAGCGGCTAAAGTTAAGCGCCGTTCTTCCCGCGCGGCTCCTTCGCGGAGTGTCGCGCCGGACGCCATCTTGGATGCGCAGCATGTCTCTCCCCCGCTCTTGTGAGCGCCGGTTGAGGGTGCGTCTAGGGCTGTAGCCCAGGCTGCGGAAGTGCACAGTCTGGGGGGTTTCTCCCCCGAGTTTGTTTTGCTGCTGCATCAGGCCTTCCTTATGCAAACGCTGCCCCTGCTCCCTCGTCTGGTAAAGAGGTTGAGGCCCCCGGAGGTAAACGCCCTCGGGTTGATTTCCAGGCCTTGGAGGACTTTGTCTCCTCCGATGTAGATGAGGGCAGCGTATCGGAGTTCTCCCAACGGTCCTTTGCGGATTCCTTGGAGGAGACGGATCCCCGCTCGGATGGAGCGGATGACCCCTCTGCAGCGCGGCTCTTTAGCTCAGAGGATTTGCCCAACCTGTTAGTGCAGGCCATGGGCATTTTGAAGATTTCCTCTCCGGAGGACGTCTCTCCCTCAGCCCCTGTTGGCTCTGCCATTATGCTGGGGACGAAGCGCCCGCCTAGAACCTTCCACGTGCATGATGCCATGCATACCTTAATTTCGGCTCAATGGGATGTCCCGGAAGCGAGCCTTAAAGTGGCTAGGGCTATGTCCCGCCTCTATCCTTTGCCTGAAAGTGAACGTGAGGCCTATCTGTGGCCTACCGTGGATTCTTTAATCACTGCGGTGACTAAGAAAACGGCGTTGCCGGTGGAAGGTGGCACGGCCCTAAAGGACGCCCAAGACAGAAGATTGGAGGCGGCCTTAAGGTCGTCCTTTGAGGCGGCTGCTTTAAGTTTGCAGGCCTCAGTTTGCGGCTCCTATGTGGCCAGGGCGTGCCTGACTATGGTGCAGCGGGCTTCCCCCTCGGATCTTTCCTTGAGGGCTGATTGGCCGGCCCTGGAATCGGGCTTAGCCTATTTGGCAGACTTGCTGTATGATGTCTTGAGGGCCTCAGCTTAAGGCATGGCTCAGACAATCTCTGCGCGGCGGTGGCTTTGGCTGAAGCATTGATCTGCTGACCACGCCTCTAAATCCCGCCTGGCTAGATTGCCTTTTAAAGGCAAGCTGCTCTTTGGGGTCGAGCTGGACAAAATCGTGACCGATCTCGGCACGTCTAAGGGCAAGAAGTTACCAGAGGTCAGGGCTCGGGCTAGTACTCGCCCCGGTACCTCCAGAGGACGGTTTCAGGAAGCCCGTCGGTACCACCCGGGCAGGTCGGGCTCCTCTGCCCCCTCTTCCTTCAAGAGGAACTTCTCCCCCAAGCAGCATTCCTTTCGCAGAGACCGCCGTCCCGGAGGTGCTCCCTCCGGTCCTCCCCCAGGGTCTCGTACCCAATGACGGGGCCTTGGTCCACGCCCCAGTGCAGATTGGAGGACGGCTGTCCTCGTTGCTGGGCGAGTGGACCACAATAACTTCAGACGCTTGGGTGCTGGAAGTCATCAGAGACGGCTACAAGCTAGAGTTCTGCCGACACTTAAGAGACGGGTTTGTACTCTCTCCCTGCAAGTGTCCGGTCAAAGCTGTGGCAGTGCAGCAGACCTTGGACAACCTGATCCGCCTGGGTGCGGTCGTTCCGGTGCCAGAAACTCAGCTTGGCAAGGGACGTTACTCCATTTACTTTGTGGTACCAAAGAAAGGAGGTTCTGTCTGGCCTATCCTCGACCTCAAAGGGGTCAATCGGGCCTTGAAAGTGCGGCACTTTCGCATGGAGACTCTCCGCTCTGTTATAGCGGCAGTGAAGGCAGGAGAGTTCTTCGCTTCCTTGGACATCAAGGAAGCGTACCTACATATTCCCATCTGGCCTCCCCATCAACGCTTTCTGCGTTTTGCAGTCCTGGGACGACACTTCCAGTTCAGAGCCCTCCCTTTCGGGTTGGCTACTGCTCCGCGGACCTTTTCCAAAGTAATGGTGGTCATCGCGGCCTTCCTGCGAAAGGAAGGAGTACAAGTCCATCCTTTTCTGGACGACTGGTTGATCCGAGCCCCCTCTTATGCAGAGTGCGGCAAAGCTGTGGACCGAGTAGTTGCTCTTTTGAGCTCCCTGGGATGGATCATCAACTGGGAGAAGAGCCAGCTGCGCCCGACTCAGTCCCTGGAGTATCTGGGAGTTCGATTCGACACCCAAGTGGGCAGAGTGTTCCTGCCAGACAATTGGATTGTCAAACTTCAGGCACAGGTGGACCAGTTCCTAGTAGCCTCTCCTCTTCGGGCTTGGGACTATGTGCAGCTGTTGGGCTCTATGACGGCCACGATGGAAGTAGTGCCCTGGGCCAGGGCTCATATGAGACCACTACAACACTCTCTGCTGCAGCGCTGGACTCCGATGTTGGAGGATTATGCTGTGCGCCTTCCCTTGGACCCAGCAGTGCGCAAGGCGCTGAGCTGGTGGACGCAGACAGACAAGTTGTCTGCAGGAATGCCTCTGGTGACCCCGGAGTGGATTGTTGTCACGACGGACGCCTCTTTGTCGGGCTGGGGAGCCCACTGCTTGGGAAGGTCAGCGCAGGGGCTCTGGTCTCCTGCAGAGGCAAAGTGGTCTATCAACCTCCTGGAACTCAGAGCCATTCGGTTGGCGCTTTTGGAGTTCATCCTGGTACTGGCGTTGAAGCCAGTACGGGTCCTGTTGGACAATGCCACGGCTGTGGCCTATGTCAACCGCCAGGGAGGTACCAAGAGCGCCCCTCTAGCCAAGGAGGCTATGAATCTATGCCAGTGGGCGGAAGCGAACCTGGAACAGCTGTCAGCGGCCCACATTGCCGGAGTCATGCATGTTAAGGCGGACTTTCTCAGTCGCCATACCTTGGAGCCCGGAGAGTGGCAGCTATCTGCTCAGGCGTTCTTGGACATCACGAAGCGCTGGGGCCAGCCGAGCCTAGATCTGATGGCGTCATCGGCCAATTGCCAAGTGCCGCGCTTTTTCAGCAGAGGACGGGACCCTCGATCCCTGGGAGTAGATGTTCTTCTCCAACAGTGGCCGACACAAGAGCTTCTCTATGTGTTCCCGCCCTGGCCCATGTTGGGCAGGGTGCTAGACCGGGTGGCAAAGCATCCAGGCCGGATAATCCTGGTGGGTCCGGATTGGCCCAGACGTCCCTGGTATGCGGACTTGATCAGGCTCTCAGTCGACGATCCTCTGCGGCTGCCAGTGGAGCAGGGCCTGTTACATCAGGGTCCCGTGGTGATGGAGGATCCCTCCCCCTTTGGTCTTACGGCCTGGCTATTGAGCGGCAGCGTCTGAGAAAGAAGGGCTTCTCAGACAAGGTTATCGCCACTATGCTGAGAGCGAGGAAGCGCTCTACTTCTACTGCTTACGCCAGGGTTTGGCGTATCTTTGCAGCGTGGTGTGAAGCAGGCTCACTTTCTCCCTTCACTGCTCCAATTTCTTCAGTGTTGGCGTTCCTGCAAGAAGGTCCAGAGAAAGGCCGGTCGCTCAGTTTCCTTAAAGTCCAGGTAGCGGCTCTGGCTTGCTTCAGGGGCCGCCTGAAGGGTGCTTCCCTGGCTTCGCAGCCAGATGTGGTGCGCTTTCTCAAGGGAGTTAATCACCTGCGCCCTCCTCTGCACTCAGTGGTGCCTGCGTGGAATCTCAACCTGGTGCTAAGAGCATTGCAGAAGCCGCCTTTTGAACCCTTGTCGAGGGCATCTCTGAAAGACCTGACGTTGAAAGCAGTCTTTTTGGTGGCTATCACTTCAGCCAGAAGAGTTTCCGAGCTCCAGGCACTCTCATGTCGAGAGCCTTTTCTGCAGTTCACTGAGGCAGGAGTGACTATTCGCACAGTGCCTTCCTTCCTGCCCAAGATTGTTTCTCGCTTCCATGTGAATCAGCAGCTCTGTCTCCCTTCCTTTCGTAGGGAGGACTACCCAGAGGAATACTCTGCTCTCAAATATCTGGATGTGAGACGTGTCATCATCAGATACTTGGAAGTGACCAATGATTTCCGGAAATCGGATCATCTGTTTGTCCTGTTTGCAGGTCCTCGTAAGGGTCTGCAGGCTGCTAAGCCTACAGTGGCAAGATGGGTCAAGGAAGCCATTGCAGCGGCTTATGTGGCCGCGGGGAAGGTGCCGCCTATCCAGCTGAAGGCTCACTCCAATAGAGCTCAGGCGGCCTCGATGGCAGAGGCCGGGTCCGTCTCCTTGGAAGAGATTTGCAAGGCGGCAACTTGGGCTTCGGCCCATACCTTCTCAAGGCATTACCGCTTGACTGTGGCTGCTCGGGCGGAGGCCCGGTTTGGAGCTTCAGTGTTGCGGTCAGGGATTTCTATGTCCCGCCCTGGGTGAGTACTGCTTCGGTACATCCCACCAGTCTATGGATTGATCAGCATGATGATATGGAAGGTAAAATTATGTATCATACCTGATAATTTTCTTTCCATTAATCATAGCTGATCAATCCATAGCCCCTCCCAGATATCTGTACTGTTTATATTCTGGTTGCATTTTAGGTTCAAGTTTAGTCTTCAGTTACTTCAGGAGGACTTCGTGTTCAAGTTTTTTCACTTGGATTCTTCAAGAGTTGAGACGAGTTTGTGTTACAGTGAGCTGCTGCATTCCTCTCCCCTCCGTTTTACGGGGCTGGATTGAGACTTAAATTCTGCCGGCACTCCCTCCCGCTTCGTGCGGCTATAGGGCAGCTTTGTACCCCTCCCGCTTCGGCGGTGTTAGGGTCAGTCAGCTCCTCCCGCGGTTGCGGTTGCAGGATAAGCCAGATCCCCCCGCATCGGCGGGTGTGGTGTCCCTCCCCCGCTCCGCGGGGATGAGCTGGACGGATTCCCCTCCCCCACTTGTGTGGGGATGAGCTGGGTTAATTCCCCTCCCCCGTTTCGGCGGTGGTGAGCTGGGCAGAGTGTCCCTTTGTGGGTGTAATTCTCTAAGTGCTGAGTCCTGCGGATGGAGCTTTGATATCGACATACTGAGGAGTTTCCGGCAGCACATGACCACATATAGGGAGGCAAAAGTTTGCTCTCTATCTCCACCTGCTGGTAGATGGACACAACCCACCAGTCTATGGATTGATCAGCTATGATTAATGGAAAGAAAATTATCAGGTATGATACATAATTTTACCTTATATACATGGTGTCTTGGAAAAAACGGGACCCCCCCCCCCCCCTCAACATTTTTCCAAATAACTCAAAAATGTCCTACTGCAGCAGAAGTTTCTGCCTGAAATTTTGAGACATTTCTGAGTTCTTTATATTTCAACAGGATGGAGCTCTAGCTCATCGAGCTCACAAAACAATTGAGCTCTTCTTAATTAATGAAACACCAGAACTCATTGAGTCGACAGTTTAGTGACGTTGAAGACTTCATAAATGTGCCGGATTTGAAAAAGGACACTTTGAATACAAATTAAGGAAAATCCCATTATACTAATGTATTTTTAAAGGTCATACTAAATGTTTAAACAATTACAAAGTATTTTGAAACTATGGAAGGAGTCCTGTTTATTCTGGACACCGTGGGGCTGTGGTACTTTTGTGTGTCTAAGTGCTTTGAAAATGAGGCCCTATGTATATATTGTTGATGTGTGTGTTTCTGTGTATGTCCAAGAGCAACTTAAAAATTAAATATATATTTTAACCTTTAAATTGCTCTTAGACCCCCCATAAAAACATGTAGAGCTGCTGACATATAGGGGACACTTGTGAAAAAGAGACAAGAAAACTTGTGTTGTAATCTTTATTCTCCATAGTTGAATGATAGCTGTCCTTCACTAAATCGTTTTTGACTCCTTTACTCACATCAACATGAAACAGGGATATGGGAAATGGGAGATTTTTGTGTCCTATATAAGGAGTCCATCTGTTCTGTAGGATTAGTGAAAGGATATGCCCACTACATCTTAAATTCAGAGAGCAGATTGTGCTCACCTCCACCTTATTCATCATAGTAAAGGGATATAGTACATGTTAACAAGGATAAAATGCAGACAGGATTTTGCACATTTAAAGATGGTGATGGCAGATGAGCATTTTCTATAACGGCCAGGATGAGTATCTGCCATCATCATCCTGGCCGTTATATAAAATGCTCCTTAGTGTGCAGACATGGACCTCTTAAATGGTGTTGAGCAGCATCCTTGTGAACACAGTGCATAATTTCTGGTCAGCTGAGTGATCAGCAGAAGTAAGTTGTACTGGAAGTCATGTAGCTGAAATGCTAATCTAAAAAGGTTTTTGTCTAAGGACTTGGAACATCTGTTGTCTTTGCTGCCTGTGGGTTTGTCTTGTCATTGGAGATTACTGCATTAGTTTAATACCATTAACTTCTTGACTTATGTTGGGGCACTTGGCTTTCTGTGTTCAGCTTTGTAGTAGTGATGCATGGGAGCAATTAATAGTGCACCTGTCAGTGTTGCTGCTGCTTTTACCTGCAGGAGGCTTCCGGGGAGGACGAGGCGGTGGAGGTTTCCGAGGAGGACGAGGTGGTGGAGGCTTCAGAGGAGGACGAGGAGGAGGAGGAGGCAGCCGTGGTTTTAGGGGTGAGTATGAGATGGTCATAGCACAAAAGGCCCTTGTATGGCAGTACCATCAGATTATTGCTAGAGATCTCCGATGCCATTTTGAACTCAGCACCAGCATGGGGCAGAAGTGACTAGGGATCATTCGTGTCCCAGAACCCCTAGACACCATGGATTTGAACAGGTAGGCCTGGGAGGGGGCGGGGTTAGGAGTAGGAGTAGGATATGGGGAGGTTGTGTTTGGGTGGGGAGGAAGGAGGATATGGGAAGGTTGTGTTGAGGTTGGAGGACTTCAGGGGAAGGGGAGAACATTCTTTGTAGTCCCTGGCCTCTGTAAGATGCGGCGTAGGAGCATCAGGCCATGGCTTATTGACCTGATGCTCCCAGACAGTATGAATAACGCAGTTAGAAAGGTTAATTGCAAGCTCTTGAGAATCACTGACCTGCAGGGCTCAGATACAGCATATTGGTGACTCCTACGGTAAACTAAACTGCGGAAGAAACCCCACTTTCACCACATCTTAAGAAATAAATATAAGCTCTCTTGAATGCTGATTTGATGCTTTTCTTTCTAAATAGGTGGACGATAAAATGGACTGAAATTTCTTGATCTCTCCAAATCAAATTAATGAGCGAGGAGCTATTTTAGTAGCCATTTTCCGAGGGACAGCAGAGTTTGAAGAGAATATTGGATGTCAGAGAATATCCACATGCTGCCAGTGTTCTATTCCATGCCAGCCACTTGTCAGGACAATGGCCAGAACACCTGTCTAAGAAATTGATACATCATTCGGGAATATACTGAACATTTTAAAAATATATTTTTAGCACAATTGCTCTCTTTTAAAATATTTTATTCTTTTCAGACTTATCAGTACTTAAAAACATGCAGTTCCTGACTCCAGTTTTTCACAGTGGTAAGAATGAAATCCATAGGACAGTAACCCGGCAAGAAGCTTCTTCTCAGACCATCCATGAGTGTGTTTTAGGACTTGGTGCATTTGTCATTAGCACGATGAGCTGAAAACACACAGGCTATAAGTTAAAACCTTGCCTGCATTCTGGGTATTTGCCTGAGGATAAGTTGGCTGAATCATACTTTTGATTCTTGGATGCAGCTTGGGACTTCTGACATTTATTTACAGATTTCTTTGGCTTCTTGTTACCCTCTGTGATTTAGTTCCAAAACACCTCTCTCCATGGATGGCTATCTGAATTGTGGGCTAGATTTGGCTTTTTTTCCCCTTATGATCAGTGTCTGCTAAGGAACAGGCTCTGTTTGGTGTAAATGCCATTGTATTTTACTTTTTTCTAATATGTTTTTTTTTTTTGGTATATGTTATTTATAGCCATGCTGTACTAATAATTTAGCCCCTGGATGGAGGGAAATGTTTTGTAATAAAGGCATATTTTCATTTGTGTGTCGAAAGGACTTGAAAGGCAGGGCCTAGGATTCTGGGATCAGTCATATTTGGACACCAGTTCAGGAAAACAAGCTTCATTGTTGACCTTTGAACAATGACAACATCCCAAATACATGTAAAAGATGAAGTAGATTATAAAAATGTACAAGAGAATAGTATGGATTGCATTACATCTTTCTTCCACGTCCATTTTAAGTCTAGCTTCCTAAAAGGAAACTGGCCTTGTTACAATTCATGTTTTGGACGTTTCACTCAAGTTTCTGCCGCAAGTTAATAAGAGTGCTGGTGACTCCCCTGCTCTATCTTTACATGCCTTTGGTATCCACAATGTTTAGAATCCTTATTTATTTTTTTTTCTTACAATGAACTGGTTAGGCCTGGTCAGTGCATTTTTTCTAGCGAAAAAGGTGCCGGTACTCAAATGCCAGGCCATCCTTGAAGGGTGGGGTCATCACTGAGGGATTCACCCCACAATAGCCAGGCCCCCTGGAACCAGTCACAGAATCTATGACAAGGCAGAATTGGTGTGTAGAGCCTGAGCTCTTTCATTAAAACTTGGGGACCATGGGTCAATTTTAGCAGACTTTGAAAAAGGTGCCGGTACTCCGTACCCCCCTCAAAAAAAGCCCTGGGCCTGGTAATTGAAATCTCAGGGAAGTTAGAGTATGTTCTGATGTCATCAAACATTTTTAAAGCTGGTTTGCCATTGGTTAATGGTTTTGTTTATCAGACAACTCCATTTGCTTTTATGAACAGAAATTCCTATAACAAGTGTCATAGCATATCTACATTTCTTACTGAAGAAAGGTGGTTGCTGTGTTTAATCCATGTGAATACATGAAAATAAAAGGTTAACAAATGAAAATATATATGATGTTTGTCTTTTTATTGGACTGGCATCTTATTTTTTGTTAACCTTTTTATTTTTGTGTACTAAAGCGAGAAACTAGGCATGATAAGACCATTCACAAATCTTTTTTTTTTTTTTAGTGTGCTCTTGCAGTATTTCATGGAAAAAGGCTTTTGTTCCTCTTGGGCTGCAAGAGTAGCTCATTGGATGGCGATCTGGTTTTGCATAAAATAGTTAGCTACTGCAAATGAGCATGCTGTATGCAAGCATCATGAAACTGTTTTTAGATCACAGCATGAGCTGTGCCCCCATATATGTATTCATATTTTCCCATAATCAGACTTAGGTGTTGGTAAACACTTTATAGAGGCTGCAGCAAAGAAAAGTGAGTGCAGTGTACTTTACAGTTTGATGTGGGAGCAGTGACTTGATACTTGTCAAGAGGGTGAGGGTGAGTGGCAAAGGCTAGATTGGTGCCCGGCATATGTTACTTTTTCTCCTGATCACCTCGGTCACTGACGGTTACCTAAAGGTTCCAACATTCAGCAGTAGCTCAATTTTTTGTTACTATACCTGTTAGGAAGCTAGATTGGTTTAGTTTTAGAGTTGACTCAGGTTAAAAGTGGCCAGGTTTGATCCCTAGTGTATGATACTTTAGAAAAGGCAAAAGAATCTTTTGGAACTCAAGTCAGTTCTTAAATATTTAAAATTCTTTCCTTGAACCTTTGAGTGGCTGTCTGATTAAATGTCTGGATCAGCACCTTTCAGAATCTCATTACAAGTGAACACTGCACTACACTTCTCATCCATTCTCTGTTTTATTTTAAGCCGTGCACAGAAATTGTATCTGGTCCAGGAAATGGTGTTAAACTTGTAGACCGCAGTTGAATCACGGTCTACGAGGAGAAAGCTTACAGCCTGCCTAAGCTAAGTAAAACTTTATAGCGTATACGGCAGAGCAGCCTAGTTGCTTTTTGATACAAAATTTTTTCAAAAACACTAAAAAAAAATAATACAAAATAAGGAGGTTTTTTCAGCGCCTGTGATGATTAATGTGTAGCCTTTATCCCATTTACATCATTGGGAGGGGCTTGTTTTTGAGGCGTTTTCCTCCTAATCAAGAAGTTCTCTGACTTACATATAGATAACTGTGTTCTGTAATTATATGTACAAACTTGTGTTAATAAACATCTAAGTTTTGTAGTAACTTTTAGGAAGATATAAACTGAAAACCTCACCTGTCCCTATTGGCCTTTTTGTTTTGAGTATTTATGTACTTCTGCTAAATTATACTGGGTGGTAGAAATAACCTGTAGTGATAGCTTGTTGAGTTTAGCTCCTCCACCACCTGGAATCTGTTTGGCTATATAAGAAGACTGAAACTTATGCAGCTTATTTTTAGTTTGACCCCCAACTCTCTTTATCTCAAGCATTGATATATACTCTTTTTGTTTTAATCCAAAGCCTTACTATTAGTATAGCCATATTTCAGCTATTCCACTTAAGAACAACAGATCAGGCTGACCAGTTTCATCTGTCTTACATTAAATGTATGGATGAAGTATGTCAAATTTTTTGGTTTAAACAAAAATAGATATTATTAAAATCTATACATAGTACTATAGTGACTAATTCAGTATTGGCTACATCACAATTAAAGAATAGATCAAACTGTTAATAGCTGCAAGATTGTGTGAATCTATTCCATACTGAAATAGATGAAATACAAGGGGTCTGCAATTGCTACTATTGAATAGGCTTGCTATACTGAGGCACTTCTCCCATTCTTATAGCTCTAGTGAAAACAATAAGTCATCCATGCTCTACTGCTGGATAACCTCTGTCCAGCAAGTGATCTTGCAGTACAAGGACTTGCAGTTTGAAGTCGGTACTGCAAAAATTGAGAATAGGGTAAGCTTTTTTTTCAAACAGGTGCATTGCAACTTGTAAACAATGCGCGGTGTCTTTCCTGAATTCATGTTTTATTACCCAAACCTCCAGGAAAATAATCTGTGATGAATGATAGGACATTACAACTTGAATTTCATTTTGTTGAGCATTAAGCCAAACATCAACGTATCATAACCAAAGCTGTACAGTGGAAGAAAAAGGAAAATTCATCAACCACTTCTTTGCAATCGCCATCATAAAAAGATTTGCTGCTATGAGGCCATTGTGGCTCCCATCGCAACCCCAGATATTTTCTGAAATAGTTTGTGGCCAAATTGGGAAAAAATTGTTCTTCATGACCATAGATGCTAATGCCACCAAAAATGGCATTGGAACTTTTTATCTTCTTCCTATATGTTAAGAAAATCTGAAATTACTATCAACGCTTCATCTTATTTATTAGGATTTATTTACTGCCTTTTAGAAGGAATTCACTTAAGCTGGTGTATAGTAGGAATCAATCAAACATGAGCAATAGGCAATTACAGCAGTAAAAATATTCAAATAATAATACAAAGTATGGCATAGTATACTACTTACATGTGAACACAATATCTTATATAATAAAACTCACCCTCAACCTTCTGAGTACACTGACGTCACTTCCGTCATCAAAACGGGTTTGAAGGGTTCGGGGTGGTGAAGCCACCGAAATCGCCGTCTCGAGGCCCCGCCCTTGTGTCAAACGTGATGACGTCGAGGGCGGACCAATGGCTTCACAATGAGGGCGGAGCAATGGCGTACGGTGCGTTCAGGAGCTGTGGAGCAATGGCATCAGAACGAAGAAGGGGGAGGGAGGGAGGGAGAAGGGGGGGGGGTGTTGGGGAGGAAAACCTTGCGCCCGTTTCATTTGCTCCAGAAACGGTCCTCTTTTACTAGTTGTGTAATAATAGACTTCACATAAGTAATGGTTGAGACTTGATAGCAGAAAGTTTTTGTAAAAAAATGAAAACAGCTTTTATTAAAGGTCTTAAAAACAAACAAACAGTTCACATGTATAGATAAAGGTTCAAGCAGAGACCCCCTGCTTGCAACAATCGTATGTCATGGTAGATTTAATAGAGTCTTATGTATCTTTGCTAACAACTGGAACCTTGAGATGTGGTGTGGTCAAAAACAAAACCTCTTGCTTGGTTAGAAAACTCTTTTCGTGATGTAAGCATTCTAATTCTGTCCTGCAATGCCTTAGTGGTGTCTGAATCCAACTCTGTGTAATCTGTGGGTACGTGCAACTGGCATAACAACTTGATGGTTAAGTAAAATGAGAGCACCACCTTTCTCAGCTTTCTGAATGAATGTTTCATTATTAAGACACAAACCCCACCCCCAATATTCAAAAGCATTTAACTGGCCAGGATAGGCACCGGGCTAACTGGCCAGGATAGGCACCGGGCTGGCTAAATGCCTCATAACTGCATAGCTGGCGATATTCAGCAGGGTTTGGCCAGCAATCTCCCGCTGAATATTCAGATAGCTGGTACTATTGCGTGATATTACTGACTATCCACCAATTTTCAGCTCCACTTTAATGGCTATATTTGAGCGCGTGAATGCATGAGATATTTAGCTGGCCAAAAATAAACTGGATGCTGGTCACTGGAAACAGTTTAGCATTGAATATCTGGGATTAGCACTGACTGCACATGTTAGCCAGGCTAACTCCCACACTCTGAATATCGGACACATAGTCTTCACTACCATGAACTCTTCTTTAGAGTTATTGGGATCACAAAAAATGTCTATCTTTTTGTTTTGAAAATGGCCATTTCTTGGATGTTTTGTGCTTAGTGCATCTATCTTTTTGGACCATTTTCTAAAAAAAAAAAAAAAAAAGTCCAAGTGAAAGGCACAAACTGAAGCTGTTGTGATGTAGGAGGAGCCAGCGTTCTTAGTAGACTGGCCACGCAGACATCTCAGCAGCACAGAGGGGCACCTGAGCAGGCACTACAGTGGACTTCACATAAAAGGTCAGGTATACAGCTCACCCTCCCCCCCCTTATATTGTATGATGAGCCCTCCAAACCCCACCAAAAACTTACTGTACCTCAACTGTATACCACTACAATAGCCCTTATGACTGCAGGTCTCACCTCTATTTTTTGGATTTATTAACTGCCTTTATGAAGAGATTCACCCAAGATACAGTAGGGTTTTTTTTTCTTCCCCCACAGTGCCCTGCACCAACCAGTAGGCTACTCCCAGGACCTGCTTGCTACTCCAAGGACAGGCCATAACATCTGAAGCTATCATTGAGGCTGCTACTGTTTCCATTCACATCTTTTGGGGGGGGGGGGGGGGGTCATGATCACTGGGGGAGTAAGAGGGTGCCATTCCTTTATTCCTCCAGTGGTCATTTAGGGCACTTTTTTGTGGCTTAGTCATTATTTTTATTTTTGTTACATTTGTATCCCGCGTTTTCCCACTCATGGCAGGCTCAATGCAGCGGCTTACAATGGAGGGTTAAGTGACTTGCCCAGAGTCACAAGGAGCTGCCTGTGCCTGAAGTGGGAATCAAACTCACTTCCTCAGTTCCCCAGGACCAGAGTCCACCACCCTAACCACTAGGCCACTCCTCCAGGTCTAGACCAAAATGTCCAATTTTAGCCCTGGCCTTTTTTTTTTTGGGTTTCGTTAGGGTGGAAAAATGTCCAAGTGTTAGAAACACCCAAATCCTGCCCTTAACATGTCCTCTTGTACTTTGGATGCACTGCAGATGAACAGCATAAACATCTAACAAATGTGTTTCAAAAATAGCAATTTTGACATTTTCACAAGAAAAATGGCCATCTGCCAATTTATGCCACTTTTTGGATGTTTTTTTTTTTCATTTGAATATGAGCTCCGTAGTAGCCTATGGAACTTTTTAGTTTAAGGGGTCCTTTACCAAGCTGTGGTAAAAGGACCCCTGCGGTGGCATTGGCGCACGGGTTTGCTGCATGCCCTTTTATTGCAGTGGGTAAAAGGCTTTAAAAAGAAAAGGACATGTGCATAGCCATTTCTCGGGGGTGCCCTTACTGCCATCTATTCAGGAGGCGGTAAGGGCTCTCATACTAACAAGACAATGAGCCCCGGCGCTAAAAAGCTAATTTTTTTCATCACCAGAAATGGCGTGCAGTGGGGGGCAGGCACTACTGCCGGGCTCCTGTGCTAGCCCAGTGGTAGTGCTGCATCGCTGCATGATAGTCTGTGTGCGAGTTCAAGTTATGAAAGGAGGTGTACAAATTTGGCCATAGGCATTATTTATTGATTATGTACCCACCTCTGAGGCAAACCCGCAGCCCCCAAATGCAAGGGGGCTGTTACAATTTTCTGGTGAAACTCCTAGGTTGCTCCTTTGGCCAGGCTAGGTAGACATGGCTGGTACACTTGATCCCTTCAAGAATACATTTGAAGGTTAAGTAACAATAGATCTCAGCTAATCCCATGTAATCTGCTATTACTAAATGAAAGTCTGCAATCTTCTGCCAGCACAGAGTGCCAGAGTGCCTGGGAACACAAGATGTGACTTTTTGCTGAAATAAAAGACGCTATGTATTTATTTACTTTTTTATATGTCATAATTAGCCTTGCTGGTAAACTTTACAGTTTCTGTCCTTCACAATGCATTTGCATTTACCATGGAAGAAGTGATGGCACAGGGACCAGGTATGTGATTTTCAGTTTATGTAGCATAGGCCACCAACATTTCAGAATGATTTGGGGGGTGTCAAACAATAGAAATTTCTCCTCCTTGGACACAGTGAAGGAACATGTGCAATAGTGGGAGTGCTCAGCACCCACTGCACCCACAGAGCTGGCTCTATTTGTATGTACAACAGGCAGTGCTTTTTTAGAGGGGGAACTTGGGGGGGGGGGGGGGGTAGTGAGTACCTGCACATTTTGCAATTGTCTGTTAAAATTGACCCATGGACAAAACGTTTTGAAAGAGCTCAGGCTCTACATACCAATTCTGCCTTCTCATAGATGTGTTAGGCGGTGAGAGTCTGATATGTACAGACGGGGAGAGGGATCTTGGGGTGATAGTATCTGAGGATCTGAAGGCGACGAAACAGTGTGCCAAGGCGGTGGCCATAGCTAGAAGGTTGCTAGGCTGTATACAGAGAGAGGTGTGACCAGCAGAAGTTTTAAACCAGCAGAGGTTTTAATGCCCCTGTATAAGTCATTGGTGAGGACCCACCTGGAGTATTGTGTTCAGTTTTGGAGGCCGTATCTTGCTAAGGATGTAAAAAGAATTGAAGCGGTGCAAAGAAAAGCTACAAGAGTGGTATGGGATTTGACTTACAAGATGTATGAGGAGAGACTTGCTGACCTGAACACGTATACCCTGTAGGAAAGGAGAAATGGGTGATATGATACAGACGTTCAAATATTTGAAAGGTATTAATCCGCAAATGAACCTTTTCCTAGATGGGAAGGTGGTAGAACTAGAGGACATGAAATGAGATTGAAGGGGGGCAGACTCAAGAAAAATGTCAGGAAGTATTTTTTCATGGAGAGAGTGGTGGATACTTGGAATGCCCTCCTGTGAGAGGTGGTGGAGATGAAAACGGTAACGTAATTCAAAAATGCGTGGGATAAACATAAAGGAATCCTGTTCAGAAGGAATGGATCCTCAGAAGCTTAGCGGAGATTGGGTGGCAGAGCCAGTGGTGGGAGGTGGGGCTAGTGGTTGGGAGGCGGGGCTAGTGGTTGGGAGGCGGGGCTAGTGCTGGGCAGACTTCTACGGTCTGTGCCCTGAAAATGGCAGATACAAATCAAAGTCAGGTATACACAAAACGTAGCACATATGAGTTTATCTTGTTGGGCAGACTGGATGGACTGTGCAGGTCTTTCTCTGCCGTCATCTACTATGTTACTATCCTGCTTATTTTTGAAGGAGAAGGGCGGCCATCTTCCGACACAAATCAGGAGATGGCCGGCCTTCTCCTAAGGCCGGCCAAATCGATATAATCGAAAGCCGATTTTGGCCAGCTTCAACTGCTTTCCGTTGCAGGGCCAGCCAAAGTTCAAGGGAGTGTGTCGGCAGTGTACCAAAGGCGGGACAGGGCATGGTTAAGAGATGGCCGTCCTCGGCTGATAATGGAAAAAAGAGGGCTGGCTCTGACGAGCATTTGGCTGACTTTACTTGGTCCTTTTTTGTTCACGACCAAGCCTTGAAAAGGTGCCCAAACTGACCAGATGACCACCGGAGGGAATGTGGGATCACCTCCCCTTACTCCCCCAGTGGTCACCAACCCACTCCCACCCAAAAAAAAGAAATTAAAAACATTTTTTTGCCAGCCTCTATGCCAGCCTCAAATGTCATACCCAGCTCCATCACAGCACTATGCGGATCCCTAGAGCAGTTTTTAGTGGGTACTTCAGTGCACTTCAGGCAGGCGGACCCAGGCCCACCCCCCCCTTCCTGGTAGTGATGTACAGTTGTGGGTAGTGGGTTTTGGGGCTCAGCACACAAGGTAAGGGAGCTATGCACCTGGGATCAATTTGTGAAGTCCACTGCAGTGCTCCCTAAGGTGCCCGGTTGGTGTCCTGGCATGTGAGGGGGACCAGTGCACTACAAATACTGGCTCCTTCCATGACCAAATGGCTTGGATTTGGCCAGGTTTGAGATGGCCGCCATTAGTTTCCATTATCGGCGAAAACCAATGGCGGCCATCTCTAATGCCAGCGATCTCTAAGGGCGGCCCAAATGTTGAGATTTGTCCGGCCCCGACCGTAGTATCAAAACGAAATATGGCTGGCCATCTTGTTTCGATAATACAGTCGGGTACGCCGCTTAACGGGGCTGTGATTAGAGATGGCCGCCCTTATAGATGGGCGCCCCTGTTCGATTATGCCCCTCTATGGTACTATGTATTCTGTGACTGGTTGCACGGGCCTGGCTATTGTGGGGTGTGGGTCCCTCAGTGATCACTCCACCCCTGAAGGGTGGCCTTTGAGTACAGGCACCTTTTTTGCTAGAAAAAAACGAACTGACAATAGGTGACTGTTACCTTTATTATGTAAGAATGACAATGTATTCACTTTGTGCACTGCTTTTCAAAGACTATTCCTGCAGGCAGAGCACAGGAGAGTATTTGTATGGATTTTCCCTGCCAGGTAACCTTGGAGAGCAGTAAAGTTCTCTAGATTTAGGTAAAAAACTTTGCACAGGGGACATCAGCCCATTTCACTTTATCCATCTGGTAAAGAGACCAACAAAGATGGGCAGGGCCTGTCTTTCTGGGGGAACGGCCTGGATCAAAGTTCCACCACTTTTCACACTCCAGAGCTAGAGAAACAAGGGTGTTGTGCTGAAGGCAGTCTGCAGAGGAGGGGATGAATCTGAAGCTGAACGAGAACAGTCATTCTGCTCCCCAATCCAGCCTCTTCTTCTCCTGTTCCCCCTGTCCCAACTGCAAAGGTCTTGTTCACATGGGAGGAGCATGGTTGAGTCAGGGGCGTTCTGGAAAATTGCATGCAGTATTATAGAATACCAGAGATACGCTCTCAACTTGCATGCCAGGATTTACACCTGGTTTCAGTTTGTGTAAGTCCTCACGCCCAAAGTTGGGTGTGGAATTCGGCGGCCAATAGTATTCTATAAAGAACGCTCATCCTGGAGCACCCTTTATAGAATAGCGCTGGGCTCCATTTACTGACTCCGACCCAAAGCACCAGTCACAGATAGGAGTAAGCATGTTTACATAATGTGGTTTTATGATTTTATAAAATATTCCCAAGGACAGCATAGTCACCAACATTTCAAAATGATTGGGGGTGGGTGGGTGTGGGGGGTTACCAAACTATAAAAATTACCCCCTCCCTAGACAGTTGCTCAATATTAGGGGTGCTCAGCACCCACAGAGCTAGCTCCTATGACCCACGCAATAGAGATTCAGTCCAGACAAAACAACAAAAGCTGTATTTATTTCTGCTTTTGCCATGCACGACAGGTCTGTCCTGTGTAATGATGTAGATATGTATGAAATCCCTGTGAATATACCTGTTGACACTTGGAAGCTCCGAGTAGAAAAAACTGTAATCCGAAGGATCCCCACAGAGGCGTTTTACTATCTGACGGAGCTGAAGTACCTGTGGGTGACCTACAACTCCATTAGCAACATCGATTCCCGCAGTTTTTATAACTTAAAAGTGCTTCATGAGTTGCGTTTGGCTGGAAATTTGCTCTCAGTTTTCCCATGGGAGTCTCTGGCTGAAATGCCTAGTTTACGAACCCTTGACCTGCACAACAACAAACTGACAAGTATCGCTCCAGAGGCTGCCTTGTTCCTGAGAAACATCAGCTACCTGGACATCTCCAGCAACAAGCTGACCACATTACCATCAGAAGTCATGGATATTTGGATCCCTATTTCAGAGACTACAATACCCAAAAGCACAGATTCAATCACACAAAGAGTCATATTAGGTAAGTTCTTGCAGAGCTTTTATTTATCTATTAATATTTATTAATTGCCTTTATGAAGAGATTTATTCAGGGCAGTGGGCAGTGTTTTTGAAAATACTAGGTCAAAGTACTGAAGTAAAAATAAAGATAAATGCATAGTGTTATATTTAAGTAAAGGTAAAAAGTACAATGAAAAACACATTTAGGGGCATGTTTACTAAGGTGTGTTAGCGTTTCTAATGCACCTTTAAATTTAAGGTGCATTAAACGCTAACGCACCTATACATTTCTATGGGCGCATTAGTGTTTAATGCGCGTAAACCATTTACTTGTGTTAAAAACTCTAACGCGCCCATAGTGCACCTTAGTAAACATAGGTGTTAAAATTTACTCAAGTAAAATTAAACAGTAAGCTGTGCTACTGTTTTTAGAATGCGCTAAAATTAGCAATCACTAAACACTAGTTACCCATATGTTCCTATGGGCAACTCAGCGTTTGGCGCATCCTAATGATTAATATGTGCTAAAAAAACACTAACACACCCTTAGCGCTGCTTAGTAAACAGGGCTCTAAGTGTCTAATAGAATACTTTTTGAGTAAAAAGTATTGCGACTATTAATATGTATGTTTCTGTATGTGTTATTAAGGGATCTGTTTACTAAGGTGCGCTAGCGTTTTTAGCGCATGCTAAAAATGAACATGTTCTAACGCTAGAGACACACATGTAATGGGGGCAGAACAATGGGCCACCAACTTCGTTCTTTGGCATTCTGTCCTCCTGGTTTGGGTCATTAGGTAAATGGGGTAAGTAAGGGCAAATTGCTGATCCTTGTAACACTCCCTCTTGTTATTTATTTATTTATTTTTCTTATTGGATATTGTTCTTTATGGTGTTGTGTGACTAGCTTAAGCGCACTCGAGCCTAAGCCAACTGTATCCTTACAGTTTTCAAAGGAAATACTTCCACTTTATCACTGGGACTCAGAGGAGTCGTGCCTGAGACTTTCCAAGATTGATGTTGAGGCCTGAATGTATGTGGCCACCTCAGTGGCAAAAAGAGGGGACTGTAGAATGGGAAATTGACCTTCCTGCAAATCTAGGGCCAGCAGGAGGGGAACTGGACTTTACATGATCTCAACATGTGTCCTATCAGTGTAAAGAGCAGAATTATTGGAGGCAGGATGTGCAGTGCCTGCCCAAGGAAATATACTTAATTAAGAATGGTACTAGCTGAAAGATTGTGTAAACGAAATCACTCAGGCTGAAAGAGACCCAATTGTTGCTTCAAAGAGATAAAGTGTATAAAAATGGCAGCATCGCCTTGCCTGGCAGAGCATTTTAGAGAAACCTCCTGAAGTGCTGTCCCACAGCTGTGTGTGTATATGTTCTGTAAGGTAAATTGCAGGCTGAAACCCTGTCTCTTTTATGCTGCTTGCGTATAACTAACTAAGTAAAATAAAGAACTCACTTTGTTAAGAACATTTGAACCTGGGTTTCTTCAAATCTATATCCAAAATTTCAGTGCTAGTTAGAAGAGAGCTAAATGCATATTCAAAGATGTGCAGCACAGACAGAATAGTAACAAGTGGGGATAGGGGATGGGATTTGATATACCGTCTTCCTGTGGTTACAGTCAAAGTGGTTTATGTATTATATACAGGTACTTATTTTGTACCTGGAGCAATGGAAGGTTAAGTGACTTGCCCTGAAAGCATACAGAGCATGGCTCATGGAATTCTTTCCAACACCTCTGTGTATCTGTGTCTTTGTCTATGTGTGTTTCTGACTGGAGGGAAGAGAGCAGAAGTGTTTCACAAACATTATATTTGAGTTGGAATGAATAATAAAATCAAACCAATTTGATAATATATCTAACCATTAGATGTCACTATCAACATATTTCAAATGATAATTTTTACAGTTTAACCACATTATGCCACTGTCTCAAGACAACAGGTATTGCCCTCTTTCTCCATCACTAGTAGACAATGCACATAACTACCAGAAGCAAACTATGTGGTTCAATTTCTACATGTCACTGCAACCATTAAGAAAGCTATCCATGGTGAGTGTGCATGAACTTGATTTGCATGCACTGCCTCCATTGTGTGCAAGTCTCTTTCATGCATGTTCATTGTGGGTATCCTGGGGGCCTGGCTGGCAGGGGGTGCTCCGGGACCAGACTTGGGAGACACTGCCTTACGCTGTCTATTAAAATGGTCTGTTATATATTGTGTTGATATTGTAAGTAGTATACCATGCCATGCTTTGTATTGTTCGAATATTTTTACTGCTGTAATTGTCTATGTTTGATTTATTCTTACTCTACACCGCCTTGAGTGAATTCTTTTAAACAGGCGGGAAATAAATCCTAATAAATAAAATAAATATACAATACATTCATTAGGCTTCACAATACAATTTACAGTAGAGAATGAAATACATACCTGAACCACTGAGACATCCCAGCAGAGATGGAGTGTGGCAGCTGGTTGGAGAAACAGAAAGTGATAAGGAAACCATGTGGAGCATGTCTTGTGGGATAATTTCCGACTCCTCTGCATGTATGTTTGTATGTTGTCTGTGTATATGTGTCCATATCCTATGTATATGTATGTCTCTGTATGTGTATTTGCATGTGTATGGCTGTAGGTGTGTGTATTTGTGTATCTATATATATGTCTATGAATTTTTGTTTGTCATGTGTGTTTATTTACATCTATGTGTGTATGTTGTGATTGGGAGAGTAAAAGTGGCTTAAGTATGGGTTTCCCCCACGTGCTAAGGCCATTTTCACAGCAACAGTAAAATGGCTAATTTTTCATTGCTTGAATTAGTGGCTATGTGCTAATGTTGTCTTTAATGCAAGGCCATTAAGTGCGATTAAAAAAATTATCATGTGAGCACTTATCAACAACTATTTTGTACGAGTAAAGGTTCACATGGTAAACTTGTGCTAACCAGTTAGTGCATAGTAATGTAGCTGTGCTAACTGTATGTGGTAAGCATGTGCTGATTTGGCAGTTGCTGTAAGATTCCTGAGCGCATCCCGCAGTATGCTATTTTAAACTAAAATGGCCCCTTTGTGTTGCCATCTATACATATAAGTGGAGTCCTTTCTAAAATTGCTGCTTCTATGTACTGTATATTCTGATTTACATGTATAAATCCATTTTTAATTAGTTTAAATGATAACTAGTGCTTCTAAAATTAACTCCTAACTGTACAGGGCACTAATTGGGTATATTTTTCCGTTTCAGGACTGCAAGATAATCCGTGGTTCTGCGATTGTCGCATTTCAAAGCTGATTGAGCTTGCCAAGAAAGCGAATCCATTAGTTGTGCTCCTGGACACTCTGGTAACCTGTAATGGTCCAGAGATCTTGGCAGGTATCTTCTTCCAAAGAGCTGAGCTGGAACAATGTTTAAAACCATCAGTGATGACTTCTGCAACCAGAATTACATCACCCTTCGGAAGCAATGTTCTACTGCGTTGTGATGCTACTGGATACCCAACTCCACAACTACTCTGGACCAAGGGAGACAGTACAGCTGTGAACTACACAGGTAACCCACAATTTTTACCCTATAGTTATAGAGATGGAAAGTGTAATAGGTGTTAGTATTACATACACATTGCTTCATATACTGAAAGCCCCTTTATCTGTTGAACAAATAAACATTTATATTTAGCGTAATAACTCAAACCATCACAAAATGTGCAGGTAATATTTTACAACAAATTCAGTACAGTGCAGGCATTCCAGCTCATTTTCGAAAGAAAAGGGCTCTCATATTCCGACCCAAATTGGGAGATGGCCGCCCTTCTCCCATGGGCGCCCAAATCAGTATAATCGAAAGCCGATTTTCGGCGCCCCCAACTGTAGTCCGTTGCGGAGTTGAACAAAGTTCCCGGGGGCATGTCGGAAGGGTAGCGAAGGCGGGACAGGGGTGTGATGGGGCGTGCTTAAGAGATGGGCGCCCTCGGCCAATAATCGAAAAAAGAAGGGCGGCCATAGCGAAAATTTGGTCCGCTTTTTGTGGACCCTTTTTTTCACGACCAAGTCCCAAAAAAGTGCCCAAACTGCCCAGATGACCACCGGAGGGAATCAGGGATGACCTCCTCTGACTCCCCCAGTGGTCACCAACCCCCTCCCACCAAAAAAAAAAAACAACTTTAAAAACGTTTTTGACAGCCTGTATGCCAGCCTCAAATGTCATACCCAGCTCCATCACAGCAGTATGCAGGTCCCTGGAGCAGTTGACGATGAGAAAACAACAAGGCAAACAGCATTGAATATCTGGGTTTATTTTGGCCACTAAAAGTTAACTGGCTATGCTGACATTTACTGCTAACAGGTTAACTTTTTAGCGGTCAAAGATAGGCCACATAAATAGTAGGCCTATTTTGACTGCTCAACGTAGCTGGTTTGGCACTGAATATCCGCACCTAATTGGCTATGTCACGCGATATCCACTGAATATCCACAGTTACCGATAGGTGTCGATTAAATAGTTCTTAAAAAATTCTTTATTTATACTTTCCAAATTTTAACATTACAAGAGAATCTTGTTTCAGGAAAACAGACAGGAAATAAACTTAGGATTATATCATCCATAGCAAACATTGTAACAATCTTAAATTTAAATGTCTTCCCTTCCGAAGGGACACCACCTTGTAAGTGGTGGAGGGGCTTCCGTGTTTCAATGACTTAGAGGGCTATACTGAAGGGTTACCCATATCAGACAGGCCTCTGAGGAGAAACCAGACAAAGAGTGTCCCAAACTGGAGGATCCAAGATGGCGTCAAGGGAGGACATACGTTAGTTGAGTTCCAGTTTTACACCAGAATATCTGAAGAAGTAGGCGCGCTCCCCAGAGAATGGGGAAGAAAAAAGGCAAAGCCGTGGTGTTGTCCTCCTCGAACACGGCTGGGGTTCCCACCACTTCTCAGTCTACTTTGGAGAGATTCGGGGTCATAACGTTGGGGATATCGGTTCCTACTTCGGGGAACAGCAAAGCTTTATCGCCGAATCTCAGTGGAGAGGGAGTGACTTTGAGTCCCCCTGTTGGCATGACCTCTCCAAGACCCGGAAACAGTAACGCTTTGCTATGGAGGTCGACAGTGGAAATGCCCGAAGTGGGTTAGGATTCTCACACGATCCAAGAAGGTCCTGGCGCAGCATTGACTCCGGATAATAAACCAACTGGGGGATTGGAGAGTGAGCTCTTCCCCCCAAAGATATCCAGAGTGGTTTCTGTGGAGAAATTGGACTTGGTGAAGCCAAAAAATGTCATAATGGACGCACTATGGGAAGTGCTGCAGAGTGTGAATAATTCTCTTCTTCAGATGTCAAAAATTTTTCAGGAATAAATATGTGATTATATCAATACTTATCTAACAAAGTGGAAGTCCAAGATATAAAAATAGAGACTTTGATTACGGAAATGGTTTCTCTATGAAAATCAGTTAATCTGGTAATGAAGGACAGTCATGTTTCTTGTGAAAAAGTGGAACTTTTGGAGAACCAATTAAGGAAAAATAACTTGAGAATGATAAATCTTCCTAAAATACCCTATATATAGAGTTATATTACTAGTGACTTTTGCCTTTGATTTAGATAGGAACAATGTTTTGAAATTGTATTTCCGATACATGGCTGATAGTTTTTTGGGTTCAAAGATAAATATATTTCCTGATATATCAAGGGAATCGCAGACTAGGAGGTGTGAACTCTTGGCTTTTAAGCCAAGAATCATTGCCCTAGGTGGGACCTTCCTAGAGCGATTCCCTTGTAAGTATTTTATTTCCTTATTACTTATTTGTTGAACCCAAGAAATTACAAGAGTTTGTGGAGTTAAAAGAACAGATGAAGAACCCTCTGCAGCAACTTTCTTTAGTTACCACTGTTCCGGCTGCAATTACCGATTAACCTTCCTCCCTCAGAAAATATGAATTTGTAAGATTAACCACTTGGTGTTTTTCTTATTTTCTTTGAGATTGTTTTCCTGATCTTGGATCCCCCAATTGTGGACAATTATATATATTGTTGAGAGAAAATGTTTTTTCTTTTTCCTTATATTAATTTCTGTTTTTCCTTACATTTACGTGATAAATGTGAATGTAATTAAGTAAAATGATAAATAATTTTTTTTTTTAAATTAAAATGTCTTCTTTAAATCACAAATGAACAAGATAAAGGGGGGCATGTTTTGAAATAAAGGGGAAATTTAACAAATAAGATTTATATCAAGAATAGATTTAACACACATTTTCTCACCTAGTTTAACTTCTTCTTAATCAGTTGGTGGCAACCGCAGACAACTAATGCTTCCTAGAATCAAGAAACACTCTTAACTGTTTTGGCTGAAAGAATATATATTTTAAACCTTCATATTTCGGGACACGTTTACTAAGATAGTTCAAAAAGAACGAAGCTCCCATATCTTGGGTTTCCTTTCTCGTACTCAAAAACAATTTTCTAATTTCCTGTGTCTGCTTTGTAACATCTTGATATATGCGTACTGTTTTACCATAAAATAAATCATTCATTTTCCGAAAGTATAATCTTTTTACCGCATCTACATCCTGTTGGAAAACAAATTGAACAAATAAAGTCATTCTTTCTGATTGTTCTGATATAGAGACTTCCAACAATCAAAAATATTTGATTGAAGTATTGAAATATTCCTCAGAAGCTTTACCTCTGGTAAACAAAATTTACTACATACAAAATAAAACTCTCTCGGAAGGACTGTCTTCAAATGGTAAATCAATAGGAAATGATGGAAAAACAACCTTAAATGTATCTGAACAGTTCAGATACATTTAAGGTTGTTTTTCCATCATTTCCTATTGATTTACCATTTGAAGACAGTCCTTCCGAGAGAGTTTTATTTTGTATGTAGTAAATTTTGTTTACCAGAGGTAAAGCTTCTGAGGAATATTTCAATACTTCAATCAAATATTTTTTAAAGGCATCTAATGGTGATATTCCTATTTCTCTCAGAAAGTTTAAAATACGCAGATTTAGTCTCAGATTATAGTTTTCAATTTGCTCAATCCTTCTTTTAATAATAGTTTTATCTTTTATCATTTCTGAGGATAAATCTTGTAATTTTCTCACATCTTGATTAAGCTTTGTTGTTTGAGTTGTAAACTCCGTTTTAATAGTAGCCAAAGAGTCAGAAAAAGTGTTCATTGTACTCACTAATGTGGAGATTTCTTTCGTGGATTTTTCTACGGTTACTGCCAACTGTTGGAGAACAATCAATACGTTCTCCAATGACACCGTTCCCAGAGCAGCTCTCAATTGCTTCCATTCAGTGCTCAGGCCAGCAGGCCTTTGCTTTCCTTCAGGATCCACTTTTCCAGCACCTTCGATCGAGGTCCCCTCATCAAACACTTCAGTTTCGGGAGATCCTCTCTAGATCTGGCGGCCATCTGGAGGGAGCGGTGGATGAAGCGCTGGAGGCGAAAGTGTGACATCTATGCCCAAGTCCTCAAGGATGTCCCCTTCCTGGAGGACAGCCGGGCTCATCTCGGCGTTCTGGGTAGAAATCCGCGAGGTGAACCTTTCTATCGACACCTGATGTGGAGAAGAGGTCCGGGTTGTCGAAGCTTCTCCCCGGACCGTTCCCTTTCTTTTGGTATGCGGCATCAGTAAGAAAATATTCCTTTACAGAGCGTCGATTCAAGAAAGGCTCAAGCCTCGTTCAACTGCATGCCATCTTGACACGCCCCCCTAAATAGTTTTAAATATCGGGGTGGGGGGGAGTCTTCATTTGCCACATTCAACTCCTAGGTCTACACAAGTCGCCTGACATGGCCTTGTTTCATCAAACAGCCGCCTCAGGGGTGGATGAATACCAGCTGATGTGAAATCTTAAGCCTGACCACACTGATAAAAACAATGTCTCCAACCTGGGTTAGCTTGTGGTGATTGGCCACTGTTGGAAACAGGATACTGGGCTTGATGGACCTTTGGTCTGTCCCAGTATGGCAACGCTTATGTACTTATGAGTCGGGGCAGAGCCAGAAGTTAGAGCATTGTCGATATTCAGGGCTGGTGAGGCATACCCAACTGGACAAGTTGGACTGCAGAAAAAGTAGTCCTAAGTTTGCCTAGTTAGGTATGCGGGTCTGGCACTGAGTATTGACTATACCTGCAGCCTACGGCTGTCAGTGGCTTATAAACCACTGACCACTGTAGACTGAATATTACCCACTATAATTCCAGCCCCAAAGGAATAGAGTAAGAAACGAAAGAAATGAGGAATACAGCAAAAGAATTCATAAACGAGAAGGAATGTGAAGGCAGAGAGGAAACATAAGAGAAGACCAAGAATCAGAAGAGACGGATAATAGAAGACAAACTATAGACACAAAAGTAAAGATTTCTATGCTAGCAGGGCTGAGTCAAGGGTGGGGAATAGCTGCTATTTTGCCCTTCTCCTCCAGCCCTACGGTCACCAGTTATTTTAATAAAGGGATATGGGGGAGCAGAGAGAGTTGTGGCAGCATATGATGTCATGGTCTGAAAAAGCTTTGTATTGAAGACATATAATCAAGTCTCAAACTGAAAGAGGAATGAAGAAGACATTTCCCTTTTTCACAAAAATAAAACAATCACCCCCCCCCCCCCACCCAGTGTGGTTGGTATGGATGGGCAATGGGTGAGAAGGGGGAAAGAGGAGAGGAAAGGTGAGGTTGAGATGGGTTAGGGAGGAAGAGAGAATTTAGGGAAATTCAATGCTTCCATAGCTATTCTTTTAGCCACGGGTCCTTCCACTGTGTAGACCTGCTATGCCAGTTGTGTCTATGACCCTGCCATACTTTGTTTTCCTTTTTACAGAAAAGGTAATGTGTGCTGAGTTGAACACCCTCGATTATTTTGAAATGTTGGCTCCTATAGGTATAGGTGATTCCGTTTTATTAAACTAACTATTTGTATTTCCAACTAATTTTTGGGAAATATACATGTACTTCCTTTATCAGGTTAGGAGGTTAGGTCAAATTGTTTTAAACTTGCTTAATGAAGAAAGTGTAGTTTTCAGAAATAGCCCCTCATGTATTGTTGAGCCAGTAGAAAGGGGATCACCTGCAATGTATCTGCTGACCTTTATTTCAGTGTGTTAAATGGATCAATAGAGCAACCTCATTGCTTTTTTCATAACTGTAATTTAAACTTTATAGATTGGCTGTATTATATACTTTTCTTTTTCTCTCAGTTATTCAAGATACTCCAGGAGATGGTGTCAGATGGTCTATCTTAAGTTTGACTGGGATTTCCTACAAGGATTCTGGCGATTATAGATGCAAGGCCAAAAATTTAGCAGGGCTGTCAGAAGCCTCTATAACCCTCAGTGTGGTTGGTACTGTTACCACTACAGTATCACCACAGAGGTCTGGGAAAAGGTTTAGAACACAGCCGATGATGGCAATGGAAGAGTCTGAAACACTACCAACCACATCACACCCAGTGCCACCATCAGCAACAGCAATTACAACTGGAGTTCCATCTGAAACACTAACTGCTGTGTGTAATACAGAAACAAAGCCACCAAAGGTGACTTTAGAGGGAAATCAGAAAGCCAAAACACAAACATTAGCTGCAAACAAAAAAACACACTCAGCAGACATGAGCACAAAGGAAGTGGATGCCTCCTTAAGTTCCACAGGATGGAGTGGACAGACCACTAACATTAGAAATTTAAAAGTTGTTAGCGAAACAGAGGAAAGAGTCACAGTGACTTGGAAGGTCTTGAATGCCACCAGGAATTCTACCCTGGCGGTGCTGTATTCCAAGTATGGGGAGAAAGACATGCTACTTCTCAGCATAGGTCCCAGCAAAAGCCGAATCACAATTGATGGCCTGCAACCTGGTACAAAGTACATAGCATGTGTCTGCCCCAAAGGAACTCCACCCAAGAAAGACCAATGTATTGTATTCTCCACAGACGGTGTAAGCATGGAAAGCAGCTTCCAAGTTTCTATTCTGGTTGTAGTTGGTATTGCAGCATGTGTGATCCTTATACCTTTGGTTTTTATCTTACTGTACAAGGTAGTAAAGTTGCAATGCAAGCCACATTCTCCCAGGGAAGATGAACTGTTAAAAGAGACTTATATTAAGTTTGAAACTCTCTCCCTTCGACGATGCTCTGTTGGTACAGGAGGAGAGCTCTGGACATGGAGAGAAGCCACTGAATCTGAAAGACTTTTGCTTTGCTCAGTGTCAAGCACAGACTCTCAGCTCACCTGCAGAACTGAGGGCTCACAGCCTGAGTACTTCTGCTAGTACCTTTCTGTTGGCTCTGAATGAAGTAATGTATGATTGTGGATAGTTACATCCCCAACTACTCTGGCACATAGAGTGACTGCAAATTAAAAACATCAGACCATCTAATTAAAAAAAATAAATCATGCCCATTTGTTGTGGGTAAAAATGTATCCAAGCACTATACCATGGGACTTTTATTCTAAAGGATAGGAAGGTCATAAATTAGGCATTTGCTTAGCAACACAGATGTTTATGCAGAAATACATACTATTATTTATTTACATTTAGTTTATTAATTTTCCAAAATTGCATTAAGTGAATGCTGAACCTGTGCAAGTATTTCTTTTCTCTCTTGCCCATCCTATATAATAAAACGCACCTCCAACATTCTGAAGCTGACTGCATGGCTGAGGCATTCCTGCTCTCTGTACCCATCTCCTGAATTGACATCACGTACTTCCGGGTTCGTCACAAGCAGAAGTGACCAACCACATGAGGTATCTCGGCTTCAGAATGTTGGAGGTGCATTCTATTAAGTAAGATTGGTCAGTTCCTTGAAGCACAGCCAGAGCTCAGCCTGACACCAGAGAGTGTGGGGGGGGGGGGGGGGGGGGGAGATATCTCTGTCACACTCTCTCTCTCTCTCTCTCTCTCACAGTCAATGTCTTTCTCTCTCTCACTCTCACACACTCTATGTCTCACACTGTATCACATTCACTCTCTATGTGTCACATGGTCACTCACACACTCGGTCTCATACACTCAGTCTCACAGAGAGTCTATGTCTCACACACACTCTCTCTCTCGCACACACTGTATCTGTGTGAAACACTCTCTCTCTCTCACACTGTGTCTCACATACGCACTTGCACACACTCTTATTCTCACACACACACTCTCTCTCTCACAGACACACTCACACCCAGACTCACTCTCTCTCTCTCTCTCTCACACACACACACACACACACACACACACACACACACACACACTCACACATTCACTCTCTCTCTCTCACACACACTCTCTCAAACATACACACTCCGAGGAAAACCTTGCTAGTGCCCGTTTCATTTGTGTCAGAAACGGGCCTTTTTTACTAGTATGTTAATCAATGCTTTGGCACACTGTTCTGTAGCAAAATAAAATAACACCTTATACAGCAGCATTTCAGCATAATAAAGTGAAAGGTAGATAGGATGAAATACACATCCACAGAGCAGTATTTTCCCTGTTTCAGTTTATTCATTTCAAGTTTGTTTGGGACTTTCTATCTGGCTCATCAAGCAGTTTACAATCTAAGCACAAATAGAGAGAAGAAGGGAGTCAGAGAGAGCTGAAAATAAAGATAAAAAAGGGAAATACAATATTGTATAGGAAATCAAAAAGAAATGGGTCAGGACAAAAAAAAATCGATCACCCTATGGCTTCATGAAAAGATGAAACGATGAGATGCTGTTGTTGAGATGAACGAAGAGCTCTAGATGGACGATATTGGGTAAAATAATGAACGAGGAAGAGGGGCTCACCAGAGACCATGATTTATGTACTAACAGGTGATATGATGCAGAATGGGTGGCCAACAGGCCTCCTTCAATAGTGATGTGACATGATCATACTTCCAGTGTCCAGTGTTGAGATTGATGGATGTATTTTGTATGGTTTGAAGGCGTTTAAGTTCTCTAGTCCAAAGTCCTCTATAGACAGCATTGCAGTAATCAAGCTGACTGATCACCAAGAAATGAACTAGAATATTGAGTGCCAAAGATTGTAACAATGAACATATAGATCAAATTTGTTTAAACTTATAGAAGTAGCGCCTGACAACCAATGAAATATGTGATGAGAATGTCAGGGAGTGATCAATAAGTTTGCCCAGGATCTTGGTTCTGTCAACCAGTGGAACCGGGAATAAGCAAAGAAAAATTGGTGCGCTAAGAGTCTTATCTGAATGAGTTGTAAAGAGGATGGCCTTAGACTTAGACTTACCAGGATTAAGGGCCAGCCTATTATCCTTGAGCCATGATGTAACAAGCTTCCTTGATTCTTGGTCCACTGCTCTAACCATTAGGCTGCTCCTCGCCATGTGAACTTTTGATGTTAAAGCCCAGAAGCTGAGGTTTTCCAAAGTTCAAAGGAGCATGAATGATCAATTTTCTTTTATATGGGTCAACTAATTTTTATAGTTAATCCACTTTAGATGCTTTTTTTTATTCATGAATTATATAAGATCACCTTTTACATGAAGTTTCATTAATCAGAAACTGAATATTCAGAAAAAAAAATTATGATCCTTGATTTGGGAGAACTTTAATTATCTGAAAACTGGTTCAGTTCTTACAATCTGTTATCTGAAAAACTATCTGAAATTCTTTTATCAGCAAACACTCATAATCTAAAAAATCCATAATCTGGAATGCTGTCAGCCTCATCCATTCTGGATATAGGTGTTCTATTTTATCAGCAACAGGATCTTTTCCAGTAAGAAAAATGTTGCCATTCACAGTCGGTCCACAACTACAGTAGTCACTAAAAAAAAACACAGCCCATTCTTGACCTCTTCAAAATATTCATGAACCTAAATGCTATGATTTCTGTTGTTCCTGGATGAGCCATAGAACTAAGATACTATTTTTTTTGTGTGAACCCCAAACCACTTTGATTGTTTTTCCTTGAATGATCTCTAGCCTCTTTGCATACTTATTGAGAGAAGCATTTAATGAAGTGCTCCTGCTGCCACAGGACTAGTCTCACAATATGAGCTATGAGATTGCAGCTCTTATTACAGTACAAGATAAGTCCCACTGCAGAAGGAGATGTCTTATTAAGTGCTTGCCCTGCTGTGGAAGAAATGAGGAAGGAGCAGGAGGTAAGATGATTGATTGGGCCAGTCTAATAGGGGGGTGAGAAGAGAAATGAGAGCACATATCCAGGGCAACAAGCCATCAGGTTGGCCATTGGTTTGGTTTACTCTGGGCCCAATCTGATGGCTGAAAATAAGGGGGTAAAGGGGTGGCAATACCATTTTTTGGGGTGGCACTTGCAACCCATTGCCATCTCATAGTGATGCCCATGGTTGAAGAGGACTAGCTGAGAGGGAAGATGTGCTAGGAAAAAAGTAATGTTGAACTATAGACAAATTGTATTTGCCAAAATTTGTGTTTCAGCCCTTCAGCTTGCATGCATGTATAACTACACATGTGATGGAATACTATTCTATGTATAAATAATAGTATTGCAAAAATGAATGTAACTACAATTTCAGAATGCCTGTATAGTTTTACTTTACTTTTACTTTACATCAGGTTTATATAATGTTCTATGGGGTTCTTTTACTAAAGCTTAGCTTGAGTTATCTGCAGCAGGGCCCATAGGAATAAAATGGGCCCTGCTGCAGATAACTCATACTACGTTTTAGTAAAAGACCCCCTATATCAACTGGTTCTGAGTGGTTTATAGTAGGGCAAAACCAAGGAAATCCCTTGGGATAGTTACACATTTATCAAAGAATGTACAAAACTGTCAACAAAAGTACAAAATGCTATACAATCAAAGGTTCTGAGTATTAGACATTATGAAGAATCCAGAAAGCTTTTGAATAATTTTTCAAATTTTTCTTGAACAATACATAATTAAAAAAACTGATTGAAATATGAAGATACCAATTTCCAAATCTTGGTAGATTGAACAGCAAGTAGTTTATCATAAATGGAATTTTTTTAATGCCCTTAATAGAAGGTAAAACAAAGTAAGAAAAAATTACAAATTATTTGAAGCTTATTAGATTTCCCAAATTCAATAAGGGAAACTTGATAATCTGGACAAACTCCTGATAAAATTTTAAATAGCATACAGCATAATTTAAAGTGAATACTAGCTTGTATAGGCAGCCAGTGTAACGTCAAATAATAATAAGAAATGTTATCAAATTTCTGCAAGGAGAAAATCTGACTGTAGTGTTCTGGATGGTTTGAATTTGAATTTGTTGGATGAACTGCTCTGGTGAAACCAGATAGATCAAGATACAATAATTTAGTTTAGAGAGTAGCAAAGCCTGCAATAATAATCTGAATTGTTCTACTGCAAAAAATGTCTTAATTCTCCTTAGTCTCCTCATTAGTAAGAAAGAACCATTGACTAGGGTATTAACATGGTGGTGTAATGAAAGTGTAAAAGCCAAATAGACTCCCAAGATTTTAATTGTAGGGAAAAGAGAATATTTTGTTTCATTGATGAGAACATGATCCAAATTGAGAACTGTAAAAAAAAATAGTTTTTGACCAACTAACTCCTTTCACATTGTGACCAATTATCCATTCTTCATCCTGGCAGAAAGACTTCCGTTCTTCTCATAATACAGAAACCACAGTCACAGCTTTATTAAGCGAATTACATGCCATTCTAGACCAGGGTAGAATCACCCTGGTCATGTCAGTAGATCTTTTTGCCACATTTAATTTCGTCATTCCACCCTCCTTTCATGCCTTTAAGATATTGGGGTGTCAGGTAATGTATTAGACTGCTAAGTCCCAGGGGTAATTGAAAGCCTGGGAAGGGACAAGAGGAGGGAATAAGGTATGGAAAACATCAACTACATTATATTGGTAGAGCATCTGGAGATCTCTGCATGCCTATGCAGTTCAGAACCTTAGTGCCTCTACATACACAAAAACATTATGAATAAAGGCAGAAGTTTACACAATTTTTAAATATGGTGCATAGAATTTTCAAAACTTCTGCTCAGAATTTAAATTTAGAAGCATAAAAAGTAAGTGGCAATCAGCACATAACCATGGGTGGACCTGGCTATATCAAGCTGAATATCAATCCTATAACTTTTAAACTCATAAATGAAGATAAATCCTCAGCTGAAAACATAGGTGTCAATATTCAACTGCTCCTGCCCTTTTAAACCTCACCTGATAGGTTGTCCCCAGATGTTCAATGGCATTTAACTCCCTGTGCCAATAAATATTCTCTCTGACCATTGCAGCGCTGTGAGGTTATTCCTGGGGTTGTTCATGGGTGGAGTCATGGAGGAGCTGACAGTTGTGTGGGGATTAGTGATATTCAGTGAACAAAAAGGCAGGTGCATCTTTGCATGCTTAGCTATGCAGGTGCCCGTGCTGGATATTGGCTGGCACCTACATAACATCCGGGTTAACAAATGACCTGGATATTCAGTGCTCAAATATGGCTCCGGCATTGAATATCCGGGTTAGATTCAGCCTGCTGTGGTGCTCAGCAGCTTTAAAACCTCTTAAGATTAACTCCTTAGGATGCTGATTGTGGCTGAACCTAGGGCACAAATTTAGGAACTCAGCTCTATTTGAATATTAGGACCCTTGTTTTTAACATATTTTTGAAAGAAATAAGGCTTATGAGATCAGTGAGTATTCTGAAAACAGTGGATTTTACTTATTCAAGAAAGTGGGAACCTTCAGTTCTAGGTGGAGCTTCCGGTAATAAAGTCTCCAGGGTGGGTGTTAGAAATGCAGAGGCCCAGGGCAGAAAGTGGAAAGCCCAAAGCCTATTTTCAGGATATTTCTCCTCCAGACTGAGGCAGACTTAAGTCCCCCTATGGCATGGGGGCCCATGGTAATTGTCCTGTTGTCACCCCATAACACTGGGGCTGAAAGTGAGGTTTGACTTTTGTGATCTCAGTTTTAGGATGTTTAATTTAAACCATTTATAGACAGTTTGGTTGTTCAGCCTGTTGTTGTTTTGCGTAATTTGCTAGACATCCTTTGGATGACAGACATCAAAGTTGTTTCTGTCTTCATTCAGTTTGATAGCTGGTAATGAGTTTAATACTCAGGCCAGTATTCACTTTTCTAACAATCCTAAGGACCCGTGGTGGCTCACATATGAGCTTTTTAAATATAAAGATTCATCCAGATTAATTCACAGAACAAAGGCAGATCATAGCTGTCAGGGCACAGCTGGTAGAGTGGGATGCCCCAGTACCTTAGAACAGAAGACAGGCTATGTTGCATGTGACTGTAATTCATTGCTGACTCTATTGTCAAAATCAGCAAACTGGAACATTCTAATGCATCACACTGTTGGCCAAAATCAGTAGTGATGCTGGAATCACTGAGCTGCTTACAAAAGTCAACCATCAAGATATATATATATATATATATATATATATATATATATATATATATATATATATATATATATATTTTTTTAAATGTGGCTCCATATGAAAATCACAGTTGTAAATCTTTTTGTTTTTACTGATAAAAGTATGAGAAGATCTCTGGTCCCAGGGAGATTGGGGTATGCAAAATAGTATTGTAACCCCTGCTCTTCTGGGTTGTGGCAATTACCAATGTATGTAGTCTGCACCAGCACCACAGAGCTGCCAAGGTGGCCCAGTTTTAGAGAGGGATATTTTAGGACATGCCTCTAGCCCCACCCCACTCTGCCCAACCCTGCTCCTGCTCCACCCACTCCACATCTTGGCTCCACCCCTACACACCTCAGTTTCGCGACCTTTGCTTCCTCCATTTCTTCACAGCACCAACAAGCCACCTTTACCACTGTCAGCAGCTGGAGACGATTTAATAAAATGTCACCTCCTGCTGCCATGGGACCAGTCTCGTGATAAGCAGAACTGTCAAGGGGGTCCAATTTTTGAGAGGGAGATTTTAGTACACACCTCAGCCCCACACAACTCCACACCTAGCCCCACCTCCTAGCTCCGCCCCCTGGCATACCTTAACCTACAGCAGTTTCAAAAAATACTTTATTTGCACCAGAGAAAAATAGGATGGAGGAGAACTACAAATAACTGTTTCCCCTATTCTTCCTGCCATCTCTTCTCAACTTTTCTTCTTATTTAGCTTCACTATCAGTCATTTTCCCTGTTTTAGGATGTAGAACAACACTATAAATATCACACTAGGTCCTAGAACACCAGTGCAGCTATTGTTGAGAAACTAGAACATGCTAGAACAGATGCACAAGAACTACATGCTTAGCATGCAGAACACAGACAGACCCTCATCCAATACAGAATTAGAGACCATAACTTAGAAAGAAACAGACAAAAACTGAAAAGGAAACATCTAAGGAAGCCAGACTCTATAAGCAGTGCAGTACCAGTAAACGAAAAACAGAAATGCATTTCCTTCTGTACACTACGATATACAAAATAGAAAGATGTACTTTTCCAAAGCTGACACATTCCAGTTTCCAAAAATTTTAAATAGTTTTTCTTTTCTACCTTTGTTGTCTTGGCATTTTATTTTTCTAGCTGGGTGAGCTCCAGTCTCTTTTCTGCTTTCTTTGAGTGATTTTGTTTCCTAAATTCTTTTTTCAGTGTCACCTTTCCATTTTTTCGTTCTGCCCTTCCCCAGCCTATTCTCCTTTTGTTTTTCACTGTCTCTTCTAGTCCCCTGTAACTTCACACTATTTCTCTTCATCACCTCTAGATACACTTTTTCCCTTCTCACTTCCCTCACTCTTATTAGAATCTCTTCTCTCTGGTCCCTCTCTTCTACTCACTATAGGCTTGTCCCTCCCCCTCAATATCTCCTTCAAGAGTTGTTTATTTTCATCTGTTTACTCCATCCTCTCTACTTCTTTTTCTGTCTCTGTAGATCTTCCTTTCCATTTTTGTTTCCTCCTTTCTTGCTCCCTCCCCATCACTAGAGACTACTCACCTATGCTCACCAATGTCATCCACTCACTCACTCCCAACCCACTAGAGACACTTCCATCCCTCTAGAAGGATGCTCCAGGGCAGCTTTGAGGAGTGGGGGTGGGGGAATTCCCCGGGCCTGGCCTCCAAGGGGGGGCCCAGTGCCGACAATCTTCTTCCTGTCTGCCTCATTCTGGATCTGTCTCTCCTACTCTTGTGTGCCAGGACCTGGATGACTGTATTAACTCGATAACCCAGGTGACCCAGGTTATCATGCTAATACAATAATTCGGGCCCTGGCACACAGGCACAGGAGACGACAGACTGAGGGAGGAGCAGCCAGACACAGGAAGGTAAGGGGCCGGGTGGGGTTGACGGATGAATTTGGGGGTGGTTCAAGTAGGGGGTGTGTGGCTCAGCAGCGGCCCAGGTGGCGAGGGGGGCGGTCCTGCCCTGGGCTTGGCTGTGTCTCCAGGCAGCCCTAGGGTGCTCACCTCTCCCTTTTTACCTACTCCATCCCATATTTCTCCATTCTGCTCTTCTCTCATTCCTGCCCTCAGTCCCCTTGGAGAATTTTCTCTCACTGTCTTGCCCCTAGTCCTTATTTCTTGCTTTCTTCTCCCCCCAAGGCTTCCCCCCTTCCTTAGCATTTGCTCACCTACCTCCACTATACATTTTCTCTGCTTTTCCTCCTCCTTGCTTCCAGCATCTATCCCTCTGCTCCGTTTTCCACCTTTCACTACACATGTATTTGATCCCCCATGTCTGTCCTCCTCTTCCTTCTCACTCTTCCAGCATCTGCCCTTTTCTCCTACTGCCACCATCTGTTTCTTTCTCCCAGCATTAGACTCCTCTCCCAGAATCAGAACCCTTCTCCTAACTCAAACCCCAGTCCAAGCATCTGCCACCATAAAGCTCCTTCCCCATCCCCAGTATCTGCTAAGTCCTGTATCAGCCTCTAGCCCCTTCTCCCAACTCAACTCCTAGCCCCACCACTGCCAGCTTCATCCTCATCTCCCATCTTCAACATCTGCCAGAATTAGCCCCATTTTATCATCCATTTTCTCGTAACTTAAGGATCAGACTATCTCCAAATCAGTCTCCTTCTCCCAGCTCAATACCCATTCCCAAGTCTCCTTTTCTCATCCCTAATATCTGACAGTCATCCCCCTTCTCCCATCTCTCTCACCTTGTCATCTGCCAGCATCAGCCTCCTTGTGACTCTCCACTCCCCAATTCAGCATCTCCCCGCTTCTCTATTCCCTCCTTTTCCAGCATTTCCCCTCTCTCATTTCTCCCTTGCCCCCCCAAATGGTTTGGCATCTCTTCCCCTCCCCCCCAACATGGTCCAGCCTCTCTCCACCTCGCTCTCTCCTTCCCATCCAACCTTTCTCCTTCTGTCTCCCTATTATATCATTCTTCGTGTCCAGCATGTCCCTTCTATCCTCTCTTCCAGCCGGTCCCCATCTAGCATCTCTTCTTCTTGCCATCCTCCCTCCTTCCTGTGGTCTGCCCCATCCCCTCAAACCTTGCAATCATGACAGCATCAGGACAGTAAAAAGAGGCTACTGCGGAGCCTCGCCTCGCCTCGCACTCATGCACACATTGAGGGGGATTCTATATATAGTGCCTAAAATATCAGCACGGAAAACATTTCCACCTAAGCGTATTCTACAAGCGGCACCTAAATTTAGGTGCAGTATAGAGAATACATCTAGGCAGAATTCATAGCATCTAAAACTACACGCATCCATTTACACCAATGAAAATGTGGCATAAATCCCGGTATGTAGATTTACGCGCACTAGGCCATATTCTATAACAACGCGTGTAAATTTTGTAACAGCCATAAAACACCCACTTCTTCAGTAGCCTAATGGTTAGTGCAGCAGTTTTTGATCCTGGCAACCCGGGTTTGATTCCCACTGCAGCTCCTTGTGACCTTGGGCAAGTCACTTAACCCTCCATTGCCCCAGGTACAAAAAACTTAGATTGTGAGCCTCCTAGGGACAGAGAAAGTGCCTGTATATAATGTGTACAGTGCTGTGTATGTCTAGTAGCACTATAGAAATGATTAGTAGTAGTAGTAGAGGCTCCAGCTGAATATAGGAGACTTGGCTGATCTGCCACCAGCAGATATACCTTAGACTAAGTCTTGATCCCAGAGAGGAGAGGAACAGAAACAAATCAACCTCATTCAAATGGGCTGTCTCCAATCTGAAGGAAATTGATAAACAATACATAGAGAGAAATTTATGAAATAAGAATCAGAAAGGTATTACACAATTCTTTTAAATGTGTTACAGGTGTTGATATCAAATGAAAGTAACACTAAAGTAAATGTGCAAAGAGAATAGGTTCCCAATAGTTAATTTGTTAAAGATAACTTTTCTTTTCCTTTTTGTACAGAGCACACTCAAAACAGACCTTTTTCCCTCTCAGTTCGAGTCTGACATAGCAATAAAACTGTGTCAACTGGAAGTTCCTTCTCTAAATTGGGCAGCCAATCAAAGACCTCCTTTCATTTTCTTTAGGAGCTATACTTAGAAACACCTATTAAATATTGCTTTGGAAATATTTAAGAACTATACCAACACCATAATCAGTGTTCCCTCTAAGGAGCGACCTGCTGCATGTACATTTTTTTTTCGAGTGAGTGCCAAAAATAGCCCAATAGCCAAGAAAGAGTGGGTGGGGAGGGTGGGTGTCCCATGAGCTATCTGTGGAGCAGGGTGAGGGTCCCCCTGATCTATCTAAGGAGCAAATTAAGTGTTAATTAATTTAAAAATTATTTCAAATCATGGTTTCAATGAATTTTCAAATAGTTGCTACTTTGACTTTTTTCTGTCTTGTATAAGTGAATAAAGAGAAAAGACACATCTAGAGACAGTGAGGGTAAAAGCAGAATGGAAAAGAGGGACCTAAAAGGGAGAAATACGCTAGCTGCTTTGCTTATTGCACTTTAGCAAAAGAACTCCAAAGTCAGCCTGTCTTTGAGTTTTTCAAAGGCTGCTTGATACTCTGACATCCACTTTACCACAGTATTTTGTACTGATGTTTCATTGCATAGCTATCTTCGCAAATGATGCCACAAACCAGCGGTAATAACTTGCCAGCCCCAGGAACTTTTGAACTTCTGTGAGTGTGCTGGATGCTTTCCAGTCTTTAACTGCTGATATCTTGTCTCTATCAGCAGAAACCCATTGATCTCTCACCATATGTCCCAGATATTTCACTTGCTTACACAAGAGAGCACATTTTTTTGGCTTTAATTTAAGGCCGCAGGCTGTAAGTTGGGCAAACGCCTTATCTAACCTGTCCAGATTAGGCAGTAAGGATTCACATGGTAACCATGTGCTAAAGGGTAGTGCGTGGCAATGTAGCTAACCGATAAGCACTGAGCATGCCCATTCTCTGCCCCCAGACCTGCCTCCAATGCTAAAAAATAAATTTAATTTTTAGCATGTGGGTAGCACTTGCTGATCCCAAAATTACTGCGGGTCAGCTGAGCACACCCCATAGTAAGGCATTTCTAACTGTGGTAAGCACGTGTTAGTGCTTACTGCAGCTTAGCAAAAGAACCCCTTACAGACTTAAATTCCTGCTAAAATTTTGTATCAAAAGCATTTATTTAGAACATTCTATTTACCATATAAACTATTGTGCAAGAACATAACTCCCCTATGATTACATTACAATCCCTGGTTGTCTAGTGGTGCAGTTAGGGCAGGAGTGATGCCCCAATCATGGCAGCCATTTTGAGAGCAGAGCTTGAATGGGTAGGAGTAACTGGGGATTGTTCTTGTACCCACCAGGGATTGTAAAATAAGCCTAGGGGTGCCTATGGGTAGGAAGTGAAAGTACTCAAAGGGGTGGGGGTGGGGAGCTAGAATATGAAATAAATTGCCTCTTAATTTGAAATTTGTGCCTTCTTATTTTTCTTTTAGGAAAAATGCTAAAAACTTATTTGTTCAAGGAACAACTCTGACTTACCTTTAAGAATGTTTGTTTTTAAATTTAATTTTGTTTTTGTTATATTATGCTTTTATAAGTATTATTATGTTAGTTTTAGATTTTGATTATTATGTTGATTTTAGATTTTGAACTTTTGTTATTTATTGTAAACAGCTGTGAATCGTTTTGGAAAACTACCAGTATACAGAACTCCTATAGTATAGTATAGTATACGACTCCTATAGTATAGTATAATATAGTATATGACACAACGAAACCAAAGACCGAAATGGACATTTCTAACTCTTCCTCTTCCTTCTCTAAGTTCCCCCATTGTATTTACCATACATGAACCTTAATCTACCACAATATCACCTTGTATTTGTTCATACCGGAACTGGCAAACACCGTAATGGTACTATGTAAGCCACATTGAGCCTGCAAATAGGTGGGAAAATGTGGGATACAAATGTAACAAATAAATAAAATAAATAAATAGTATAAAAAAGAAAGAATGAATATTACATGGGACTAAAATTGATATTGAAAAGTGCAGTAAGATACAAGTCATTAATCAGCTAGCAATTTCCGAATATGAGCAAGAAAACTCCTCCATGCTCACAAGATAATTTATAAGAATCAGTGTAGGTAGAGTCTGTTCACGCCTCAGGTCGAAAAGGGAATGGGCTATATGCATACATATATATCATCTATCATAAACCGACATATTTAACAGCTTCAACAGACCCAAATACACAAAAGTGAAGTATGAAAGTAAATGTCCAGAATCTGTCTCCTTTATTAAACTTGCTCAAGCATTCCGACAAGTGGAAAGCATGATGGAGAATTTACCAGTATACAGAGAGAAAAACAAAACAAAAGAATTTGCAAAAAAATAACAACAACAACAACAAAAAAAACCTCTTTAAAGATTTAGATTAGTAAACAAGGAATAGCAAGTGGCAATTGCACAAATACAGTGGGAAATACAAAGTTTTAATCCAGGAATCATATGTTGATCAAACCTGGACACATGAATGCTTATGCGGAGGTGAAACCAAAGGATTCAGGATAGATAGTTGCAGCCCAGGACAGTGTATTACAAATGAGATGGTTCACAGCAAGTATAGATAGGCTGGAAAAACTGACATGCAAGAACACATTGCAAGTTCTGATGGGAGAAGGTTTGTATATGGAAAGGTACAATAAGATGGTATATCTCATCCATTGGAAACTTTGCAAACATTACAACACCATTGTACCAAAAAAAAGCATTGACATCATGAACCTAAACTGACCATTAGTACCCTGTCTGACTGCTGCAGCACTATTCGGTTAGTACTAGGCTAGTCGGGGTGAGGAGTCAGGGCGGAGTCAGGAATGGCCTGGTCACTGCCAATATTCAGCAGCCGTATCTGGACAAATATCCAGTTAACTTAGGAAAGCAAAAATGTAATACCTACGTAGATCATAGCAGGCTGCTGAGTACCAGTGCCTAGCAGTGTTTAATTCAGTTGGCAGTGGCCAGTGTTTAAAGCAAGCTGTTCACTGCTGGTTGAATGTTGCTGTCATAGATTTTAATATTTATGTAAGCTACTGCCCCCTAATTCTATAAAAAGCACTAAAAAATGCCCACACACATTTGGGAGCATGCCCAATTTGCATGTGCATTTTAATTAACAAGCTCATTAATTCACCTTTGAACAAGCAATTATTGGCACTAATTAGATTCAATTAACCTTTAGGAACATAAATTTAGGTGTAGGATCCATGTCTAAATTTTACACACAACTCGGAAAAGGGGGCGTGAAAAAGAGAGGGCCATGGGCAGATTGGGGCGGATCAGGGGTGTGACTTTTAATTACACATGTAATTATAGAATAAGGGGGCTTCATGCCTAAATATAGGCACAGACATTTGCACTACCTTTTCATTGGTGCTCAGGACTGTGCCTAAATGTAGGCATGATCCCTGGGCTTAAGCCCTATTCTATAAACTACGTCTAACTTTAGGCATAGTTTAAGGAATACCACCCTTTAATGTGTTGACCGCATTACCTAACACAATTGTTCAATACGTTAACACTTGCATTATCATTAACAACCTGGTGTCCTGGGCTCATAACTCCTACTCCTCTGGTGCATATGATGCCAAAACCTCCATATTGAACTCATTGAGGGATCACACTAGTCACCAAAACTCACATTACCAGCTAACACGTCAAAGATCAAAAAAGTGTGCTTTCACTTTCCTGGTTAAAATACTTGGCACTAATGTACAGGTTTGATGATATACATGAGTTCTATGTTTTGAAAATGAGACATATGTACTTCTAAAATGTACTCTTTTGTACTATATGTGTATACAAAAACAGAGATGTTATTCTCCTTATTTATCCTACTAATCTGCTTTCTCCTTCTTTTGGCCCTCTCCAAGATTGCCTCGCTTGTGTATCAAGTTGGCTTTGTGAACATAGACTAATCGTAAATAAAGAAAAAAAAACATGGCTTGTTGGTTTACTGGGGGCATTCCTAACCCTGCTTTGTCTTTAAATTTATTTGGTAATACTATTCTACCAGTAGACACTTTTGACTAATTAGGCGTCATTCTTGACTCTCTCCTTTTCCCCACAGGTTTCTAATTTATGCAGGACCAGTTTTTACATCCTCTGCTAGATTCGTTCAGTCAGAAGGTACTTTGATTACAATTCATTTCATTTTCTCAGTCCTTCTCTACTTGTTACCAGATTAGATTATTGTAATATAGTCTATCTGGGCTGCTGTCGGTTTAACCTAAACAAATTGCAATGTCTTCAAAATTTGGCTATTAAACTGTTAAGTCATGCATGAAAATATGACCATGTTTCTCCCTTACTCTACAAACACCACTGGCTGCCAGTTTGAAAAACATATTTTTTAAAACTCTTAAACTTACTTTCAAGACCTTCAAATTTGGCCTTCCTCTTTATTTATCCAGTCTTGTTACTCCATATTCCCAGTTAGACTTCTTCGGTCTATTAATGAGCATCATTTATGTTTCCATGGTCCCAAACTTGCTCATCTATAATCCACTAGACAATGAGCTTTCTTCTATGTTGCTCCTTTCCTATGGAACTCCTTACCTCTTTCAAGTCGTGCCGAACCTTTCTTTAAGAAATTTAAATCTGCTCTGAAGACCTGGCTCTTTCATCAAGCATTCGATTCAAATCAGGATTGTTTTCTATGATTACCATCATTGTTCCTGTTCCTACTATTTTATCGTAGTATTTCCTAAATACTACCCTATCCTTGATTGAATTTGCCTGACTGTGTTGTTTCCTGATTTGATTTGAAGTTCCTCTCTTTTCTTTACTTGTTTGTTTTTAGATTCTTAACTGCTGTGATCTACTAGTTAGTTAATGGCGATATAACAAATTTTAATATTCTACAAACTATAATGAAGATCACATGGCCCATCCAGTCTGCCTCTTCATACAAAGCATTATATCTTCCTGTCTGTTAGAGATCCTATACCATCCACTATCTCCTCCTCTTCCTTAAAGGTCTTATCCATGGCTTCTATTCTTGTCCAGCAATGTATCCCCTGTATTCTCCTCTTCTTCTTCTTCTTCTTCAGCAGCAGCAGCAACAATCTTCTTTCCTCCTCCTTCCACTATATAAAGACTGCATATCTAATAATCTGCCCAAACATATCACCTATTGACAACTTTTGACACTGCTTCTGTGCAGTACTCTTTTCATATCTTCTTTTAATAGTAGAGGCATTTTCAGGTGGGACTCTGTGACCTAACTGAAACTTATACTTCTTTGCCTGGAAAACAGGTGCATTGGGCTTGAGCCAGTGTGGTAGAGACAGTGGACAAAATGTCAATGTATGTAGCTGTGCTGTACTGACAAGAAATTTTAGTGGTGTGGGAGGGGATGGGGGAGATAATGGATGCCATGGTGACAGAGGGTCCATGAAAGTGTGGAGCTCGGGTTGCTCGTCTAAATTCTCCTCTAGTCCTGTCAATGATATTCCTAGATTTGAGCTGTTAAAGCAGTAGGAAATGGTGTTGACTTGGATTACTGCAACAGTGAGCCATCATTTGCTGCTATCTGGGAATTTTCTCCTCCATTTTCAATATCCTTCCATTTAGCCAGATCATCACAGCAACAGGTTTCTGACTGAGAGTCATGGACTGATGTTTCTTCTGGAAACAAACACAAATATGTTTTTGAGCCATTCGGTTGTTGTTGCTGTTGTGTAGTGAATGGGACTCCATTCCCTGGCACCATAAATGTTTGCTATTTGGACAATCAAACAGATAAACTCAAAAAACTAGTCCAAAAATTGAATTTCGTGTAAGGGATACAGCAAACACATAAATGTCCCAGTATGACATAAAACTTTCTAACTACACTTTCACATTACTATCATAAATGTTGCTACATCTTCAGCCCTGTCTGGGTCGAGGAACAGAAATTGGGTTTGGAAGTTTAACATTGACCACTATCTTGTAAATCATCAGTCCAGCCATTTTTTGAAATGGATATAGTAGATAGTCAACCAAAGGAGGTTAGCTTGATAAACAACTATGCAACTGAACAAATTACAAACAGGTCAATCTAGCCTTCATTCTTTTAGACCAGCTCTAATGCCCATTATTGCAGCAATAATTTGAACTTATACGGTAAGTAAGCTACCCTTCTCATGGAAGAGGGAATACCAAGAAAACCTCATTTGTCTGAACAGGCCTCCATTGTTCTTTGATTGACATGGAAGGTGCTCTTGTAATTGATCCCAACTCTGTCCTGATTATCTGACCTATTTTCATTGTAACTACAGAAGAAACAGACAATAGTGTTGATTTTGAGAAAAGAAGGTAAATATGGGCAACCACTGAAAAGATTAATAAAACATTTCACAGTGAGCCCATAAAAACTAGAGACTTGTGAGCAGCTCATTAGACTGAATTTAAGAATTAGCAAAAGCAGAGTGCATCACTGTGGAGGTCTACTAGGTCTGCAAAATGTCACTATCATGCATGGGTTTAAGAGGTATGGTTTTTTCATATTTTCTTTTAATTGCGTCTTCATTTTCTTCTGCTTTTTTGTTCCTCTGTTTTAATCTTTCCCCATGATATTTATTCATCTTATAAACTTGCTTCCGATATCAACTGCATAATCCTGTAAATTTTCAGCCTCAGGAATGGACTAACTACATCTTTAAAAAATGAGAAATGTTTATCAATAAACACGTAATTAACCCCAGTTTTTAGGCTATAGGACACGAATTGACTACTCACTTGTCCTTTAGATTGTAAGCTCTTTGAGCAGGGCCTGTCCTTTTATGTTAAATTGTACAGCGCTGCGTAACCCTAGTAGCGTTTTAGTACTGCGTGCAGTTCTGGAGACCGCACCTACGGAAAGATATAAACAGGATGGAGTCGGTCCAGAGAGTAGCTACGAAATTAGTAAGCGGTCTTGAATGCAAAAATTATAGGGACAGGCTTATGAACCTCAACATGTATACGCTGGAAGAAAGGAGGGAGAGAGGAGACATGATAGAAACATTTAAATATCTCAAGAGCATTTATGTACAGGAAGAGAGCCTTTTTCAAATGAAGGAGAGCTCTGGAATGAGGGGGCATATGACAAAGATAAGAGGAAATAGGCTTAGGAGTAACCTAAGGAAGTATTATTTCACAGAAAGGGTGGTGGAGGCGTGGAATGGCCTCCCGGTGGAGGTGGTGGAGTTGTGTTCCAGAACTTAAAAAGGCATAGGATAAGCACGTGGGATCGCTTAGGAACAGGAAGAATTAGCGGTTACAGAGGATAGGCAGACTGGATGGGTCATATGGCCTTTATCTGCCATCATGTTTCTCTGTTTCTATCTAAGCTGTGAAAAAAAATGCATAGTTCCATTCTATGGACCCTATAATACACAAAGCTTTCAAAAATGAAAGTTACCCGTCCAAACTTGTATAGCCTTTGTCTCTGTAATTTGTAACCCCACTTTTGGTACCTTTTTGCACATCGGGTCGCATTTTATTGCATGCAAACATCTTTCTTATTTGTTCCAATACATTTCACAGGTGCTGGGATAAATTTTCATTAAAATTAATCATCTATTTGTCTATGCAAATGGCTTTGAGGTATATTTAGGAATTAAAATTAATGATGCTTAGGATTATAACCTTTTGGCTTGTGCACTGCTAAAAAGTGAAGGGTCACTTATCTCACTTTAGGTACCTGCAGGCTGAAATTTGGTTAGAAGTCCATTAAGGAAGTGATTTCATCAATGAGTGTGTATGTGAAAGAAAATTATTTAAAGAAAAATTAACTTGAAATGGTTGAGGTGACTGAGAGGGGTATTTGAAAGAGCAAACACATGGTGGTAGGTATGCTTTTGGAAGAATGTTTTCAGGGAAAATAGGAGTCTGAGTAATTAAAATAAAATCCTAGAAAAGTGTAAAGTTGCAGAAGGAGTTCTGCTGACAGCCTGGTGATACATTTCTGACCACAGTGAACCTGTCCGTTAAAACTTACCAGGGGAAGGTTTAAGAAACACCAGCTTTCAGCTTCCACAGATAACGCAGTGAGAGGAATTTTAGAGAGAAGTCTTGAATCTTGTTTAAAAAAATCCTTTGGACATTAACCCCTTGTTTACTATGCTGTGCCTAGCGGCAATGCCAACACAGCCCATTCAAAGTGAATGGGCTGTGTCTGCATTAGCGCACGGCAGCCGTTAGCACAGCTTAATAAACAAGGGGGTTAAGAGTCTCAAAGGCCGGAGGCTGTCAGAGCCTTGTGATTTCAGAACTGATCTGATCTCCTGTGTATGTAAAAGGGAAACATGCAGTGCCTGTAACTTGTCATAAGCTGACTGCAAAGCTTTGGTATTCATGGTCTCTGAGTGAGATAGAGAGGAAGGAAGGGAATAATTAAAAGGATAACTTACACTTAGGTAGGTAGGGATTTCCCACCTCATTTTTTTTTCTCTGGGCTAGCTAGTTTCTACAGTTGCGTTAAATGTAGAATGCTGCGTTCGGCACCTAACCCTTACCGTTCAGTGAATCCAGACTGCCCCAATTTGACTGCCACTATCGGACCGACCGTTCACTTGTCTATTAGATTGTAAGCTCTTTGAGCAGGACTGTCTCTCTTTGTTAAATTGTACAGCGCTGCGTAACCCCAGTAGCGCTCTAGAAATGTTAAGTAGTAGTAGTAGTAGATACAAGAACTACCAGGACCAACTGAAGTATACACATTGGTAGGAAGATAGAATCTCTTATTAATTTGGTAAAGTCAGGTTAGTAGATGTGTTGGTGTGAGCATCGCTGGAGGTTCCTGACCGCGGTGACAAGAGGAAGAGGACAAAGGTGCCCAATGTTCAAGAAAGCTCTGGAAAGAGGAAGCAGCGAAGTAACTGGGACAGAATAGATAAAGTGTGCACACTGATATAAACCACAGACATAAAAAGGACTCAAAAGGAGAAGCCTTAGATTAGAAAGAGAGTAAACTTATCTGATCCGGGATTCTGGGTCCTGACATTAAGAGTAGGACTCCTGGAAAACCTGTAAAAAAAAAAAAGAAGAAATTCAAAAGTATCGAGTTGAAAATAAAATAAAGTATTTAGTTTGAGACTAGGGTTGTATGTTAAAGGGAAGAAGCACAAACTACTTATCTGAGCTGCTTCTTTAGAATTTGTTCCTGAGCTGTGGGTTAAAGTGAATTTCTGTAATTTTCTAGGGTTGCCTAATAAATGTTTGTGATCCACTGTGAACCTTTAGTTAGGTAATGTTGAAATAGAAGTGCTTTTTAATGTAATGTAATGAATTGCAAGCATATGTTAGTTGAGCACACTTATTGTAATCTTTGCAAATTTTGACAATTTTGGAATGCATTCAATAACATCCCAATAAATGTTTCCCTGAAAATAAAACACATATTTCTTGTACAACATTCTAGCTGGTGGGAGCTTAATTGGGAAACCTACAAAAATGTAACCGTGACCACCTTAACTTTTAATACACTAGCTGCAACACCTCCTTCCACCACCAGGGTGTTGATACTACCTCCTCCAATAAAGTGTCTAGCATCTGTACCCCCCTCCTCCCTAGATGTTCAGCCTCTTTCAATCCCTCCCCCACAGATGTTCAAGGCCCCATGCTGGCAGTGATGAGTCTTTTTCAATTATATCAGTCCAACTGCCACCCCACCCCCCCAAACTGAGCAGCCCTAGGCAGACGTCTAGTCTACCTAGTGAACATGTAAGCCCTCTCTTGAGGGAGCCACAGGTTGTGCCCCTGTCTAAGCACTTTCATTGTATTGTGTTTAGTTGGAACAATGATAGAAAAATAGGGACCCCCTTTAAATAGATAGGAATGAAGGCTGATGGTGTCATAGTCCTGTGGAAGCTAGCACTAATTGAAATGGAAATCCAAAGAAATAGGATGGAACTGTTGAGCCTAGATAGCCCACCTTATATTTACATTTAATCATTTTTGTCTATTCATCTGAAGCTTGATTGTCTGTGTTCAACTGTGTTCTTTTTTTTTTTTTTAAATTGCAGAAGCTGCATGGGTCTGGATACTGTTTACATTTGCTGTTAAAACAGAAGAAACAAGCATAAGTGATGTTGACCCATATCCTCCAGGGCCTCCGGGGCCTCCAGGCCCACCAGGTCCGCCAGGCCCACCAGGTATACCAGGAAGTATTGGATTTAATGGAGTAAAAGGAGAAAAGGGAGACCCTGGTAAGAAATCATTAGTTCTTAAATATTTAACAGATGATTTTAATCTATGTATTTATAACATGTCTAAAACATCCCCAGAATATGATATTTCTAATGCTGGAGAAAGTCCAGACTAGAATCCCACAGACAGACATGACAAAGAGAATGTGTCAAGTCTGGCATAGTTGACATAGATTACCTTCTTACAAGGAGATAAAAAACAACATTGACTTGCAGGGGTGGATTGACCATTCGGGCAACGAGGCAGTGCCCGAGGACCTAGGGCAGTGGGGGGCCCATTGATAACCTCCCACATGATGCGCATCACATCCACACCCCTTTCTCGACCACAACGCTCCTTCTCTTTCTCTCACCATTTGGCACTCTGCTCCCGTCACAAAACCCCCTCCCCCATCCTGTTTCCTCCATGCAAGAAGGGCAGCACCAGTAGCTACATTGGCCGATGCCGCTGATGCCAGAACTTCTCTCTGCCACGGACTGGAGGAGACCCAATGGTCCTCATTGACCAGGGGCCCAGACCACTCTGTCCACCCCTGTTGACCTGCTATAGCTAAGTACGCATTACATATTCAAAGTGAGTTGTTTCCATGAGCTATGGCTTTGGGATGACACTCTTGAATATAATGATTAATACCTGGCTGTACCAAATCTATTTGGTATATTCTGTTCTGCCTATTCTCTCTTTCAGGAAAGTCAGAGAGAAACCAGGACTGGCTAAATCTGTCTCTGATGACCTGAATCCATCTGGTAACCATGCTGGGGTCCGGCTAATGGTTTTGGCCACTTTCCCCACGTTAGCCCCAGCAACTGCTTCAGCCCTACCTGTAGTACCAGCCCTTTCTCTCTGCATGAGCTCCAGTTTCCTACCCCTATCCTCAGCATCTGTCCAGCATCTCCTCTTTCTCTTCCCTGTCCCTTCCCCTCCCATCCCCTCTACTGCACTGCTAAGTAAGCCTCTGAGACTCAGAAAGATTTCAAGCAATGCTCAGAGGGTCAAATTAGGGACCCTCAGACCATGTGTTTGACACCCCCCCCCTTACTGTGCCTTCTACTTGAAAGAATTCAAAAACATGTAGGAAGGAATCAAATCAAAACTCAATTGACCTTCATACTTTAAACAAGGCCTAGAGGGTGTAACCTGCAAGGAACGACAGGTACAACCCTAACCTAAGGCATTATGGAGTGCATCCTGAAGAGAGCAGAAGGTACAACTCTAACCACCTTATTGGACAGACTTGATGAATCATACAAGCCTTTATCTGCCCTCATTTACTAGATTATTATGCTATTAAGTGCCCCTTTTACCAAGCTGTGGCAAAAGGCGGCCGGCACTGGCATTGACGTGTGTTTTACACGTTCACCGAGGTCCCATTTTACTGCATCTAGTAAAAAGAAAGTCTCACTTTCCTACTGGAAATGGCCACGTGGCAAGTAAAGCACTTGCCGCGTGGCCATTTCGGGGGGGGGGGGGGGAGTCCTTACCGCCACCCATTGAGGTGGCAGTAAGGGCTCCCACGTTAACCTGGCAGTAACCGGGCATCGCACGGCACTGCCTGATTACTGCCGGATACACTCCAGCGCAACAAAAATAAATACATTTTTGTTGCGCTGGAAATGACAGCGCGCTAGGGGTGGGAAGTACCGCCGGGCTGCTGCAGTAGCCCGGCGGTATTTCCTGTATAGCGAGCAGCAAGCCCGCATTGGGCTTACTGCCGCTTAGTAAAAGGAACCCTAAGTGTTCAGTGTCCGTTGTATAGTGCTACTTGAAACTGCAAGCTGTGAGCCCTATGCTTAGCTTGTAGCTTTGTTACGCTGGACTAAAACAGTATAACAGCATGGTAACCAAAAGAGCAGATACAGTCCCTTTCACACTTTTCTGGCATATTATTTTAGGAAAGGTACACTGTCTGACAGAGATTGTGTTTATTTTTAGTCTGCAGTGCAACAGTACATGTGCATTCTGTCTGTCTCTCTGTCTCTGTAAACATTATAGTGTACTATATAGACCATAGGAACCAACTTTTCAAAATGATTGGGGGTGCTGAATTTTTTTTTACAGGTGGTGCATTCCCCCTCTCTCCCCCTCCTCTCCCCCTCTCTCTCCCCCCTCTCCCTCTCTCCGAGTTCCAGGCCTCCCTCCCTCCCTCTGAGTTCCAGGCCCCCCTCCCTCCCTCTCCTCCGAGTGCTAGCCCGACCTGCGCTGCATGCCCTCTTCTCCCAGTCCTCCGCCTGCCCCTCGCCTTCCTCCGTGCCGCCCAGAATTTAAAAGTTCTTACCTCAGGGTCCGGCGGCAGCAGTGAAAGGCGAGCAGGCTCGGCGCTTCAGCTTGCCTTCTCTTCTCTCTCAGCTCTGCCTCTGGTCCCGCCCTCATTTCCTGTTTCCGCAAGGGTGGGGCCAGAGGCAGAACTTATTACCTACACTAGCCTTTCAGTTCAGAACTGTTTATATAATAAGGTACTGTTCCATTTCCAGGAATAATAATAAAAACAATAAAAATAGAAAAATTATTCCTACCTCTCTATCCGCTTAACATAGTGAACATTTTATTGAATAGTCAATGTATCCTGTCCTTCAGTTACCTAATAAGCTTTATACTGTATTCAATATGTGCTTCCTAAATAAAAATGTTTTAATATTATGATGAAATATTTAGTTTCCAAATCTGGCTGCTTGGAAGGAGAACAAATACTCAAAAGTTTTAAAAACTTTTTTATACCTCTAGGATTTTTCCAAGTAGGAGCAACATGATTTGCAAAGCCCAAGAGGATCACAAGCAATTGTAACCAGTTGTATAAATTGGTTTAATGTGTTTACCAGGGTTGCCAGGTGGAAAATTTTTTTCTAGCCCAATCCAGCCCAAAAACCAGTCCAAAACCCGCCCAAACACAAACCCCGCCCCTGACACCCCCACCCCGCATCATCACCCTGCCCCCGCCGTCACCGGCCCCGCCCCCGCCGGCCCCGCCTCCCACGTCACCGGCCCCGCCTCCCCCATCATCGGCCCCGCCTCCCCGTCATCGGCCCCGCCTCCCACGTCATCGGCCCCGCCTCCTACGTCATCAGGCCCGCCTCCCATGTCATCGGCCCGCCCAAAACGTCACTAACCCCGCCCAAAAAAGTCACTAACCCCGCCCCCCGCGGCCGAAAAAGGCAAAAAGCCGCCCGAAAAACCGCACAGAAACCCAAAAAGCCACCCAAAAAACCGCAACCCGCCGCAGGCAAAAATTTCCCGCGGCGGGTCGTGGAAAACCGCCCAATTGGGCGGTAAAACCGCCCACCTGGCAACACTGGTGTTTACCTTACTGCTGAGAGAGCGGGGGGGGGGGGGGGGGGGGAGGGGTTGCTAGAGGTGTCCTGAGTTGCTATGGAAATATTCAGCCAGGAGGACTTCCTGCACATGAGCAGAACATACCATAGAGATTTGCACTGACACCTAAGATTTTAAAAGTGCTAAAATAAGTTTTAAAAGTATTTGCATTAAATCTGATTGAAGAATTTAGGTGTTAGGAGATGGGATTGATATGCTATGTACTCAAATTTGTTTAAATCATATGCAAATTAGTCCGTTTTTGGGAGGTTCTCATTTGCATATTTATGGATAAAAATTGTTAGAAATGTTTACAGCCTTAATGCTAGGACATGACTCTGATCAAAAATGTGGAGTTTGATCCAAAAACGAAGGGCTTATCTAGTGTTTTTGGACTAAAAATTCCCATTAGAGTGTCTATGTTAATCTACATTCAAATAGAGCTCTCTGATTGGCTGAGCAGCTCTTGTTAGAATTCTGCCCCGGAAACTGGAGCAGAGAGAGCAACTGAAGATTTGACTGAGCCAGGACCTGCATTCTGTGAGCTCTGTGTGTAAGAGTTGAAAGAATTGATAAGAGTTGATTGATATATTAAAAGAGTGAATGACTTGGTTGAAGTAAAGCAGGAAATTGAGGAGAGGTTTGTACTAGATTTGAAAGTTTTTGTTCTCTCTCCTGAGGAAAGGATTGTGAGTTTCCAAGTTGATTTGGTCCTAATAGTAAGGATCAGAAATCATTAAACATTTAAGGAAAAAGATTTATTTCTGAAAGAGATTGGTTGAAATTTACAAGTTTGAGGTTTCTCTGCTGAGAGAGGAGTGGATCTATGAATGTGTGTGTGTGTGGATGAGATCCAGCAGTGGGCTTCAAGATCTCAGCAGCTTGGAAGAAACAAAAAGAGTTGCTTTTTAGATAGTCAGGGTGAAGTTATAATAAAGCTACTTAGGAAATTAGAATTGAGGAAATTCAATTTATTTTATTTTTTTCATAGTTTAGCACTCAGTCCAGGTTCCAGTTTCAGGCAGGCTGATATAAAAGACACACACACTGCAGGGAGGCAGTATTTCTCCTTTTATTTTATTTTTAGTTTAAGTTTAGGAAGAAGACAATTTTTAAAGGAGAGATCTCTTGAAGACTGAATCTGCAACTGGAAGTTGAGTCTGCAACTGGACGTTTCCTTCAGCCAAGTACAGAGAGAGACAATTCACATTTTTTTCTGAAACTCCTGTTTACCACACAAGTGAACTGAGATTTTACAGAAAATACACCTAAGGAACATTCCTATTTTGAGTTGGAAACCTTTGAAGTGTTATACTGACTTGTAATTTGGTTAGGAGACTACTAAATGTTTGGTTAGTAAAGAAAGTAGAGTGTATACTGGATCCAGTAGGGAATCAGCAGTTTTACTGGTCTAATCCTGTATAATCTAACTGAAGAGTATTTCTTTCTGTTTACCAGTACAGTTAAATAATTTCATTCCACTTTAATAAATAATTTTTTGTTACATATATAAGTGAGTAGTATCTGGATTTATTGTAAATCAAATTGATTCCATTCCCAGGAATTTATATTCACCTTTATGCATTCATCCGGTATTATCTTTTTAGGATGATGTTTTATTCTATGTTCACTCTGTCTCTAGTGACCTGAGCACAGTTAGTTCCCTCGGCTGGCGCGACTACATATTAGAGGTATTTTGATGAAGTCTTACCACAGACGGGTGACTGTACAATCACTCAAAGAAACTTCACACTAGAAGTGGTGTTTAGAAACCAAAAAGTTTATTTAAAATAGTAAAATAATAGAAAACAGGAAATCCGCTGCAGGTTTTACATAAGTATATAAGTATTGCCATATTGAGACAGACTGAAGGTCCATCAAGTTCAGCATCCTGTTTCCAACAGTAGCTAATCCAGGTCACAAGTACCTGGCAAGATCCCAAAACAGTACAATACATTTTTTGCTGCTTATCCTAGAAATAAGCAGTGGATTTTCCGAAGCCCATTTTAATAATGGTCTATAGACTTTTCCTTTAGGAAGCCATCCAAACCTTTTTTAAACTCTGCTAAGCTTACTGATTTTACTACATTCTCTTGCAATGAATTCCAGAGTTTAATTACACTGAGTGAAGAAATATTTTCTCCAATTCATTTTAAATTTGCTACTTTGTAGCTTCATTGCGTGTCCCCCTAGTCCTAGTAATTATATCTCTTCAAAACAAGGGTCAATATTCAGCAGCAGTGGAGAGGGGTTCTTTTAAAATGCTGACTATGGCATTTAAAATACGTATATTTGACTCTACTATTAGGATATTCAGTGGTGCTGACTATACATGCAGACCATTGATGCCAGCAGATATACATATCTGCAGGGCCGTGCCTAGGGTCTCTGGTGCCCCCCTGCAGACTATCAGTTGGCAGAGCAGGAACAGTCCCCCCTCAGTCTAGCAGAGCAGGAACAGAAGGGAGCAGGCAAGTAAGCCGGACCTCAGGAAAAAATAGCACTGTATGTATCCCTCATTGATAAGTCTCTGACTCTAAAGTTTAGCAATTTCATTAAAGCAAAATGTATTTTCATAACACTTCAAAGATTTCCAACTCAAAATAGGAATGCTAATTCAAAATGTGAGCAAAGTCCTCTTAGTTTCCAAAGATTCTTTTTCTAATCTCCTTTGCACCAAAGGATATAATTCAGATCAAACATTTATCTCTGATTAACTATCTCAGATCAAATATTTATTTCACATCAAATATTAAGGTTTCCTTGCTTAGAGTCACTTAAATCTACCTAGCCTTTATATAGCTTATAGGATTTAAACACTCTTAAACTGAAATTCAACCTTTTCTATTCTTCATAAACTTCAAGTAATCCTGAAATATTCAGATCCTTTTCTCACTAGAGAAACTTCAATCTCCACCAACCTCTTTTCACTCATATTTTCTCATTTACCACATTATCAGGCACTCTTTTATAATTTTAGTCAACACACACAGGAACTCACAGCTGCATGTCTCTCTTGGCCAAACCGACAGTCAGTTGCTGTCTCACTCTGTTCCCTTCCCAGAAGATTTCTAACAGAAGCTGATCATCCAATCAGAGAGCTCTATTTGAATGCAGATTAACATACAGACACTGTAATGGGAATTTTTAGTCAAAAACACTAGATAAACCCTTCGTTTTTGGATCAAACTTCACACTTTTGATCAGAGCCATGACCTAACATTAAGGCTGTAAACATTTCCATCATTTTTTATCCATAAATATGCAAATGAGAACCTCCAAAAAACGGACTAATTTGCATATGATTTAAACAAATCTGAGCATATGACAATCAAGTACAGACTCCCAGCACCTGAATCCTGCAATTAGATTTAATGCAAATACTTTTAAAACTTATTTTTAGCACTTTTAAAATTTCAGGTTCTCTTTAATTTGAATGCTGGTCAAGCTCTGAAGCTCACCCTGAGTGAGAAGTTATCCCCAAACCAAAGACATATATAGCAATCTGGTTGCATTCTTTCAAATAACTTGAAGAGCCTGCCTTATATCTGTCATTAAATTAGTAGCTCTATTGAGATTCCTTCTTACCTGCCCTATCTCCCTCCTCTACTCCTTCCCTTTCTTCTTCTTCCTGTCTTCCACCTTTTCTCCCCTTTCCCTCACGCTCTTGTTTCCTCTTTTCTCCCTCTTCCATTCTTACCATCATACCTCTCCCCCTCTCCCTTAAGCTCTCTCCACTCCGTTCCTTCTTTCCTATCGCTGCTACTATAAATGTGGCCAGTTTTCTGTGCATTTCTTGAATGACAGATACTAGGCATTATTATTTAGAATATGTGTATATCAACTTCTATATGCCTTAAAGGCAAATATAAAGGCCTTTCCCACATCTATGCAGACAAAATTATTGCCTGAATAGAAGGAATTTCTCCTTAACTTCATCCAGCTCTACAGGATATTTATTTCTCCAGTATATTTTGCTGTTATGCTCAATAAACCTATATTGGCTGACTAATCTTTCATGCCTAAATGTACAAACTGTTTTTTTTTCCAGGAAGACCAGGTCTGCAAGGACTACCAGGGCCACAGGGACTACAAGGCAATCCAGGTGTTCAAGGACCAAGAGGACTTCCAGGGAGGAATGGAATAAATGGCCTCCCAGGTAAGATATTTTGACTGTTGATTAGTTCATTGTTTTACAAGTTGTTACAGTTCTTTAAAACAGGATTTCCCAACTTGTCCTGGTGACTTTACTCCACTTGGGTTTTCAGAATATCCACAATAAATATGCATGAGATAAATCTGCATGTATTTGAAACTGAGTATATGCAAAATTTATGTTATGCATATTCATTATAGATATCCTGAAAACCCAACTGGACAGGTTTGGGAAGACCTGCTTTAAAATGTAATTAATATGAATTAAAACACAAAAGAAGGAAAAAATTAAAATGGAAAATTTCTGGCTGCCCATTTTGAGAAACTACAATGCTGCTGATCCTCTCAATGTTTCTCTTTCTTATGGGACAATATACTCCTTTGTTTACTCATGACCTTAGAAAGCAGGCATCGATTTCTTTTTCTCTCTAGGTCCTCCAAGTTCTTGTCTTATCTCTTATGTAGTTAATGTCCCAGTCTAATGCTCAGCCATTTCAGGGAAACAGGAGACTAGTTAGACACACCACAGAACACCTCCACACCACCTTCAAGGGTGACACTTTAAATCCTGGACTGGCTTAAGGGGTGAGCTAGTGAGGCTGCATGAGCAGTTTTCAAGCTCTTCAAACTTTTCCTCACAGGACTTAAGGGCTGACTTTGAAGAGGAAAGCTCTGCCTGGGCCATGCCCGAGCTGTCTTCGATGGTGCTTACTAATTCCTCTACGCCTTTCACCCGGTAACCAAAGTCCACCAGCTGCTGCGATAAGTCCTTGATTAGCCCATCAGACTTACTGTTTAGGGAATTCACTATAGCCTCTGTAATCTGCTGTATGTGTGCCGGTTTAAGTGGTACACTTTCCTTTGTCACATCCGCCATCTTGGGGACTTCTAGCCCCTCAGCCTTTGCTCTCTCTTTATCCTTTTTTCCCAATTTTGCAGCCATCGCAGACAGTGTTTTATTAACAAATTTGTCCATGTGACGTTCCACCACAAGAAATGCTACAGAGTGCATGGTTCCTCCGCAGATTATAGCTAGATTGTGGAGGATTAGTGAGGGCAAAGTATGGAGCTCTTATAAAATTGCAGCTCCTCCATTCAGAACATCTCATGATCCTCTTATTGGGGGATGAAAAAAAAAAGGTTGATTTGCTGTGGACTGAGTGGAGTGTCACACTGAGACTCTAAGTACTCTCAATGCTCCGGATCTCTATTCTGGACCCTTTATCCACTCCCAGCTCAACTGCAGGCAATATGGGATTTATGTGCAGTGTAAGCGTGATCCTCCATGACACCATGACCGGAGGGAGAGAGTGAGAAAATAAATTGTATTTTCCCTGTGACCTGGGTCAGGGATTTCTGCAGACCTGAGCTTGTCAAGGGGCGAGACCTGGGTTACATTAGTTATTGATAAAATTCCTCCCCCAGATTATTCATCGGTACAAGGATAATAAGGGGCTTTTTCACTAAAGGGCATTAAGCCCTTAACATGTGGTTACCGCACGCTAACAGGCTTCCGCAGAACACTTTAATGCATTTTGTGGTAATTTGCCTGTTTGTGCACACTAACTTGCAGGTTACCTATTTTTTAAAACTATTTTGAGGAAGGGGCATATCATGGATGGAGAATAGGTGCTCTCGTATTATCCAGTTAGCATGTTATGATTAGCATGCACTAACTGGATAACGCAGAGTTAAAGCAGGAACACCTAGCAGCTCCTAAACAGGAGGCATTAAGTGCTCCTATGTTAACTGTATGCAGGTTCTCCCTTACCATTCTGGTCTCCTGACTGCGGGGTTCGCTGCTATCTCCAATCCTGTTCAATGTTAGCAGGGCCAGTCTTAGCAAGTGCGGGGCCCTGTGCAGACCAGTTCATGGGGCCCCATCCTAGCCCTGTCCCCACCCTAGCTCCGCCCCCACCCTAGCTCCAGGGCCAGCCACCCCTTCCTCTGAGCTCCAGGGCGGCCAACCCTCCCTCCAAGCCCCTCCGAGCTCCCGGGCCATCCCCTCCAAGCTCCAGAACCATCCCCCTCCCTCCGAGGCCCCTCTCCCTCCAAGCTCCAGGGCCCCCCTCCCTCTGAGCTCCAAGGCCCCCCCTCCCTCCCAGCTCCAAGGCCCCCTCATTCCAAGGCCTCCCTTCCTCCGAGGCCTCCCTCCGAGCTCCAGTTCCCAGTGAGGCTTACCGGCCTGTAGTTTCCAGTTTCTTCCCTATCACCACTTTTGTGAAGAGGGACCACATTCGCTCTTCTCCAATCCCATGGAACCTCTCCTGTCTCCAAGGATTTATTAAACAAATCTTTAAGAGGACCCGCAAGAACCTCTGTGAGTTCCCTCATTATCCTGGGGTGGATCCTGTCCGGTCCCATGGCTTTGTCCACCTTTAGATTTTCAAGTTGTTCATACACACTCTCTTCCGTGAACAGTGCTATATCCACTCCATTCTCATATGTACTTTTGCCAGTCAATCGTGGTCCTTCTCCAGGATTTTCTTCTGTTAAAACAAAACAAAAGTATCTGTTTAGCAAATTTGCTTTTTCTTCATCATTATCTACATAGCGGTTCGCAGCATCTTTCAGTCTCACAATTCCCTTTTTAGTCTTCCTCCTTTCACTAATATACCTGAAGAAATTTTTGTCACCCCTCCTTACATTACTAGCCATTTGTTCTTCTGCTTGCGCTTTCGCCAGACATATCTCTCTCTTGGCTTCTTTCAGTTTCATCCGGTATTCCTCTTCTTGAGTTTTTCTATATTTCAGGAACGCCAACTCTTTAGCCTTTATTTTCTCAGCCACTTGCTTGGAGAACCATATCAGTTTCCTTTTTCTCTTGCTTTTATTTACACTCCTTACATAAAGGTTTGTGGCCATATTTATAGCTTCTTTCAGCCTTGACCACTGTCCTTCCACTTCTCGTGTGTCCTCCCAGCCCATCAGCTCCTTCCTCAGGTATTCCCCCACTTTACTAAAGTCAGCATGCTTGAAATCCAGGACTTTGAGTTTTGAGTGGCCGCCCTCCACTTCAGCTGTCATATCAAACCAAACTGTTTGATGGTCACTGCTGCCCAGATGGGCACCCACTCGGACATTTGACACATTATCCCCATTTGTGAGCACCAGATCCAGTGTTGCTCCCTCCCTCGTGGGTTCCATCACCATTTGTCTGAGCAGAGCACTTTGAAAAGCATCCACGATCTCTCTACATCTTTCCGATTCCGCAGATGGAACCTTCCAATCTACATCTGGCAGATTGAAATCTCCCAGCAACAGCATCTCTCTCTTCTTTCCCAACTTTTGTATATCTGTGATCAGAACTTTATCTAGTTCCTCCGATTTTGTCGGAGGTCTGTAAACAACACCCACATGGACATAGGTTCTATCATCTCTTTTTAAGGTGATCCATATAGTTTTTTCCTTTCCCCAGGCCCCTGTCATTTCAGTCGCTACGATATCATTTCTCACATACAGAGCTACTCCTCCACCTTTACGACCATCTCTATCCTTCCTAAATAGATTATAGCTTGGTATGTTTGCATCCCATTCATGGGAACCATTGAGCCATGTCTCCATGATTGCAACAACGTCTAAGTCTGCCTCCAACATCAGGGCTTGAAGGTCATGTACTTTATTGCTTAGACTGCGAGCATTTGTGATCATCGCTTTCCATCTACATTTCAGTGGAATTTTTATCTTCTGTTTAGTTTTTTGTTTAGTTTCACTTCTTGCTGTGTTGGTAAGAAGTGATTTGCTAAGATTGTTGTTTTCATTGCTTTCTTTTTTACTGTCACATCTTGTCTTTAGCTTTAGCTGGAGGTGAACACTTGAAGTGACCTGCCTCCATATGCTACCCCCGTCTTCTAGTTTAAATGCCTAGAAATATATTTTCTGAATTTCTGCCCAAGGATTTTTTTTCCTGCCACAGTGAGATGCAGCCCATCGTTACAGTATAGTCTTTTGTTTTTCCATGTATTGTCTCATCCTCCTATGTACCTAAATCCTTCTTGGTGACACCAGGCTTTGAGCCAGCTATTGAAATTCTCAGTACTTTGCAATCTTTTCTCTCTCTTTCCAAAGGTAGGTACATAGGCGCCCGGTATAAGAGGCTAGCCTCCCCAGCCACAGCAGGATGGATCAGTTGTTTCTATAGAAATGCTAAATAGTAGTAGTTCTCCCGTGAGTCCCGCTGTTCTGGGGGGTTTAAATAGCAGCAGCTGCAGTGAAAGCCGTCTCTAGCCTTGTGTATAACCAGTTGTAATTTGATTACCTTACTGCTGGGAGAGCAGAGCAGGGGGGTTGGCTGGAGGTGTCCTGGGTTGCCAGGGAGATATTTAACTAGGATGAATTCCTGCACATGAGCACTTCATACCAAAGAGACTTGCACTGACCCCTGAAATTTTAAAAGTGCTAAAAATAAGTTTTAAAAGTATTTGCATTAAATCTAATTGTAGAATTTAGGTGTTAGGAAGTGGGATTGGTATGCTATGTACTCAAATTTGCTCAAGCCATATGCAAATTAGTCCATTTTGGGAGGTTCTCATTTGCATATTTATGGGTAAAAATTGTTGGAAATGTTTACAGCCTTAATGTTAGGGCATGGCTCTGATCAAAAATGTGAACTTTGATCCAAAAACGAAGGGTTTAGCTAGTGTTTTTGACTAAAAATTCCCATTAGAGTGTCTGTATGTTAATCTGCATTCAAATAGAGCTCTCTGATTGGATGAGCAGCTCCTGTTAGAAAATCTGCCCGGGAACAGAGAGGAGAGAATCAATGGGTGGGTGGGTGTGGATGGCTGGAGGGAGGGCAGGGGAGAGGAGAGAATCAATGGGTGGTATGGATGGCTGAAGGGGGGGCAGGGGAGCGAGGACAAGAAATGAAGAAGAAAGGCAGAAAGTAAAGAAATAAATGGAAAGGAAGCCCTGGAAACGGAGTTAAGAGGACAAATAGCAGCAGAATCAGATACTGGGCCAGCGTGATCAGAAAAACAAAGTCACCAGACAACAAAGGTAGAAAAGATCATTTTATTTTCATTATAGTGTTTGGAATATGTCCACTTTGAGAATCAGGTGCTCAACATTAAATGTTTATATTTATTTACTTATGTATGGCATTTTATCCCACATTAAACATGAATTAGGATGTTTTGTGGCTCTACATGAGAATTGTGATATTATGATCCTTGTTTCATATTCTTGATGGTCTGCATTTTCCATATGGGTGGTATATTGGTGTATTAGGTTCTGCCCAGTGTAATATTTATGGTACAGTAAGGTTCTGAGTGTGTTTTTGCACAAAGTTGTGCATAGTGTTTTGCAGTTGAGCGATTGTGGTTAGTATATGCTTTGAGCAACCACTTTATTCTTTGACATATGATACATATCTAATATCTAAATTTAATAAAAGGTATTAATTGTGACTTTTTATTTATTTATTTTTTCTGTGTGTTATCAGACAATTATGGATTTAAGCTCCACCCCTGGCCACACCCCTAACCCCACCCCTTTACCCTCCCCAAACAGTTGGGCCACCAACCACCTATGGTAGGTAGTACTTCAGAGAAAGCTACTGGACAAGTTATTTGTTCCCAGGTGGATAACAACATCAGTGATTGACTCCTTAGTTTCTTCTCTGATTATAGAGATTATTTGCTTGGTACTCCTGGAAGCTGAGAAGCCTGGAAGGCATTTCACTTTGCATGGCCCCTTGAACTGTGTTTCAAAGTTAATCCCTCTGATAATGGAATCCCTTAGTAGCAACAGTTTCCTGGTATGAGTTGTGTATGTGAGAGTCATTTGGATGGTAACAAATGTTTTTTCATGGAGCTAATAGTTTTTCTTGAGGCAATGATTAATTTTTTTTAAATTTCTTCTGTTCTTAAGACAGACTGACTAAAATATTTTATACAATGCTAAAAATATTTTGGAGTTAGTTAATTCATTTAACTCTTTCTTCTAGGAACCAAAGGACAAAAGGGTGAACAAGGTTTCAGAGGAGAAATGGGACCAAGAGGTTTTGACGGAGTTCCAGGTCTTAATGGAGAACCAGGTTTAAAGGGAGATCCAGGTGAAAAAGGAGAAGAAGGAGTGAAAGGAGACAAAGGAGAGAGAGGAGACAAAGGAGAAACAGGTCAAAAAGGAGAAAAAGGCGATAAATGTGAAAAAGGAGAGAAAGGAGAGAAAGGAGACAAATGTACGAAAGGTGATAAGAGCACCACAGCAGGTACAACTATAAGCAGTAGTACTTTCAGTAAAGGGCAGCATGACAGCTATTGGACAAAACCACCCCGCAGCAGTATCACAACCAAAGGAACCACTCCAGTAGGTACAACTCCAGCAGGTACAACTATAAGCAGTAGTACTTTCAGTAAAGGGCAGCATGATAGCTATTGGACAAAACCATCTCGCGGCAGTACCACAACCAAAGGAACCACTCCAGTCACCAGAGGTGGATCTTGGGGCACAACGTAACATGATGCCATATATAAACGCAGCATTCTAATTTTCTGCTACATGAAATAAGATTTCCTGTTTCACGCATACACACCATCATTTCCTGTTTAATCACATAGCATATTATATTGCAGAAGATTGTTGAAGAGACACTCTTCTTATTTTTGAAATTCTTGAAGAAAATAAATCTACAAATCATCATTTATATTACTCTGAAATCAGTTTGATTATAGTAAATGCATCTTTTTACCAAACTGCACAGGACTGTATCCAGTTGAAAATACCTGCATTTTCCAATTCTCATTCCTTATAGGCTCATGTTTTAAATGAACAGTGCCAATGCACACTCCCTTTTGTGGTGAACACGGTCACAATTTTATGAAATGCATGGCAAAAAATTAAACAAAACGGATTAACAAACCACAGTAACACTACAGTGCATTACACCTATCATTCCAATTTTTGTTTCAAATTTCTTTTATTGTGTTTCTAGTGACAAATACAAAGAACGTCCATTCAGGAGGCATACATTTACCACATTTTAAATTCTGTCTCTGGTGTGCTAGTTTAAAGTCATGATTCTATTGGTGGAATAAAAATTCTGAAGTTCATTGGGTTCGAGCTGAGGCATCACTAGCTCAAAAATTTAGTAGAGATGTGGTGAATGCCCTTTTCCTATCCCTAAAGAGCCATGAAAAACGGCATACGTTTGCACAGATGTTAATAGTAAGGGTTTTCAAAAATACAATACCTTATCAGAAAAATTCAATTTATCACTGAGTCTATATAGATGCTTCCAACTATGATAATTGTTGTTTCAATCCCAATGATTCTGAGGTTTTAGTAGAAATCCATTATGCCAGCAGAAAGGTTTTTTTGAGCAAATTAGGGTAAAAAGTATAATTAATAAGTTTTACATTCATTGTTCTCACTAACTTTTCTTATATACTACTTCCAAACCTGAAAGCTATTGAAGTGGTGTATATTCAGGTAGGTATTTTTCTGCCCTTGCTTATAATCTAAGGGGGTCTTTTACAAAGGTGCACTAGCATTTTTAGCACACGCTAACCATGTAGACACCCATAATATTTCTATGGGCATCTACATGGTTAGCGTGTGCTAATTTTTAGCGCACACAAAAAAATGATAGCACACCTTTGTAAAAGGAGTCCTAAGTATGTACAAAAGGTGTTGGAGAATATGACTAGCCCATGATCACAAGGAGCTTCAGAAGGATTTGAACTGGGTTTCCCTGGTTCTCAGCCTGCTGCTCTATCCATTAGGCAGAGATGGGTTTGTTCCTTTTTAAAAAATACTTAAGTAAAAAGTAAAAGTACTGGCTTTAAAAGTAGAAAGTCATATCCCCCCCCAAAATACTCAAGTAAAAGTAATAAAATGCAGCTCTTAAAACTACTTTTTTTTACTACAAAGTAAAAAGTATTCTTAACAAGTTGGACCACAGAATCTAGTATGATTACAAGCTAACTTCCAGGGGGGCACACAAGGTCCTTTCTAGAAAAAAACAACACCCTGAACATTGCAGTGGGCAGAAGAACATTAATACACCTGTTGGAAAGCAAAGCAAGATCAGTCCTACAAAGACACTTGGGGCCCTGTTTACTAAGCTGTGCTGTAGGCGCACTAACGCTAGAGGCACCCATAGGAATATATGGGTATCTCTAGCATTAGCGTGTGTTAATTTTTAGCATGCGCTAAAAAGTTAGCATGCCTACAGTATGGCTTAGTAAACAGGGCCCTTAATGCTAACAGAATACCCTGCCTTTTCCACACATGAACAGGGGTAGCCTATCATGAAATATAGAATAAGTAATCACAAACTAAAAACAGAAATATGTAGACAAAAACTGAACTCCAAGAAGCCATACTCTGCATACAGTACAAAACCAACAAAACAGAAACGGTGACAAATGTAAAATTCAAAAACTTACATATTCTAATTGCTTGAGCACCTCCAATATTGAGGAAACCCTTTGGCGTGCCCGAGGTGTCCTGCAGAGGCCAAATCTGACCCAGCTCCCCCAACTAGAAACTCACACTCACTCCCTCTGTTGTAACAGAAATGCATTTTCTTTCATCCATACTTCCCTCCTTGTATAACATATCCACCTTACCAATCTTTTTTACAGCCCCCATCCCTGCATCCACACTCCATCCACCTTTTTATAGCCCCCCTCCCTGCATGCACAGCCATGATCCACTTTTTTACAGCCCTCCCTCCACCCCTCCACAGCCATGATCCACTTTTTATAGCCCTTCCTCCCTCCTTGCATCTACAGTCACGATCCACCTTTTTTACAGCCCTCTGTCAACCCCCTCCACAAACATGATCCACCTTTTTTACAGCCCTCCCTCCCTGCCTGCATTCACAGCCATGATCCACCTTTTTTACAGCCCTCCCTCCCTGCCTGCATTCACAGCCATGATTCACCATTTTACAGCCCTACCTCCAGTGGTGTAGCCAGACCTGAGATTTTGGGTGGGCCCAGAGCTAATATGGGTGGGCACTATAAATATAATAGTGCCCAGACCCCAGCTAGCCTTAATTTAATTAAAAAAAATTACATGATGATTATAATGAAAAAAAAAAAAAGCATTTACAATTTTATTACCTGCTGGCTGCTGCTGGGCTGGGCTGGGCTGCTGGCAGCATTTAGCTGCTGCTTACCTTGGCACTGGCAGTAAAGTTATGGAGACAGACACTACTGCTGAAACTTCTGGAGTGATCCCTTGCGAACTTCCAGGTCCTCCGAAGCCAATTCCCATGTCCAGGGCCAGGCTGAGGCTCACCTCGCACAGTGCACGTGTGCACGTCCAGTCATTAGCGCTGCTGCTACTACCGCTACCGCCGTGTAGGATCCGGATGGAATCATGATGGGAAACTACGACGTGGCGCGCTGCCTGCGCAGCCCTGCAGTGCATTCCCGAAGGTAGGCGCCGGCGGGCTGATGTTTGGAGCCTACCCTGGAGACCTAAGCGGATGCCTGGCTACCCGCGATGGGGCTGCTGCTGCTGCAGACTGCAGCAGTGTGTGTGTGCGCTTGGGTGGTGGTGGTGGGCAGGCGGCGGGCCTGAGCGAAATCGGGCTGGAATGGATTCCTCCGTCGTCGTGCCGTGCTGCTACTCCTGCAACTGTGTGCGCTTCGGTGGGCGGGCCTGGGCCCACCCAGGCCCACCCGTAGCTACGCCCCTGCTTACCTCCACCTATTTTAGTCCCCCCCTGCACCCACATAACAATTCATCTGCCCTTGCCCCCTGCCTGAACCTCAGGATGCCCTCCCTGAACCTACCTTAAGGCGCCCTAGTGGTCTAGTGGCCTCGTTAGGGCAGAAAAGAACCCCACTCTTTCCTGCCCGCTGCTGCTACTTCTGCCACTCTGTGGAATTCTTGAGAGGCTGCTTGAAGTCTAGGTAGCCATTTTGAAGAAGTCACAGCAGCGGCAGTGAGCACAAAATAGTTGGATTCTTTACTGCCCTGAAGAGGCCACTAGATCACCATGGCACCTTAAGGTAGGGGGGGGGGGGGCAAACCAGTCCACACAGTAGCTCAGCCCATGTAAGCCAGCCAACCAATAGCCAATCCAGTCCAGCCCATGCAATAGCCATCCAGCCAATAGCCAGCCTAACCAAGGAGGTTTAATTACAGCCCACGCAATTGCCAGCCAGCCAGCCATGGGAAGGAGGGAAGGGTTGATGCTAAAGTGATGTCAGATGCTAGCTTGCAGCTGATTGGGCCCAAGCTTCTGGTCACAGCTCAGTTGTTTTTGGGACCAGAAATTCAGGCCCAATCAGTTGCAAGATGGAAAATACTTAAAAAAATCTTTCTTAACTTGTACTTCGTTACTAAGTACAAAAGTACAGCTTATTTGTAACAAGTTACAAGTAAAACGTATTGGAAAAACAATTTTACCAGTTACAAGTAAAAGTACTGCCACTTGTACTTAAGTACTGTAGCAAAGTGCAAGTACTTTGTTACTTCCCATCTCTGCTATTAGGCTACCCTTCCACTCAGCATCCCTATCAAGATAGATGGCAAAGGGATCTAGGAATTCTACACAGAGAATCCTTCTGGAAGATATTATGGGTAACTTTTTTCAAATATACAATTAACAATGCAGGTGTGAATTCTCTTCAGAGATTACATCACCCTAGTACATCTTAAGAAAACTCTGATCATTGTTGGACGAAGTATGGTCAAACTAGTTCCTTCTTTCATCTTTGGTGGGAATGCCCCTACATTCAACAATTTTAGAAACAAATATGGTCTAATCTGCAACACTTTACAGAGTTCGATATACCATACACATCAACTACCTTTTTATTGTATGCTGTTGTATTAACAATTATGTCTCACATATATATATATGTGTGGTTAGTGGTTTATTATTAGCAGCTAAATTTTCAAAATAAGAACAACACCCTTTTCCATCTACTATGGAGTGGCTGGACAAAGTCTGGATAATCTATAAAATGGAAAAATTGAATGCTGTGATATAAAATTGCAAAACAAAATTTGATCCATGTATACTATGGATAAATAAACATAATTAAGATACAAGTTTCATTTGGATATAATTGAGATCTCTTTTTCTTAATATCTTTACTATATTGATATTTTTTGCCTAAATAAAACCTGGACTTATGAATTATTTGAGAGGAGAGGATTTGAATGATTTATATACATATCTGAAATAAAGACAAATGCAGATTACTATTTGTTAAAAATGTACATTTATTAGAGAGTCCTTTTACTAAATAGCGCTAAAAAGTGGCCTGTGTTAATTTTAGCACGTGGGTTCCTACACACTGAGGCCACTTTTAGTGAGGCAGTAAAACGGCAGCAATTTCTATTTTTCCCTTAATGGCCACACACTAATTTCCCAGTTAGCGCATAGCCCAGTAGTGTAGCCAGACCTCAGTTATTGGGTGGGCCAGAGAGTGAACTGAGTGGGCATGACCCGCATTTTCTCTCTGCCTGCTACTCCTCCTCACCTGTGCCTGCCCCCACAGCATTAAAAATAAATACCTTGGCTGGCGGAGATTCCCGGGCCCTGCCAGCTGAAGAATCCCAAGCAGTCTCATCCTGGCAGTTCTTAGCAGCCCATTTGTAGCCGCCGACACCAGCACTGCCCCACTTCATGCCCCCTCACATGCTCAGTTCAACTAGCATGCCCCAAGCACAAATGCACGGGGATGCCAACTGAACTGTGCATGCTTGGGGGGGGGGGGGGTGGTGGGGTGGTGAGAGTGCTTGTGTCAGCAGCTGAAAATGTGCCGCTGATTGCTCTGGGGATGAGACTGACAGGGAAGGAAACTCTAATGATGTGCGCTGCCACTGCGTGAGCCCGATGCAAAACTGGGTGGGCCCCTGCCCACCCGGGCCCACCTGTTGCTATGCCACTGGCATAGCTATTAGCGTGTGAGCCCTTACTGCCACTTAGTTACTAGGTGGTAAGAGCACACGTGGGATTGGCATGTTTCGATCCCAGAACTACCGCAGGATGCCTGAGCGCATCCCACAGTAGTGCCTTTTTAGCCTGCGGTAAGCATGCATTAGTGCTTACCACCGCTTTGTAAAAGGGTCCCTTAATTTCTATAACAGTTCCTGAATGGACATTTCAGTTCTAAATAAGAGGAAATGGATGGAGAAGTATAGTTTGGGGATGCATTCCAACGTAGGTTTTATAGGTGTGGGTGTGGGAAGGAGTGTGGTTGAGGTGTGTTTAATAATGAATTAGAGTAAGTAGGAGGGAGAGGTATGTTTAACAAGGAATTAGAGCAATGGTTTTCACTAATTTTTAAGAGAGGGCCACTTTGGCTCCAAAGTAGCTGAATGAGAGCCGACAAACTACTTTCCATGGAATCCATGCAGGGCTGTGATGCTGCTAACTAGAGTCTGTCAATGACATTATATCCCTAATAGTCTCTCTCTCACTGTCTCTCTCTCAACATTCCTTGCCCTGTGCCTCCACTCTAGCTATCTGTCAGACTCTCCCTACCCTGTACCTCTGACAGGACATGCTAGCTGTTGTATAAGTCTCTATGATCTCTTAAAGGAGCTGGAGGATGTATTGGTGTAGAATACCTCACTTCCTGCTGTTGCTATATTAAAAGCTAATAAAGCCAGTTGTTGAGTTCATTTAACCAGGCTAGGAATATATTATATCAATATATTATAGTAACACCAGTCTCTCTCAAACCCCCTCACCATGTGCCACCACCACTCTCTCCTCTGTCCCTCCCACCACAGTATCACTAGTATTCCACATTTTGGTTCTCACCCCTTCCATCAGCACTTTTAAATGTTTATTTCCAACAGGTTACAAGGGGGAAGAAGGGGTGAGAGAAGGGGGGATTTATAGGGGGGGGGGGGGAAGCAGGGAACAAGTAAAAGAACAACATAAAAAAATTTATCAGCACCTTTTACATCTAGAATTGTACATGGCATAATAAAGAGTTATGTGCTCTGGACTCCCAAGGGCTTTCAGGAGTACTTATTTACTTTTGTGAAAACAAAGAAAACTACACCAAGAGGAGCAAAATAGGGAAAAAGTCACTCTTAAGAAGCTGGCAAGTATATCTGAGGAGACAAATTGTTTGAAAAAGAATTTATACACAATTAATTTAGTTAAACATAAAGGGGGTAGTTCTAGAAGCTGGCACTAAACAAAGGCTTCCTTTAACTGCTGGTATAACTGATGTTATGGTAAACTGTAAAACAGCAACTTTAAATGTTAATCTAAACTAGACTCTAAAACAGCTTTTATATGAAGCTCTAACAGACTTTAAATGCTAAACTATTCTCTAAACTGCCTTTGCTAAACAGAATCAATTTGGAGAAGTAGGAGTAAGCTCCAAAATGCAACCTTGGCCCTCAGGACCCTCTTCTGAAATCTAGGCACTGCTCTTCTGAGCCATGACTTCCACAGGAAAGGTTACTTTCAACCAAATCTTAGTCCTCCTGGCCCAAGGATCATTTTCTAAGAAGTCCAGCAATTCACAAGTTCCAACTGCTGTCATGGAAGGGAGAGCAGGGACAAACATCTCTTTTTTTCTTTTCTCTTGACTAGTTTGATACTAAAACCCAAATCCCTGAAGTCCCAAAACTTTACTCAGTTCCAAACCAATGAAGCTATTTTTGGTCGTTTCCTCCAAATGAACCAAATAGTTATGGGTCATGAATGATCAAAACTCCATTTGTTTTCAGCAGTCATAGTACATGGAGCCAGGAAAATGGAGCTAGTGTTTGCTCAATATAAATACAATGTTGGACCTGTAGGGGCTGAGGCTAGAGATATGAAGCAGAAGACACAGAAGCTGCACATTCAGTGTAAGAAGCCAGTGGATAGTTACCATTTGGACAGCATAATCCTTGGAGATACCCACTGGACCAGCATTTGTGGTTTCTAATCAAGAACACACCACATGATGGTCTGGTGATGGTGATGGGGCATGTCTTTCCTTCTGCTGCCCAGGAGATAACAATCCAGTGGTTTCCACCTTGCATGTTTAATTTTCATGGCTTCAGCTGTAAGTCTCCATGCTCTTCAGAGGTCTACAGGTTTGATCCCTAGTAAGCCTGATAATCAGCACAGTGGAGGTATTTTGGGAAACGTTTTGACAAGCAGCCAAACAAGCCAATCCTAGCCGCCTCACTTCCAAATTCTATGGCTCATGATATCATCATGAATTTCAGTGGGAGAGAAGGGAAGGGAAATGGGACTTGATATACCGCCTTTCTGAGGTTTTTGCAACTACATTCAAAGTGGTTTACATATATTCAGGTACTTATTTTGTACCAGGGGCAATGGAGGGTTAAGTGACTTGCCCAGAGTCACACGGAGCGGCAGTAGGAATTGAACTCAGTTCCCCAGGATCAAAGTCCACTGCACTAACCATTAGGCTACTCCTCCACTTGTGTGGAGAAGCTTGTGTTCAGATGAAGTAGGCTTCAGAGGCAAAAAGGGTAAATATTATCAGGCTTAGAGATGGAGAGAAAACAAGGAGTGCATACAGGGCTCAGGTAGAGGAGGTAAGCACTTAGAACTCAATTCTAGAAATGGTGCCCAAATTTGGGTGCCGATAAAAACCAGTGCTAAGTGTAATTCTATAAATGGTGCTCAGAGTTAGGCACCATTTTTAGAATGGCATTTGGCACTGGAATTTGTGCCTAATTTTAGGTGCAAGGATTTGCACCAAGTAAAACCTGGAATAACTTCTCATGCCTAAATTAGGCACAAATCTCTCTTATTCTATAAAACTGCCTGTAAATGCCAGGAATGCCCCTGATCCACCCATTCTCCTCCTATGGCCGCACCCCATTTTCAGATCCACGCATAAAGTTTATGCACAGATCCTGGTAAAGTTTAATTAATCTTAATCCTAATAGGGGATATATATATATACAGTATATCTATATATATAGATATATATATATCTATATATATCTATATATATATATATAATAGGAAGTACAGTGGTGGAAATAAGTATTTGATCCCTTGCTGATTTTGTAAGTTTGCCCACTGACAAAGACATGAGCAGCCCATAATTGAAGGGTAGGTTATTGGTAACAGTGAGAGATAGCACATCACAAATTAAATCCGGAAAATCACATTGTGGAAAGTATATGAATTTATTTGCATTCTGCAGAGGGAAATAAGTATTTGATCCCCCACCAACCAGTAAGAGATCTGGCCCCTACAGACCAGGTAGATGCTCCAAATCAACTCGTTACCTGCATGACAGACAGCTGTCGGCAATGGTCACCTGTATGAAAGACACCTGTCCACAGACTCAGTGAATCAGTCAGACTCTAACCTCTACAAAATGGCCAAGAGCAAGGAGCTGTCTAAGGATGTCAGGGACAAGATCATACACCTGCACAAGGCTGGAATGGGCTACAAAACCATCAGTAAGACGCTGGGCGAGAAGGAGACAACTGTTGGTGCCATAGTAAGAAAATGGAAGAAGTACAAAATGACTGTCAATCGACAAAGATCTGGGGCTCCACGCAAAATCTCACCTCGTGGGGTATCCTTGATCATGAGGAAGGTTAGAAATCAGCCTACAACTACAAGGGGGGAACTTGTCAATGATCTCAAGGCAGCTGGGACCACTGTCACCACGAAAACCATTGGTAACACATTACGACATAACGGATTGCAATCCTGCAGTGCCCGCAAGGTCCCCCTGCTCCGGAAGGCACATGTGACGGCCCGTCTGAAGTTTGCCAGTGAACACCTGGATGATGCCGAGAGTGATTGGGAGAAGGTGCTGTGGTCAGATGAGACAAAAATTGAGCTCTTTGGCATGAACTCAACTCGCCGTGTTTGGAGGAAGAGAAATGCTGCCTATGACCCAAAGAACACCGTCCCCACTGTCAAGCATGGAGGTGGAAATGTTATGTTTTGGGGGTGTTTCTCTGCTAAGGGCACAGGACTACTTCACCGCATCAATGGGAGAATGGATGGGGCCATGTACCGTACAATTCTGAGTGACAACCTCCTTCCCTCCGCCAGGGCCTTAAAAATGGGTCGTGGCTGGGTCTTCCAGCACGACAATGACCCAAAACATACAGCCAAGGCAACAAAGGAGTGGCTCAGGAAGAAGCACATTAGGGTCATGGAGTGGCCTAGCCAGTCACCAGACCTTAATCCCATTGAAAACTTATGGAGGGAGCTGAAGCTGCGAGTTGCCAAGCGACAGCCCAGAACTCTTAATGATTTAGAGATGATCTGCAAAGAGGAGTGGACCAAAATTCCTCCTGACATGTGTGCAAACCTCATCATCAACTACAGAAGACGTCTGACCGCTGTGCTTGCCAACAAGGGTTTTGCCACCAAGTATTAGGTCTTGTTTGCCAGAGGGATTAAATACTTATTTCCCTCTGCAGAATGCAAATAAATTCATATACTTTCCACAATGTGATTTTCCGGATTTAATTTGTGATGTGCTATCTCTCACTGTTACCAATAACCTACCCTTCAATTATGGGCTGCTCATGTCTTTGTCAGTGGGCAAACTTACAAAATCAGCAAGGGATCAAATACTTATTTCCACCACTGTACCTAAAACATCAACTACAAACAGTACTCCTGTTCTGTATAAATTACAAAGTCTTTATTAGTGAAAACAAATCAGTACATTAAAAGAATTACTAAATAATATCCCTGCAACTCACTCACACTGCCATCCACACCAAACGTATACCCTGATCACATATGTAAATCCCACAAATTGCAGTTTCTTCAGTCTTTGTGTGTCATCAGAGCACAATCTCAATAAAGCTAAGTCAATAAGCCCTAAAAAACAAGGGCACACTGAACCCAGTTCTTAATAATAGTAGCAAATGTTGAACATTGCTGATCTTTGTATCCAACAAGTTTTCAAGTGAAGAAAGAAAAAACTCTACTGCAATGTGAAACCATTGTTCTTATCCCTGTGATAAGCTGGAAGCTGGTCTGGACATTGGCCCCGTTGGTGATACGGGGTGGTTCCCCCTGAGGAAGAGCTACGAAATGCAGTCTCGCATTGGGGAACTTTGGAGTATACTAACAATGTGGGTTTAATATATTTATCCCTGGAAGCCTCCCTCTTACCTGAAGCATTCTTTGGCTGCCTTTAATTTAAAGGTTTGACCATGTGCAGGAGGATCACAGAAGATTTGTGTGATTTTGCAATTCCCAGCGTTTCTCTGTGGTTTTTTTTATCACAGAGATAAGAACAGTGGTTTCACATTGCAGTGGAGTTTTTTCTTTCTTCACTTGAGAACTTGTTGGATACAAAGATCAGCAATGTTCAACATTTGCTACTATTATTAAGAACTGGGTTCAGTGTGCCCTTGTTTTTTAGGGCTTATTGGCTGATCTTTCTTGAGATTGTGCTCTGATGACACACAGAGACTGACGAAACTGCAATTTTTTGTGTGTTACATTTGTACCCCACACTTTCCCACTCATGGCAGGCTCAATGTGGCTTACATGGGGCAATGGAGGGTTAAGTGACTTGCCCAGAGTCACAAGTAGCTGCCCGAGCCTGGAATCAAACTCAGTTCCTCGGGACCAAAGTCCACCACCCTAACCACTAGGCCACTCCTCCACTCCCTAAAATTTAGGGTTTATGTTTAATATTCTTTGTGGGATTTACATATGTGATCAGGGTATAAGTTTGGTGTGGATGGCAGTGTGAGTGAGTTGCAGGGATATTATTTAGTAATTCTTTTAATGTACTGATTTGTTTTCACTAATAAAGACTTTGTAATTTATACAGAACAGGAGTACTGTTTGTAGTTAAAGTTTAATTCATGCCACTTAGTGCTGATAATTGATTATTAGTACCCAATTATCAGCACTAATTGTCTCAATGATCAACTAATTTGCACAGATAAATTGGGAATGCACCCATATTTACGAACGCAATTTTAAGCACCATATACAGAATTAGAGCATAAGTGCATGTCAGAATAAAGCCAGACTCTATGCTGCAGAGCACATAAACTTCATAGTAGTGAGAAGCTTGATAAAAAAAAGTAAAAAGAGCACAGGAGTAGGCATAACACACACCAATTGAATTGATATATGTAAGCATAACTTCACATGTAAAAATCTGGCGTGCTCTGTAGTTCTAAATAGGCTGCAAAGTGACTGACTCTGCTGCAGTATCTACCGTATCTCTATTCTAATACTGTGTTGTATATCAAAAGTAAAGTCCCTACATATTACATCAACTGTATGGCAACTGTTTCCCTCTCATTGAATCATGTCTATGCACGCTAGACGTAGGTGTAAGAATGGTAGGAGAAGCAGAGAAGGAAAGATAGCTGATGCTTTAGAAAAACCTAGAGCCAACAGCAGCCCTAGCGGTAATAATCAGATAATTGGATCTCAGAACCCCAGTACTCCATCAGCCAAGAAACAGAGTGGACTGTAAACAGTGTTTACATTTTTTAAATTACATAAATATGTATTCTCACAAATCATCAAAAGAGCAATAACTCATTTGGATTATTACAGTAATCTCCACAAGGCAAGGATCCATGTTAGGAGTCACCAACCAAGAAAGGGATCTAGGTGTTGTCATTGATGATACGTTGAAACCTTCTGCTCAGTGCGCTACGGCGATTAAGAAAGCAAATAGAATGTTAGGTATTATTAGGAAAGGAATGGAAAACAAAAATGAGGACATTATAATGCCTTTGTATTGCTCCATGGTGCGACCTCACCTTGAACATTGCGTTCAATTCTGGTTGCCTCATCTCAAAAAAGATATAGTGAAATTAGAAAAGGTGCAGAAAAGGGTGACGAAAATGATAAAGGGGATGGGATGACTTCCCTATGAGGAAAGGCTAAAGTGGCTAGGGCTCTTCAGCTTGGAGAAAAGGAGGCTGAGGGGAGATATGATAGAGGTCTATAAATTAATGAGTGGAGTGGAACGGATAGATGTGAAGTGTCTGTTTACGCTTTTCAAAAATACTAGGACTAGGGGGCATGCGATGAAGCTACAAAGTAGTAAATTTAAAACAAATCAGAGAAAATCTTTCACTCAATGTCTAATTAAACTCTGGAATTCATTGCCAGAGAATGTGGTAAAGGCAGTTAGCTTAGCAGAGTTTAAAAAAGGTTTGGACGGCTTCCTAAACAAAAAGTCCATAAACCATTATTAAATGGATTTAGGGAAAATCCACTATTTCTAGGATAAGCAGTATAAAATGTTTTGTACTTTTTGGGGATCTTGCCAGGTATTTGTGACCTGGATTGGCCACTGTTGGAAACAGGATGCTGGGCTTGATGGACCTTTGGTCTTTCCCAGTATGGCAATACTTATGTACTTATGTACTGCAAGAGTCTGTGGGTACTTCCTTATACATTTTCTCATGCAGCTTATTTCAACTCACAGTAAACCCTCTTCTCCTCTCCATCCAACCAACCAACCAGAGGGTTTTGACACACAAACAGCATCTTCTCATGATTCTCGATGTGTGTGATTAAAAACATGATGAAGAAATATTTGCTAATCTCTAAGGGGTCCTTTTACTAAGGTGCGCTGAAAAAAGGCCTGTACCAATGTATCTGCATGTATTGGATGCGTGCAGATCCATTTTTCAGCATGCCTGTGAAAAATACTTTTTTTTGGCCAAAAATGGATGTGTGGCAAAATAAAAATTGGCGTGCATCCATTTTCGTTCTGAGACCTTACCGCCACCCATTGACTTAGTGGTAAGGTCTCACATGTTAACTGGACAGTAATCATCAGTGCAAGTACACTGCCGATTACCGCCTGGTTAGCACTGCACATTGAAAAATTAAAACTATTTTCCGGTGTCCGTATCAGGCAAATGTAAAAAATGAAATTATTGCCCAGGTCACACAATAGCCAGGCAGTAGCTCCTAATTGGTGCATGTTAGATGCATGTAGGCACCTACACAGCTTAGTAAAATGGCCCTTAAGGGGCCCTTTTATAAAGTCACGGTAGGGTCTACAAACATGCAGCGTGTGCCAAATTGGGACCACTGCCAGGCTAGCATGCCCTCCCTGATGGTATTTTTGGATTTGGCATGTGCCCATACTCCCGGGACAATTTATTATTTTTTATTTCCTACTATGCATAAATACATAAGTACTACTACTACTACTACTACTTAACATTTCTAGAGCGCTACTAGGGTTACGCAGCGCTGTACAAAATAAACAAAGAAGGACGGTCCCTGCTCAAAGGAGCTTACAATCTAAGGAACGAAATGTCAAGTTGGGCAGTCTAGGTTTCCTGGGCAGAGGTGTAGAGGTTAGGTGCCGAAGGCGACATTGAAGAGGTGGGCTTTAAGCAGAGATTTGAAGATGGGCAGGGAGGGGGCCTGGCGTATGGGCTTGGGGAGTTTGTTCCACGCGTGGGGTGAGGCGAGGCAAAAAGGGCAGAGTCTGGAGTTGGCGGTGGTGGAGAAGGGTACTGAAAGGAGGGATTTGTCTTGAGAGCGGAGGGTACGGGTAGGAACGTAAGGGGAGATGAGGGTTGAGAGGTAAGGAGGGGCTGCAGATCGAGTACATTTGTAGGTTAGTAGCATAAGTACATATGTAGATAAGTATTGCCATACTGGGAAAGACCAAAGGTCCATCGAGCCCAGCATCCTGTTTCCAACAGTGGCCAATCCAGGTCACAAATACCCGCCAAGATCCCAAAAATGTACAAAACATTTTACACTGCTTATCCCAGAAATAGTGGATTTTCCCCAAGTCCATTTAATAACGGTCTATGGACCTTTCCTTTAGGAAGCCATCCAAACCTTTTTTAAACTCCGCTAAGCTAACCGCCTTTACCACATTCTCTGGCAACGAATTCCAGTGTTTAATTACACGTTGAGTGAAGAAATATTTTCTCTGATTCGTTTTAAATTTACTACATTGTAGCTTCATCGCATGCCCCCTAGTCCTAGCATTTTTGGAAAGCGTGAACAGACGCTTCACATCTACCCATTCAATTCCACTCATTATTTTATAGACCTCTATCATATCTCCCCTCAGCCGCCTTTTCTCCAAGCTGAAGAGCCCTAGCCGCTTTAGCCTTTCCTCATAGGGAAGTCATCCCATCCCCTTTATAATTTTCGTCGCCCTTCTCTGCACCTTTTCTAATTCCACTATATCTTTTTTGAGATGAGGCGACCAGAATTGAACACAATATTCAAGGTGCAGTCGCACCATGGAGCGATACAAAGGCATTATAACATCCTCATTTTTGTTTTCCATTCCTTTCCTAATAATACCTAACATTCTATTTGCTTTCTTGGCATTAATTGGCAGTTAGCGCATGCTGACCAGTTACTGTGCATGTAGCATGTGAGCCCTTACCACTAGATCAATTGGTGGCATTAAGGGCTCAGGCAGTAAATAGGTGTGCACTGGTTTCAGTTTTACCATAGGCCCTTTCCCCAGACCACTGAAAAAAAGCCCTTTTTCCCAGACGCAGTAAAAACTGGCCAGGCACGTGCCCAAAACACGCACCCGCACTACCGCAGGCCACTTTTTGCCACAGCGTAGTAAAAGGACCCCTAAGCAAATATTTTTCTCATTGCAGCTTTTCTCAAGGCTCCTTTTACTTCCTTGTTCCTCAGAGTATAAATCATGGGATTTAGCATTGGAGTAACAACTAGATAAAACACAGATATCCTTTTATCATCATCCTGTGAATGACTGGACTTGGGCCTCATATACATAAATATGATAATTCCATAGAATAATGAAACTACCAACAAATGGGAGGCACAAGTGGAAAAGACTTTATATCTTCCCTCTGCAGAACGGATCTTCAACACTGTGGCGATAATATGAATATAAGAGATTAAGATTAGAAAAAATGGAATGAGCAGTATTATTACGGCTACTACAAATACTACTAGCTCAGTGATCTGGGTATCGGCACATGCAAGCCTTAGGAGTACTGGGATTTCACAGAGAAAATGATTAATTTTATTAGGGCCACAGTATGGCAAACGCAATGTGAAAACAGAATCTATTAGTGACATAAGAAAACCACCTGTCCATGAGGCACCTGCCATCGTAAAACACCCTTTCTTGTTCATAATGATGGTATAACGTAAAGGATGACATATAGCTACATAACGATCGTATGCCATGACGCCGAGTAAAAGGCATTCTGTTTCTCCCAGGGAAAGTGAAATGTACATTTGTGTGGCACATTCAGGAAATGAAATGGTTTTTCTGTCTGTCATGAAGTGCACCAGGCTTTTAGGGACAATGGCTGAGGAATAGCAGATTTCTAGGAAGGACAAGTTGCTAAGGAAAAAGTACATTGGAGTGTGAAGACGAGAATCCATTCTGGTTATTGCAATGATCAAAATGTTTCCAAGCAGTGTAAGCATGTATATTATGAGAAAGACCAGGAAGAGAAATATCTGCATCTTGGGATCTGAAGAGAGTCCAAGAAGAATAAATTCAGAAACAGTAGTCATATTCTTATGCTCCCTATTCATTCTGTTGATGCGAAGTTATCTAGAGAAAGAAGAAGCATTACGTTAAGGAAATATATATGACACAACATATAGAATCACATGGACCTCTTTTTTAATTGAACAGAAGTTCTGTGTTGTTTATATATACATATACACAGAGATAAGACAGCATATTACATTTTCAGTATGTTTGTAGAGTTTTGAGACCCTCAGATACTTTATACCAATGGGCCTGCAAGCTACATTTTTAAAAGGAAAACACCCCATGGAACTTCCCGTGGAAAATTTCCTGCAGTTAGAGAAGTATTCATAGAATTTAGAGGTTCAAACTCCCAGCTGTGAAAAACATGCAGGATATCAAAAATAAATTTCCTGCATGTACTTTGCCAGGACTGCCCTGTCACTCTCCCTGACACCATCCCTTAAAACAGAGAAACACAATAAATGATGGCAGATCATATGGCCTAGCCTTAGAAATTCTCTATGGTTCTCCCATGCTTTCTTGAACTCAGATACCAACCTCATTTCCATCACCTCTACTGGGCTGCTGATCCATGTAACAATCACCCTTGTAGCAAAGAAATATTTCCTTAGATTACTCCTGAGTCTACCCCCTTCACTCTAATCCTATGACCTCTCGTCCCAGAGCTGTTCAGTTAAAGGAGGAAATTTGGGAGGAAAAAAGTACGTCTTATAGTCCAAAAAATACGGTATATGTTTTTTAACATTCATTCCTTTAATAAGTTACTGGCCTAATTTTAAACTGGCAAACATAAAATATCCTTCTCCCCAATTACATAACCCATACAAAGTTTTGCTCTTACTCTGCCATCCAGTCTCTGCATAATGTGGACATGCCACTGCCTGTGTCTTGGAGCCAACTTATTCCTCTGTACGTTAATTAGATTGTAATATTAACTTTGCCTCTTCATTCATTTTACATTTAGAAGCTGCCATGCAGATCAGGTACCAGAACTGGAACCAGATAGGTGTCAGTGGGAGGGATATTCAGCGGTACTAACTGGATACTGCCACTAAATATTTCCTCTGAACACCTTAGTACTATCCGGATAGCAAGGCAATCTGTATTGGGCAGAGCTGGAGGTTATCCAGTTAGCTGCCATATTCAAACCACTAACCAGATAGCTTACCGTATAAATAGAAATAAGCTGTCCCAGCTTCATCAGGCTAGCTATCTGGTTAGAGGTCTGAATAGTGCTGCTAACCGCAGTTCAAGGTCAGTGTTGAAATCTGTTTCATTTTAACTGAGGCAGCTAGCGTGTTGCCTGAATGCTGACTGCCATGGTCAAACATTGGGTGGAGACTTACCACCCCAGGAAAGGCTGTGTGCATGTTATTAAGGGACCCTTTTATCAACCAGTGGTAGGGCTACCATATGGGTAATGCGTGGCAAAACAGCACTACTGCCAGGCATGCCCAGGCACCCTGACATAGTTTTGTTTTTGCCACGCCTCATTTCCCGCATCAGAAAATAATTTTTTATTTTCTAGTGCAAGAGGCGGGGAGTAGGCATACCCTGCGGTAATCAGGTAGTGCCGTATGCTGCCTGATTATTACCGGGTTAGCACGTGAGCCCTTTGCATCTACTAAATAGGTAGCAGTAAGGGCTCAGGCAGTAAATGGCTGCGTGCTAATTTTGATATTAGCACACGGCCATTACCAACTCAAAAAATTGCCTTTTTCCTGCCACAGTAAAAAGTGGCCTGGTGCATGGCAATTCCATGTGCCCACACTACCGCAGGTCACAATTTACTGCTGCTTGGTAAAAGGGCCCCTAATTGTGTTACGATCTTATATGTATGAAAGATGATTAATAAATCCAAATGTTTTTCATGGTGTAGTAGTATAATGAATCAAAAGAAAAAAATGATTTTTTGTTGACAATAACAGCATGTAGAACCTCAGGAAAAAGTTGTTGAGAACTTTGTTAACATCTTGTTTGCCCCTGCAGGATTGGTTTCAGGAGGGTAAACCTAAGCCCTCTGGTACACTGGTGAAATATTTTCTCTTCCTGTAGTTAGTGTTGCAAAATTACTGGTGAGAACTGTGAAAGAGTGTCCTGATTGTACCAGGGGCTGTTATCAGCAGGATAAGCCAATTGATGAGGTTTATAAATACAGCAATATATATAAAATGAAAATAGAAAAATATACAATAGATAAAACATACCTGTAAAAATCATAAATTCATATTTCGAATCAGCTATCTCGAAGTCTATTGGGTTGGAATACTTGTTGTAGGTCTATGAACTAAATTGTGGAGATCATTTTAGAAAGGTTATGTGGTATCTGCACATATAAATAGCAGATTTACACAAGTAATAGCCTTACACATCAAAGCAGAAATTTTAGAAAAGCTGTATATTTGTATATCCGTGGCATGCACAATATTAAAGGGGGCATGGTCTGGGAGGCTTGAAAAGTATGCATTAAGGATGTACATGGAAAATATTTTTGGCTCTTTTCATTTTAAAATAAATTACTCACTCAATTTTTTTTTCAGATAGTGAAATATTTGCTTTTTTTGTTACCATTAAAGTCAATAGGACAAGAGATTTTACTCTGTTACAGTGAAGTTTCCATCCATTTTCAATGAAACTTGCTGACAGACACCTGTAATAGAAGCTTTTAAAATGTATGTTCCTTTTTCTGATATTAGTATTTGGTTTAATTCATCCATTAAATTAAGTAATTCTACTTTAAACTGGCCACTGTGGCAGGAAAAACGTATATGGTCATTATCTCAAATTACTATATGTCATGATGTGACTTCTGCTGAATCTGCTTGTCTACAATGTAATTTAACTACACTTGATGCTGATTCTTGGCTTTCCCTCTCTAATGTCTATCAAAATTTGTTGCAAACCACAGATGGTCAGTCAGATGCTGCTACTCTTACTACCTTTTGTCGTACTATGCTAATAGGTAATAGGAAAGCATCGAGAATATACAAATGTATACATGACTCTTTCACAAACCCCTGTCTTGAGCTCCAACATAGATGGGAGTTGGAATTGTTCTGTCATGATGAAATTGATTGGCTAACCTTTTGGTCTAAATCCAATAGACCCACTTTCTCTGCTGGTATAACACAATCATCATTTTTTGTTCTTCATAGAGCTTATTGGACTCCTTTCAAAGTGTCTAAACTAACCAGATCAACATCTCCTCCAAAATGCTGGTCTTGTTCTGCTCCTGTTGGTCACCTGAAGCATCTACTCTTTGAATATTCCCATGTGTCCATCTACTGGAAATTAATATTGAAAATAATATGTTCAATAATTCCCTTCCCCTCGCCTGTTGGTTTTACATATGATGTGATAATACTACGTTCTTCAACCCCTAAACTTACACTTGGGGATCAATATCCAAACGTTTGATATAATGATGGCTCTAGCCACTCATCTTATAGTATTTCATTGGAAAAATAATTTGCATTTGAACATTTGTGAATGGTGGAGTCATCTTTGAACTATTAGAAACTATGAAGAATCTGCAGCTTTTAAATTTCATCAATTGCCTACTTTTCAGAAGCATTGGGCTCCTTTTGATCATTACATCAAAACATCAGCATCTCCTAGAGATTAGATTTTTATATTTATACTTAAATTGTCACATTTATCTATATGTAATGCATTTGGTTTTGTTGTTGTATGTTATATTGGTTTAAATTTTCTTGAAAACTCAATAAAAATGATTAAATAAAAAAGATTAGAATGAAGACCTCACAGCACCAAAAAAAGGGGCAAAGGCCACTACCAATGGCATGAAGTCTACAAGCCACCATGCAAAGTACAAAGTGGCACAAACTGTGGATTGAAGATGCCAAGGTACTGGGAGAAGGGCAAAGCAGGACCAGCAATGGCTGTAAAATACCAAGATACTTGCAAAGGATAAAGCAACACCAACATTGGTGGGACAGTTCCAAGAGGGACCAGAAGAGGGGTCAGGTACACCAACATTTGCATGAAAGCACCAAGGCACAAGAAGAATAGGAAAAGCAACATTAACCTTAGCAGGAAGATCCCAAAGCACCAGAAGAGGGGTAAAGTGGACTTTAGATTAGTAGAAGCATCCAAATGGATCAACAGAGGGGTAAAGTGGCATCAGCATTGGCAGTGTTCTTTTCAATTTATTTTCTGTCATGCTTCTGACTATGGAGTCTGTCTGCTCTGCAGCATAGAACCAAATTTGTCTATGACCCACAGACTCAGTCAGTGCCTGTCTCCTCTATATCTGAGCCCTGTGTGTGTTCTTTGAGCCTGATAATTTTCACCTCTTTTGTCTCTGAGGCCTACACCTTCCTAATACAAGTTTCTTACCTTCTGAAATAAGGAAATGGTGCTAATTTCAGATTCTTGTACATCATCAGCTCTAGAATTTGTAAGTAAGGCTAGGATACACTTGTTTGGCTACTTGACAAAAGGTTTCATCATGGTGGGACAAGTGACTCCTACTTCTTCCTTGTCCCTTCCCAAGGTAGATCACCCTCTGGATTTCAGGCACACTGGGGGATCAAACTCATGACTCTTGGGAGCAGGAGTGGCTGGAGTGTAGACAATAAACACAGTTATGCACCCTGGAGTAGAGTCAAAGGGCAAAGGCCATAAATCGTGAGGCCCAGGAACTATGATCTGATATGATATCCTTACGGACAGACAAGCCTGGGAAAGGAGGAAGCATAAACAAACATGGGAATGTGGTTTAGCAGGTGAGGGAAACCAGATGACTTTGAAAGAAGACTAGATGATCCTGGGTAAGATAACTTGTTGAAGCGTTGTAAATCATTGTTAAATACAAAGGGTATAAAAATAGCTGTTTCAGTTCTGTATGTTGGAGAGCGATAGATACAGCCAGCATATTTATGCAGTAGTTCCATCCTCCCATGAGAAAATATTAATTGTATCAAAATACTTGGTAAGAAAATAAATTACCTTTTTCATAGACAGCAGCCTTGGTCTTTTATCTCTACAAATCGTGGGTAACTAATATATGAAGATTTGGAGACCTAAACATTTAACACTTATATGGGTTTAATTCAGGAGACCCACAGCTGAAGCTTCAGGAGCTGTTCAGTCAAAATAGAAGCCAGTGAATAACTATCCTCTGGACAGCAGAAGATAAGATATGCTCCCAAAGGAGCCCATTGGAACAGCATGGGATGTGTCCTTGATTAGGAACCACATGCTGATCCAATGGACAACTCCCTGAGCTTGTATCACCTTCAACTATTCATTGGCTTCTACTTTGTGCAGTACTCACGGCTTCCAGTGCAAGTTCCTACCCATTAATCCCCTGGTTTGATGCCTAATGAGTCTTATTCTGGCCAAAGTAAAACTAGTTTCCTGGCCTCATGGACTATGATGGACACTGAAAACATGTATTTTCAGGTAATTTTGGACCATTACCCATTTAGTTTTTATATATATATATATATATATATATATATATATATATATATATATATACATACTGAAAATGGCCTCATTCTTTTGAAAACAAACACATATCTCTAGTATTATTTCCTATTTTGCAACTGTAGTTTACGCATACAATAAACATTTGCCCATTGGCATTTATACATGAATCACAAATGTCACCAAACTGCTCATTTGGACCTGAGCTTGAGAGGAGTGACTGAGGGAGTAATTGTTGTTAAGTCTCTTGTGTTGAAAACCACTTCAAAAAGTTGACAATTAGAGTTTGGAAGCTTAGCTCCTTAATTGGCTCCCCTTGATGTCCAGTTTTGTAAAATCCAGCACCTATACTTGTGTCTGGTGGCACTTAGATGCACGTGTTGCAAAATCAGTGGCTTGGATGTGCGAGTGCTGCTATTTTTTCATGTTCCAATCCTAAGTGATGCCGTTCTTTTTTTGAACTTGTTTCTTTGTAAAATGGCTGTTCTTGCTGTATGTACTACAGCCTTATAGGTATTTTACAAAAGGCTCTGCATTCTGCAAACCTTTTGAAAAATACTCTGCACATTGGCCAAATTCTCTATATATGGTGCCTTGAAAATCCATGTGGAAAACATTTTTGCCTAAGCATATTCTATAAAGGGTGCCTATTTTTAGGCACGGTATATAGCGTACGCTTAATTGATATCCTAGCGCCTAAAACTATGCACCTCCATTTACACCAATGAAAATGTGGCATAAATCCTGGCATGTAGATTTAAGCGCATTCGGCCGTATTCTATAACTACGTGTGTAAATTTTGGAATGCCCATGAAACGCCCATTTCCCATCCATAACCCTGCCCCTTTTTGCCTGCATACATTAGAATTTAGGCACAGTGCGTTATAGAATATGCTTAGCAAGTTATGCATGTAAATTCTAATTATTGCCAATTAGTGCTCATTATTGCTTGTTAAGTGTTGTTAACAACATTGATTGGCTTGTTAAGTCAATTAAATTGTGCACATTGTTACAGAATACACTTGGATTTCAACATAGAATGCTAGGTATGCTATATAGAATCCAGGGGATTATGGGTATCTAGACTCCAATGCCTCTTTCTCACCTAGTTGACCTATGCAAAATTGGGTACACCTATAGTATAAGGAAATAATTTTGATACAATTAAAAATTATTTCCCTAAGTTTTCTTCTTGTTGCCATGTTCCACATATTAACCTAACTGACAATTTTTACAGAGCGTTTTAGAGCCTCCAGGAAAGAAAACAGTGATTTCTTGTTGTACAATGAATTCTGAGTTTAGTAATAGATCAATTATTTTATTCTTCTGCACCTAAATTGTGCTATGTTTGTTATGCATTCACATGCAGCATATCTACTTACCTGAATTCTTGAGTAAGATATGTTAAAATGCCTCTAAGCACATTTTACTTTCAAATGCATCTGTAAAAGAAACATATGTTATTGGATCTCTTTAGTATGTATCCTAAAACAAAAAAAATGTTGAAATAGTTATCTAAAAATGGTCATAATTACTATTTCGTCAGCACTCAAATTTTATGGAAATTGATATTAATCTTTAAAGTATTCTTTAAATGATGGGATTTTATTTTATTTTATAAGGCATTAGTTCATGGAGAACAACATTTTATGTGTTCATGTTGTTCCTTAATTGCTCGGAGATATGCACATGTACAAAGTAGATACACAGACACATGCAGGGGAATTTTAAGACTGATTGCCTAGGTCAGGAGGTTAAGTAGATGCTTATTTCAAGTCATTTCAATAAGGTGAATAGGTGCCTATAAGGCTTATTTTCGAAAGAGAAGGGCGCCCATCTTTCGACATAAATTGGGAGATGGGTGTCCTTCTCACAGGGTCGCCCAAATCGGCATAATCAAAAGCCAATTTTGGGTGTCCTCAACTGTTTTCCGTCACGGGGACGACCAAAGTTCATGAGGGCGTGTCGGAAGCATAGCAAAGGCGGGACTGGGGCGTGCCTAACACATGGGCGTCCCCAGCTGATAATGGAAAAAAGAAGGGCTTCCTTGACGAGCCCGTGGCCGACTTTATTTGGTCCATTTTTTCTTGCAACCAAGCCTCAAAAAGGTGCCTGAACTGACCAGATGACCACCGGAGGGAATCGGGGATGACCTCCCCTTATTCCCCCAGTGGTCACTAACCCCCGCCCACCCTAAAAAAAACTTTAAAAATATTTTTTGCCAGCCTATATGCCAGCCTCAAATGTCATACCCAGCTCCCTGACAGCAGTATGCAGGTCCCTGGAGCAGTTTTAGTGGGTGCAGTGCACTTCAGGCAGGCAGAACCAGGCCCATACCTGTTACACTTGTGGTGGTAAATGTGAGCCCTTCAAAACCCACCCGAAACCCATTATCGCAGAAAACCGAGGACGACCATCTCTAAGGTCGACCTAAATGTTGAGATTTGGGCGTCCTCGACCGTATTATCGAATCGAAAGATGGCCGCCCATCTTGATCCGATAATACGGGTTTCCCCGCCCCTTTGCCGGGACGTCCTGCGAGGACGTCCTCAGGAAAACTTGGGCGCCCCCGTTCGATTATGCAACTCCACATGTCTTTATAAAATAGCCCCAATGCAGCTAAAATCACGGCTAAAATGTGAGTGCGTTCGCAAGATAGATTATGTGCACCAGATGACTAAACTGATGGCCATAAGAACGGGTCAGCTCATCTGCTTTCATCAAGTATGGGACCCATATCATTCTTGGAGACTCCAGACTAATTAGACAGAGGGCAGCACTCAAGTGACAATTAATAATGGCTGAATTTCTGGATACGCTTCAGGGAGTGCTACTTTGTCTCGCTACCTAGTTCTGTGAGGGGGGAGGGTAAGGATTAATGGGGAGGGTGTTGGGTTAATTATTTGTGGTTTTATGTAAACCTTGATATTGTTCTTTGTGTGCTTTTGGGCTTATTTGAATGTGCTGTTTACTCAGTATTTTCTTTAATAAAGTAAAAAAAAATAAGCAATAAAATATGACAGTGTACATTAACACCAACTCAGAAGCTGGTATAAATGTATGTGGCTAATGAACACATGTAGATGTGTATTTTTATGGTGAAACCCTTATTAGTCTCCCAATAAGAATAATTTACCCTCAAACCTCAGTGGTGACACTCACCAATGCTTATGTTAATATAGTGAGAATTACACACCCACTTCTTCATTGAGAAGCGGTAAATTCTGTAACTATCCAATTGTAACATTCAAATTTTTCTTTTCCATATTTTTAATCAGCAATATTGTTAGTAGTATCAAACAAGATTTTAAAACTTAGCACTTGTAGCCTAAGTGGCTACAAACACACTACATTCAAGGTGTGAACACTTAAACCAGCCTTAGAGCTGGTGTAAATGCTCATAGTTGGATTGCGCAAAACTTGTATAGATTATAAAATTTTATCATCTATGTGTGTATGTGTGTACCAAGCCCACATTCTGCCCAAACACCCATGTGAATGCCCACCTGCAAAGCACATGCTGCTGCAACTAGGCATGTACTTACTGAATACTGTTTAGCTGGAAACTGCTTATTTACATCTATATGTGTTCACATACATGTATAAATGACTACAATTATAGGCATTTACATACGTTCTTGTCACCTAGAATTTTGCGGCTTCTTATATGATTATCCCTGTGGAGAGCACTTAAAGGGGCATCAGTTCCTAAGTACCAAGAAGGTCACCCTTTTTTCCTTTTCTAAAATTACAGAAGAGAAAACTGTCCATCTTCTTTCTTCCTCCTGCCCCTCTGATCCCATTCCCATCCATCTACTCCGCTCTTTCATCCCTACTGTTATCCCTTCTCTCTGTCATATCCTCAATCTATCACTTTCCACCGCAACTGTTACTGATGCCATAAAACATGCTGTTGATACACCACTCCTCAAAAAACATTCACTGGACCCTACCTACCCTTCCAACTATTGTCCCATCTCCTTAAACCCTTTTGCATCCAAGCTAGCTGTTCACTACCATTGTCTTGACCTTTTTACATCTCAAGCTATTTGTGATCTACTACAATCTGGCTTTCACCCTCTACACTCTATAGAAACAGACCTTGCCATAGTCTCCAGTGACCTGTTCCAGGCCAGATCAAAAGGCTTTTACTCAATCCACATACCTTTTGACCTGTCTGCTGCTTTTGACTCCTTGTTATGCTGTCCTCATTTGAATTTTGGGGCTCTGTTCTGTCTTGGTTTTCTTCCTATCTCTTCCATGCATGCTATGGTGGATCCTCCACCACTGCTATCTTGCTATCAGTCGGTGTAGCTCAGGGCTCTGTCTTGGGACCTCTTCTATCTATAAATATATATATTGATGTTAACTGGCAATTAATTTGTACACACACAAATTTGAGCACACAATTCTGGGAACCACATATGTAATCCAGGGGAAAGTGTGTCAGTGAATGAAGCACAGTTGGCAAAGGATTCCCCCCTCCAATTAGTACTGATGAAAAGAATGAAATCTGCATGTTTTAAGGGACCATATGCAGCACTTTTAGGATAATTGTGATGTCATTTCAATAAAATAGAACACATCCTGCAAAATATTATCCAGGAGAAGGGTACATGAGAGACTGAGAATAGGAGAAACGGGTTTGAAATGATGGGAGAAACGGAATGGTCCAGAAAGAGTATCATATGCCTGAAACTACATTGATATTCGACAGGGTTTGTCCCAATTAACATAGTAACATAGTAACATAGTAGATGACGGCAGAAAAAGACCTACACGGTCCATCCAGTCTGTCCAACAAGATAAACTCATATGTGCTAATTTTTGTGTATACCCTACTTTGATTTGTACCTGTCCTCTTCAGGGCACAGACCGTATAAGTCTGCCCAGCACTATCCCCACCTCCCAACCACCAGTCCCGCCTCCCACCACCGGCTCTGGCACAGACCGTATAAGTCTGCCCAGCACTATCCCCACCTCCCAACCATCAGTCCCGCCTCTAACCACCGGCTCTGGCACAGACCGTATAAGTCTGGCCAGCACTATCCCCCCCCTCCCAACCACCAGCCCCGCCTCCCACCACCAGCTCTGCCACCCAATCTCGGCTAACCTCCTGAGGATCCATTTCTTCTGAACAGGATTCCTTTATGTTTATCCCATGCATGTTTGAATTCCGTTACCGTTTTCATTTCCACCACCTCCTGCGGGAGGGCATTCCAAGCATCCACTACTCTCTCCGTGAAAAAATACTTCCTGACATTTTTCTTGAATCTGCCCCCCTTCAATCTCATTTCATGTCCTCTCGTTCTACCGCCTTCGCATCTCCGGAAAAGGTTCGTTTGCAGATTAATACCTTTCAAATTTTTGAACGTCTGTATCATATCAACCCTGTTTCTCCTTTCCTCCAGAGTATACATGTTTAGGTCCGCAAGTCTCTCCTCATACATCTTGTAATGCAAATCCCATACCATTCTTGTAGCTTTTCTTTGCACCACTTCAATTCTTTTTACATCCTTAGCAAGATACGGCCTCCAAAACTGAACACAATACTCCAGGCGGGGTCTCACCAACGACTTATACAGGGGCATCAACACCCCCTTTCTTCTGCTGGTCACACCTCTCTCTATACAGCCTAACAACCTTCTAGCTACGGCCACTGCCTTGCCACACTGTTTCGTCGCCTTCAAATCCTCAGATACTATCACCCCAAGATCCCTCTCCCCATCCGTACCTATCAGACTCTCACCGCCTAACACATACGTCTCCTGTGGATTTCTATTTCCTAAGTGCATCACTTTGCATTTCTTCGCATTAAATTTTAATGGCCAAACCTTAGACCATTCTTCTAGCTTCCGCAGATCTTTTTTTCATGTTTTCCACTCCCCCCGGGTGTCCACTCTGTTAGGGTGTCTTCAAATATACCTCGCCTGGCTTTAGCAATAAAATTGTAGAAAATAGAACGTGGCCTCCTATTTGTCCACAAATTCTAGAGCTGATTATTGTCTTCATTTTTTCTAAACCAGGTAGGGAATTGACTTTCTAAATCTTAAGTTTACAGAGTCTGAAGGTGCTACCGTTAAACACATCAGTCCTTGTTTAATTCATTGCTGAGAAATAAGGTTGCTGTTGTTCTTTCCTCTTTCTTTTCTGCTATATTTCTTAGGATCAGGTTTATGACCAATGAAATTGTAGATATATTTTCAGCCCCTAGTTCCAACTAATGAACCTGGACTTAGTTTATCACCAGAGATTGCTTTATGATAAGTTATCATTGTAACATATTTCATAACAAAATTAGGCATGCTTTTAGTGATATAGACATGATTATAGTACTTTCTGCCTATCAGTGAATGTACATACACAAGTACAAATATTTTGTTCATGTTTCCATTCCATTAAGTTCAACAGAACACTCCACTTCTTAATCATACCTCAGATGATCTAACAATTTTCTTTATCCAAAGTTTCTTCTCATGTCCACATTGAATATTAGTCTAGAAGGTATAGTTAGAAATTGAACTGATACATCAATGCTACTAATACTGAAACTAATAAGTATGAGTAGCATACGGTATTGACTGGGAACGTTTACCTTCTTTGATGCTCAGGGCATTTCTTCAGTTTCGAAAAGTCTGGACTCTTTTATAGATTTTACGTGATGACTAAGATGGTGAGGAAGACTATTTTAGCATCTGGGACCTTGATATCAAAGCAGGTCATTATTGTCTATTTCTCAAGAGAGCTGTTCACAAGTCTCAATTAAGTTGAGTATAGAAACAGAATAATTATATGCAATTATTTGGCAGGCGTTTCTGAAAGCCTACTAATGTACTAATTCATATTCTGGATTCACCAGGAAGAAGCACCAACCTTTTGTGAACATCAAAAGGAAGGAACATTTATAGAACCACATAATGACCACTTGAACCTTATGTATCATTTTTGTCTGCCCAGGAAGCGATATCCAAAACATTGTTTTAGCTTCTGTAATTATATTGTAGAAAATATAGCAATAATGATCCGAAAGAGACAAATAAAATAAAATCAGCTTTGTTAGAGGTGTCACAGTGTTTTTGTAATTAAGGCCATTATTTTTAAAACATATCGTATAAATAGTAGCATTTATACATGTAAATGTACACTATACACATAAATACTGTTTTCGAAAAGTGCATGGAGAGATTTCAAGGAGGTGCAACTTGGGTTTGGTACTTTGGTTTGGCATGACTAAAATCTACACTAGTATTCTATATTTTATAAAGGGAATACAGACATATGGGGAAAATATCCATGTCAGAATTTGTTCCTTCTCAAAGACATGTATAGGATTTTAAAAAGTGTTTGTTTCAACTAGGGGCAGGTTTGTAAAATGGGCCAGCAACATGACACTTCTGCCTACAAGCGCCAACACGTCCATATGGAAGCTGCTGGGTTCATTCCTCCATTTTTTCATAGTGTAACTTTGTAAGATGGTTGCTCCCAGAGAAAAACTGTTACACCTTCAACATTGGTAGTAACTCTTTCATTGGACCTGGACAGAGACTGGCTCCTGAGATTGTATTTCAGATATAAGAATGCTCCCTTTCTTTCCTTAAGTGTTAGATTATTTCCTGATATAACTAAAGCCACTCAACCCCAGATTCTATATAGCGTGCCTAGAGATCTACGTTGAAATTGGTGTGGATTCTATGACAATGCGTGTAATTTAACAAGCTTAATAAGCTAATGAGCACTGATAACAGCACTTAACAAGCAATAATGAGCTCTAATTGGCACTGATTAGAATTTAGGTGCTCAACTTGTTAAGCGTATTCTGTAATGATGTGTGCCAAAATTCTAACATGAGCAGGCAAAAAGAGGTGTGGTTATAGGTGGGGAAATGGGCGTTCCAAAATTTACATGCCTAGTTATATAATATGGCCCAGTGTGCCTAAATCTGCGCACTGAGATTTACGCCACATTTTCATTGGTGTAAATGGATGCGGGTAGATTTAGGCGCTGAAATATCAACTAAGCATATTCTATAATCGGCGCCTGATAATAGAATACACTTAGTCAGCACTGATTTTTTAGGCATCATATATAGAATCTCTCCCTCAGCGCTGAAGGAAGCAGCTTTTGCTTCTTCATCCAAGGCTAGAGAGTATGGGAGCTTTCTTCATACAATGAAGACATATTTTCTTTGATCCGTCTCAATTAACTTTATTTTTGAGTAACACGATTGTGGAGGCAGGCAATGCAGTTCAACCATGGTAGCATGGCTTGATGGCTTGGTAACCCTCAGAACAGAGTTTACGTCTTCTCTATTTAAGGATTAGTTTCTTCTTTATATTATATTTACTAAAACTATTTGATCTCTTGGGATCCTCCTCTTGGACTTGGGATAGACTGGGGAGTTTCTTTATTCTTTCTACTTATTTCCTACTTCTTATGTTGTATCCTCATGATTGTTTTCTTACAAGGAAATTATTCCTGTTTTATTTGTAAATGCAATAAAAAATAAACTAAAATAATAAAAAAAATGGATGCTCCCACTACATCTGATATAATGTGGACAGGTGGAAAATGATGCACTTTGGGAAAAATAATCTCCACAAGAGGTACAAAATGCTGGGCTCTGAGTCTGAATTCACCACTCAAGAAAAAGGTATTGGAGTCCCAATGGACAAGACATTGAAATTTTCAGCCTAGTATGCTGTGGCTGTTAAAAATGAAATGAAACAAAACAAAGTATAATGTTAGGGATTGTTTAAAAATGGATGGAGAGCAAATTGAGAATATCATTATGCTTCTACATAGGCCTACTATTTCAAACGCAGCTTGTACTGTGTGAGTTCTAGCTGCCCCATCTTAAAAAGGACATAGCAGAACTAGGAAAGGTTCAGAGAAGGAAAGAGCAGGAATTATGGATTTAGCTCACACCTTTTTAAGTTGAAGCTCAACGTGAGTTACATTCAGATACTGTAGATGTTCTTCCTGTACTCAAAGGTCTTACAATCTAATGGACCAATATTCAGCCCTCAGCAGTCAGTCCTTATTTACACACTGACCACCACTGGCTAAATTAGACCTGGATATTCAATACTACTACTACTACTACCAATACTGGGTCATTTCAGTACTGGGCCTGCTACTCCAGCTTAGTAAAGGACCCCCCCCCCTACATTAGTTAACAAGCCAATTAGCATTGATAATTGCCAATTAACAAGCAATTATTGACACTAATTGGCAATAATGAAAATTTACACGCATATCTATCTAAGCATATTGTATAACGTGATGCGCCTAAATTCTAAGTTTCGTAGTTTAAAAGGGGGTATGGCATGGGCAGGTCATAGGAGTTTCTAAAAAATCTATGAACAATGTTATAGAATACACCCACTCCACTCGTAATTTAGGCATCCACATTTACACCAAATAAAATGTGACGTAAATGGCCCTGACTAAATTTAGTTCTGTCAATGGGTGCTTGGTGTATTCTATAAACCACATAGAAATTTAGGCTTATTCTATAAAGATAAATGTGGTTATCGATAATGAGGCCAATATTCAAAGTGGTTTTTTTTTTTTCGTTACATTTGTACCCTGCGCTTTCCCACTCATGGCAGGCTCAATGCGGCTTACATGGGGCAATGGAGGGTTAAGTGATTTGCCCAGAGTCACAAGGAGCTGCCTGTGCCTGAAGTGGGAATTGAACTCAGTTCCCCAGTACCAAAGTCCACCACCCTAACCACTAGGCCACTCCTCCACTTAAGTGGGCAGGAGCCTCTCCTGCCTGTTTAAATAGCTTCCCGCCGCCTAACCAGGGATATTCAGTGGTACGAAAACGGACAGTGCCACTGAATATTCCCTGAGACCGCTCAAACAAAAAGTGGGCAGGGCAGGTGCAGCGCTGGGGAGGAGCCCCAGATTATGCAGGTGCTGGCAGTATTCAGTGCCAGCACCTGCATAGCTAAGCGGCTTCATTTAAATAAGGCTGCTTAGCTATGCAGGTACTGGCTCTGAATATTGGGCCGGCACCCACATAACTTATTTATTTATTTTTTTTAATTACTTTTTTTTAACTAAAGCTGCTGAGCCCCCTCAAGCCCCCACCAATGTTCCCTTCTTTCTCTCCCCCCTCCAAGCCCACATCAAGACCCACTGCCCCCCTCAGCCTTGCAGGCAGGTCCTCCCTCCGGACCTACCTGTATCCCTGATGGTCCAGCGGGGCCGTTGGGGGCAGAAGTGTAGCCTTCTCGCTCATGCCCCTTGTGGCACTGGTCTAAAATGGCTGCCATGACTTCTCCTGGCAGCTCACAGTACTTGTAGTACAATCATAGTTACCTGATGCTAGGATTCACCTTAGGAGTTAGCACTCAAGAAAAGATCTAGACAATACGCTGAAATCTTCTGCTTAGTGTGCGGCGGCAGCCAAAAATGCAAACAAGATACTAGGAATTATTAGGAAAGGGATGCAAAATAAGACCATGAATATTATGATGCCTCTTTATTGCTCCATGGTGTGACTTCGTCTTAAGTAATGCATTCAATTCTGGTCGCCATATCTCAAAAAAGATATTGCGAAATTAGAAAAGGTTCAAAGAAGAGTGACCAAAATGTTAAAGGGGATGGAGCTCTTCCCATATGAGGAAGGGTTAAAGAGGTTAGGGCTCTTCAGGTTGGAAAGCGACATCTGAGGGGGAATATGATTGAGGTCTACAAAATCCTGAGTGGTGTAGAATGGGTAAACGTGAACTGATTTTTCACTCTCTCAAAAAGTACAAAGACCAGGGGTGTCAGGCTTTCTAGGCAGAAACTAGGTTCGTGAGCCCTTGGGCCACTGCCATGGAGCAGCAGTGGCAGGCAAAACCACCCCACACCAGAGACAAGACAGAACTCTGACAGAAACAGCTAGACTTCACCTGCGCTTGACTGCCCGTCCCCAGGAGTTGAGCCCCTGGGTGCAGGTGGCTGGCAGGACTTACCGGACAGGGCAGGCACTGGATACCAACTAGGCTGAACAGGGACTGAGGATCAGAGGGGAGAGGAATATACATGGGCAGCAAGGCAGGAAACTGGGCTAGGACTCACAGACAGACAATACTACACAAAGCAGGAAATGGGCAAGCTAAAGGGCAGGAACTGAAAGCTGCCACGCAGCCACTGAAGCAGGGTACAAATACTGACAGACAAGAGACAGGACTGAAAGCTGCAGAGCAGCCACTAAAACAGGGTACAAATACTGACAGACAAGACTGAAAGCTGCAGAGCAGCCACTAACTCCAGAATCCTTCCAACCCCAGAGAGGGCTCCCCCTCCAGGGGCATCAAGAGACTGAACCTTACTGGACAAACATTCAGAAGCCATACTGCCCACAAGAGTTGATCCGCTGCTCCTCGGAGTGAGGACGCCATCCAACACCACTCCAGTTTCAGTAACTCCAGACATGGTTTCATTTCTGGGTATCAGAGATAGGCTGCATGCTTCAGAGTTTAAGCAGTAATCACCCCCTTTAGCAAGCACAAGTTCTCCGCTGCTGTGTACTTGATCCAAAGCAACCTCCAGTGTGGGAATCACATATTGATCCAAAGTCTTCTGACCGAGGTGGACTCTGGCACCATCCTCAGCAGGAAAGATATGTGCCTTGCCCTTCCACTTCTCCATCAGGGCAGATGTCTCAAACAGCAGCTTAAACCAAATGGAGTTTGCATCACTGCAACCTCTCCTGTCGCCATCTTGACTCCCAGGGAACTCAATGCCAGAGGATGTGGTAACAGCAGTTAGCATGTCTGGGTTTAAAAAAAGGTTAGGACAAGTTCCTGGAGGAAAAATCCATAGTCTGTTATTGAGATGGACATGGGGGAAGCCAATGCTTGTCCATGGATTGGTAGCATGGAATGTTGCTACTGGGTTTCTTCCAGGTACTTGTGATCTGGATTGGCCACTGTTGGAAGCAGGATACTGGACTAGATGGACCATTGGTTTGACCTAATATGGCTATTCTTATGCTCCCCAGCAGGGGACAATTTTTTGGTTCAAAATCCTAAGGGCACCCTTCATACTTTTTGTTTTTGCCATATACTCCAATTAGCATAAGTATCATCTACAGATACACATAATTCCACAGGACTAGACTCCATAGGTCACAAATCCATGGCTCTCTGTATAGCCCACTAAGCAGCCGCAAAAGCTAGAATATGTTTGTCTGTCAAATTAAATTTCCTAGTTACTGCATATAAGGGACTCAGAATTTGTCTCAAATGAGGTATGTGAGATCTCTAGAACCCAAGCAGATCAATACATTTCTGTGCTTCATTTTTGGTGGCAGGAATTGAAAATATCTAGTATTTTCTTTTTTGCTTTTGGAGTGATTTATTGCACCCCAGCATTGCAATTTATTCCTAACAATTTCACAGTTTGGGCTGGTCCTTGTATCTTATCAGGGTTAATTTCCCAACCATGTTTCTTCATTATTTCAATCAGCTTTTCTAATTCCCTATGAAATACTTCTTCATTCTCTCCCTGAATCATATCATCTATGTAATGAGATATTTGCATGTGGACAGGCAAACACACTTCATCTATACCAATTTAATCACATCTGGTACAGCAGCAGTCAAAGGAGGAGTGTGCGTCTTCAATTCTTTATAATCTACTGTCATACACCAACTTCCATCAGAACTCCAAAGGCCAGATAAATAGCAATGTTTCTTCCTCGTTCACATCCTGCTGTCTAGGTCAGCCGGCACAGGTCCAGACAGGTGTGCCTTGCTTAATTCCTTTTATGGGTCTCCCTCTCAGTGAGCATACAGTGATCAAGCATTTACATCATGATCTGAACAAAACAGCTTATATAACTTACAGAGCATGCACAAGACAGTAGGGTAGATGTTCTGAGTCAGCTGACCTGTTTACATAGTGTAAGCCAAAGGGCAATGGACAATAATCTAAACTATTACTACTATACCAGTTAAATAGTTTTTTGGTGGCTAACCATGAATATTCAATGGGAGATAACCAGCTATCTCTGCTGAATTTTCGTGGTTTGTGCCAACTACTAAACCAGCTATATTGCACGACTTATCTGGTTAGGTGGGGCTATTCAGTGCCAGACAGGATAAGATTTGCGGTTAAATCAGACCACATAAATAGCAGTCCTATCTTTAACAGTTATAAATTAATTGGTCAGCAGATGACTATTGGCTTAACCAGTTAAGGGGCCCTTTTACAAAGCTGCGGGTAGCATATGCCAAATTAGCACTACCGCTGGGGTAGCATGTGCACCTGTCAGTAATTCTGAGTTTGGGATGTTCCGAATCCCACAGTAGAAAATATTTTTCTATCATGGGGGCGTTCCTGGCGGTAATCAGCAGCATGGCCATGTTGACGCCCGAAGCATGGTTACCGTGTGGGTAGTGTATCAGCCCCTACTGCTAGGTCAATGGCTGGCAATAAGGGCTCAAGCCATAAATAGGCATGTGCTAGTTTTAATTTTTGCACACACCCATTTCCTGGCCCATTAAAAAAATGGCCTTTTTCCCAGCCGCAGTAAAACGTGGCCCAGCATGCGCCCAAAACAGGTGCCCACACTACGGCAGGCCACTTTTTACTGCGGCTTTGTAAAAGGACCCCTAAGTATTCAGTGCCCCACCCCCAAAAAAGGATATAATCTTGCCTGTTATGTAATGTGATATCATGTTTCGTTTGTTGTTGATATTATATGTTTTACTTTTGCACCCCACCTAGAACTGTGGAATAGAGCAGGTTATAAATATTTTAAATAAACAAATAAACAATACTAATTTAAAGGCAGGCATAACATCAGAAGAAATCATATAATCTATCAGTTCATGTGAATATGGAAAGTAATCTGTTCAGCTTTGGGGGTCATTTTATAAAAGATTTTTTATGCATAAAAGAGCTTTTATGAAATGACCCCAATGATTGTGAACATAAAGGTGTGTACAGTGCCAAAAAGAAACATACTTTTACCTCACTCACCTGTAGATAGGCGCTAATTTTCAAAGCAGATGGATGTCTCAAAATGCTCAAGACAAGGATCCATCTGCCCAAAACATCCAAATCGCGCTTTTCAAAAGGCAGAATTTGAAAGTCCTACACTGCAGTTCATCCAAATAGCGAGGGGATGTGTTCTGGATATGCTTAGGGCAGGACTAGTCAAAAAAGAAGGGCACCCTAATTTAGACCTGTTTCAATCACATCTGGGGTATAAAAGGTGCTCTGATTGAGCAGCTGACCACTGGAGTGATTAAGGCATGACTCTTTCTTAATCCTTCAGTGGTTACTGCCCTCCTTCCTTACCCCTGAAAGTGACACCGGAAAGGGAAACTAGACTCCCTGACAACATCCCAGAGTAAAGCAGGAGAGACAGAAGTTCCATGTATAGTGAAATGTTTTCTGAGTCAGAAGAAATGGAAACATCTGTAGATAATTCAGAAGCGGAGGGCCTTGAGGAGATGGAAGTTGAGAATCAACAGGCTGGGCTGAGCCAAATCTAAAGAATAGCGCAAACATAAAAAGTTGTGAGTTTTTTCCTTCTTTTTTTATAGCAGACCAATTGTGGAGGAGTTTGTCAAGTTTTGGCAGTTGGTTGGAGGCCTTCCTGATCCCTGGGGATGCAAAAGAAAAAATTAGGGAGACTTGTTTGGAAGAGAATTGAAGTAGAGGTCTGTTGCTGAGCAGCAGCTATTCCCCAAAAGGGGAGTGGGGGTGGGTTAAGTTTGGCTGGTGAGTTCTGGACTAGAGTGATGTGGTAGCTGTGTTAGGTCCACTTTTAAAGATAATCAATAGAAATAAAATAAAACAGAAAAGAAAATAAGATGATACCTTTTTTTATTGGACTAACTTAATACCGTATTTTTCGGACCATAAGGCGCACCTAGGTTTTAGAGGAGGGAAATAGGAAAATTTTTTTTTCCTTTTTCCCAACTCTAAAACCTAGGTGCTCCGGTGCGTCTTGTCCGAATCCCTCCCTCCCTCCGAGTTCGGGATCGCCCTCCCCCCGGCCCTGTCACCACTTCTCCCTACTCACGTGATCTTCCCTGGTGGTCTAGTGATGTCGGGGCAGGAAAGAGCCCCCTCTTTCCTGCCCAGCGCACTGCTCTCCATCCTCCTGTATGCATTGCTGCCTGACGGTCTTGGCGAGATTCAAAATGGCCGCCGAGAATTGACGTCTCGGCGGCCATTTTGAATCTCGCTGAGACCGTCAGGCTGCATACAGGAGGATGGAGAGCAGCGCGCTGGGCAGGAAAGAGGAGGCTCTTTCCTGCCCCGACGTCACTAGACCACCAGGGAAGATCGCGTGAGTAGGAAGAAGTCTACCTTCGGACTATAAGACGCACCCCCCATTTTCCTCCCAAATTTGGGAGGAAAAAGTGCGTCTTATAGTCCGAAAAATACGGTACTTTTGTTGATTAGCTTTCGAAGGTAACTCCTCTTCGGGACTACAAATCAAAGCAAGAGTGAAGAATTGTTTATAGTTTGGCTGCAGCTGAATTCTGGCTACACAGGCTGTGGTCTGAAAATGTAGTAATAAACTGATGAATACAGCCAAGTGGACAAATACCTGACTTCAAATATGTTTTGGGAGTATGAACTCCCCCTACAATCACAGGTCACAAATCTTGGGATAACGCTAGACTCATCACACTGTGATCCTGCATATTCAAACATTCTTTAAAAAATGATCTCTATTACCTGAGGCAGCTAAGAAATCTTTCTCCATATATTGAAAAGACAAGTCTGACCACAGTGGTCCATGCCATGATAATATCATGACTAGACTATTGTAATGTCCTGAACATTGGTCAAAACAAAAAGAGTTTGCATCAGCTCCAACTAATTCAGAATGCTGCAGCACGGCTGATAGAAGGCTGCAAGCAGTGTGACCATATCATATCCTTCCTGCAAAAATTACACTAGCTACCGCTACCTTACAGGGCTAAATTTAAATCTCTAGGTTTGATTTTCAAAGCCCTCAGACAAAATGGGCCAGATTTTTTTAGAGAATAAGTTAGCCCTTTACACACCTTTGAGACCTCTAAGGTCCTCTCAAGGATCATCACTATCTGTCCCTTCATCAAAAGAAATTGTATGATGTGATACCCAAACAAAAAAAACAGCACCACGGGCCTTTAAAAATGGAACACAGTTCTTTAATGAATGAGCCTTGACAAAAAGACCCGACACGGGCCGTGTTTCGGTGACTAGCACCTGCGTCAGGGGTCACAGTGATGACGTGGAAAACTTGGGGAATAACTCGAATATATTCCTCTACAATATATTATTCCTTACCCCACGTCTCATGTAGTAAAAGCTACAAAGCACCAAGGCACTTTCACTTTCATGAGACGTGGGGTAAGGAATAATATATTGTAGAGGAATATATTCGAGTTATTCCCCAAGTTTTCCACGTCATCAATGTGACCCCTGACGCAGGTGCTAGTCACCGAAACACGGCCCGTGTCGGGTCTTTTTGTCAAGGCTCATTCATTAAAGAACTGTGTTCCATTTTTAAAGGCCCGTGGTGCTGTTTTTTTTGTTTGGACTTTAGTTTGTACTTTGTTCCCTCTCTTTTGTTACATGATGTGATACCCGCCAGCGAGCCTTCTCAGGAGTAGCCCCCACATTCTGGAATTTACTCCCAGAAGGGCTACATATAACTCAAGACTATCTACTTCTGGAAGCAGGTGAATGCCTAGATCTTCTCCCAAGCCTTTAATAAATGGGTGACTATATACTCATTCTATAACTGGCTAGCTTGCAACACACACTCAGGCTCATTTTCAAAAGAGAAAAACATCCAAAAAGTGACATAAGTCTGCGTTTGCACGTTTATCTCACAAAAACATCCAAATCAGTATTTTCAAAACCTCTTTTTTGGCATCTTTCTCTGAAGTCCATCAGAAGGACCTCGAAATCTCAAAGGGACATGCCAGGGGCGTGTTCAAGGTGGGACTTGTGCGTTCCTAAGACTTAGATGTCTTTCAGCCATAATGGAACAAAACAAAAACGTCTAAGACTAAAACGTTTTGAGCTAGACCTGTTTTTATAATGAACAGCTGTAGTGGGAATTGAGCCCACTTCCCCAGGATCAAAGTCTGCTGCACTAACCACTAGGCTACTCCTCTACTCTGCAAAATAGGTGCCCTAAATGACCACATGACCACTGGAGGGAATCAGGGATCGCCTCCCCTTACTCCCCCAGTGGTCACTATCCCCCTCCCACCCCTAAAACTGTGATTAAAAATATTACTTGCCAGCCTCAGATGTTATACTCAGGTCCATTAGAATAGCATGCAGATCCCTGGAGTAGTCTAATAGTGGTGCAGTACACTGTAGACAGGTGGACCATGGCTTCTGCCTCCCCCTACTTGTTTCACTTGTGGAGGAAACTATGAGCCCTCCAAAACCCACCAGAAACAAACTGTACCCACATATTGGTGCTCCCTTCACCTCTAAGGGCTATAGTGGTGTACAGTTGGGGTTAGTGGGTTTTGGGTGGGTTTGGGGAGGCTCAGCAAACAAGGTAAGGGAGCAATGGTGAGATGTGTACCTGGGAGCATTTTATAAGGTCCACTGCAGTGCCCCCAAGGATGCCCTATTGTTTTCCTGGGATGTCACTTTTCCACTATTCTATCTGATGCCAAGCTATTTTTTTAAAATAACATCTGAGCCTTGTGTCTATTGTTTATCATTAGATTTAGGCTTTGAATTCAGATCTATAGATGAAAAGGAGGTCTCATTACATATATCTAAATACCAGAGTGCTATTTTTCCATACTTCATAGCAAGAGTGTACATTCCCTAATTACCTGCCCCAATGCAACTGAAGCTTTTACCTCCTCAGTGCATGTAAATGGTTTCATCCCTGTGTGGATTCTCTGATGCCGTATGAGGCTTTCTTTCCAACCAAAGCTTTTACCACACTCAGGACATGTAAATGGTTTCACTCCTGTGTGTATTCTCTGGTGCATTGTGAGGTTTACCTTCTGGCCAAAGCTTTTACCAGACTCTATACATGCAAATGGTTTCTCTCCCTTGTGGACTTTCTGATGCGCTTTTAGATTTACATTACAACCAAAGCTTTTACCACACTTGGAACATGCAAATGGTTTCACTCTTGTAGATTTTCTTGTGTATTTTGTACATTTTGCATTTGGACGTTTTTTGTTTGAAAATGGACCAAACAATAAAACGTCCAAATCACAAAATGTTTTTCCAAACAGCATTTTCAAAAGGAAAATAGACTTTTTTTTGTAGAAAATGACGTTTCCTGTTCTGATTTTGGATGTTTTACAAAAAAATGTCCAAATTCAGATTTAGATGTCACAAGTAGCAGCAGTGGGAATTGAACCCATGTTATCAGGATCAAAGCCCACTGCACTAAACATTAAGCCACTCCTCCTCTGTTTTGGACGTTTTGCATTTGGACGTTTTTTGTTTGAAAATGGACCAAAAAAAAAAGGATGTCCAAATCACAAAATGTCCAAACCACAAGACGTCCACAGCATTTTCGAACACAAAAGATAGATGTCTATCTTTTTTGAAAATGATCTTCTTTCCTGTTTAGAATTTGGACGTTTTTGTAAAACATCCACATTCTGATTTAGACGTTCTATCGAAAATGCCCCTCACTGTAACTTAGATCAGTTCTTTATATCTCATTTAACTGTACAAAGAACTTGCGTTGAGTTTAGCCACCCATCTAGTTATCCCAACTGACTCTGTACCATGTATCATGTCCCCATCTATATATCTGCACTTGACCCCTCAGCTATATGGTAAGCTGTATTGTAGAAAAGCATTAGTATCATGCTTATGTTATTTGAATGTTCTAATGTGTGTGTATTAGATGTTTCATTAATACTATGCTTGTATTATATCTCTGTTATTTGAATTTCCATGCTGTCAAATGTGTATATTTTTGATCCTGTTTCATGGTGGTTCTATTATCAGGTTTCAATTTGCTGTTTTCAAGTTTACCTAATTTGGGGGGTCTTTTACTAAAGCTTAGCTCAAGTTATCTGCAGCAGGACCAATTTTATTTCATTCCTATGGGCCCTGCTGCAGATAACTCAAGTTAAGTTTTAATAAAAGACCCCTTTTAGCTGTGTAAAGGTAATGATTTGAGGGGGCTCTGGACTAAAGCCCTCCTATGTGAACTGCTAACAGATAATCAAAAGCAACCCTTGGCAGTTGTTTGATTATCTCAGATTACACAAGAGGGCTAGGAGAATCCAGTACCCCTCTTACAGGTCATTGGACTATCTCTGCAGGACCATATGCCTTCCCACTGCCAAAGGGCAACAATATACACCTCTCTTAATTGTGTGGAGGAGATCACATTCACTGTGTTGGATCAGTTTATTTGATTGAATGACCAGAGATTTAGATTGTGACATTACTGGGTACGGTATATTTGGATTTCAAGAAAGCTTTTAATATCATCTAGATTTTCTTCGCTTGTTTTTCATTTTTGTTGGTGGGAGTTTCATTTTCTTTTGTTGTATCACTTTTTTTGTTTTATATCTGTTTGTTTTTTTAAATTTAGGGGCACTTTTATCAAATTGTGGCAAAAAGTGGCCTTTTACGGATTCCTTAGTGCATTAATCTACAGTAACACTCACTATAGCATTTCAAAAAGCCACAGTGCTTCTAATATTTCCTAAAAAGCCCCTTCTTGGTGCTCTCCCCATCTATTCACCCCTTCCCAGTTTACTTACAATAGGGGTCTAAGAGGGAAGAGCTCCTGCCCTGCTAGTGCATTGTTCAGAATGGCACTGAGTACCCAAGAGTAGGCTTCAGTCATAGGAAGAATTGTTATGGAGATAAGTTTATACCCAATGACTTTGGATTTGTGGCTGTGTGCATATGTGTGTGTATGTATGTATGTGGGTGTAGAAGGACAGAGTTTACTGTGTAGGGTAGGTTTGTCAATTTCCTAAGAATTTATAGGGATGGACAACCCAAAAATGTATTGTGCTTCATTTCCCATGTTGTTTGCAGCATTGCTTGTTTTGTTTTGGTTACTCTTCAATTTTGTTCCAGGGGCAATGTCATTATGAGTGCGCCCTTTTTGCAAACATTGCTTTCTAATCGGAAAGAGGGCACACTCTTTCAGAAATATTAAGCACTTTCCTCATAGTGCGCACATGAATGCACTAATTCATACGTGCAATGGCTCACTCATGCGTGCACTGTTGGGAAAGACAGTAACGCTCTTTGCAAACAGTGTGCATTATTTACTAGCAAATGAAAAAATACAAAATATGTTTTTTTCCTGCTCAACCCATCCCTAGAAATGTATATGCTATATTATTGAGACATGTAACCCCTGCCTTTCCAAGTATTTGAAATCATTGAAGGGCCAGATATGGGCCCTCCCCCCCCCCCCAAAAAAAAAATCCAACAGGCACCTCCCTGGCCCTCTAAGGGGCCCTTTTACTAAGCTGCGGTAGGGCTAATGTGCAGGTAGTGCACTCTAAATTGACACTACCGCCAGGATAGCACAGGCACCCTATGGTAGGCAGTAGAGACAAAAGAAGTAATAGACTTAAAGAAAGTAAAGTAGACATGTATTTTCAGAGAGTGAAAATACAGAGAGTGAAAAGTAGAGTGAAGCAGTAGACATGTATTTTCAGAGCACTTAGACTTACAAAGTTCCACAGTAACCTATGGAACTTTGTAAGTCTAAGTGCATTGAAAATTAGCAATGTTTACAGAGTGTGTGTGTGTGTGGTTGGGGAGGTGGAAATACAAAAAGAATTAAATTGTGCAGACTAGATGGGTTTTAAAGAGTTATGGTCCATTATATTTTGTGTTTCTGTGCATTATACTGTATTTAATTATGAGTTGCATCTGCACCAGATGAGTGTATCTGAAATGAGGATAAATTTATTTCATTAAGAAATTGGACTTATTTTATTTTGCTTACACCTTTTTCAGTAGTAGCTCAAGGTGAGTTACATTCAATTACACTGGATATTTCTCTGTCCCAGGAAGGCTCACAATCTAAGCTTGTAGATGAGGAAATGGAGGGTTAAGTGACTTGCCCAAGATCACAAGGAGCAGCAGTGGGATTTGAACCAGCCACCTCTAGATGGTAAGACTGGTGCTCTAACCACTAGGCCACTCCTCCATGCCGCTTAAAAGGAAGACCCAAGAAAATACATTTTTTTAGTGAAATATCTGCACGTTTTCTTTTTTTTCTTAAAGAATGCTGATGAAAAATTGTCCATAACATAAAAACAATTGTTTATATGTTGAATAACATGTTCCTGATTTTATTTTATATTCATTTTGGTCAATAAAAGCACTCTAAGAAATGGCCAACTTTTAGCTCAAGGATTTACACAAACTGAAATCTGGTGCAAATCCTTGCGCGTAAGTTAGGCGCAGATCCCTTGAATTCTATAATACTACCTGCATTATTGGTGAATGCGTCTGATCTGCCCATGCTCCTCCAATGGCCATGCCCTCTTTTCATTTGTGCGCTAAAAGATTTATGTGCACATCTTTATAGCATAGCGCTTAGCAAGATGCATGTGTAAAGTCAAACTGTTGCCAATTAACACCAGTAATTGATTGTTAGTGCCCAATTGTTGGTGCTAATTAGCAGTTACTCAATTAAATTGCACATGCTCAAAGTTGTCTGTGCAATTTTGAGTGCCATATATAGAATCCAGGGGAAGTGTGCATGTAGTTTACAGAACAGTGACACTTACATGCATCAGAGGCACCAATAATTGGTATTTATGTGTGTAAGTGCTAGGTGCTATTCTATAAAGCACATGCCAGAATTGCTTAGGGCCAGATTCTACATATGGCACCTAAAAAAATCTGTGCAGAAAACATTTCAACCTAAGCATATTCTGTAAGCAGTATAAAGAATACACTTAGTTGATAGCCTAGCACCTAAAACTACATGCCTCCATTTACACCAAAGAAAATGTGGTGTAAATCCTGGCTCGTAGATTTAGGCACAGAGGGTCATATTTTATAACTATGCAGGTAAATTTCGGAACGCACACTAAATGCCGACTTCCCCACCGATAACTATGCCTCTTTTTGCCTGCACGCATGAGAATGTAGGCACAGTGGGTTACGGAATATGCTTAGAAAGTTATGCGCATAAATTCTAATTATTGCCAATCAATGTTCATTATTGCTTGTTAAGTGCTATTAACTATGCTTATTGGCTTGTTAAGCCAATTATGTTACACGTGCTGTTACAGAATACACTTGGATTTTGGTGCATGCTATATAGAATCTGGGGGTTAGTACATAACTGCAAGGGGGGTGTACATGGGGCGGATCACTGGTGGGCTATGGTCATGTCACCAAACAATTCATGCAACTTGTAGAATACTAACACTTGCATGGATTGTATGGTGCATTTTGGCACACCAACATATACCAGCCATTGAGCTACTATAAGTGGGCACACCTACATTTTGGCATGCCAATGTGGCATTATGATTGTATTCTAAAATGGCTTAACCACGCCTAAGTACTGTTATAGAATTGGTGCTATGCATGCCCCATTGGGGCACCTACATCTTGGTGCCAACTAATAGAATTGTCCCCTGAGTTTCTTAGAAAGAAGCATAATGATAATTAGCCAAGTGAAAATTTCACACAAACATGCCTATACTTTTCCCCATTAACACCTTCACTCACAACTCTACCAAGGTACCTCAGTCCCAACCTGCAGTGACTTTTATTTTTCAGCATGCATAACTTAATTGGTTAACTAGCTAATCAGCACTGTATTCTATAATGTGGTGCACCCAAATTCTAAGTCGCATAGTTGAAAAGAGGTGTATGGCCATGGGCGGGTCATGGGCATTTCTAAACTCTATGTGCATTATTAAAGAATATACTCGGATCTGTGCCTAATTTAGGCATCGGAATTTACACCAAGTAAAACATGGTATAAATGGCTGTGACTAAGTTTGGTCACATGGAAAGGTGTTCAGTGTATTCTATATACTGCATAGAAATTTGTCTATTCTATAAAATTTAGGCATACTTACGCCTTGGCAAAATTTTTCTCCACTTGGATTTTTCAGTTGCCATATATTGAATCTAGCTCTATATTTTTACCAATATATCCTATCCCTTACATGCAGAACTTGTGAGATTTTATATCCTCATCAAGAGATGATTGGCCAATAAACAATCATACTAACTTTCAATATTTCCTGCTATAAAAAAGATGAATTATGCACTCCACTGCTGCACTATCAAGTCATACATTCTGATGTTCTCTCTATCTCCCATTTTGCCACTACAGACCTGGACTAAATATTAGAAGTCTTCTGATTTAGAGAGCAGTGGGTTGAGAACTGGGAAAGCTACCAAAAGAAGTGGAAATAGCCAACCACAATGTCCAAGAAGGCAAAAGTTTTATTCTTTGAATAAAAATTGTTGACACACCAACCCAATATGATCCGCGTTTCGACAAACACAGTCTTTGTCAGGGGTTCTTTCAAGCCAGCAACATACAAATAGTAACACTCAAAATATCTGAACAGATAGCATGAAAAACTCATGACGGCACAGTACTTCGCGTTCCCATAGTCCTGGTAGCTTTTGTGGCTACTGTGGAATTCTTGTGTCCTTTAGTGAATGATGGGAACCAGGTACGCAAACACATTTATTGTTTATTTATTTGTTACATTTGTATCCCACATTTTCCCACCTATTTGTATGCTCAATGTGGCTTACATAGTACCGGAGAGGCGTAAGCAGACTTTGGTGAGAACAAATACAAAGTGATGTAGTGGTAAAATAGAGTTCATGTGGCATAGCCACATTAAGGAAACGTACAACGGAAGAGTTGAGTTTTGTCCATTACGTACTTTAGGTTTGTTGTGTTGCAGAGATAAGGCATTTAAGTTGGATCGGTGGGGTATGCCTTTTTGAAAAGGTTAGTTTTTAGTGATTTCTGGAAGTTTAGGTGGTTATACGTAGTTTTCAAGGCTTTTGGTAATGTCTTCCACAATTGTGTGCTTATGTAGGAAAAGCTGGATGCATAAATCAATTTGTATTTTTTTTTGTACCCCATGCTTTCTCACTCATCGCAGGCTCAATGTGGCTTAGTACTTATTTGTACCTGGGGCAATGGAGGGTTAAGTGACTTGCCCAGAGTCACAAGGAACTGCCTGTGCCTGCAGTGGGAATCAAACCCAGCTCCCCAGGACCACAGTCCACCACTCTAACCACCAGGCCGTCACCCGACTTGTGAGAATCTGTAAGCCTGCTTTGTCCTTGGAGAACGTCTTTTCTCCACATAAGGTTTTAAAACATTTCTTACATTTTTGGGTTGAAGTAGATGTCTCCCCAGAGGCGTTTAGCAAATTCTTGATAACTGATGTCCCCATAGGTGTCTGCATAAACCTTTACAGCTTGGGTAGTGCAGATTTAGATGTGATCATGTTGATTCTGATGTGTTTCTAGTTGGTAAATCGATCAAGTCTGTCATGTATCCCGGGGCTTCACCGTAGATAATTTTGTGGACCAGGGTGCAGATTTTGAAGGCAATGCGTTCTTTGATTGGGAGCCAGTACAGTTTTTTGCGGATGGGGTTTTGCGCTTTCAAATCATGTTTTTCCAAATATAAGCCTGGCTGCCGTGTTTTGAGTGGTCTGGAGTTTCTTTAAGGTTTGTTCTTTGCATCCTGCATAAATTCCATTTCAGTAGTCTACGTGGCTTAGCACCATTGATTGTATCAAGTTGCGAAATGTTTCCCTCAGTACAAATTGTTTCAAGTGTTTGAGTTTCCACATTGAGTGGAACATTTTCTTTGTTGTGGATGCCACTTGGCTCTCTAGTGTTAGGTTGTGGTCTATTGTAACGCCAAGGATTTTCAGGCTGTCTGATATAGGAAGGGTGTAATCTGGGGTGTTGATACTTGTAGGGTTGTCGGCGCTGTGTTGGGAAGAGAGGATGAGGCCAAAGGCTGTGACTGAAATGATTCAGGAGGCCAAATAAGAAGTTGACTTTTATAATAATCCACTTAATAACGCAGTTCAACTCCTGTTGTATTGTTCTGAACCAATGATTTACTTGATATATTAAAGTCATTTATAAAGGCATAAAAGTGCCTCTCACTGTAGTAGAGGTAACAAACAACTTATAGCAAATTTCAGTGTGAAAAGTACTTTATGCCTAATTAATAGCAGTGTTTCACTCTCCATATCTTCATATTCCCACCACAGGGAATATATGAGGGTTAAACACAGTTCTCCTTACCTTCACCCCTGCAGTGAGAGCAGACAAGAGGATTAAGTCTCTGCAGAAAGAAGCTGTGAGCCTTAGAGTATCTGAGCTCTAGTGCAGAATCACTGATCAGGGCTCTATAGATGGTGAATGGGATCCTCAGGAATCCTGAAGAGGTGGGCAATGATGTTATCCTCCAGCCTTAAGATGTTCCTGAACATGATTTGTGGCCAGGGTGTCATGATGTACTTCACAAGTATAGCCCAGTTTCCCTTTTCTTTTGTGTGCAGAAAGAAGGGATGCAAAGGGACCTCCACCCTCATATATCCAAACAGACCAGAACATTATAGGTTCTGGCTCCTGCAGACTTTAATCTCATGCCTACTGCCTGTTACTATACTAGTTTGGGTAACAAAGCACACAGGTTTCCAATGACTGGGTCTTATGGTGGTTCAAAGAACATTTATACTTATGCATGAATTTTACTGTATCCACAAATATTTTGAGGAAGAGCAATTTTTGTCTAATTGTGCAGGCTTTGCTGCTAATTGGACTATTGCAATGTTATATATTTGAACTCCAACTTCATTTGATGAAAAAAGAAACTACCAGGAATTCAGAATACAGCTTTATGTTTGATTTATTCATTGAAAAAGTTGGATAGTATTTCATCGTTTTATGTTAAAACTTACTGGCTTCCTATACCAGCATGAATTCTGTTTTTTGTTTGTTTGTTTATTATATTTATGCATTGTTTAGATTGTATTATTCAGAGATGACATGATAAGCACATCATTCCACTCAGTGCGAATGCATTAATGCCTAGAGTAAAAACATTAACATTGTTTAGAGGGGCACCATTTTATTTATTGAACATTTTGTTTGTGCAGCTCCTATTATATCATCTAGGAATATCAATCCATTTGCTTTCCCCTCGTTAAGGGGTAAAAAACCAACTCAAATAATTGAACAAACTGCTCTCTTTTCAGGCTGCAAAATTAGACAATGAAATTTCCACTTTCTTAATAACTTACTGGCTATAAGGATTTTAGGCGACAAATTAAGACATATTTGTTTCAGGAATTTTTAATTATCAAGAATTAGATCTGTTTTGTGAAATTAGATTGTATTTGTACTAGACTTGTATATTGTATTGTTTTTATCACAATGTATTATTTTAAGTGCTTTATAATTCCTGGCTATGTCCAGATTTTTCAACTGTTATCTACATAGAACTGTAAGGCTTACTGTAGAATATAAAATAAATGATGTTATGTTATATTATATTATATTGCTTAGGTTTGGCATGAACGCTCTCCCCCTAATAGAAAGGTCAGAGGCCAGGGAGGTTTTGGAACCTAAGACATAAATGCAGAATTGAGTTCCTGTTTTATAGTCAGAGGAGGTTTTCCGAAGCCACCAGTTCTTCCCACTAATTATCTTAGACACTCCCACTTTCTGGCAGCTTCTGTCCCTTTCCGGAAAAGGTCAGAAGATGCACCTGTCTAGTCATAGTCTGTATGCCTATAGATGAGATAAGCCAGAAGATTTTACCTTATTGGTGGTTTAAAGTAGGGACACTGTGAATCTGATCAGGCATTCCAAATACCAGCTTCCCAGGGGTCCTATACATGCTTGAATGCAACTTGAATGCAACTTTAGCTCACCTTGGGGTATGAGCTAAATCCAAGCTGAATAAAATCTAAGCTGACCTACTCCTCTGAAATATTGGACTTTTACCAAGGTATTCATTACTTATGGACTCTGTTTGGTTGTATCTTTCTCAGTATTCTTTTATGTATCTCTTTGGTTTTGATGCCATATACAATAGGGTTTACTGCAGGAGGAAGCAAGAAGTGAAGGTAGGCCATGAAAACATGAATAAGAGGAGACAAGTTCTTACCAAACTTGTGAATCATGGAAAGACTAATCATTGGGCCATAGAACAATAAAACAACACAAATATGGGATGCACAGTTATTAAAAGCTTTGAACCGTTCTTCCACTGAAGCAATCCCAAAGACAGATCTGAGGATCATAACATAAGACAAGATAATACACAGTGCATCTAATCCCATTGTGGAAAGAACTGCAAACATACTATATATACTATTGACCATTTGATCTGAACATACCATCTTCATTATATCTGGATGCAAACAGAAGGCATGGGACAGTGAGTTAACTCTGCAGGTTAAAAATCTTTTCAGAAGAAATGGTATTGGGAATATAGTGACTATACCTCGAATAACAATGGCTACCCCAATCTTAGCTATGACTGCAGATGTTAAGATAGAGGTATATCTCAAAGGGTTACAGATTGCAATGCACCGATCAAAGGCCATGGCCAGAAGCACGGAAGATTCCATTATTGAAAATGAATGAATGAAGAACATCTGCATCAGACAGTTGTCAACAAAAATTTCTGTGGAATTGAACCAAAATACACTTATCACTGTAGGTAAGGTAATCACAGATAAGCCAAGATCAGTTACTGCTAACATAGAAAGAAAAATATACATGGGAGCATGAAGGCTTCTTTCAGACTTTATAATACAAAGAAGGGTGCAGTTTCCCAAAAGTGCAACAATATACAATGAAGACATTGGGATAGAAGTCCATATATGTGCAGCTTCCAGTCCAGGAATTCCAACCAGCCTGAACACTGAAGGACTGAAGATTGTATTATTCAGAGATGACATGATAAGCACATCGTTCCACTCAGTGCGAATGCATTAATGCCTAGAGTAAAAACATTAATATTAATATAAGCATGATTGCATGATAACCATGATTGCATGAGAGAAAATCAAGGTAACATTTCATGGAAATCCATGGAACATTTAGAACCAAGGGTAAATCCTGTAAAAAAAAATATTTAAAAATAGAAAAAGCCATTTTTACAGCTGCAGTAAAAATGGCCTTAGCGTGTAGGAAAGACCCATATAAGGGCATGTTAAGGCCTATTTTTACCACAGCATAGTAAAAGGACCCCTTATCGGGCTAGGTTTTATCCGGCTGCGTATGCCTGGTTAACATAGGACATAAAGCTGGCAGCAGACAAAATAATGCTGTCTGCTCCTGGCTCAATTCCCATCAGCCCCTGTATTGCATAGGCAACTTCCAGGGCTAGAACTGTACAATCGGTCCAAAACACTGAAAAATGTTGCAATCAATGGTGTTGACCTATCAGGGGATGCCCCTGTGGGAAGTTGTCTACCTGAAGATCAGGTCATTTATTCTTGAGTTTAATTACCATTTTCTTTATCAATAAGTGGGCATAGTCCTGCTCTGTATGCTTTTTGGATTTGAAGATGGAATTTTTGGTATAATTTTGCAATGTGGAGGTTTGGACCAATGATTATAAACTTCTAACCCTGTGCAATATAGACACAGGCTGATGGGTACTGTCTTTGCTCCAGCTGCTTACTAACACCTTTTGAATGTCGCCATTGTGCAGTAGGTCCTACATTCATCAGCTATGTTTGGGAATTTGAAGTAATTGAACTATCCCATTTTATAAGGTTCCTAAATTTGTTAGCCTTCCTAATTTCTGTGAGCATCTCACTGTCCAGATGGATGCTGGTATACTCCTACTACAATAATCTTCCTCATTACACACAAAATATTCTACACTGCATTTTGTTTCGTGCAGTTTGTGTCTGTGGTGTGCTTAACATATAGTGCTACCCTCTACTAATTTGATCCACCCTATCATTTGAATATAATTTTTACACTGATATCAGAGTATCTAATTAGTTATTTTCCTTTCAACAGGTCTCTGAGATGTCAGTTATGTCTGCTTCTCCATTTAGTGCCTTTTAGTTTAACTCTCTAAACTTATTTTTAGGCCTCTGGCATTCATATACAGACAATTTAAAATATGATTTTTGTTTGCATTTACATCTTACCTGGCAGTTGATGGGTATAGTTTGAGCTATTTATCCATCTGTTCTTCATTCACATGTACCTGGGATACTTCAGTCTTTCCCACTATTCAGCTATTCTAACTTCAGTGTTTTACCAGTTTTTTGTGAAGACACCTTAGTGCAATCCTTGAGGGCCTGAGCAACTGCCAGTAGACCCCTAAGTTCTTGTTTAAAAACTGTCTTGCCTCCTTTTTAAACATTTGCACCAGCAGCATGATTCTTCTCTGATTAAAAGACAGAGTCAATCTTTTTGGAATAGGCTTATCTTTCCCAAAATTTTATTAATTTATCAGATCTAAAGGTCTCTTCCCTACCACTGTCCTATTCATGCATTGAGACTCAGCTCTGCCTGTCTATGGGTCCTGTGCTTGGGAATAGGGGTCACTGTCATGTGCACCGTGACAGTATTGTCTAAAATCCTATCTACTGTAGGTGATGCACAAGGTCTGCCATGCCTCATGCCCACTAGCCATCCACGTTCCTAATGATTGAATTGACAGTTACAATGCTATTCTTAATCCTTGTACATTCTCAGTAGAGGAGTGGCCTAGTGGTTAGGGTGGTGGACTTCGGTCCTGAGAAACTGAGTTCAATTCCCACTTCAGACACAGGCAGCTCCTTGTGGCTCTGGGAATAAGTACTTGTATACAATATATAAGCTGCATTGAACCTGCCATGAGTGGGAAAGTGTGGGGTACAAATGTAACAAATAAAAAAAAAATATTGCATCACCTGGAAAGCAGGTCCTACCTACAGGATCATTTCCTGTCACACCAAGGTGAGCTTCTGAAGATGGGACTAATTTATGTTCAGTTTATTGATTTTGCTTAGACGCTTTCAGGCTTATTTTCGAAAGAGAAGGGTGCCCATCTTTCGACACAAATCAGGAGATGGGCGTCCTTCTCCCAGGGTCGCCCAAATCGGCATAATCGAAAGCCGATTTTGGGCATCCTCAACTGCTTTCCATCGCGGGGACGACCAAAGTTCATGGGGGCATGTCGGAAGCGTAGCAAAGGCAGGACTGAGGCGTGCCTAACACATGGGCGTCCTCGACCGATAATGGAAAAAAGAAGGGCATCCATGACAAGCACTTGGGCAACTTTACTTGGTCCATTTTTTGTTACAACCAAGCCTCAAAAAGGTGCCCGAACTGACCAGATGACCACTGGAGGGAATCGGGGATGACCTCCCCTTACTCCCCCAGTGGTCACCAACCCCCTCCCACCCTAAAAAAAACTTTTTAAATATTTTTTGCCAGCCTCAAATGTCATACCCAGCTCCATGACAGCAGTATGCAGGTCCCTGGAGCAGTTTTAGTGGGTGCAGTGCACTTCAGGCAGGCGGACCCAGGCATATCCCCCCCTACCTACTTGTGGTGGTGAATGTGAGCCCTTCAAAACCCACCAGAAACCCACTGTACCCACATGTAGGCGTCCCCCTTCACCCCTTAGGGCTATGGTAGTGGTTTACAGTTGTGGGGAGTGGGATTTGGGGGCTCAACACACAAGGTAAGGGAGCTATGCACCTGGGAGCAATTTCTGAAGTCCACTGCAGTGCCCCCTAGGGAGCCTGGTTGCTGTCCTGGCATGTGAGGGGGACCAGTGCACTATGAATGCTGGCTACTCCCACGACCAAATGGCTTGGATTTGGTTGTTTCTGAGATGGGCGTCCTCGGTTTCCATTATGGCCGAAAATCAGGGACGACCATCTCTAAGGACGACCATCTCTAAGGTCGACCTAATTTCACGATTTGGGCGTCCTCGACGGTATTATCAAAACGAAAGATGGACGCCCATCTTGTTTTGATAATACGGGTTTCCCCGCCCCCTCGCTGGGACGTCCTGCGAGGACGTCACCCTTTCGATTATGCCCCTCTTTGTTAACCACAACAAAGTGGTATAAAGAAAATAAAATCAAAGAACACAGCATCACATTAAATGCAATATCAGAAAATTATTTCTTCATAACAAGACAGACAAACAAGAGAGGAGACTAAAATACAAAGACAATAAGCTATAATAATTCATCATATGAAACTGAACGTTAACAGTAAATGGCACAATATATACAACACAGTACACTTTAAATAGCTAAAGAGATAATACTAAATTCACCAGTTCCTATGAATAATTAAACTTGAACATAGACACAACAAGCACAATTAACACAACACCAACAAGATCAGGGTTCAAACTAGTTATGGGAGACCTGAGAGAGCCCTACTTGCTAATGGCCTCAGAAAAAACCATGATTTTAGTACAGATTTGTTAAACAACAAGTTGAATCCCTAATGTGTCTGTCACACATGAACCTTATTGTACCACAATATCACCTTGTATTTGTTCATGCCGGAATTGGCGTACACCGATATGGTACTATGTAAGCCACATTGAGCCTGCAAATAGGTGGGAAAATGTGGGATACAAATGTAACAAATAAAATAAAATAAATAAATAATTTCATTGAGCATCACATTCTATAACAATGGAGCTAAATAGTTAAAGGATGTACAATAAGTTACTTCCAACTTCATTCTAGTAGGAAGAAGGGTAGTCAGTAAATTACTTTGTAAAATCAAATAGATACTTAGGAAGTTAGAATATAGGGTAATTCTATAACAGGGGTCTATAATTAGCCAGCTTAAGTACACATGGAGGGACATAATTGAACGGGGCCGGCCATCTCTATGGGCGGCCATCTCCGGGGCCGGCTCCGTAAATGGGCGGATCCAACCGTATTTTCGAAAAAGATGGCTGGCCATCTTTTTTTTCGATAATATGGTTGGGGCCGGCCAAATCTCGACATAAATGTTGAGACGGCCGGCTTTGGTTTTCGCCCATAATGGAAACCGAAGCCGGCCATCTCAGACCTGGCCAAATCCAAGCCACTTGGTCGTGGGAGGGGCCTGCATTTGTAGTGCACTGGTCCCCCTGACATGCCAGGACACCAACCGGGCAACCTAGGGGGCACTGCAGTGGACTTCAAAAATAGCTCCCAGGTGCATAGCTCCCTTACCTTGTGTGCTGAGCCCCCCAAATCTCCCCCCAAACCCACTCTCCACAAATGTACACCACTACCATAGCCCTTAGGGATGAAGGGGGCACCTAGATGTGGGTACAGTGGGCTTGGGGGGGTTTGGAGAGCTCAATATTTACCACCACAAGTGTAACAGGTAGGGGGGGTATGGGCCTGGGTCCACCTACCTGGAGTGCACTGCACCCACTAAAACTGCTCCAGGGACCTGCATACTGCTGCCAGGGAGATGGGTATGACATTTGAGGCTAGCATACAGGCTAGCAAAAAATTTTTTTTTAATTTTGTTTTGGGTGGGAGGGGGTTGGTGACCACTGGGGGAGTAAAGGGAGGTCATCCCTGATTCCCTCCGGTGGTCATTTGGTCAGTTGGGGCTCCTTTTTGAAGCTTGGTCATGAAAAAAAAGGGACCAAGTAAAGCCAGCGAAATGCTCATCAAGGCCGGCTTTCTTTTTTCCATTATCGGGCGAAGCCGGCCATTTCATGAGCACGCCCCCATCCCGCCCCCGTCCTGCCTTCACTACCCTACCAACACGCCCCCTTGAAATTTGGCCGGCTTTGCGATGGAAAGCAGTTGAAGCCAGCCAAAATCAGCTTTCGATTATACCGATTTGGCCGGCTTCAGGAGATCGCCGACCATCTCCCGATTTGTGTCGGAAGATGGCCGGTGATCTTCAAAAATAAGCTGGATAGTAGGAAAGGAAAGAGAAAGGGGATGGGATTTGATATACTGCCTTTCTGTGGTTACAATCAAAGTGGTTTACATATTATATACAGGTACTTCTTTTGAATCTGGGGCAATGGAAGGTTAAAAGGGGCATTTCAATATGATATCTAAATCCGATTTTGGATGTTTTGCTGAAAATGTCCAAAAATCAAGTGGCAAACATAGTGATTTTTGAACCTGAAAAATGTCTATCTTTTTGTTTCAAAAATGGCCATTTCCTAGACATTTTATAGACATTTTGTGCTCAATGAGTTTTTCTTTTGTGACCATTTTTGGGAACCATTTTTGGGACCATTTTTGGGACCATTTTTGGAAAAGTCCAATGGAAAAATGTCGTATGGGGGAGGGGGAAAGTGCAGCATTCTTAGTAGACTGGCCACACAGACACCTTTGCAAAATGCAAATAATGAAGATGGTAAATAATTCCACTACAACTCTATACCGTATGAATACTATACAACATATATGGAATTAACTGAAAACTTATTTGCATCTATATATAAAAATAGGAGAAAAGGACCTCATATAGCCATGTGCAATGACTTCAGTGCTTAATAGCTTTAAATATGCCAACATATAGGCCCCTTTGTAATCATTGGGCCTCAAAAACTCCTATAATATGCACAAGTAGTAGACAAACTCATACTACTGGAGTGGAGGAGTGGTTGAATGGTTAGTGTAGTAGGCTTTGATCCCAAGTAGCCTGGGTTCAGTTCCCCCTGTAGCCCCTTGGGACCTTGGTCAAGTCACTCAACCCTCCATTAAGAACAAAAACCATGATTGTGAGCCCTCTAGGGACAGAGAAAGTACCTGCTTTTTGGAAGTTTTTCTGTTTTGAAAATTAGCCCCTAACCCCCAGATTCTATATAGTACAAACTAATCAGTATTGATAACAGCACTTAGGCAATAATGAGAACTAATTGATGTAATTAGAATTTACACACACAACTCGCTAAGCGTATTCTATAATGCAGTGCGTCTAACTTATAATGTGCGCAGGCAAAAGAGGGCATGGTTATGGGCAGGGAAGTGGGCGTTCCAAATTTTACATGCACTGTTATAGAATCTAGCCTAGTGCACCTAAATCTATGCATTGGGATTTATGCCATGTTTTCGCTGGTGTAAATGGAGTCATGTAGATTTAGGTGCTACAATTTCCACCTACACGAATTCTATATACTGCACCTAAATTTTAGGTGGAAATGTTTTCCGCGTAGAGTTTGTAGGTGCCATATATAGAATCCCCCTCCCCCCCCAAGCGACTTGCCCAGAGTCAAAAAGAAGCTGCAGTGGGAATCAAACCCAGTTCCACTGATTCTCAGGCCACTGCACTAACCATTAGGCTACTCCAATTCTATAAAGGAAAGCAGATGCCTACTTTCCTTTATTGAATATTAGTGCACCTGGGTATGTAAGTGTTTATCATTTAGGCACAAGCACTTATACCAGCCATTGACTGGTGCAGGAGTTGGATACTTAAGTGCTGCAGATACTTGTGTAACTTACAGAGTGCCCCTTGCAAATTTGCACTGTGTAAGTTAAGTAGGTATTTGCAGAATAGCACTTAGGCTACATGCTGGCATATATGCATATAAGTGTGAACATACCCATGTATATGCAAGTATTCTAAATATTTACATGCATAGCGCACTTTTAAATGTTAGCCACATCTGGTCTTCTCCATTCCCGTGAAACTTCTCCAAGGATTTATTAAACAAATCTTTAAGAGAGCCTTCCTGAACCTGAGCTCCCTCTATATTCTGAGACGTATCTCATCCATCCCCAAGGTTTTGTCCACTTTCAGTTTTTCCAAGTGAAAATATGCAACACAGTTCCTCTGCAAGCCCTGATGATGGAGGCAGATTTAGATATTGTTGCTAACACAGTGACATGTTCAATGAATCCCATGAATGGGATACAACCATATCAGGCTATAATCTCTTTAGGAAGAGAAGTGCAATATCTACTTCATTCCCATAAATACCTTTGCCAGCTGCATGTGGTCCTTCTCCAGGATTTTCTTTTATGAATACCAAATAAAAGTATTAGTTTCTTTATTTGTTACATTTGTATCCCACATTTTCCCACTTATTTGCAGGCTCAATGTGTCATGTTACCGTAGAGGTGATCGCCAATATTGGTATGAACAAATACAGATTGATGTTGTGGCAGAGTAGAGTTCACGTGTGACAGACACATTGGGGAATCGTGAGGAGGAAGAGTTGAGTTATGTCCTGTATGAGCTTTGGTTACATTATGTTTAAATCTTTTTTATTGATATAATGAAGAAATTAGACATTCACAGCATTTCAACAAATAACATTGTTAATTGACAGTCAACTGTCAGCCTTTCTCCCAGCGTCAAAACACTTTTTTTCCATTTATCTCCCAACAACCTTCCCCTCCCTCCCTTCCCTCCCTTTTAACTGTATGCTAAGTCACTTTTACTGCAGAACAAAGAAAACTTATTGCTACAGAAACACAATGTTTATAACTTATTTATAGGAACTTCCCCCCCAACCAACCTCTTTCACCCTCCCCTCTTCCCTTTTCCCTTATCCCCCCCCCCCCCCCCCTTTTATGCTTAATCTACAGAGTACCATTAGCAATTCAATAATCTACTTCTAGCTGACGGAGTCAATGTGTGAAGAAAGAGGTCCCATACCACTTGAAATTGTAATCCAGCCTTGGAATTGAAGTCCACTACCCCTACTCTCTCCAACCTCAATAATGTTATCATGCGCGTCCTCCACTGAGTTTGTGTGGGGTATCGCCGAGACAGCCACCCAGCCATGATCACCTGCTTAGCAACTATAATTGCTTTCTGGACAAAACTTGTAAATCCTGTTGGGACTGGATAAATGAATTTTGGTTGTCCCAGCAACAATCCAGAGTCATATTTCCACGTTGCTGACCACAGGCTAGAGGAATATTGTGTCAGACGTGTCCAAAATCGCACTACTCCCCTGCAACTCCAGAGCATATGCCCCAGAGTGGCTCCTACTTCCCCGCATTTGGGGCATTCCCCCCATGAGGAGAGCCCCATATGAAAGGCTCTTCTCGGGGATATGTATAGGCGGAGTGCTATTTTATATTGCAGTTCCCATTGTATGGCCATGTTGGATTGTTTCCGTATCTTTAACAGATGTTCTTTAAGTTGAGATGCTGTCAAGTCTAATTGTATATCATTCTTCCACATGACCAGCAGCTTATTGTAATCCAATTCCTCTGCTGTATCTCTAATATGTCTATGATGAAATTTAAGTGGAACCCTTTGTTGTGCTGTGAGAGAATAAGCTGAAGTTAATTCCTCTTGAACGTCCTCTGCTAAATCCTCCCATGGCAAAGAGTGCACATAATGCCGCAATTGGAAGTAGTGAAATTCATCCGAGGGAGGTAAAGAGTATTCTTTCTGCAGTTCCAAAAAGGATTTAAGTTTTCCTTCAAGAGTGACAACGTGCAATAAATATCGCATCCCACTGCGTCCCCATCTCTGAAACGCCGGGTACAGTAGGCCCGCTTCAAAGGCCGGATTCCCACAAATGGGTAGGTATGGAGTTGTCCTCGGTGAAAAGTTGTGGAGTTTACAGATCCACTTCCACACCATTCTCGCTGTCCTCATTATTCCAGACTCCCTCAAGATGTAAGGTATCTGTGGCCCCCTTACATGTAAGTAGGTGCTGAAATGTATTTCTGGGTGCAGTTGTAGCTCAAGCGTTGTGTTTGTAAAGTCCTGAGTTCCTCTGAACCAATCATTCACATGGCGCATGCCACTAGCCACTGTCATAAATTTGATATTTAGGAGTCCCGGGCCGCCATATTCTGCCGGGATACACAGCGCTGAGTATGGGAGGCGCGGCTTCCTCCCTTTCCATAGAAAAGTTTGGACTGTTTTTATTAATTGTTGTTCGTCAGTCCTCTTTAAAAATAATGGGAGGGTCTGAAATGTATACAGCCATCTGGGGACTATAACCATGTTAACCAGAGCGATTCGTCCCATTAAAGAAAGTGGCAACGCCTTCCAGGCCAGCAATTGCTTTTTAGTATCTCGCAAGAGCCTTAGCACATTAAGTTCATAGAGTTTGGACAAGTCCATTGGGATATAGACTCCCAGATAAGTCAGCGAAGTCTGCGCCCATTGCAGGGGAAAGGTTCCAGGCCATGTGGTTTGTATCACCGGGAACACCGGGAGTGCCATAGACTTATGCAGGTTTAATTTGAAGCCAGACAGGTTTCCATACTGTTCAACAATCTCTAACAGTCGTCCCAGGGTTCTGGAAGGCTCCCTCATTACCACCATTAAGTCGTCTGCGTATGCCAGAATTTTTATAGTCTGACCTGCCAAAGTTACCCCATGTAGGTCTGGAGCTGCGAGGACCATTCTTATCAGGGGCTCAAGGGACAACAAAAACAGCAAGGGGGACAGGGGACACCCCTGCCTAGTACCTCTGTAAATTGGAAACTCTGGTTCTCGGATCCCATTCACCAATATACTTGCTCTGGGTTGACTGTAAAGGGCTCCTACTGCTTGTGTAAACCACCCCCCTATACCCATCATTCCCAGTGTTTGAAACATAAAGTCCCACCCAACCCTGTCAAAAGCTTTCTCAGCATCGAGACTCAATATCAGGGTGGATGCCTCTTTCTGCCTACTTTCCGCGATTGCCATTAGGAGCTTCCTAACGTTGTGTACTGCCTGTCGGCCTCTCACGAATCCCACCTGCTCTGTGCCTACTAGTGAAGGCAAGCATTGTGCCAACCTATCTGCCATCATTTTCGCCAGTATTTTTGTGTCTACATTTAATAGTGATATCGGCCTATACGATTCTACTTTGTCTAAGGGCTTCCCTGGTTTAGGAATGAGCGTTATCAACGCCGTGTTCGCGTATCTCGGGAGGCTCCCTTCCTCAATGACTTCATGAAAATATTCCAGGAGTGCTGCTAATGCTTTACCAGGCAGGATTTTATAATATTCCCCCGAAAAACCATCTGGGCCCGGTGCAGATCTCAGTTTTAATGCTTTGACCCCCTTCTGCAGCTCGGACATTGTCAATGGTTGGTTTAAAGCGTCCAGTTGCTCCTCTGTTAATTTGGGGAGGTCTATTTGCTGTAAGTACTCTCGGATCGCGTGTGTATTTGCGGGTGTTTGTTTTTGATATAATTTAGTAAAGTACTCTGTAAATGCCTGTCCTATCTTTTCATTATCAGTTATATTTTCTCCCTTGTGGTTTTTTATAGATGTCACTGTCCGTGGGCCACCTACCGTTTTAATTAAGCGTCCCATCATTCTGCCTACCTTATTCCCAAACCTCTGTAATTTATATTTATAAAATAAGGTAGATTTCGCCTCCTTCTCATGTAGCAGACTATTTAACGCTACCTGGGTTGCTTTTAAATTTTCCAGGGTGATCAAAGAAGGATGGTGCAGATGTATCTTTTTGGCCCTCCGCAGCTGTCGTTCTAAGTGCAATATGCTAGCTGCCTTCCTTTTATTCTTAATGCTACAGTAAGCTATGACAGCTCCCCGCAGGACTGCCTTCGAAGCTGACCAAAACAGCTCAGGTTGGAGCTCTGCATGAGTGCCATTATGCTCTATATATTGTTCCCAGTTCTTCTGCACATGTGTTCGCAAATGCGGGTCAGAATACAAATAAGCCGGGTACCTCCATCCCGCCCCTCCCTTGAACTCTGACCTGAGCCTAAGGTCCACCCACACCAGGGCATGGTCGGATATTTCTTCGGGGCCTATGGTTGCTGCCTCTACTAAATGGAACACAGGTCGGGCCAACATAACATAGTCTATCCTAGCCAGGGAGCCATGTGCCCTTGATCTATGTGTGTAATCGCTCTCCCCAGGGTGCAGTACTCTCCACGTGTCCACTAAATCTAGTGTTTTATTGAACATTTGGAATTCTCGCGCCCTTGTCCCACGGTAATGAGAGGCCAGGGTGTTAGTACAATCATGTAGGGGGTCTAGAACCGCATTAAAGTCCCCTGCTACTATCAAATCTCCTCCTCCACTCTGCAAACATTTCCCCGCCAGGTCTTTAAAAAATTTAGCATCAAAATTATTGGGCCCATATAATACCAGCAGTAACAAGTTCCTCCCTTCTAGCCACAATTTTAACAAGATAAAGTCTCCTCTGTCCCCCCTATCCAGAACTGTGGCTTTATAGGGGAGTCCTTTTCGGAATAACACAGCAACCCCCCCTTTCCTCCCACGCGACGGGGCAGCAAATACTTCTCTGACCCATGACTTTTGCAGCTTTAAGTGTTCTTTCTCTGTAAGGCGGGTTTCCTGCAAGCATGCCACATCTGCTTTGTGTCTTTTCAGCGCAGATAGGATCTTAGACCTTTTAATAGGGGAGCTTATACCTCCTACATTCCAGGTCACAATTCTAGTGGACATGCTTACTGAATTCACCAGTTTTAGCGATCTCGCCTCTTAACACTGTAATCTCTCTCTGTACCCCAACCATGCAGTCCTCCCAGCTCCAAGGCCATTCACCCCAACTGCCCGATTTACCTAATTGTTCCGTGTAATCCCATTGATCCCTGGCATACATCAGCTTATAACATCTGGTACTCTTTACTTTTAAATTCAACTGCATCCTAAATCCCAATCCCCCCCTTATCCCCCACCTTTCCTTCCACCCCTTTGCCATCGTCCAGGCCCAAGCCTGCGCCTAGATGTGGCTAGAGTCCACCTGAGTAGCGAGGAGCCCTCCCCCCCGTATGATTTATAATTCCTGTACTTACTGCTGCTGTTAGATATATTGTTCACTGACTCACAGCAAGCATTGCAAGTCTTTCAATCTCCCTCGGAGATTTCCTTCTCTCGTAGTCCAGTCTTGGCTTCCTCTGGTGTTTTAAAAGTTTGCCATTGTCCTTGTAACAGAACTTTTAGTGAAGCTGGATACTGGAGCCTAAAGCGAATTTGCTTCTGTGCCAACATTGAGCAAGTCTGATGAAATTTTTTCCGTTGCTCTTGTACTCCAAAGGAGTAGTCTTGGAACATCAAAACTGGGCGCCCCTCATGTATTAAGTCTCCCCTCCTGATCTTAAATCCATTCAGTATCTCCATTTTAGAGCGGTAGTTGAGCACTCTCGCCACTATAACACGAGGCCTCTTTTGGCTGTCAGCTTTTCGTCCCACGCGGTGTGCTCGCTCGATTACTAAAGGCCCAAGTGAATCTGATAAAGCCAATTCTTTAGTTAGCCAGTCTGTGAGCCAAGGCACTAAATTCCTGTCTGGTATATTTTCGGAGATGCCTACAATTCGTACATTGTTTCTCCGGGAACGGTTTTCTAAGTCTTCTAGCTTCTCGTAGTGTTCCTGGAGCTGCTGCTTAATCTCGCGAATGTCCACACTATAGGCCTGTGAGTCATCTTCTAGGGCTGAAATCCGCACCGAAAGATCTTCCGCGCGGGTCTCTAGTCCCTCCAATTTGGCATGGAAAGCATCAATTTTTTGTTCCATAGTGTCCCATTTAGGCTGCCATGCTTTGACCACTGCAGTTGTTAGTTGCTCTAGTTGTGCCGCCGAAAATGCTTGCTCGCATTGCTGCGACTCGCCCGCCATTTTGGAGTCGGAGGTAGGCAACTTAACCTTTTCCTTCTCTCTTTTCCCAGTTCGAAGCGCCATTCCGATCGGGGTTTTATTCAGATATTTGTCCATGCAGTTGTGCTGTAGCCAGCGGGAGTTCTATCAGTGTTTTTTGAGCAGTATTTTTAAGGATACGGAGTTGGGGCCCACGAGCTGCAGCGCTGCACGTCCGCTCAGCTCATCGCATCACGTGGACTCCCTTTGGTTACATTATGTTGCAGAGTTAAGACATTTAAGTTGGATTGTTTGGGTATGCCTTTTTGAACAGGTTAGTTTTTAGTAGTTTCCGGAAGTTTAGGAGGTCATATGTTGCTTTCACAGTGTTTGGTAGTGCATTCCATAGTTGTACGTTTATATAGGAGAAGCTGGATGCATAGGTTCATTTGTATTTGAGACTTTTGCAGCTTGGATAGTGGAGATTTAGATATGTTCATGATGATCTTGATGTACTTCTGGTTGGTAGGTCTATGAGGTCTGTCATGTATCCCAGGGCGCCGTAGATGATTTTATGAACCAGGGTGCCGATTTTGAATGCAATACGTTCTTTGATTGGGAGCCAGTGCAGTTTTTCTCATAGGGGTTTGGCGCTTTCAAATCTCGCTTTTCCAAATATAAGCCTGACTGCTGTGTTTAGAGCAGTTTAGCATGTCCACGTTTCCCTGATCACTCTTCATATAGCAGTTTTCAACATCTTTCAGTCACAATTATGTATGTTTTGATATGTACACCACACAGTACAATCAGATAGAACAGCTGAGAAAAGTTTTAAATAAAAATTACATTTCTAGCCTTCCTCATTTCCCCAGCATACCTGAAAAAGTCTTTACATCTCTAGTCATGCTTTCTTCCACCTGTGCTTCTGCCAGCCATATTTCTCTCATTGCTTTCAAAAGTTTTATCTGGTATTCTTTTCTGTGTTCCTCTTCTTGCATTTGTCTGTATTTCATGAATGCTGCCACTTTTGCATTTATTTTTCCAGCAGCTTGTTTGAAAAAACCCCCCACAATATTGTTTTCCTTTTCCTCTTGCTTTTATTTACTTTCCTTTTATAAAGATCTCTTGCTATTTTTATGGCTGCTTTCACTGAACCACTGTCTTTCCAACTCTCTTACGTCCTCCTGTGGTAATGTGGAGCCAGTTAAGGCAAGCCACACACACTCAGCAAGTTACGGTAAAAGTATTATTCTTATTCTCAGGGCTTTTTTTGAGGGGGTACTTGGGGGTACTGGCACCTTTTCTATTGTCTGCTAAAATTGACCCATGGTCCCTAAGTTTTAATGAAAAATCTCAGGCTCTACATGCCAGTTCTGCCTTGTCATAGATTCTGTGACTGGTTGCAGGGGGCCTGACAATTGTGGGGTGAGTCCAGGGGTGTGCTGGTAAATTGTTAACAGGGGGCTCTCTCTCGCCAGCAAAGTAAAAGAGAATTCAGGAGGGGCCCAAGCCCACATTTTGGGATCCATTTGTTAAAGTAGCAATGGAGAACCGGCTCCCAAAATTCTTAAAAACTTAACAAACGGCTCTCGAGAGCCTGTGAGAGCCTGCTCCAGCACACCACTGGGTGAGTCTCTCAGTGGTCACCCCACCCCTGAAGGGTGGCCTGGCATTTGAGTACCGGCACCTTTTTTGCTACAAAAAATGCACTGCTTATTCTTATCCTTATTCTTGTAATGGCTCCTGTTCACTTCACAGAAAGGGAGGAAGCAATACTCAAAGCTAATTCTGTAAACATGACAGTGTCTGTGGTTGGTCTGTTCTTGCAGGGCTACAGCATTCATGAATGCCTCATAGCTCAGCAGCAACTCTAACTGGTCTCTGGCCTGGTTCCTAGATCCAGAGTTTCCACCAGCACAATCTCTAGTGAGTACATGAGGCTGGCCTGCAGCTGACCAAGTAAAACTCAAACTCTTCAAGGTTCCAAATTGAAGTTGACCTACCTGAACAGAGGGGTTACAGTTTCTCAGCTTCAGGGTGAGAGCATCTGTGGTGGGCATCATTGCATTCCTTTGGGCCTCCTTAACCTAGCTCTGGCCCAGCTTTTTGTGTTTCCTGGACCCTGCCCTCCTGGTTACACCCCTCTCATGCCACTTCCCCCTTGGGCGGGATCATGGGATTTTAAAGTGGCTCTGACACTGTGAGGGAGTGTCCTGTCAGCTCTTTATTTCAGGTACTGCCCCATTTTATTAAAGTCAGAATGTTTGAAATTCGGGACTTTGAGTTTGATAGATGATCTGCCCTCCACTTTATCTCTTATATCAACTATGTGACTATCACTACTACCCAGCACCCATCCAGATATTAGACACACTTTCTCCATATGTGAGTACTAGATCCAGTATCACCCCTTCCCTTGAGGGTTCTGTCACTATCTGAACAGAGCACTTTGAAAAGCATCTGTGATCTCTCTATTTCTTTCTGATTCTGCAGCTGAGACATTTCAATCCTATCTGGCAAGTTTAAATCTTCCAGCAATAGCACCCCCTCTTTCATTTCCAACTTTTGGATATCTATGAACAGATCTTTGTCCAACTTTTCTGTTTGTGTTGGAGATCTGTAGAAAACATGTATGGTAGATAGAGGTACTATTTTCTCTTTCCATGATGATCTGTATTGTTGCTTCTTTTCACCAGGCCCCCTACATTTCAGCCTCTTTAATATCATCTTTCACATACAGTGCTACTCCTCAAATTTATCAGCCATCTCTATCCTTCCTAAAGAGATTATAGTCTGATATGGTTATATCCCATTCATGGAAGTCATTGAACATGTCATTGTGATGGCAACAATATCTAAATCGGCCTCCATCATCAGGGCTTGCAGATGAACTGTGTTGCTTATTTTATGAGTGTTACTGAATTAATCTCCAATGCTTGTGTTAATAATGACAATATTATTATGGTCAGATATATTAATTTATATCTTAAAAACATTACCAATCTCAACATCAAACATTTCCTTGATTTTCTAAATATATGGCAATTCTCACTCTTCAACGGAATATCCTCTCATCAGCTAGAAATATTAGGAACCAAATTTACAGACCCAACTAACTTTCATATATCTGAACCACAGTGGTCTCCAATACCTTGGTCAGTTCACAGCAATCTTTCATTCAAACGAAACTGGAAAGAAATCAACCATTGTTCCAAATCTATTAATACATCATATCCATTTAAAACTAGAGGCAAAGTTGACCCTTTAAAATTTTGGTCTAATGAATAATTTGGTAATTTACTTACTTCCAATCCATCTACAACTTTCATCCAACAATGGAATGACATTTGCAAAATTGTCCTAGATGAACTTGCAACAATAATAGACAAATCCCAACCTAAAAAGAAAGATATCTCCATGGTTTAATGATGAACTTCTGCATATGAAACACAAATGTAGAAGACAAGAAAGAATCTGAATCAAAAATAAATCCACTGAACAATGGATTAATTAGAAAAAGCTTCTAAAAACATACAAACATATGTTCATCAAAGCAAAAACTATCTACTACGTAAAAGTTATAGGTGAAACAATAGTCAATCCAAGAAAACTTTACGCTTTAGTAAATAATTTAATGAACATTCAGCCTGTGACCACTACAAATGAACCCACTCCAACTGCTGACCAATTGGTGACTTATTTTGTACCCACTGCAATGGGCAACAAGATGGCATCACAATATGCAAACCTCTTCATGGTAGAACTGGAAGAGACATTTTTGAATATATATCATACTAAGGGCTCTGTTTACTAAGGCGCGTTAGCATTTTTAACATGCCTACAATTAGCAAGCGCTAACCATGTAGGCGCCTTTAGGGATATTGTAGGCGCATACATAGTTAACACGCATACATGGTAAAACGTGCGTTAAAAATATTAACGTGTCTATAACATGGCTTAGTAAACAGGACCCTAAACTCTTTTATGATTTGGATTGAAAGAGAAGAGACTCTGAAACAATTTTACAATTCCTTCAATGCATTCCATCCTTTAATCAGATTCAAAATTGACTCCTCCACAGAAAGTTAACTTTCTAGAAACCACAGTTTCTTTCAACAATGGCTATATACAAACATCTATAGACAGGAAAGCAACTGATGGATGCAGCTGTCTCCACAGTCCCGGCTTCCACCCTTCACATCCAAAAAAGCACATTATACACAGCCAATGGGCATTCATGATTCTGTTGTATCTGCTCTGATCCATCAAGCTCAGTATCCTGTCCAAAATCCTGATTGAATCATTCAAGGAGAAAGGCTACCATCCTAAAATGATTTCTAGGCAAATTGCCTCTTCATTTAAAACACCCAGAGAAAATCAATTGCAGTACAAAGAAAAGGAAGCCACAGAGATGGGGAGAGCTAGAGAGCTTCAGACAAGATGGTTGCATAAATGGAGAGCTTTCTTCCAAAGTATATTAGATCATTGTTTCTTTGCTGCTAAACTTCCTGAAAATTACATCTGGATAACTGATATCTACTCTTCTAAATCGCATAAGGAAGACAGCATTCCACTTCTTCCTGCTGGGCTCTAAAAGATCTAAGTGCAACCCACCTACACCAGTAAAAATGCTGTCAGCCAAGTCAGCAGCAACATCCTCTGATGCACTTATGGAGAATTAAAGGATCTCAGAGAGCTAACTATGGAACACTTCAATACCACCTGCAACTTAAAAAATATCTCCTGCCAGACTGGAGCAAATAGAAATGAAAACTGAATGAAACGTGCAGAATATTAAACAATTTCAATTGCACACCTCTGATAAACTCAAACAATTGGAGCGCAACTTTGAATATCTGGTCAATAGAAGTCGTCGCAATAACGTAAGGGTTTTGGGCCTCATCAAAGGAATAGAAGGATCTGATATTATAAAATTCTTGACATCTCCCTACAATTGTAAAACTCAATATGGAATTTCCACTGAAATTTGAGAGTGCGCATCTAATCTAAGATCATTGGATTTCAAGCTATTGGGAAGACAGTATGTGGTTGCATGGATATTTGATAGGATTACTTCTGCTTTTTGGTTATTAATTTTATACCCTGAAAAATTAGACTATGTAACGACAAGCTGAAAAAATATATTTAGGGACATTGTTTATCTCATCTCATCATGTGCAATGCTTCATCTCATCTCTGCTTATTGGAACTGGATAAATACGTGGATATTTTGAATGACACCTCAATTCATTCTAGTATTTGGAGAAATCCCAATATTAAAATTAATAAACATACTGTTTATTTTTTTTAAAGAATGGACCACAAGAGGAATTTAGACTCCATTTACAAAGCTGCAGTAGTGATTACCACGTGCTGGATGTGATGAAACCCATAGGAATTGAATGGACTTTATTGCATTTGGTGCACCACTAATCACTAGGGGACCCTTTTACTAAGCTGTGTAGGTGCCTAAGCATGCACAAAATGTGTCAGTTTGGAACTACTGCCCAGCTACCCCGTGGCCCGGGCGGTAATTCCATTTTTTACGTGTGTCCGCTACGCACATCTGAAAATATATTTATTTTTGAACATGCGGCGCTAACCGGGCAGTAATCGGCAGTGTACGCGCATTGACAATTACCGCCTAGCTAATGCATGAGACCTTACCGCTAAGTGAATGGGTGGCGGTAAGGTCTCAGACCCAAAATGGACACGCGCCAATTTTTATTTTGTCACACGTCCATTGTTGACAAAAAAAGGCCTTTTTCACAGGTGCACTGAAAAATGGCTCTGCGCGCATCCAAAACATGCACTTACACTAGAACAGGCCATTTTTCAGTGCGCCTTTGTAAAAGAAGCCCTTAATATCTAACAATTCAGTGAAACCCTTTGTAATGGAAGATTTAAAGGATTGCTTTTCAACCCATGCTTTGATCGATAATGAACTCTGAAATCTTCTGTCTTTGAACGAAAGTAACTTTTCTTGTAAATACAAAAACAAGTTGGAGTGCAGAAGATAAGACACAGCTCTAATTAATTTGTTATGTGAAGGGAAAGATGGAGCTTGTTTTCAGGTTCAGACTGGTCACCTGGACTAGGAAACATGTGACCACGTTCCCACAGTATGGCTTGTTTACCTAAACAGAGAAGCATTCTGTAATTTTCCGTAGCTCTGAACATGAGCTCTAAGCCTAATACAAAGGGGGGCTTGTTACAGCAGAGTGGGGGCTCATCTGTGAGTGGATGCACTGTGCAGAGGATCTGTTCCTGGTCTAAAAAGCTCCTGGCTTTCGCTATAATGCCCCCCCCCCCCCAGCTGATGTTAAGAGCCTGGATGATGTAAGGATCAGTGATGTTGTATATATGTATTATTGCTTCTTTTCTTGGTCTAAGATCTCTTAGCATTGCTTAGATGTAGAGACCAGTGATGTAATGATTGTTTAGCTAATCATTGTGTGTATATAGCTAATCATTGTATATGTCTTAACCATTGTATATATATATATATATATATATATATATATATATATATATATATATATATATATATATATATCTTAATCAATGTAGAATTTAGCTCCTCTAATAAATGTTTCATTTATCTAATATGAATCCAAAAGAATCCACAGTAATTACTGAGTAGTCTGTGTCAGTGAAGCAGGCCGTAAATCCATAGCAGTACACCCTTCCAGAGCCTGCAGATTCAATATTCCAATCCCGAAAATCAATACTTTAAATGGGTTAAAATCAAACATAGTATTGGTAATAACTTATTATCCAATTTGACTACACTATTTCCTTCTGTAAATAACTTAATTTCTATATTGTTTAGTAAAGGACACGTTGCTTCTCATCTATACAAACTTTTTACTCTGAAAAGTTTTACCAAAAGATCCAGTTTACACCTTGTTTGGGAAAATGATGTTAACAAATTTTTCAAAAACAATGGAACCGGTTTTGGTCTAAAATAAATTGTCCAATCTCATCAGCCAGTTACATCTAGCCACTACACTTTCTTCATCAACGAACTATATGGACTCCCCTAAAACTGGCGGTTGCTGGATTGACACCAAATAATTTATGTTGGTTCTATAAAATATATCATGGAACAATGCTGCCCTTGCTATATGAATGTCGTCTTACATTTGAATTTTGGTCTCAGGTATGGAAAATCGTGACATCAATCCTTTCAATTACAGAACCTTTATCACTTAAATTATTATTTTGAATCTATAACTTTGGAAGATAAGTTGGTCAATAAACAATTGAAAATCTTAGGCCCCTGTTTACAAGGCTGCACTGGCGCCTGGTAGTGTGGTACTGCCGACACAGCCCATTCACTTTGAATGGGCTGTGTCGGCAATGCCACACGCCAGCCACTAGCACGGCTTTGTAAACAGGGGGCTTAGATATTTTCATAGCAGCTGCACTTAAAAATGTACTCTCAGATTGGAAAGATAACTCTTATTTAAATGTTCTTTTCTGGTGGTGTTCAATCTTTCAAATACACAAATTTGAGCTTGGGAACGACACAGCATATAACCAAAATGAGGTCTTCTCTAGATCAGTTTCTTAACAAATAATTGTAAAATAAATTTTTTAATTGAATTTACTCTATGGCTTAAGCATAGTATAAGACATTCTTATGTGAATCACTTATTGATTTCATTATTTTATTATTATTACAATTTTCAAGAACATGCAGCTTGCTCAAGTTAATGATATTTCTTTGCTCTTAGGTACAATATGCCATTGTTGTAGCCTGGTTTATTGCTATACTTCTTACAAGTTGTTTTGTATTAATCTGAAATCATTAATAAAAATTCACAAACACACAAATAAGAAGAAAACCACAGAAAGAGTCTCATATAATCAAGAGCTTGAAAAACAGAGGAAAAATCATAAAAGATCTATAGACACTATTCCAGGAGGATGAATTACTAAAAGATATATTCCCAGCTTCATCAGTGTTTGGCTTTCCGACAACCATCAAATCTGAAGCAAACATTAGTCAAAAGCAAGCTCTCAACAGAGAGCTTAAAAAGATGACACTTAACCTTGCTATATTGCAAACAGCAAATTGTGCCAGATACTCCCTGCAGTTACTCACATGGGAAAAACATTGAGCATAAAGAGATTCTACTCATGCACTTCCTTAAATGTTGCATATATTATTCAATGCAGAAAATATGAAGAAGGAAAGGGAAAGGGGATTTGATATACCACCTTTCTGTGGTTTTTGCAACTACATTCAAAGTGGTTTACATAGTATATACAGGTAGCTATTTGGACCTGAGGCAATGGAGGGTTAAGTGACTTGTCCAGAGTTACAAGAAGCTGCAGTGGGAATCAAACCCAGTTCTTCAGGCTCAAGGTCTGCTGCAATGGGAATCAAACCCAGCTCCCAAGGATCAAAGTCTGCTGCATTAACCTTTAGGCTACTACTACTATAGCAGAGAACTGGGGCAGATGTTAAAGACGAAATTAACTCATAGACTCCATGTCAAACACCACAAGGTGATTAAGAGTGACACTTCTGTTGGTGAACATTTCTCAGAGCCTGGACACTGCATCAATGACTTTATAGGCAGAATACTAAAAGGTAACTTTAAAATAATCCAGGAACATAAGGCCTTTGACGTTAGAATGATAAAATATTTTGAAACCCACCAGACAGGGTTTATCCAGGATCTGGGTTTCCTATCATATCATAAACCATACAATTATACTGCCTTGCCATCTTCTGGTTACCCATCCATCTCTCTCTGAGGCCCTTTTACCAAGCTGTGGTAAAAGGGGCCCGCGCTAGCAGTGGCGGCCATTTTTCCTATGTGCCAGGACCCCTTTTACCACAGCGGGTAAAAAGCCAGAAAAAAAGAAATGGCCATGTGGTAAGTTCACACTTGCTGTGTGGCCATGTCGGAGGAAGCACTTATTGGTGTTGGGCTGGTGTTAGTTCCGGATTGCCATGCGGCAGCCCCTTAGTACAAGTACCCCTCTGTTTTTCCCTCACTCCTTCCCTCCCATCCTCCACCCTTACCTTTCTCTTTGGACTGTCATTGGAATGCTTTTCATGTTTCACTTATATATATATATATATATTGATATTATCATTTCTTGTCCATGTCTGGCCTGAAGAGGGATTTGCCTTCAAAAGATATGTTGTTAGTCCAATAAAAAAAAAGTATCATTTTATTTTCCTTTTTTATGCTTTGTTTTATTTCTCTTCATTACCATTCTGACCAGTACAACACATTTTCAACAAGAGAGATTCTACTTCAATTGTGCTCTCCTTATTTTATTGCAAATAAATAATTTTGTTGCCCATTAAAATAAGCATAACATTAACCCCCCCTGTTTATTAAGCTGCGCTAGCTGCTTCCACGTGTCAATGCCAACACAGCCCATTCAAAGTGAACGGTGTTTATAGTGGAGTCCATGGCCCCCTCTGATAACTACCTAGTCTCGGGGAAGGGCTATAATATATGGGAATTCCTTCTCTGATATATTTCTACTTACCATAGGAAATATACAATTTGGACCTGTGGGGCAAATAGGGTTTCTGCCTCCTTACACCCACCCCAAGATACAGTGGACAGAGGAAACAGAGAAGACAGAGACTATGTTCCTTCGAAGGGGAAAGTCTTTAGTACTTACCAAATTAGGTAACAACAAAGCAATCAGTCAGAAAACTAGAGGGAGAGAGACCACTGTAGTAAAGAGTCACTCAATTGGTTATCTCAGCCTCTGACTAAACATAATACAACAGCCACTTATATACTCTTTTGTACAATGCATTGGTCATCAATTCCCTTCCAAAAATCATGCAGTTTGCAATTTCAGCTAATTTCTGTGTTACATCAGCTAATTTTTGTCTTACTTTATTGTTTAAATAAAATGGAAAACACTATCTGAATGTTATGAAAAACAGAAGTCCAAGGTTTCTTTCACAGAAGATTGCAGTCGTCACTTTGCTACAGGAATCTTTCTAAAACCCAGGTCTTATCTCTATTTTGTCTAGCCATCTCAAAAACATCTTCGCTTTCAAACTGTAAATGCATTCTTAGTGTCTTTGTCTGAGTCAGTCAACTCTGTCAGGGAGCGGAAGAGCACTCCTTGCTGAATCAACATGACCTTGTATTCACAGCTTCAGAAAAAAGAAATATGCAGCTCAGGCATTTTAAGTTTGAGCCTTTAACTAAGCAGTTCATGGGTCATATCTGACTTGTCAGTTGTCAGAAAAGTGCAAATCAGTTCAACGGGCTGTGTCGGCATTAGCACACTACCAGCCACTGGCATGGCTTAGTAAACAGGGCTATAGGATTCTTGCTCAGCTTAGAGGGAACAGTGGCTCTGGCCATGTCCTACTTATGCTTCCTGTGTACACCCTACTTGCCTTTAAGTGCCATGCCACTTAAGTGCACTTTTCCAAAATAGCACTTAGGGAGAATATTGACATTTACAAACCTATGTGCACACATACATACACCAGTGTCAATATTATATACATGTAAATGTGTAATGCACTTATACCTGTAAATGCTCCGTTATAGAATTGCATCCTGAGAGCCACTTTCACATTTTCAGTATTTAAGCAGAAAATATCAGTGCTGAAAGATTTTGGCTCTTACTTTTAGATATTCTTTAACTTACTTTTACTGTTATGGGCCTGATTTTATAACAGGACACCTATACGAGTCATCCAAAAAGGCACCTATTTTAAACCTGTTCTATTAAGACAACATACCTGCCTATCCTGTTTTATAAAACAAGATTCCAGATTCAGCCCAACAGCACACAAATGCTATGATGCTATGCACAAATTTACACGTGCTATGAAAGAATAAATATGTTTGAGGGTGTGCATCCTATTGGATTCCTAGTTGAATGCATGCATCCATCTATCTCTCACCACCTGCTACTCAGATAAGTGTCGCTGACTGGACTACCACCTTTTGATTTTCATATGGTGCTGCTGAAAACCGTTGCAGACCATCCTGGTGCTATTTGCATAATACTGGGGTGGTATGGGGTAGAGAATGGGTGGAGGTGTGAATGACATGAGGAAGGACCTAGCGAAGCTAGAGGAAAGGACCGATATTTGGCAACTAAGGTTTAATCTCAAAAAAATGCAGGGTCATGCACTTGGGTCGCAAAAATCCGAGGGAATGGTACAGTATAGGGGGTGTAGTGCTTCAGTGTGTGAAGGAAGAGTGGGACTTGGGGATGATTGTGTCTGACGACCTTAAAGCTTTCAAACAGGTAGAAAAAGCGACGACCAAAGGCAGAAGGATGCTTGGGTGCATAAAGAGAGGCATGACCAGCAGGAAAAAGGAGGTGATAGTGCCGTTGTATAAGTCTCTGGTGAAGCCTCATTTGGAGTACTGCGTGCAGTTCTGGAGACCGCACCTACGGAAAGATATAAACAGGATGGAGTCGGTCCAGAGGGCGGCTATGAAATTAGTAAACGGTCTTGAATGCAAAAATTATAGGGACAGGCTTATGAACCTCAATATGTATACGTTGGAAGAGAGGAGGGAGAGAGGAGACATGATAGAGACGTTTAAATATCTCAAAGGCATTTATGTACAGGCAGAGAGCCTTTTTCAAATGAAGGCGAGCTCTGGAATGAGGGGGCATACGACAAAGTTAAGAGGGAATAGGCTTAGGAGTAACCTAAGGAAGTATTATTTCACAGAAAGAGTGGTGGAGGCGTGGAATGGCCTCCCGGTGGAGGTGGTGTAGTTGAGGACTGTTCCAGAATTTAAAAGGGCATGGGATAAGCATGTGGGATCGCTTAGGAACAGGAAAAATTAGGGGTTACAGAGGGAGGGCAGACTGGATGGGACACATGGCCTTTATCTGCCCTCATGTTTCTATGTTATCTGGATATCTGTCTGGGTAGCCGTGACGAATATCTGAATTTTATTTAAACACCACAGCGGGTGTTTAAAAAAATCACTGTCCATGCAGCTTAAATGTTGATCCATATGTGTGTACATATGTATTTTGTAAAATACAAACACTCCACAAAAAGTGAGGAACACAAAACACGACAGTCAAAGTAAGAAGGTTTTTTTGACAATCTTGTCTTTTTAAAGATTTTTGATTGTTATTTTGGACTTTCCTTATGTGTTATTGAATTATTAACCTACTAAGACTCCTGAGGCAGGCACTATAGCCAAAACACAGTGCCATGGCGGGTCTTATATAATAAAATATTTTGGAACATCAATGCCATTCTTCTGTCATTTTTGGAACTGTCATGTTGGCTACACTACTCCCTTTCTGGTAAAATACATAGACATGTCACAACCCCGCTTTTTCTTCAAGCAAACATCACCCCTCAGAATACCTATGTGCAGATCATGTAAAAGTAAAACATCACTGCATATGTGGTTTGCAAATTTATAAAAGCCATTTGTTCTGTGTAAAACAAGCTGTGCATGTAGAAAAAAACTTTATAAAATTACCCCCCCCCCCAACACATTTCAAAGTACAAGGTGGAGGGGAAGGGGGCATGATAGAGTTGCTGTTGTGACAGTCATTGTGTACACTGCATAGAGGTACCACATATAAAATACAAACATAGCTGGTGGGGAGTGAACTAAAAATGAGACCATAATTAAAACTTTGGGGGTAATATTCAGGCAGCAGCATTCAGCATTTTATTAAAGGTGCCGAGGTATTGCTTATATATATTCAACCGTCTTTTAGCTATCTTATTTTAACTGGATAGCTATCCAGGTACTGCCTCTGAATATTGGTGGTGCCTGGGTAACTCCCAGCTCTGCTCAGAATCCACCCTGGACCACTTAGATTGTGCTGTGGCATTTATCAGGTGGTGTGCCCAGAATTACAGTGATATTATCCAGTTTTGTGCAGCTGAAAATCAGGGTATGACTCACTCAACACTGCTTAGATTTTATGGAACTATAAAAATAGAATATAGAATGAAATTTGTTGAGATATAATGAAAATAATATTTAAGTATGAGCAGTGCATTTAGTCTAGCAAAAAAAGGTGCCGGTACTCAAATGCTAGGCCAACCTTCAGGGGTGCGGTGATCGCTGAGGGACCCACCCTACAATAGCCAGGCCCCCTGCAACCAGTCACAGAATCTATGGCAAGGCAGAATTGGTGTGTAGAGCCTGAGCTCTTTCATTAAAACTTGGGGTCCACGGGTCAATTTTAGCAGACAATGGAAAAGGTGCCGGTACTCAGTACCTCCGAGTACCACCTCAAAAAAAACCCTGAGTATGAGAATAATAAAGTAACAGAGATGAAAAATAGGCAAGCTTTCTTTGCAAAATCTACATTTTGATTATTTAAATCTACTTGCAATCAGAGATAAGCTGTGAATAACTGCAGGAAACCACATTTGCCATTGGAGTCCATGGCAAATTTCACAAATCTATGGCAAGATTTCAGGATGTTGGCACTTGGCTGTAAACAAACAATATTAAAAAAATTCAAGCAAGTTATCTAACTTACCTGAATCTTATGATGGTAGATAATAAAATTTATGCTCACTTTCTAAGAAAGACAAAGGTGCACAGCTATGATTTGTGTGGAAATCATGCCTGCCAACTATGAAGTGCAAAGTGTTTATAAAGCATCTTCAGAAACCCCCACTGGGCTCGCATGCTATCCCAAGGAGTCCTTTTTGATTTAGCAGATCCAACTGTAAACATGTTTGTATCTATTTTTCCAGTTAGGTCTTTGTGAAAGATGCCAGATAGACAGCCAAGACTACTAAAACCTGCTACAGAACAGATACAGCAGGGAACATAATTATAAAATCCTTTTCCATGGGTAAAATATTGTGCTGCTCAAGGAAATGGATTTTTAAAAAGTTGTTCACCCTATGTACATGAAACAGTGCATGTGTAAGGCATGCACTTTTACATACAGCATGAAGAGACACTCTTATGGGTGATATTGGGTTGGGGTTTGATTTACATGCATATTTCTGCATTGTCAAAAAGTTATGCATATTGAATATCCAGGAGAACTGTGTGTACACATCAATAGATATAAATTTGTGTTGGTAGATTTCAAAGTAGAAATATGTACCTAGTTTTTCCTTTGAAAAGTATTGTAAGGGTCCTGGTCTTAAAACTTACATGAGCTGTAATAACCCTCTCCCCACACACACAAACCCAAGGATCTCCATATAGTGTCCTGCCCATATTCTTCAACTGTCCTTCACTTGTGAGACTATCTCTGGTGAGGCACTATGAGCCCAGATCTCATTCCCATCCAGTGCTTGGTAATACTCTTCCAATATTACTAACCACAATAGACTGGCAATGAGAAGCATTTGCCAACATCTGTGCTAATCAGAGAATTGTCCACTGGTAATTGGACTAAATTCATCAGCTCATTTTGCCGAAGGCTCATCAAACAACTTTCAGAATATAACGGCATAGCTGTAGTAGATTTGAATCAGTAGATAAGAGAATGCATCTGTGCTATCCAGTTTTTGAGAATGTGTCCATACAGAGGTAAAATTAAATTTCAGCATCAATAATGTGCACCCCTCAAACTCTACAACTACTACTATTGTGCTTTCCTGCCTCACCCACCAGAGAAAATTTATTGTCTTATCCTCCTATAAAATGTTTTAAAGTCACAAAAATCAAAGTCAAATACTCCTTGTAATTCATTATCCTACTACTACTACTTCTACTACTTTTAATTTCTATAGCGCTACTAGACATCCACAGCGCTGTACACTTGAACATGAAGAGACAATCCCTGCTCGACAGAGCTTACAATCTAATTAGGACAGACAAACAGGACAAATAAGAGATAAGGGAAATACTAAGGTGGGGATGATAAAATAAGGGTACTGAACAAGTGAGTAAGGATTAGGAGTTAAAAGCAGCATCAAAAAGGTGGGCTTTTAGCCTAGATTGAAGACGGTCAAAGATGGAGCTTGACATACCAGCTCAGGAAGTCTATTCCAGGCATATGGTGCAGCAAGATAAAAGGAACGGAGTCTGGAGTTAGCAGTGGAGAAGGGTGCAGATAAGAGAGATTTACCCAGTGAATGGAGTTCCTGGGGAGAAGTGTATGGAGAGATGAGAGTGGAGAGATACTGAGGAGCTGCAGAGTGAATGCACTTATAAGTCAATAAGAGGAGTTTGAACTGTATGCGGAAATGGATAGGGATAGGGAGCCAGTGAAGTGACTTGAGGAGAGGGCTAATATGAGCATAGTGACACTGGCGGAATATAAGTCGTGCAGCAGAATTTTGAATAGATTGAAGAGGAGAGAGATGGCTAAGTGGGAGACCTGTGAGAAGCAAGTTGCAACAGTCTAAGCGAGAGGTGATGAGAGTGTGGATAAGGGTTCTGGTAGTGTGCTCAGAAAGGAAAGGGCGAATTTTGTTGATATTATAGAGAAAGAAATGACAGGTTTTAGCAGTCTGCTGAATATGTGCAGAGAAGGAGAGAGAGGAGTCGAAGATGACCCCAAGGTTACGAGCTGATGAAACAGGGAGGATGAGAGTGTTATCCACAGGGCTTTTTTTGAGGGGGTACTCGGGGGTACTGAGTACCGGCACCTTTTCCATTGTCTGCTAAAATTGACCCCTGGTCTCCAAGTTTTAATGGAAGAGTTCAGGCCCTATACACCAATTCTGCCTTGTCATAGATTATGTGACTGGTTGCAGGGGCCCTGGCTATTGTGGGGTGTGTTCCTTAATGATTACCTCACCCCTGAAGGGTGGCCAGGCATTTGAGTTTGTCACCTTTTTTGCTAGAAAAAATGCACTGGTTATCCACAGAAATAGAGAATGAGGGAAGAGGAGATGTTGGTTTAGGGAGAAAGATATGAAGCTCAGTCTCGGTCATGTTTAGTTTCAGATGGCGGTGAGACATCCAGGCGGCAATGTCAGAGAAGCAGGCTGATACTTTGGCCTGGATTCCTGCTGAGTTTCTGGTGTGGAGAGGTAGATCTGGGAGTCATCAACGTAAAGATGATACTGAAAACCATGGGATGAGATCAGAGTACCAAGGTACGAAGTATAGATCTCTGTACTGTATGATAACATTTGTTTGTTAAGAACCTACATTTTTTCTAATAAAAGTCAAAACAGATGTCTTGGAACTTACCATGCAACAGAGTCATAAGAACAAAAGAATAGCCATACTGGGTCAGACTAATAGTCCATCTAGCCCAGTATCCTGCTTCCAACAGTGGCCAATCCAGGTCACAAGTACCTGGGAGAAACCCAATTAGTAGCAACATTCCATGCAACCAAACCTGGGGCAAGCAGTTGCTTCCCCCATGTCCATGTTAATAACAGACTATGGCCTTTTCCATCATAAACTTGTCCAAACCTTTTTTTTAAACCCAGATACACTAACTGCTGTTACCATGTACTCTGGAAACAAGTTCCTGAGCTTAACTATTCTTTGATTGAAAAAAATATTTCCTCCTATTTGTTTTAAAAGTATTTCCATGTGATTTCTTTAAGTATCCCTTGGTCTTTGTACTTTTTGAAAGAGTGTAAAATTGATTCACTTCTACCCGTCCTTCACCACTCAAGAGTTTATTGACCTCAATCATATGCCCCCTTAGCTATCTCATTTCCAAGCTGAAGAGCCTTAACTTCTTTAGCATTTCCTCATATTAGAGGAGTTTCATCCTCTTTATCAATTTAGTTGCTCTTCTTTGAAAATTTTCTAATTCTGCTATATCTTTTTTGAGATACGGTGACCAGAATTGAATGCACTACTCAAGGTGAGGTTGCATCATGGCATGATACAGAGGCATTATAATATTCATGGTCTTATTTTGCATCCCTTTCCTAATAAGTCTTAGCATCCTGTTTGTTTTTTTTGTTGTTGCGGCGGCGGCACAATGGACAGAAAATTTCATCCTAGACCTTTTTCTTGAGTGCTGACTCCCAAGCATCAGCATCAGGTAACTATGGTTCACATTATTCTTCCCAATGTGCATCACTTTACATTTGTCTGCATTAAATTTCATCTGCCATCTGAATGCCCAGTCTTCCAGTTTCCTAAGATCTTCCTGCAATTTTTCACAATCCGCATGTGTTTTCACAACTTAGAATAGTTTTGAATCATCTACAAATTTAATCACCTCACATGTTCTGAATTCAAGATCATTTACAAATATGTTAAATAGCACCAGTCCCAGTACAGATCCCTGTGGCACTCTACAATTCACCCTGCATCATTTAGAAAAATGGCCATTTAACCCTACCCTCTATTTTCTGTCCAATAACCAATTCCTAATCCACAGAAGGACATTGCCTCCTATCCCATGACACTTTAATTTTATCATGATTCTTTCATGGGGAACTTTGTCAAAAGCTTTTTAAAAATCTATATGCACTACATCAATTGGCTCATCTTTATCCACATGTTTATTCACAACTTCAAAGAAATGAAGCAAAAGAGTGAGGCAAGACTTCCCTTGGCTGAATCCATGCTGACTCTGTCCCATTAAACCTTGTTTGTCTATGTATTCTATAATTTTATTCTTTATAATAGTTTCCACTATTTTGCCCAGCACTGAATTCAAGTTTTCAAGTCTGTAATTTCCCAGATCACACTGGAACCCTTTTTAAAAATTGGCGTTTTATTGGCCACCCTCCAATCTTCAGGTACTATGGAAGATTTTAATGACAGGTTACAGATCACTAACAACAGATCAGCAATTTCATGTTTGATTTCTTTCATTACCCTGGGGTGTATACCATCTGGTCCAGGTATACAAAAGCTTCCCCATTTTCTTGCTTTTGACCTCCAATCTATCATAGGCAGTCAGTGACACAACTCTTTGGGAGGCTCAGATGGGTGGAGCTAAGTTGGGGTGGGATGGGGTATAATGAGGCAAATTAAAATCCTTATGGTGGGGGCAAGATCTACATCAACAGTAAAGGTACAGTAGGGACATTTTTGAATATAGCAGGGAAGGACCCCTTTAAGGTATCTCTGATGCAGAGCCACCAGCTGCCACTACCTATTATCTCCGATGGTAATGTGCACAAACTGAACACCATTCCAGGGAATTATGTACCCAAAACAATCTAAATAATGTACACCAAAATAATACAACATATTAAACAAAATAGTATTTGCAGTATTTTGGTAAAAGACTTATTTTAATTTCACCCATGGTCCCTATCAAGCATTCTCCCGCATTACTCCCATAACAATGTTAACACAGGATACGGGGCCCCAGCCACACCCCCATACTGCTCCCTCCATATCTCAAGCATTACTCAATATTAGTTGGCAACCCCTAGAGTACCAGTCAGCCTAGCCCCACTCAACATCCTCTGCTAGGGTTGAATCAGCCCCACCTAGGCATCCTATATATTCTGGAGTCAGTTTTTGGAGAATATTGAACACACTAGGAAGGCACATGATGCTTGGGACAGCTGTAAGTCAAATGATTATAAAGATATTCTGCCCAATGTTCAGCTCTGTTTAACCAGCTAGGAACGCGTCCTAGCCAGTTAAATAGTGCTTAACTGGCTATCCGTGAATATTCAGCAAGGGCTAGCCAGTTATCTCCCACTGAATATTTGTGGTCAGCACTTAAGGAGCCCTTTTACTTAGCCATGTAGGCACTTATGCGCGTCCTACATGTGTCAATTTTGAACTACCACCCGGCTACCGCGTGGCCCGGACGGTAATTTCACTTTTATGCACGTCCACTAAGTGCGCCGGTCATTTTCTGGCACGTGGCACTAACTGGGTGGAAATCGGCATTGTATGCGCATAGACCATTACTACCTGGTTAATGCGTGAGACCTTACCACTAGGTCAGTGGGTGGCAGTATGGTCTCAGGCCCAAAATGGACGCGTGCCAATTTTTATTTTACCACAAGTCCATTTTTGGCCAAAAAAAAAGGCATTTTTTGCAGGTGTGCTAAAAAATGGACCTGCACACATCCAATACACACATATACACCAGCGCAGACCACTTTTCGGTGCACCTTAGTAAAAGTACCCCTTAGCAAATAAACAGCTATATTGCGCGATATAACCAGCTATCCACTAATATTCAGCCCATCGCCAGATAGGTTTGGAGGTCAAATTGGGCCACCGAAATAGCAGGCCTATCTTTGGTACTGTGATGATTTGGTTGAGTTAAATGAGAATTTTTTTCCTGTGTAATTCAATTCTCTGAAGCAGCCACCATTGGCAAAACAGTGGCCATTGTCGGTGCTGCTTTTATTTTTACTTTATATTTAATGTAATTTTAAACAAGATTACAAGTAATTCACTTGAATACAGAAAGGACAACAAGCAATAAGGCACAATGCATTAAGATACAATTTCTCTGTCTATTATAAAGAAAAGGAAAGGGGGGAGGGAGGGGCAGAAATACAGAGGACATTCAAATAGTAAAACAAAGACAACTAAGAAAATAGCAGCCAAGCATGGAATTTTAAATGCCTGATTGCACTAAGCACTAATATTCAGCATGGGATAGCCAGTTATCTCCACTGAATATTAAGCACTTAGCACATGTCAGCTGACCGGCTATATTGTATGATATAATCAGCTAGCCATGAATATTCAGCGCTTCGCCAACTAAATGTGGCCAAATTGGACCACCTAAATAGCAATCCTATCTTTGGCTACTATAAACTTAACCGGCCAGCAATGAATAATAACTTGGAAAAGGTACAGCGAAGGGCGACGAAAATGATAGTGGGGATGGGACGACTTTCCTATGAAGAGAGGCTGAGAAGGCTAGGGCTTTTCAGCTTGGAGAAGAGACGGCTGAGGGGAGATATGATAGAAGTGTATAAAATAATGAGTGGAATGGATCGGGTGGATGTGAAGCGACTGTTCACGCTATCCAAAAATACTAGGACTAGAGGGCATGAGTTGAAGCTACAGTGTGGTAAATTTAAAACGAATCGGAGAAAATTTTTCTTCACCCAACGTGTAATTAGACTCTGGAATTCGTTGCCGGAGAACGTGGTACGGGCGGTTAGCTTGACGGAGTTTAAAAAGGGGTTAGATAGATTCCTAAAGGACAAGTCCATAGACCGCTATTAAATGGACTTGGAAAAATTCCGCATTTTTAGGTATAACTTGTCTGGAATGTTTTTACATTTGGGGAGCGTGCCAGGTGCCCTTGACCTGGATTGGCCACTGTCGGTGACAGGATGCTGGGCTAGATGGACCTTTGGTCTTTCCCAGTATGGCACTACTTATGTACTTATGTACTTATGTACTTATGTACTAAGCTGGCCCAAAAACCCCAGATATTCAATGCCAGTCACTGAAAATGGCCTGGAATTGAATATCTGGGCTCAACGCAGATCATAGCACTTAGCCAGCCTGCCTCCCACGGGATGAATATCAGCTGGAAAAGGCCTAGGACACAGCACCAATTTGTATCAGAAACTTATTATTGAGACAAGTGGTCAATTGTTTGGGGTCAAAAAAGATATATTGAACATTCTAAAATTTAACAAAACATTTTACAGGAAATCTAAGAATGAATAAACTACCATTTTCAGTAACCCTAGATTGCACAGCCAGGAAATGTCATTGATGCTCTCAAACACCAAACCATTTTCCCTAAAAACAAGTTCACTCACATGTTTGAAAAACAAATTCAATATATGATTTTAATCTGTCTCAAAAGCAAAGGAGCCCAACAGTGTTGCTTGTCCTTCCACGGTGCTAAAGATGTTTCTAAGATCTCTGTCTGGTGAAACAGCTGAAGGCAAATTCAAACCTTCTCCCACTGCTTGATCGCCATCCTGTCTCTTCTTATAGGACAAGCAATACAATTTGACCACTAGGGGGAATGCTTCTGTAGGTATTTTCAATATATCTCCCATATATTTTCTAAATAACTCCCTAGATTTCAAAAGTCTTAGATTGTTTCTTCTCAAGTTATTCTCTAGTTGTTCCTGCTTCCAATAGATATTAAGAGTCCTTGCACAGTTGCTTTCTGAACTTTATGCAGCTCTTCCATTTTCCTCTCAGTCTCAGCAAAACTATTCCTTCTCCCCAGTGACTCTGTTTACTAACACAGACAGCTTTGTAGACACAGTTTTCAATTCTAGCTCCACTTGGTCAACTCTTGTACTCACAGTTAATTTCAAGTCAGTTATTGCCTTGCAAATGGCCACAAGAATGATCATAAGTGCAGGTTCTCCTCCCGCTTGATTCTCGGGTAGTTCAGCCCTTTGCACTGCCTTCATACCCTGATGTTCTGAGACTAGAGAGTATTTCTGGGGTCGGGGGAAACCCCTGTTCCTTCCATTCCCACCTTAGAGCCAAGTCCATCGCTCAAACCTATGATTACTGTTGCTTCCTCTTCCTGCAGTAATCCCCCCAGGAGATACTCCTCACACTTCCTCAGTGAGCTTGCAGTAGTTGGCTGAGGAGGAGTTTGATCAGGTGGGTTGAGACTTCCTTAGGGCTGGGGAGACTTCTCTCTCCTACCACACCAGCAAGGAGCCCTCCACATGTTCCCGGGACCTGAAAAGGTTGAATAAAATTTGTTATTGACATCTGAAATGGAGTTGGAGTTCTCTTCCCCATAGTCACCAGAAATGTAAGCAAAATCCAATTTCTTTCCAGGGCAAGAAGAGCATATCAACCAAACATCATGCTGGGGCTGCCATCTTCATTGTTTTTTTTTTTTCTGGCTGTCAGTGCACCAAAAGAAAAAGAAGTGTTAAATTTAAATTAAGCTGTTTAATATTTAAGACATTGTGTAGAGGCGTTTTGAATAATTTTCCTTCAATAATTGGCTTGTTGGGTGGTCAATCTAGAACTCGTAGTCATGAGCGTTTGATTTTACCTTTTCCATCTGTCAAGGGTATTAGATATAAGGGGGTCCATCTAGGGTAATATTATTATTCTGTGGTGAGCTTTGGAATTTATTACCTTTCTATGTCTGCCAAAGTTCATCACACAATATTTTTAGTAAGCAACTGTCTCCCAAACCCCTCTAATCCAACTCTGCTCAGTATCACTCACAAACCCCACCCCCTGTCATCCAGGAACCTGTCCCTCACCATACAGGAACCTGCTCCCCTTTCCCTAATCCCCCAACTCCCCCTGTGCCCTGCCTATGGGCCCACAGGTTAATCAAATCACCCAGGGCATCCTGTGAGGTAGGAGGTGGGGTTGGGCTGGAGGGGCTCAGGAGACTATTGTTGGGGTCTTGGAGGGCTTGGAGTCATGGGGAGGGGCAAGGGAGAAGAGTACTGAGTGAGAGGAGTCTGTGAGTGCCAACTTGTTCAATGTTGCAGCCATGTTGCTGGACTGCCAGTAGTGCAGCTGCACTTACTGCCTCCTCTTGAGGTGGTGATAAGTTTGGCTGCATTATCGGCAGTCAGAAAGCTGCCTCTATCTTAGCAAGCTATTTTTCAGACAAAATTGTTAAATTAAGAGACTTAATACATAAGTACATAAGTATTGCCATACTGGGAAAAACCAAAGGTCCATCAAGCCTAGCATCCTGTTTCCAACAGTGGCCAATCCAGGCCACAAATACCTGGCAAGATCCCAAAAATGCACAAAACATTTTATACAGCTTATCCCATTTAATAACTGTCTATGGACTTTTCCTTTAGGAAGCCGTCCAAACCTTTTTAAAACTCCGCTAAGCTAACTGCCTTTACCACATTCTCTGGCAACGAATTCCAGAGTTTAATTACACGTTGAGTGAAGAAACATTTTCTCCGATTCATTTTAAATTTACTATATTGTAGCTTCATCGCATGCCTCCTAGTCCTAGTATTTTTGGAAAGCGTGAACAGACACTTCACATCTACCTGTTCAACGCTTCACATTGAACGGGTAGATCCTAACCTTTTGGCAGTGGTTGATATGTCCTCTTCAATGATCTCAGGTGAGCTGGCATCTCCTGCAGATAGAATCTGGTCTACTTTTTCCAATATTGAACCAGATAAGATTAATTCTTTATTGGTTAGATTTTTCAAAATCTTCTTGCTTGCTTGATGGCATACCTTATGAAGAATCTGCCATCTCAGGTGATAATTTGGATTAGTATTTTTGAATAGACTTTTTGAATTAGGTCAATATCCAACGAATATGGGAGAGGCAATTCTTACCCCTATCCTAAAAAATACTACTTTAGATCAGAGTCAGCCATCAAGCTATAGACCAGTTGCTAGTATCCCACTTTTATCTAAAGTGTTGGAAGCTATAGTTGCAGAGCAGTTATGTCAGGTTTTAGAGGATTATAACTGTCTGAATTCTAAACAATTTGGTTTTGCAGCCTTTCACAGTACAGAGTCAGCCGTGTTAGCACTGGTCTCAGATGCTAAATTGTTGCTGGAGACAGCAATTTGATCTGACAGCTGCCTTTGACACGATAGATCATATGATTCTTCTCTTTAAATCTTTAAATTGAGCTTGTTAGCAATCACTTTCAAAGTCTTGTCTTGGTTCTCAGACTTTTTACTGAATAGACATTACACTGTTAAAATGAGGGAGAATTTATCTGAGAGCTGGAGTTCTCCCTGTGGAGAGGGTTCACCCCTCTCTCCTTATATATATATATATATATATATATATATATATATATATATATATATATATATATATTTTTTTTTTTTTTTTTTATTGCATTTGTATCCCACACTTTCCCACCTATTTGCGGGCTCGGTGTGGCTTACAATATATTGTGAATGATGGAAATACAATTTGTTGCATTACGATTATGGGTTATACTGTGAAGAGTTGTGGGAAGACAAAGTCAAAGTCAAAATATCAAAGTCAAAATAGCATATGAGGAATAGAACAATGGAATGTAACAATGGAGAATTGATAGGGCGATAAAACAATAGCAATAGAACATTAGGGTATAACAATTTTATCTGTGGGTAGAGTTATAAGTGTGGTGAAAATCCGGGGGAAGAAAACTCAGAAGGGAGTGTTTTGATGCATTTCTATTAGTGTGTATGGACTTCATGTGTTTTGATTCTTGCAATAAATTTTCTCAAAGAGATGAGTCTTCAATAGTTTGCGGAAGTCGATTAGTTCATAGATCGTTTTCAGATTGCGTGGTAGTGTATTCCAGATTTGCGTGCTCATATAAGAGAAGGTTATCTGTCTTGCTTTGAGTCAGGTGGTTTTTCAGTGTTGAAAGTATGGCTTTATTCCTATGCAGATGATATGTTTATTTTACTCCCAAAATATGATGATCATCTCACTACCATGTTGCGGGTTGCCTCCTGTATCTCACTGATTGAACATCACAGTGTAATTCATGGTTTTACATTAAATAAGGACAAGACAAAACTATTATGGATAGATACTGTAACTAAATCAATTCCAGAAACACTCAAAATCTCCACAGACTTGTCTTTAAAGATTGAGCGCAATGTTAAGGTACTGGGTTTTAACCTGGATTCTACTCTTTCTTTTGAACTACAAGTTAGTCATATTGTTAAGATAGTGTTCTTTAAGCTTCGACTGCTGCGTAACGTTCTTCATTATTTTGACAGAAAACATTTCACTGAATTAGTTCAGGCTCTCGCATTATCTCACTTCGGGGTCATTTTACAAAGATGTGCTGAAAAATGGCCTTTGCTGGTGTAGATGCATTTATTGGACTCGCGCAGGTCCATTTATCAGTGCACTTGCAAAAAAACGCCTTTTTTGCCGAAAATGGACTTGGGGCAAAATAAAAATCAGCGCACATGCATTTTGGGCCTGAGATCTTACCACTACCCATTGACTAAGCGGTAAGGCCTCATGCGTTAACCGGGTGATAATCGTCAGCACACGTACACTGCCAATTACCACCAGGTTAGCACCACATGGTGGAAAATAGAAATTATTTTCTGCCATGTGTATTGGATGTGCATAGAAATTAGAATTACCGCCAGGGGCATGTGGTAGCCAGACGAAAGTTCTAATTTGATGCGCATTGTATGCACAAAGGCGCCTCTGCATCTATCACTGTTAAATTACAAACTAAATTGCAGATCCTACAAAATACTGCTGCAATTTAAAGAAGCATATAGTATTACTTCAGCCCTGATTTCCCTACACTGGTTACTTGTACAAGCTCACATTTCATTTAAACTAGCTTGTTTGGTATTTAAAATGTTTACTGGAGGGAGCGGTGGGAGGTGACCCGCTCCTCCAGCTTGAGGCTGAAACTTCTCTCAGCCCCGACGATTGGATGTCTCTACTCATGCCGGTGGCGGAGCAGTGACGTGTTCAGGAAACCCCTTACTTTGACGCTCAGGGAGTGTTTTCTGTAGCGGGGTCAGGTCGCTGCATTAAACCGCCCGATACATCTACTCAGACGAGTGAGGCACAGGAGGGAGTCGACGTTTCTGCTGACTCTGAAGCTGCCAAGGAGGAATTAGAGATTGGAACTTTTCTGAGTAAGTCTTTTTTATTTATAAAACCTTCAACTATTACTTTGAACACCATATAGGAAGCTCTTTTAATTTTGGAAACTTCGTTTTCCCAAAAATTAATATACTCAAATTCCCTCGGGAAAAATGTCCTTGTTGGAAACAAAAACTCTAACTATGGAAAAAAATTTGACTCTAATGCTACTAATATTTAGTTGCTCCAACAAACTCAAGTAAATTTGATTAAAGAAAATTTGATGCTGCAACATAAGATTGAAAATTTGGAGAATCAACAGAGATCTAAAACACTGAGATTGATACATTTTCCTAAAATGCCTTCTGTTGCTCCTCTTATAACTTTTAAAAAGTATCTATCTGAGATATTGAATATTCCTGAGCAGGCCTACACTCCGGTCTCTAAAATATATTATTTGTTATTACATAAAAAGAAGAATACTAATCATCCTATTTCTTTAAACCTCACACAAATGCTTGAAGACGATAATTTGGGCTCCAAACCTGCTACTTTGATTGTGACTTTTGTACTACAACCGGATAGAGACTGGATATTGAGACAATTTTTCGCCATAGAGAAGAACTTTTCATGAATTGTAAAATTAGAATTTTTTCAGATATTGCTAGAGCGACCCAAAAGAAGCTCCAACTTTTCCTTAAACTCCACCTACGGGTGGTGTAACTGGGCGGTTTATTTTGGTTGAATTTTCCTTGTGTGTATTAAAATTAAACTCAGTGAAATATGTTTTTTATGATCCTATACGTTTAATATCTTTTTTGGACTCGAAGACCGTTGTAACTCCAGTTTTGCAGCCTATAGCAATATCCTCTTCTACTCCGTAACATAATAATTTGGTCTGTTTTTCTCTTCCTATGTTAACTTTAAGTAGTATATAAATATTTCATGGAATTGTACCTTGTTCTCTCCCTCCAATACTGGACTAGAGAATAGATAATAATATAAATTTATGTAATATGAAGTTTAATATTACCTATCTTTTCTGAATCAAGAATATTCTTGTTTAATTTGTGAATTGATAAAAATAAAATAAAAAAAATGCTTAATGGAATCAGTCCAGAATATTTGTTAAATTTGGTGGTATTTGCTTTCAAGAGATCCTCAAGAACAAGAGATCCTTTTTTGTTACTCTTTCCTTCATTTGTTGGTATTAAGTATAAGAAAATTCTAGAAAAGCCTTTTGGTTACCAAGAAGTTGTTCAATTCTGGCTCTCATTACCTGAGGACCTACGTTCTGTGACCTCTTAAACTGCTTTTCATAAGGACTAAACATATTTATTTAGGAAATATTACACTTGAATTTATTATGTTTCTTTTTTTTTTTTCTGGTTTAATATGTGATTAGTCTGTAAGCTGCTTTGAACCACCATTTTTTATGGGATTTAGCAGGATATAAGCGCTATGTCATATCATGTCATATATGTCTGCACCTGCAGTCAAGGCATGATTTCTGCCATGTACACTAGTATATCATAAAGACACATAGGGGAAAGTTTACTAAGTGGTGGTAAAAAGTGGCCTTAGTGTGCGCTTATGTGGGTCTTTCCCGTGTGCTAAGGTAATTTTTACCACAGCTGTAAAAATGACCTTGTTGTATATTTTTGTATTAATGGTCATACCCTAATGCTGCCGTTAGCATGCAGCCATTTAAAAAAATACCATGTGAGACTTACTGACGCCTGTTTTGAAGGCAGTAAGGGCTCACGTGCTATCGGTGCACTAACTAGTTACTCTCCACCTACAGACACACTCTCTCTCAAAAAAATCTTTTTTTAAGCATGTTGTTAGCGCATGCAGATTTGGAAGTTACTGAAGGACGCCTGAGTGCACCCCATGGTATGTCATTTCAAGCTGCATTAGGCACAGACAGTGTATTAAAAGTGTCCCATATACGGTTATGCATTTTAATAAAATAACACCTAAGTAGGTACATACTTGATATCCTAATCCAGGTGCCCTGTTAGCTAAAACTCTGCAGGTGGAGGGTGGTTATATACCAAAAAATAGGCACATTTCATTATGTGTTTACATTTATTCTCACAAAAAAAGAGTGTTCTGGGGAGGTGTTAAATATTTGCATGCCTAACTTCACTATTCAAAGTGAATATGCCTAGGTGTATTCTCTAAAGTATGCCTAAATTTTATAGAATAGGCTTAAATTTCCATGCAATACATAGAATACACCAAGAACTGGTCCACTCAGCTAAATTTAGTCATGGTCAATTATAGCCAACTAAAACCTGGTGTAAATCCCACTGTTTAAATTAGGTGCTGAGCGGGTGTATTCTATAACAACGTGCATAGATTTTAAGAACGCCATGACCCACCCATTGCACTCCCATAACCATGCCCCCTTTTCAACTATGCGACTTAGAATTTATATGCACCTCGTTACAGAATATGCTTAGCAAGTACTGCGTATAAATTCTAATTAATGCCAATAAGCCTGCAAGGAGGTGGGAAAATGTGGGGTACAAATGCAATAAATAAATAAATAAATAAATAAGTACTGATAATTGCTTGTTAAAATCCAATTATCAGTGCTGATTAGCTTGTTAACTAGTTATTTGCTTTGTTATGGAATATGCTTTGATTTCATATAGATGCATAACTCTGCATCCTGTTTTACAGTAAGTAAAGCTATCAATGTACATTTAACCATACAAAATAAATGTATGAGTCAATCATATTTGCAAATCAGGTTGGCTCTGTGCAAGGGTTGCCGCTGAAATTTACTTCAATATGTAAGATCTACATAACTTTGTAGTATTACTAAAATAATAATAGTGATATTTTCTGATTCCTATCTACCCTGCACTTTATCATTAAGGGACTTCAGACATGTACATACACATATGGATTTTAGTACACAAGACGGTAACATTAATAAATAATGCAAATAGCTATCCATAAGAAAGCAATCAGTATATTAACACAGCCATATTAAGATCAGTTGTGAATGGCTCTGTGCCTTCCTGCAGCTTTTCTCAGAGCACCCTTCACTTCTTGATTTCTCAAGCTATAAATCATAGGATTCAAAAATGGTGTTATAACACTATAGAACAAAGTAGCCATTTTATCCTGGTCCTGTGAATGACTTGATCTTGGTCTCATGTACATAAATATGATAGTTCCGTATGAGAAGGTAACAACAACCAGGTGAGAGGCACAGGTAGAAAATGCTTTCTGCCGTCCCTCAGCAGAACGAATCTTCAACACAGTAGAGATAATGTGAACATAGGAGATTAGAATTAAGAGAAATGGGATGAGTACTACTATTATGGCACATGCAAAAATCACAATCTTATTAATGGAAGTGTCTGCACATGCGAGGTTTAACACTGCTGGAACTTCACACAAAAAATGATTAATTAAATTTGGTCCACAGAAGGGTAATTGCAGCAAAAAAATAGTATGCACCAATGAATCGAGGAAACCACATATCCATGATCCTACAGCTATCTCCATACACACTTTCTTGTTCATAATGATGGTATAACGTAAGGGATTACATATTGCTACATAACGGTCATATGACATGATTGCAAGGAGGAAACATTCTGTGCCACCCAGGGAATTAGCGATATACATTTGAGTTATGCATTCTGGAAAAGAAATGCTTCTTTCTTCTGATAAGAAATTGGCCAACATTTGGGGACAATACTTGTTGAGTAGCAGACATCCAGGAAGGACAAATTACTGAGGAAAAAATACATAGGAGTATGTAAGCGAGAATCCACTCTAATTATTGTGATTATCAGACTGTTTCCAAGCAAGGTAACTGTATAAATTATAAAAAAGAGCACAAAGAGTACAATCGGCATCCTGTCTTGACTTGGAAGTCCTATGAGAATGAATTCTGTGACTGAGGTTTCATTTCTACCTTTCATTTTATTCAGCAGGTTCACCTATGTAAAGAGAAATGTTCACAAATTCTGTTAAACAATGTACTGTAAGAATCTTTTTATTGTCATAGAATATTATTTTGCCTTGTTCCCCATTTTCTTCCCTTGGTACTGTAGTTCCTGCCAACTTTTCTCATTGACCTATAGGGGCAATCACTGTAGTGCTAGTTATCTTCCTCTGGCCTAAGGGAACCAACTGGGTACCACCCTTAGCATGTAAGAATGTGTGATCTTTATTTTCTTCAACTTTTATACGATCAATAGACCAATTTTGTCTAGACCAGAAAATGGACTTCCCAGGCTAGATGCTCAAAATTTGCAACATCTTTTACAACAGATTTACTGAACTGGGAAGCTTTTGTAAAATAAATCATAATCATAATGGTTTGGATTTAGCTCAGACCTTTTCAGTACTAGCTCAAGTTGTTTACATTCAGATACAGTAGGTATTTCCCTGTTCTCAGAGGGCTTACAATCTAAGGTTGTGAAAAAGTATGAGCATTTTGGCATGCAAAGAATGAAATAATTTTACAAAAAGACACATTCAAAAAACAGCAACAATACTGAGGACATTATGGGCTAGATTCAGTATATGTCAACAAAAAATCAGCGCTGAATGGTGTTCTAGAAAGGTTGCTCTGAGATGAATGCCCTTTATAGAATAATGCGTAACACTGGAATCCACGCCCAACTTTCGGCATAAGCATTTACATCAACTGAAATCAGTGTAAATCCTGGTGCATGAGTTGGGCACAGATCCCCCAGTGTATGCCTTTTAAGGCAGTGCCCCTGACCCGCCCATATCCCTCCCTTCATTATGCCCTCTTTTCAGATCCGTGTGGAAATATTTAGGTGCTATTCTATGAAAGGATGTGGAAGTGTACTCTGTGTGGATCAGTTTTGGGCCATCTCAGTACCAGTCATTGTTAGTCTGTAGTACCCTGAGCCTTATTTCACAACCTTTTTCCCATTTTGACCCTCTCCTCTTCCCATCTTGCACATTTGTCACAGCCACTGGGTTTAGATAAAGACCACAGACTGTGGCTCCCTTTAGAACCCACACTGGGTTTAGATAAAGACCACAGACTGTGGCTCCCTTTAGAACCCAATTTGCATGCATTTACCTAGAAACGTCATTGTGCAGTGGTTGGGTCACTATAACCCCACTAGAAGACTTTGATATATCAGTGACTGTGGCAATAGATGAAGCAATATATGATTATATTGCAATGATGGACAACATCGTCTTATGGCAGGAAAAAGGATTCTAAGCAAAAAATTAAATCAATATGTGGACAGGCATATAAACTAGAGGAAGGGTGTAGCAGGTGAGAGAAAACAAGTTGATGATGTCGCCCCCAGCCAAAATGTTATGATGGTGGGGAAAATAGCATGAGAGACAATCTCAGTACACTTAGAAGTAACAAAGGGGAAGAGAAGACCACAATAAAAACCATAAACAATAAATGTGATTAATCTAAAAATTGGTAGAACGCTATGAGCACAAATGCTCACAGTCTTGGCAATAAAATTTCTGCTCGGAAAGCTCTATTGGTAGAAACTCTGGCTATTATGGAAAAATGGCTCAATATGTCTCATGATTGGGATATCACTATGCCTGGCTATGATGTATTCAGGAGAGATAAGATGGCAAAAAGGGGGAGGCAACATTAAAGCTGTTGAAATGCAGCAGGTGTGGTAAAAAAAAGTAGCCCTGTGGATCGTGCTGGAAAGAGCAGATGGCACGTTTATCCACACCAATGTAGTCTACAGACCTACGACTCAAACTAAGAACTGGACAGAGATTTGATCAATAATATTGCAAAGGTGAGAATGAAAGGAGAAATGCTGATACTGGGTGACTTTAATCTACTGGATATGGATTGGAGTATCCCATCTGCAGATCTGGAAAGAAGTAGAAAGATAGTGGATGCCTCACATGGGGGCTTCAATTAGACAAACAGTGATGAAATCCACCAGGGGAGGACTGACTAGATTTAATACTCAGGAATGGAGAAAGTGTATCTAATAGGCATTACTACACAGTGTGGTTTGATATAAAAGCTAAGGTGGAGTCTAGACAGACCAACTTCAAAGTTCAGGAGCAGGTAGAGTGGGAATAAGTATGGGAAGTAGAAAAACAGTGGGATAAACTAAAAGGGGCTATATAAAGGGCTACTGATTTTTATGTACTAAAAAGTAAATAAAAGCAAGAGGAAAAGGCAACCAATATGGTCATCAATGAAATGGCTGCAAAAATCAGGCAAAAAAGGTAGCATGAGAAGTGATCTTCAAAAATTAGAAATATGAGTGAATACTTGGCAGTTAAACTTTAATATGAAGTAATGACAAAATGATACATTTGGGATACAGAAATCCAAAGGCGTTGTATGCAACCAGGAAAGGAAACAGGATGACAGCTTAAGAAGGTGAAACAAAGTAGGTAGTGACCAAGTTCAAAAAGATGCTTGGCTGCTTAGAGAGGGGCTTTACCAGCATAAAGAAGGAGGTGATAATGCTGCTGCTGTACAAACCATTGATGAGACTACACTTGGAGTACTGTTTTCAATTTTGAAGGACAAATATTACCAAAGACATAAAAGGACTTGAAGTGATTCAGAGGAAAGTCACCAAAATGGTATGGGGTCTCCTCCAGAATGTTTCCAAGTTTTCTAAGTTTCTTTATTATTTAATACCCTGCTTAAGGAGAAGACTTTCTAAGTGCTTCACATCATAAAATCTAGATGAAGAAAGAAAAAGAGGAGAGTTGACAATCACAGTAGAGGAAACAAATAGAATTGAGAATGCTGTTAGTTTAGCCTCCAACCATTCTCTGTAACAGTAGTACCCTAAAAATATATCTACAGAAATTGTTATGTTTGTGGTAGGCAGAATGCATCACAAAACAAGTATGTTTTTTTATAAGGTCGGGCCATTGATGCTAACGATTGTCATTCTGATCGAGTCAAATACAATCTGTCATAAATAGATTCTCAAAGGAAGATCTAAGTGTATGAAAAGAAGTGTACGATATTAATAGTCAAGAAAGATATAAAGGTGGCCAGTATGATACACTTTATGGACAAGAATCAAGATTTTAAACCCAATTCTATAGGTAATTGGGAGCCAGCCTGCCTCTTTAAGCAGAGGAGCCACATGATTATATTTCTTGGAATCAGTAAGTAATTTGATTGAAGTATTTTGCATAAGTTGCAATTGTCATAGGTCCTTCACCTAATGATCATACAGTAAGGCATTACAGTAGTCTAGAGAGCTAATAACTAAGGCATGGATCAAAGTTTGAGGAGCAGCTCAGTTAAGTAATAGTTGACCTGAACAAATTAAATGCAGTTTGAAGAGACATCATTGGCTTCATTAGAGATATGTGAAATAAAAGTCAAACCTGAATCTGTAGTTACTCCAAGTACCTTTATCAATTGTACAAATGGAAGTGGAATCCTTGCTATAGATAATGGGATAGAAGTGACAGCATGATCTTGTCTTTGAAAAACAAGTGCAGTAAAAACTATACGAGAGGAGACTTGAATATGTATACCCTGGAGGAGAGGAGGGATAGACAAGATATGATATGGACATTTAAATACTTAGATGATGTAATTGATTAAATAAACCTTTTCCACAGAACTAGAAGACATGAAATGAAGCTGCATAAGGAAAAATGGAAAAGAAACATCAGGATGCCTGGGATGTTCTTCCACAGGAGATTGAGGGGATGAAAAGATAAGGGAATTCAAAAAGGCATGCTATATACCTTCTTTTTTTCTTTTATTACCCTTGATATACTGCCTTTCAAGAATCGCTGTCAAAGAGGTATACAATAAATAAAAACAGGTTCAATATAAAGGGAAAAGAATGCCAATGTATTAATAGGAAAACAAAGAATAGAGGAAAGCTGGAGGTAGGGGTAGATAAATGCTATCCCCCTAATTCTACATATGGCACTCAAAATTGTGCATGCAAATTTAAGCACACATCCAATTTGCTTGCACTATTTAATTGCTTAACAAACCAATTAGCACCGATAATTGGGCACTAACAATTATTGGTGCTAATTGACAATAATTTAAATTTATACATGCTATTTTAAATTTATAGTTGCTATTTTATAAAGCTGTGTGGCTATGGGAGGGGCATGGGCAGATTAGGAATGCCTTTTATAGAATAGCACTTAGCACTCATTTTTTGGCACCAATTTCTCGGTGCCATATACAGAATCTAGCCCTATATTCTCAGGGGTCACATACCAGCCATAACATCTCGAGTTGCCAAAAGCCTTATTAAAAAGAAACATTAGAAGAGCCATCCTGAATTAGGGCCATGCTTGTTCTGAGTGTTGATTAAGCGAAAAATGTTCCAGAGTGACAGAACAGTATGAGAGAAGGAACATTCAAGAGTAAATTCAAGACTGAGCCTACCAGCTGAGGGATAGCAAATCAAAACTCATAGATACTACATCAAGGGTATGGAGAAGTATGCAAAGTGATAAGAGGTACAAGATAGGGGGCATAGTCTAGAAAAGAATCTTAAAGGCCAGTGTTAGTATTTTGAATTGTATTCAAAATAAGACAGGAAGCCAAGAATGATGCTTCAAGAGTGGGGTAGCATGATCAAAGCATCTGGCACCTAAAAAATTTGTATCGAGGTGTTTTATAATGTTTTACAATGTTTGACATCTGGTTGAGTGATCCTGGAGTAAACAGCATTGCAGTAGTCTATTTTAGAGAGAAAAAAGAGCATGGAGAATAGTTATTTGTGGCATAGAGTTGAGAAAACTTTTTATAGAATGAGACTGGCTTTTCTGTATAGACTGGGTGACTGCTTGACACCTACAACTAGGCACCCTTTTATAAAATTACCTCCAAGGTGGCAAACATAGAAGTGGTTTGATACATATGCTAGTAATTGCAAGTGTCAAGACCTCAGTCCTGGTTACTGTCCTATTAATCCCTTCTCATAAGCATTCAATCCTACATTGATATTGTGTATCTGGATTTTCAAAAGGCGTTTGACAAGGTACCTCATGAAAGGCTACAGAGGAAATTGGAGGGTCATGGGATAGGAGGAAATGTCCTATTGTGGATTAAAAACTGGTTGAAGGATAGGAAACAGAGAGTGGGGTTAAATGGGCAGTATTCACAATGGAGAAGGGTAGTTAGTGGGGTTCCTCAGGGGTCTGTGCTAGGACCGCTGCTTTTTAATATATTTATAAATGATTTAGAGATGGGAGTAACTAGCGAGGTAATTAAATTTGCTGATGACACAAAGTTATTCAGTCGTTAACTCGCGACAGGATTGTGAAAAATTACAAGAGGACCTTACGAGACTGGGAGACTGGGCGGCTAAATGGCAGATGACGTTTAATGTGAGCAAGTGCAAGGTGATGCATGTGGGAAAAAAGAACCCGAATTATAGCTACGTCATGCAAGGTTCCACGTTAGGAGTTACGGACCAAGAAAGGGATCTGGGTGTCGTCGTCGATAACACGCTGAAACCTTCTGCTCAGTGTGCTGCTGCGGCTAGGAAAGCGAATAGAATGTTAGGTATTATTAGGAAAGGTATGGAAAACAGGTGTGAGGATGTTATAATGCTGTTGTATCGCTCCATGGTGCGACAGCACCTTGAGTATTGTGTTCAATTCTGGTCGCCACATCTCAAGAAAGATATAGTAGAATTGGAAAAGGTGCAGCGAAGGGCGACTAAAATGATAGCGGGGATGGACGACTTCCCTATGAAGAAAGACTAAGGAGGCTAGGGCTATTCAGCTTGGAGAACAGATGGCTGAGGGGAGACATGATAGAGGTATATAAAATAATAAGTGGAGTGGAACAGGTGGATGTGAAGCGTCTGTTCACGCTTTCCAAAAATACTAGGACTAGGGGGCATGCGATTAAACTGCAGTGTAGTAAATTTAAAACAAATTGGAGAAAATATTTCTTCACCCAACGTGTAATTAAACTCTGGAATTCATTGCCGGAAAATGTGGTGAAGGCGGTTAGCTTAGCAGAGTTTAAAAAGGGGTTGGACGGTTTCCTAAAGGACAAGTCCATAAACCGCTACTAAACGGACTTGGAAAAATCCAAAATCCCAGGAATAACATGTATAGAATGTTTGTACATTTGGGAAGCTTGCCAGGTGCCCTTGGCCTGGATTGGCCGCTGTCGTGGACAAGATGCTGGGCTCGATGGACCCTTGGTCTTTTCCCAGTATGGCATTACTTATGTACTTATGTACTTATTCAACTCACTAACACAGGTGGTTTAAGAAACCAGCCAACAAGGAATGCGTTTTAAAGAAAAGAATAATTTTAAGGTAGAACATTTGAATCTTAATGGACAGCTTTTGCATTATGAATGGAAGAAAGGGGAAGCCAATGGAAGAGGAAGGTTGCTGTGTTCAATTTGCGAGAGACAAGGTTGGGAAGAGACAATGGCAATAGCCAAGAAGTGCTAAACAACAATGTACAGAAAGAATCATAAAGTACCACAGATTCTGCTACAAACACCTTCATAACTGTCTAAATCTTGCCTGGTTCTGCTTACAATTTCTGTTTATCCAAACTCAATCAAAATGACATTCATATGACTCACAATAAAGTAACTGTGTTAAGCTAGTTCCTGCAATAAGGGGTCGGGGGTGGAGTGTCATGCTGTCCACTTATTTAGATTTTATTTTCAGGCTTAGCACCAATTTTCAGAGCGAAAATATAAGCAGTCACCTGCACTTTTTCGATGTTTGGATAGAGTTTTCCTGTATAAAAACACACAAAGATTTGAAAAGGTAATCTACTGAATATAAATTCACTTTCCTTGACCCAGTCTAATGAACACCTCCTCCCAATGCAGGAAAACAGGGTTCAGACAGCTGACTAAGGGGGTCTTTTTTATTAAGGTGCGCTAGCATTTTTAGCTTGTGCTAAAAATCAGCTGGCGCTAAAAGCTGAGATGCCCCATATTTTTAGCGCAAGCTAAAAACACTAGCGCACCTTAGTATAAGACCTCCCTAAAACAGGTGAAACACTTTATTTGCATAAATCACTTGGAAAATGGTTCTCCCCTTGCTAGAAATTCCTTCTAGATTTCCTTTACCTGCAGTTGGAGGTAGACTATTTAGGCTAGGACATTTTCTTTGTCTGGTTCTTCTCATGTATTTCTTTAGGGGGAAGGAAGGAGAGAAGTTCTGGGTTATGTGTTCCCCTCTAAATGCGTCATACTCTATTGACCATTTTGTTTGGACATGCATTTTTTTAGTGCGCATTCGGGGTCCTTTTACGAAGCTGTGTCAAAAGGGGGCCTGTGCTGGCATCGGTGCGTGTTTTTGATGTGTACCGTAGCCCCCTTTTACAGCAGCAGGTAAATGGCAGGTTTCCCTTTTCTTAAAGAAATGGCCATGCAGCAAGTGAACCACTTCGGGGGCAGCACTTACCGCCACCCACTGAGGTGGCGGTAAGGGTTCCCACGCTTACCAGGCAGCACGCAGCACTGCCTGATTACCGCCAGGTACACACCGGCGCTACTAAAATTGAAATATTTTTGCAGTGCCGGAAATGGCACACACTGGGGGAGAGAACTACTGCCAGGCTGCTGTGGTAGCCCAGCGGTACTTCCCTTTTAGCGAATGGTAAGCCCGTGTCCTCCTTACCGCCGCTTCGCAAAAGGGCCCCTTGGTTTGTTAGTGTGCGTTAAATAGTTTTAACATGCACACACCTATGAATTAAAGCTCTTTAAGATGAACAACAGATTAAAAACTTCTAACTTGAACAATTGTTTTATTAAAACAAATATGTAGAACAAACCAAAAATACTGAAAAGTGGAGAAAAGGCCCCAATTAGCTGAAAACACGCCAACAACTTTTGACCATTGTACATCCCTACCATTTTGCTTTCTTGTAATCAGAAATTACTCCAACCTTTACTGTATTTGACATGAACTTTTGATTACTCTGTTAGAATCTATTCCAATCTCTGCAAATGATCCAGAATGCTGTGGCAAAGGTTATATTGGAGACATTTAATAATCATTTATGTAACTATGCTTTTGCTGTTTTGCACTGCTGTTTAAATTAATGGTGCTAGCTTATTATATGGTCATAGGTTCCACTGCCCAGCTTCTATTTAATGTCGTTTACACTGTGGAAAAAATAAATTGTGAATGGTTCAACCCTTTCTTATTCTCCTAAAGTTGGAGATGAATGTTTTCTGAGTTGCAATATCCTGACTATTAACAAATAACAGCTGAACCATTACACAATTTCCACTTCTTTAAAACTCAAATATATCCGATTTTCAAAGAGGAGTTTCAGAGATGTCTGGCAATTCACCTGAAGTATATGCATAGGTGAAGTGTATTTTCAGCAGCACTGTATATATAGTGTGTGTGATGCTGAAAATACATATCTAAACATACACTTATGTGCTTATGATGTGCAGATATGGGGTGTCTATACATCTAGCATGTACTGTTTATTTGGGCTACATACTCCAGGTTTTACCTTTTTGGGCACGACCAGCCCAAATGTATATATTTGATGTATAGATGCTCAATATCTGCACCTATACATCTAGAGTAGGTACATAGGGTCAGATGCTATATAAGGCACCTAAAAAATCCATGCAGTAAATATTTCTGCTTAAGCATATACTACAAGTGACTCCTAGATTTAGGCACATTATATAGAATACACTTAATTGATATCCCAGTGCCTTAAACTATGTGCTTTTTACACCAACAAAAGCATGGCATAAATCCCTGCACGTAGATTTATGCTCCCTGGACCATATTCTGTATCTATTCGCATAAATTTGGGAATGCTCACGGAATGCCCATTTACCCGCCCATATCCATGCCCCTTAAGAACTGTGCATATTAGAATTTAAGTGCAGATTATTAAAGAATACGCTTAGCGAGTTGTGCATGTAAAATTCTAATTATTGCCAATTAGTGCTCATTATTGCTTGTTAAGTGCTGTTATCAATGCTGATTAGCTTGTTAAGCCAATTAAGTTAAATGTGGTGGTATAGAATACACCTGGATTTTGGCACAGATCTCTAGGCTCACTATATAGAATACGGCAGATAGGGCCCCACCCCTGGAACACCATTTGCATTCCCATTTTTTATTCATGTATAAAACTAAGCATACATCAGAGTGTATGTATAGTTTTATACATGCAACCCTGCTGAAAATGAAACTCAAGGGGCAGTTAGAAATCTGACACAGTGCCAAACATCTAAGTGAGCATAGTATGTGATCTGGATTCAGTGCTCGTTCTTGAATATGAAGGGTTTTGATGTTTACGTAAGTAGTAAAATGTATTAGAAAGGTGCCAATCTGTTAATTTTATTCACATACACTTTTAATACTTTCAAGCAGAAACACTAACTGTCAAGTTTTGAACCCTGGCTATGGTCCATTCATACATCTTTCACATACATTCATAATTCAGTCATTTAGAATAAAACTATCTAGAATGGAGAATGTATCTCAGATTTACGTACCTCATGCTTGGATCAGTAATGTATCAGCATTCAGGCTGACAACTGTTAAGAAGTTTCCGCAGGAAAAATGTGAATACCAAGAGGGTAGCAAGTTTGTAGGTAAAGGTGCTTGTTCAAGGAGGCAAGGGAGGGTCAGCAGGAGGGAGGTGGGATTAAAACACTGCTGGAACTGTCTTGGGATCAGAAGCTAAAATCACAAAAATTACAACAAGATTCATACACTGCCATTGATTGTAGCCTCAGTTGCTGGGACTTAAATTAAGTCTTGACAATTAACACTATCATGAGCTAATTCAAATTTTTTGGGATCTGTTACTATTGGGCTCATTTTTGAAAGAGGAAAATGTCCAGAAAGTGTCATAAAGCAGCTTTTGGATGAATTTCTTCTCGAAACGTCCAAATCGGTATTTTCGAAACCTATGTTGCAAACGATCTATGCAATTCGTCTGCAGTGTATCCAAATCAGAAAGGGACATGTCGGGGGTGGGATGTTCCTAACACTTAGACATTTTATAGCCATAATGGTACAAAGCAAAATTGTCTAGGGCTACAACTTCAACATTTTGTTCTAGACCTGTTTTTTGAACGAATAAGGCACAAAAAGGTGCCCTAAATGACCAGATGACCACTGGAAAGGTTCAGGAATGACTCCCCTTACTTCCCCATTGGTCACTAACCTTGTCCCATCCTCCAAAGGTGTGAATAAAAACAGTACATACCAGCCTCTATGGCAGCTTCAGATGTTCTATTAGAGCAGCAAGCAAGTCCCTGGAGTGGTGCAGTCGTTGATGCAGTGCACTGTTGAGAGGAGGACTCAGGCCCATATTCCATTCTACCAGTTATACTTGTGGAAAGAGAGATCCCTCCCACACCCACCAGAAACTTGTTGTACCCACATATAGGTGACCCCTTCACCCATAAGGGCTATTGTAGTGGTGTACAGTAGGTTTTTGTGGGTTTTGGAGGGCTCACCATACGGTATAAGGGGGGGAACAGTGAGATATGAACCTGGGAGCTTTTATATAAAGTCCACAGCAGTGTCCCCTAGGGTGCCTAACTGCTCTCCTGGGATGTCTGGGTGGCTAGTCTACTAAGAATACTGGCTCCTCTTACATGCCAATGGCTTGATTTTGTGCATTTTTCATTTGGACTTTTTTTTTTCCAAAAATGGACCAAAAAGATAAATACACAGAGCACAAACACATCTTACATATAGCCATTTTTGAAAAAGAAAGATAGATGTTATATTATATTATATTATGCTATGTTATCGAAGATTTATCTCTTGCCAACTCTCAATATAATAGATTCAAGGTGAGTTACAATCAATAAAAGCCAAAAACTGCCAACAAAACACCAGGAAGCTACAGATAATCATAAAGGAAAACATACTCAAAATATAAGTTAAAAAAAATAAATATGAGAAAGCTAAGAAAGTTAATCCCCCATCTATCAAACAGTTGAGTTTTTAAGGCTTTACAAAACAAAAAAATAATTTTTCATCAAATGTAATTGAAGTGGAAGGTTGTTGCAATAATGAACCACTAAGAAAACAAATGATTGAGAGAAGGTGGCCTTGAATCATATATTTTTTGTTGAAGGAAAGATTAGCAATATATAATTGCATCTCTTGGAAGTTATCCTAGATTTTAACACAGTCACCAACTGAGATCCGCCTTCAGAGCACATTCATTCCAAAAATGTAAATATTAAACAAGGTGCCTTGAAAATAACCCAAGGCTTCATAGGCAACCAATGCAATTCACCCAATAAAGGACTTACATGATCTAGCCTAGTCTTCTAAATTATTAACCTAGTAGCTGAATTCAGAACCAAATGAATTCTAGAATGTTGTTTAGAAGAGAGACTCATGTAGAGTGAATTACCATAATCCAATAATGGTAAAATAGTTAACTGTACAATAATCCTAAAATGTTCTTCTAAAAAATAAGATCTCAACAAACATAATTGTTTTAACTTAAAATAAACTTTTCTAATCAGACTTTTAATTTGTGGATCCATTGATCGAGATGAGCCCAGTATCATTCCCAAAACTTTAGAAGTTCTTTCTACCTTAAACTGAGATCCATCATTATCCATAATAATCCGGGGAATTTTAGTTGAATCTATAGCAAACCACAATATCTTGGTCTTGTCAGCATTAAGTTTAGTTTAACTCAGATAGACCAGTCTTGTATCCTTTTAATACAACTATTAATTTTAGAGGAAGCGGAGTCTACAGCCTGATCAACAGGAAGGAAAAAGAAAATGCCATCTACATATGACAACAAAATCTCACCACATGCTGTTGAAAGTAGACCAAGAGAGCTCATATACAAATTGTACAGGAGTGGAGAAATGGCAGAACCTTGGGGAACTCTACAGGGAGATACCCTAGAAGATGAATAACATCTGTCCTTTAAAACTACTGTCTATTTTACAAAAAAGATTTAAACCAATTAAAAACTGAGCCACAGAAACCAAAATCTCATAGCATCAATAATATTTTGTGGTTTACAGTATCAAAGGTGGCAGAGATAAGTTGTAATAATACCATCTCTCCACAACTGCACAAAATACATCTTACCATAGATATTAAAGCCAACAACAGAGTCTCTGTACTTTGATACGATCGAAAACTGTGTTAAGAACTGTGCAAAAGATTATGTCCTTCAATATAATTTGATAGATGAGAACCCACTACAAACTCAATCAACTTTGCAAGAAATTGAATGTTTGCTATAGGAAAATTGGAGGCTGAAATTAAATTCCCATCAAAATGTTTTATAATGGGTATACAAACTATAGTCCCTATATCTTGAGAAAACCAACCCAATTTTAAAGCAGTATTAACAAACAAAACAAGACAAGTTAATAGCTCCGCAAGTTTCAACTATAAAAATCAAACCCAAATCAGATCCACAAATTAAATCCCATATTAGATCAGATTTATTACAAATTAACCTAGCATTAAAATAACAGCAAGGAATTGGTAAATCTGATTCAGCAATAACAATTAAGCTATCAAAAGAAATTGGTCTCAAAATACGTTCCCCGCGCTTAACCAACTTCTTTCTTGACTGATTCCCATGGCCGTGAATCACAGTAATACATTGACTCATTGCCATGCAGCAGTCAACCAAATAACCTGAAAACCTTGCAGTTCACCTACTAATTCCAGTTGAATTATCACCAAGAAGAACCAGACTATAAGTAGATATTGGCTCTACCTCAGTCATATAAGATCCTGTAACTGTCAAAAGGTCCAGGATTAGAAACCAGAACCACACCATTTTCATTCTAACTTGTATTAAAAAAAGAGAGAGTTAAAATAAAGGTTAAAAAAAGAGAGCCTCAGCTTAATTCTGCTATCTCAAACCCTCAACTCAGCTTGATTCACTCAAGCATAACTAATAAATCATCATTAGATAGATGTTTTGCTGTTTCAAAAATGGCTATATTTTCTACACAGATTTGGGACGTTTAATGCAAAATGTCCAAAGTCCAATTTAGACGTCAAATCCCCCTCCATGTGTCAACTACATACTGGTGCATTTTCTGATTACTTCAGATTAATTCAGTTGTAAAATTATGTTTGAATTTTTTTAATAATGTTTGCCATTACAGTAAGCTATTACCACAGAGCTTCTTTGCAGTAATTGACCATCATGATGGTATCTTTATAAGAGGTCACTTTCTGTGACGGCCATGTGGGTGCCTATTTATAACCTACTTTATGAAGATACTTAAATGCATATGATGCTCATTTTCAAAGCAGATGGACCTCTCAAAATGGCCAGAAAAAGTCCATCTGCCAAAAATGTCCAAATCACGATTTATGAAAGGCAGTCCTAAATTGTGGTTCTTCCAACTAGAAAGGTGGAGTATTGTTGGTGTGTTTAGGGCAGGATAGGGATGGCCAAAATTTAACAAGTCCAACAATGATAATTGAATGGGAAAAAAATGTCTAACTCAAAAAAGATGGGTGTCTTATGTTCAGTGCATTTTGTCTATCAAAACGGTGCCGGTACTTAAATGCCAGGCCACCCTTCAGGGGAGTGATCATTGAGGGACTCACCCCACAATAGCCAGGACCCCTGCAACCAGTCATAGAATCTATGACAAGGCAGAATTTGTATGTAGAAGCTGAGCTCAAGTTTAGCAGACAGTGGAAAAGGTGCCGGTACTCAGTACCCCCAAGTACCCCCTCAAAAAAAGCCCTGCTTATGTTAGACCTGTTTCGATCACATCCAGGGTATAAAAAGGTGCTCTGATTGAGTAGCTGACCACTGAAGGTGCTAAAGCATGACACCTCCTTAATCCCCCAGTGGTTACTATCTCTCTCCCTCACCCCTGAAAGTGACAAGAGAAAGGGAAAATAGGCTCCCTGACAGCATCATGTATTGTGGGTATTCTGAACACACAGCAAGCAGGTCCGAAGGGTAGCCTAGTGGTCAGTGTAGTGGGCTATAAACCAGGGGACTCATGTTCACATTCCACTTCACCTCTTTTTTTTTAACCTTTAAGTTGTTAGCCCTCCAGAAACAGAGATATATCTACTGTACCTAAATATTAAAGATACCTGCAAGCCTGAGGTCTATTGAAGAGGTGCACATTCATGTACAGTAGGTATTTCCATGTATCTTGAGGGCTCACCATTTAAAATAACAGAGTTGCAATAGAATATGAACCTGGGTACCCTGGATTCAAGCCCACCGCACTGACAACTAGGCTGCCCCTCTGCTCTGTAGGGACATTTGTGCGGTCATTTTTGTACAAATCCTGCCAGACAGACATCCTTGCCCCTGGTTTTTTGGCATTCATAATTTGGATGTTTTATATTGAAAATGGCTCCTCATTTTGGATGTCATCACATATTTTCAAACAGGAAGCCACATGACTGTGAGATGGATGCTTTTTTGGAATGTTATGAACAGCATGTACCAATTCTGACGTGGACATCCTTTCGAAAATACCCCTCCATGTGTCTTTATAAACTACTAGTGAGATTGAGGTGACAGGCATTTTCAATTGCTTGGAAGAAGACAAAAATGTTAATGTGTAAAATAATCGTATAAATTGTGACTCTGCCCAAACTCCTGCCCAGAACATGCCTACATCACATAAAATGTATGTGTACTGTTGGAGCCATGTGTACCACATGTAGCAATTTTATAAAAGCTCTTTTACACATAAAAAGTACATCTGTTGTGTGCACTTAAAGATTTCAAACCTATTTTCCATCTCTAGCTTCTTGTACTGCCTAAGGAACCCTTTTACTAAGATGTACTAAGGAATGGGCTTAGCTCATTTTAACGTGGGACTTTCCAGCATACTCATTTTACCGTGTCCTCCAAAAAGGGCTTTTGTTTTTTCTTTTTACAGGCCCCAGACTTACTTTTTCCATTAGTGCACAAAATCTCCAAAAACATTTATGTGGGAGCACTTACCCTCCTATTTAGGTGTCACTAAGTTCTTCCATGTTAAGTTAGCATTACCCAGTTAATGCTTGCTATTGCTAATCAGAATAACATTGGAATGCCCATTCCCTGCCCCCAAAATAAATAACATGCAGTTAGCGTGAACAAACTGGTAAATTACTGCAAAATGCTTTAATGTGTTTTGTGGTTAGCCTTTTGGGTGTGCTAACTTCATGTTACGATTTAACACCCTTTAATAAAAGGGCGCCTAAGGTAGGTAGCAGCCATACTCACACACAGCACAAAATATTTGGAAAAACATAACTGGAAGGAATTAGGAACTATCACGTCTACTATTAAAACAAAATCAATATACTATAACTAGACATAATGCACGTTTTAGCAAGAAAGGTGCTTACCTGCTGTATACTGTACAGCTTCTTTATGCTCTTAAATATTTCAGTGTTCTTAATTTTAAGCTTTTACCCCTATTAAAACTTAAGAGCTTTAGGGATATCCTCCCAAATGCACAATTAAAAAAAATTGAAGATTGTGGAATGAGTACCAAAATATGTTAGAGTCCTGTGATACAATTGAAATCCCTCTGTGTGATTCTAATATGTTATTGCATCTTCTATGACTCAGCATATAGGAGTCATAATAAGATATTGTTATAGCAGGAATACTTTTGACAATATTCAAAATAACTTACGCATTAAGCAATGATTATTGATCACAGAAGGGTTGTGGGCCAGCCTGTTGAATGCATACATTTTGGCCATATCAGTTGCACTGCCACAGCTAAAAAAAAATCCTTACTGTGGCAGCTGAATATTGACCCGATAGTAACGTGGAGGGGCATAATCGAACGTCGCCGGCCAAATAGGTCGCCGGCAATCTATTGTGGCGGCGGTGCTACAGTTGGCCATAACCGTATTATCGAAAAAGATGGCCAGCCATTTTTTTTCGATAATACGGTTTAGCCCGGCCAAATGGCGTGGTTTTCGCCGGGTTTGAGATGGCCGGGTTTGTTTTTCAGCGATAATGGAAAAAAATACCGGCGATCTCCAACCCGGCGAAATCCAAGCCATTTGGTCATGGGAGGATCCAGCATTTGTAGCGCACTGGTCCCCCTGACATGCCAGGACACCAACTGGGCACCCTAGACATGTGGGTACAGTGGGTTTTGGAGGGCTCCCATTAACACACAAGTGTTACAGGTGGGGGGGGGGGGGATGGGTCTGGGTCCGCCTGCCTTAAGTGCACTGTGGTACCCACTAAAAGTGCTCCAGGGACAGGACTTGTTGCTGCTGTATAAGCTTGCCACACCAGTTGGCACCTGAACACTAATCTCTTTGAAAAAGTCCTTTATTTGAATAAGCACGTTTACTCACAGTTAACTGCAGATCAGAGGTTGTGCCCCACTGGCAAAGAGTCTTCCTGGTACTGAGATTAGCAGTAGGTCAGAGCTGGTAGAATGGTGTACAATGCCCTCTTTCAGCCACATTCAAGGTAAGAACTAAGTTCTCTAACGTGGCTAACACATGAAAGGGATCTAAAACTGGCTTACAAACATGGCCACTACCTCATGGACTAACGGAAGTAAAACAGGGCACACTCTGACCCAGTTAGCAGGGGGAAAAGCACCATGGGAGAAGAGCCCAGTACCCTACACCCACCACAATGCATTGCTGATGTGACTCTGCAGTGCACCTAACAGAAAAGGTGTCACACTCACCCGAGAGCCACATCACAACCAGGGAAAGGCTGTAGGAGGATAGAACACATTTTGCCGTCATGGAGGTGGGTACAGCATTTGAGGCTGGCATACAGGCTGGCAAAAAAGGTTTTTAATTTTATTTTTTTAGTGTGGGAGGGGGTTGGTGACCACTGGGGGAGTATGGGGAGGTCATCCCCCATTCCCTTTGGTGGTCATCTGGTCAGTTGGGGCACCTTTTTGAGGCTTGGTCGTGAAAATAAAAGGACCAAGTAAACCCGGCGAAATACTGCTTATCGCCGGTTTTTTTTTCCCATTATCGTCGAAAGTCGGCCATCTGGTAGCCACGCTCATGCCCGCCCATGTCCCACCTTCGCTTAGCCGGTGACACGCCCCTTTGAACTTTCGCTGGTGAGGCGACGGGAAAGTGGCGATGCTTTCAAAAACGCAGCTTTCGATTATACCGATTTCGCCGCTTTTCCGAGATCGCCGACCATCTCCCAATTTGTGTCTGGAAATGGCCAACGATCACTTTCGATTATAAGCTGGTTAGTAACATAGTAGATGACAACAGAAAAAGACCTGCACGGTCCATCCAGTCTGCCCAACAAGATAAATTCATATGTGCTACTTTTTATTTGTATCTGTCCTCTTCAGGGCACAGACCATATAAGTCTGGCCAGCACTATCCCCGCCTCCCAACCACCAGCCCCGCCTCCCACCACCAGCTCTGGCACAGACCGTATAAGTCTGCCCAGCACTATCCCCGCTTCCCAACTACCAGTCCCGCCTCCCACCACCAGCTCTGGCACAGACCATATAAGTCTGCCCAGCACTATCTCCGCCTCCCAACCACCAGCCCCGCCTCCCACCACTGGCTCTGGCACAGACCGTATAAGTCTGTCCAGCACTATCCCCGCCTCCCAACCACTATCCCCACCTCCCACCACCGACTCTGCCACCTAAACTCGGCTAAGCTCCCAAGGATACATTCCTTCTGAACAGGATTCCTTTATGTTTATCCCATGCATGTTTGAATTCCGTTACCGTAATTAGCTTAAACTGGTTATTTTATTTTACTTTTAGATGGTGTTATAACTATGGGTTGAGAAGTAGGAGTGGTGATGACCAAGGGGAGGGATGATAGATGATTCAGGAGTCTACCAGATTTGAAGATTTATTATAATACCCAATATGATAAAGATTTATGGAATTCCCAGAGGACTGATGTGGACTGTGTTTCAGTATGATGTGCCTGCATCAGGGGCCCTCAAATTGCACATGTATAATAACTAACAATACTTTCCTTTCTAAAATTATCTATACATTTGTTGATGTCTTGGGCGTTTCTAAGATGGCGGATTAGACTTGCTGGCACTCGGAACGTGTTTGAACTCCCTTCACTTTACCTGGAAATTATCGTAGAATATGCCTCATAGTAAAAGAAAGGGCGTCGTAAGAAGCGTACCGCTGACAGCTTTAGGTACAACGATTCAGACGACGCTGGACCGATTTGCCACAAGCACCCCACGATTGACCGGCGAACGTTTACCTGCAGTGGGGGAAAGTGAAGGAGCACTAACCCCACAAGGTTTAGAAACATCCTTGTCCTCGCCAGAAGTGAACCCGCCGCCATGCCCCACAACTGCCTGGGAGTGTCTGGAGGTCCAGGAGCATTCGGAAGTCGTTGCTCAAGAATTACCGGTCGGCGGAGACTCTCCAAAGGCTGTGGGGGAGAACATGGCGCCAACACTGGAATCTATTTCATCTGTGATTCAGTCTTTAACATCCATAGTCACTCAAGCTGCTCAGGAGATTACACAAATAGTGAGTAAATTGGATTCGCTAACTATCGCACTCGAGGCATTGAAACAGGAAACTTCTTCAAATAAAACGCAGGTTCAACAAGATATCTTATTGCTGACTAATAAAACGGATCTATTGATTAAGGATAAAACAATAATTCATCGTAAAACATTTGTTGATGTCTTCAATTACATCATAATTTTCATCTTTAGTTTAGAATGTACTTTTTCTCATTGACAACTTCCTTAAATTCATCAATCTTCTTTTTAGCAGTTTCTACTTACAAAATTTTTAAGTCCAAAGAGTATTTGTTAAGTATAGCCCACCATTGTTCCAAAAGTTCTTGATTTTCATGAAATATTTTAGACTCTTTAATAACTCTGAGGCCTCTAGAAATTATTTGTGCTCTACAGTACTTGATAAGCCTATAAAATAAGATGGGGGAGTTGGAGTATACAGCATTAAATGAAGAGGTAGTTATAATAGGCATCTTAGAGACCAGGTGGAAGGAGAACAATCAATGGGGCACTGTATTAACAGGATACAAATTATATTAACAGAGTGCATCAAATGTGGGGGGAGGTGCACTATATGTTAAAGAGTGAATTGAGTCAAACAAATAAACATTCTATATGAAACAGATGCAGAATGGAATCCCTTTGAAGAGAAATTCTATGTGTGACAGCCCCGGTGGTGTACCGTAAAATTGGAAATGGCTAACTATAAAGTGTACAGGGTGAGGGAAATCTACAAGGTCTGGAATTTTGAACAGACATCTACACAACTCTTTGCTCAATACATAAACATACATCTACATCAAAAGCAGGAAGCATTGGGGTTTTCTCAGTGGTGTACTGATGCTGAACAAGAAGACTGGTACATAGATGATTTCTATCAGAAAGATGGTGTGCTTTTATGCACTGATCAGATAACCGTGAACCCTGTAAATTGACAAATTGCAAAACTGTTCTTTGTGGGGAAAATTTGGTCAAAGAATGAATCTACCTAACACAAGCATCGTGAGAGACCCCGGTGAGCTGTATATGTACCTGTTTTCCCCCAAGTACATAGTGTCGTCTTGCGATCTTATAGATGACTATCAGGGGCATAATCAAAAGAGAAGGGCGTCCATCTTGCGACACAAATCGGGAGATGGGCGTCCTTCTCTCAGGGCCGCCCAAATCGGCATAATCAAAACTGATTTTGGGCGTCCTCAACTGCTTTCCATTGCGGGGATGACCAAAGTTCAAGGGGGCGTGTCGGCAGCATAGCGAAGGCGGGACAGGGGCATGGTTAAGAAATGGGCATCCTCGGCCGATAATGGAAAAAAGAATGGCGTCCCTGACAAGCATTTGGCTGACTTTACTTGGTCCCATTTTTTTTAACGACCAAGCCTTGAAAAGGTGCCCAGAATTGAACACAATATTCGAGGTGCGGTCGCACCATGGAGCGATACAAAGGCATTATAACATCCTCATTTTTGTTTTCCATTCCTTTCGTAATAATACCTAACATTCTATTTGCTTTCTTAGCCGCAGAAACACACTGAGCAGAAGGTTTCAACGTATCATCAATGACGACACCTAGATCCCTTTCTTGGTCGGTGATTCCTAATGTGGAACCTTGCATGACGTAGCTATTTTTTATTTTATTTTATTTATAAGAATTTAATATTACAAGCACTAAAATAACTTGCCAGAAATACAGACAAAATAATACAAGAATTATTTCAATCAGGTAATTATAAACTCTTCCTTAGACCACAAAATAGGGAGAGTGAAATAAGACAAGGAGATCAATTAAACAACAGTAAACAAAGAAGACATGGTATTAACCTGATTATCCCCAGTTATTTATTATCTGAATCATTATTCCACATTGAACGTTTGGTTGGCTTCTTCAAACCCAAAATGGTGTATAGTCAATTTATTTCATTGGAAACATACTTATTGTCCAATATTAGTGGAAATAATACAACTGATTTCATTTTTTCTCTTTTAAAACCAGAAATTATTTAACAATACAAACACTTCTCTAATCCAATTCCCACTGATTAAGGTAATCCCAGTTTCACAGGCTTCACTCCTTTTGAATAAATATACTAAGAGGAATCATTTCAGAGGAAAAAAACTTTAGGAGTCATACCCGGAGCTCTGGGAAAACAACAATCTCAATATTAATCATCTGTAATAATATTCATTTTATTCAAATTTTTCTGGTCTATTATCATCTTCAAAATCTTAACCATTTCCTATTCCTGTAAAACTTAATTTGCCGTATCAATTTTTCATTCTCAAAGGATTCAATTAGGTTATCCATGTGGCTCACTAATAAGATTATATCGGAAGCAAACTTATTTACTACCACCATTAGGTCCTGGAGCGCCTTCCAGATGATATTCAATGTAATCTCCACTTGAGCCAAAAACTCCAAGCTGATAGCTCTTACGGGTTTAGGAGTGGCACCGCCGACACGAGTTCAGCTGTAAACGACTTCCGTTTCAACATACACTCCTAACTCACTCCTCCACTCCTTTGGACATGGTGGTTAAATGATTCGGGAGCGATGAAGTTGTTTCCAGGTCCAAGAACGTCGACGCTCCTTCACCGGCGCTAATCAAAGGACTCACCAACCCAGTCATCTGTGGGCAGCGCATGACGTAGCTATAATTCGGGTTCCTCTTTCCCCACATACATCACTTTGCACTTGCTCACATTAAATGTCATCTGCCATTTAGATGCCCAGTCTCCCAGTCTTGTATGGTCCTCTTGTAATTTTTCACAATCTTCCCGTGATTTAACGATTTTGAATAACTTTGTGTCATCAGCAAATTTAATTACCTCACTAGTTACTCCCATCTCTAGGTCATTTATAAATATGTTAAAAAGCAGCGGTCCCAGCACAGAGCCCTGAGGAACCCCACTAACTATCCTTCTCCACTGAGAATTCTGACCATTGAACCCTACTCTCTGTTTTCTATCTTTTAACCAGTTTTTAATTCACAATAGGACACTACCTCCTATCCCATGACTCTCCAATTTCCTCTGGAGTCTTTCGAACACCTTCTGAAAATCCAGATACACAATATCAACTGGCTCACCTTTATCCACATGTTTGATCACCCCTTCAAAGAAATGTAGTAGATTGGTGAGGCAAGATTTCCCTTCACTAAATCCATGTTGGCTTTGTCTCATTAATCCATCCTTTTGAATATGTTCTGTAATTTTGTTCTTTATAATAGTCTCTACCATTTTGTCTGGCACCGACGTCAAACTCACCAGTCTATAATTTCCCGGATCTCCCCTGGAAACGTTTTAAAAAATTGGTGTTACATTGGCCACCCTCCAATCTTCCGGTACCACGCCTAATTTTAAGGATAAATTACATATTACTAACAATAGCTCCACAAGTTCATTTTTCAGTTCTCTGGGATGAATACCATCCGGTCCAGGAGATTTGCTCCTCTTCAGTTTATAGAACTGCTCCATTACATCCTCCAGGTTTATAGAGAATTCATTCAGTTTCTCCAACTCGTCAGCTTCAAATACCATTTCTGGCACCGGTATCTCACCCAAATCTTCCTCTATGAAGACCGAAGCAAACAATTCATTTAATCTCTCTGCTACGGCTTTGTCTTCCCTCATCACCCCTTTTACTTCTCGGTCATCTAACGGTCCAACCGATTCTTTTGCCAGCTTCCTGCTTTTAATATACCTAAAAAAAAAATTTACTATGTGTTTTTGCCTCCAATGCAATCTTTTTTTCGAAGTCCCTCTTAGCCTTCCTTATCAGCGCTTTGCATTTCACTTGACATTACTTATGCTGTTTCTTATTACTTTCAGTTGGTTCCTTCTTCCATTTTCTGAAGGATTTTCTTTTGGCTCTAATAGCTTCTGTCAGGTTTTCAAGGCAGAAACTAGGTTTGTGAGCCCTTGGGCCACTGCCAAGGAGTGGCAGTGGCAGGTAAAACCACCCCACACCAGAGACAAGGCAGAACTCTGACTGAAACAGCTAGACTTCACCTGCATTTGACTGCCCTTCCCCAGGAGTTGAGCCCCTGGGTGCAGGCGGCTGGCAGGACATACCGGACAGGGCAGGAGCTGAATACCAACTAGGCTGAACAGAGACTGAGGGTCAGAGGGGAAAGGAGTATACATGGGCAGCAAGGCAGTAAACTGGGCTAGGAGTCACAGACAGACAAAACTACACAAAGCAGGAAATGGACAAGCTAAAGGACAGGAACTGAAAGCTGACAAGCAGCCACTGAAACAGGGTACAAACACTGACAGAAAAGAGACAGGACTGAAAGCTGCAGAGCAGCCACTAAGCGAGAGACACAGTCAAACAGAAACTAGACCAAGAATACAAACCAGAAACAAGACTAAGAAATAAGCAATAAACCTAAGCTAAACTACACATAGACTAACTAGAAACAGACAAGGAACTATACAAGAAACCAGACTAGGCAGAAGTGCAACAAGCACCAACAAACCAGGGACCTTAGACGATGCAAAGGCAAACACAGAAGTTTCCAGGTGATTAATAAAGCCCATCAGCTGCTGATGCTCAGCCGCAGGAATCACAAGGCAGCTATGGGTGCTGTTCAGGCACAAACAAGAAAAGCAAGTCTGGCAGCCCAGAAGATCCGGACCGGACTGGGCTGAAATCTGGAATGTGGGACAGTCCATAGCAGCTTCCGGTTCTGGCCACCAGAGGGCGAGGTGAGCACAAACAAGGAAACATTCACATATGTGACAGCTTCCTTCACCTCACTTTTTAACCATGCTGGCTGTCATTTGGTCTTCCGTCCTCCTTTTTTAATACGCGGAATATATTTGGTCTGGAGCATATGGAATCACATCTTCACCTCATCTCTTTTGTACAAATGGATTGTTCTGATTTGTGCATGTTTCAGAGGCAACTGGCTTTCATAAATCAAAATAAAAAATTAATATTTTCTTTCATGTAGATCTCTCATTTGTTTAAATATAACTAAATGGGCTATAAGTCACAAATTCAATCCATTGGTTTTCTTATATTTTGTCCTTGTGATGACTTATACTGTGCCAAAACTGGAAATATAGTGATACAGAATAATAGAATTCAGTAACATCCAAAACTTATTAACATGATTATTGTGTTCACATTTGGATAATAACTGAGAATATGCTGTTGAAAAATGACTCAAAGAAGAACATATATATCACAGAACTAGAAAATGTTGGCACGTTGACTGATTCTGGACTTCTGCATTAAGGTAGCTCTGCCCTCATTATTAAATATCTCTCTTTTAAACAATAGAAAAAACAATATTAAGTGCATTTTTATAATATACCACTGCATTCCACAAAACAAAAGGAGCAAGTTCCCACAAACCATCTTTCTCTTTTGATCTAGGCTAGGCACAAGAAAGAAGGTTTCAACCTAATTCATGTTTAATGTGGGATATAAATGTCATAAATAAGAATCTCAAAAAAGATATAGCAGAATTAGCAAATGTTCAAGAAGAGTGACCAAAATGATAGAGGGGCTGGAACTGCTCCCATTTGAGGAAAGGCTACAGAGGTTTGGGTTCTTCAGCTTGGAAAAGAGATGGCTAAGTGGGGATATGATTGAGGTCTACAAAATCCTGAATGAAGTGGAATGGGTGGAGGTGAATCGGATTTTCTCTCATTCAAGAAGTACAAAGACCAGGGGACACTCAATGAAATTGCATGGTAATACTTTTAAAACAAATAGAAGCAAATATTTTTTCACTCAAAGAATAGTTAAGCTCTGGAAATCCTTGCTGGAGGATGTGGTAATGTTGGTTAGTGTATGTAGTTTAAAAAAAGGTTTGTTCAAATTCCTGGAGGAAAAGTCTATAGCCTGTTATTGAGATGGACATGGGGGAAGCCACTGCTTGCCCTGGGATTAGTAGCATGGAATATTGCTTCTAATTGTGTTTGTGCCAGGTACTTGCGACCTGGATTGGCCACTGCTGGAAGCAGGACTGGGCTGGATGGACCATTGGTCTGAGCCAGTATGGCTGTTCTTATGTTCTTAAATAAACAAATAGATAGATTGAAACTCTGAATGTTGAGCACCTGATTCTCATAACATGATGTCTAATAGCCCTTTACCAGGAGAAAAAGAATCTCTGCATGAATAAAACACATGCTAGGGTGTCCCTATACCCAGCCCCACCAAATGGCACACTGATTACGATTTATAACAAATTACTACTCTACCTATGAAACATTATTCCGTTATTATACTTCCTCTGTGTACATTTGTATGCTGCACAAGCTAGCATGTTTGAAAATATAAGAGAGATTAAATAAAAATGCTACCAACAATAAAGAACGACGGGTATTTGTAACCTGGATTGGCCACTGTTGGGAACAGGATGCTGGGCTCGATGGACCTTTGGTCTTTCCCAGTATGGCAATACTTATGTACTTATGTTGGTGCAGTAGCTCATAGGTTTGTTTGCTTTCTTTTGAGTGTACACAGAATGATGGCTGCACGGGAAGGGGAAATACAGACTAACCAAGTGGTTTCAACTTTTTGAAGTCATGACGACCCCGGTTCTCAATCAAACCTCCTTGGCTAGAAATAGGAGACCAATGCAGCCAATCAGCATCCAGCTCTCATGACCTTCAGCAGCCAATCAGCATCTAGCTCTCATAACCTTCCAGCCTTCCCAATTGTAATACAGGTTTAAAATAATACTTTAAAACGTTGTTTTGGCATTAAACTTCAGTCATACACATTAGTAGACACTAAACTTTACTTGCATGCAAAAATTCCCACAATTTAAGTTGTTTAGAATTATTTGATTCTGAACCATTGTAATTAAATGCAAGTTCTAGCTGTGTTCCTTCTACTGTGTAAGCAAATGCCACTGCTCAGGAGCTGCCCACCATACTCCCAAGACTCCCAGGAGCCTCATCTAGCCCTGGGAACCTCAACTACAAAATTTTAACATCGGGTTACATTTCCGTTTCCTGGCTATTCAGCTCTTTACAATTATGGTACTTGAGACACATATATATACATATAAATTTTGTATAAAAAAAACCAACACCCCTCCCCCGATATTCAAAGCTATTTAACTGGCCAGAAACAACCGTTGACTGATTAGATTGTGTTTTAGCACCTATCCACGATTATTCAGTATGAGATATTCACAGTCAGTGTCGAAAGGTTAACCAGCTATATCATGTGATAACCAGCAGTATTCAGCGCTGACTGGCTAAGTTTAGCAGTCAAATTGGACTGTATATATGGCAGTCCTATCTTTACCTGCTATTAACTTAATCTGCCAGTGCTGAATATTTGCTTAGCCGGTTAAGTTAGTGCTGGACAAAAATCCCTGGATATTCAATGCCTGTTACTGGAAATGGCCCAATCCAAAAAAAAAAACCACACACACAAGGTGTGGGAGTACCACACAGAGTGTGGAGGTGCACTTAATCCCCACGAAACAAAGTAAGGGAAAAACAAAGAGGGGGTAGGGAAGATAGGCTCTTTTCAAACAACAGAGAAGATGTATGATTGTAAATAAAAAGTAATGTTTATTACAACAACTTGACTCAACACAGCCGTGTTTTGGTGCCATAGCGCCTTCTTCAGGAGACTATAAAAACAAATATAAAACATGAATAATGCAAACGAAAAGCAATTGAAGTAAACTTATAAAAACATTTTTGTAAAACATTCAATAATGGACATATGAAACAAACTCATAAAAACATCTTCTTGAAGATTAAAACCTAAATGATACAAATGCCAAATAATCATAAAATATAAACATGAATAATGCAAAAAATAATCAATAATAGTGTAAACAAAAGGCAATCAATAATAAATGTATAGAAAATTGTATAAAAATTATAAAAAATTATTATGAGACATATCAGAGATGCAAAAGCGAAATCATAAGCATTAAAATACACTTAAAAACATATTTAAAAACACATAGTATTAGACACTGTAAAATGGTGATTCAAGGGAAATATTTTTGTGTGAAAAAACATAAAACAATGTATTGTACGATACTGTATATAGTTATCATAGGTTGTAGACAAAAATACTATGAAATGGTTCGAGTATCCAAAAAAGCAATACAGATATTCCTTGATGTATAACAACTAAGAGATAATACCTATTTGGGTTCAAGGTAATTGTACAACGTGCTGGGACGTCAGACTCCGAACTGGATTGAACAGTCAACTACAGCACGGCCACGGAGGCCGAAGAAGAACTTTAAAGACGTCGGGTTGGCTGGCGGGGGTTGGGGTCCCCCGCCAGTTGAAGAAATATCTTTAAAAGGCGGCAAGCGGACCTCGGCTGGCGGGGGGTTGGGGTCCCCCACCAGCAAAGGTAAACAACGGCAACGGGGAGGGTTGACGGCGGTAGGGGGGTCCAGGGCAAAATCTGCGGGGGCCCAGGCCCCTGTGGCCCCACGCAGATACACCCCTGTATAGCACATGCAAAAATTACATTCTTATTAATAGAAGTGTCTGCACATGCGAGGTTTAACATTGCTGGGACTTCACACACAAAATGATTAATTTCATTTGGTCCACAGAAGGGTAGTTGCAGCAAAAAAAATGAATCGAGGAAACCACATATCCATGGTCCTGCAGCTATCTCAATACACACTTTCTTGTTCATAATGATGGTGTAACGTAAGGGATTACATATTGCTTCGTATCAGTCATATGACATGGTGGCAAGGAGGAAACATTTTGTACCACTCAGAGAATTTGCGATATACATTTGAGTTATGCATTGTGGAAAAGAAATGTTTCTTTCTTCTAACAAAATTGGCCAACATTTTGGGGACAATACTTGTCGAGTAGCAGATATCCCAGGAAGGACAAGTTATTGAGGACAAAATACATAGGAGTGTGTAAGCAAGGATGCACTCTAATTATTGTGATTATCAGACTTTCCAACAAGGTAATTGTGTAAATTATTAAAAAAAGAGTATGAAGAATAAAATCTGCATCATATTGATTGGGAAATCCTATAAGAATGAATTCTGTGACTGAAGTTTCATTTCTACATTTCATTTTATTCAGCAGGTTCACCTACGTAAAGAGAAATGCTCACAGATTTCATTAAACATAATGGGGTCCTTTTACTAAGCTGCAGGAGAAAAGGCCCTGCGGTAGTGGCGGAGGCCATTTTTGCCAGATAGTAAAAAGCCCCTAAAAAATATGGCCATGCGGTAAGATAACTCGTCGGTAACTGGGCAGCACGCAGCGATGCTTGATTACCCCCGGTTTAGCACCACACTACAAAAAAAAGATTTTTATGGTGTGCTGGAAATAGCGCATGCTCAAGACAGAACTACTGCTGGCGCCCACATTGGGCTGGGTGTAGTTCTGGGATTGCATGCGGTAAGCCTGCGTTGGGCTTGCTGCCGCTTTGTAAAAGGACCCCATTGTACTCTAAGAACCTTTTCAATGCCATAGAATATTATTTTGCCTTGTTCCCCATTTCTCCCCTTGGTGGTTCCTGCTATTTCTTAAGTTTGAATACATAAGCAGCACAAGAATGCCCACTTGCTCCTGCCCAGCATGGCTACCTCACCTCTTCAAAATGGTTGCTGTGACCTCTAGTGGCAGCCTGACAGTACTACCTCCTAAATTTAGTCACCCCCTATTTACGAAACTATGCTAGCGTCACTTTGAATGGGCTGTGTCAGCATTGCCACGTGGCAGCTGCTAGCATGGCTTTTTAAACAGGGGGGGTTACTTAACCGGTTAAACTCCACTCAAAAATCACCCCGGCACTAATCGGATAGTGCAGGGATGGTTAGTAGTGATGTGATTTAACCGGGCAGGAGTCTCTTCTGCCTGGTTAAATCACTTTGTATATTGTGTGGACTAGTTTTTTGTCAACAGTAGAACTGACATAAGGCCATATGTTTCCTTAGGTTCAAAGACTGTCAGGGAAAAATGCTACTCCAATGATGCTCACATTTTGTTATAATACTTTTAAAGGGATGGATTTTTAGTATTGATCATACATTTCTTGTTGAGGTACCCATGGATGATTTTTGGCTTGTACCCCTGAGAAGGGTCATTCTTAGTTCTTGAGCTCCTCAGTTGTTTTATCCATGGTCTCTTTATCTTTGCAATGCATTGTACATTTTCTTCTGTCCTAGTTCGCAGTAAGGCACCTTGGTTTCAATGCCATTAAGGAGATCAAACAGAGAAAGAAAATAAAATATAACTTTTACTTCAGCATAGAATACTGTAGAATATTTACTTGTAAACAAAATATAACTTTCTTTGCATTGTGATGTAATATGTCAAAATACTTACCTCACTGGAGCTTTCTTATACTGAATATCCAGTGAAATCAGGAGTCATGCTGCAGTAACCACATGACTGAGTCTAAGTTAAGATCACAGTAGAGCAATCAGTCCAAGCATCTGCACTCAAAGCCCCAAACATCTGCATCATACAAATACATGCAAGAAGATAACAATGGAGATAGAGGTGGGCTCACTGGTGGATGAAGATGTTGTGTTAGCCCATTGGGATTCCAACTCAGGAGGTGCATAGTAAGTGATGTAATCTGTAATTGCTGCATTTATTTCATCAAAAAAAAATTTGTTGGAATTCCAGGACACCTTTATGAAATAAAACCAAATTTATCTGCTTCTTCATTGGGTGTTGTGGCACAGCCCCTAGACAGCCCTGCAAACAAGGACCAATATTTAATTTTCTCAAGACATGCAAAACCTCAGGTTTTTGGTTTCATAAGATTTGATGTAATTATTTGTATTCACTGAAATCATTGATATTTTTTTCAAAGGTCATGAAATTTTATATATTTTCAGAATGATAGGCCACTGGGGACCATGACCCAATTCAACTTTTTGCCTCAGAAGGCATCAACAATGAGGATGCTTGAGGGGACAAGGGTGGAGGATGATTTGCTTGGTTCTTCTGCACCTACTTAATTAAGCTGGCTTGAAGTATTTAGCCTATTTGTGGGCCACACTATTTGTTTATTGCAGCCACCCAATATGTTTTGTCACCAAAAATATTATAATGCCTCTGTGTCACTCTATGGTGCAACCTTAACTTGAGTATTGTATTCAATTCTGCCTTAAAAGTGGTGGTTTTCTCTGAGGGCTCTCTTTCAAATATTTTCAAAAATAATAACATAAAGAGTGGGTTTATCGACTGGTACGGTGCTATTAGCCCATATAAGTAGTATTAGATCTTTGGTTGAGTAGTTTCGTTATATAGGCCTCAGCATGGGAGCTAAGCAATCAGTCAGTTCAAATGTGGCTTAGAACAATCCCACTATCGTCACTGGTCCATGCAAATTTAGTTCTAACAGTTTCTACATCTATTGTCCAATACTTTAACAACTTATAGTTTAATGAAATATTACTTAGCTTGTCAGCAAACAGCGTTGGGTACAGAGGGTTCTTCAATCCGACATGGCACATGTTTCGCCATCAAGCGGCTTTTTCAAGAATAACCCCCCTGAATGAAACAAAGTGTATAGGTCAAAATTTACAATCACCCAAAAACATAAAAGCTAGTTACAGAAGGAAGATGGTACACCTATGAAACAAGTGGCTAGAGTACTGCTAGCAGTCAGAGTGCTTCTTACACAAAAATCAGAGCTATTCAAAACTGCTTGAACTAATAGAACCCAAGAATTTCAGTAGCTTCCCCTTCTGGGGGGAGGGGGCAGAGTACCATCAGGCAGTACATATTTAAACTGTAGTCTGTTACCTGTGCTCTCTTTGTCTAATTGATACTCACACTGATGGTGTGCGTGTAGCTATACATTACATTCGGAGGATACCAAGTTCCACATCGTATGATACTCGGAGGAATATATCATTGAAAACATCAAGACATTTGAAAACTGTCTGTAGAATCCTCTCTTGTCATTGGTGTGACCCCTGACGCAGGTGCGGCAGCACCGAAACATGGCCCGTGTCGGGTCTTTCTTCAATCAAAGTTCATTATTAAAGTTATTTTTTCAATGAAAGAATTTTGTTCCCTTCGTTTTTAAAGGCCCTTTGTGCTGTTTTTTTCTGTTTTGATCTTTTTTGTACTTTGTTCCCTCTCTTTGTTACACTTCTAAATTTGCAGTCATTTTTTTTTGTGCTTCTATGTGTTCCACAATAGCACTGGATTCACATAGGGGTCCTTTTACTAAGCTGCGGTAATGCACGCTACCCATATGCTAAAAATATTTTAAATTTTTTCACTGAGGGGGCATGTCTGGGGGCAAAGAGTGGGCGAGTCTATTCTAATCAGTTAACTCATCGACAATACCACGCACTAAGGGGGTCTTTTACAAAGGCACACTAGTGTTTAAAGTGCGTGCTGATTAGTATGCACTAAATGCTAGAGACGCCTATAGGAATATATGGGCATCTCTAGTGTTTAATGCACGCTTATTTTTAGCATGTGCTAAAAACGCAAGTGTGCCTTTTGTAAAATGAGCCCTGATTAGCATGGGATTAGCGTGTGAGCCCTTACTGCCTATAAAATAGGTGGTGTTAAGGGCCCACACACTAATGGCCATGTGTTCATGCCAACATGAGTGTGTGGCCATTAATGCCAAAAACAGAAAATCAGCCATTTTACTGCAGCACTAAAAATGGCCTTAGCGCATGGGAAAAAACGGTGTAAGGGAACGCTAAAGCCACTTTTTTCATGCTGTTTTGTAAAAAGGCCACATTGGAGGGGCATAATCAAAAGGGACGCTCAAGTTTTGCTGAGGATGTCCTTTCAAAATGTCCCGATGGAGGGGTGGGGAAACCCGTATTATCAAAACAAGATGGACATCCATCTTTCATTTCGATAATATGGTTGGGGACGCCCAAATCCTGAAATTTAGGTCATCCTTAGAGATGGTTATACCTAGACTAGGTCGTTTCTGATTTTCGGCGATAATGGAAACTGAGGACGCCCATCTCATAAACGACCAAATGCAAGCCCTTTGGTCATGGGAGAAGCCAGCATTCATAGTGCACTGATCCCCCTGACATGCCAGGACACCAACCGGGCACCCTAGGGGGCACTGCAGTGGACTTCATAAATTGCTCCCAGGTACATAGCTCCCTTATCTTGTGTACTGAGCCCCCCAAAACCACTACCACCACTGTACACCACTACCATAGCCCTTACGGGTGAAGGGGGCACCTAGATGTGGGTACAGTGGGTTTGTGGTGGGTTTTGGAGGGCTCACATTTACCACCACAAGTGTAACAGGTAGGGGGGATGGGCCTGGGTCCGACTGCCTGAAGTGCACTGCACCCACTAAAACTGCTCCAGGGACCTGCATACTGCTGTGATGGACCTGAGTATGACATTTGAGGCTGGCACAAAATATTTTTAAAGATTTTTTTGAGGGTGGGAGGGGGGTTAGTGACCACTTTGGGGAGTAAAGGGAGGTCATCCCCGATTCTCTCTGGTGGTCATCTGGTCAGTTTGGGCACCCTTTTGTGCCTTGGTCGTAAGAAAAACACAACCAGGTAAAGTCGTCCAAGTGCTCGTCAGGGACGCCCTTTTTTTCCATTATGGGTTGAGGACATCCATGTGTCAGGCACGCCCAAGTCCTGCCTTCGCTACGCCGCTGACACACCCTTGGGAACTTTGGCCGTCCCTGCAACGGAAAGCAGTCGGGAACGTCCAAAATCGGCTTTCAATTATACCGATTTGGACGACCCTGTGAGAAGGATGCCCATCTTCCGATTTGTGTAGAAAGATGGGGGTCCTTCTCTTTTGAAAATGAACCTGATAGTACTTTCAGATCCCCTTGGCTTACTTCATGGAATGTAGTTATGAGAAGGGATTGTAGCTCAAAAACAGAAGGGCTTCTGCTTTCTTTTCCTTTTTTTTCTTTTGAAAATTTCATTTCCGTTCCTTGCTTAAAAGTGTGTCTTGTATTCTAACTACAATAAGGGAAGGGAAGAGGATGGGATGCGATATACTGTCCTTCTGTGGTTACAATCAAAGTGGTTTACATATGATATCACCCTTGTGCCATTATGTTTGATAGTTATCTATGTGCAGCATAACATGTGGTCTGATGGTTTTCACATTAGTAAGTGGTAAGATGAATGTCTGTACCATTGAAACATTTTTGTTGATGCTAGATGTGCATTCCATATGGTTGCTTTGTAACATTGTATTATCTATTTTACAGAAGGAAGCTTAGAGGTGTGGGACAGACACCTGTGGGACAGACAGATGTGGGACTGTGTGTGTTTCCTTTCCCTGAGCAGGTGGCTCAGCCCTTTACACTCTATCATTAATTACTAATAATTGATAGAGGCACTCTGGGCATTGTTATGAAGTTGGACTGTTTTAGAGTATGTGATTAGCAGATGTTCAAATAAGTAATAATGAGAATTGTTAAAGTGAAAGCACTGCTCTTGCAATTATTGTAAATAGGATGATTATATAAGCATCATTAAAAAGTTTTGTTTTCTAACACATGGAAGAGGTTTGCTCATTAAAACAAAGAGAGTGGCTCTGAGTGGCACTCTGACATCAGTTTGTAATTAAGAAAGGGAAGAAAATCAGATTTATTCCTGAACTCCAGACACAAAGAACATCATACAAAGTAATTTAAAAGGGTGGTAAATAAATCCTAATAAATAAATAAATGGTCTTAAAAACTTGATTCCCAAAACCAAAGCTCTCACTGGAGCTTCTTAAGATACACTGCATGACCTCCAGAGAGCGAGAGAGCTCTGGATCTAAGTTTATTTCTTTGTGTTAGAAAGGGACGAAGAGATTTGTAATCCCTTTCTGGGGCTGATGTACTAATGATGCATTACAATTCTGTGCTAAAGCTCAGCACACGGTTTCCTCCCGAGGCTGTGAAGAAAAAAACTTTTGCTCTTCAATGCAGTAACCAAATAACATGAAAATAAGCTGTGTGCCAAAATATGTGCATGACAGAAGCATGAACAGTTGGCACTGAACTATGAGAAGCTATATTTTATGCACAATAATAAGTTGTATCAACACTTGGATTTGCATGCACATCTGCTGGAATGCTATTCACATAAATATTGTTGGTATTGCGAAGTTGGAGCTGAGCAGAGGATTTTTAATGCATGCATGTTATGGGGGGATTCTCTATATGGTGCCTAAAAAAATCCACGTGGAAAACATTTTTGCCTAAGTGTATTCTCTAAGTGGTGCTTAGATTTAGGCAAGGTACATAGAATACGTTTAGTTGATATCCCAGCGCCTAAAACTATGTGCATCCATTTACACCAATGTAAATATTGAAGAAATCCTGGTACATAGATTTAGGCACACTGGGCCATATTTTATAGCTATGTGTGTAAATAATGGAACGCCTATGAAATGCCCGTTTCCCCACCCATAACCATGCCCCATTTTGGCTGCGCACGTTAGAAGTTAAGCTCAGTGCATTACAGAATACGCTTAGCAAGTTGTATGTGTAAATTCTAATTATTACCAATTAGTGCTCATTATTGCTTGTTAAGTGCTGTTATCGATACTCATTGGCTTGTTAAGTCAATTAAGTTACGTGAATTATTACAGAATATGCTTGGATTTCGGCATGGATCTCTAGGAGTGCTATATAGAATCTAGGGGTATTTTACACATAAGTATCAATATTGTTGTGCTCAGAAATATTATTGTATTATATTATAATGTCAGCAGTGCAGCGCTGTATTGTTCAGGCACTGCTCTCCCTCGGCTCATCATGCCATTTCTTTTATCCATCTCCTTCAACAAAGCCAGAAAATAGTTGTGGGTCCTTCATGCTTCCAGTAGAGAAGAAACAGGCATGAAATTCTCACCAATACTGATCATAGAAGAACAAACTAGTCTGTTACTCCTCCTCAGATCTGGTATTAAAATCATCACATTAAAAAACCCCCACTGCATTCAGCTTTTTGGTCATTTGAGCAATTCTTTGCATAACACTTGGTAGCCCAGGATAGCTGGAGTGGGTTACTTTTAATATAATTTTTTGTTGGTGGGTCAGGGCCAGAGGCTGATGGCACAAAAATCTGCTCACAAAGTTCAGGCCATATTTATGTTCTGAACCAAAGTGTACTTAAACTTGAATTCTTCAGACAAATGGGAAAATTCTCAGCAAATACATACAGAGGTAGAAAAAATTGATTTCAAGACTGTAAGCGTAACCCTTTGCTATATTGGAGCCCCTGGGTGGGAGGAGCCCAGAATGGAAAAGTCTTAAGTCCACCTCACACTTGAGAATGCCCTGATTTGTGGAATCTCAGGGTGGGATGGAGCTGATTATTGGTATACAAGGGAGGACAATTATTGTAGCATTTGTCCTTGGTAGCCTGTGGTTAAGAATACTATACCCCCGCCATGTGACCTGGTGAAAATAGATAGGGATACCTGCCGAGCCAACCATGATAGAAGAGCAGGATCATGATCATTGCTGTTAATCTCCTTAGCCAACAGTGGAGCTGACCTGTGGGCTGAGATTGGGGAGTCTCGCCACAAACTGGGCTCAAGAGTAGGATGTTGTCTGCCTGCGACCAGTGATTTCTTCAGGGTAGATCCCTGAAACACTGGGACGGTAATGCTGGATCCAAATCTCCGATGGAAGTGATGTTACATTGGAGAAAACTGACTGTGTGGTGTTATCTGGCTACAGGTCAGGCTTAAGGGGTTTTGCTCATATGCATAACCCAAGAAGGAAAGGTTATCTGCTTTTGTGACTTTGTAGGATCAAGCCTGTGATAACTGTATGCTGCGGACTTGTATGACAACTGTTACTGAGTTCTAATTTGTTAAAGTTCCATTAATTATCTTGACTCTCGTGACTACCATGTGGTTCCTGGGTTGGAATCAGATGGAACCTGAAGTGAGTAGTGCACACCCAATCTCCCGAAACCCAGGTCAGCTCTTGGCGGAGATAACCAGAGAGCCTAACCCGACTAAGTGAGAGGAGCGGGTTACATAAGCTGGGCTTTCTGAGTCTTGTAGTGCAAAGTCCTTAGTAGATGATCTCTTGCCTGATGGGAGCTCAGCTACTGGGGTTCTTTGTCCTTGTAGATCTTTATGGACTCCTCTCTGGCCCTCTCCTGTTCCTTAAAGCTTATTTTAATTGCTCCTTTCCTTCTCCAGCGAAGGAAGTAGTAGTATATATGCAAATGAATATGCAAATGTGCAAAGCCACCCCCCCCATGAAACCGTCAAACTATGCCCATGGCAAGAATGTCATATGTATGGAAACTCTTAAGGCCAGACAAGCAGACTATCAATCCAGTGGACTGCACACCAATGTAACATTTTCCATGGGATGTCCAGCAGTCTGTTGTGATAGGGATATATGTCTGTTCACCAAGAACAGCAACTAGCATCAGCTTCATCTCCTCTTCAAAGTGACCAAACTTATCACTGTCCTGTTTGGCTGGAGATTGGCAACCAGTTCAACAAGCACAGGCAACTCTACAGTGTGACAAGGCGGTGGCCGTAGCTAGAAGGTTGCTAGGCTGTATAGAGAGAGGTGTGACCAGCAGAAGAAAAGAGGTTTTGATGCCCCTGTATAAGTCGTTGGTGAGGCCCCACCTGGAGTATTGTGTTCAGTTTTGGAGGCCGTATCTTGCTAAGGATATAAAAAGAATTGAAGTGGTGCAAAGAAAAGCTACAAAATTGGTATGGGATTTGCGTTACAAGACGTATGAGGAGAGACTTGCTGACCTGAACATGTATACCCTGGAGGAAAGGACACACAGGGGTGATATGATACAGATGTTCAAATATTTGAAAGGTATTAATCTGCAAACAAGCCTTTTCCGGAGACTGGAAGGCAGTAGAACTAGAGGACATGAAATGAGGTTGAAGGGGAGCAGACTCAAGAAAAATGTAAGGAAGTATTTTTTCACAGAGAGAGTGGTGGATACTTGGAATGCCCTACCGCAGGAGGTGGTGGAGATGAAAATGGTAACGGAATTCAAACATGCGTGGGATAAACATAAAGGAATCCTGTTCAGAAGGAATGGATCTTCAGAAGCTTAGCCGAGATTGGGTGGCAGAGCCAGTGGTGGGAGGCGGGGCTGGTGGTTGGGAGGCAGGACTAGTGCTGGGCAGACTTCTACGGTCTGTGCCCTGAAAATGGCAGATACAAATCAAGGTAAGGTATACACAAAAAGTAGCACATATGAGTTTATCTTGTTGGGCAGACTGGATGGACCGTGCAGGTCTTTTTCTGCCGTCATCTACTATGTTACTATGTAGTGGTCTGGTCTGTTCCAGGTTCCACCAGGAAGAAACAGTGCAGCATCAGGAAAGACTCTGTTACTGTTTCCCTACTCCTTGCCTCCCCAAGTACATGGGCTGGGCTAGACAGTCACTAGCTTCCTCTTACTTCATGGCGAGTAGCCAGAAAGCAGGGGCCAAAGTTGAGAAACTCCCTCTGGTCATGGTATTTATATTATCCCACTTTTTACTGCAAGGGGTCACTAATCCTAACACCGTCATTCAAGATAGAAAGGTCATCCCTTGTACCAGAAGACTAAAGTAAGAAAAGCCTTTAAGGGACAGAACCCTAGAGTCTCTACACTTGTGTCTGGGATTATTAGCCAATACCTTCATTTGTATGGGATTTAAATATACTGTGTGCTGGTGTCAGCACAAGTCTTTGTATACTGTTAGCTCATGTGCAAAAGTTGTCTGAATATAGGATGTTTACAGTTGTGCACAAAATTATGCACATAAGCTGTACTGAGCTGTGCACAAAGCTTTCTACACTTTATTTATAGTTCTGTATGCGCATGGAGAGAGCTCTTTGTTAACTTGCTCTGTGTAGTGTACGTACATTGTGGGGGCAGCACCTAATCTATTCCAATCTAATTAGGGCAAAAATGCCTAAAAAAGGTCCTATGCAACTTACAAAGAACCCAGACAATAGTGGGGAACAACAATATACACTTACAATAACAAAATGAAAATAGCAATCACAATACTAATTTAAATCAAATAGAAATGTCTTCAATAGCTTTTGAAAGAGCAAGTGATTTGGAGCCATCCTAATAGTACTGGGTATAGTATTCCAGACATAAATAGCCTGGAATGAAAACATAGAATTGAGTAGTCACTTATAGCGTATATCTTTAACAGAAGGACTTTTCAGTAACAATTGATCCAGTAGTCTAAGAGAGTGACAGCAAAGACATTGGGAGAACAAACTGACAACAGTTTCAGGGGCTTCCCCCTGCAAAACAAGATACATAATACAAGCAATTTTAAAAACATCAGAACTCTTTAAAGGAAGCCAATGCAATTCATGCAAATGACTAGAAACACTTTCAAATTTACTAATTTGAAAAATAAAGCGGACAGCTGCATTTTGGATTAATTGTAATTTTCTAGACAGAGGACTTCTCAACCCAATATCTAGAGAATTGCAATAGTCTAAATGAGATTGAACTAACATTTGCACCAAATAAGCAAAGTGATGTTTGATGAAAATAAAATCTCAGTATATGGTTATCTACTGGGAACTGTGATGAGCTAATCTTTTGTGTGGAGCATCATTTCATAAAGTAGTTAGATTTCTCTATGAAAAGCAGGACAAATTCGGAAATGTAACTGGGCACAACTTGGACTGATCTTACATGTCCTCGATAAGCCAAAACTCATCTGGTAAGCTTATTCGGGGATCTCTGGACCAATCTACTCTGGTTTATATTAGGGATCTGCATTTATTTGAAATGACAAAGGAAATGTCAAATGAAAGTGAGCAGAAAAACACAAACATTTTGTGTGTTTTCATGTGCTGTCAAGTTTGCACTCTTCCAACAGAGTGTGCACTCTTTAGAAATAGTGTGAACTGTTCGCAAAGAGTATGCACTATTTAGGAAGACTGCGCCCTATTTGTGAATAGTGTGCACTCCTTCAGAAGGCATACACACTCTTTGCGATAGAGCATACATGCACTTTGGGTTATCAGGAAAGAGTGCACAATCTTTTTGAAAGACTAAATATTGTTTGCAAATACAGTGCAGTCTTCATGAGTTCTGCACACTCTTTGTGAAAGAGAAGTCATTCTTAACCACATTGTTCCCAAAAAGACAAAATGAAAGAAAACCCCAGAAAAATTGACCATTCCCACAAATGAAAAGGAGATAACACAACGTGAACATTTTCTGATGGCACACCCCTAGCTTATATCCTTTTGAAGGTGCTATATTTACAAGCTGAAAAGCCCTAACCTCTTTAGTGATTCTTCATCCCCCTTATTATTTTAGTGGCTCCTTTCTGTACCCCTCTGAGTTGCATTATATCTATTTGGGATGAGGGTGATCGGAAATGCACAAAGCAATCAAAGTGAGAAAAAAACATTGATCACTTCAAAGGCATTATAATATTTTCATTTCCATTTCTATTCCAAACAAGGCCAACTTAACTATTAGGCAACAGTAGGTGGTTGCCTAGGGAAGCTGCTTCTCGGGGGAGGGACAGCAAACAGCAGCTTCAGCTGAAGGAAAAAAAGTTTTTTTTTACAGCCACACAAATTCAAAGATCCATGTAATTTTACTTGCAAGGATGGTGGACAATTGTAAAATAGAATAAACAATGGAAAACCACAGATAATTAATCATAACTACCCAAAAAATCTGTTAGCACAAATTAAATAGATGTGATGTAGCAGATTGCAGAGCAGGGAATCACCAAAAAATCCTCAGAATCTCAAAGTTTTCTGCTCAATGAGCTTCAGCATATGAAAGGACAACATTAAACATAGGATCAAAGCTTTTCCTGAGCTCAAAAAAATAGTTTATAAATACTACATATAGAGTGCAGAATATTCATACTCATTCACAGAATTAACAAAACTGTCTTCATGCCATGGAGAAAAAAAAACATCAGGTATAAAAAAAACCTCTATAGGTCACTCACCACATACATTTAATATGTGCGTACTCTCAAAAACTGAAAATCGTGACTATAACTACCCAGCACTCAAATATGCTCACAAGAAGTAGGGACTTCTCAAAATCTTGAAAGCTAAGGTTTTCTTTCATGCAGTTAGAAATCAACAAAATATCTGTCCATATGGTCCACTTGTCCCGGAAGGTGCAGTCTATCTAGTCAATAGTTCTAATGACTACAGCCCCTCGTTTCGCCTGGAAGCTTCATCAGAAGAAGCTATACATTAGCCAGATTCTGTAATAACAAAATGTACAGGGCCACAAGGTTATCGGTATCTCAACATGCAACCTGCAGCATTATGAGAGAATTTAGTAAATGGCCCTCAAAATTCAGCATCCCAAAAAATTGGCACTGAGCGGTATTATATAATGACTGTTCCGGGATCGTCACCTTGTATAGAATAGCTGGAAGTGCCAGGATCCATGCTTAATTGAAACCAGATGTATATTCTGGCACACAAGTTGGGTGTGGACTCGCACTACTTTATAGCACTGCAAGCATTTTAAGAGAATGCCCCAACCTGCCCATGCATCTTGCATGGCTATGCCCCCTTTGCAGATCCACATGGAAACACTTAGGGTCCTGTTTACTAAGCTGTGTAGGTGCGCTAACATTTTAGCGCTAATGATAGAGACACCCATTATATTCCTATGGGTGTCTCTTGTGTTTGCGCTAAAAAGTTTGCGGGCCTACAGCATAGCTTAGTAAACAGGGCCCTTAGACACTATTCTATAAATGGGCGTGTAAGTGTGTTTATTTATTTATTTATTGCATTTGTATCCCACATTTTCCCACCTTCTCTGCAGGCTCAATGTGGCTTACAATACATCATGAATAGTGGAGATATATAATAAAATAGACATTTAGTATTATGGAAGGATCTTGGGTAATATGATAATGAAAAAGCATGAGATTAGTATAACAAGCAAATATTATAGGACAATACTGGATATATGTGGAGGAGTTCACATTTGTTGATCTTTGTGGTATGCCTTGTTAAAGAGATGGGTCTTCAGTTGTTTGTGAAAGTTAATTAGTTCATATATCGTTTTTAAGTTGCACGGCAGCGCGTTCCAGAATTGTGTGCTCAAGTAGGAAAAGGTTGACGCATGCGTTAGTTTGTATTTTAGACCTTTACAGTTAGGGAAGTGAAGGTTGAGGAATGTGTGGGATGATTTTTTAGCGTTTCTGGGTGGTAGGTCTATCAGGTCTGACATGTAGGCTGGGGCATCTCCATGAATGATTTTGTGAACTAGGGTGCATATTTTGAATGTGATGCGTTCTTTAAGTGGGAGCCAGTGTAGCTTTTCTCGAAGGGATCTAGCACTTTCATATTTTGTTTTGCTGAATATGAGTCTAGCTGCAGTATTCTGGGCTGTCTGAAGTTTCTTGATTATTTGCTCTTTGCAGCCAGCATAGAGTGTGTTGCAGTAATCTAGATGGCTGAGTACCATTGATTGTACCAGGCCACGGAAGACGGTCCTAGGGAAGAAAGGTCTTATTCTTTTTAATTTCCACATTGAATGGAACATCTTCTTGGTTGTGGTTTTCACGTGGTTTTCAAGTGTTAGATGTCTGTCAATGGTAACTCCAAGAATTTTTAGGGTGTCCGAAATTGGATGTTTCAGTTTTGGTGTGGTAATGGTGGTGAAGTTGTTCATGTTATGTGGAGAGGTGAGTATTAGGCATTGGTTTTTTTCTGCATTGAGTTTCAGCTGAAATGCATCCGCCCATGAATGCATGATATGTAGACTTTGGTTGATGTCATTGGAAATTTCCTTTAAATCTTGTTTAAATGGGATGTAGATTGTTACGTGGTCTGCGTATATGTATGGATTGAGGTTTTGGTTTGATAGTAGTTTGGCCAAGGGTATCATCATTAAGTTGAATAAGGTCAGTGAGAGGGGGGATCCCTGTGGAACTCCGCATTCAGGTATCCATGTGGCTGATGTAGTCGAATTAGATGTCACTTAGTATGATCGTGTGGTTAGGAACCCCTTGAACCAGTTGAGGATGTTGCCTCCAATTCCGAAGTACTCGAGGATATGTAGTAGTATTCCATGATCCACCATGTCAAAGGCGCTGGACATGTCAAATTGTAGTTTTTGCATGAATCAGCCATTTCTGCCTCATTTTGGTGCCTTGCGTCCATTAGAACACTTTTCTGTGCCAAAATTCAGTGCAGAAATTGCACCTAACGTAAAAGGGTAAAGTGTCGTGAATGTTCAAAGAAAATAAAAAAGGTGCTTATCCATTGGAAAAGGCAAGTCCAGAGCACAACTATTTAACTGGAGCACCTTACTGCCCCAAACCCCAAAACACAGGCTGCCCATCTTATTCTTCACCAAGGCAGCACTCAATATTTGAGTGTCTAACTTCAGGCAAAAAAAGCCTCATACATAATGTCCTCCTTAGAGTTGAATAAATGGTACGGAGGCATATGTCAGACATCTCTACAAAAAATGAACCAATGGCAGATAATCTGACAGCTGACAGTTAAAGGGGCAATAGGCCCACGGAACATGAAAAATGCAAGATCATTGTTATAAAAACACTAAGCGCAGATAAGATAAGAATTTTAAGTGTGAGAAGGAACCTGTGAAAAGCTATGAACCTATGATTGATAATGTCCCTTTATATGTTGAAGTTCATTGAGTAGCAAGCTTTGATACTCTGAGGATTTTTTTTTACAATTTCCCGCTCTGCAGTCTGCAGTGCGTCACATCTATTTAATTTGTGTTACATCTATTTAATTTGTGTTGGCAGACTTTACGGTAGTTTTGATGTAATTTTCAAATAACCTATTTACCTGCCTATATGGCTTTTGGATATTGCATTTGTTATATTTATGTAGGTATATATATACATCTTTCTATCTTTATGCATATATATTCAAAAGTATGATGTCCAGTTGTGCATTTTTATAGGATTGTTGTGGGATGATTATGATTTTTGAGTTTAATTATCAAATCTTCTTGGAGGGGGGGTAGAGTGGGGTAGACCTGAAAGTTCATTGAAGGGAGAGGGGGTGGCAAAAGACTGAACGTTGACTTACCAGCTTATAATCGAAAGTGATCGCCGGCCATCTTCTGACACAAATTGGAAGATGGCCGGCGATTTTTTAAAAGCGGCGAAATCGGTATAATCGAAAGCGGCATTTTTGACTGCATCGCCGCTTTCCCCGTCGCTTCGCCGGCGAAAGTTCAAGGGGGCGTATCGGTAGATAAGCGAAGGCGGGACATGGGCGGGCATGGGCGTGGCTACTAGATGGCTGGCTTTCGCCGATAATGGAAAAACAAAAGTGGCGTTAAGCAGTATTTCGCCGGCTTTACTTGGTCCTTTTATTTTCACGACCAAGCCTCAAAAAGGTGCCCCAACTGACCAGATGACCACTGGAGGGAATGGGGGATGACCTCCCCATACTCCCCCAGTGGTCACCAATCCCTTTCCAAACTAAAAAAATAAAACTAAAAACCTTTTTTGCCAGCCTATATGCCAGCCTCAAATGCCGTACCCACCTCCATGACAGCAGAATGTGTTGTATCCTCCGACAGCCTTTCCCTGGTTGCGATGTGGCTCTTGGGTGAGTGTGACACCTTTTCTGTTAGGTGCCCTGCAGAGTCACATTAGCAATGCATTGTGGTGGGTGTAGGGTACTGGGCTCTACTCCCCTGGTGCTTTCCCCCCCTGCTAACTGGGTCAGAGTGTGCTCTGTTTTGTTTCCTGTTGTAGTCCATGCGGTAGTGGCCATTTTTGTAAGCCAGTTTTAGTTCCCTTTCCTGTGCTACCCACGTTAGAGAACGTAGTTCTTACCTTGCATGGTGCTGAAAGAGGGCATTGTACACCATTGTGCCAGCTCTGACCTACTGCTAATCTTAGTACCAGGGGACTCTTTGCCAGTGGGGCACAACCTCTGATCTGCAGTTAACTGTGAGTAAACGTGCCTATTTCAAGAAAGGACTTTTTCAGAGAGATTAGTCTTCAGGTGTGAACTGGTATGCCAAAGTTATACAGCAGCAATAAGTCCTAGAGGCTGTATGCAGGTCCCTGGAACAATTTTAGTGGGTGCAGTACATTTGTGGGTAGTGGGTTTGGGGGGGGGGGGTTGGGGGGCTAAGCTCCCAAAGTAAGGGAGCTATGCACGTGGGAGCTTTTCTGAAGTCCAGCGCTGTGACCCCTAGGGTGGCTGGTTGGTGTCCTGGCATGTCAGGGGGGCCAGTGCACTAAAAATGCTGGCTCCTCCCACGGCCAAATGCCTTGAATTTGGCCGGGGTTTTAGATGGCCGACATAACTTTCCATTATCACTGAAAAACAAACCCGGCCATCTCAAACCCGGCGAACTCCATGGCATTTGGCTGGGCTAAACCGTATTATCGAAAAAAAGAGATGGCCGGCCATCTTTTTCGATAATACGGTTCTGACCAGCTGTAGCGCCGCCGCCAACATAGATCGCCGGCGATCTATTTGGCTGGCGACATTCGATTATGCCCCTCTTAGGGTACCTAATATCCTTACACTGGCGTTACTTCTAAATAATTCTTAATGTTTCATTTGCTTTTTGACTGTGACTACACAAAGAGATGAGGATTTTAATGTATTGTCACAAATGACTTCAAGATTCCTTTCCTGGGAGATGACTTTTCATATGGAACTCACCACTATGTATCTACAGTTAGGATTATTTTTTTCCTATATGCATTAGTACAATCAATTTTCACCTGTCAGTATTAAATGTCATGTACACACCCAGTCCCCCAGTCTCATAAGGTCCTCCTGTAATTTCTTACAATCCACTTGTGATTTAATTACTTTAAATAATTTTGTGTCATCTACAAATTTGATCATGTCACTCAGATAATTTATAAATATATTAAAAAGCACCAATGTCAGTACAGATACTTGTTCACTCTTTACATTTCTCCATTGAGAAAACTTACCATTTAACCTAATTCCCTGTTTCTCATCTTTCATCCAGTTCCCAAACCACAAGGTGGCAATGTGGCATGTCCTCCTTTCACTACACTTTTTAATTTCCTCAGCAGTCTCTCAAGAAGAACTTTGTCAAATACCTTCTGGAAACCTAGGTACACCACGGGATCTTTTTATAAAATTAGGGGTTAATGATAGCCTTAGAAAAAATGGCCCCACAAAAGAGGTACCTATGATCTATGCACAAACTCTGCCCTTTGTTCTCCTCTGTCTATGTTATTTGAATGTTCTAATGTGCGCCTATTAAGATGTTTCTTTGTATTATGCTGATATCATGCATATCATATTTCTATTATATGAATGCTCAACTGTGTGGTTTTAATATATATATTTCTGATACTATATGGTGTCATTGCTACTACTAGGATTTAATTTACCAGTCTCCAAGTTTATCACATTGAGGGGTTGATACAAAAGCCACACAGTAGAGTCTCACAATGATGTCTGAGCATGTGGCTTCCACCACAACATTAATGACAAAATATTCTGCAGTGATGCGGTAAGCTAATTAGATGCATATTCAAAGTATGCAGAACTTGTGCACACTAATCAGGGAAAACCTGCTGACAAAGGCTCTGTGGTAAGGGTGGCTTTACTGTGTGCATATCTGCAGAAAACATTCTGCTAGAATAACTGCACATGAATGGGAATGTTGTTCTGCGCTTAAATATTAGCATTGGAAAAAAAATTCTTGCACATAAAAGTTTTGCGAGGCTAATATATATGTACAGAATAACATTCCGGTTCATGTGCAGATGTGAGCTGGTTTTCTTCAGACAAGCACACAGAATTGTTACCTCTTATTCTGTCTTTTAAAGTTGCAGGCATTTGTTATAGTCACACACACACACACACACACACACACACACACACACACACACACACACACACACACACACACACACACACACACACACACAAACACACACAAAGATAAAGCAGGCATTAAATCCTGAAAACTGACATTAATTCCTCTTAATTAGCCTTTCTATGCTGCCTCAGACCTTGCAGTAAATTTCTCATGTTGCGAGTGCTTTAAATTTCCTGTTTACTTCTGTGTATTGTGGTGGAATACCTAATGGACTAACTACCATCTGTTTCAATATACCGTAAGCCACCATGCAAGTTAATTTTTGCAGTGACTCCTTTTGTGTATTGCCCAGTAATATCAGTGCTTTTTTTGTGCTGGTACGCGCCGGTACAGAGTACCAGCACCTTTTTTGTGCGGTCCGGCTCACCTGCCCGCACCCTTCCGTTTGTGCACCCGGCCGTGCTCCCTGCGCTGCAAAACTTTTGTTTACCCAAAGTCGCGGCGAACCGGCAGTGAAAGCAGCAGGCAGGCTTGCCTCCTCGTCGCTTGCTTCGCTTCCCTTCCCTCTCAGTGTGTCCCGCCCTCGCGGAAAGGAAATTACATCAGAGGAGGGTGGGACGCGCTGAGAGGGAATGGAAGCGAAATGAGCGACGAGGAGCCGAGCCTGCCTGCTGCTTTCACTGCTGGTTCACCGCTACTTCGGGTAAACAAAAGTTTTGCACTGCAGGGAGCATGGCCGGGTGCACGAATGGAAGGGAGCGGACAGGTGGGACTCGGGCTTGAATGATCTCGGGGGCAGGTGGAGGCTGGGGTGAGTCAGTGGACATGGAAGGGAGGGGGAGGATAGGGGGCAAAAGAGAATTGCTGGACATGGATGGGAGGTGAGGGCAGGGGAGAGAGGAGAATCAGTGGATGTGGAGTGGAGGGCAGGGGAGACATGAGAATCGCTGGACATGGATGGGAGGTGAGGGCAGGGGAGAGAGGAGAATCACTGGACATGGATGGGAGGGGAGGGCAGGGGAGAGAGGAGAATCGCTGGACATGGATGGGATGGGAGGGGAGGGCAGGGGAGAGAGGAGAATCGCTGGACATGGAGGAGAGGGCAGAGGAGAGAGGAGACATGCTGGACATGGATGGGATGGGAGGGCAGGGAAGAGAGAATTGCTAGATATGGAAGAGATGGGAAGGGAGCTGCAGGGGAAAGAGGAGAATCGTTGGACATGGATGGGAGGGGAGGGCAGGGGAGAGAGGAGACATGCTGGACATGCATAGGAGGGGATGGCAGGGGAGAGAGAGGAGAATTGCTGGACATGGATCAGAGGGGAGGGCAGGGGAGAGAAGAGAATTGCTGGACATGGATGGGAGGGGAGGGCAGGGGAGAGAGGAGACATGCTGGACATTGATAGGAGGGGAGGGAAGGCGAGAGAGGAGAATCGCTAGACATGGATGGGATGGGAGGGGAGGGCAGGGTAGAGAGGAGATTCACTGGATATGGATGAGAGGGGAGGGCAGGGGAGAGAGGAGACATGCTGGACATGGATGGGAGGGGAGGTCAGCGAGGAGAGATTTGCTGGACATGGATGGAAGGGGAGGGCAGGGGAGAGAGGAGAATCGCTAGACATGGATGGCAGGGGAGGACAGGGAAAAGAGAATTGCTGGACATGGATGGGATGGGAAGGGAGGGCAGGGGAGAGAGGAGAATCGCTGGACATGGATGGGAGGGGAGGGCAGGGGAGAGAGGAGACATGCTGGACATGAATGGGAGGGGAGGGCAGGGGAGAGAAGAGAATTGCTGGACATGGATGGGAGGGGAGGGCAGGGGAGAGAAGAGAATTGCTGGACATGGATGGGAGGGGAGGGAAGGGGAGAGAGGAGAATTGCTGGACATGGATGGAAGGGGAGGGCAGGGGAGAGAGGAGACATACTGAACATGGATGGAGAGGAGGTCAGTGAAGAGAGATTTGCTGGGCATGGATGGAAGGGGAGGGCAGGGGAGAGAAGAGAAGAGAATTGTTGGACATGGATGAGAGGTTAGGGCAGGGGAGAGAGGAGAATCGCTAGACATGGATGGCAGGGGAGGACAGGGAAAAGAGAATTGCTGGACATGGATGGTATGGGAAGGGAGGGCAGGGGAGAGAGGAGAATCGCTGGACATGGATGGGAGGGGAGGGCAGGGGAGAGAGGAGACATGCTGGACATGAATGGGAGGGGAGGGCAGGGGAGAGAGGAGAATCACTGGACATGGATGGGAGGGGAGGGCAGGGGAGAGAAGAGAATTGCTGGACATGGATGGGAGGGGAGGGCAGGGGAGAGAGGAGAATTGCTGGACATGGATGGAAGGGGAGGGCAGGGGAGAGAGGAGACATACTGAACATGGATGGAGGGGAGGTCAGTGAAGAGAGATTTGCTGGGCATGGATGGAAGGGGAGGGCAGGGGAGAGAAGAGAAGAGAATTGTTGGACATGGATGAGAGGTTAGGGAAGGAGAGAGGGGAGATTCACTGGACATGGATGGCAGGGGAGGACAGGGGATAGAGGAGAATTGCTGGACATGGGAGGGGAGGTTAGGAGAGAGAGGAGACATACTGGACATGGATGGGAGAGGAGGTCAGCGAAGAGAGATTCGCTGGACATGGATGGAAGGGGAGGGCAGGGGAGAGAGGAGAATTGTTGGACATGGATGAGGGGAGGAAAGGGGAGAGAGGAGACATGCTGGACATGGATGGGAGGGGAGGGCAGGGGAGAGAGGAGAATCGCTGGACACAGATGGGAGGAGAGGGCGGGGGAGAGAGGAGAATCGCTGGACATAGATGGGAGGGGAGGGGAGGGCAGGGGAGACATGCTGGACATGGATGGGAGGTGAGGTCAGCAAAGAGAGATTCGCTGGACATGGATGGAAGGGGAGAGCAGGGGAGAGAAGAGAATCACTGGAGATTGATGGCAGGGGAGGACAGAGGATAGAGGAGAATTGCTGGACATGGGAGGGGAGTGAGGGGAGAGAGGAGACATGCTGGACATAGATGGAGGGGGTGGAAGACAGGGAGGAGATGCACATGGATGTGGGGAGGGCAGGGAGAGAGGAGAAATGCTGGAAATGGATGGAGAGGAGAGTAGGAGACAGAGGAGAATTGCTGGACATGGATGGATGGAGGGGTTGGCGGAGAAAGAGGAGAAATGCTGGACTTGGATGGGGGAGAGGGGAGAGGAGAAGATTGCGTTGGAAGCAAAAAACACATTGTAAAATTTTTTTTAGTTATATTAAAATCAAGAAGCTGGGAAAAGAATTGGTTGGACTGCTAGATGACTGAGGGATAAAAGGGGCAATCAGAGAAGACAAAGCCATAGAGGAGAGATTAAATGAATTCTTTGCTTTGTTCTTCACCAAGGAAGATTTGGGAGAGATACTGATGCCAGAAATGGTGTTCAAAGCTGACGTGTTGGAGAAACAGAATGAAATCTCTATAAACCTAGAAGACGTAGTAGGGCAATTTGACAAATTGAAGAGTAGCAAATTTCCTGGACTGGATGATTTTCATCCCAGAATACTGAAAGAATTAAAAAATGAACTGGTGAAACTATTCCCGTGCACTCCGCTCCATGGATAAATCCTTCTTATCTGTTCCCTTCTCCACTACTGCCAACTCCAGACTTCGCGCCTTCTGTCTCGCTGCACCCTACGCCTGGAATAAACTTCCTGAGCCCCTACGTCTTGCCCCATCCTTGGCCACCTTTAAATCTAGACTGAAAACCCACCTCTTTGACATTGCTTTTGACTCGTAACCACTTGTAACCACTCGCCTCCACCTACCCCCTCCTCTCTTCCTTCCCGTTCACATTAATTGATTTGATTTGCTTACTTTATTTATTTTTTGTCTATTAGATTGTAAGCTCTTTGAGCAGGGACTGTCTTTCTTCTATGTTTGTACAGCGCTGCGTATGCCTTGTAGCGCTATAGAAATGCTAAATAGTAGTAGTAGTAGTAGTAGTATTGTTAGTAATATGCAATTTATCTTTAAAATCGAGTGTGGTACCGGAAGATTGGAGGGTGACCTATGTAACGCCAATATTTTAAAAGGTTCCAGAGGGGATCCAGGAAATTATAGAGGCAAAATGGTAGAGAAAATGATAATGAATAAAATTACAGAGCATATTCAAAACATGGATTAATGGGAAAATGCCAACATGGATTTAGTGAAGGGAAATCTTGCCTCACCAATCTACTACATTTGCTTGAAGGGGTGAAGAAACATGTGGATAAAGGTGAGTCAGTTGATATTGTGTATCTGGATTTTCAAAAGGTGTTTGACAATGAGTTGTGGTGTGCCTTTGTGTGTGTATGTCCTACTGAGTTTTATAATGTCTACCTGTTTGAGTTTTAGAATGTCTGTGCCATCGAGCTCCAGAATGAATGTGTCATTTTAATCTGGAATGCATATGTGTGTATGTGTGTCACTGAGTTATAGAATGTCTCTGTGTTTATTTCATTGACTTCTAGAATGCAAATGTGTAAATATGTGTCATTGAGTTATAGAATGCCTTGTAAGTATTTATCAGTTGTACAGTTCTAGAATGCTTGTGTATGCATGCTATTCAGCACTAAAAGACATCTGTATATCTCATTGACCTCTTGAATACCTATGTGTATTTCATTGAGTTCTAGAATGCCTGAGTATGTATATATATCATTGAGTTCTAAAATGCTTATATGTGTGTTTCATTGAGTTCTAGATTGTCTGCATGTATATCTATGTCACTGAGTTCTAGAATGACTGTATGTATTTATTTCATCATGTTCTAGAATGCCTGTGTGTGTGTTTTATTGAGCTTTATAATGCCTGCATATGTATATATGTGTCATTGAGTTCTAGAATGTCTTTATATGTGTTATTGAAGCCATATGTAAAATTTATGTGTGGATGCATAAATTTGCATGTGTAAATGTCAATTCCAATTAGCACCGATAATTGATTGTTAAGGCCCAATTATTGGCGCTAATTGGCTCCTTAATCAAATTGTGTGTGCAAATTCACATGCATAAATTTGTATGCACAATTTAAAGTGAAATTTATAGAATTTGGGGGATAGGGAATAATTTTATGAAGATTTTTATGCTCATATATCCTAATGTACATGCATAAAAATCCTCTTATAAAATTAACCCACAGGTACAAGTGCATGTTTTGACAGGCAGGTGTATATTTATGCATGACCTCCGTATAGGCAGGTTCAGCAGAGGCATTTTGCTGGAATGTGGAGCGAATGATGAAGTAAGCACCTTGCTTATAAATACTTACCTATATCGTCATTTACAGCAGCTCCAAAGCTGGTTTAAATATCCACGGCCACATTTCAGCCAGTATTTCAGCTGTTTCTGTGCTGGTATTTTATAAAGACACACACGCGCCTTTGTGTGTTTATAAAATAGGCTTAAAATAGGTGATTACTCCTTACTTGGCCTCCTGACCTTGGTGGCCTGCTATAAATACTCTACTCTGGAATTCCACCTTTCCTGTTTAGCTTTCTCATACCATATACACCATCAAGGAATTTAAGTTCCATTTCCGAAGGCCAGTTTGTAATCCCTAACCCTTCTTCAGGTATGCTCTCATTTAGCTGGAACTACTGTTTTAGCATTACTGCACCTACATTATGGAACTCTTTAGCACTGGAAGGAACTCTCATTAAAGAATTTTAAAACATTTCTCAAAGTCATATTATTTTAAACAGATGTTTCCTACTATTAAGGGGGAAATTCTATATATGGCACCAAAATATCGGTGCTGAAATCAGTACCAACTAAGCGTATTTTATAATCGGTGCCTAGATTTAGGTGCTGATTGTAGAATACGCTTAGTTGAGGTTTCAGTGCCTAAAACTATACGCATCCATTTACACCAATGAAAATGTGATGTAAATTCTGGCACGTGAATTTACCTGCAGAGGGCCATATTCTATACCGACACGTGCAAATTTCAAAATGCCCATGAAAAGCCCATTTCCCTTCCCATAACCATGCCCCTTTTTGCCTGCATGCATTAGAAGTTCACCGCACTTCGTTACAGAATACACTTAGCGAGTTGTACACCTAAATTCTAATTAGTGCCAAAGTGCTTGTTATTGCTTGTTAAGTGCAGTTATCAGTGTGCTATATAGAATCCCTAGGTAAATGTTTAGCTAAATGATTATAAATATTTACCACCCCCAGAGTGGTCCTGATGTGACTTAAATTTAACCACTGTCTTTGTTATCTTTATCATGCCCTTCCATCCTAATGTATCTTACCCCCCTGTTTACTAAGCCACGTGGCAATGCCAATACAGCCCATTTAAAGTGTCAGCATTAGCTCACGGCAGCCACTAGCATGGCTTAGTAAACAGGAGGGTTAGTTAATTGTAAGTATATTCCCAAACTCTTATAAGTTGGAAACATTTTAATCAAAATGTAAACTGCTAAGATGTTTTTAATGATTTTGTGGTATGGCAATTAAAAATGAAATGTGAAATAAAATTATTTTTATATTATTTTAGCTTATTAATGTCACTTGAAACAGAGTAAGCACTCAAAACTGTACAATACAACAACAGCGACCAGTGTTTGCTTAACACATTGCCCCCCCCAATCCCCTCTCCCTCCCAACAAAAAATAAACATCCATCCCATCACAGAATAAGAGACCATCTCAACCTGAGTCAACCGTGTCATTTCTTCATGATGACCCAGATCCCAAGACAGCTAAGGCACACACAACAACCCCCCCCCCCCCCCCCCAAACACACACACACACACACACTAGAATAATATGCTCTGGATTACAAATTCAATAAAATGAATTGTGGGCATGGTGTGGTAAAGAGTCCCAAACAAAGTCCATGTGTGTTGAATAAGGCTTTTTTATTGTACAAAAATAATTACTTTCAAAGATATCTTGTGGTGAACTCTTATCCTAGTTGTCACTCTGCTATCCTATATAGTATTAGTGTCACCCCCCCCCCCCCCATCACCAGTTTGACCTTCCCTCTCATTTCAATTACGGTTTCTGCTAAGCTTTGCATGTTGTGTGGGTGTGCAGCACATGACAAGATCCAGGGAAAACACTTCAGTTTGCTATCCCCCTCCAAAAAAAAAAATCAGATTGCAAAGTTCACAGTATCTTGGAGAAAAGGTTCATTTCAGTGAAGCTGTGCAAGAGTTGCTGTCATCTTTCAGTGTTCCTGTTAACACAGCTTCCATTCCTCACTTTACAAGGCCATAGCCTCAAGGTGGTGGGCAAGTAATTTTGGCCGAGCTGCATACATAGGCGATAGTTTTAAAAAAATGGGAGGGGAGTGGTAGGGTGAGGTCCAGAGCTTAACTATTTGTTGAATGAAAAAATATTTCCTCCTATTTGTTTTAAAAATATTTCCATGTAACTTCCTCGAGTGTCCCCTATTCTTTGTACTTTTGGAACGAGTAAAAAAAAAAAATCAATTTACTTCTACTCATTCTACACCACTCAGGATTTAGCAGACCTCAATCATATCTCCCCTCATCCATCTCCTCCCCAAGCTGAAGAGCCCTAACTTCTTCAGCCTTTCCTCAGCTCAGCTACATTGTCGTGCACTACCTGATTAACGCATGGTTATCATGTGACCCCCTACAACCTGCAAAATAGGTGGTGGCAGGGGCTCACACACTAATGGCCATGTGCTAATGGGAAAATTAGCACATGGTCATTAATTTAAAAAAAAAAATCAGAAATTCGGCCATTTTGTCCATGCATAAAAATTGCCTTAGCATGCGGGAATGACCCACATAAGCACGCACTAAGGACACTTTTTACCACAGTTTAGTAAAGAAGCCCCCATGTTGAATAATAGTGAATAGCACTGAATTATTTTTTGATCATGAAGAATTTTTGCTCACATCAACCCAAGTCCCTATATAATTTGCACCCTGGTATCATTGCCCCATTCATTATCCTTCTTCCACCTGATTTCTGTCTATATTCTCTTTTAGTGAAATACGTCCTAACACTACTTGTTCTTAGCAGGTAATTCGGAAACTTTCTTATTTGAATATTCTTTCATTTAAATATCCCAATGGTATGCTATTGTTTCTTGAAGAAAAGTATTTTTTTTTTGGTCAGGTAACGTGTATATGGCATGGTCCTTTAAAGTATTTAGAAATGGTACAGATTCAAAAGAAAGCAAAATTAAATATTGTCTGTTCTTGTTAAATGTTTCAGAAATTTTTATTTTATCAATATTTATATTCCTCACAATCTTTACATTCTTGGCAGATAACAATATCAAAACATACATGATCTTTGAGTTCATACAAAGAATAAAAACAACACAAACATAAAACAAAGCTATTAAAATACTCCCGATTCCAAAATAAGATCAGATTATAGCTAATTTTCCAATTCCATTCTAGTGCCATATGAATTTGTATATATTTTGTCGTCACTTAAGCAACTGCATATTGGCGACACCTTTTGCATTTGTCACTGTCCATGAGCAGGAAGTCAAATATTGGGAATGTAAAATTTTACTTTCTATCAATGAAAATTGATATTGTCATGGATGTCAGTTTCACATTTTTCAGGAAACCCATGAGGACTGATCATACTTATGAAATGTTCTTATTGACAACCTCCAACCATACAATCAGTACCTTTCAAACATAGGGTATCATCTGTATATGGACCAGAGTACATAATGCCATGTGCACAACTAAGCATCAGTACAAATTAGCAGGGTAAATACAACTTTCTGGTCTTTAGCAAAATATTTTTCTCTTTACAACTTTTCTCAGTGCTCCCTTCACTTCCTGGTTTCTCAGGCTGTAGATCACGGGATTGAGCATTGGAGTTACAACGCTATAGAAGAGAGTAGCCATTTTGTCTTGCTCCTGTGAGTGTTCTGACTTGGGTCTCATGTACATAAAAATGACAGCACCGTAAATAAGGTGACTACCATTAAATGGGAGGCACAGGTAGAAAAAGCTTTATATCTGCCCTCAGTAGAATGGATCTTTAGCACAGTTGACAAAATATGAATATAGGAGAATAAGATTAAGATAAATGGAAAGAGTACTACTCCTATAGCACATGTAAAAATCACAAGCTTGTTAATAGAGGTATCTGTGCATGCAAGGTTTAACACTGCTGGAACTTCACATAGGAAATGGTTAATTTCATTGGGGCCACAGTAGGGCAATTGCAGTGCAAGAATGGTATGCACCAATGCATCCAGGAAACCACATATCCATGATCCTGCAGCTATCTTCATACATGCTTTATTGTTCATAATGACGGCATAGCGTAAGGGATTACATATCGCTACATAACGGTCATATGCCATGACAGCAAGGAGGAAACATTCTGTGCCACCCAAGGAGAGATGAATATACATCTGAGTGGTACATCCAAGATAAGAAATTGATCTGTTTGATAAGAAGTTTACCAGCATCCTGGGAACAATGCTTGAAGAATAGGAGACATCCAGGAAAGACAAATTACTGAGGAAAAAGTACATTGGAGAGTGAAGGTGATGATCCAGTCTGATTATTAAAATTATCAGCACATTTCCAGCCAGGGTAGCTAAGTATATTAAAAGGAACACAATGAAAAGTACATTGTGTATCTTGAGCTGGTTTGGAAGTCCAAGAAGAATAAATCCTGTGACTGACGTTCCATTTGTCCTTTTCATTTCGTTCATTTTAGTTTACCTATATGAAGAATAAAAAAAGCACAGTTGCTATTAAATATGATGAGATAAATATTCAGCCAGTGGGGGTCAGGAATGTAGGTCATTTCTGGCTACCAGCATTAAATATATGGCTATGGGCCCCTTTTACCCAGCTGCAGTAAAAGGGGGCCAGCGCTGGCATTGGCGCATGTTTTACATGTGCGCCGAGTTCCTTTTTTACTGCAGCTGGTAAAAGGGAAGTCTCGCTTTCCTACAGGAAATTGCTGGGCAGCAAGTAAAGCACTTGCCGCCCGGCCATTTTGGGGGGGAGAGTCCTTATCATCACCCATTGAACTGGTAGTAAGGGCTCCCGCATTAACCCAGCGGTAACTTGGCAGTGCATGGCACTGCCTGATTACTGCTACAAAAATAAATAAATTCTTGGTAGTGCCAGAAATGACTGCACACTAGGGGTGGGAAGTACCGCCTGGTTGCTGCGGTAGCCTGTGGTACTTCCTGTATAGCGAGCGGTAAGCCAGTAAAAGGAGCCATATATGCAGCCGGCTGGTCATTAACCAGATAAGTGATGATATTCAACCTTAACTGGTTGAGTTAAACAGGCCAAAGATCAGACCTGGTAATTACATGGTCTTATTTGGCCAATTAACTTGGGGTCCCTTTTACTAAGCTGCATTATGCACTAATGTGTCCCTAACACAGCTTAAAATTGCATACCATGGGGTGCGCCCAGGCATCCTGCGATTGTTGCCAAATAAGGGCACACTAACTACACACAAAAAAATCATTTAAATTTTGTTTGAGGTGATGTGCCAGGGGGCGGAGAGTAGGTGTTCCTACACTAATCAGTTAGCGCAACTGCATTACCACACGCTAACTGGTTAGCACAGGAATACCATACGAGTCCTTACCGCCCATAAAATGGGTGGCTATAAGTGCTCACATGGTAACATTTTTTAATAGCTGCACGCTAATGGCAACAAAAATGCACGGCCATTAACATAAAAAATAGAAAAAGCCATTTTTACCGTTGGGGGGCCACATTTTGCTACAGCTTAGTAAAAGGGCTTCTTTAACTGGTTAAGGGCTGAATTTCAGCTCCTATCTGGTTAGGTGCTGACTCTACCCCCGCACCGTTCACAAAAAATCTGGTTTCTATTTTTGTAGTTAGAAGGGATATCCAGCAGCATTTCTTGGGTAAATGTCACTAAATATTCTCAGATAGACAGCTTAGAGCCATTTAACCATTTAGGAGCCTCTCCTACCCGGTTAAGTGGTTTTGAATATCAACTCTGATAATTACATTCATGTATAATAAAACTTGAACCATAATATAGTTAAACACCTTAATTATTAGTGAACTTTTGTGTTGTAAGAATTTTGCATAATGAACTTCTAATAGTATAACACAATCTTCAGTGATGAATGAAGTTTCCCAACACAATAAAAAAATCACTTCACTAAAACTTGTGCTCAATTAAATCAAGCTCTATTTTGCATATACTAAATGTACATATAAAAAAAAGAAGGAAAAGTCTCAGATGTTTTAATTGCACTGACAAACAGTGCGAATGCTGCATTCAATCACAGGCATGAAAACCTTGGGTTCAATATTCAAAGCAATTTATTTAGTGCCAGCATCCACATAGCTAAGTGGCTTAATTTTAAATAAGGCCGCTTAGCTACATGGGTGCCAGCAGTGACTATCAGCTGGCACCTGCATTACATTTAAAAAAAAGACCCTCGGAGCTTCTTCCTACCCCCCCCCAATGATGCCCCCTCCTTTCCTTCCCCTCCCTCAGCCCTTGGCAATAGGAAGCCCCCCTGGGTCACCCCCCCCCCACCCTCCCAGCCATACAGGTAGGTTCGCAAGGCCTATTTGTATCCCTGGTGGTCATTGGGGGCAGGAGCGAAGCCCCTTGCTCCTGCCCCTTGCGGTGACATTCCAAAATGGCTGCTGTGACCTCTCATGGCAGTTCACGGTGCTACTTATTGCCAAGGGCTACGAGATGGGGAGGGAAGGAGGGGGCATTGTTAGGGAGTAGGAGGGGTCTCTGGAGGTCTTTTATTTTAAAAAAAAGTTATGCGGGTCCAGGCCCGATATTCAGCAGGGCTGCATAATTCTTATGCTGGCTCTGGCTGAATATCGTCTGGGCCTGCATATGTTCTGGTGCCAAGCCTGCCCACATGAGCCCCCAGTATTCAGTTCAGGTGCCCAGATATGGCCAGGCACTGAATACTGGGGGCTAATTTAGCTGATGACAGTCAGTGTTTAAATAACGCTGACTCTTGCTGGCTGAATACCAGTGGGCTTTTGTTTTATAATACTGCTTACCTCTACTGATATATTCTTTTATATCACACAATGAATTTCTATTCATAAAAGGAATAATTTTATGAAGATTTTTGTGTTCATATATCTGAGTGTACGTGCTTAAAAATCCTCTTTAAAAAGCCTTCAAACTCAATATCAAAACATTTTTTTCTAATCTGTGGTCAATCAAGAACAAGTTTAAATGTTTCAGACGATATTGTGAAAGCCCACTGTATTCATCTGATGGTGGCCAGTGCTTCACAGTGTCATCAATGCTGCATCAGAGAAGCAGGGTATATATCTGATAAAAAATGCACCATAGTCTTTCATTAAACTTCAGTGCTAGCAAACTTTAAATGCAAAACAAGCACTTATTTCCATATACATACCACATTGCCTTCATTCTTGACCACAAAAATATAGCAGATTGTTTAAATGAAGCAAAAAAAAAAAAAAACTCAGTCTTTCAATCAATTCATGTTTACTCTTATGTGGTAGGTGCATTTTATCCAATCAAGATCAACGTACTAATAAAGGGCTTTTTCAAAAATATAAAGCCAACCTATTGAAGAATTCACCCCAACTGGCTCTAAAGCATGTACCCCAGGATTCTATATTTTGTGCCTAGCTTGCCACACTGAAATCCAAGTGTATTCTATAACAATGCACATAACTTAATTGGCTTATCAAGGCAATCAGCATTTTAATGGCACTTAACAAGCAATAATGAACACTAATTGGCAATAATTAGAATTCATACACACAATTCGCTAAGTATATTCTGTAATGCAGAGCATGTAAATTCTAATGCGTGCAGCCAAAAAGGGGCATGGCTTTAGGTGGGAAAATGAGCATTTTGTGGGCGTTCCAAAATTTACGCACACTGTTATAGAATATGCATCTCTACACCTAAATCTACATGCCAGTATTTGTGCCACAGTTTGGGCCCTGTTTACCAAGCAGCATTATAGGTGCATCAACATTTTTTAATGCGAGTTAACCATGTACGTGCCTACATGGTTAGCGTGCACGCTAAGTGTAGGCACGCTAAAAACTCTAACGCACCTTAGTAAACAGAGCCCTTTGTTTGTTGTAAAACAGGGGCATAGCCAGACCTTGGCGGGAGGGGGGGGCAAAGCCTGAGGTGGGGGGCACTGTTTAGCCGCCTCCCCCTCCGACCCCACCCGCCACTTTGGATCTCGCGCCGCTGCAACCGCCACAACTGCAAGCCCCCCTCCCCGTCGCCACCCGCCCACTCCCCGCCCCACTGCCACATCATCAGGTACCTTGTTTGCTGGCAGGGGTCCCCAATCCCCGCCAGCCAAAGAGTCTTCTTCAGCGCTGGTTGACTCTGGCGCCTTTGTGGTGTGATCATCTGTTTCTGACGCTTTACGTCCTGCACGGGGCTACATGCATGGTGCAGGACGTAAGGCATCAGAAACAGTTGATCACACAACGAAGGCGCCAGAATCGGCCGGTGCTGGAAAAGACTCTTTGGGGACCCCTGTCAGCAAACAAGGTACCTGATGCGGCGGCGGGGTGGGGGGCGGGCGGCGATGGGGGGGGGCAAATGTAGAGTGGGCCAGGGCGTAATCTGTGGGGGCCCATGCCCCCATGGCCCCACGTAGCTACACCCCTGGTGTAACAGAATGCACATAGTTCTAGGTGCTGGGATATCAACTAAGCATAATCTATATACCATGCTTAACTCTAGGTGCCGCTTATACCGTAGAATACGCTTGTTCCATGCGGATTTTGCAGGCACCATATATAGAATCTAGCCCATAATCTGTAAATCTACACTTGTTTGTGCTGCTGTAACAATTTTGTCTATCACCTCCTCTTTGATTTACCAGTATATTATCTACTACAAAACACTGCAGCTCTGAAAAAGAATGATTATGAAATAAGTATTGCTCCATTATCAGTGCACATCCGTGTTTTGTCATATGTTTCTTCAATTTCCTGGATGTCTGTCCAACATATATTTTTCACACATGAGCACGAAATGCAATATATCATGTGATCTGATTCACAATTTGTATTATTATTATTTTTTTTTAATTCTTTATTTATAATTTTAATTACAGTACTCAAGGATAACCTTGTTCAGAAATACAGGGTCAAAACAATAATAGAGGTATTCCAAACACTTTCCATATCTTATTATATCATCATTTATCCTTCAAAAATCAAATTAAAGTGTTTATAGAGTCAATCATAGTAATTTGAAACCTTTCTTAGACCACAAGTCATGTGCGGGGGGGGGGGGGGGGGGGGGGAAGAGTTAGAGAAGTAATACAGGAAAAATTATCAAATTTATAGGAAAAAGCTGCATTATTCCAGGATATATTTCATTTCACTTGTTTCAGTTCCAAAAACGATTTAAGATGGTCTGGTGAAAAGAAAGTATATTTTGTTTGACCAAGTTTAACTATACACTTGCATGGATATGCGAGAAAAAAGGAGGCTCCTATATCTATTGTCCTCTGCTTCATAGCCAAAAACTGTTTCCTTTTTTATTGAGTCATCTTAGTGACGTCTGGATAAATCCAGACCTTGGAGCCATAAAATTGAGCTTTGAGATTTTTAAAGTAAAGCCTCAAAATAGTGTTATAATCCTGCTCAAAAACCATTGATACTATCATTGTAGCTCTGTTCATTATAATATCCGAGGATTGTTCCAGGATATCAGAAATATCTTGTAAGTCCGGAATATCTTTGTCAGGGCCATGTTCTCCACTTCTAGACCTAGGGATTGAATATATTTTATTTAGGGGGGGTATTGCCTCTGGAGGAATTTTCAAAATTTCTATCATATATTTCCGAAAGGTATCTATCAGAGTTTCCCCCGCTACTATGGGAAAATTCAGGAAGCGGAGATTTAGGTGCCTCTTAAAATGTTCAATTTGTTCAATTTTACGTCTAATGTCCAAAGAATCTTTAGCAACCACACTTTTAAAGTCTTTTAAAGTATCCACTTCTTTTTGTAATATTTGAACTTGCGTTGTTAAATCATTTTTAACAGAGTCTACAGTTTTATGCAATTCTTCAAATTTAGTATTAAGGTTAAGTACATCACCAGACGTCTTTTGTAGTGTTATAGTAATCTGGTCCAACATCACCTTAAGCGTTTTTAGAGTCACCTCCGAGGTCTGCGCTGTGGAAGAGGGACTTCCCTCAGCGCCCCGAGTCGTCGCTTGCATGCCTGGGTCCTCACTAGATTCTCCTATCGACGTATCTCCAGGGTCGACGGGGTTTCCCGCCAGGGCTGCCCTGACGCCGGGCTGGGAGGGATCAGTGAAACGGATGGTGGAGATAGGGAGACTTCCTCTCCCGGCGGGGAGTCCGCTTCTCCAGACAAACCCGCAATGGGATCTGCTCCCTGTAAAAGCCTGGAAGCCCCGGGGAAGAAACGTTCCAGAGATGTTTGGGCCGGTGAGGAGGTTGAGGTAGGTGCAGGCGCTGATCTCAACACTCCTTTACGCTTAGAATAGGTCCCATTGCATAAAATTGGTAAATTATGCAAGTGTTGTTCTAGTACACAAAATTAAATCTACCCCAGAATGAATTAAGTTTAAAAAACAGCAATATTAAATTATTATTATGATTATTATGACATTTGTATCCCATATTATCCCGAACAAGCTCAGGTTCAATGTGGCTTACGTTCAAGAAAAAAAAAACCATCAAAAATATGATACAGTCAGATAACTGATTATAACATTTTAACATACTAGGAATAATTGTGTGTTTTGTCATGAAGCTAGGCTAAAGTACTGGTTATGTTGAAACATAAGAGAGATGGCAACATTAGTTTATTGTCTTTTGATAAGATATGTACTTAATAGTAATTTACGGACTCTCAGATAATCTTCTAAATACCTTATGGGATCTTTTACTAAAGCTTAGCTGGAGTTATCTGCAGCAGGGCCCATAGGAATAAAATGGGTCCTGCTGCAGATAACTCCAGCTAAGCTTTAGTAGCTGTTTTCACTGTGTTACATGAAGGTAAATCAATTAGTTGTTGCATGTAGGAGGGTGATAAACCATATATGATTTGGTACACAGTCATGCATATTTAGGGCCTCTTTTACCAAGCTGCGGCATAAGGGAGCTGGTGCTGGCATCGGCGCATGTTTTACATGTGCACCGAGGCCTCTTTTTACTGCAGCTGGTAAAAGGGAAGTCTCACCTTCTTGCAGGAAATTGCTGTGCGGCAAGTAAAGCACTTGCTGCACAGCCATTTCGAAGGGGGGAGGAGCCCTTACCACTATCCATTGAAGTGGCGGTAAGGGCTCCAGCATTAACCTGGTGGTAACTGGGCAGTGTGTGACACTGTCCAATTACTTCCAGGTACTGGAAATGACAGTGCACTAGGGGAGGAAGTACCGCTGGGCCTGCTGCAGTAACCTGGCGGTAGTTCCTGTACAGCAACCAGTAAACCTGCATTGGACTTACCGCTGTTTAGTAAAAGGAGTCCTTAATTAATTGAAACAACACTATAAAGAATTTAACTTTAATGTCTGTACCTTCTTTGCACCTGCAGGATTTAAATGATAATCACATGTTTATCTCCAAATTCTTAGACTGAGTTAACAACAAACACATGGTATAAATTTTATTAATATATCTATATGTCAGTAATAAAGAGTATTATAATATGTTATAATAAGCAGATTCAGTTAGGAAAGTTAAGGAATGGTTTGAGAAATTTGAACAGAGTTATATGTAAGCAGTGGGCAGGAATAAGCAGTGTATTTTGAAAGATACTATTTATATCCTTACTTTACCACCTAGGACTTATATTCTGCTCACACCAAAAAATGGTTCGGTGTGGATTACAATAAGAGTAACCAGTAACAATAACTGGGAATATATAAAACAGGACTAATATAGTAATTATAATGTTCTAGCATGACAATACATATTTCTTAAACAAAATAATTTTTATAGCTTTATGAAACAGAGAGTAACAGGAAAGACTAATCACAGATATTGGTAGAATGTTCCAAGTCTCAGCTGTTTGATAAGCAAACAAACCTGAAAAATTATCTTTGAATGAAATCTGTTATAAATAGGAAATAATATTTTTAGGGAATTTCTAGTACTGTGCTCGGATGTTAAAACTGAAACTGAGGAAAACACATATGCCGGAGTAAATCCCTGAATAATTTTAAATACACAAGAACATAAGTGTTGCCATACTGGGACAGACCGAAGGTCCATCAAGCCCAGCATCCTGTTTCCAACAGTGGCCAAGATCCCAAAACAGTACAATTCATTTTTTGCTGCTTATCCTAGAAATACAAAACAAAAAAATGTAGTAGAGAATTCTTTCGGAGTAACTTTATACCATTCTTATATTGTATAGGATAGAGTCTCATAATCACCACTATCTCATTTACTCAACCTTGCATAAGCAGATGTTCTATGGACTTTTCCTTTAGGAAGTCATCCAAACCTATTTTAAACCTCGCTAAGGTAACTGCTTTTACCACATTCTCTGGCAACGAATTCAAGTTTAAATACACAATGAGGGGCCCTTTTACTAAGGCACACCTAAAAGTGGCCTACGCTGTTGTAGGTGCATATTTTGGATGCACTTTGGTCAATATCTTCTGCGTGCCTGGAAAAAAGGCTTTTTTTGTGTGCCAGAAAATGGACGTGTGGCAAACTTAAAACCATTTTTGGCCCGAGACCTTACTACCACCCATTGACTTAGCAGTAAGGTCTGACACACTAACTGAGTGGTAAGAGTTCTACATGCATAAACTGCTGATTACCGCTAGGTAGTGCCACGCAGTAGAAAATAGAAAATATTTTCTACCACATGTTTTGGGTTCACACCAAAATTGGACTTACCACCCAGGGCATGTGGTAGCGCCAATTTACACGTATTGGACACGCAGAGGCACCTTCACGCCTTAGTAAAAGGGCCTCTTAGTGAAGAAATATTTGTTCCCAATTTGTTTTAATTTTACTACTTAGTAGCTTCATTGTGTACCCCCTAATCCTAGTATTTTTGGAAAGAGTAAACAAGTGATTCACATCTACCCATTCCACTCCACTCATTATTTTATAGGCCTCAATCATATCTCCCCACATCCATCTGAAGAGCTCTAGCTGCTTTAGCCTTTCCTCATAGGGAAGTCTTCCCATCCCCTTTATCATTTTTGTCACCCTTCTCTGTACCTTTTCAAACTACACTATCTTTTTTTGAGATGCGGTGACCAGAACTACACACAGTATTCAAGGTGTGGTTGCACTATGGAGAGATATAAAGGCATTTTAACATCCTCATTTTTGTTTTCCATTCCTTTCCTAGTAATACCTAACATTCTTTCTTAGCCGCAGCACACTGAGCAGAGGTTTTCAGCGTATGATCAATGATAACACCTAGATCCCTTTCCTGGTCAGTGACTCCTAATGTGGAACCTTGCGTCATGTAGCTATAGTTCGGGTTTCTCTTAACTACATACATCACTTTGCACTTGCTCACATTAAATGGCATCTGTCATTTGAATGTCCAATCTCCCAATGTCCTCTTGTAATTTTTAACAATCCTCTTCTGTTTGAATAACTTTGTATCATCAGCAAATTTATTACCTCACTAGTTGCTCCCATCTCTAGATCACTTATAAATACACAATATCAATCGGCTCACCTTTATCCACGTTTGTTCACCCCTTCAAAGAAATGTAGTAGATTGTTGAGGCAAGATTTCCCTTCACTAAATCCATGTTGGCTTTGTCTCATTAATCCATGCTTTTGAATATGCTCAAACATGACTTGAAAATTATTCTCACCTCTATCGGCAGCCAATGAAACTGGACATACAAATGGAGCATGCTATTGATACTTTTTCATACTATAAATAAGCATTATAACTATATTTTTGTGACAGTCCAGGTAAATTACATTACAATAGTCCAATTTGGTTAATATCAGAGCTTGAACAATCAGTCTAAATTTCTCCTGTGTAAAATATTTCCTAAACCGTCTGAGATTGTGCATTATCCAAAAGCATCTCTTTACAAGCCCATTCACCTGAAATTCCCATGTTAGGTTCTGATCTATCATGATGCCCAAGATTTTCAAAGAGTCTAACTTATAAGGTAAGTCATTCACTATAAAAGAGCTATTTTGTGAAGCTATTTCATTTTGCCCAACCAAGAGAAATGTCATTTTATCACATTTTAGCTTTATACAAAAAACATCTATACACACACCTCAGATTGCACAAATTGAAAGGAGTTGTGTTCTGTACTATTTCAAAGTATTTGTGACATTATATTTTAGAACAGCAATACCTCTGAAAATATCTCCATTGGCATCTACAGATGCAATCACACATAACTGCCAAATGACTTCTCATTTGGACTTTGGCTATGGAGGAGAACGTGATGGAAGAATTGTACTCACCTTTCAGCTGCTCCAAATCATCTCAAAATGCTGAAAAGCTGATTCTCGGAGTTTATTGCCTTGATTTCTTCTCCACAGATGTGCATTGTTACAAAATTCACCATTTAAAGGTGTAAGTGGTGTTGCTTACATTCATAAATATCAAAGCCACAGCTCAATGTGTATATAGTGCTACCTACACTTGCAAAGCCTTGAATGAATATTTTATTTTATAATATGGCTTCTTCTGATAAGCCTCCTACCAAATTCTTGTACTTCTTTGGTGAAGTTACTTGTATTTTAGAACAGGCACCGTGTTCTGGGGGGAAAAAAATGAACTGTTTTTTAAATGCAGACCTAAACATCTGTTTTACTACCTAATCATTCTGCACAAAGTTATTTTACTGCCGTGTGATTTGCAGTTAGAACAAATAACACCTTTTCTGTCTCCTCATGATTGTTTGGATGAAGAAAAATTTTTACCTATAAAATAGGGATATTTATACTCCTGAAGGACTTGCAAGTTTCCTGTGTGAGATTGCTGCAAATTATTTAACTTATTGCTACATTAGGGGCATAGTCCCAAATGTGCAATTAAATCAATGTTAATATGCTGAGTTAAAAACAGAGAGAAAGTGATTGAATATACTGCACACAAAACAAAGTAAAATCACAAAGCACCATCATCTTATACTGAGCAATATGAACCCTCCACCCTCCTACTGCCTGCAATATTAAATCTACGCTAATCCATATTTGGAACTAGCTTTTACCTTTTAAAGATTTCTTCAGCTTGTGACTTAAGGAAGGAAATTGCAGAACACTCCAATATATTTCCTAGCCCTGGGTTGGCTCCTTAGGTCAGCTAAAACTAGGGATTCTATAGCAGAGAAACTACAAACATAAGATAAAACCTGACCAAGTCCATCAAGTTGAGCATCCTATCTCTGAAAGTGGCCAGACTGGGTCACAAGGGCCTAGCAGATCTCAAAAAGTAGATCTATTTCTTATAGCACATGTCTAGGGCTAAGCTATGCCTTTTCCAAGTCTACCTGTCTAATAATACCTTATGGAATTTTCCTCCAGGAACTTGTCAAAGCCTCCTTTGAACCCACTGTGAGGAAATGCCTAGGCAAACACTAGTTCTCCTTAAGAGCATTCCCTCACTGGATCACTTTAAGAGTATGTTAGTTAGCCTGCATAAACAGAAGGGCAGGGCTCAGGCAGAGAGCAAAGAGTTAAAACCCCAGAGTGGGAACAATATAGGGAGGCCCCAAGGAAGGAATCCTCCAAGCTGGCTGCAATATCATGAATGAGAGTCTTGGAAAGAGAGGAGCAGCCTCAAGCTTAGGTCTCCACAGTCTAGGTAAAAAGATTGCCAAGGTAAGAAGTGTCTTGGTTTATTTCTGAAGACCCAGGTCCTGGATGTCCAAGTGAAAACCAGACCTGGTGAGCGATGATGAGGGTGGGCCTGCAAAATAACAGCTGGACAAAGGTGTAAAAATGAAAAACGTGCTTTATTAACAGAAAACCTGAAGTCTGTTACGTCACAGGAACAAAAGGTGAAAAGTCTATTTGGTTTAATGAATACAGTCTTAACAAGGGACTGTGACTGACAGGGCCCAAACATAGTCTGAAGATGTTTGCCACACCTCAAACACAGCCTGTAAACTCTTCTCTTTCTCTCTCTGAGTTCTCAGGCCAAGGCTTACAAGTCTCAAATCAAAAGTGACTTACCTCAGCCAAGTCATGGTCGCTAGCCATAGGTTGTACAGCTATATGGTGAGGCTTCAACTCTTCCTTCTCTGGGACTCCTTAACCCCAGTCTGGCCCTACCTTTTATACTTCCTCTTTCCTATACCTTCGGCTTCACCTCTCCTGTATCACTTCCTCCCTGGGTGGGACTAATGGGTTTAAGGTGGCTTGGGTTTTCTGAGGAACTATCCTTAAGGGTGAGGGGCAGAGTTCTGTATATCCCCTTACACCTGGGTATTTATGAGTGATTTGGAACTGTATATTGTGTTTGGACCTGGCCCAAAGGTAACCCTAATAAGACTGGTCACTGTGAGTTGGAGAGACTTTATGGGCACAGAATTGAGCCTGTGAAGCAACAGGCTTCTTTACCTATTTGAACACAAAATAAAGTATTTTGTTTTACTTTCAAATCCCTGTGCAGTTTTTGCTGAGGATCCGAAGCCTGGCTGCTACCCACACTAATTATATCCACTGTGTAAGTTGCTTTGACCAAATCCTCCCACAACACAGTTGACTCTTTTCTGTTTAACTTTTCTTTATAAGAGAGGTGTCCCATTCCCTTTGTCAGTTTTATTGCCCTTTTCAGTTCCTTTTCCAGGTCTGCTATAATCTTTTTGAATTGGGGCAACCAAAACTGCAACAATACTCAAGGTGTGTTTGCACCATGGACCTATACGTAAGCATAATGATATTCTCAATTTTTCCCATGACCAACATCAACCTTTTTGCTCTCTAGTTTCCCATATCACCCATAGACCTTTTGAAAATTTGGCTTTACATCAGACACCCTCAAGTGGTCAGGTAGTATAGCTGTTTTAAACAGTAGGTAGAAGGTTATTAGTAACAGGTTAGCAATTTCATATTTGAGTTCTTTCAAATCTTTCAGAATGCAAGCATCTCGTTTCCTTTGTTATACTTTTAGATTTGATCATTATTCCTCACTTCTGTTTAACTTACATTGGCTTCCTCTTCAATATAGTATTAGTTTCAAAATTATATTCTTTAATTTAGGTTGCTCTGTGATGGAGCTCTGTTATATCTGTCATCAGTTACAATTCCCTTATGTACCTAAGGTCTTTAGATCACTTAATGGTCATCATTAAATATTAAATATAATCTGGGTAACCCACAAAGATCGGTTTCAACATCAAAATTGATAAACTCTAATAGAAACCTTAATTGAAAATCTTAAAATGTACATTAAAAATGTGCTTACTAGTGATATGTAAAAAATAAAATTGTATAAATATTTATGTATTGTGCTCAGTTTTTTGGTGTATTGCAGCAAACTAACTGGTAGCTCAAATCGTGCATGGACACCCCATTTACATCATTGCACATCCTACCTCCATCCTAACCAAAACTCAAAATTGATAGACAGTTCTCAAAAAAAACGATGTTTCTAAATATGATGGGTATTTTATAATAACTACTTAGCTTAGGTGGAGTTTGTGCAAGTCCAAAAAGATCTTCTTTCAACAAGTTTTTAGTTACTGCAATACTTTTTTTTAACATCAATCCGTGCAAAACATTAAAACAGAGGATCACTTGTCCAAAGTTTTTAGCTCCCTACATGGGCCATGTTTCGCCAACTGACGGCGTCTTCAGGGGAACTGACTCGTCAGCAAAACCAGGGAGGAACATCACCCTGTCCGGTTCAAAAACCTACATTAAATATTTCCTGCTCCTGCTCAGGGCCGGTCTTAGCAAGTGCGGGGCCCTATGCAGACCAATTTGGTGGGGCCCCATCCTAGCCCCGCCCCACTATAGTCCCGCCCCCACCGTAGCCCCGCCCCTACCTCCACCCCATTGATAGGATTATTCCATTTTTAGAACATTTTTTATTTATGAAATTTGAAATAAAGACAAATGAAGCTAAACTTGTACAAAAAAACTGATTGAAATAATAAGCACAATGCTATCATGAAACCTCCCCTCCCCAGAAATTATTCAGTTCAAGTCCACTACAATTAGTAGTTCCAATTCTCATAACAAAGGAGAATAAAGGAAAAATATTAAGAAAAGATTCAGTACTTTCAAATTCCCCTATTACTCTATAACCCATATATGCAATAAAATAAAAATGAAATGAAAAGATATACAATAAAATAAAGTGATGTGTGAAATATAATGTACAATATAAAAACATATAGACCACCAAGGTATTAAAATTGTTTTAAAATATATACCACAGCTCTCTGACTCAAGAAGACTCCGACTCTGTCTGTCATCCATAACTGTCTGACAACACACAGAAAAAAAATAAGTAAAAACAAATTGTCACAATTAATACCTTATACACCAATATACCAGCCTTACGGAAAATGCAGACCGTCAACAATATGAAGCTAGCAAGGGATCATAATACCACAATTCTCATGCAGAGCCACAAAACACCCTTTTAGAGGTAGTGTGTCATGATTTAGGCTCTACACCCTTTCTGATGTTTGGTGCCACCTTAGTAAGGCCAACACACAATCTCTCCACTGCAAAACACTATACACAAACTTGTGCAAAAACACACTCATAACCTTAACAAACCATAAACAGCACTAATTCCAAGGACAGAACGAGCTACAACCTTATGCTTGGCGTGGAAAGGCAACTGTAATTACACCTGGCTCTAAAACACCAGTGCACAACCTAGTGAAAAAAAACAAACAAAAAGGGATTCAAACTATATGCTAGCAGAATACTGCACCTTCCTTGATCACACCTGAAAAACACATGAAGGCAAAATACTGAAATGGAAAGTTACCTCAAGAAGTCAGACTCAGCATGCAGCAATACTACAAAAATTGAAACGTACATGAAAAATATCACAGATGCACATTTCCAAAAACTGACATATTCCAATTAATAAATCCTGAATAAAATAGTTTTTCCTACCTTTGTTGTCTGGTGACTTTGCTTTTCTGATCATGCTGGCTCAGTATCCGATTGTGCTGCTATCTGTCCTCTTAACTCCGTTTCCAGGGCTTCCTTTCCATTTATTTCTTTACTTTCCGCCTTTCTTCTTCATTTCTTGCCCTACATCCGTAAGTAAAAGCTGGGTCCTCCGCAGACTTGACTGTCCACTGGATCCAGTTTCTGCCTATTTTCTATATCCATGTGCACTTTTTCTCCTCTCTTCCTTTTCCCTTACCTCATCTCCTTCCTCACTCTTCCCTCGCCTCCATCCATGTCCAGCATTTCTTCTCTCTCCTCCATCCACCCATGTCCAGCGACCCTCCTGTCCCCCCTGCCATCCATCTATGTCCAGCAACCCCCCCGTCCCCTCTGCCCTCCCCTGCCATCCACCTATGTCCAGAAACCCCCCTCCCCTGCCATCCACCCATGTCCAGAAACCCCCCTACCCTGCCATCCACCTATGTCCAGAAGCCCCCCTCCCCTGCCATCCACCCATGTCCAGTGACCCTCCTTTGCCCCCTGCCCTCAACCTATGTCCAGAAACCCCCTCCCCTGCCATCCACCCATGTCCAGTGACCCTCCTGTGCCCCCTGCCCTCCCCTGCCATCCACCTATGTCCAGAAGCCCCCTCCCCTGCCATCCACCCATGTCCAGCGACCCTCCTGTGCCCCCTGCCCTCAACCTATGTCCAGAAACCCCCTCCCCTGCCATCCACCCATGTCCAGTGACCCTCCTGTGCCCCCTGCCCTCCCCTGCCATCCACCTATGTCCAGTGACCCTCCTGTGCCCCCTGCCCTCCCCTGCCATCCACCTATGTCCAGAAGTCCCCCTCCCCTGCCATCCACCCATGTCCAGCGACCCTCCTGTGCCCCCTGCCCTCCCCTGCCCTCAACCTATGTCCAGAAACCCCCTCCCCTGCCATCCACCCATGTCCAGTGACCCTCCTGTGCCCCCTGCCCTCCCCTACCATCCACCTATGTCCAGAAGCCCCCTCCCCTGCCATCCACCCATGTCCAGCGACCCTCCTGTGCCCCCTGCCCTCAACCTATGTCCAGAAACCCCCTCCCCTGCCATCCACCCATGTCCAGTGACCCTCCTGTGCCCCCTGCCCTCCCCTGCCATCCACCTATGTCCAGTGACCCTCCTGTGCCCCCTGCCCTCCCCTGCCATCCACCTATGTCCAGAAGTCCCCCTCCCCTGCCATCCACCCATGTCCAGCGACCCTCCTGTGCCCCCTGCCCTCCCCTGCCATCCACCTATTTCCAGAAACCCCCCTCCCCTGCTATCCCTCCATGTCTAGCGACCCTTCTGTGCCCCCTGCCCTCCACCTATTTCCAGACCCCCCCTTCCCTGCTATCCCCCCATGTCCAGCGACCCTCCTGTGCCCCCTGCCCTCCACCTATTTCCAGACCCCCCTCCCCTGCTATCCCCCCATGTCCAGCGACCCTCCTGTGCCCCCTGCCCTCCACCCATGTCCAGCGATGCGACTCTCCTCGTTCCCCTGATCCCCCTCCCTCCAGCCACCTGAGCCCCCCTCCCCGACCCACCAAACGACCCTCGTCTACCACCCGACCCGCCGGCACCTCACCTGACCCAGCATTTTTAAAAAAGCTTCAAGCGGCAGTGCCTCCTCGCGTCTGTGAAAGAAGAAATGTCGCTTCGTCCATTGGCCGGCCTTCCCTCATGTCCCAAACTCTGATGTAACTTCCGCAAGGGCGGGACATGAGGGAAGGCCGGCCAATGGACGAAGCGACTTTTCTTCTTTCACAGACGCAAGGAGGCACTGCCGCTTATAGCTTTTTAAAAAATGCTGGGTCAGGTGAGGTGCCGGCGGGTCGGGTGGTAGACGAGGGTCGTTTGGCGGGTCGGGGATGGGGGGCTCAGATGGGGGAGGGGCTCAGATGGCTGGAGGGAGGTGGAGCAGGGGAACGAGGACTGGAGAGTCGCGTCGCTGGACATGGAGGGCAGGCGAGCATTGGTGGTGGTAGGAGAGGCGAGGCAGACTTGAGGCGGGCCGCGTGGGGCCCCCTTAGGCACGGGGCCCTATGCGGCCGCCTCGGTCGCCTCTGCCTAAGACCGGCCCTGCTCCTGCTAATGCGTGTCTAGAATCTACTAGAGAGAGAGAGCGTATATATTTTTTTTCTGACAACAATTCGATGGAATTCTCTTCGAATGACTCTGAGAGCACAGTCTTCTTACCTTAGTTTTAGGAGCGGTTTGAAAATTCACCTTTCTAAAATAGTACAGTGCAGCCTAGTGTGCAGCGGCAGCAAAAAAGCAAACAGAATGCTAGGAATTATTAGGAGAGGGATGAAAAATAAGACCAAAAATATTATAATGCCTCTGTATCACTCCATGGTGCGACCTCACCTTAAATATTGTATTCAATTATGATCGCCGTGTCTCAAAAAATATATAGTGGAATTAGAAAAGGTTCAAAGAAGACCAAAATGATAGAGGGGATGGAACTGCTCCCATATAAGGAAAGGCTAAAGAGGTTTGGGCTCTTTATCTTGGAAAAGAAATGGCTGAGGGGGGATATGATTGAGGTCTGCAAAATCCTGAGTGATGTGGAGCAGATGAGGGAAATCGATTTTTCACTTGTTCAAACAGTGCAAAGACCAGGGGACACTCAATGAAATTGCATGGAAATACTTTTAAAACAAATAGGAGGAAATATTTTTTTACTCAAAGAATAGTTAAGCTCTGGAACTCATTGCCAGAGGCTGTGGTAACTGTGGTTAGTGTATCTGGTTTAAAAAGGGTTTGGACAAGTTCCTGGAGGAAAAGTCCATAGTCTGTTAAGGAGATGATCATAGGGGAAGCCACTGCTTGCCCTGGGATTTGTAGCATGGAATGATGCTAATAATTGGGTTTCTGCCAGGTACTTGTGACCTGGATTGGCCACTGCTGAAAGCAGGTTGCTGGGCTAGATGGACCATTGGTTTGACCCAGTATGGCTATTATTATGTTCTTTTGACCTTTACTGATCTGACCATCCAGCATATCCGAGAAGCCCTCGGTGACGTCACGCAGCTTCTCTTTATGTTTTCTGACGTTGGAACCCAACTTTTACCACAAAACAGTATCGCTGTGAGCCAGGACCCTTCTTTTACTGCCTACGTTTACCACAAAACAGCACCATTGTGAGCCAAGACCTTGCTTTTACTGCCTTTATTTCTGCATTATTTTAGGGGTTACCATTGTTTACTGTATAATCCGACTTCTCATTTATCCAACAATGGGTCGGTCTCATTTAGGTTTGATAATCGAGTCTTCACTGTATTTGGGAATTATAAGGTGGGGAGGGCAGCTCACATTGTTTTGCCTGCAGATTGATGTTTATGTTTAATCTCTCCTATTAGCATCAATGTTGTAACTTCTTCCCTATTTTATTTGGCATTCCTTTCACATTTATGCTTTATGTTACTTTGGTATTGTAAACTGCCTCAACCTGTTGCCTGAGAAGGCAGTATAGTAATTTTTTAAAATAAACCTTAAACCATAAATACCATCTGGTTCTGGTTATTTGTTACCCTTTAGTTTGTCAGTTAGTTCTATTACATCTTATACATTTACAGTGATTTGCTATATTAGTCCAAATCATCATTGTCAAAGAATGTTTCCTGTATAGGTATGACCCCAACATCCTTTTTAGGAAAGTTCAAGGAAAAGAATTCATTTAGGGCCCCTTTTACCAAGCTATGGCAAAAGGGGGTCTGAGCTGACATCGGCTCGTGTTTTTCACACGGGCCTAGGCCCCATTTTACCACAGCGGCTAAAAGGGAAGTTTCTCTTTCCTGCAGTAAATGGCTATGCAGCAAGTAAAGCACTTGCCGCACGTCCATTTCGTGGGGGAACCCTTACCGCCACCCATTGAGGTGGAGGTAAGGGTCATGTGCTAACCAGGCGGTAGCCTAGTGGTACTTCCTGTTTAGCGAGCAGTAAGCCCATGTTGGGCTTACCGCTGCTTAGTAAAAGGGGCCCTTAGTGCCCAATGTTTTAAAAAGTTTAACTAGGCAGGAGAGGCTGCTGCCCAGTTAAACCATACTGCTTGGGCTTGGAAATTATATTCATCAGCCCTTAAACAGGCAGTGCCGCTGAATTAGTGTTGCTAACCACCACAGCACTGTCCAGGCAATGCCATGGTGGTCCAGGTGTGAAGTCAGAGAGGTCTCTGAGGTTATGAGGGCACCAGCAATAATCAGGGGCCCTTTTACTAAGCTGCATAAGCGTCTACGCAAACCCAAAAATGGAGTTACTGCACGGCTACTGTGTGACCCTTCTGGTAATTTCATTCTTGGCGCGCATATGCTACACGCCCGAAAAATATTTTTTATTTTCTGGCGCGTGTCAGCTATGCACGCCAAGTGGCATTTGATGCATGTAGGTCATTACCACCCGGTTACTGCGGGAGTCTTTACCACTAGGTCAATGGGTGGCAGTAAGGTCTCAGACCCAAAATGGACACGCGGCAATTTTCATTTTGCTGCACGTCCATTTTCGGCAAAAATTTTAAAAAGGCCTTTTTTGCAGGTGCACTGAAAAATGATTTGGAACGTGCCCAAAACATGTGTCTACACTACCGCAGGCCATTTTTCAACGCACCTTAGTAAAAGGACCCCAGTGCCTATGCTTGAATAACTAACAGGGTAAGTAGAACTGCTTAAATAATAGTCCTAAATTTACCTAGTTTAGCAAATATAGGTATGGCATTGAATATTGTAACTACATAAATTCCAGATTAAGGATCACGGATTTTATATACTGCCTTTCTGTGGTACATCCAAAGCAGTTTATATGCAGGTACTTTCTCTGTCCCCAGTAGGCTCACAACCTAATTTTTTCTACCTGGGGCAATGGAAGATTATGTGAGTTGCCCAGAGTTACAAGGAGATGCAATGGGAATCAAACTCAGTTCCCCAGTTCTTAACTCACTGCTTTAACCATTAGGCTACTCCTCTACTCCAGGTATTATTGCTCCCCTGAATTTTTAATGCCAGTGCCCAGACATGACCTGGTATTGAATATCCAGGTCTAATTTGGCTGGCATCAGTGAGCTGCATATCGACCATTTAGTTTTTCTCTTACTGCCTAGTCCTTCCTGAGCAGTCCTTTTATCCCTTGGTCATCTAGCAGTCAAACTGACTCTCTCAGAGACATTTTCTTAAATTTACTTTTAAAAACTTTTTTTTGTTATTTTCTGCCTGAATCCTTATTTTCCTCATTTAGGTCTGTCTTCCATTTATTGAAAGACAAATTTTTAAATCTTTAATTACTTCTTTCTTCTTACTGTTAAACCACATTGGCAGTCATTTGGTCTTCCATCAGCATTTTCTTTTAATGCAGGGAATATATTTCATCTGAGCTTTCAAAATGGCATTTATTAATACGGTCCATACTACATGCATATTTTTGGCCCTGACAACAATCCTTTTTAGTTTGTTTTTTTCTTCCTAAATAAATTCCTCATTGTATCATGGTTTCCTTTTTAAAAATTCTTTTCAGCCCAATAGAAGTTGGAAAGAATTACACAAAGGGAGTTGAGAATGTCCGTTTGTCTGTCCTTCTGTTTATCTCTCTAGAAGCAATCTAACTCTCCAAAGATTTAATGGAGTGGAATGCAACTTGGCATGAGGAAAAAAAACCCAGTAAGAATGCACAAGTTTGAAAATGGGCCAATTTGGACTGGATGATAAGTAGTAGTAGTAGTGGTAGACTCCAGAACCCCCCCCCCCCCATGCCCCAATATATTTCTAAAGGAGAAACAGTTTCAACAGTTACAATATATCTACACTGTAACACAGTGATTAAGGAACTGCATGTTCACACATTAAGTTGTGATAGGGAAAAGATCCTGGAGTCCCTATGATTTCTGTCACAGGGTCACAATCTCCTAACAGGAGGTTTGGGAAGGAAGTTATGGAGTTTATACTGCCCTTTGGTGGTGGTGTGCCCTAATAGAAACCCAGAGTAACAGTGGTAGTTGACAAAATACATCCCTGTGACACTTAGCTTTGGGGGATGAGAGAAATTGATGAGAGCTCTTGATGTGGGCTGTCCGAGCTTTTTGATGAAACACCTTATCTCTATGGATAATGAAGGGAACGCTAGGGTTGCCAACTGGAACCAGATTCACCTGACAGAGTTGACCCAACCCTGGATCTACCCCATTGCTTTCAGGGACTTCTAGTTCTAATTTACCCATCGCATTCCCTAAGAAAAGCAAGACTTCAAGTCCCTGCATGCAATGATGTAAACCCAGGATGGGATCAGTCTTGTCAAGTGAATCTGGATCCAGTTGGCAACTTTAGGAATGGCCCAATATCATAGAAGGGGAGAGGAGAGAGGTTAGTTGTCTGATCGCTATTTATGCTTCCCTTAGGTAAGTAACAAGGGAAGGAGTAGGGGGAGGGTTACAAGGAAGCCCAAAGACAGAACTTGAGGACATGATGAGGAGTCCTAGGAAGAACACCTGAGAGGCGTTGGGACTGGTTACTGACAGCTGGGAGAGCAGGAACATCAAGAGGTATTTACAACATTGACTAGTAACCTATGGATATATACATTTTAAAGAGAACACAGCAAAGGCAAGCAGGCCTGAAAATAATGAGAAGGCTGAAGGTTGCTGATTTGATGGGAAGTTGCAAAGACTTCAGAGGGGAGAGATTTTCTGGTGTTTTTGGTTTTGATTAATTTTTGTTTAACAGTCAAGGCAGAGGATAGGACAGAAGTCATTGTCAGGGTGAGGTGGCTGTTTTAAGGCTAGGCTCAAGCCAATGAAAGAATGGAGCCAGTCTTGTTTTGTTTTTTTATTTTTTTTGTTTGTTTTTGCATATGAAAGAATAAAACCCTCAATTAGGTTCAGCTGGGAGAGTGGTAATGGCTGAGGTGGACTAATTTACATATACCTTAACTCCTGCCAGAAAAGAAGGAGGAATATGTTACCTATGAAAATGACAATAAATGTGGCAATTCAAATTATATTTTTTCATATTCTGGACCATCAATGAATACAATGAACAATATCTAGTGATCTATAAATGTTTCAAGAAGAGTGGTGAAATGACCTCAGAAGTGCTACACCACAATATAATACTTTAATCACAGCAAATTACACAATATAATCGTCACTGGTCAAGCGTCACCTTCCTTCCCATTAAATTGCATATATTTTCCAAAAATGTTTTGTTAACTTATCCAATTAAATAAAATATTTTGCTCATATGAAATGTTGGTGTTTTTTCTATAATTTACATTTACCATCATACCTGTCTTTTAGAAAAGCTCTAAAAACTTAATTATTTGAATATTAATATGGACATTTAATTAATGATTGTAAAACAATTGATACAAAATCCAAACAATGTAAAGTACCTGAGCTGATACATTGTTCGGATTCTGTATTAATGGTTTACATTTTTCACCTTGCTACAGTATTTTTTTATTTTACTCTTGAATAGAAGATTACTCCTGACGTAGGCACGAGTTGCTGAAACACGGCTGTGTCAAATCCTTTCAATATGTTGCATTTAGAAACTTCAATAAAAAAATGATTGACTTTGAGAACCATTGTTCTTTGTGCTTCTCTGCTTTTTCTTCGTTACTACACCTGTGAAGCTTGTATCTCCTCTTTGTGTTCCATGGCCCATACTCCCTATTTTTTCCCACTTGTTTATTCTATCCAACCCAATGGAACCTGGAAAGAATTATACAAGATGGGTGAGAATATCTGTCTGTCTGTCCATTTCTCTGGAGGCAAAATAACACTCCTAGGACTTGCAAGTCTCAAACAGGAAACAAAAGTGGCTTACCTTAGCCAGGTCACAATCATTAAACGTCAGTTGTAGTATTGTAGTGGCATATGCAGGGGCTTTGAGTCTTCCTTTCCTGGGCCTCTCTAACCTCACTCTGGCCCTGTCCTTTATATTTCTACCCTTCCCGGCTCACTTCCACCTGGGGCGAGACTAGTGTTCATAAGGTGGCTCAGGCTATCTGAGGGACTATTCTAAGGGTGAAAGGCAGTGTCCTATAAACCCCCTCACACTCCCTTTCAATGGGGGTGAGGGATATGCGGCTGACAGGGCCCTCATGGTTAAGCAGCCACTTTCTTGTGGGTCTTGCCACAAAGATCTCTCCTTTTTCTTGAAGTCCTCAACATTGCAGTTTTGATGATACATCAAAATGATAGCATATGCCATGCAACACAGCTATCTTGTGATTTACTTTGACCTTGGCTCCAGCAGCCCCATACCGCACATCCTTACCTCCCTCACAAGAAAACTAAGCGTACCCTGTTTAGTGTTAGCCATTCTCAAAATAGGTCCCCTACATTCTAACATGTTGGTGACTGAACTGAGCATGTGTGCACACACCAATTTTATGAGGACACACATACTTTGCCATTATCTAAACTCACATGTGCCCACTCAACAGGCACTCATTATTATAGAATTGTCCAAAAATTAGGTACTTCAGCAATTAGTGCCCGTACATCTGTGTGGCAGGATCCCATTTTCAAAGTTTCTCATTATGATTCTACACACAGACAGATATTGCCTTGCCTCTTCGTATGCCAATTGGCCTTATTAGGGCTTCTTCCTTTCACTTAGGCCCAGTTGACACAGGACCTCTGTTGTACCTGTGTGCTCACTGTCTAATTGGCTCCCATTTTCTTGGAGCCACCCATGTCCTTATATGGGCCTTATTGGGGTCCTGGCAATTTCCTCTGTGCTCTCCAGTTGGGCATCATAGCAAGCAAGCATACCTGTGTCCCCTCTACCTCCTACCTACAATGATGTTGCTGCTCTCTGTGTTGGTAAAGTAACTCTGGGCTTCACAGGTCAGCCTTCCACAGTAGGGGTCCATCCCTACCTAACAACCAATTATCCCGGTGAGTAGGTCTTGTTGATCATGTATGCCCCATAATTGTAGTCTTCACTTCATAAAAGTCACATTCACCCTATAGACCAGAGAGTGGTACCACTGTTGCTATGTAGTTTTGCTACATGATGTGAATGACTGATAGCTTTCTACAGCTGCAGACCTGGAAAGTTTTCAGGAGGTAGGTGGCCTTTCCTCAATTTGGTACATAGACCTCTATGATTGGTTTACATGGTCTTTCCAAAAACCTTCACACACAGAGCTCTGAGGGCTTGAATACAGTGACTGAGAGCCTATGACTGTCGAGAGAGATTGGAGATGAAGCAGAAGTATAGGAGCTTGGGGGCCATTTTCCATGTGGCAACCCAGAACTACTGCCAGCCCAATGCAGCCTCTGGCATTGGCTCCACCTTGAGCATGCTCCATTTACGGCGCAATGAAAAATATTTTTGTAATTTTTACTGTGGCTCTAATCTGACGGTAAATGGGCAGCACCGTATGATCCTCGCCGCATGGCCACACAGTAAGAGTAATCTTACCACATGGCCATTTCTAGAGTCTTGTTACCTGTTGTGGGAAAAAAGGGCCCTGGCATGCAGGAAAAATGGCTCCCACTGCTACCGCAGGGCCCTTTTTACCATAATTTGGTAAAAGGATCCACACATAAGTACATAAGTACATAAGTAGTGCCATACTGGGAAAGACCAAAGGTCCATCTAGCCCAGCATCCTGTCACCGACAGTGGCCAATCCAGGTCAAGGGCACCTGGCACGCTCCCCAAACGTAAAAACATTCCAGACAAGTTATACCTAAAAATGCGGAATTTTTCCAAGTCCATTTAATAGCGGTCTATGGACTTGTCCTTTAGGAATCTATCTAACCCCTTTTTAAACTCCGTCAAGCTAACCGCCCGTACCACGTTCTCCGGTAATGAATTCCAGAGTCTAATTACACGTTGGGTGAAGAAAAATTTTCTCCGATTCGTTTTAAATTTACCACACTGTAGCTTCAACTCATGCCCTCTAGTCCTAGTATTTTTGGATAGCGTGAACAGTCGCTTCACATCCACCCGATCCATTCCACTCATTATTTTATACACTTCTATCATATCTCCCCTCAGCCGTCTCTTCTCCAAGCTGAAAAGCCCTAGCCTTCTCAGCCTCTCTTCATAGGAAAGTCGTCCCATCCCCACTATCATTTTCGTCGCCCTTCGCTGTACCTTTTCCAATTCTACTATATCTTTTTTGAGATACGGAGACCAGTACTGAACACAATACTCCAGGTGCGGTCGCACCATGGAGCGATACAACGGCATTATAACATCCGCACACCTGGACTCCATACCCTTCCTAATAACACCCAACATTCTATTCGCTTTCCTAGCCGCAGCAGCACACTTCCTGTACTGTGCAATATACAAAGATATATCTTCCTATAAAAGAATGAGCAGGAAATTCTTTGTCTGATACTTCAGGGAAATAGCTGTAAAATGTTATATCCTTTGACAAGCGATACATGTAACCTGACCTGAGACAATTCCAGACCACCTCCAGCATGTTGGAATTTCCTTTTATTTCTGTTCTGTGCTTTGTGATTTTCCTTTTCTCTCTTTACATATTACTCTGCAACATGTGTATGAGCTGTCTATGGGGTGCAGATGATCAGCTCGCACTCTTGCTGGTGCTAGGGGTGAAGTGTACCAGCATTTATTTGTTTGTGTGCAAATTATGTGCATTTGCAGGGAAAGTGAGTTTCACTACTTTCTAATGCCTTAATCCTAGCATATGTCACATGTTGCTCTCATGAACTTTGAATTTTGCTTGAGTGTTTCTACTGCAGTAGCTCTTACAGGAGCACCTGGTAGGGGAGGGATGTCCTGAGGAGGGAGCAATGGCATGAGTCAATCAAGTCCAACCTCACATCTGGGGGCCTATTCTGCCCTGTAGGCAACTTTTGTGTTCCTAATATATAGTCAAGTTTACATATTATAGAATAAGTATGCCAGCTTTATGTCCTCATAACTAGACCAATAATTGAATGTTCTGTCTGGGATGGAATGTATATTCATAGAGCTGCAATGCTTTATGTTGCTGGTTGTAAGGTAATCTATTATGAATGTTATGGACTTAGTGACATGGCAGTGTATGGCCTCAGACACCAACTAAAGGTTAATGCTGTGGCCTTGGGAATACAACTTCATGGGGCATCTGTGTTCAATGGGCTAGGACATTCATCCTGTGGGCTACTTGGGGCTAGGAGTGCAGCTCTGGGATTGCAATTTATTCATGAGGTCCCAATTGTATGGCAATGTTCTAAGCATGGATGGAAGGCTACTGCAGGGGTGTTATCTTTTCTATGCTCACTATAGTGCCTGTTCTCTGTGGCACAGCTATTCATTCTGTGCCTTTGGTATACAGCCTTGCAATGGTTTTCGACTATGTATTTGGCAAATAAATGTCCTATCCAGAACTGTTTTTAGTCTGGTGTGTCCATAGGTCAGGAGATAAGGAGGATGTTTTCAATGGTGATAAATGTGCCACTGGATGTACATGGGATACACATGTCCATTTAGGACAGGCTTGTCCAACCTATTTCTATTGAGGGCCACATTTTATATACTGTAATATTTGGAGGGCCAAAACACATGCATGCACTCACACTCTCTTTATGAGAATTACACACTTATGCACTCTGAGATCACCTAGTCTCTTTCTCTCTCTTGCGAGATTTAGAAACCATGAGACCAGCCCAAACTTCCTGCACCATGCAGCTCAAGCTTGCAGATAGGTGAGTCATGGTGGGGGAACAGGAATCCTGCTGAGCTTCTGAGAGCCAGATAAAAGCTCTTGGTGGGCCAGGTTTTGGCCCATGGGCCATAGGTTGGACAAGATCACAAGATGTGGTACGTGCATGGATGACAATGGTGGAATACTCAGACCTTACATAAGTTATGTGAAGTGGACATACAGCACAGATATATTTGCTGAGGTTCCCTGCATCATATTATATTGTTACTGCCATGACACATTACAGCCTCACCCAGCTCTATTCTCCACTGTGTCTGTTGATGGTGATATGTACCATATAAGACATCAGACCCTCACTTGCATCACAGAGAGAATACTCTCACTAAACACAGGTTAATGCTCACCATGGAAGAGATGAGGTTGGGTAAGGAGTTAGCCTGTAGTGTCTCTATGACCACACCGGGGCAGGCATGACTATAGAAAACTCAGGGTGCCTCACATCCCATGGGTCTTTCTCCATCAGTTATACATTGGGAGTGGGGGGGGGGGGGGGGCGGTGTATCAACTTGAGTGCACATGGATACGTGCAAGCAATAAAGACACTTGAAAACTCAAATTACAAATGTAACAGCCAGTGTATTTAACATTACAAAATATTTACACTTGGGAAGGTAGATGGGTCACAGGGGTAGGTAGGAGGGTTACCCCAGGATATAACATATTTGTATAAAAAAAATAAAAAGCATGGCAGGGCAGCTGCTCACACTGTGAAGGATCAGCTAGATGGCACTAATAACAATATGAACCAAGGTAGCAGGTCAGATAACACATGGATTTGGAGCATTAAAGGCAGTTAGAGCAAGCAGTGAAACAGGCAACCACATATATTAGTGGTGATAATCAGCTACTATCCAATAACTATCTGAATGATTTCCACAGCCTGTCCTTGCTCTGCCTTCCCTCCACTCCTTTGCTATTCGGATAAATGGATTTTTAACCTGATACAATATATATACTGGTTGAAAATCCATGGATAACAAGTCAAATATTCACCAGATACCAGTGAATGTATTATTTGCTTTGAAAATCTGGAGTTCTAAACATCTGGAAATTCTGCTGAAAAATTGTTCTTCAAATAGTTTTTTGAAATTTCGGCACTTTTGTCAAATTCTTAGTCATTTCTAGCAGAGATTTATCCACACGTATACATTGCCAATTATACACACATCTTAGCTCTTTGCTATCATATGAAGGCTCTTGTTCTAGCTGTAGTCTGATAGGTTAGAAATAAATATGGAACCAGTCTCCTGCTTCAGGATTGGTCTTGCAAAGCCCAGCCTCTGATACTCAGTTGATTCCTGACCAATGTTTCCTCTAAGATGTGAGTAGGGAAGGACTAGTGGGCTTTAGCCGAGAGCCAGAGTATGGATTAAAAATGTATTGAATATATCTCCAGAGGTGCAATGCATCTATACTCTGATTCCCGGCTACATTTGATTCTTGTCATGTTTTTGTTCCTGGAGGTGGTTCATAGGGATTCTCACTTCCCTTTCTTTTTGGACTCCTCTAAGATGTACGTAGTCATGCAGCAGACTTCCACTGGTTATATACACTGCAAACTTGTCTTTGTAGATTACGCTACCACTACTGTATCAGTCAGGACTTGGAAGGAGGAATGGTAGGATCTCATACCTTGGCTGTTGACTCCTGTGTACAGTTTATGTTGGAACCACTAGAATTTTCAAAACTCACAGGTCAGGATGTGATGGCTGCTGATTGTCCTCTTCTCAAGAGTCATATCCCTATACTCCTGAACAGGATATATTTGTTTCTATCTAGTTCAGTTATGCTTATGGTTCACCTCAAGTTTTGTGGTGAGCACTGTCACTCTATCAGGGGTCAAAGGCTCAGGATGACTAAGAAGGCATGATAGCAAGTGAATCTGTGTGGTGGATGATCAATATCATTTTACTGAAAACTAAGTACAAAGGGTTTGCTTTTCAGACTGATTGTGCTGTTTTGTAATTCCAGAATACATTTCATAATTGATTTTGTGCTGAAATCCTCTAATACATTTTGAAAGACATAGTTGTGATTTTCAGCACTCCGATTTTAGATGTATTGTTCCACAGTTTATCCAAATTTCAAGGGGTCATGTTGGAGGTGTATTTTGTGGGGGACATGGATGGCACCAAAAAATTGACATTTTTCTGTGACGAACAAAATTAAAATGTCTGGGGGTAAAATGAAGATGTTTTTGTCTAGACCTGTTTCAATTATGACTAAGTGACCAAAAAGAATCCTGAATGACCACTGGAGGAATTAAGGCATAACCCCTTTACTCCCCCAGTGGATACAGACCCCTCCCAGCCTCCTATGATGTGACAGCATCAGATATTATGGCCATTCCTATTAGAGCAACAAGCAGGTCCCAGGACTAGCCTAGTGGTCAGTGCAGTGGACTGTAGAGAAGGGGACCCAGGCCCATATCCTACTCAAACTGGTAAACGTGTGATGGGACATGTGAGCCCTTCAAAAAAACACTAACCCCCTGATATTCAGCGCTATTTAACTGGCCAGGAACGGCTCCTGGCCGGTTCAATAGAGCTTAGCCGGCTGAGCACTTATATTCAGTGCGAGATACCCAGTTATCTTTGCTGAATATTAGAACTTAGCGCATAGCGGCTAATCAGTTATATCATACGATATAGTTGGCTATCTGCAAATATTCAAGCACTGGCCAGCTAAGTTTGGTGGGCAAATTGGACCACCTATATGGCAATCCTATCTTTGCCCACTATAAACTTAACTAGCTAACTTAATATTCAATGCTGGCTGGTTAAGTTTGAGCCAGCAACAACAAAAAAAAAAAGGATATTCAATGTTGGTCACTGGAAATGACCCAGCAGGGAATATCCTGTGTCAGCGCCGATCGCAGCACTTGTGTGGACTGCCTTCCACAGTTTTAATATTAGGCTCTAAATACCTACTGTGCCTACATATAGGTGACATTTGCAAGCTTGAGAACTATTGTAGTGGTGTACACTGAGGTACAGTAAATATTTTTCTGCTCCTGGAGGGCTCACCATACAATATAAGAGGGATATGGTGAGATGTGTACCTGGGACCTTTTATTTGAAGTCCACTGCAGTGCCCCATAGGCTGCTCCACAAATGTGCTGGGATGTTTGTGTGGCCAGTCTACTAAGAATGATGGCCCCCAGACATCCCAATGGCTGGTTTTGTGATGTTTTTCTCTTGGATGTTTTATTTTCCAAAATGGTCCCAAAAGAAAAATGCACTGAACACATGTCACACCTAAAAAATCAGCACTGAAAAAAAATACACCTATGTGTATTCTATAAACTGCACTTAAATTTAGGCACGTTTGATAGAATACACCTAATGCCCATCCATGTGACTAAATTTAGTTGTGGCAGTTATGTCAAGTAAAACTTGGTGTAAATGCCTATGCCTAATTTAGGCGTGGCCCGGGTGTATTCTATAACAACCTGCATAGTTTTATGAAACGCCCATGATCCACCCATTCCACACTCCTTTTTCAACTAGGCGCCTTAGAATTTCTGCACATTACATTACAGAATATGCTTTGACAGTTGTGCATGTAAATTCTAATTAATGCCAATTAGTGTCAATAATTGCTTGTCAATTGACAATTATTGGCTTGTTTAATTAAGTTGCACACACAAATCCAGAATTTGACTGGATCTGAACACATAACTTTAGTTGCACTATATAGAATCCAGGGGAAAACGTTTAGAAAAAGGCGATTTTTGAACCAAAAAGACAGATTTTTTTCAGGTTCAAAAATGTCTGTGTTCACCACTCAATGTTTAGACATTTTTAGCAAAACATCCAAAATCGGACTTAAATATGTTATTGAAAATGCCCCTCTTATTCTATTTCAGTCTGTATGGTTCATATCTGATACATGTAAGGCCTCTGTAAGTATTTACAAGTTCTTCATAAGTTTGAAAATCATGTTATGTGAAATTTGCATCTCTGGTTCTTCGTGTGGCTTTTCTTAGAGCCCCCTTTACCTCCTTGTTTTTCAGGCTATAGATCATTGGATTCAGCATTGGTGTTACTACAGTATAAAACACAGTAATTCTTTTATCCTGCTCCTGTGAATGGCTTGACTTGGGTCTCATATACATAAAGATGATGGTGCCGTAGAATAGAGTAACCACTATGAGGTGGGAGGCACACGTAGAAAAAGCTTTATGCCTCCCCTCAGCAGAACGAATTTTTAACACAGTGGAAATAATGCGAAGGTAAGAGATTAGAATTAAGAAGAAAGGAATGAGGAGAACTACAACAGCAACCAAAAATATAATCAATTCTGTGGTCTTCGTATCTGTACATGCAAGATGAATGATTACTGGAACTTCACATACAAAATGGTTCATTTCATTAGGGCCACAGTACGGTAATCGCAATGTGAAAACAGAGTCTACCAGTGACAAGACAAAACCACCTGTCCATGAAGCGCTTGCCATCATGATACACACTCTCTTATTCATGATGACTGTATAATGCAAGGGATGACATATAGCTACATAACGATCGTATGCCATGACACCAAGGAGAAGACATTCTGTTTCCCCCAAGGATAGAGCAATGTACATCTGTGCTGCACATTCAGGAAATGAAATGGTTTTTCTTTCAACGAGGAAGTGCACCAGGGCTTTAGGCACAATGGCTGATGAATAACAGACTTCAAGGAAGGACAAGTTAGTAAGAAAAAAGTACATAGGTGTGTGAAGGCGAGAATCCACTATGACTATAATAATTATCAGCATATTTCCAGCCACAGTAATTATGTAAATTATTAAAAACACAAGGAAAAGTAACAATTGTATCTTGGGATCTGATGAGAGTCCAAGGAGAATAAACTCAGTGACTGAGGTAAGATTGTCCCTTTTCATTGTGTTCACAAATCTCTACCTGTAAAGAGAAGAATAAAGATAGATGTTATGAATATACAATTGTATAGAGCATATATACATCATTAGTATAAAAAATAAACTACAAAATTATGCATTTGTGTTTTTATAATGTTTTCCAATTTCAGTTAGAAAAGTGCTTATTCAGTGATTGATTCTGCTTTGCCTATTGGCATGACAAATATTTTCAGTGTATCTCCATATATCTATTTCACTTCCTAAAGATGATCATGCAGCTTCAAGAATTTGAAGAGATTTCTTCTCTGAGAATTTAAATGCCACTGATGAATCAATTAATAGTCTGCCTAGAACTTTTGTTACTATCCCTCTAGGAAAGTGTACTGTCCAGCACAAAGCCTGCATTCTAGCAGTAAGAATGAATAATACTTTAGACCAAAATGTGAGCTAAACTGGGCTATCTTCTTCTCACAAACTATTTTGTTATATTTTTATATTACATGAAATTTTGTCCCTAATCTAATGACAGGTCCAGACCATTGACCTTGAAGCTGCAATCCATGCTAATTGGAATTGACATTAATTCCATGCTATTGTAACTGAAGTTAATTCTCAAACTTTACAGTTGCTTCTTGGGCAAGGCAGGATAGCATTCACAGATCCTGGGAGAAAGGAATTCTGAACCATTTTTTGATGTTAATGCCTGCTTCGCTGCTCTAGAGTGTACTTATGTGAACATTCATTTCTCTGGAGTGTACTTGTGTGCTCCATGGCTCTTATCAGGGGGAATACCAATGAAGTGGCCAGGCTACAATGAAGAAGGAATAAAATAAAGGAACTTCATAGCATCTAAGGGGTCCTTTTACTAAGGTGCACTGAAAGATGGCCTGTGGAAGTGTAGACGCATGTTTTTTGGCACACACAGAATTATTTTTTAGCGCACCTACAAAAAAATGCCTTTTTTTTAACATTTTTGCTGAAAATGGAAGTGCGCCAAAATGAAAATTGCCACATGCCCATTTTGGGTCTGAGACCTTACCACCAGCCATTGACCTAGTGGTAAGATCTCATGCAGTAACCAGGCGGTAATGGTCTATGTGCGTCAAATGCCACTTGACACGCGTAGCTGCTGTGTGCCAGAACAAATATTTTTCAGACGTGCGTAGCGGACAAGCGCCAAAATTAAAATTACCGCAAGGGCCATGTGGTAACCGGGTGATAACTCTAATTTGGTGTGTGTTGGGCACACATAGGTGCCTACGCGGCTTAGTAAAATGGCCCCAAGTTCAGTTAGGACAGGTTTCAGCTGACAGTGTGTATCTAAACTAGTAAGAATTATAGGGCCTAATATTCAATGCTACCTGTCTGGGCAGGCAGCACTTGCTACCCACATAAGTAGCAACTGACTGAGGATGTACCCAGATTTTCACCAGCATTATCTAGATGATACGCCTGAAAATTCCTGCATTTTGCCCGGGTGCTGTCAGGATCGACTAAAATGATAGAGGATGGAATTCCTCTCATATTAGGAAAGGCTAAACAGGTTCGAGTTCTTCAACTTTGAAAACAGATGACTGAGGGAGGATATGATTGAGATCTACAAAATGCATCCCATATTAGGCCACTTTTTCTGCATTTGGTGTGTGTTAGCACCTAACATGGCTTAGTAAAAGAACCCTTAAGTTCTGCTATAGAATACAGGCATAACCTCGTATGAGCATGCCTAACATTTTGGTGCCCGTAATTACATCAGCGATAGAGCTTACGTAAATGCAGGCACCTATGTGTGGCAGAGATGTGAGTAAATTAAAGTATCCTGTTTCGTTACATTTACTTAAGATTATAAGAATAACCATACTGGGTCAGACGATTGATCCATATGTCCCAGTATCCTGTTTCCAACAGTGGCCAATCCAGGTCACAAATACCTGGTAGAAACCCAAATAGTAGCAACATTCCGTGTTACCAATCCCAGGGCAAGCAGTGGATTCCCCATCTCTATCTCAGTAGCAGACTTTGGACTTTTCCTCCAGGAATTTGTCCAAACCTTTTAAAAATCCAGATACACTAACCGCTGTTACCACATCCTCTGGCAAAGAGTTCCAGTGCTTAACTACTTGTTGAGTGAAAAAGTTTTTCCTCCTATTTGTTTTTTTTTAATATTTCCATGTAACTTCAATGAGTGTCCCCTGTCCTTTATGAAAGAGTAAAAAATCAATTCACTTCTACTCATTCTACACCACTCAGGATTTTGTAGACCTTGATCATGTCTCCTCTCAGCTGTCTGTTTTCCAAACTGAAGAGCCCTAACCTCTTTAGCCTTTCCTCATACGAGAGGAGTTCTACACCCTTTATCATTCTGGTCGCTCTTTGAACATTTTTTTAATTCCACTATATCTTTTTATTTATATTTATTTATTTATCAAATTTATATCTGCTCCATCCACAGTTCTGGGAGGGTTACAAGAAAACATACACAATAAATGAAAAAATAAAAATAAAACCAAAACATTACATACATAAATATCATGTTAAAGCTAATACCAATTTTAAACAAAAACTGATATCCAAATTGAAATGTGCTGCTAATTATAGTAAATATAATGGTTATTGAATCTCATTACCCTATGTTTCTTGAAATAACAAAGTCTTAAGCTCCTTCTTGAACTGAATGAAAGAAGTAATTCTACGAAAGGATACGGGAAGTTCATTCCAGAGCTTAGACACATTACGCTAAACGTAGATCTCCTGTTAACCTCCAGTCTAATAGGATGAAAAGAAGGTATTTCAAGCAAGTCCTGACTACAAGAGTCAAGAGTTCTAACAGGCGGATAAAGTTGCAAACTTGAGATGAGAATGGGAGAGATCATTTGATGAAGTGCTTTAATAAACAAACAATCTTAAACTTTATTCTCTGTTCAATCTGCCTATGTCCTGTTCATTCTCTTCTCTTGTCCATGCCCCCTACAATGTGTTCCTACAATGGCTAATATAAACTTTCATGTTCTGCCACACAAATGTTTATGTTGGCATTTCAGGTACCTGTTTTTGGTGAATTGATCTTTTAGATATTTGTGGTTCTAAAATGGATGCTACTGTCCCGATAATTTCACTGCACATTTTAGAAAAGGCTCCATTGTCGGCAGATCCTGTCGTAAAATTCTAGTGGAATTTGAGATGTCTTGACCTGGACGTTTCAGTTCCCGTTTGTACATCCTTTCTAAAATGCCACTCTAGGTTTAACTTAGTTGCTCAAAAATCAGTCGTAATTGGGGTTGCATTGCTAAAATGAAGCTGCAGATATTTATACCAGTTTGGAAGCACATTTTCTTAAGTACTTGCCTGAATCGCAACTCTGCCAACAATCCACCCAAATCCCACCTTTGAACAGCCTTGTATGGGAGTTAGGATAGAATTATGTGTATTCTGGCCACCTCATGTACTTGAGGGTCCCCAAAAAACAGAAAGGCAATCGATCTACAAACTCCAAGATGGAAGTGATAAAAGCAGATCAATAATAGATATACATTAACTTTTATTCGTGCAATAGTAATCTCTTTGTATCGCCCGACACGGGCTGTGTTTCACCCGAAAGGGCTGTGTCAGGGGTTACAAAACAATAAATTAAAACACAAACATAATACAAAGGTAATAAACATGGCTAGTGTCAGACAATACAAAGAGATTACTATTACACGAATAAAAGTTAGTGTATATCTATTAGTGGTCAGCTCTTATCATTTCCACTTCATGTACTTGTACTTGGTTGTAATTTTATAAGCAGCATTTAACGTGTGTATACTATCACATACACACAAAAAATGTGTATATGAATCAACCCCTTTATATATAATCAGTGTCCATGTCTATATATAATAGTATATTTAGAGGTACTTACTAAACTTATACTGCTGCAGGACACATGATTAATTTGAAACGTGTTTCAAATTATTTCCTCAATGTGCTGCCTAAAATTTACATCAATGCATTTGTATCTGTATGTGAATGCATAATTTTTCTGTATTTTATATATTTCTTATATACCAGTAATTAGGCACCATGAGACAGTCAGATTGTGTCTGCACAGCCCCAGCTCTATGGAATTCACTCCCAGGACCCCTTCACCTTAAACTTTCTTTTCCAAAGTTTAAGGCTGCCCTCAAGACACATCTATTTAAACTGACCTTCAGGGAAAAAAGGGGAGAAAGCTGGTCATCTGAAAACTAGGTTGTTTTGGATGAATGACTGAGAGTTTGATCTCACTATCTATTTGCTGAGTCATTGTGATGCGATTGTTGCTAATTTTTACGTTTTTTCCTCTGTCCTATCAGATAATGGTGTTCTTTGTTTTTGTTTTAGTCTGTAAACCACTGTGTTATGTTTCAGGAACAGCAGTATATCAAATAAAGTTAAACCATAAACCATAAAGCATGCCTGCTGTACACCGCCTTGGGTGAATCTCTTCATAAAGGTGATTAATAAATCCCAATAAATAAAATAAATAAATAATGCTTCTTGTGCCTTGCCCTAGGAAAAGATGGAATGTCATGTGTATGTTAAGAATCAATAAATAAGTACATGACAGCTAGAGAAAATAATTGCTGTTAGCACCTAAAATTAGATTGCAGGGATCCTTTGGTTGCATGGGTATAAGCAGATAATAAGTACATAAGTACATATGTAATGCCACACTGGGAAAAGACCAAGGGTCCATCGAGCCCAGCATCCTGTCCACGACAGCGGCCAATCCAGGCCAAGGGCACCTGGCAAGCTTCCCAGACATAGACATTCTATACATGTTATTCTTTTTAAACTAAAGCAAGAGTAGTCTGAATGGTTACAGTAAGTCATTAAAACAAGCACTCTCAAAGAATTTATGCCAGATCATTTGAAACAACTTTATGGGCGCGTGTGTGGGAGTGGGGAGGGCGCATTCTACTAAGTCTCTTACACAACAAGATATGCAGGGATTTTTGTACTCCTGTACCTTAGTGACTTTTAGAGGCCCTCTTACTAAGCTGCGTAGGTGCCTACGTACGCCCAACGTGCACCAATTTTGAGATACCGCCCAGCTACAGCATGGCCCTTGCAGTAATTTCATTTTTGATGTGCATCCACAACGCACGTCCAAAAAATGTCTTTTCTGACGCACGTAGCGGATGCGCGTCAAGTGGCATTCTACACGTGTAGGTCATTACTGCCCGGTTAACGCGTAAGACCTTACCGCTAAGTCAGTGGCTGGCAGAAAGGTTTCAGACCCAAAATGGATGCGCAGCAATTTTTATTTTCCGCACATCCATTTTCGGCAAAAATTTTAAAAAGCCATTTTTTGCAGGTGAGCTGAAAAATGGATCTGTGCGCACCCCCAAATCCACACCTACACTACCACAGGCTATTTTTCAGTGCGCCTTAGTAAAAAGGACCCCTTAGTGACTTTAAAAATTGCCTACAGGTTTACGGGCAAACAATTTTTAATGTTTCTATTTATGTACTTGTTTATGACTATATTTCATTTAATTACACACATAATCAAAAACACTCAAAATGAGTGCTGCTGGCGGCTGTTCCACCCCCAGTGTGCAGCATTTCTGGCGCTGCCAGAATGTTTGTAAAATTAATATTGCAGGGGGTTACTGCCGGGTTAATGCGGGAGCCCCAATGGATGGTGGCAAGTGCTCCCCCCCGAAATGGCCGTGCAGCAAGTGCAAACTTACCACACGGCCATTTCTTTTGGCATTTTTACCCACTGGGGTAAAAGGGGCCCCAGCAGGCGGTAAACACAGCAGCTGCTGCTAGTACAGAGCGCTTTTTACTGCAGCTTAGTAACAGGGCCCCTAAATGGCACCCCCCCCCAAAAAAAAAACCCCAAACAAACAAAAAAAGTCAGGCGATAGTACAGTGAAAATACTAACTCTATCTCCCTCCGTCAAAACTTTCCCTTGTATTTTTTTGCAGGTGTCAGAAAGGGACTAAAGAGCCACATGAAGATTTAAAAAATCAATTCTACAATTGTAATGTTCTGAAATCTAAGCATGCCCTGCGGTAAACATTGCCATACTCCTGCCAAAAGGCACGTGGAATATGCATAGACTTTTAGCCACTACAGAGAGAATTTTACAAAGCATTTTCTGCACACAAAGCACGTTTTACATGCAGAAAGTGGCTGCTAAAATTGTGTGGAAGTATACATGTAGGTGCACTGTAAAATTTTGCCTACTTTTAAGTCATCTATGTAAAAGGCATTCCTAGGGACATAACTGTAGTGGAGCAGGGGCAGAGGTGTACTGCAAGTACAAATATTATCTACCAGTACGCTGTGCAAATCGATAGCTATATCAATAATCAGGTTGATATTCAAAGCAATTTAAGCAGCAAGGAAAGGCTCCTGACTGCTTACGTTGCTTGAGTGGGACTGTCTGCTGCTATTTGGCTACTCTGCTCTTACTTGATATTTTGTTTATGGTATTGTAAACCTTGCTTATTGTTGTATTTATTGTAAACCACATTGAACTCAAGTATGTTTGAGATAATGTGGAATATAAATGTCAAACTAAATTAAATAATTAATTAATATTCAGAGGCACTTAACTGACTACACCAAAAACCAGCTGTGGTCCAGGGGTAGAGCTGGCACTTATGCAGTTAAGTGCAGATATTCAGCACTCACCTGACTAAATTAAGTGTCCAAATTGGACTGCATAAAACTTAATCCTATCTGTTTTCACTTGGGTGGTTAAGTACTGAACAATCATTTAACCACATTAGAGATAGCCAGCCGTACAAACCCAGATATTCAGGGCGTCTTTTACAAAGCAGCGGCAAGCTCAGCGTGGGCTTACCGCTCGCTAAAACAAAAGCACCTCCATGGTAGTTCCCACCCCAGCACGTGCCATTTCCAGCGCTACAAAAATATTTTTGTAGCACTGGTGTATACCTGGCGGTAATCGGGCATTGCCACGCACTGTTTGGTTCCTGCCAGGTTAGCATGGGAGCCCTTATGCCACTTCAATGGGTGGTGGTAAGTGCTCCCCCTGAAGTGGGCACATGGCAAGTACTTCATTTGCCTCATGGCCATTTCTTTAAAAAAAGGAAGACATGCCTTTTACCTGCTGCGGTAAAGGGGGGCATCAAAAACATGCGCGGATGCCAGTGCAGGCCCCCTTTTGCCACAGCTTCATAAAAGGGAAAGGGAACTTGATATACTGCCTTTCTGTGGTATTTTGCAAATACATTCAAAGCGGTTTACATATATACAGGTACTTATTTTGTACCTGGGGCAATGGAGGGTTAGGTGACTTGCCCACAGTTGTAAGGAGGAATTGAATCCAGTTCCCCAGGATCAAAGTCTGCTGCACTAACAACTAGGCTACTCCTCCACTAAGGACCCCTTAGGTGGTTAAGTGCTGACCAATCACTTAACCACATACGAGATAGCCAGCCGTACAAACCCAGATATTCAATGCCGATGCCTGGACATGGCCCGACAAAGAATACCAGGCCATAAAGCCAGCAGTGGCTAAAATATTTACCGCAATATATTTAAAATAATGTAAGTAGCTGTTCATAAAAAACAACATTATTACATTTTTTCCTCATTCCCATGTTTCTTGCTTTCTTGTACGTTGGTGAGTGTTTGAAATATTCAACACTAAGTACTCTGTTTACTAAGCAGCGCTAAGGGCGCACTAACATTTTTAGCTCACGCTAAATATTAGCACATGCTAAACGCTCAAGACACCCATAGGAATATATAGGTGTCTTTAGCATTTGGCACGTGCTAATTTGCGGTGCATGCTAAAAACGCTAGCACGCCTTAGTAAACAGGGCCCTAAGGGTACAAATCTGCTAAGATCTGATCAAGTAGAGTACAAGTTGCTCCTCCTCATACAAAAATTATCCAAGAAGAAGAAACAAACACATTATTTTCCTAGAAAAGATCAAATAGGTTAATGATATTTTGATCTGCAGGGACAAGATTTAAAAATAATTTTAGATAAAATACATTGTGGAGATAACAGGTTTACAAAAAAAAATCATGCTGGAAGTGATATCACTCACCTACAAATGGCGAAACTTCATAACTTCAGATATTTGATTTCAGCCTCCTAAGTCACACAAATAAAAATAAAATGCATAAAATCCATGAATATTAATAAAGAAAAACCTGATGTAATACTGATATGTTTAGCAAAATTAAGACTGATTCTGGTTCTTTCAATGCTATCTGCTGTCTTCCTTCAGAGAAATGATGTTCTTCAATCATCCAATAGCTCCTATAATTTGATCCAGAGGTGTATTTAAATAGTAAATACCTCTGAGGACTTTTGTATCCCCAAACCAATTCAAACAGTAATCTAGAGCATTAAGAATTTCTTAAATGTTAAGTTACTTAAGAGATGTCTACAGAGTGCAATTATTTCTTATCTAATATCTTCAGCATATATAAAGTGGAGAAATAATGTTATTCTGCTAAGATGTAATTAGTAAAGAGAAAACCAAATAATAAAAATGTTTGGTAGAAATGGTCCGCCCCAATATTCAGCCGGCGTCGGGTTGCATAGTGACTGCCCATCGCCGGCAGTCAGACTGGATATTCAATGCTGGGTTATATCCAGTTTCACTTTTGACCATGACAACTTAATCACGCTAACCAATTAGCTGTTTAGTGGTTAAGGTTAGGCCTGCTATTTATGTGGCCTAGTTTAATCGCTAAACATAGCTGGTTTGGCATTGAATATCTGCACCAAATCGGCTATGTTGTGCAATGATAGCCAGTCAGCAGCTAGCCACTACACGCAAATATTCAGCAGACATAATTTGTTATCTCTTAACTCAATACCAGTGGTTAGGCACTAAAATGGTAATTAACCGTCCAGGAGCCGTTCCTAGCCAGTTAAATAGTTTTGAATATCGGCCAGGGTGTCTTTATATGCTTGAAATGTTTAAAGATACAAGGTAAGGTCCCTCCCTGACAATGAACTGCAAAACATGAAAAAAAATAAACATATTTGATTCAACAAAGTGTAGTGAGTATAGGTGAATATTTAAAAACTTTTAAGAATTCTGGGACTCATTAAACTACCACGCAACCTGAAGACGACTTACGAGCTGACCGACTTCCACAAATCGTTGAAGACTTATCTCTTCGAAGAAATCTATCGAAAGGATTAAAACACATGAAGCCCACGCATACTGTTAATACTGCATCAATACATACTCATTTATACTCTTATCCAGTAGTGTGCTGGTAAATTTTTAACAACAGGCTCTCTCTCCGGTCCACCTCGGTACCCCCCCGTCCACCACTGCGCCCCCCCCCCCATCCACCTCTGCGCCCCCCCAAAATTGCAGAGCTGGCTATAGCCATGGGGGGGGGGGGGGCAATGCATTACTCTCTCCAGGAAAAAAAATTAAATGATCCCAGGTTCCAATCTAATTCATGTTTAATGTGGGATAAAATGCCATAAATAAGTAAATAAATATAAACTTTTAATGTTGAGCACCTGATTCTCAAAGTGAACATATTCCAAACGCTATAATGAAAATAAAATGATTTTTTTTCTACCTTTGTTGTCTGGTGACTGTTTTTCTGATCATACTGGCCCAGTATCCGATTCTGCTGCTATCTGTCCTCTTAACTCCGTTTCCAGGGCTTTCTTTCCATTTATTTCTTTCCTCCTTTCTTCTTCATTTCTGGTCCTCAGCTTCTGCCTATCTTCTTCATCCATGTGCAGTTTTTCTCCTCTCTTCCTTTTCCCTCATCTCATCTCCTTCCTCACTCTTCTCTCCCCTCCATCCATGTCCAGCATTTCTTCTCTCTCCCCTCCTCTCCTCTCCCCTGCCCTGCATGCACCCATATCCAGCGACCCTCCTCTGCCCTGCCCTGCATGCACCCAGATGTCCAGCAGTGACCCTTCTCTCCCCTGCATGCACCCATGTCCAGCAGTGTACCCTCCTCTCCCCTGCATGCACCCATGTCCAGCAGTGACCCTCCTTTCCCCTGCCCTGCATGCACCCATACCCAGCGACCCTCCTCTGCCCTACCCTGCATGCACCCAGATGTTCAGCAGTGACCCTTCTCTCCCCTGCATGCACCCATGTCCAGCAGTGACCCTCCTCTCCCCTGCCCTGCATACACCCATGTCCAGCAGTGTACCCTCCTCTCCCCTGCCCTGCATACACCCAGATGTCCAGCAGTGACCCTCCTCTCCCCTGCATGCACCCATGTCCAGCAGTGACCCTCCTTTCCCCTGCCCTGCATGCACCCATGTCCAGCAGTGTACCCTCCTCTCCCCTGCCCTGCATGCACCCATACCCAGCGACCCCCTCCACCCATGTCCAGCAGCGACTCCCTTTTTCCCCCTGCCACCCCCTCCCAAGTTGTATCGCGAATTCTTCTCCTCCCTCCCTCCCGATCCGGTCCCTCACCGCCCGCTTGTTTTTTGAATTCTTCAGAGCAGGCACTCTTGCCTGCCCGCTTCCAGCGCTGACTGTCCTCCCTTGCCAATTCGCTATTCAAAATGGCCGCCGAGACTTCAGCCGAAGTCTCGCGAGGCCGCCTCTGGAAGTCTCGGTGGCCATTTTTAAAGCGCGAATCGGCAAGGGAGGACAGTCAGCGCTGGAAGCGGGCAGGCAAGACTGCCTGCCCCGAAGAATTCAAAAAACAAGCAGGCGGTGAGGCGGATCCGGAGGGAGGGAGGGAGGAGAGCCAGAGCCGGCTCGCTATTTTCAACAACCGGCTCGCAAGCCGGAAGAAAATTTAACAACCGGCTCTTGCGAGCCGGTGCGAGCCGGCTCCAGCACACCACTGCTCTTATCCCCCGAAATTCAAACACACTCAAACCTTAATCTACAGGTAAAAAAATGTAACAACCAAACGTTCTCTAGCTATTGCTCTGTAATCCTATCAGTATCCATTGTTCTTCCACTATTCCATTGTTCTGTTCCACTGTCCTATTTCCCTTGCGATACGTAGACTTTGTTTTCACTTTACTCCTCACAATGTAACCATAATCGAGTTGTAACAAATTGTACTTCCATCAATACAATGTATTGTAAGCCACACTGAACCCACAAATAGGTGGGAAAATGTGGGATACAAATGCAATAAATAAATAAATAAATAAATAAGTTGAAAGTCCATCAAGCCCAGAATCCTCTTTCCAACAATGGCCAATCCAGGACACAAGTTTGTGGCGGGATCCCAAAAGAGTAAAATAGATTTGATGCTGCTTATCATGGAATGTGAAGCCAAGAAGCCCCATCACCTGAACCTTGTCTCCACCAAGGTGGATTTTCACTAGTCCAACTTAATAATGGTTAATGAACTTTTCTTATGGGAATTGCCCAAACCTTTTTTAAACCCTGCTAAACTAACTGCTGTTACCACATTCTCTGGCAACGAATTACAGAGTTTATTTACACGCTGAGTGAAGAAATACTTTCTCCGGTTTATTTTAAATTTACTACTCAGTAGTTCCATTACGTGCCCCCTAGTCCTTGTATTTTTGGAAAGAGTAAACAAGTGAGTCACGTCTAGCTGGTCCACTCCACTCAGGGTTTCATACATCTCTATCATGTCTCTCCTCAGCCATTTCTTCTCCAAGCTGAAAAGCCCCAGCCTCTTTAGTCTTTCCTAACAGGGAAATTGTCCCGTCCCTTTACTATTTTGGTTGCTCTTCTTTGTACCCACGTACCAGCATTCTCCAGCAACAAAGCAAGTGCCCACCACTATTTAAAACTGCTTGCCAGCAACGCTCGTGCTGCTGTGGCGTGTGCGTCAGTCGTATGCTAGAGGAGCGCACCTGAGGAGCAGGTTCTGCTCCTTAGGTGTCCTCCTTGGGGTGGCGACGAGGGGTGCATGAGTTTTTCCATTCTATAACCAGGCTCTTTGCTATTTATTTAGTAGATTTACGATATTTGCAACCCAAGAGCGGGAACGCTAACTTGCCGGTAAATAACACTGGAGGTCACTTATAACTCTCTTTTGCTTATCGGTATTATGCTATAGTGCTTCTATGCCACCCCACACTTCCCTATCCATGACAACGGAGGTTTTCAGATCCCGGTACAATGGGGATGGCGTCCAAATCAGAAATTATTTAATTACTGCAGATTGTGTGTTCTAACTCCATGCACTTTATCAAAGAAGATACAACCACAGAATGCTCTGCTCTCTCTAGCTTTGTTGAATTGTCGTCCATAAAATGTAAGTGTGCCTATATTTTGGATTGTATTCAGGATTACCATCTTGATATATTTGCGCTAACTGAAACCTGGCTCCTCCCTGGAGAAGAATCCTCCTTATTCCAGTGCCTACCCCTGGGATACTCAGTAAGCTATGCCTCTCAAGCTGGCAAACGAGAGAGTAGCCTGGCATATATTTATTCATCTACCCTAAAAGTAAAGGAAATTCAGACTCACGGTCTTCCTTACCCTGAACTTCTCCTATTAGAAATAAACTCGGACACTATCTTTCATACACTTCTCTTCTATTGCACCCCCTCTTCCACAGTAGAAGTCTGGCAGAATATATATCAGTCAATAGCAGATGCTGTCCTGAAATTTCTGAATCTCTTAATCTGGGGGGATTTTAACGTTCATCTTGACGATCACAGAAAACTGCATTCCCTCAGATTTTCTACATTCTTACAAGATATCGGGGTGACGCAATATGTGAAAGGGCCAACTCATACAGCAGGCCATACCCTAGATTCAGTCATGACAAATTCCTCAGACCTGCTTCAATGTTCCACACCCCCTGACAGTGCCGGTTTCCTGGTCTGACCACTATTTTCTTCATTTCAAACTATCTCTTTCCAAACCAGTTCAGATCAGGGGCGTAGCCAGACTTCGGCGGGAGGGGGGGTCCAGAGCAGAGGTGAGGGGGCACAGTTTAGCTCCCCCGGCACCGCCGACCCCCCCCCCCCCCCGCTGCTGCCACCACCAACAACTTTGACCCCCCCTGGTGCCAACCCTTTCGACCCCCCCTTCCCACCACCACCAACTCTCCTCCGCCGCCGCCGCCGTCGGGTACCTTTGCTGGTGGGGGACCCCAACCCCCACCAGCCGAGGTCCTCTTCTTCCGGTGCAAGGCTTCGTTCTGCCACATAAGTGTCTACGCACGCCCAATGCACGCCAAAATGAACTTACCGCCCAACTACCGCATGCCTCTTGCAGTAATTTCATTTTTGTCGCACGTCTGCTAGGCGCATCTGGAAAATATTTTTTTACTTTCGGACACGTGTAGCGGATGCACACCAAGTGGCATCTGATGTGTGTAGGTCGTTATCACGTAGATTCTTTACCGCTAGGTCTATGGCTGGCGGTAAGGTCAGACACCCAAAATGGATGCACGGCAATTTTGATTTTGCCGCACGTCCATTTTCGGAAAAAAAATTAAAAAGGCATTTTTGGTACATGCGCTGAAAAATATTTCTGCACGTGCCCAAAACCCGCACCTACACTACCGCAAGCCACTTTTTACCGCAGCTTAGTAAAAGGATCCCTAAGTAAACAACAGGTGCGTAAAGCAGAACGTCAATGGCAAAAAGGGAGAACTGAAGAACTAAAAAATAAATGTAAACAATGTCACCAGTATTTTCTAATACAGGTTAGGATAGCTAAGATCTCCTAGTTCTCCAAATAAATTCAACAAGCCGCAAACTCGCCAAAAAAAACTTTTTACCATTATGAAACAATTGACAGCAAAACCAGAGACAAGGGCTGCTACACCATACATAGACTCTGACACCTTAGCCAATTTCTTTATAACGAAAGTTGACAAGTCACAGGCCCAGTTACCTAGTACGATATATACGGTAGATGATGTAATCGTGTCAGATGTTTCTGGATCCTGGCGCTCATTTGATCTTCCATCTTTTCTCAGCAGTAACAGGGTGGAAAGGAACCAATTTCAAGTGATCAGTCACCACACCAGGATAAGATGCTCCAATGAAATTTTTATTAGGACCCAACACGGCCCGTTTTTCGGCTATAACAACCTTCCTCAGGGGTCAATCGATGAGTGCTCAGTTGTGTATCGATTGATAGTGGAGCGTTTTAATATCTTGGTAAAAATTTGGTATAGCATGCAACCGGAACAAGTTCAAAAATTTAAACTTAAAACGGTTACAAACAATTCAGAATACAGCTGCTCATATCATCTTTCAAGCATCAAGCTATGACAGGGCCACAATACTTTTACATCATCTCCATTGGCTTCCGATAGGTTATAGAGTCAAATTCAAGGTTCTCACTTTGACATATAAAGCGTTCCATTTAGCACCCCATCTTACCTTGCCAATCTTACTATTCCTATATACACCGACATGATCGCTCCATTCACTCAATGACTAGTGATCCCTCCACCCTCAAGGGCTAGATAGGAGTCCAAACATACCTCAGCTTTTTTCTTTTTATCCCCCGCACTGTGGAAATCACTTCCAAAATTAATCAGGGAAGAAGAATCATACACTCATTTCCGTATATCTCTAAAACTTATTTTTTTTAAACTGCTTTTGAAATATGATCTCTTCTGTTGATAAAGAAAACCACGCAGGTATGACATACATTGCTTTATGCAATAAGGAGGGTTATAATTTAAATAATTATGTGTGAATGATGAAAATGACTGTTGTTATTATTATTATCTCTTGTATGGATGCTTTGTTTGTGCTATCCTATCAGAAAATGGGTTTTTTAGTTTAACTTATATACTTTGTTATTGCATATTTTTAGATGTGTAAACTGTTCTGATTTGCAATGCAATAAGTGATGGTGTAGTAAACAAATAAACAATAAACAATACCCAGTATTGGGCAGTAATATATTGGTTTTAAAAGTAATGAGTAACTGTAGTGATTATAGTTTTGGAAGTGTAATGAAATAACTAATATGTTAATTTTTTTCAGTAATGAGTAATATATTGTCTAATTACTTTATTTATTTATTAGGATTAATTTATTAGGATTTTTATATAGTTACTTTTTAGTGACACCCATATGGTTTTCTTTACATCACTAGGCCCATTATTAGGCTGCTTCCAGTTTCCAGCAACATAGTAATAGTACAGTCCGTTCAGTCTGCCCAGCAAGATAAACTCATTACATATTGTATATGATATGTCATGTGTATACCTGGTCTTGATGTGTTCTTGCCATTTTCAGGATATAGACCTTAGAAGTCTGCCCAGCACTGGCTTTCTGAAGTTAACATCAAAGCCCCTGAAAAGCTCCACTCCAGCCCATCCAAATCTATTCAGCCATGATCAGGGCACAGACCGTAGAAGTCTGCCCAGTACTGGCTTTCCTTCCCAATTACTGGTGGTGCTTCTTAATCTCTGCTAAGCTTCTTCGGATCCATTCCTTCTAAACAGGATTCCTTTGTGTTTATCCCATGCATTTTTTAATTCTGTTACCATTTTCATCTCTACCACCCAGTGGCGTAGCCAAGGGTGGGCTTGGGTGGGCCCAGGCCCACCCACTTTGAGTTCAGGCCCACCAGTAGCAGCACATCTATGATGTGGCCGGCAGAGATTCCCAAACTGAAAACTCTGAACAACTGTCCCTCTTGCATACCTTATAAATAGCAGATCTTCACCTGCAGGAAGCAGCGACTAATACATACTGCTTACACCGGCCCCACAGCCTTCCCTCTGACGTATTCCCGCCTATGCTGAAACAAGAAGCTGCATCAGTGGGAAGGATGTGGGACCTACATAAGTAGTGTGTATTAGTTGCTCCTCACTGAAAATCTGAAATTTAAAAGGTGTGCAGGAGAGGAGGGATATTTGAGAGACCATATGGCATGCAGGCGAGAGGAGAAACCAAATCACCTATGGGGTGGGGTGGTGTTCTTCTGCCCACCCATCTTGGGCCCAGGCCCACCCAAAATTGGGTGTTTGGCTACGCCCCTGCCACCACCTCCTGCGGGAGAGTGTATCTACCACCCTCTCCATGAAAAAAAATACTTCCTGACTTTATTCCTGAGTCTGCCCCTTTCAACCTCAATTCATGTCTTCTAGTTTCACTTTCCTGTCTCTGAAAAAGGTTCGTTTGTGGATTAATACCTTTCAAATATTTGAATGTCTGCAACATATCACCCCTGTTTCTCCTTTGCCCCATGGTATTCCTGTTCAGGTCAGTAATTCTCTCCTCGTACATTACTACTACTACTACTATTTAGCATTTCTATAGTGCTACAGGGCATACGCAGCACTGCACAAACATAGAAGAAAGACAGTCCCTGCTCAAAGAGCTTACAATCTAATAGACAAAAAATAAATAAAGTAAGCAAATCAAATCAATTAATGTGAACGGGAAGGAAGAGAGGAGGGTAGGTGGAGGCGAGTGGTTACAAGTGGTTACGAGTCAAAAGCAATGTTAAAGAGGTGGGCTTTCAGTCTAGATTTAAAGGTGGCCAAGGATGGGGCAAGACGTAGGGGCTCAGGAAGTTTATTCCAGGCGTAGGGTGCAGCGAGACAGAAGGCGCGAAGTCTGGAGTTGGCAGTAGTGGAGAAGGGAACAGATAAGAAGGATTTATCCATGGAGCGGAGTGCACAGGAAGGGGTGTAGGGAAGGACGAGTGTGGAGAGATACTGGGGAGCAGCAGAGTGAATACATTTATAGGTTAGTAGAAGAAGTTTGAACAGGATGCGAAAACGGATAGGGAGCCAGTGAAGGGTCTTGAGGAGAGGGGTAGTTTGAGTAAAGCGACCCTGGCGGAAGATGAGACGGGCAGCAGAGTTTTGAACCGACTGGAGAGGGGAGAGGTGACTAAGTGGGAGGCCAGCAAGAAGCAGATTGCAGTAGTCTAAACGAGAGGTGACAAGGGTGTGGATGAGGGTTTTGGTAGAGTGCTCGGAAAGAAAGGGGCGGATTTTACGGATGTTGTAAAGAAAGAAACGACAGGTCTTGGCGGTCTGCTGGATATGAGCAGAGAAGGAAAGAGAAGAGTCAAAGATGACCCCAAGGTTTCGAGCTGAGGAGACAGGGAGAATGAGAGAGCCATCAACAGAAATAGAAAACGGGGGGAGTGGGGAGGTGGGTTTGGGGGGGAAAATGAGAAGCTCGGTTTTGGTCATATTTAATTTCAGGTGGCGTCGAGACATCCAGACAGCAATGTCAGACAAGCACGCTGAAACTTTGGTTTGGATGCAAGGTGAGATATCAGGGGTAGAAAGGTAGATTTGGGAGTCATCAGCATAGAGATGGTAGGAAAAGCCATGGGATGAGATTAATGAACCAAGGGAAGAAGTGTAGATAGAAAAGAGGAGGGGACCAAGAACAGAACCCTGAGGTACGCCGACAGGCAGAGGGATAGAAGTAGAAGAGGATCCACCAGAGTGAACACTAAAGGTGCGGAGGGAGAGGCAGGAAGAGAACCAGGAAAGGACAGAGCCCTGGAATCCAAGTGAGGACAAGGTATCGAGAAGTATGCTGTGATCGACAGTGTCAAAAGCAGCGGAAAGATCAAGAAGAATGAGGATGGAATATTGACCTCTGGATTTAGCCAGTAATAGGTCATTGGAGACTTTAGTAAGCACAGTTTCGGTTGAGTGGAGAGGGCGAAAACCAGATTGTAATGGGTCAAGAATAGCATGTGAGGAGAGAAAATCAAGGCAGCGGCGGTGAACAGCACGCTCAAGTAATTTGGAGAGAAAAGGAAGGAGGGAGATGGGTCGGTAATTAGAGGGACAAGTAGGGTCAAGTGAAGGCTTCTTAAGGAGAGGTGTGACCACAGCATGTTTAAAGGCAGCAGGGACAGTTGCAGTGGAAAGTGAGAGGTTGAGAATGTGACAGATAAAAGGAATAAGAGTAGGAGAGATGGCATTAAGAAGGTGGGTGGGAATGGGATCAGAGGAACAGGTGGTACATTTTGAGGAAGAAAGGAGAAGTGTAGTTTCCTCAATAGTAACTTCAGGAAAGGAGGAAAGGGAATGAGGGGAAGGAGAGAGAGGGGAACGGACTAGTGGAGGGAGAGCTGGTGAGGTAGAGAAAGCAAGGTTTATCTTTTGAACCTTGTTGTGAAAGAATTCAGCAAGGGTCTGAGGAGATAATGAAGGGGGAGTTGGGGGAGGGGGCACCTTGAGGAGAGAGTTCAATGTGGTGAAGAGAAGTCGAGGATTAGAGCCAAGAGAGTTGGTCAGTTGGATATAATAATCCTGTTTGGCACGTAAAAGAGCAGATTGGAAGGAGGTCAGCATGAACTTAAAGTGTAAGAAATCAGCAAGGGCCCGAGATTTCCGCCAGAGGCGTTCGGCGGAGCGGGTACAGGAACGTAGGTAGCGGATATTAGAAGTCAGCCAAGGTTGGGGTTTTGTACGCCTTACAGGGCGGGTCATCAAAGGTGCAAGAGTGTCTAAGGCAGAGGATAGAGTATTGTTGTAAGAAGAAACAGCCTCGTTGACAGACGTGGATGGTGCCACAGTAGAGAGGAGGTTTGAAACATGGGAGGATAGAGATGGTCAATATCGTGAAGATTCCTAGATAAATTAGATAGGATAGGACGGGACTGGGAGGGAGGAGATTTAAGTGTGAAAGTTATAAGATGGTGATCAGAGGAGGGATGATCAGAGGCAAGGAAACTAGAAGGTGAACAGTTGGAGGAGAAGATGAGATCAAGACAGTGACCATTTTGATGAGTGGGGGAGGTGGAGCATAGTTGGAGATTAAAGGACGACGTTAAAGCGAGTAACTTGGAAATATAAGAGTTGGAAGGATCATTAGCAGGAATATTAAAGTCACCAAGGATGAGAGAGGGGGAGGAGGGATCATGGAAGAAGGCAAGCCAGGCGTCAAAGTCACTGAGAAAGGATGAAAGGGACTTATCAGGGGGACGATAAATGACCGCTATTCGAAGAGGCAGAGGAGAGAAAAGGCGGATAGAGTGGACTTCAAAGGAGGAAAAACAGTGAGATTGAGGTGGAAGAAGGGGTTGAAATCTGGAGGAGGGAGAGAGAAGTAGTCCAACACCGCCCCCACGGCCAGCAGGGCGAGGAGTATGTGAAAATAGATAACCGCCATGGCACAGGGCTGCGACTGAAGCAGAGTCATCAGGGCAGAGCCAGATTTCTGTTATGGCGAGCAGATGGAGGTGATGCGAGATAAAGAGGTCCTGGATATAGGGGAGTTTGTTACAGATAGAGCAGGCATTCCATAGGGCGCAAGAGAAGGGCAGAGAAGAGGAGGGGAGTAGAGGAATAGAGATGAGGTTAGAGAGGTCACGGTGAGATCTGTAGAGTTTGGATAATAGTTGGTGAGGAGGGCCAGGATTGGGATTGATGTCACCAGCTGAGAGTAAGAGAAGGAGTAAAAGAGAGCAATGTAAAAATTTGCAATGCAAATCCCATACTATTTTCATCACTTTTCTTTGAACCGCTTCAAGTCTTTTTCATCCTTAGTAAAATACGGCCTCCAAAACTGAACACAATACTCCAATTGGGGCCTCACCAATGACTTATAGACAGGGCCGGTCTTAGACAGGGGTGACAGGGGCAATCGCACAGGGCCTTGTGCTTCCAGGGGTCCCGCATGGCCACAACATTATGACATCAGCGTCGGCATCAAGTATCACTCTTGACTCGCTGAACTCCGCCCCACCATATTCCCTTGGTTGACTTTAGCTTTAGTTCTTGGCTGCGAGGCAAACAACCAGTCCACCCCTGTCTGGTACCTATAAGGTCGCTCCTGATTGGCCGAATGCCGGAAGTAACTCAGAATCTGAGTAATTCCTGGTTACTCCTTTTAGGCACTAGAGAGGGCTCTCTGACCAATCACAGCTGCACTTTTCTAGCAGCTCAGCCACGTGAAGAAACTGGCTGAGTCCAGAAAAGTGCAGCTGCTCTGGGGAGTCTCGGGACCGGGCCGCTGGCCTGCTCCAGTGGTGAATAAAAATGGCATTGGCAAGGCATGGCACTGAATGCAATCTGGTTGCCACGAGTCAGTTCTCAGCCCAGCTGCTGTGTGTTGGCCCATTTTCTTAACCCCCCCCCCCCCTCCGCCTCCCGAAGGAGTAAGGAACTGAACTCCAACAAAACTGGATGGCATGAACTGGCAGACATTACACTGAATACTTTATGGGATGCAATGGCTGGAATGCCTATCTCAAAAACGTTTGATGGTTTTTCAACAATTCTCAGAGGATTATGTTCGGGTCTCTACATTAGAACAGAAAACTATTGGTGTTGGAAGCTAAGATTAATGAATGTCATGACTTATTAATAAAAGACAATGTTTAACTACACCGCAAGATAGAGAATTTTGACAATATTTCAAGACATAAGAATTTATGTTTCATAAATTTTCCTGAAGTCTCTGCTGAAGTTCCATTGATTACTTTTAAGAAATATCTTGTGGATGTTTTGAAAATTCCAGAAAGTTCTTATCCACCGATTCCCAAGATATACTTTATTTCACCTTTTTCAAAAAATAAAATGAATCAGCAGATGCAGTTACTGATTTAGATGTCTCATATGATTTGTTAAAGCTGACTCAAAGACAGGTAGCTACAGACAAAGTGCGTCATTATATAAAGCCGTATGAATTAAGGTTAAAACCCTAAATTGCACCAAAAGACTGGAAGACAGTGTAATTCCCTCAAAACTGTGTTGGGCAGAGAAGGTGTCTGCACTCTATCTGCTTGCCTTTTGTTGAATAGCAGCTGTGCCAGATCCCTGTGATTTTTGATGTATCATCTGCAGATAATAAAGAGCTAAGTATATAATTATCTCTATTCTGGGGTGATTTGGTGGATTTGTTTGCTCCCTGCAAAAGAGTCATACAAAGAACAGTGAGTCGTGGCCCCGGCCTGCAAATAGGTGGAAAAAGTGGGATACAAATGTAACAAATAAATAAATAAAATAAATCATTTTTGCCCCAGTCTAACACAGACCCCTAAATTCTTCTCTTTGTGTGTGATTCCTAAAGGGGAACCTAGCATCATGGGTTAAAATTTGGAGGTTTTCTCTAAATGTACATTACTTTGTATTCCTCTACATTAAATTTTATCTGCTATTTTGATGCTGAAACTTCTAGCCTATGAAGGTCCTCCTGCATCTCTAAAAACAGTGTCCAGATTTTCAACCTGGACGGTGAACATAATTTAGGCACCAGTGCTTATATTAATACATATATTCAAGACTGCTATCCATATGAGTAACTGTGCTGATATTGGATATTCCAGCTACTATGCTGGCAGTATCCAATTAGTAGGGTAGTTAGTAATGTGCATTAAGAAAATAATGCACAATATTTGCCTCGCAACACATGTTAAATATCAATATCATGACAATATGGTGCATTATCTACTATAATAAAACTCACCCTCAACGTTCTGAGGACACTGACGTCAGTGAAGCCAAGCTCTGACTTCCTTCAAAAAGGTTCGAAGGTTCGTGGTGGTGAAGCCACCAAAATCGCTCTGGACCCCGCCCTCAAGGGCGGAGCAATGGCAGAACAACGAAGGGGTTGGCAGGGAGGCGGGGGTGGGAAATTGCTCCTGGCCCCGCCCTCGAGGGCGGAGCAATGGCAGAACAATGAAGGGGTTGGCAGGGAGGGAGGCGGGGGGGTGGGAAAATCGCTCCGGGCCCCACCCTCGCGTCACATGTCATGACCTTGGGGGCAGAGCAATGCCAGAACAACGAAGGGTTGCCCAGGGAGGAGGGTGTTGGCGACGAAAACCTTGCTAGCGCCCGTTTCATTTGCTCTGAAACGGGCTTCTTTTACTAGTAATACCATAATTCATGTTAGTTTAAAGTACTTCAGGATACATAAAAATAAGGTACAAAGTATGTAAGTATGTGCAAAACATGTCATCATTATGGGCTCCTTTTACAAAAGCCACAGTACTGATTCCTGACGCAGCATTTGCAGCACAGGAATCACTACCACAGCTTAGTAAAGGGAGCCCTATTTTAGGTGCCCTTTTACTAAGCCGCGTATGTGCCTACGCACGCCCAAAAGGCATCAATTTGGAGTTACCGCCTGGCTACCACGTGGCCTGTACAGTAATTTCATTTTTGATGTGCATCCGCTACGCACGACAGAAAATATATGTTATTTTCTGGTGCACGGCAAAAATCGGGTGGTAACTCTGACTTGACACGCATAGGTGATTACCGCACGGTTAACACGAGAGACCTTACCGCTAAGTCAATGGCTGGCAGTAAGGTCTCAGACCCAAAATAGACGTGCGCCAATTTTTATTTTGCTGCACGTCCATTTTTGGCACGCTAAAAAATGGACCTGCATGCGCCTACACTAGCGTAGCCCATTTTTCAGCGCACCTTAGTAAAAGGACCCCTAAATAAAATAACAGAGCTTGCTTTGAATGTTTCAAGCTACAATATTCCAGGAAAAATAAGGCTAGCTTAAAGCTAGAGTTATTTTACCAGCCTGGGAGCATCTCCCATCTTACAGTAATTGGCTTGGTAAAAAAAAGATGTACAGTATGAAGATGCTCCTTTCTTCCTCCCTATAAAGACCTTCTCAAAGATGCACCCCTCCTCCTAGATTTCCATCCCCATGTGTTATAGCCCCATTCGAAGCCCTTTCCCCTACTCTTATATGACCCCGGGACCTCCAGTCATGACTCCCACATTCCATAGGGCCCCCAGCCCTACCTCAAATATTCCTTGGTGGTCTAGGGCTACATAGCATGAATATCTTCAGTGGGGTCTTTGCTGGGGGGAGGGGTCATCTAGTCTGTGGAATCTTTTTCTACTGTGTCAGTCCATTTAGGAAAAGCTCCAGTGAAAATTAGGCCATGTGTTAGTGTCCTGTTGGTCCTAGAGAGTACAATAACGCAGTTCATGAGATTGTTTCCAATTCAACAATTATGCGGCCAGGGTAACCACAGAAAAATCAGTCCTATCTTTATGAGGTGCCCCATGGCTGATTAAGTGCTGAATATTGCACTTAACCAACTATGCATTAGCCAGCTGTGCCCGGTCATGGCCCCACATTCCAGGTTTAATGCCGGCGACGGTCAGCAAAACACTGATCGCCATTTACTGAATATTAGGCACCTACCAACCTGCAGAGATTGGTAGGTGCAATCCTAAAAGACAATGGTACTACTGCAATAGATTAGGAGAAGGACATGGAGGAAGGGAGTCTGGGTATTGTGCATGCAAATTCCCATTTGGAACCCATCTACCCAAAGTGGAGAAATTGCTGCTGGGTAGGCTGGATTAATCATTTTGGTTTTTAAGGTGGGAGGATGTAAGGTCTGGTGTACCACATTAACTGTCATCAACTACTATTTATTTATTTATTTATTTATTTATTTATTTATTGCATTTGTACCCCACATTTTCCCACCTTTTTGCGGGTTCAGTGTGGCTTACAGTACATTATGAAGACTGGAAGTACATTTTGTTACAGCTCAGTTATGGATTACATTATGAAGTGTTATGAGAGACAAGTTTTGTAACAAGGAATATAATAATGGAAAAGATCATTGAGACATTGGAAGGAAAGAACGGGAAACTAAAAGGGGCGATACATTGGAGGGAACCCGCGGGAAACAGGAGGGGCGGTATATAATAACAGGCAAGCATTTGGTATACATTTTCTGTGAGTAAGGTATGAGTGAGGTAAGTTTGCGGGAGATGAGAAGGTGAGGTAGGGGATGGGAATTCAGAGTGGCTGTAGTGATGCATTGTTGAACAGTGAGTGCGGTTTTATGTGTTTTGGTTCTTTCCGTAAATTTCCTCAAAGATATGTTAGTATTTCATATTGTTATTAACATCAATGAATTCATAGTTCATTCCGGAGGTCAAACAGTGAAAAGATGTTTCCTGAATAGTATCATTTCACATCAGGCAGGGAAATGATATGTTTGTTCTTTCTATTTACATTTGTATACAGTATATCCTTTTTAAAGAGACTGAAAAGATTATAAACATTAAACAGTTTCAATAGTAGTCTGTGATATGTGATGGACACGAAATTACACATGTGGTACACATTCAATTTCTGATACCCCACTTCACATAACTGTAGCAAGTTTCAAGCATATAATTAGCCTGTGTTCAAAAAGTAAAGCTCTGATTTTTGTGTGCAAGTGCTTCAAGATTGCAAACACTTTATACTTCTTGACAATAAACTGGGATATGATATACTAGGACTCAAGCGCCATCTTGTGTCTATTATTTGAGTTGTTCCAGGACCCCTTCTGATCTGTAGGAGCAAGAACTGAAGAAATTCTCATTTTAATCCAGGGTTTTTCAACTCCAGTCCTCAACGGTCTGAGAGTTTTCAAAATTACTAAATTATGCAAATGTCCTTTGTTTCTAAACATATGTATGCATGCATATTTTGCAGTATTGAATAGTAACTAGATAAAAGTTTTGTCGCCATTTGCACCAATTTTTACTACTTTTACTTAGATACATCTGATGCTTGTAATTAAAAGTAAAAACATAAAACTGAAAGCAACATGTAAATGATGATTCATTGATAAACCCAGGGCCGCCGAGAGGGTGGGGGCCTGGCGCTGCAGTCCCCTCCACCTGCCCCCCCCCCCCTCCGTCCACCACCAGGCCGGGCCCCCCTGAATTCAAATCATAGCACCTCACCTCAACCTCGCTCCGTGTGAAAGAAGTGCAGCAGCGGCAATCTGCAGATCGCCTCCCTTCGGGCCTTCCCTCCCTGTGTCCCGCCCTCACGCAAGTTACGTCAGACGAGGGCGGGACACAGGGAAGGAAGGCCTGAAGGGAGGTGATCTGCAGACTGCCGCTGCTGTGCTTCTTTCACATGGAGCGAGGTCGAGGTGAGGCGCTATGATTTGAATTCAGGGGGGCCCAGCCCGGTGGTGGATGGAGGGGGGCAGCGACGACGACAACCTCAGGGGGGGTGGCGGCAGCAGGGGCAGGGCCCCGGGGGCAGCCTTGCCCCAGGCCCGGCCCAGTCTCTCGGCAGCCCTGGATAAACCAGGGGATCATCTCAAATTTTGCTGTTCAGGGAATACTGGCTATGAGAGCAGTGAAGTTGCCGTGTTTGTTGAACTTTTTATTCTGAATGAATGCCCTATATCTGAATTTGTACAAGTGTTGCATTCCATATGTTTTAAAACAGCGAGGACACTAGTAACATTATGAAATCAACTATAAGCCTAAATGTATAATAGGCTTTTCATAGCTGAATAGCCACAGGTTATTATCTACTCATAATGCCTCAAATTCTTCATATACTTTTAAACAGTAAGATGTGTAGCTAAGGAGATTCTTACCATGGTGGTGGCCTTAATCCAGAAGTACCTATAAGATGATGATTAGGGGTTTTCACCTCCCTTTTGGGCCTCACCCTCTGGCCTCTTATAAACTGCATTAGTAGTCTGAGCTCAAAGCATTGGAAAAAGGACACCCAGCAAAGCCTTTAGCAAATCACAAAAAAGTTGTATTTAGCCATATGGAGAGGGGAAAGTTCTGAATGGGGTGGGGGTGGGGGAAAGAGTAGAATGGAAAGGACCCAGAGAACAAGAGGAGGATAGGAATGCTGGCAGGTGGCCTACATAGAAAAGACCGCTAAATCACAAAGCCGATAGGGTGTGGAAATGTAAAATCGCTAGATTATAAACACAGAAAATTTCCACCAAATGAAAATGTATTAAACAATAATGTCATCATGCATAATCTGTGGGACAACAGTCCTTAAACTCTCAAATCTTCCTGGAAGGAAAAAGACCACATAGAGCTCCTAGATCATAGAAATCTATCGGAGCTAAGCAGATCACAACGATCTTCCATTCATCATCGGCCAGAAAAACTTTCCACTGGTTAAATATTTCACTCAATTTTTTATGTGCTTATTCACACAATTTTTTTACATGCTTATTTCAGGATTTTCTTAATTCGTTTAAGATGCTAGTCTGCATCTCAAAATATTCACCAGACAAAAAGGCAAAGCAGGACTGCATTTGTGGACTAAAGTGAAATGAATAGTGCTGTGCAACCAATTATCTTTCTCTATCATCACTAACTGTTAACAGGCACTAGGAGATCCTGTGCTGGACCGCTTCTTCTTTGCCCCCTCGCCCCAAGCCAAGCTGAACTTGGCTTCTCTGGTTTGACTATGAAAGGTATTCATCTTCCAGTGCAAGGTGAATTCTTGCTGCAGAGCTCAACTTCCAAGATTTTATTTATGTATTTACCTGTCCTATATACTGCCTCTCCTAGTTGGTTACAAACTCTCTGTGGAATTCCCTTACAATAGATATGAGGCTGACTCATAAATAATTATTCTTTTCAAAATTGTGCAAAACCTGGATTTTTCCAGCTCTACTTTTAAAGACCGAGTTTCTTTAAAAGTTTCAGCCTGTATGATTCTAGACTTTTCTAATCCAAGCATAGGCATAGCTTGGGGTAGGCATGAGGATGGGAATGACACCTCCCCACATGTTGTGGGTGCTAACACTGAATTGACTCCCCTCCATCCTTGGTAATATGTCTTATTTACTCTTGCTCCTGCCTCCCCTCAGCCTGAAAAGTAAGTAGGCAAACTATGCTCATGAATCCAAGTATGAGCTAAGTGAATGCAATAATGCAGTGATAAGAGATACTCTCCACTATAGACAGACTTTTTATACAATGATTAAACCGAATGATGAATGTATATGAAAGATATGTGAATGGAGGGTAGCCAGGGTTAAAGACTTGATGATTGGTGCTATCACTTACAAATTTCAAACTTCTGCTAACTCAACCCTTTAGTATGTTTGTTACCATGTGTTAAATTTTTCTGATTTTCTTCACGACTTCTACAAAATTCTTCTCTGCCATGGCTTCAGAAAAGTATGAAAAGATAGACCCTGATAAGTTGTGTCCAGAACTACAGCAGATGTTTTTGCCAACAGTTTACCTTTGAAAAGTTGTCCACCCAGTATTCAAAAAGAATTAACTGGGCAGGAGAGGCTCCTGCCCAGTTGTCCACTCTGGCCACCTAAGCACTGATATTCAGCAGCACTTAACCAGACAGTCGACTGAATATCACCACAGACCGCCCCTACACTGTTGTAACAGATTAGTAGCCATATTCAGATCACTAACCAGTTAAGTAAAAAGCTAAAGTTAGGACTGCAAAAATGGTGTTCTATCTGTAGCCACCAAGCTAACCAGGCACTGGTCTGAATACTGGCTGCTGCCTGGGAAACTGGCAATAGCAGCATTTTGGCTTCCTAGTCCCTCTCCAGTCTCAATTCCCCTTACCCCAAAGGAAAAAAAAAGTCCAGCCATGAGCCCTCCCCCAACCTTTTCCATCTCCATAGCTTCTCCCAGGCCTCCTTCAAAATCTATGGTGGTCCAGTGAGGAAGTTCTACGGACAGGAGCAATGCTCACTTGCTCCTGCCCATTGTAGGTCTAACTACAGCCATCTTGAACATGAACTACCTAAAAAAAAAACTACTCCAACAGAGAGAGTATAGAGTGGGGTAACCTGCATGGAGTGGCAGGTACAACTCTAATACCATAGGGGGGGTATCCTACATAGAAGATAGAATAAAAGCATAGAGAGGGGGTCACCTTCTTTAAGCGGTTGCTACAAGAAGGTTTATTTTGTCTCAGTAATACAATTTGCTATGAATTCTTGAAAATAACCTTTTTGGGATCATCATAGTTTGATGAGGCAGGCTTAGTGATCTCCTCTAGGGGGAAGTTCCTAAGAAACCCATCTCCAGGGAAAGGGCTCTGGGTCATGGATACAAGGGAGAGAAGGAAGACCAGGGATGGCCTCAGAGAGAAAGGAATAGCGTAACCCCTTCAGGAGTAGAGCTGAACTTACCTCAGGTAGTCACTAGGGGGACCACAGTGATGAAGCCCAGTACCTTGGGTAAAGAAACAAGATGTGATGCCTCCTCTCAGTGGAAGAGGAGGAGAGGAGCTTTCCGAAGTCCAGCTGAAAAACTGACAGAGCTGAGCAAGGAGCAAGAATGAGCAAGAAAGGCAAAGAGCTTCTCCTGACATTGAGGCCAGGGACGGCCTGGAAGCAGGAATCTCCCCCCCCCCCCCCCCCAAGCCCTGTAGCAGAAAGTGTTGAAATGGAATGGGAAACCTTATGAAGACCCATTCAAGGTACTAAAAAGGCAGCTGTGGGAGGCCATAGCGAGATTAGCGCAGTGGAGTGGGAGGTGAGCTGCCAGCTTTCCTATAGTAGAAGGGCAGACTACTGTAAGGAGATTGTTTGAACATTAAACTGGACACACCTTGGGGGCTCAGCACAGAGCCCTACAGACTCTGAGTACCAATTTTGACCTGCACTTGGGGAAAATACAAGGCTGAGAGACCCAGGGTTATCATAATAGAAGGGGAAAGAACTGTCAAAAGACTGGATGCTGCAGAATTCAGTGCATTCTTTCAGGAACAAAGAAAAAGGAATGATAGTATCTTGAACAAGATTTGCTTTATTGATAAACATGTGTATGAAGCTGCATTGCCTGCCAGTCTAAAACACTGACTGATTTACCAGTTTAGAAGAACCTTCTCAGGAGCCCTCTTGCTGTGAGAATTATAGACTAGTTTTTAACCTCCTTTTAAGAGATAAGGTTATTGAACAGGCGGTGAGTTTCCAATTTCAGGACTTTCTTGAGTAATCAGAGATTCTTTGGGTTAGATAGATGAAGAGTCTATCTTTTTATGAGCTGGCTGCAATCCTCAGCTAGTGGTTAGGAATTTGGAAGTATCTATGGATTCTTCTCTTGATTTAAAGAGTAATGTCACTTCAGCCAGGGGTAGACTGACAGTGATCTGGGCCCCCAGGTAACAAAGGGCCATGGGCCCCCCAGGCAAGAAGGAGTCATGGGCCCCTAACCAACTATAAAAAATAATTAAACTAAATGGACGATAGGAGAGAATGGGTTCTCGGGCCCTGCTGTATTGTCCCAATGGTCAGTCCATCTCTGCGGCAAAGAGGGCTCTTTGTCAATTTCATCCTTATCTTTCTTTATCCCATTTTAAAATGATTATTTGTGCCAATAGAATTTGTCAGACTGACTACTGAAGGACCTGCAGCTAAAAGAATTAAAACTACGGAAGGACCCGCAGCTAGAAGAATTTTTTGCATGTGCTAATGGTTAAGGCTTCCGATCTTCTTACTATACTCCCCTGGATGCCAGAGGAGTTTAGAGCCAGATATAACATTAGTTTTAAAACATTTTTAGGGTTATAGTGCCATAATATATAAACACAGGGCTAGGAAGGTGTGAAACCCAAAGAATTTCAAGAACCAGACAGGAGGCGTTACTTGAAATCCTTACAGTATGAGAAATATGCTTAATGAAATTGAGAACAAGAGAATTTTCTGTGTTATCTCCCCAATTATGGAATACCATGCCATCTGTCTTAAGGCATGTGGCTAAACAGGGGCTTTTAGTTGCAATGAGAACTTTGTTTCAACTTTTTGCCTGAAATCCTTGAACTGACAGGCAGGTGGCAGTCTAACTCCTTTCTCACAAGTTAACCTGTGAGCGTTCTATCCCTGCAAAACTGTAACTTGGACTGAAGACTGCACTGCATTTTTCTTAGGGACCCTTTTACTAAGCCGCGTAGGCGCATATGTGCGTCCTATGCGTGTCCATTTTGAACTACGCCTGACTACTGTGTGGCCCAGGTGGTAATTTCATTTTTTACGCACGCTGGAAAATTTTACGTCACATGGTGCTAACCAGGTGGTAATCAGCATTGTATGCGCGCTGACGATTACCACTCAGTTAATGTGTGAGACCTTACCGCTAAGTCAATGGGTGGCGGTAAGGTCTCAGGCCCAAAATGGATGTGCAGGCCATTTTTCAGCACACCTTAGTAAAAGAACCTCTGAGTGTCCTCCAGGAGTTAAAAGGTATTGCAGTTAGCCATGGTGCCAGTGTCCAAGGCTATCTTTGTTTGTTCAATACCAGATTTAAGGAGGAATAATCCTAAATTTGCTGGAAGCTTCCAGCTCTGACTTTAGGAGCACAGCTGTCCAGATCAGTGTCAGAACTCTGCCCCGCTAATGAAGAGAATCCTGGGCTGTGGATAGAGTTACCAGAGCTTCCCAGGCACTGGCTACTTAAAGTACATTTTCGTTGGCTAGGGTCCGATATGTAAAGGATATGCTACTATCTCTGGGACCCTTTTACTAAGCCTTGGCAAAATCTGGGTTTAGCATGCGCTAAAGCAGGGCTTTCCCATGTGCTAAGCCCACATTTTCCACAGCAGTATATTAAGATTTTTTTTTCAGGTCCCACACTAACTTTTTTTATTAGCGCAAAGAAATTGCTCCCCCAAAATACCATGGCAGCACTTACTACCTATTTGTGAGGCACCAAGAGGCCCTTTTACAAAGGCATGTAGGCAACTACACACATCCAATGCGCGTCAAATCGGCACTACTGCCCAGCTACTGCATGCCCCGGGTGGTAATTCCATTTTTGATACATGTTGAAAACACGCGGTGGAAAATATTTTCTATTTTCTACCGAGTGGTGCTTACCTGACAGTAATTGGCAATTTCTACCACGTGGCCGCTTACCGCCCAATTAGCTCATGAGACCTTACTGCTAAGTCAATAGGTGGTGGTAAGGCCTCAGGCCAAAAATGGATGCGCGCTGGTTTTAATTTTGCCACATGTCCATTTTTCGGCATTAACTTTTTTCCAGGTGCTCTGAGCAAATGGACCTGAGTGCTTCCAAAACATGTACCTTCACCAGCACAGGCCACTTTTAGGCACACCATAGTAAAAGGGCCCCCTAAGTGCTCCCGCATTAAATCCATGTTACCCAGTTAGCGTTCACTAGTCAGAATGCGCTAGCTGCATAATGCTTCCATACCCATACCCCATTCATCATATGACCCCTCCTGCAAAAGTTTAAAAAAAATTAAATAGCACACAGTGATAGGCAAATTAACAATAAAATGCTTTAACATGTTTTGTGGTAAGACTTTTCCCCCCACATTAAGCACGTATTAACGCTTAATACAGTTTAATAAAAGGGTCTCTTTGAGAGTTAGGGGGGGAATTCATCAAGCAGCATTAGGGCCTTAATGCACTTTAACACACATTAAGGGAATTAGTGTGCATTAAATGCTAAAAGCATCAAAGGTCATATAAAGCAAAAAGGAGGAGTTTAAAAATCCCTTTCCACCCTAAAGTTTATATCAGTTCATGCGCTCCCTGTAATCTGAAACACATTGTTGTATATGATTCAGCTTCAAAAGCTTCAAAAGCTGAATCCTCAGCAGCACCTCCCACTTATCAGGTATTTTACTGACCTGATAACACCCACTGGCTGTGTGTGTGTTTTAGGGATCGTCCTCATGAATCTCAATTTCTACTTGTAGGTCCATGTCACTCTGCAGGAATTTCTAACTCCTCCTCAATTGAAAGCTGCTCTCCTTCCTCCACAAACCATCTGTACCGACTCCTCCTTGTGTCAGCTTCTTCCCTGAAAGACAAACCCAGCCCCAACCCCACCCTTTCTCAACCTCCCTTTGGATCCATCATATACTGTATAGTCAGCTAGGGATATTGGGCATGATCTAAGTCCTGGCCTGCCCCTGAGGACTAACACCTGCTTTTCTGGGAAGGAGCTGCAGACATGGGTCAGCTCTCCTCCCAAGAATGTGCCAGGTTTTCCCCTGTCTCATGGGCTCTGTGCTTGTCATGGGGCAGAATAGTTTCCGATCCTTTGTGACTCCAGTTTCCTGAGGCCTACCCCCTTGCTCATCACAAATGGAATATGGGTGCCAAGATCCCATTAAAGAATTCATTCTTAGCACCCAGCATTTTGGCCCCTAATTTTTGGTATATTTTATAGAATTACCCCTATACCCCGAATTCTATAGAAGTCACTAAACTTTCGGCACATGCCATTTAGTTCAATAATGAGCTAATTAGCACTAATAATTGAGATATTAACAAGCAATTGGATTCAATTAAAATTCCTAGAAAGCACTCACAGACCCAACACACAAACTACCATGATTCTTTCTTAGTCCAGAAAAGCAGGGCGAACAAACAAATATGCTTATTCTCAGAACTTGAACAGTGGACAGAAAATGTGCAATCAGCAAACAATAATAAGTAACTGAAAAATCGATCAATTAGAAAACTAACTAAACATTTGTATACTGTCTAAACAGTACCTGGGAAGATCAGGACATATAGCTGCTGCTCACATGTTATCAAATATAACTGTTTTACAGGATCTTAGCAAAGAGATCTGTCTCTCTCTTCTTCCTGGCTAAGACTGGAGCAAAAGCCAGTACTCTCCAAATGAAAATGAGCTCCTGAGCCAATCAGAGCCCAGAACAAGAAAATTGTTCTACTTTACCTGTAGTAGGTGTATTGGTTTTCTAGGTCCCTATGTTATATTTGTAGTGCTATCTATTCATAGATAGGGTTCTTGCTGCTTGACTGATAGGAATGAGTACTACTGATTTATGGCAGGTTTGCTACACATATGGTGAGCTAGAATTTTTTTCATGTTTTGTATTATTTCACAGTGTACCTGACAGTGAGTGTTACGTTACTATTACTCAGAACAAAAGATATATTTGCTAGTGCTGTTGATTAATTGCCATTAGCGTGTAAGATTAATGTAGAAATGTTAACACTGATTAAAATTAACACATACAGCCCACAGCCATCAGTGCTGTTTTAAATGTTGACCACCATGGGCTGCATTGAGCATCCACATCAGAAGCCCCCCTCCCCTGGAAGAATCCCTCGTAAGTGCATCATACCCCTCCTGACCCCCCTCTAGAAAATCCCATCCCGAAGAACCCCTCCCCCACCTTGAAGAGCATCCACTTTTCTCCCAAAGACCCCACCCCTTGTAGGCCCATCCAGGCCTATCTGAAGGATTTCCTGGTGGTTTAGGGTAGGGTAGGCAGAGTAATCCCCAGTTGCTGCTGCTCATGCAGGATCCAGGTTCAAAATGGTGGCCACAGTCTCAAGCATCCTAGTAGGGATGGGTTAATGACAAAAGTAATCGTTTTTATTTTTTCTTAATATTAGGTTTTTTTTTTATTATTTTCAAATAATAACTTTTATAATAAAGTTCAGATAAAAAATCCTTTCTTTCTCTCTCTCTCTCTGAACAGACATGAAGCCCTATTTTTCATAGGGGCTTTTTGTGGGAAATGGGGTGTCTAGGATGGGGCATTCACATTTCCCTAGTGTTTTAAAAAACATCTTTGCAGAAGATGGAACCTTTTATAAAATACATGTAAGGAACTACAGGAACGCATGTGCATTTTCCAGTACCTATAACCAGCATATCCATTTTATAAACTTACACGTGCAAAAAGAGAGTAGCATCACTCAGTAGCAATGTCCATGCATAAATGCTGCTATTTCCACTCGTAATGCTTGAAAAATGACCTCCTTAGACTCATTCTTTACTTCCTGTTTTTGCTAGAAGGGGACAGAATTGAGATTAGTTTGTATGGCCTCTTCCTAATCATTCTGTTAGGATAAAGTTGGCTGAACATGAATTTTTCACTGTAGAAACTAAACATTAATTTCTTTTGCTAGCACCTAACACAGTCCTTCCAAGTGCAAAACTTGCGTAGTCCTTCAAAGTAATGTGAAAGTACTCTTAATTGTTGGAATTTTTTTTAATAAAAGATGTGTTGGCATTGAATTAATGGAATGTAGACACTGGTTTAATTCTTGGCTGTGGAAGTGTAACTGCAGGTCTCTCTGTGGTTCCCGTTCATTATTTCTTGGTTATACAAGCCAGACATCAGTTTCCAAAGAAAACTATTCACAGTACCTGATTTTCTAGTCAGCCCTATAGTTACAGCCAAGATGATGCCACATTTTAATTTTGAAGAAATGGCTTTTAGGGGATTTTTGTTGCTTTTTTTTTTGAAAAGAATTTAATACAGTGAAGTCAATTGGCCACATAAATTCAGCATAGCATGAGGGATGTTACAAAAGCTGGTCTGTATTAAAAGCTCACTATTTATTTAGATTTTGCTCACACCTTTTTCAGTAGTGGCTCAAGGTGAGTTACACTGGATATTTCTCTTTCCCAGGAGGGCTCACAATCTAAGCTTGTACCTGAGGAAATGAAGGGCTAAGTGACTTAACCAAGATCACAAGGAGCAGCAGTGGGATTTAAACTGGCCACCTCTGGATTACAAGACCAGTGCTCTAAACACTAGGCCAGTCCTGCACTATGAACTTGTTCTGAAAAAGGTGGAGCAACTTGAAAGCCCAGCTTCACAAACCAAACAAAAAACCTGCTGCTGCTCATATGGACATTGGTCCAAGTTCTATAAATGGCACCTTAAAAATCAGCACCAAAAAAACCATGCGGTTATCATGATTCTATAAACTATGCACAAAATTACGTGTAGTTTATAGAATGTGCTCACTCGCCGTTCTTGCAACTAAAATTTAGGTGCACCCATTTAGGCCACCTAAGACTAGGCCTAAATACCTGCACCTAAGTTAGGGGAATACACCCTAAGATCGGGTGTATTCCATAAAGGTGCACATAGTTTTTTGAAACGCCCATAACCCACCACCCATTCTAAGCCTATGGCCATGCCCCCTTTTTGACTGCATGCATGAAAATTTACGTGTACTGCATTATAGAATATGCCTAGAAGTTGTGCGCATAAATTCTAATGAAATCCAATTAGTGCCACTAATTGGTTATTAAGTACCAATTATCAGTGGACTGGCGCAGGGATCTGTACTGGGACCGGTGCAATTTATCATATTTATAAATGATATGGAATTTGGAACGGCAAGTGAGGTGATCAGATTTGCAGATGATACAAAACTAGGAAATTGGAAGATTGAGCATCCAAATGGCAGATGAAATTTAGTGTGAACAAATGCAAATGATGCACATTGGAAAGAATAATCCGAATCATAATTACCTAATGCTATGATTCACTTTGGGGGTCAGCGCTCAAGAAAAAGATCTGGATGTTGTTGTAGATAATACGCTGCATTCTTCTGCCCAGTGTGCGGCGGTAGCCAAAAAAGCAAACAGGATGCTAAGAATTATTAGGAAAGGGATGATGAATAAGGCCAAAAATACTATAATGCTTTTGTATTGCTCCATGATGCGTCTGCACCTTGAGTATTGCATTGAGTTCTGTTGCTGTATCTCAAAAAAACATAGCGGAATTAGAAAAGGTTCAAAGAAGAGCGACCACAATGATAAAGGGGATGGAACTCCTCTTGTATGAGGAAAGGCTAAAGAGGTTAGGGCTCTTCAGCTTGGAAAAGAGACAGATAAGGGGAATTATGACTGAGGTATACAAAATCCTAAGTAGTGTAGAACCAGTAGAAATAAATCAATATTTTACTCATTCCAAAAGTAAAAAGACTAGGGGACACTCAAGGAAGTTGCATGGAAATACTTTTAGAAATAGGAGAAAATATTTTTTTCACTCAAAGAATAGTTAAGCTCTGGAACTCTTTGCTGGAGGATGTGGTAACAGCAGTTAGCATATCTGAGTTTAAAAAACAGGTTCCTGGATGAAAAGTCTATAGTTTGCTAATAAGACAGACATGGGGAAGCAACTGCTTGCCCTGGGATTGGTAGCATAGAATGTTGCTGCTAATTGGGTTTCTACCAAGTACTTTCGACCTGGCTTGGCCAGGGTTTCGAAACAGGATACTGAGCTAGATGGACCATTGGTCTGACCTAGTATGGCTATTCTTATTTTCTTATGATTTATTCTGTTTGGAGAAAGTTTTTACTTTTTTTTTTAACTTTGTGTGGTAACTTCATAACCTGTTATTTATTTATTTATTTAAACAATTTTACAAGAATACTCTTGATCTGAAAAGATATAATATCACAAAAGAGAATCATACATTAAAGCAAATAAAAACAGGAATAAGCTTTTAATAATTTTGCATTTATCAGAGCAAAAAGTAAGAAATCAATAAAGTCATAATTATAGGATACTGGGCTAGGTGGGCAATTGGTCTGACCCAGTATGGCTACTCCTATGTTCTTATGTTAAAATCTGAGCTGATATCTGGAGTGAAGTCGCTAAGGAAATCTACTGCAGTAGCATTTAATTTAAGAAAAGATGGCTATGACAAAATGAGGAAAATGGTTAGAAAGAAGCTAAAAAGATTGCCCACAAAGATTAGGACTTTAAATTAGGAATGGATCTGGCTTAAAAATACCATTGTGGAAGGCAGACCAGACGTATTCCACGTGTTAACAAAGATGGAAAGAAGAGCAAATGACAGCCAGCGTGGTTAAAAGGAGAAGTGAAAAAGGCTATTAGATCCAAAAGAATGTCCTTCAAAGAATGGAAAAAAAGACCCAAATGGAGAAAATAAGAAGCAACATAAGCATTGGCAAGCTAGATACAAAGCATTGATAAAGAAGTATAAAAGAGAATATGAACAGAAACTTGATGCAGAGGCAAAAACTCACAGTAACAACTTTTTCAGGCACATTAGAAGCAGAAAGCCTGCGAGGGAATCTGTGGGACAGTTGGATCATGAAGGAACAAAAGGGACACTCAGAGACGATAAGGTAATAGTGGAGAGATTGAATAAATTCTTTGTTTTGATCTTTACAGAAGAAAATGTAAGAGATCTACTGTACCAGAAATGGTTTTCAAGGGTGACGATGCGGAGGAACTGAAATAAATTTCGGAGAACCTGGAAGACATACTGAGACAAATTGACAAGTTAAGGGAGTGATAAATCACCTGGACCGGATGGTATACCACCCAAGGTACTGAAAGAACTCAAAAATTAAATTGCTGATCTGCTGTTCGTGATCTGTAACCTGTTGTAAAAATTACCCATAGGACCTGAAGATTGAAGGGTGGCCAAAGTAACACCGATTTTTTTAAAAGGTTCCAAGGGTGATCCAGGAAATTACAGAACGGTAAGCCTGACTTCAGTGCCAGGTAAAATAGTGGAAACTATTATAAAGAATAGAATTACAGGACACATAGAGAGACATTTTTGAATGGGGACAACCATCTCTAAGGGCGCCCATCTCTAAGGACATCCCGGCAAAGGGGCAGGGAAACTCATATTATCGAAACAAGATGGGCATCCATCTTTTGTTTCGATAATACGGTTGGGGATGTCCAAATCTAAACATTTAGGCCGACCTTAGAGATGGTTGACCTAAATATTGAGATGGTCGACCTTAGAGATGGTCGTCCCCGGTTTTCGGCCATAATGGAAACTGAGGACGCCCATCTCAAAAATGACCAAATCCAAGGCATTTGGTCATGAGAGGAGCCAGCATTCGCACTGCACTGGTCCCCCTCACATGCCAGGACACCAACCGGGCACCCTAGGGGACACTGCAGTAGACTTCACAAATTGCTCCCAGGTGCATAGCTCCCTTACCTTCGGTGCTGAGCCCCCCAAACCCCACTCCCCACAACTGTACACCACTACCATAGCCCTAAGGGGTGAAGGGGGCACCTACATGTGGGTACAGTGGGTTTGTGGTGGGTTTTGGAGGGCTCATGTTTACCACCACAAGTGTAACATGTGGGGGGATGGGCCTGTGTCCGCCTGCCTGAAATGCACTGCACCCTCTGAAAACTGCTCCAGGGACCTGCATACTGCTGTGATAGAGCTGGGTATGACATTTGAGGCTGGCATAGAGGCTGGAAAAAATGTTTTTAAATTTTTTGGGGGGTGGGAGGGGGTTGTGACCACTGGGGGAGGAAGGGGAGGTCATCCCCGATTCCCTCTGGTGGTCATCTGGTCAGTTCAGGCACCTTTTCGAGGCTTGGTTGTGAAAAAAAATGGACCAAGTAAAGTCGGCCAAATGCTCGTCAGGGACGCCCTTCTTTTTTTCATTATCGGCTGAGGACGCCCATCTCTTAATCACGCCCCAGTCCCACCTTCGATATGGTGCCGACACGCTCCCATTAACTTTGGTCGTCCCCTCGATGGAAAGCAGTTGAGGACACCCAAAATCGACTTTCGATTATGCCGATTTGGACGACCCTGAGAGAAGGATGCCCATCTCCCGATTTGTGTCGGAAGATGGGCGCCCTTCTCTTTCAAAAATTCCCCTGATAGACAAACATGGTTTAATGGGACACAGTCAGCATGGGTTCAACCATGGGAAGTCTTGCCTCACCAATTGCTTTGTTTCTTTGAAGGCATGAATAAACGTGGATAAAGGTGAACCAGTTGATGTTGTGTATCTAGATTTTCAAAAAGCTTTTGACAAAGTTCCTCATGAGAGACTCCTGAGAAAATTAAAAAGTCATGGGATAGGAGGCAATGTCCTTCTGTGGATTAGGAATTGGTTATTGGACAGAAAACAGAGGGTAGAATTAAATGGCCATTTTTCTTAATGGAGGAGGGTGAGTAGTGTAGTGCCGCTAGGATCTGTACTGGGACTGGTGCTATTTAACATATTTATAAATGATCTGGAGCTCGTAATAAAGAGTGAGGTGATTAAATTTGCAGATGATACAAAACTATTCAAAGTTGTCCAAACACATGCAGATTGTGAAAAATTGCAGGAAGACCTTAGGAAAGAGCAAGACTGGGTATCCAAATAGCAGATGAAATTTAATGTGGACACATGCAAAGTGATGCACATTGGGAAGAATAATCCGAATCATAATTACCTGATGCTAGGGTCCACCATAGGAGTTGGCACTCAAGAAAAAGATCTAGGTATTGTTGTAGACAATACTCTGAAATCTTCTGCCCAGTATGTGGCATCAGACAGAAAAGCAAACAGGATGCTAGGAATTATTAGGAAAGCGATGCAAAATAAGACCAAGAATATTATAATGCGAACTCACCTTGAGTATTGCATTCAATTCTGGTTGTCGTGTCTCAAAAAAGTTGTGAGTGGAATTAGAAAGGTTCAAAGAAGAGCGACCAAAATGATAAAAGGGATGGAACTCCTCCCATATGAGGAAAGGCTAAAGACAGCTGAGGGGGATATGATTGATGTCTATAAAATCCTGAGTGGTATAAAATCAGTAAAAGTGAATCAAATTTTCACTCTTTCAAAAAGTACAAAGATCAGGGGACACTCAATGAAAATACATGGAAATACTTTTAAAACAAATAGGATGAAATATATTTTCACTCAAAAAATAGTTAAGCTCTGGAACTCATTGCAGGAAGATGTGGTAACAGTGGTTAGCATATTTGGATTCAAAAAGGTTTGGACAAGTTTCTGGAAGTAAAGTCCATAGTCTGTTATTGAGATGGACATGGGGAAGCCACTGCTTACTCTGGGATTAGTAGCATGGAATGTTTGTATTAATTGGGTTTCTGCCAGGTACTTGTGACCTGGATTGGCCGCTGATGGAAGCAGGATACTAGGCTAGATGGGCCATTGGTCTGACCTAGTATGGCTATTCTTATTTTCTTAGGTTTTTACCCTATTTGTAGAAGGTTTTTACTTTTTTTTTTAATTTGTGTGGTAACATCATAGACAAAAACACTTTTTAAAACATTTATTTATTTAAACAATTTTACAAGAATACTTGATCTGAGAAGATACAACACCACAAAAGTCATCACAAAAGTGAATTTACATACATTAAAGCAAATAAAAACAGGAATAAGCTCTTGTTTTAAATTTAACACAGCAAAAGTGAAGAAATCAATAAAGTGATAATTCTATCTCAAGTCTACAATTAAAGGAAGGAGGCAAGGCACAATTCAAGAAGATAAACAATAAAACATAAGGGAAAATGAGCAGGAAGACTACATACAAAGCCCCCCAAAACAGTCTCTTTTTCTGAACACTATTAACATTGTAAGAAGGCAATATATTAAAATGAGAAAAAAATTGAACACTATTTGCAAAATAACAAGCAACATTTTCTACCAGGACTTACATGCAAGTAAGACCCATGGAAAACTGGTGGGTAAGGTGGGTAAAGATTTTCTATGGTAAATTTCTAAAACAATACAAAAACAAAATACTATCCTCCCCTTCTTTTTCTCAATAGAGGAAGAATAGTGGAGTACCACCTGGGATCTGTGCTTGGTTCGGTGCTACTTAACATATTTGCCCTCCTGTTTACTAAGCCGCACTAACGGCTGCCACGCAGCAATGCTGACACAGCCCATTCAAAGTGAATGGGGCTGTGTTGGCATTAGCGCTTGGCAGCTACTATTGCGGCTTAGTAAACAGGGGGGTTAGAAATGATCTGGAAATGGGAACAGTGAATTAGATGACTAACACCCCTGTTTACAAAGCTGTGCAGCAATGCCAATGCAGCCCATTTAAACTGAATGTATTGTGTCTACAGTACAGCGCGGCTTTGTAAAAAGGGTAAATGCCTCACTGAGGTCTAGATTTTTTATGTGTGAAATATCTTTCATAAGGAGTTGCCTAGTGGTTAGTGTGGTGGACTTTGGTCCTGGGGAACTGGGTTCAATTCCCACTGCAGGCACAGGCAGCTCCTTGTGACTCTGGGCAAGTCAGTTAACCCTCCATTGCCCCAGGTACAAATAAGTACCTGTATACAATATGTAAGCTGCATTGAACCTGCTATGAGTGGGAAAGCGCGGGGTACAAATGTAACAAAAAATAAATAAAGACAATTTTGTATATAGTTTCATAAAATGCTGAGTTAAGGACCTATTTTGCATCCCAGCAGCTCATTAACTCTAAAATTAAAATACACAAAAATCTCTGCATTCGAGAAATCTTTGCAAAGGTGGCTTCACGTGATAAAATTGAAAAATTTCCATTTTTTGCATGTGAAGCCATTTATAAGACTTTTTTCATCTTGTAGCATGTTGGACACTAAGGGCTCCTTTTACAAATCTGTAGTAATGATTTCCACGCACCAAATGCAACAAAACCCATAGGAATTGAATGGGCTTTGTTGTATTTGGCGTGCCGCTAATCACTAGGATGGCCTTATAAAAGGAGCCCTGAGGGAGTAATTTTCTAAAGCTCTCTAAGTGAAACACACAAGCTAAAAATAAATTAATACACTGGCAAAACCCTTTTCAGAATTTATGTTTTTTAATTCCTCTCTCTCAGCTGCTGGTGTCAATCTTAGTACAGCATGGACCCTAACTTGCTTGAGTTTCCATACTTTTCAAGCATTGAGAAAAATGTGACAGTTTCCCTACTGGAAATGAAATCCTGCACTACACTATCCCAGGCTGTGGTTCTTCACATTCCACAGTTTCTTCTAATGGTCCTTGCAAATGTAAACAAGCACATGAACAGGACTACATGGTCTTCAGATCGCCTTTCAAAATCTTGGAATAATGGTAGGAAACAGTGCTGCTACTTGCGCCGCTCTATAAGCTTCTAAGAAAAACATTAGGGCCGGAGAGAAGTGAAAATAATTTCTTTGCACTCCTTCAGCCAGCAAAGTTTTTCCAAGAGAGTTTCCAGATACTGCAGCAGCGGAGGACATGAGGTAAATCTTGGAAACCAGTGTTAGATATACACAGTATATCTAATCTTTCCAGTGATATACGGAAGTCAAACACTAAACACTTGTACAAAAGCACAATGGATCTCTATTGTTTAGTAAAGTACTGGAGGCCAGGTTTATATTTGAAATATGAATATGATAGCATATTCCTACAACACCTAAAACACAGTGCACCTTCCACTTCTATTTGCCCTTATCCCATGTAAGGAAACACTACACTCTAGCCCTCCTGTGCTCAAATAAATAGGTAGCATTATTTGTCAATGTACAAGGTGTAGGTAGTATCTTTTTAACAGATGTCAGGCTGATATTGGAAAGGTTTGCCAATTAAGGGGCCCTTTTATTAAGAGAGTTGCTTCTCCTCCAACATCATCAAGGCTTCTTTCAGTGGGTCCTCCACCATATAAGTCAGTTCCACATGGATGACTGTAGTCTGGTGACCACGGACTCTTGCTCCTTTGAAGCTTCACCCTGCACTTTTAGATGTAAGATATGGATGAAACTTTTATTACACTCAATACATCTAAATGGTTTCTCTTTTCCTGTAATTCCTTTTGTGCATTTGGAACGTGAGGAAACAAGGGAAAGTGCTTATTACAGTTAGATCTAAATAAACTAATAATCTTCTTATATGCAATACATGTAAATTCTCTTTGGTGTGTCTTCCCTTTCCCTCCTTCTTGGTGAACTTTAGAAGTTACTTGATTGCTATTATTAATTTGGAAGGTTCTCTCTGTCATTGCTCTCACACTTACTGACTCTGTCCCTTGAGTCTTCTACTTCCAGTTCTGGGGTTGGCTGTAATTCTCTTTGCACAGGGTAGTCAGCTAGCACTACCCTCTCTGTTTGCTGTTGCAAACTTCATAGTTTAGATACCATCTCCTCCTTTTCATATTCCAAATTACTTTTCTCCTCAACCAGGTCTTGATAACCCTTTTTGAGCCAGGTTTCCTCATCATGCCCCTCTTCCATGAGAAGGGTCTGCTACTTAAGAACCTTCTGTAGCTGGTTTCCTTCCACCAAAGCTTTATCACGTTGCTCTACGACTATCTGGATCAATTCTTTTGCTTCCTCCAATTCCTTAAGTTGCTCTTGCTCCCTCTTATGCAGGGATGCAAGGGAAGATTCCATCAGGGCTACTTGAGCTTGCAACTGGATAATCTCTTCCTGAGCTTCGGACTGCTGAGTAGTCTTTTCAGTCGCACTGGTTAAGAGGGTGTCCCGCAATCCCTCTCTTTCCTTGGCCTGTTACTTCAGGGCTTTTAGTAATTAATTTTTCTCCTGTTCCAGGGCAGTATGAAGGGATAATTCCTTAATGTGTTCCTCACTCTTAGTAGTCAATAAACTGCTCTGAACTTGGAGCTGGCCCTGCACCTCTACCAGCTCCTGGTGGAGGGATTTCTTCTCCTCTCATAAACTACGTACAAAAGTGACTGCTTCTTCCGAATCCTTAATCAAGAGTCAGATGCAGTCTCTAGCATCCTCCAACTCCTTATGCAGACTTTCACATTGATCTGAACCCTCTTCTGGACAAACATGGGATGGCCCCTCCTTTTCTCATGGCTGAAGCACCATTGCAACAGGACAAACCTGACCTTCTGTTCAGGCACTATCATAGTGGTGCCTGCCCTTCCATCTGATTGATGGCCCAGGGGGTAAAGATTTATCCTCTTGTCTCCTCCTGACCTGGGTCCAGTCAAATGACTGTTTTCCTTCAGGGACCTCTTGGAACATCTTAGGGTGGTTCTGACTGGGCGTTCTTTGTGCAGGTTTTCTGACTTTTGTTTTATTCTTCCTTTTCTTCTCTTCTATAGTGCCCATTCCCAAGGCCTGTAATTCTCTGCCTTCACTGGCCGCTGTTGCAGGACTACACAGACTTCCTGCCATTTCTGCTCCCAGGCTCCCATTGTACAGCTTGTCTTTTACTCCTAGGCCAAACAACTTTGTCACTCCAGGTTTTCCACTTCCTATTGCACTTTGGGAAGTGCAGCAAACTCAGCTTTTAATAGCAACAGCAGCTCCCAGTTCAATTCCAGTAGCTCCACTCCAGAGTCTACACCTGCTTTGCAGACCTCCAGGAACAACAGCAGTTCTTAATTTCTTCCATCACTTTCACTAAGCACCTACTGCTCTGGAATACTATCTATAATCTACAGAACGGGAAAAGAAAACAAAAATCATGCTTAACCAGCAGCTGTTTGTACATTCACTCTCTCCCTAAGGTGGAGCTACCCTCCTTAGCCTTTTTCCTGCCATGATTCCTTTTCTGATACTATGATGCTCACTAGTTTCTGTGGTGTCACAGTTTACTGCTAATGGAGATGGGGGAGAGAGTTGTTTCCTCGTCTTTTGTTGATTGTGCTTTGATGATCCTTTGCATTTGTATTTTATTTTAAAATTTAATAAAGATTTCATTAAAAAAATTAGTCCAATATAAAGGTATCACCTTGTGTTTTATTTATATTTATTCACCTTTTTTAAACAGAGTTACCACATTGCTTTATCCTAAATTAATAATAAAATTATTTTCTCTACCTTTGTTGTCTGGCCATTTACTTTTTCCAATTGTGTTGTTCACATTCTCTTGTTTCTGCTTTCCTTCATCTTCTCTTAACTCTTGCCAGAGTTTCCTGTCCATTTGTCATTTTTCTCTCTCTTGTTTCTTTCAGTTTTCTTCAAGTTATTTTTTCTGCTTCCCTATCCAGATTTAATTCATTCTTACTATCCAGTCTTTAATTTCCCTCTTTCTACCTTATCTACCTATGGCTAAATGAAGGGAAATGTTCAAATTACCTGGGAAAATTCCTTTGAAACTGACCTAATACTGCCTCAACTCTGTCTATATCCTTTTAGAAGTATCAAATGTAAGAGGACTTATCAAGAGGATTCATTATCAGAAGAGACAAACCTTACTTACCAATTGTAAATTTAAAGCTTAAAGTGTCACACTGTCCTATTATCTCAGGTTTCAATTTCTGAAATGGGCCTTTACACTTTAAAAAAAAACTTCTTCCTTCTTACTCAAAGAAAGGAGGAATTGAATTATTAATAGTTAAAATAGAATTAAAAGATGTATGCAGAGAAAAGATGCTACACTCTATCTTTATTGATAATGAATTCTTTATTAAATATAATATGCTATTAGGTAAACATGTTGAATTTTAGTTAAATTGTAATTAAATATGAAAATGTACTTTGGAATAAATGATTTAATAAACAATTATTATATCAAAATGGAAATTAATTTTCCTTGTAATCTGTTTAAATTCAGCTGCATTTTTACATAAACTGTATTCAAATTCTTTCATAAACTTTTCATTTATAGACAACTTTTTTACTATGTTACTAGGTATGTATATAATTCTTTTAACACAACTTTAAATCTTCTAATTAGTTAAGAAGATTTCCTCATTCAAGGGGCAGGGGTGGAATGGGGCATTCCTAAAATTAACACACACTATTATATAATAACAGTGATACATGCCAAATGTAGGCATGCAGATTTGCATCATGTTTCAGTTGGTGCAAATGGCCATGCCTAAAGTTAGGCGCGATTTCCAGGCATAAGTACTATTCTATAAACCGCGTCAAGCTTTAAGCGCAACTTATATAATAGCGCCTTTTTTTGTCACCCATTTGGCACCATATGTAGAATCTAGCCTCATATCTTTCCTTAAATCTTGGTGGCTTACTTCAACTTCCTGCAGATGTGAAGTCATAAGGAAAGGGGGTTTATTTGTTTTACCTAACATACCCAAAGTCTCTGAATTATGCTTTCCTTTTTTCTTTTTTTTACTTGTGATTATTTTTGTTAAAGTCATTAAATACCTGTCAGTTGGAAATTCCCTTCAAGCCTGAAGTGTTTTCTTTTTATTTATTCTTGACAGCATCATGGGAATATCACTGCTGTTTACCAGCATTTATTATGGTAAATAAAAATGTACAATATTTATTTACATCTGTACCCTGTGCTTTCCCACTCATGGTAGGCTCAATGTGGCTTACATATTATATACAGGTACTTATTTGTACCTGGGGCAATGGAGGGTTAAGTGACTTGCCCAGAGTCACAAGGAGCTGCCTGTGCCTGAAATGGGAGTTGAACTCAGTTCCTCAGGACCAAAGTCCACCACCCTAACCACTAGGCCACTCCTCCACTCCATCATCTTAAACCTTTGAGTTTCAGTCTTGATTTGGGTCTTCATCCAAGTTGCCACCTTCCTCTAAGTCAACCAAATAGTCTGATCTGGTCCTGGGTTTTTCCATGACATACATGAACTTGTAGTGTTGATATACATATGATAGGATAAAACCAGAAATGAATCTGTCTATTTGGTTGATCTGGAGTGACGTGGCAAGCCTAAATAATACCCTGTTTGGAAAGCTGAAACTGGTTAGGCTTATTTTTATGACACACGGTGATCAGAAACATATTTTCTAATCCTAAAACTGGCTATATTTTAATTCACGGTGCCCTAGAATGAGCTAACATTAATGAAATAAGTCTGTCTCAACAGTTACCATGTATATAAATCTGTTTTATATTCATTCAGAAAGACTAAAGAGTGCAGGAATTTTCTGTTGATAGCGATAGTATCATAAAATTGAGAGAAGGAATCTGCTGACACCTAAAATATTGCTGCCCAGCTTTGCTTAATAAAAAAACAATAAAGTCATACAAAAAAACTCAAAGGAGATAGATTAAAACAAAACAAAACAAACTCTTACATGTGATAATTGAGATTCAGCCTTAACCAAACTTATAGTTTGTTTTTGTTTTTGTCTTGTTTTATGTGGAACCTGTGAAACTTTACAATTTTTTGCTAGGGTACCAGGACACCGGGCAACTAAATGGCAGATGAAATTTAATATAGACCATAGGAGCCAACTTTTCAAAATTATTGGGGGTGCTAAGCCCAATGAAAATAACCCCTCCCTGGACACCATCAAGGAAGTTTCTCAATATTGGGGGTGCTAAAGCACCCACAGCACCCACAGAGTCAGCTCCAATGATATAGACAAGTGCAAAGTAATGCACCTGGGTAAAAATGATCCCAACTCCATGTACACAACATAGGGTTCCACAACATAGGGTTAGGAGTTGCCACTCACGAAAAAGGTCTTGTTATTGTAGATAATACACTGAAATGTTCAAGCCCAGTGTGCCTCAGCTGTCAAAAAGCAAATAGAATGGTAGAGATTATTCAAAAAGAAAGAAAACTGAGGAACAAAACCAATATTATTAAACCTACGTGTGTCTACAGTGTGATCAAACCTTGAGTAATGTGTGCAGTTCTGTTTGTCCCATCTCAAAAAGGATATAGTGGAAAGCAAAAACATTCAGAAAATGTGATAGTTAAACAGGAGATTGCTGTTTAATTTTTCAAACAACGGTAAAAGAACACCCAAAGAAACTAGTAACCAACATATCTATATATATAAAACTCACCCTCAACGTTCTATTTGCACTGATGTCACTGAAGCCAGGTTCGTAAGTTCGAAGCTCTGAAGCCACACAAAATCACAGTCTGTGGGCCCCGCCCTCGCGTCAAACGTTATGACGTTGAGTGCGGAGCACATTCTCAGCTCCAACGTAGTACTGCACTGTAGCTCTGCTCCGCCCTCGCGTCAAAATGCGATGACGTCAAGGGCGGAGCACACGTTACTTCGGCAGGTCAGTGGGGTGGGGGGGCCTTCGGAGAGGGGGGAGCGCCGGCAGCGACGACATCGGTGGGGGTGGAAGGGGGTGCACTGGCAACACACAAATCGGCGACACACGGAGACACAAAGGGACGGAGGGGAGCCTTGCTAGCGCCCGTTTCATTGCGATTTGAAATGGGCCTTCGTTACTAGTAGAAAATAAACTGTAGAAAGGGAAAGGGACTTGATATACTGCCTTTCTGTGGTTACAATCAAAGCACTTTACATACTATATGCAGGTACTCATTTTGTACCTGAGGCAATGGAGGGTTAAGCGGTTCTTTTACTAAGGTGTGCTGAAAATGGCCTGCGATAGTGTAGGTATGGGTTTTGGGCGTGCGCAGATCCATTTTTCAGCATGCCTGCACAAAATGCCTTTTTAAATTTTTGCCGAAAATGGACGTGCGGCAAAATAAAAATTGTCGCACATCCATTTTGGGTCTGAGACCTTACCGCCAGCCATTGACTTAGCGGTAAGGTCTCTCGTATTAACTGTGCGGTAATTGCCTATGCGCATGAAGTCAGAGTTACCACCTGATTTTCACCATTCGCCAGAAAATAAAATATATTTTCTGGTGTGCATAACGGGCGTGTGTAAAAAATGAAATTACCGCGCGGGCCACATGGTAGCTCCGGATATGATAGCATTTAACTTTCAGAAAGGAGACTATGATAAAATTTGAAGAACGTAAAAAAAAAACTTAGAGGTGCAGCTGCAAAGGTAAAATATTTACATGAGGCATGGATGCTTTCAAAAATACCATCCTGGAAGCCCAGACCAGACATATTCCATGATTGAAAAAGGAGGAAGGAACTCCAAACGACAGTCGGCATGGCTAAAAAGTGAGGTGAAGGAAGCTATTAGAGCTAAAAGAAAATCCTTCAGAAAATGGAAGAAGGATTCAACTGAAAATAATAGGAAACAGCATAAGGAATGGCAAGTCAAATGCAAAACGCTGATAAAGAAGGCAAAGAGAGGCTTTGAAAAGAAGATTGCGTTGGAGGGAAAAACACTTAGTAAAAACTAGGGCTGTTCATCAATTAAAGGAATCAATCACATAATTAATCGCGATTAAAAATTTTAATCAAGAGATTGATCGCATAAAGTGTCACCCTCACATTTTCACCTGTATACTGCAAAATATACACTGCAGATGCAAATTCTCAAAACTGACATACTGTACTTCAGTTACTAAACTGAAAATAAAATCATTTCTCTTACCTTTGTTGTCTTGTGATTTTACTTTTCTAATTATCTTATTCCCTATCTCTGGTTCTGTTACTCTCTCTGTGCTCTGAACGCTATTTTAGGGCCTCCTCTCTCCTCACTATTGCTTTTCTCTCCTTCTCTCTTCTTTACTTCTTTCCCTATAACATCTTTCACATTCAACTTTCTGCCATTTTCTTCCTCCTTACATCTGTCTTGTTTCTATCCCTTCCCTTCCCCTTCATCCATGGGCACCATCTCCTAACTCCTTCTGTCTCTCCTCCCCTCCCCTCCCATCCATGGTACCATCTCCTCCAGACTCTCCTCTCACCCTGTGGGCACCATCTCCTCTCTTCTCTCTTTGCACCATCTCTCTTCTCTTCCCTTCCCTTCCTTTCTATAGGCAGCATCTCCTCATTCCTTCCCTTCCTCTCCTCTCCATTTGCACAATCTTATTTCCCCCTACCCCGCCCCCTCAGGAGCTCCTGCAGCTTTTTCTCTCCAGCCACCCCATATTCTCTCCTAACCCTCCCCCACACCGAAAGCCATTTCTTTTCTTTCCTACCACCTCGTGACTCTTTCTCCCTCCTGCATATATTTTTTCCTCCTACCACTGTCCTCCTCTCTCCCCGATGTGCCTGCAGCTTGTTCACTCTTGTTCGCTGCACACCTGCCTGCCGCACACTGCAGCCTTTTCTCTGCTGCCACTGTGCTCTCTGGCATCTCATCCCACCCCCCCATCCCCGCCACACGTGGCCCACCAAACTTGCCTTGTACACATGGCGGCATTAACCACACGCTGCTCCGCTCCTCTCTGTAACCAGAGCCCTCCCTCTCTAGCATCCAACTCCTGCAACAGGAAACAGGAAGTTTCATCAGAGAAGGTTGGGTGCAAGAGAGGGATGGTTCCGGTTACAGAGAAGAGTGGAGCAGCATATGCTTAATGCCACCATTTGCATGAGGCAACTTCGGAGGGTGGCCGGCGGGCGGGATGAGATGCCAGAGAGCGGGGTGGCAGGAGAGAAAAGGCTGCCATAGTATTGTGGTGAGTAAGAGAGAACAAGCTGCAGGAGCACCGGAGAGGGAGGGGGGGCAGCAGTAGGAAAAAACAGCATGACGCGATTAATCGCATTAAAATTATTAGCTCGAGTTAAAAGTTTTAACGTGTTAAAAAGTGTTAAATGAACAGCCCTACTGAAAACAATATGAGCAAAATCCAAATAAATACATTCCCAGATTCTGTAAGAGTCCTATCCTCCACCTTACCAGGAAGTCCTGGTAAAGGAAGAGGCAAGATCATTGCAGAGTCAGTGAGCATCCACCCTTAACAGCCACCACATTGATTTTTCTTTCTATGCTGACAGTTGATCAGTTATTTGAAGCAATGGGGAAAAGACATGGTGGGAGGTCATAACAGATGATTCTCCAAGGTCCTTGAGTGGAGGAGTAGCCTAATGGTTAGTGCAGCAGCCTGAAAACCAGGGGAGCAAGGTTCAATTCCTATTGCAGTGCCTTGTGGTTCTGGACAAGTCAATTAACCCTCCAGTGCCCAGGTACAAAATAACTGCCTGTATGTAACATATAAACCACTCTGATTGTAACCACAGAAAAGTGGGATATCAAATCCCATTGCCTTTCCATTTTTCCATCCTTCCTACTTAGGACTCTTTGGATCGCTTTGGTGAAAGCCAGGTCATTGTCTAAATACATATTTTGGATCCTCTTTCTGACTGGGCTTCAACAGCTCACCCACTCCATCCAGGGCTGATACCAACATGTGTTCTGCCTTCTCTCAGTTTCACATAGCAGGTGCATGAATATATTTTGTTTCAGTGCTTATATCCAAGCTTTTCCAGACATCTACTGACTTCTTACTACTACTTTCTCTGTGTCAGGGCCCATGGATCTGTTGGCACTGGTTTGTTGCTAGCCGTCTTCTCTTATCACCTCAAAATAAGACAACATACAATGAGGTTCTTTTGTATAATCATGGGAAGCTTCAATTAAGCCGAACTTGGCAAGTCTCCAACTGAAGGACCAACTTGGATACATTCAGCTTCAAAATCAGAAACATTTCCTCACAAATTAGAGTATTCATTAATCTTATTGCTGAAGCTTTTCCTCCTCCTTCCTTGTTTTTGGGTTTCTTCCCATTTTTCTCTGTTTTCTTTCCTCTTTATCCTTTCATTCTTTACTTCTATTCCTGCAACCAGAGTAGAAAAAAAGACTCCATTATAGAAAAACAAGTTATCCTGTCAGGTTTGGATTTCTGTCCTTCATGTAATCTGCACTTAGGAGCAAAATTTTGACTAGCCCACCCCAGTTACAAAATATACATGCGCACTTACGTGCATTTATCTTGTGGCTAATTTTCAAAGGCAACCAACCTGTATAATTTCCATTTGAACATTAGTTGCAAGGTCACATACAGAAATGGCACATCTTCTTTCCCCCTGCTATTGCTACAGTCGCTCAGTCGAGTGTACATGTGCCGTTTACTATTAACCTGGTCAAACTTTTTATGCACTGTCAATACCTAGCTGAACCATGGAGGACAATTTTCAACCAGAGCATTCTACATAAGTACCTTTGGAAATTGTCCTCTTGACACCACTCTCTAGATGGATAGAGGTTTTTAAAAAAAAATATATGATTTACATAGCTTGTGATACATTCTCTGCACTTATTCACCTTAATACATACTGGAAGACTATTACCATATTTACATAGGCAACTGCAATCAAGATAGTCTCATTTATTGATTCCTAAAGAGATGTGATAAATGGTTAAAACATTGGGCAAAGTGTTTACTGCCATCATTGACTGGATGAACTTTAGTACATCCACTCCTAAATGTTCTTGAAATGACATTTCTTCACTCAAAAAGTCTTTGTTGTTAGGTTCGGAAAACTGATTTTTTTAAAAATTGTATAATTGGAACACTGAGTAAGTCTCAAATTATTCACTGCTAGTTGGAGTATTGCTTCCTATTTTTATAATATTTGTGTGCATCACTGTTTCATTATTTTTCATTACCATTTCTCCTCCAGGATTCACAATTTGGGTCACCACATGGGTCCTTTCATGCATTTTAAGCACTTGCTTGTGTTTTAATCAATACATGCTGTAGTTACCAATATTTGCACAGACTGAAATTGATACTGTTAGATGGAATCTGCTCAGCCTTGGAAAATGTAGGTGTTGCAGGTACATACTCAGAGTAAAAGTGATGATTAGTTGATAATAAAAAAAAGGCAGCTTTGAACCCAGTGCCTTTATCACTGTGAAATTAAAGATTTAAGGAGGTGTAAAAAGAAGAGTGTTGTATGCAGGCAGGCAGACATTTCAAACGTCAGATCTGTATTTCAACTGTATTTTTAGTGCCATTATTTCAGCATTCACCCCTGGATTCTATATAGCGCATCTAGCATTCCACACTGAAATCCAAGCTGATCCTATAACTGCGCATATAGCTTAATTGGCTTAACAAGCTAATCAGCATTGTTAACAGCACTTAACAAGCAATAATGAGCACTAATTGACAATAATTAGAATTTATGTGAGCAAATTGCTAAGTATATTCTGTAATGCACTCCGTCTAAATTTTAATGCGTGCAGGCACAAAGGGGTGTGGTTATAGGTAGGAAAATGGATGTTTTGTGAGCATTCCAAAATTTACATGCTTAATTATAGAATATGGCTCAGTGCTCCTAAATCTACGCTCTGGGATTTACATCATGTTTTCATTGATGTAAATAGACACACATAATTTTAGGCACTGAGATACCAACTAGCTGTCACGTTTGTGACTGCTTCCATGTGGGTGCTCTCCTTGCCCTCTGGTGGCCAGAACTGGTGGCTGCTATGGACTGTTTTCTGCTGTCTTCCATGTTCCAGACTTCAGTGAGTCCGGTCCAGATTTTCCGGATTGCCAGACTTGCTCTGGTGGTTTGTCCTTGAACAGCAACCTTACTTGGCTGGTGATTACTGCAGCTGAGGGTCAGTTGCTGATGGGCTTATTAGCTTCTGTGAGCCTTGCTTGCCTGGCCTTGGTATCAAAGGTCATCCATGAGTTCCTGTTGGTTTGTTGGTGTTCTTGCTCTGAAAGTTTCCTGTGTGTTGGACCCTGCCTGTTCCGGGACCTGGACTTTGACTTGCTTGCTTCCTGTGCCTTTGACCCTTTGCCTGGACCTGGACTTTGACTTTGCTTTCCGCCTGCCTAAAGACTCTGGTTAGTTTATGGATTACCCGTGTTTGCTGCCTGCCCCTTTGACCTTGCTGTGCTACTGGATAATGTTTACTGTCTACTATTAAAGCCTCTTCTAGTTATATTCTGTGGTTCCTGCCTGTTGTGTTCAGTACTGCTTTCTGCTTGGGTGATTTGCCTGCCACTGCCGCTCACAAACCTAGTTCCTGCTTTGAGAACGTGATACTAGCGTATTCTATGTACCGTATCTAAATCTAGGTGCCGCTTATTGAATTTGGTTAGGTAGAAATGTTTTCTGCACTGATTTTTTTAGGCACCATATTTAGAATTCCCCCTTCAAGAGCTTACCAGCCCTTACTAATGTTGAACCACACCACCCAGTAATCACTAGATGCCAGATGATCACCCACTATAACAACAGAAATACTATCCCCATTCATAATCACCAAGTCCAGTATGGTCCACTCCACTATGGGTGCCTTTATCACTTACCAGAAAAGTTTTATGTGTAAAATATTCAGTATCCTTCTAAATAATATGCGGCAATCATATTGAAATTACCTATCAGTAACACTTCCCCTTTCATTCAACATAAATCTCTGTCCACTTTTTTTCTGCCTGTGAAAGAGATCTGTACAATATGTGTGCTATACACAACAAAAGAAGTGGAGATGAACACAGTGACTTCCAACCAGGGAGTGAAAACCAAAAAAAGTCTTTATTAAGCCAAGCACTAGTGTAGAGGCCTGACATGGGACTTTGTTTTGGCAGATATGGCCGCCTGCTTCAGGGGTCACAATTCTATGTACATAAAAATAATAATAAATATTAAAAATATAAGTATGTATGAATATAAATATAAATACATAAATATAAGTACCACTCTAAAAAGCACACCAAGTGTTATAGCACATACAATAAGTATCTGATGTGAAAGTACAAAACAATTAATAAATATATAATTATGTATACAAACAGTAAAACAATGAAGAGTATGAAACATATAAAAAATTAATTGCCAATACAAACCTAAAAATGCTATATAGATAAAATTAATTAATTGAAAAGATAAATATATCTATACACTAGTATATTAAAACATGACAATATAAATAAAGAACACATACACGTATATGCATAACTCTTTCAATGAAAGGGTCGCCACCGTAAAATTAATCAGGTGTGAAAACACCAAAATAAAATATTTAAAGTAGTGCCAAACTCATAGTGGACCAACCATTTATCAAGAAGGGTATCCAGCAAAATATGGTACATGAAGGGGACTCCTTCAACTAGCCTATTATGACTTACCTACAATGCATCTATGGTAGAGTAGGAGATAGTATCAGCTGTTATGTGGTGTGATAGTGTATGTGGCCAATAGGTGCACAATGGGCAATGAGACTTCATTCTCGAGAAAGCCTGCAACACTTAATCAGTGCTTATAGACTTTAAAAAAGGACCATTGATCGTCAGGAACTAAAGGGCAGCCCAACTGAGCTGGCAATGATTGGTTCTCAAATTGTTGAGTGATATCAATTAATTCCTCTTTGTCTAGTCAGGATTTTGCTTGTGGATTTGCAGACAAAGCAATTAATCACTTTACCGTCCAAGCTAGCATCAGTCATCAAGCATCAAACTGCAGAAAATAACTGTTGAGTTGCAGAAGGAGATGACTCTATAATTGTGTTAAGATGTTCAGACTACTAAATCAAGCAAGTTAAACAGTATTGAATTCCAAGACTCAACAACCGTGGAGACGCCCGATCCATAAAACGTCGTCAGGTTAGTAGTAACCGCCGATTTCAGATCCAACAACTCAAACGATTCCCGCGATTGATGATTCATGGAACATCTTGATGTTAACACTGTTTGCTTGGATTTTCATAAACAATTTAACTAAATAATGATCAGACCAAGATACCCTTTTCACCTCACTGACCCCAATCCTCTGTGCCGGCACCATTTATCCACAAAAACTAAATCTAAGGCTATATAGGAAGGTTCTTTTACAATTTATTTCCAGTCCAAAGCATCTGACATATAGTCATCATTACTGCTGCCATCAAACTGCAACTTAAAATTGCCCAATATCATCGATTTGCGAGGGGGAAAATCAAGATCAACTAAAATTTTGACTAAAGTTGAGAAATCCTGAAGGACCCCCAGTGCACAATATAACAGCAGAATATTCAAAACAGAAGTTAAAACCTAAATTTCCATACTCTTGAGATGTATACCATTTCTTTTAGTGAATCTTAGAGAATCTTTAAATACTACACTCCCTCCTTTTTTAGTCCCCTCAAATGCCTGAAATATAGCCAAATAATGCGGTGGATATAGTTGATGGAGTACCAGATCTTCAACCAATAACCAGGATCTCATTATACAACACAACTTTATTTTTATCCCTAATCATATCATATAGAACCACAATCTTTTCATTTATAAGAGCTACATTCAAATAAGAGGAAATTGAGACCTGCTGAGTAGAGGTTAAAGGAATTTCACACAAGCATGCTGCTCCTGTAGCGCTATAGAAATGCTAAATAGTAGTAGTAGTAGTAGTAGTAGTAATAGATCACCATAACGACCTCTACCAGTCACCACAGCAATAGGAAAATTCCCCATATACAGGCTAAACAGACACACAAGAAACCCAATTAGAATCCCACTAAAACTCACCACTTCCATCAAGAAGGGGTAAGAAAAAACCTCAGAACGTAGATAGTTCATTTATCTGTTGTTAATCACAGCTAAAAAAAACTCTTTTTTTTTCTTTTTACTCTATTGTTCAAAACACGTTTTCATCTTTTATCCAAACAACAACTCTTTATCTGTAAAATGTGAAATAGTCTGAATAACAGGCCAATATTTTTTTTCAAAATTTGAATAATATCATGGGATAAATGAATATAATGAAAGACACAAGCCATCTTGTCTACCTTCTTCTTAGGATGAATATTAAGAAGTGAATCTCTAGTTTGTAATTCTACTTTATCTAATCCTTCTTTTATACATTTTACAAGATATTCCCTATTGTTAAATCTAGAAGCCATAATTCTAGCTTGAATCCTTGCATCTTGTGGTTCTGAGCAGATGCTTTTCACTCTCAAAAATTGACTGTATGGAAAGTTTCACTTAAGTGCTCTGCTATAACAGCTTTTGTAGTGCAATAGTTTGTTAACATGAGTTGGCTTGCGGTACATGGTAGCTTAAAGGTACCATTCTCATATTTATTTATTTGTTCCAAACTTTCTACACTGCTTTTACTGTCAGGCAGAGCAAAGCGGTCTACAATCTAATAAAAACAACGAGAGAGAAAAAAAAAAACTACAATTAAATATAGGAGAGAGACACAACCATATAGATAGAAAACTAAAAACCAAAAGGTACCCCTCAAAGTAATTGATGTCAAACCACACCATTCACCAGTTCACAACATATGCCTGCTCAAAAAGCCAGGTCTTCAACAAAGACTTAAACCATATCAGGGAAAGTTCACTATGCAGAGACAACAGCATAGAATTCCATAGAAAAGGTGCTACAAAGGAAAAAACACAGTGCCGGATGCACTTCATTTGAGCTGAGCGAGGACCAGGCAAGATCATGCAGTGATCATTCACCAATCTCAAAACTCATGCAGGTGAATAAGGAATAGTGAGTGTAGAATGGTACAGTGGAGTACCCTAATGATATGCCCAGAAGGCCAGTAGGAGAACTTTGTATTGGATACGCAATCTAATAGGTAACCAGTGATGGTTGATCAACAAAGGTGTAATATGGTCTATCTTATGAAGGCGGTAAAGAAGGTGCATAGCCATTATCTGCAAGGTCTGAAGTCACTTAAGCATAGATTTTGATGCACTTTAAATAGATGGAATTACAATAATCCAGTCGGGTCACAAACAATGAAAGATCAGAGAGTGAAATGTATCATGATCAAAAAAGGGCATACCGTACGTAACTGTCATAAAATTAGAAAACCAAACTTAGAGCAGAAATTTGAGGGTCAAAAGTGAGACATGAATCAAGGATAGTACCTGCACATTTATATGACCACACTTATAACAGTTCTATGGCTGGTGTGAGCTATGGGCGCATAAAATAAGGCACATTGATACCGAGTTATGCCGGTATTCTGTAATGGATTGTGAGCGCATAGGTGCCATTATAAAATAATTTCTCACCACACAGCCTTAGGGGGCCTAAATTGAGGTGCCAGTTAGAGAATTATCCTCACATTGTATTAGCATTGTCCTAAATGTCTAAATGTTAAAATCAAACATGCCTAGTTTTGTTCCTACTGGTTGAAGATGTTTCTATGCATCCTTTTGCATGCAATAGGGAAGCAAAAATACTAAAGGGGAAGTTATCATGGTGAGGTTGAAGGCAGGCTTTTACTGCACCTTGATTTACCACAGAAGTCACTAACCTATGATATTTCAGCAGGGCCAAATTAAGACCAACTGATGCCCTAAGCACAGTCCAACAATGGTGCCCCTTGTCCCTTCCATTGCTTAACTGAAAAGACATTAAGGCTCAAATAAGTGCTGAGAAATATCATTATTGTACAAAACAAAACATCATATATATTTTTAATGATTACAAAAACACTGAAATTCATGTTGGATAATGGGTGTGGCAGAAGGCAGTGAAAGAGCTAAGGGCATGATAGCTAGGGGAAAAATCTCTGTGGTGCCCCCTTCCCTTAGTGCCCTATTTTGCTTAATGGTTAATCCAGGGCTGTAGAAGGTTGCTAACTCCTGTGATAAAGAACCTCCTCCGGTAAAGCTACCTCACAAGCAGTGTTAGTCTATCAGCCCAGGAGCTTTGGCCCACCAACATATGGCCCTATGCTTCCAGGCCATATCTTGGGCCAGAAGCTTTAAAAAAATAGTAGGTTCATACATGCCACCCTAACAGAAAGCCTCTGTTGTACCCACCTCAAACAAGCCTCTCAGTGCACCCCAACAGCCCCTCAACCTGAAGAGACCCCCCAAGGTATGCCCCCACTCAGAAGCCTCACCCCATGTCTAGAAGTGCCCCTACCAGTCTTCCGAAGCCCCCTCCCTGCCCAAGCCATACCTGAAATATTCCCTGGTATAGTGGGTGGACAGAGGTGATCCCCAGTTGTTTATGCTCTTGCTGGTGCTCGAATCCAAAATGGAAATGGCACTGGCAATTCCTATCATTAGTCTTGCAGTCCCTTATAAAGAAACGTGACCACTAGTGGCAGTATTGCAAGACTACCACAAGGGGTTGCTAGTGCCATGTTAGATTCTGGAGCCCATGAGGGCAGGAGTGATTGAGGATTGCTCCTGCCTGCCCACTAGACACCAGAGAATATTTAAGGTATGACTAGGGGGATTCTTTGGTGGTGGTGGTAGGGGGGGGGGCTTTGGGCAGAGGTTCTTCTAAATTTGTAGAGGAATGGCTTCCAGGTGGATTGTCACATCTTGTGGGGCCGCAATGGGGGCTTTATATTGGGAGGGGGGCACATGGGAGGCTAATATGTTTTTAAGTTGCTAGTCTCTTTATGAGATGGCTCAGAAGCATCAGGCCACAGCTTGGCAGCCCAATGCTCCTGGGCAATAAAATAACTCCATGTGCACATTGCAAGCCGTGGTATAGTATTTACATAGTAATGAGCTACTTTGCATGCATTTGCATGTTTTGCATCTCATTACTTTTAATGTGGGATGACATTTAATGCATCTAGTATTAAAGCCCTTTAACCTGTTTTAAGAGGCAAATATTGTGGGTTTATGCCCTTACATAGCTGGATATCTTCTCCTGTAAATTAATATTAAGTATTTTGGGGTAGCTGGATAAATTGCTGATGATTCCTGTAACAGGCTGCTGCCATCATTCCTTTGAAGCTTTATATTTGCTTATTCAAATTTCTTTCTCCCATACAAACACACTCATACATATTTGTGCAATAGTATCAGCTTTTGATTTATTTCACCACTTTCTTAAAACTTGGCTGAAGACATTGTGGGCACAGAGAAAAAGTCATACTATCCAAGAGTCATAGATGTTGTTAAACAGCAGTTTCAATAATATGTTTCAGTCATCCTTTTCTACTTTGAAAACATAAAAATTGTGAAATGGGACCAAAATGCTTACTTAAAGTCAATAAAATCAAGTCAATGTAAAAATGTGCTAGCTTTCATACATACCAATGTGATGTGTGTTATTAGCAAATAAAAATAGGAACTGAGTTAAAAAATAGCAACCTTTATAAATTTAGAACAAATAATTTGGTAAATGTTCTGTTCCTATTGGCATGTTATAGAAGTAGTAAAAATAAACCTCATTGTTCAGAAAATGGAAATTATTAGTCATTTCTTTGCATAACAAACAAAAGAAGCATAGTCTAAGAATTTGGGAAAGCTGCTCATTGCAGTCTAGATTGCCATAGTAGAAGATCTGATGACTTCACTCTATAACACCAATATAGTAAGCTGCAAATTTTTCACTGATAAGGGTCTACATACATCAAAACATGCAGAGCAGCCAGAAATGTGCAAAAAAATCTGGCATTTTGTTATTTTACACATCTTAATATATGTGGAAGATAATTGTATAAAGGTTGCCTGGGTGGGGACACTAAGTAGACGCTTATTTTGCATGTCTTTATAAAATACCAGCACAAAACCTGCCAAATTACACCAGCTCAGTGGCAGGTGTAAATCTATATGGCCAACTCCTTCCATGTTATAATGCACACATCACCTGAAATGCTGTCTATTGGCATTGCTTCCTCAGGCTGTCTAAAGGATGCAGAGGATGCATAAAATGTATTGAACATTTTTGGGATCTTGCCAGGTATTTGTGACCTGGATTGGCCACTGTTGGAAACAGGATGCTGGGCTTGATGGACCTTTGGTCTGTCCCAGCGTGGCAATATTTATGTACTTATGTAGTCTGGGTGTCATCACCTGGACAGCTAATGAAGCAGCTAATTTGACAGGCCTATGGGATCTATCTAGGTTTTCAAATAGTGGCTGCACAACTTCCAGCCAATATATTACATATCCTATGACAGGAAAGCTTACACGGCTGTGGTTGCCATAGTCCATATAAAGACTACAGGAGGAGTCTACTGGAGATACCCACTCACCAAACTGATGCTGCAAAAAAAAACACATGACATAATACTGATCATATACAGATCCACTGACTTTTTTCCAGAGATGTGTCACTCTAAGAACCATACTGAGGGCTCCCCTTAGTGGATTATTATCAGCCATCACACATATGTGGCCTTTAGCAAACGGAATTTGATATATTGCTTTTCTGTGAGTACAGCCAGAGTAGTTTACATTACATATATTATATGTAGGTACTTTTTCTGTCCCTAGTGGGCTCCCATTCTGAGTTAGTATCTGGGGCAATGGAGGGTTAAATGACTTGTCCAGGATCATGAGGAACTGCAGTGGGAATTGAACCCAGTTCCCCAGGACACTGCACTAACCATTAGGCTATTCCTCAACTCCATGCTGAAGTTAGGTATGCCTTCCCCCAAAAGAGTAATACTTATTTTAGTTATGAACAGCGTCCCTCATGCTTAGAGCTACATGACTTAATAAAACATCTTTATTGTCATGTAGCTCTAAACGCTAGGGATGCTGTTCATAACCAAAATAGGTATTATTCTTTTAGGTGCCTTGAGTCAGCTCTGGCTCTGGTAGTGCTGTGATGGATGTGATAGTGTTATGACTAAACAGCTGCTCATAGCCCAACTCAAAAACCTGCTTCTGAGCACTATTTAAAAATTTTAACTGGTATGTCATACCCCTTAGTAACAAGAAGTGAGTTACTTAGCATTCAGATAGAAAATATAGCAGGTTTCTTTTTTACAATGTACTGAAGGACACCCTAAGAAACCACCCACATATAAATCCCCAGTTTACCTAGGAAACATGGACCATGTCAGGACCCTATCTATTGCTGCTGTTTTGGCAAGTTAAGCGCACATAAATTTTTTCACAATTTAAGTTTGGTATTTTGGCTGAAGAATTGTGCTGTGAATACAAGTACGGACATAAAAAAAAGAATGTTGCGTCTAAGGTTGTCCATTATATGTATTTGAGCACATCTTCTAAAAATTATAGTGTGTCTTAAATAACCTCATTGATAAAGGTTGGGAATAGTTTTGTGTAATTGATAGTAATTTCCGTCCCTTGGAATATTTTTACCCCTGTTGTTGGTTGATGCCTTCCCCCAAGCCATACTGGCACAAACCATAAGCATGTCTCCTCTCTTCCCCATACTTAGGGGTCCTTTTACTAAGGCCCACTTTAAAATGGCCTGCGGTAGTGTAGGTGCATGTTTTGGGCATGGACAGATCCATTTTTCAGAGTGCCTGCAAAAAATGCCTTTTTAAAATTTTTGCCGAAAATGGGCGTGCGGCAAAATCAAAATTGCATGTGTCCATTTTGGGTCTGAAACGTTATCGCCAGCCATTGACCTTGTGGTAAAGTCTCACATGGTAACCGGGCGGTAATGACCTACACGTGTCAAATGCCACTCTCTTTTCCTGTTTTTGCATGTGGGCCAAACAAATCCCATTGGAAAAATGAAACCAGGCAGCAAAAAGTAGCAACTGGTAAAACTATAGCAAAACACTGAGAGAGAGCAAAGAGTGTGAGCAACTAGGCAGGCACTGCTTTAGAGGATCATGCACTCTGTCCTCCTCTCAGTCACATGGAAATTCAGAGAAGCCAATAGGGGGAGGTTTGTCTTTGGGAGAACCAGCTTTTCCATGAATACCAGCAATAGGGAGCCAATGGGACAAATACACAATCAATTAAATGGCCAAAAAGGTCTTCCCATCAATATAGAACCACCAAACTAATAAAGTATTTCACCTGTACCCAGCACAGAAAAAAAAACAGCAGGGAGAGGTAAACTAAACAATCCATACAAAAGAACCAATCCTAAAAGTATTATATATATATAAAATTGTAAGCTTCAGCTTGTAGTGCAGCTAAAACAGATAATACTTCTAAAGGGACCAAAGGGATACAAGGATCAAATAAATTTGATTTGTGTAAAGGGAGGATTCAGAATAGGCTGCAACTGCAGTAGAGCTCACTTATCAGTGAACCAAGCTGAAAAATACGGCTTACATGATTGCTCTATATATCACCATTCTCCCATAAGCGTGAAGACTTATTTTAATTTGTGAATTTCTTGTGCTCAATGTAATATAGTCTAATCAAAGTCACCTGTATCCCAACAGTAATCAGTCAAAAATATGAAGGGACGGAGGAAGAAAGCTTTGGATCCTACCCAGAGCATCTCTTTAAAAGAACTCAATTTAAGGCAGGTAAGTTAACTTCATTGGCAAAAAACCCCCTCCTTTGCAGTAATTCAGTTGTACATAAATGTGCACCAATACAAGTTTTCTAATACTCCATCCGTCAAACTTAAAAAATGTAGTCTACAAATCAGTACTCTCCATGGACTTCACCCATATTAGAACTAAATGTTGGAATTCTCTTCCAAAATCCATTTGATTTCACCTTAATTTATTTACTTATTAGGATATATTTACCGCCTTTTTGAAGGAATTCACTCAAGGCAGTGTACAGTAAGAATAGATCAAACATGAGCAATAGGCAATTACAGCAGTAAAAATATTCAAGTAACAATACAAAATATGACATGGTATACTACTTGCAATGACAACACAATACGTAATAGAACATTATAATTGGTTGTGAAGGGTAAGGCAAAGTTGTAACATATAGATGAGTAAGACAGTAGGAAGAATTTAAAAGTAAGGTGACTGATTTGAAGAAAGTTGCACATGAGGTCAGAGAGATGGTTAAATATTATCTCAGTTAGGCTAGGAGTGGATAAACATGTCCCACTGCAGTATGTGCAGCCCGAGTCAATACTTGTGTGTGTGTGTAAGTGAGACTAACAAGTTAGTTACTTCTTCCATTAAAGGCTTGGTTGAAGAGCCAAGATTTCACCTGCTTCCTGAAGTAGAGATAGTCTTGTGTTAAGCGGAGTCTTTCAGGCAATGCATTCCAGAGTGTGTGGGCTACTCCGGAGAAGGCTCGCTTGCGGGTATCACATTGTGTAATGTCTTTTGGAGAGGGTGTAGTTAGTGAAAGTCCTTGAGAGGACCTTAGTGTCTGCCCTTGGCAGTGTGTGGAGGATCATCCTATTCTTCAGATACTCGGGGCCATTTCCTTTCAGGGCCTTGAAGATCAGACATAGAGTTTTAAATTTAGCCCTGTATTGTACTGGTAGCCAATGAAGTTTTTGCAAAAATGGTATGATGTGGTCACGTTGCTTGCAACCTTTTATGAGTCTTGCTGCTGCATTCTGAATCAGCTGGAGCTGGTGCAGGCCCTTTGTAGTCAGACCATTGTATAGTGCATTACATTAATCCAGTCTTGATGTTACCACGGCATGCACAACTGGGATAAGATTTACCTTCTCAATGTAAGGAGAGAGGCAGTGTAACTGTCGCAAATAATAGTACCCGCTCTTGAAGGTTGCTTGGATTTGGGGAATCAGAGTAAGTGTTGAATCTAACTGTATTCCAAGGTTCCTGACTTGTGATTTGAGGGGGAGTTCATACTTCCCAAAAGGAATTTTGATGTCAGGTATGTATCCACTTGTGTTAGGGACCCAGAGAAGCTAGGTTTTACTTGGGTTCAGGCAAAGTTTGTTGTGTTTAGCCCATTCTTGAATTGATGTTAGACAAATAATCAGTTTATTCAAGGCTGTAGGTAAGTCAGGTTCAATGGGTATGAGTAACTGCATATCATCCGCATAGATGTAGAACTAAGTGTCCATTGACTGAATCAGCTCAGCTAGTGGCTTGAGGTAGATATTGAACAGAATAGGTGACAGTATCAATCCTTGTGGTACCCCGCAGGTCAGTGTCCATGGTGGTGATGAGTTGCTGCCAAACATTATGGATTGTTGCCTGTCTGATAGATAGGATCTGAACCAGGCAAGTACTGTACCATTGATACCTGTTTCTGTCAGTCGTGCTAGCAAGATATCATGATCCACAGTGTCAAAAGCTGCTGAGAAATCTAGCAGTACTAACATCGAGACGAATCCCTTGTCTTGGTTTCTATGAAGATCATCTAGCAGGGATACGAGGACCGATTCTGTTCCAAAACTGGGTCTGAATCCAGATTGACATGGATCTAGCCAGTTACTCTTTTCTAGCCATTCATTAAGTTGAACACAGACTGCTTGTTCTATGAGTTTCCTTAGAAATGGGATGTTGGATACTGGCCTGTAACTTTCAAGTTTGTCCTGGTTAAGGTTGTTTTTCTTTAGCAGAGGGTGAACCACTGCCCTTTTTAATGCTGTTGGTAGTTGCCCATTAGAAAGAGAGGTGTTCACAATTTTTGTGGCGCCTTCTATAAGGCCCATACTTTCCTGCTGCACTATCTTTGATGGGCAGGGATCGAGGAAGCAGGTAGTTGGTTGAAGGTCTCTTAGGAGTTTGTCAAGGCTCTCCTCTGTCATTAGGTTAAAAGTGTTCCATCTGTCTCTGTTAGGAGGGGGCGAGTTTGTGCACCCCTGGTGGACTGGTTAGGCACTGGGTGGGATTGCCTGTAAATCCTGGTGAAGACTTTTAATTTTGATGGCAAAGTATGCAGCAAAATCATTTCAGTTCAGTTTAGACTGGGGAGGCTGGTTTTGTTGTGGGGGTTGCAGTAGGCTGTTTACTATAGTGAACAGCTGCTTGGCTGAATTGGCAGCCTGTGCAATGCATTGAGAGAAATACTGTTTTTTTTGGTTGCTGTTAAGGCTTGGCGGTACTTTGCCATGTGTTTCCTGCATTTTAGCCTGTCTTCATCCAGGTGAGATTTGCGCTATCTACTTTCCAGTTTTCATCCTTCGCATTTAAGGATCCGAAGTTCTGGAGAAAACCAAGGTGAGCGTTTGTGAGTGGGGCATAAGACCTTTTTTAGTGGTGCTGTTTTCTCTAAGGTCTTGGCTAAGTGTGTATTCCAGATGTCAACTTGTTCTGACATTGTTGTCTTTTCATCTACATGTGGATAGTCCAAGGCCTCTAGGAAATTCTCAGCGGTCAGCTTTTTTTTGTCTCTGATCTCCTTCCAAACTCTGGGAGGTGCCATTTGTTTCAGGTAGTCACTTAGGGAGAATTTAATTAGAAAATGGTCTGAACATGATAGGGGTGTTATTTCAATACTGTTATCCCAGAATTATGGGATATCCACCCCTTTGTAGAATACCAGGTCTAGTATGTGACCCTTTTCGTGGGTTGGAGAATTAATCACCTGTGTAAATCCTAGTGCTGTCATCGTGTCCAGAAAGGCAGCTGTGGTGATATCTGTGGTTTTGATGTGTAGATTGAAGTCTCCCATGATCACCAACCTAGGGTAATTCAGGGTCACTTGAGTAATCAGGTCTAGGAGTTCTTGCACAGATAATATGTTGTTACGAGGTGCTCTGTATACCATGAGCAGCCAGATTGGCTTCTCCTCTTCAAGTTGGATTAAAAGAGATTCTAATCCATGTAGCTGGGGGATGGATATTCTGCACAGTTTGATTGTGTCCCAAATCAAGACTGCTACTCCTCCACCCTGTCTTCCTGGTCTTGGTTGATGTTAGATGTTGAAACCTGTTGGGCATATTTCAGCCAGTGGTAAACCCCCACTTTCATCTAGCCAGGTTTCACTTATTCCTAGGATGTCAAGATGCTGTTCATTTATGGCATCATGGATCACCAAGGACTTATTTGCAGCTGATCTGGCATTCACCAGTCCTATAGTTCCTAAGGGTGATCTGGGGGAATTCTGAAAATCGTTAAAAACTCAACTTTTTATAAACTCATTTCAAAATTCCTTACATTACTACAAATATTTAGCTTTTAACTAATTGACAATCTTGTCTTTTCTGTATTATGAATATCTTAACCTGTACATTACTACAGTTAACTTGATAATTTGTCATTCAGTCACTTCGTCTTGCTTTACTACTATTGTTGAAATTAATTAATTAATTAATTAATCAATTAATTACTTTTGATCTGTACATTATTCGTCAGTCTCAACCACTTCATCATACTGCATTACTTCATTCTTTGTACATTTAATCCAAACTGTAAACCACATTGAACTCAATCCTTTTTCAGGATAATATGGGATATAAATGTCATAAATAAATACATATACCACCTTCCTGTGGCTACATATTATATTCATGTCCTTATTTTGTACCCGGGGCAATGGAGGATTTAGTGGCTTGTCCAGACTCACAAGGAGTTGCAGTGGGAATTGATCCACTGCACTAACCATTAATCTACTCCTCCATGCCACAGCTGTAAATGTATGTGGGTGCATTTTAGCCACAATTTTATAATGCTTGGACTTCTAACCAAGGCAATCTGCTACAGAATTACCCTCTCCAAATCCAGAGTCATATTGCTGTTTTTTTGAATGTCTATTTTTGCAAAATGGCTGTTCCCACTGCACATGCACCCAGTACATAAAAGCCTTTAGGCAAGTACAGTATAATATTAAATATTTCTATAGAAATTAGTAAAAAGGACAATAGAAAGTGACTGAAACCGGGGTTCTTGGTTTCGACTAAAACTGAATTGGCAGCCAAAATTTGCCACTTGGTTTCAGCCAAAAACAGAACCAAAAACATCACCTCCCTGATCTAGAACATCAGTGACTCCTGTGCATAGACTACAAACGCACACATTCACCCAGGAAATAGAATACAATAGATACCTTTAATATGATGCCAGCAGAATAATCAGCTCACACCGCTTCTAGTTACAGATGACGGTATTTATGGCAGTCTCTAACCTCTCATGCATGGGGAGGGTGCAATGAAGGGTCTGGTCTGTAGAAACTTGCAGCAGAGATGGAATATCAAAGCAAAAAGTCAAAGAAGAAAAAAGAAGAAAAAAAGCTCCAAAGAAGTTCCTCTTATAAATATCAGCGCATAGTACAGTTATGCTCCTGCTCTGCTCAGCCCAGGTGGGGCAGGACCTGACCAGGATGACCAATTAGAACATGCACACGTATAGAGAACTTAGCCAAGGTAACACAGGCACATACACAGAAAAAGGAATGTTTCTTCCCCTCAGTTACTAACTGATAAGGGTGTGGGTGAAGGTCTCTGAATGTGGCAGGGGGATTCAGAGACAAATCAGTGTAAACATGGGCATGTCAGATAAAAACAACAGATGTAAAGATGAAGGTAAGGCCTTGGATACCTAGGAGAGAGGCCTCTAGAAAGCTCATTTCACAGCTATGTAGGCCCAATTTTCACTGACAAAAGCAGGTTATACCATACTGCAGAGAGTGGGTGCTCCAGAGCTACCCCCCCCCCCCCAACAGAGGACAATTTCTCCCGGGCCACTACCCAGTCCTCCCAGTAAAGAGTGGGTCTTCCCTGGTTGGCTGGCCACCCACCCCACCATCACAACCCCTCCGCCCTCCCACTACCCAAAAGGCCCTCCCTGGGCTTATCTTTAAATGCCTTGTGGTCTAATGACCTCTTCAGGGCAAGAATGATCCCCAGTTGCTCTTGTCCCTGCTGTTTCCTCAGCCAAAATGACTGGAAGAACTTCCACTGGAGGTCCCAAAATCCATTTTGCAATTGGAACCGGCATGGATTGGAGCTTTTCTGGGATCTTGCCAGGTATTTGTGACGTGGATTGGCCACTATTGGAAACAGAATACTGGGCTTGATGGACCTTTGGTCTTTCCCAGTATGGGTAATTAGGGATGCAAACAAACTGGGCAACACAATAATAATGGGTGATTTCAATCACCCTGATATTGACTGGGTAAATGTAACATCGGGGCATGCTAGGGAGGTAAAATTCCTTAATGAAATCAAGGACTGTTTTATAGAGCAACTGGTACAGGAGCCGACGAGAGAAGGAAACATTCTAGACCTAGACCTTAGTGGAGCGCATGATCTGGTGCGGGAGGTAATGGTGCTGGGGCCGCTTGATAACAGTGATCATAATATGATCGGATTTTATTAGCTTTGAAGTAAGTATACATAGGAAATCAAATATGTTAGCATTTAACTTTAAAAAAGGAGACTATGATAAAATGAGAAGAACGGTGAGAAAAAAACTTAGAGGAGCAGCTGCGAGGGTCAAAATTTATATCAGGTGTGGATGCTGTTCAAAAACACCATCCTGGAAGCCCAGGCCAAATATATTTTGCGTATTTAAAAAGGAGGACGGAAGACCAAATGAAAGCCAGCATGGTTAAAAAGTGAGGTGAAGGAAGCTATTAGAGATAAAAGAAAATCCTTCAGAAAATGGAAGAAGGAACTGACTGAAAATAATAAGAAACAGCATAAGGAATGTCAAGTCAAATGCAAAGCGCTGATAAGGAAGGCTAAGAGGGACTTTGAAAAAAAGATTGTGTTGGAGGCCAAAACACATAGTAAAAGTTTTCTTAGGTATATTAAAAGCAGGAAGGTGGCAAAAGAATCGGTTGGGCTGCTAGATGATCGAGGAGTAAAAGGGGCGATCAGAGAAGACAAAGCTGTACTGGAGAGATTAAATGAATTCTTTGCTTCGGTCTTCACTGAGGAAGATTTGGGTGGGATACTGGCGCCAAAAATGGTATTCGAAACTGATGAGTCGGAGAAACTTAATGAATTCTCTGTAAACCTGGAGGATGTAATGGAGCAGTTCTACAAATTGAAGAGTAGCAAATCTCCTGGACCAGATGGTATTCATCCCAGAGTAGTGGTAGAACTGAAAAATTAACTTGCAGAGTAGTAATATGTAATTTAGCCTTAAAATTGAGCATGGTACAGCGCTGCGTACGCCTTGTAGCGCTATAGAAGTGCTAAATAGTAGTAGCAGTAGTACCGGAAGATTGGAGGGTGGCCAATGTAGCACCAATTTTTTTTTAAAGGTTCCAGAGGAAATCCGGGAAATTATAGACCACTGAGTCTGACGTCGGTCCGGGCAAAATGGTAGAGACTATTATAAAGATCAAAATTACAGAGCACATTCAAAAGCATGGATTAATGAGACAAAGTCAATATGGATTTAGTGAAGAGAAATCTTGCCTCACCAATCTACTACATTTCTTTGAAGGGGTGAACAAACATGTGGATAAAGGTGAGCCGGTTGATATTGTGTATCTGGATTTTCAAAAGGCGTTTGACAAAGTATCTCATGAAAGACTCCAGAGGAAATTGGAGAGTCATGGGATAGGAGGTAATGTTCTACTGTGGATTAAAAACTGGTTAAAAGATAGAAAACAGAGAGTGGGGTTAAATGGTCAGTATTCTCAATGGAGAAGGGTAGTTAGTGGGGTTCCCCAGGGGTCTGTGCTGGGACGGATGCTTTTTAACATATTTATAAATGACCTAGAGATGGGAGTAACTAGTGAGGTAATTAAATGTGCTGACGACACAAAGTTCTTCAAAGTTGTTAAATTGCGGGAGGATTGTGAAAAATTACAAGAGGACCTTATGATACTGGGAGACTGGGCGTCTAAATGGCAGATGACATTTAATTTGAGCAAGTTGTGAAGATGAGGCTTCTGCTCCCACTCTCCAGCAGGCCTCTGAACAGGACTCCAAACAGCCTCTTATTTATCACATACCCCCACCCTTAAGCTAATTGCTGCCCACCCTCAGCAACCCTTTTAGTCTTCTCCACTGAGGAGCAGCAATTCTACACCGGGGGGGCATACTCTTTTCCAGGCTCATCCCTGTTCTATCCCTGGGCCTCATCACCCCCATCTAGGCTCTTCATCCCCCTCTTAGCACATCCCATGGCCCGGGCCCTTCCCATTTCCTAGGCCTTGAGGGTTCTCACTGCAGCGGGCCCTACCTGACCCTCTTCTCCTGCAGCCCCTTCCTACCTCCTGGGCGCCCGACGATACCATGTACCCTCTGAGGGAGGGGTCACCTAGCTCACCCAGGTCCCTTATCTTTCTCTTAGCACCTCACATGGCTTGGCCCTTCCCCCCGTTCCCGGGGACCTGAGGTGCCTAACCGCAGCAGGTCCTCTCTGACCCTCCAACTGCAGCCACCTCCTGGGGCATCCGACCTCACCACGATCCCTCCGAGAAAGGGGTCACCTGACGACTCTTCTCTTAGCACTTCACATAGTCCAGGCCCTTCCCCCTCACTAGGGCGCCCGCAGATACCATGATCCCCCAAGCTGGCTCCCTGCAGTAGGTCCCTTCTGACCCTCATCCCCTGCAAGTCCCAACACCTGGTTCTCAATGTCCATCTTTTTAGATCTTCTCCATCGGCCATCGACCCAGGCAAGTGCTCTGGCCTTCTACTCTCCGGCTCCTCCGGCTTCTCAGGCCTCCATTCTTCCTAGCCGTCCGATGGGGTGCAGCCTGCAATCACACAAAAACAAATCCAAGTGCGGCCTGTAAACTCTCCTGCCCCCCCCCCACACTTGAGCTGCACCTGTGGCCTCCTCCATCCCCTACAGCCACTCCCAAGCCTCCAGAATCTTACGTATCCACCCTCACCTCCCCCCTAAGTACCCTTTACCTGGGGTAGGTGAGCAAAGTGCTTTTGCTAGTGTTGGCCCCCTCAATGGGCTTCTGGAACACCGGCCTCTGGAACCTCCAAGGACACCTCGATTTCACACCGGCCCCTCATCTGGTCTGATCTGGAACCCGACTGCTCCCACGTGGAAGTTCAGTGCAGATCCCACCACTGCCACCACTTGTGAAGATGAGGCTTCTGCTCCCACTCTCCAGCAGGCCTCACTGGCCCGTGGCCTCTGAACAGGACTCCAAACAGCCTCTTATTTATCACAAAGTGCAAAGTGATGCATGTGGGAAAGAGGAACCAGAATTATAGCTACGTCATGCAAGGTTCCACGTTAGGAGTCACAGACCAAGAAAGGAATCTAAGTGTCGTCATTGATGATACCTTGAAACCTTCTGCTCAGTGTGCTGCTGCGGCTAAGAAAGCAAATAGAATGTTAGGTATTATTAGGAAAGGAATGGAAAACAAAAATGAAGATGTTATAATGCCTTTGTATTGCACCATGGTGCGACCACACCTCGAATATTGTGTTCAATTCTGGTCGCCGTATCTCAAAAAAGATATAGTGGAATTAGAAAAGGTGCAGAGAAGGGCGACGAAAATGATAAAGGGGGCTAAATGTTGAGGAAACATTAAAGCGGCTAGGGCTTTTCAGCTTGGAGAAAAGGTGGTTGAGGGGAGATATGATAGAGGTCTATAAAATAATGAGTGGAGTGGAACGGGTAGACGTGAAGCGTCTGTTTACGCTTTCCAAAAATACTAGGACTTCTGGGCATGCGATGAAGCTACAATGTAGTAAATTTAAAACGAATCAAAGAAACTTTTTCTTCACTCAACGTGTAATTAAACTCTGGAATTCGTTGCCAGAGAATGTAGTAAAGGCGGTTAGCATAGCAGAGTTTTGAGAATTCTTGGACGGCTTCCTAAAGAAAAAGTCCATAGACCATTATTAAATGGGCTTAGGAAAAATCCACTATTTCTGGGATAAGCAGTATAGAATGTTTTGTACTTTTTGGGATCTTGCCAGGTATTTGTGACCTGGATTGACCACTGTTGGAAACAGGATGCTGGGCTTGATGGACCTTTGGTTTTCCCAGTATGGCAATAGTTATGTACTTAACTAACTGTGGGCAGGCAGGCAGGCGGCTGGCCCAATGGGATCTGCTCTCTCCCAGGTAGGGAGGGTTGGCAGCCAGCCTGGGAGGACTTGCTGTAGTGGTGGTGGGGATGGGGGTGGGGGCAGGCAGAGAGTGATCACAAGAGGTTTTGGTTTTAGTCAAAAATGCACTTGCATTTTCAGCTGAAAACAAAGCATAACTGAACCCGGATTTCGGGCCCACTTCGGTGCCCAATTTGGTCAGCCTCTAAAGGGCAACATCTGAAAAGATGAGGCCACTAATTCCTGTAGTATGGGAACTAAGATTCTGGATCTGGAGGCTATGATAGAAGAGGCAGACTGGAATTTTGTGGCAGTCACGGATATAGTGTTCACAGAAAACTATGAATGGAATATAGTTAGTCCAGGCTATAACATATTTAGGAAGGTCAGGGCAGGAAGAAAGGGAGGAGGATTGGTGTTACATGTTTATTTATTTATTTATTTACAAAAATGTATAACCTGCCCATCCAAAAATCTGGGTGGAGTACAATAAAACAAACATAATCAGTACACATTAAACACCATCAATACACTCAATAAACATAAACAGAGCCTCAATCTTGATCCAGGAGTCCAAACTCCCCACCAACTATGCTTCAGAGAAAGCTCTCTGAAACAGCAAAGCCTTTATCTGTTTCTTAAATACCGCCAAGTAAGTCAATTGCTGTACAGAATGAGGCAAAGCATTCCACAATTGAGGTCCAACAATGGAAAAAATCCACACAAAAACAGCCTGTAGTCAAATACTGCGGACAGAAGGAACAGTCAACAAGTCTTGATCCTGCGTTCGCAAGTATCTTGTAGGACAATACTTCTGCAACTTTTGAACCACAGCATGAGGAGCATCATCATGCAGTGCCTTAAAAACCAATACTAGCAGTTTAAATTGAATCCGACAGGCAATGGGCAATCAATGCAATTCTTTCAAATGTGGGGTAATTTGCTCAAACTTACTTTGCCACCTGCAGAGCTCGCAACACTCTACGCGGTAATCCACACAACAAGGCGTTACAATAATCAAAGTGTGGCAACATATAACTTTGCAAAACCGCATGAAAACTGTGCTCTGAAAGAAAGCCTCGTAACCAAGTCACCAAGCACAGTTTAAAAAAACACTGCACGAATCACGGACCCAACATGTACCTTTATTGACAAAGTCGTGTCTAAGGTTGCTCCTAAACTCCAAATAGAATCCAACACTGGCACACAAACAAAATTCAAATAAAAATCTGAAAAAGGACAAACCTTACCCACCGATGACAATGACAAAATTTGGGTCTTTGCCACATTCAGACTTAATTCGTTCATCATTAACCAGGACTGAATCTTACAAAAATGAGACTCCACTAACTGAACACTCTCAACTGCTGTATCTGGAACAGGAAAACACCCAATCCTACCAAAACTTTGCAAACCAGCAATAAAAACAAATTAAACAATAATGAAGACAAACAGGAACCTTGCGGTACTCCTGAAGTCACAGTCATCCACGCTGACTTTGAAGAGCCTTGTACTACCTGAAACGTCTGAACGTCCAAAGAAACCCAAACCAGGTCATCACATTTCCAGTAATCCTAACTGATTTCAAATGATGCAACAACAACTCATGATTCACAGAGTCAGACGCAGCTGCAACGTCCAAGGAAATCAGCAAGAATCAATCCCCACAATCAAATCCAGCGCGAATGTCATCCAGCATAGTAAACAATAATGTTTCAGAACTATGCCACGTGCAAAATCCAAATTGAAAAGGATCCAACAAGAAACGACACTCTACAAAATCAACTAAAGATAATATAAAAGTAACAGAATTACAGAACTTACAAGGTAAAGAGAAGACACTATGGGTTAATCTGGAAAGGGGAAATGGAATATTTGTTTATGTTGGTGTGATATACAGACCTTCTTCAGAGGCAGAAAAAGTGGTCAGAGATTTAATTGAAGAAATTCACAATATTGCTATAAAAGGGGAAGTACTATTGATAGGTGAGTTCAATATTCTGGATGTTAATTGAGACATCCCTGCTGTGTGGTATCATCTAGAAGTAGTGAGATCTTGAATTCTCTACTAGGAGAACTGTTCCAGCAACTGGCAATGGAACCCAAATGGAAGGGAGCCATATTGGATCTACTGCTTACTAATAGGGTGTGCAATCAAAATCATTTCATTTTGTTTAGCTTCTTGTGACGTTTATGAGAATTTTCATTGTGTTATTTTTTTCTATTTGGGGGCAATATTGTAAATAATACTTATCTTTGGAAAGCATGCACACTATTTGCAAAGAGTATGTTGCATGAAGACTGAGCACTATTTATGGCACAGGAAATTTGAGGAGTTTTCCTGTTTGGAGCAAAAAATGACATGAAACAACACTGGGCGTGTCTTTTACATTTCCCATGTGGTTTCAAATGAATGCATATCCATTCTTAACTAAGGGGGAGAGTGTTTCTGATGTTATAATGGGTGATCATCTGGCATCCAATGATCACCAGATGGCGTGGTTCAACATTAAGACATGCTTGAAGAGAATTTATTCAAAAGAGAGGGTGCTAGACTTCAGTCAAGACAGAGGAATACAACAAGGAGTCATGAACTGGATGGGAAGATCGTGGGGAAGTACAAAAGCAGTAAGCAAAACTGAAAGAAGATATTTAAAAGCAACAAACCTTTATGTTAAGAAAGTCAGTTCTATTTTTAACATGCTTGGTCCCTCTCTTTGGAATAATCTACTGTTTTACCAGCCTGTAAAAAAGAAATGCACCCTTTACACAGCAGTCAAAACCCTGATGGCCCAGTGGACCTAACCTGACCCCTTCCACCCAGGCTCAACACAAGGCTAAAATGTTTTAAAGTATCCCCCAAGCCCAAAAGGTCCAAGAGTTATGTGGACAGGAGCAATCCACACTCGCTCCTGCCCTACTGACTGCCTTTTCAAAATGGCTAAATAATACAAAAAACCTTTATGGGAGAGAGAAATCGATCCAAACACATAAAAAGAATCAATCTAGCTGAAAACAGTACTTTAGCCTCCCTGGGATCTGTGCCACATTAATGCAAAGATATATCGGTGAAGTTTTTATCTATAATTTTTCGAGGAGGAGACAGGAGCCTTCAGTATAGGCTGTAGACCTCAGCTGAGCTTAGTTTCAGTGAGTAAAGTTGTAAATATGGCTTACTTAAAAAGCTCTATACATCATTTAAAACTCCTTCCATTGTTCCCCTCCCGTTACTTTATTAATGTTAAATGTATCAAAAATATTTTATTCTAAAGACTAGCAGGTCCACTAGGGATCTAATTAAAATGAATAGCATCAATGTCTGTTAGCTACAAAATATATTTTTCTTCTTTCAAAACAAAACAGTCATATCATAACCTAATAGAAATTCAAAAAAAGCAGTTAGAAGCATCACTTATCTCAATAGTTTTATAGCTGTTTCATAAACTGCTCAAAGACGTCCAACAGAGCACTCCATTTCAGAACTCCTTCATCAGGGGATGCCAGTGCTATGTTACTCAAAAGTGAGCAATGGATTTCTTCTGCTTTTTTGAATTTCTGGTGCTAGTTATTGTATTATATAGAATACTAGTTTAGTGCAGACCTAACTCTGGCTACCATTTACTGCCTCTGGCCCCCCAACTATATAATGAGGGAACTAGGATATTTATTAATTCTATACGCACCTTTCCATTAACAAAATCAGACCAGCATATGCTTCCTTTTAAGTGTACCACATATATTTGCCTTTCCCATATTTGTGCCTATATGGTGCATAAAGGTGAAGCAAATGTGTAGAGTTGTCATGGTTTCTATAGCACTGCTCCAGTTTAAGGGAGCTAATTGTGCAGGAAAGACATTGCAACAGAAAAAAAAAATTCTTATCCATGCCTGAAATCCTTATTTCATCTAATTATAGAAAACATAATTTGTGGTAAGATGCCTAATTTTGCAGACACTTGTCGTGGGAGGAATAGGCAGTGAATATCAGCCTTTACTAAATCTATGACTCACTGTCTTTTTTTGTCCTGTGAATTCAGTATCTGAATTAAAAGCTATCCAAATATAAAAATTCAATTTTCTAAAACCACACAAAGTAGCAATTTTAAGAACAAATGAATAGATTTTCTTCCCAACAATCCCTCTTGAACTAGGGGACAAGCAATAATGGCTTATGGTTTTAATTTCTTAATATACCACCTTTCCTGACAGCATGGCCAGGGTTTACAATAATTAAAAATGTAAAAATAGGTAAAGATTGCCATTTAGTGATAGGAAGAATAGGAGTAGTAGATAATTCTAGGGGCATGGATATGGTTATCTACTGGTCAATGCCTGCATATGGTTATCTACTGGTCAATGCCTGCCACAATGTGGGTTTTAAGAGCAGTCTCGAATTTGGGAAATGACAGTTTTAAATACACAGGATGGAGGAGGAATATGCAGTCAACAATCAATCAGAGAGTGAAAAGAAGAGTGAAAAATTCTACTTGGTGTGTAGGGAATTATTAGGTTGGAAAAGTATTGAAAAATGTCCTTGTGTATTAGGCTGAGAACCTTAAACTAGACAGGGAGCAAGTGGAAGCGCAAAAGCAGTAGTCACATCATTAAACTTTCTTGCGTGAAAAAAAATCTTTAGTCGCATTCTGAACAGATTGTAAATGTTGCATAAGGAATTGTGGGGCCCTTTTACTAAGGCGTGCTGAAAAATGGCCTGCACTGGTATAGGTGCGTGTACTGGACATGTGCAGGTCCATTTTTCAGCGAGCCTGCAAAAAAGGCCTTTTTTTCTGTTTTGCCGAAAATGGACATGTGGCAAAATAAAAATCAACACGCATCCATTTTGGGCCTGAGACCTTACCGCCACCCATTGACTAAGCGGTAAGGTCTCACACATTAACTGGGTGGTAATCATCATCAGCATACACTGCCCGGTTAGTGCCACATCATAGATAATAGAAACTATTTTCTGCCACACATTGAGGACATGCATCAAAATTAGAATTACCATCCGGGGTACGCGATACCTGGGTGGTAGTTCTAATTTGATATGCGTAGGCACCTATAAGGCTTATTTTCGAAAGAGAAGGATGCCCATCTTTCGACACAAATTGGAAGATGGGCGTCCTTCTCACAGGGTTGCCCAAATTGGCATAATCAAAAGCCAATTTTGGGCGTCCTCAAATGCTTTCCATCGCGTGTACGACCAAAGTTCCTGGGGGCATGTCGGAGGCGTAGTGAAGGCGGGACTTGGGCATGCCTAACACATGGGCGTCCTCGACCCATAATCGAAAAAAGGGCGCCCCTGACGAGCACTTGGACGACTTTACCTGGTCCTGTTTTTCTTACAACCAAGCCACAAAAAGGTGCCCGAACTGACCAGATGACCACTGGAGAGAATCAGGGATGACCTCCCTTTACTCCCCCAGTGGTCACTAACCCCCTCCCACCCTCAAAAAATATCTTTAAAAATATTTTGTGCCAGCCTCTATGCCAGCCTCAAATGTCATACTCAGGTCCATCACAGCAGTATGCGGGTCCCTGGAGCAGTTTTAATGGGTGCAGTGCAGGCGGACCCAGGTCCATCCCCCCCCTCACCTGTTACACTTGTGGTGGTAAATGTGAGCCCTCCAAAACCCACCACAAACCCACTGTACCCACATGTAGGTGCCCCCCTTCACCTGGATTGGCCACTCTTGGAAACAGGATACTGGGTTGAATAGACCATTGGTCTGACCCAGTATGGCTATTCTTATGTTCTAAGAAAATCACTTCTAGATGCATGCAGCATTGTAAATACATACATAAGAAACACTCCCTGCTGTGCATTACAAATAAGATTGCCTAAGAAAATCCCCTGTTTACTAAGCTGTGCTAGCGGCTGCCATGCGCTAATGCTGACACAGACCACTGAGAGGAAAATGTGCTCATTACACAGTTGCACAAGTCACCTACCTCATAGATGGGCCCTTTTACTAAGGTGCGTAGGCGCCTCCTCGCGTCCAATGCGCATCAAATTAGAACTACCGTCCAACTACCTGTGCCCTGGGCAGTTATTCTATTTTTGAAAGGAACAAGTAACCTCATATATTTGAAGTCTGAAGAGTATCTTTTGATCATAAACATTAGGATTGGGCATAGTGTGCATTAAGGAGCCCTGTTACTAAGCTATGCTGGGTGCTGACATGCACCTAATGCAACTTAAAATGGTGTACCCCAGGCAGGGCCGCCGAGAAGGGGGGCAGGGGGGACAAAATTCCCTGGGTCCGGGCCTCCAAGTGGGGCTCGGCGCTGCAGTCCCCTCCACCCGCCTCCCTCCGTCCACCACCGGGCCCCCCTGAATTCAAATCATAGTCCCTCACCTCGACCTCGCTCCGTGTGAAAGAAGCGCAGCAGCGGCAGTCTGCAGATCGCCTCCCTTTGGGCCTTCCCTTCCTGTTTCCCACCCTGAGGGCAGGACACAGGGAGGGAAGGCCCGAAGGGAGGCGACCTGCAGACAGCCACTGCTGCACTTCTTTCACACGGAGCGAGGTCGAGGTGAGGCGTTATGATTTGAATTCAGGGGGGCCCGGCCCGGTGGTGGATGGAGGGGGGCGGGAGGAGGAGGGGCGGTGATGACAATGACCTCGGGGGGGGGGGGGGGGGCGGGGCCCCAGGCACGGCCCAGTCTCTCAGCAGCCTTGACCCCAGGACACATTCAAGCATTCTGTCTAAGTGACAAATGTGCATACACCAACTACACACTCAAAAATATTTTTTTATTTTTTTGAGGTGGAATGTCTAGGTGTACAGAGTGGGCATTCCTGTGGTAATCATTTAGGGGCCCTTTTACAAAGGCACAGTAGGCTCTATGCACATGCAGCACGCATCAAAATGAGACTACCGACAGGCTAACGCGTCCCCCTGGTGGTAATTTCGGATTTGGTGCACACCCATATTGCCAGGACAAATTATTTTTATTTTCTACAGTGCATGGCATTTCCGGCATTCATCAGCATTTGGTGTGCTCCAACTGGTCACTGCGCATGTAGCATGTGAGCCCTTACTGCTAGATCACTGGGTGGCGTTATGGGCTCAGGCTGTAAATTGGCGCACGCTGGTTTCAATTTTACTGCAGGCCCTTTCCCCGGCCCATTGAAAAAAAGCCCTCTTTTTTCCAGACACGGTAAAAACTGGTCCGGCGCATGCCAAAAACATGCACCCACACTACCGCAGGCCACTTTTTGCCATAACTTAGTAAAAGGACCCCTCAGCGCAGCTACATTCCCATGTGCTAACTGGTTAGCACAGGAATAGTGTGTGAGCCCTTACCGCCTTCAAAACGGGTGGCGGTAAGGCACACATGCTAATTTTTTTATGACCACGCAGTCACAGATCATTCATTGAGAGGAAAATGTGCTCATTACACAGTTGCACAAGTCCCCTACCTCATAGAGGGGCCCTTTTACTAAGGTGCATGGCCACCTCCTCGCGTCCAATGCGCATCAAATTAGAACTATCGTCCGCTGTTTTCGGGGTGTGACGTCAGCTGGGCTTTAAAAGCCATGCCATCTTTTCCAGGGGTTGTCTTTATTGCATCCACCGGCAAATCTGAGCGGGAGTAAGTACGCTGTTAAGAAAATTTTTGAACAACATGTAAAAGTTTTATTGAGAATTGTTCTCTTATGTTGATTATAGATTGTCCAGTGATCCTGAAGCAAAACATGCGAATTTGAAACGCTGGCCGCAGTTGATCACGGTCAGTGTCAACAAGAAAACACAAAGATCGACTAATGTTGAGCTAAGTCTATTTAATCATTGGTTGACTAAGTTTAAAAAGTTTGTCAAAGAACTACAAAGACATATCCCATATGAAGGTTTTTCTGGCCGATGATGAGGCAGTCCAACTCCTTATTGACCTTTCTATATGTCAAGGGGTTTCTCGAGGCTTTTTCCTCCGAAGACTAACAAGTGTATTCGCTACTAATATTGAGTACCTCTCATTTATTAACATTAGTGCATGGCCATTAATACCAAAAAGAAGAAAAAGGCCATCTTTAAGGATGCAGTAAAAATGGCCTTAGCGTGTGGAAAAAAACCCTGCGCAAGGGTGCAGTAAGACCACTTTTTGTTGCAGCTTATTAAAAGGGTCCCTACGGTGCTCTTTTACTAAGCCATGTAAGCATCTACGCATGCCCAACGTGCGCCAAAATGGAGTTACCGCCTGGCTACCGCATGGCTCTTGCGATAATTTCATTTTTGGCGCACGCCCAATAATGCATGTCCAAAAAAATCATTTTTATTTCTGACACGCGTATTGGACGCGTGCCAAGTGGCATTTGATGCGCACAGGTCATTACCGCCCAGCTAACGTGGGAGACTTTAGCGCTAGGTCAATGGCTGGTAAGGTCTCAGACCCAAAATTGGCACGCGGCAAGTTTCATTTTGTCGCACATCCATTTTCAGCAAAAAATTTTTAAAGCCATTTTTTACAGGTGCGTTGAAAAAATCATTCTGCACGCGCCCAAAACACGTCTACACTACCGCAGGCCATTTTTCAGCGTACCTTTGTAAAAAGGTCCCTAGGTTTGTTAGCACATTTTAAGAAATATGGATTGCAAGTCTTTTCTATTATGGCACCTGAGCACCCAGATTTAATTGTAGAATACTAGCATAAATTTGCACTGTCACGCTTAAATGTAGGCAGACCCAGTTATGCCAGGTTGATGGCAAGAGTAAATGCACGCATCTTACAGCCCATGTCCTACCCACTGTTCCCTCTAAGCTGAGTGGGTGTCCTCAAACTGCATTGCTGCCAGTGGGGGGGGGGGGGGGGGGGCGTACTTCAATATTGTGTTTTCAATCACCAGGGACAAACAGGTTATCTAGAATCCTGCATAGCTTTTCTATTCTTCGCTACGGAAAATGTGAAAGTGAAACAGCACCCCCCACTGGCAGGACTGTAGATGGAGGACTCCCACTCAGCTTAGAGGGAACAGTGGGTAGGACATAGGCTGTAAGATGCATGCATCCTGCCGAGGTCACACCCATGCTCTGCCCATGTGTACCCACCCCCTTGCAATTGCTTATACATTGCCAATTGAGAATAGCACTTAGGGCTCATGCGTTCATAAAGCTAATTTCCTCTGCTGGATGCACATAAGTTTGGGCACATAGTTATAGAACTGCCCTTCACGTGTGCACAAAAGCAATTTTAACATGTGTTAACCTATGCAATAAGATGCACAAAGCTGATCTGAATGCACTAAAAATTTCTGGGCTCGTTTTATTAATGTGCATTAATTGATTTAGCAAGCACTAATGATTAGCATGCACTAAATGATAAGACACCCATACAAATATAATGGGTATCTTATCATTTAGCGAGCACTAAATTTGTTAGCGCAGCTTAGTAAAAGGACTACTTGGTTTATCAAAATTTTTAGTTAACATGAATGTGTGAAATTAACTAAAACAAAATGTCTACAACTCAGGAAAAAAAGGTCAAAAGAATAGAAAATGAACCACTTTTATTTTTGCTGTGCATATATCTATAAAACATGCTCCACTGCATTTTCAAGGCTTTGGCACATTCCGTGACAATATGTTTTATGAATTATAACAGGGTTCTTTTCAGTACTGGAGAAAACTATAAGGTGTGTGCCATCCTGAAGTGTGCTTAGCCCTATGAAAGTGTAAGAGACAGGAAGTCATCTCTTAACGCTCTCAGCATCAATGTGCTTGCACCTCCATTGCTGATTGAATTGATGGGGGGAAGAGAAGGAGGGGAGATGATTTGCCATATCGAACTTGATTATATAGCAGGAGACTATGGGCTATATTGAATTGCACCCATAGGATACCTGCACACATTTATGCTTCGGAACAGATGTAAGTTTGTGTCAGCATTTGCAATCTATTGGAACTGGATCTTGGTGCTTGTTTTATAGTCATCTATGTTGCTTTTATAAAATTGGCTTCAATTAGGTGCCTTTTTGGACTTCTCAAACAGGTGTCCTGTTGTAAAATCAGGGTCCAAATATGTAGAACTGTCATGATTTCAATAATGATGCTCTAGTTCAGAGAGATATATTGGTAGGCAAGACATTACAAGAGAAAAAAAATTTCATCTATGACAGAAACCCTTACTTCATCTAATTATAGAAAATATAATTTATGGTAAGATGCCTAATTTTAAAGATGCGTGGGAGGAATAGGCAGTGAGTATAGACAGTCTTTACTAAACCTATGACTCACCATCTTTTATTTCCTCTAAATTCAATATCTGAATTAAAGGCTATCCATGCATAGCTTCAATTTTCTACAACCACACATAGTAACAATTTTAAAAATACAGTACACTTCAGTTAAGCACATGTCAGATAAGCCCGCACACTGCTTATCTGCATCAGAAGGCTCCAGTACCAATTTTTTTCCATTGATTTGAATGGTAACTTACTTTGCTTTGGCACACCAGCAATAAACGCATGCTCCATTTAAATGCAATGCATTAATTGGCTTATTTGGCAACATCATTCTGTTTAGGTGCGTTCTCCAAAGGAAATGGCAGTGAACCAACACCCTTCCTCATTCACTTCCACCCTTGTGATGTACGAATGCCACATGACCCATGCAGCTGCACATCACAATGCTGTGAGCCAATGAGGGAGAGAGAGGACAGAGGTAGGATTGCTCCACCAGCCTCATTGGCTCCCAGTTCCATGACATACAACAACCGTGTACCTAAATGGCACAGTGCATATCTTATTTGAGGCATTCAATTTGCACTGACATAGGAAATGGCAGTGTCATCACACATGTGCAAGGTTCTTTCACTTGCTGATAGATGTTATCAAAAGACTGAACAATAAGGAAAGTCAGGCTTCCATTACAAAACAGCATAGGGTGCATTCAAGACAAATCTCACGCAGCTATAAGCAGAAGGACAAGTTTCTGAAGGACTGGCAGAACAACACCAATCTTGAAAGAAAAATGCAAGAGAGCTGAAAAAGCAGAAGATGTGGAAGAAATTCTTCTTTGTTGGTTTCCAGAAGCAAAAATCTGATAGCTTCCTGTCAGTGGTCCTCTGATGATGTAGGAGCCAGTCTCTTAGCACAAAACCTTGGATTTGTTAGTTTTAATGCAACTGGTGACTGGTTGGAGCAATGGAAAGTGAGACACAGCATCAAGTTCAAAAACAGAATGTTGAAAAACAAGATGCAGATGAATTAGGTGTTCTAATGGGCATCATGAAAAATTACCAACCATGCGGCATTTTTAATGCAGCTTAAACAGCACTTTATTGGAGAGCAATTCCTGACAGGACACTGGCATTCAAGCAGGCTGAAGTGGCTGGAACAAAAGTGCCAAAGGAAAGATTGGCACTGTTATTATCATGCAATATGGACGAAAGTGAAAAGTTAGAACCACTGACAATTGGGAAAAGTAAACAGCCACGTTGCTTTAAGAATGTTAAACAGCTTCCAGTGCTCATGAGGCCAACAAAAATGTTGGATACAATGGCCAAAAGATTGGATAACACAATGTGAAGGCAGAAGCATGAAATTCTGATTGTGTGTGACAACTGTGCAGAACACAGCAATGATGTTAAACTATCAAATGTTAAGCTTGTGTTCCTACCACCCAACACAACTTCTGTTCTTCAGCCAATGGACCAGGGTATCATAGCCAATTTCAAGAAGCATTACAGAGTGCTGGTGCTGCGCCACCTTATAGGCACAATGGTTAATGATGAAAATGTTGGCAAGTGAGTTGCCAAGATGGCTTGTAAGCTTAGCCTGCTGGACTCTCTACACATACATAAGGAGGCTTGGCGTCATGTTACCCAGAGTACAATTGCCAACTGCTACAGATGGGGCTAGCTTTGTGAAAGAATGTTAAGATGATGGAAATCCTGCATCCTCAGTGGTGAATGCAGATAAGCTGCCTGTGGATCTCCCAGCTGGAGTGATGGCTGAGGAGTTTGATCATTCTGTGTCAGTTGATGATGACCTTCAGACATCTGCTGATATAAACAATGCTGAGATTTGTCCGTACCTGCAGTTTTCAGTTGAGAATGCTGAAGACTCAGATGCTGAGCCAAAAGGGCTGGAAGTTGACAATGAGTGTGATGCAAGACACACTGTGACATTTGCTGACCCACTGTGACATTTGCTGCTGCATTACACAGCTTTCTTGAGGGTAATGGGCACCAAAGCTACAAACATGACTCTGCTTGTTCTGGTTTCAACACAAATAGACATAACACTGTACAGAAAACTTACTGATTTTTTTTTCTCCTATTTAATAGACTTAAAGGTTGTGCATGACAAGTTTTATTGATATTTTAGAAAATTGTCTATCCTTACAACATTTAGCAGTAATGGAAAATTGTTGACTGTCCAATAACAGTAGCAAATAATTTGCTCTACACTGGCTCTGTGTGATAACTAAAATAACATTCCGGTTAAGTACAAGTTAAACTTTGGTCTGGAGGTCTTGCACGTAACTGGATTTCACTGTTGATGAAATAATTTTCCTACCCCAAGTTTTCTTTCCCACAGTCACTCCTGAACTGGAGCAAAAGTGGGTACAAGCATACTTTGCAATAATGATGCTTCCGTTCAAGAGGAGAGGGTATGGGCAATATCACTTCATTATCTTGAATAAAGAATTGTGGTTGTCATGTTATTGCACATGAATATGTGGAAATACAGGTCAACAAACAAGTTGTAGGTGATACCTTTTTAGTGAATTAACTTAATATATTGTTGACCAGCTTTCAATAATTATCCTCTCTTCATCAGGTCAGTGGATGAACAATGTAGTTTCACTGGGTTTAAATATCATAGGCTCATCTAGGACTTAGGCTGTCTGCAAATGTTATTACAGCTCATTAAAAGGGTTTAGACAGAGATGATAAGAATGGGTGAGAAAGCAAATGTCTCTATTGGGTCATTTTGTGTTAGTTTTGAAGAGTTCTGGGGTTTCTTATGATCATATTTCACCAGTGTTAATGTGATTACATTTCAAAATTTTGCTTTTGATCTTCAAAGCTCTTCATGAAGATACTCCTTGATATATTTTTGCTACCTTGAAGATTTAAACCTAACACAAGCCCTGTGGTCTGCAAACGAAGACCTCCTTGATGTCTCCTCTTATAGGCATTTCAGGCTGGAAAAATATAGACTCCCTTTTTATGGTTGTGGGTCCTAAGCTGTGTAATATATTATACCTCAGAGCTTACATTTGACTCAAACTTTACTTACACTGCAAAAGTAAATTAAAACCATATTTTTTTCAACAGCTTTTTCTTGATGATGACAGCAAGGTTTATTGATGATCATTTGGCATGATTTTTAATAACATTAATCATTTGTCATAAGTTTTGATTTTTCCTTATTGTTTGTCCTTTTGTGCCTGATTTATTTTGTACTAGATTTTAAATTATGTATATTTTTGTACACCGCCTAGATTTGGAGATAATGTGGGCTAAAAGCATTTTTAAATAAATAAATAATAATATCATTAATAGTGCGCTTTGACAAGATGATGCATACCTTGCCAATAGGTGTGTAGAGTGGCAGAATGTGGGCAGAACATGGCAGAGTTTGCAAGTAGGTATGCAGATTATAAAATACGCAATTGTAAATATCTGCATCAGCAAGGTAGGCATGATTTCTGCCACTTATGCTAGTATGTTACAAAGGCACATTGGCACCTCTGGGTGTTTATAAAGTAATGCCCAAGTAGATATCTACTTGCCCTATTAGAACAGGCACCCTGTTATAAAATTAATTTCCCTATGTCTAAGTCTTCGTTTACTGCCATACATTCTAACTACCCCATCTTATTTTTCAGACTTCTGGTATTTGCATACAGACAATTTAAAGTAGGTTTTTATTTGTATATGCAACCTGAATAACAGTTTATTGAGATACCTTGCAATTATTTATCTGTCTCTTCTTTATTTAAATACTCCTGAGATATGGTGTACTTCTGCTTTTCCTTCTAACCTGTGTAGCTTGTACCCAGAATTCCTTCTTCGTTTGCATTTAATTGCATCCTCCAACCCCGATGGCTTTGCCTCTTGGTTTCTCTGACCTTCCCATTTTCGCGGGGGAGGGGGGGCAAGTCTATTCACACATGTCCAAAAAGGCCACAGCTGCTTCAGAAATTCCCTCACCCCTTTCAAAGAAACAAGGGAGAGCTTTCTGCATGCCTTTGCTATATTGATAGGGGCTAGGTGAATACCCACTTGTAATTTGGGAAGCTGTGGTTAGTAACATCCCTCTCTCTCTCTCTCTCTCACTCTCACTCTCGCTTCATAAAATGTCTTTATTTATAGAAGATAAACAGAAATAGATGAGGTGTAGCTTCCACTGCACACAAGTTTTCTAACTTGCAATAAATCCCCAGAATTCACAATGACTCTGAGTGTCTGGTGTTCTTGATAAGAAATCCTAAGAAAATCACCAATATACTGTGCATGCAGTCAGCTACTGCCAAGCCTGGCTGCCTGGAACAATATATTTATTCTTGAGGTAGATATTTTTACTCCAGTTTTCATATGAAGAATACAAGCTTCTCCTGTCAGACTAATGACTGCTGTTTTATGAAAATGAAGTATTATGCAATAGACATCTATGGCATATCTCAGTGCAACAAATGCCCTAAAAATTTAATAACCGAGGTTGTTTTATGACAGAGGAGTCTGTGGGAAAGGAAATTGTATATGTGAGGAGTATCTGACAGGTCCCCAGAGGTAGATTCCAGGAGCTTATTAGAAAACATCATCCATCTGAGGGAGATGCAATCAAAAGGTTTTTAAGCCAGCTTATTTAGTAAAACAATTCTACCAACAATAGCATGATTGTTATAATCTTAGCAAATAAATAATAAAGCTGTATCCATCATCACTAGGTAATGAGCAAAAGGGATAACGGATAATAAAGTGTGGTGATGTTACAGAGAACCTAGAATATGGAGGCAAAGGAAAAAGAGAGGTTACAAAGTTATAATGAATGAAACTCCTACCACACCAAAGTTACTTTTCCTTGTCTTCAGCAGCAGATAAATCCAAATACTTGTGGGTTGTGACTATCTACCAGCAGGTGGAGATAAAGAGCATCGAACTGAACTCTGCCGTACAGGACGGTACCTCTCCTGGCTAGTCCGTATCTTCCTGATATTCAAAACCATTTAACTGTCCAGGAACAGCACCTGGCCAGCTATACAAGCAGCTTCTGGTCTCCCTGCATGTGCTCTCCATGCAAGTGGTGGCGATTTCATGGGTGGAATGTACCTTATTTTCCTTGGAAGAGACTTGTAGAGCAATTTGTAGAGAGGGGATGTGGTCGTCATTACATACCTTTTGTGTCATTATCATTTGGATGTCACAGATCAGGAGAATGCTTCCTTTGGCCGTTCAGTGCTACTCACAGAGGCCTCTTCATCATCTTCCCACCCGATATGAGGACTGCTTTACTACATCCCACAAGTATCTGGATTAATCTGCTGCTGAAGACAAGGAAGGAAAAGTTGTGTTTAACCTCATAACTTTCTTTCCGTTACTCACAGCAAATGAATCCAAAACTTCATCCTTTCTTTGGCAATGTCCGTGGTTTGAGAGGTTTACTTGTGTGTTCTAGTGTTAAGTTACGGTCTATTGTAACGCCGAGGATTTTCAGGCTGTCTGAGATAGGAAGGGTATAGTCTGGGGTGTTGATAGTTGCGGGGTTGTCCGCACTGTGTTGGGACGAGAGGATGAGACAATGTGTTTTTTTCTTTATTGAGCTTTAGTTGAAATGCATTTGCCCATGAGTCCATGATGTTTAAGCTGAGTTTGATTTTGTTGATGATTTCATTCAGTTCGGATTTGTACGGAATGTATATTATGACATCGTCGGCATATATGGAAGGGTTAAGACCTAGGGTGGATAAGGAACTATGCTGACCTGAGTGTGCTGGTTCCGCCCCCACATCTCTTATGATGGCGCTGAACATAGTAACCTAGAATGTTTGTGGAGTTAATTCTCTAATTAAACGACAGAAGATTCTATCAGCATTGAGCTGTCGGGGGACGGGGTTGGCAGTATTTCAAGAAACTCACCTGTCTGACATGGAGCACCAGAAGCTCAAGAGAGAATGGGTGGGCCATAGCTTCCATGCAAATGCTGTGATATCTCGCAGAGCAGGAGTAGCAATTCTTATTAATAAGGTGATTCCCTTTCAAGAGCATCAATGTTTTAGAGATGCTCGGAGGAGGTGGGTAATTTTACATTGCTCTCTATATGGAATGCCTTATGTGTTTGTGTCTTTATATGCCCCGGTCATCTATGACTGCCTTTTCTTCCCTACAATGTTAAAACTCTTATTGTCATTACCCTATATTACTGTAATAATAGGGAGAGACTTTAATGCAGTGGCTGACCCACAGTAGTTAAGAAAATGATAGTGGGAGGCTGGCGTCCTCCAGCACAATGGGGAGGGGCTGTGCTTTGTTCAGTAATGGATTTATTGGATGTTTGGTGAATGCTGCATCCTGGGGAGCAAGTGAAAACACATATTTCTAGAGAGCATTTATCTGAAAGCCGCTTGGAATATGTTCAGCTATCCACAGCAGCATTCCAGGTGGTAGAATGTGTTGAGATAGTGACAGTGGGTATCTGTGATCATGAGATGGCCCATTTAACTTTACATGAACCCCAAAAGACTCCCCGCCCACTGTGGAGGGTGCTGCTGTTTTTAAAAGATGATACTGATTTTAAGCTATTTTTGACACAAAATAGGAAGAATTTAGAGTCCCTTTTACTAAGCCGTGTGTCTACATTCACTCAACACACGCCAAAATTTATTTATTTGCTGCATTTGTATCCCACATTTTCCCACCTATTTGCAGGCTCAATGTGGCTTACAGTATGTTACGACGACAATCACATTAATGGAATAAGAATTTCAGAATATAGATACAGATAAGGTGCATAGGAATATCATGGCAGTCATATTAACGGAATAAGAGTTTCAGAATTGTTACAAATAAGATGCATAACTACTACTACTACTACTTAACATTTCTAAAGCGCTACCAGGGTTGCACAGCGCTATACAATTAACAAAGAAGGACAGTCCCTGCTCAAAGGAGCTTACATAATGATATCAGGACAAGATATAATGTTTAGTGATGGGGATGTAATTAAAATAAACAAGTTAGAAGAGTTCCAAAAATGTAGTTACCGCCCAACTACCGCGCGGCTCTTGTGGTAATTTCATTTTTGGTACGTGTCCGATATGTGCGTCTGAAAAATATTTTTTATTTTCGGACGCACATAACGGACACGCGCCAAGTGGCATTTGACGTGCGTAGGTCATTACCGCCCGGATTCTTTACCACTAGGTCAATGGCTGGTGGTAAGGTCTCAGACCCAAAATGGATGAGCGGTAATTTTGACTTTGCCGCACGTCCATTTTCGGCAAAAAAAGAGAGGCCTTTTTTACAGGCGCGCTGAAAAATGGAGTGGTGCGCACCCAAAACCTGTGCCTACACTACTACAAGCCATTTTTCAGCGCACCTTTGTAAAAGGACTCCTTAGTCAATATAATGTGCAGCATAGTACTACCCCTGGATTATTTGGGGACACAGGGAAAGCAGTTTGCATGATTAAATTCAATAATTATGGTCATCACACAAGCATCCTATAAAACTGCAGATCACAGTATGTGCTGATGGTTCTTTGAGTTTGTGTGACTTTCAGGATGTATTGTTTTGCTTTGATTGTACCGCACATTGCTGCTGCCCTAGGTAACTGCCTAGACTTGCCTACTGTTTGGGCCAGCCCTAGTACCCGCACAGCTATCTGAGCATAGTTAGGGCTGCTTTTTATGCAGTCCAACATGCCTGATTAGCCATGTGGGTACCAGCACAGAACATTGCCAGTGTCCACATACCTGGCTCTGATCTGCCTCTGCCTCCAGACCACCCTGGCACTATGTGGAGAGTACCATGGCAGTCAGAGCCACTAGAGTCCAAAGCAAGAGTGGAGGATGCCACAAAACACAACCAGCCGACCAGGGGCGTAGCCAGACACCCAATTTTGGGTGGGCCTGGGCCCAAGATGGGTGGGCTGAAGAACTCCACCTTGTCCCACAAGTGATTTGGTCTCTCCCTCTCTTGCCTGCATGACATATGATCTCTCAAACATCCCCCCTCCCTCTCCCGCATACCTTTTAAATAGCAGATTTTCACCAGCAGCGAGCATCAACTAATACACACTGCTCATGTTGGCCCCACAGTGTTTCCTCTGATGCAACTTCCTGTTTCCACATAAGTGGGAATACATCAGAGGGAAAGCTGTGGGGCCAGTATGAGCAGTATGTATCAGTCACTGCTCACTGCAGGCGAAGATTTGCTATTTATAAGGTACATAGGAGGGACAGTTGTTGGGAGTTTTCAGCTGTTGGGGCTTGGGGATCCCTGCCAGCCACATCATAGGTGTACTGCTACAGGGTGGGCCTGAGCCCAAGGTGGGTGGGCTCGGGCCCACCCAGGCCCACCCTTGGCTACGCCCCTGCAGCCAACAAGATGAAGTCAAAGCACCAGTAACTGGACCTTCAACAGGTATAGTTGCATTATTATTCTGATTTTGGTTATATGACGTTTTCATTTTATTGTTATATCTTTCTTTCTTATGTACACCCATTTTTTTTAACTTTATGATATTTGATACTGATTAAAATTGTTTTGTTTTTATTAATATAGTTGCATTGTGACCCCTGAAGCAGGTGATTTTACCACCGAAACACGGACCGTGTCGGGTCCAGTTATTGGTGCTTTGTATAAAGGACTCTTTGACTTCATTCTGTTGGCTGGTTGTGTTTTGTGGCATCCTCTACTGTTGCTTTGGATTTTGGACTACACGTAGAGGTTTCTACCTGTTTTGTGTTTTTTTACTTTGTTTTGGACAGATCACTTTGAGTATCAACCCCTAAACTTATAAGGTTTCCTGACAAAACCCTCTCCTCTTTAAACCAACCTCAACTCAAACTCTCACACAGGCAGCCTTTTCTTGAAACAACTGTAACAGCACCCAGTCTGTGCCTGGACTCAAATAAGCGTTTGTCCCAGAATCAGCCACTTCTCAGCACTGGACAGGAGCACTTTGCATTCTGCAAGCTCCTTTCTCCCATTCACACCACAACAATGCTCCCAGGATGTTAAAAAAAAAACAACACACAGTCTTCTCTCAATATCTCATTTAGGGTATGGCACCAGTATGGCTCAGCCAAATTTGTATAATCCTTTGTCTTCTTTAGACACAGAGACTGTCTAGTGCCAGCAATTCATGTTATGCTATATGTCTCCCACAAGGATTTGAGACATACTACCCTTGGTGCTGAGTTAATTTCTGTTCACCAACTTCTATAAATTATCTCCTTTAAACCTCTTTCTATCAAATCCAGGACAGATTTCTCACTCTTAATTGGTAGTCATCAATCATTCACACATCTACCGTCAGTTTCCCTCATATATTGTTTTCATGCACACGCATTCTTTCCCAAGTAAAAATAAAATCATTCACAGGCACATATTATTAATTAGCCAACCACCCTTGCTTCAGGCTGAAGAAACAACACAAATACCTTCTTTCAACAAAGGCAGGTACAACTAATAACTGTTACTCTTAACTGTCATTCCTCTAGCTCATGCCCCTTCACAAGCCTTTTTTTTTCACTTCTGGCACAAGCCTGTTTAATGGGAACGTCAACAACAAGGTGAGTATTCACACACTAATCTCACTGATTGGTGATGACTCTTTTCACATTCTCAAAGCATTCCCCGCATTCAGCCAAACCTATCATTGCCTTCCCTGTCAAGTGCCAGTGCTTGCTCTACCCAAAAAAACTAATCTTCAATAGTTTCCATCTATAGCACTGCCCTTCTTCCAATGCTGGCTAAGGCTACAGCGAATGGTCAGCCGGTCACGTACACCAAAAGAACCCTCCTTTGCCCCAGCTATCTCTTCTCTGCTGCTGTTCCAACCCCTCAGCTTCACAATCTGAATTCTCAGGACACAAAGTTCTGTGGAGGCGGAAGAAGCAACCCAGACCCACTCCACCAAGCACCCTCTGCCCACTGCTTGCGCTCTGGACATGTACTACTGACATCTGTACTACCACCACTTGCAGAACCTGGGATACTTTGTAGAATTTGTAATAGATTTAAAATCAGCTAATTTATAGGCATAGATTATACCTTAGACCTCGTCTCCCTATCTCCCTATAATCATCCCCAGTTTTTTCTACTTCATCTCTCCTATACCATGTCCCTCTTTATCCCTATTCCTGCTTATCCTATCTCTGTTTATCTCCCCAGATCCAATTCAATTTATTTAAAACCTTATTACTATTATACCATTCAGCTTGTAATATTTCACCTTGCAAGACTTTGTTATTCTAGTTACTATGTAAGCTGCATTGAACCTGCTATGTGTGGGAAAGCGCGGCGTACAAATGTAATAAATAAATAAATAAATATTACTTGATTTTTGAACCACTTACCATACGTTTTGCTTAATGTCCTACCACTTACAAAATGTTTGTGAAAGGTACAGTTCATTTTATGTACCTTAACACATCATTAAGCTTTATTGATTGAATACTGAAGACATTTTATATATTTATTTATAAAATTTTATGTACTGCCAATATGATATCTGTCATTCAAGGCAGTTTGTAGCATAAATCCATATCAATAAAACATAGCATAGTATAAAAGAAAAACATACAAGCATAGCATAAAATATAACTAAAACTCATTCTCCACTGTGGATATATGCCCACGTATTGTTATCAAACAATATCAATCCATAGCAATTCTCATTAGCCATTTACAGCAACCTTTCTCTTTTTGGATCCAGAGATGCTAGATATCCTCTCATTAAATGTTTTTCCTTATCATCCTGCTAGACCAGTTCAGACATATCGGTTATGTCCTCTTATTAGAATATAAAGGCAGAGACTTGAATATTCCGATGACATCATCTGTATAACAAGTGGTGCAGCTAGAAACATTCTAGTATTTCTCTGCCTCCAGCAGATGGGATAGGTAGACTAGTGCAGTAATTTCTCTTTTGTTGTTTTTTTCTCTTAGCTGTTGGACTAGACTCCCTAAGCCTAAGTTTATAGCCCTTGGCTCTGTGGTTGAAATATCACCAGAGGACTCCCTCCAAGGATCTGATCCATGGCCAGATCATAGGATGAGGTACAGGAAGGTTATGCTTCCTCAGCGGCCTGGAACCTGAACATATGGGCCTTTGTTCTATGTGCTGGGCTGCTACAGAGCCTATGTAGAACCAAGCAGCAGGGGTAATCCCCCTCTCCTCCCCCTTCACTTCCCCCTCCCTCTCTGTAGCTCTCAAAATAGAGCATTGGGAGCTGCTGTTGTTTCATCCTTGACAGGAAATATAGTTTTAAAAAAAAAGACAAGAACAGGGTCAGAATGGCAGCCTAAAGCTCAGCAGACTTGCACAGCCTTGCTTAGGAGGTGGCAGCCCTGTTAGATCCAAGGTAGCTGATTCTGCCTTTTAGAGGGGGCTGATGGAGGCTGCACATTTGCAGCTGCACAGGTGCGGCACTGCCAGCTAGTGCTGTGTGGCCTGTAAATTTGGCGGGCTTGACGGCGTCTTTGCACATACCATTGTATATTAACAGTATTGGTTTGGTATTTCACTGTTTTGATCCTGCACCAACTCATACCAAATTTTCCTCTTCTTGAGTGTGCGACCCCTGAGGCAGATGGGCGTTTCTCATCAAAACATGGCCCTTTGTCGGGTCTGCTATAAGATTGTTGCCTAATAAAGACTTATATACTGCCGACCAGGCTGTGAGTATTGTTTTGGTTCACCCCTACTTCTGGATTTGTTTGCATTTTACATACGGGGGTTCATGGCCAGTGCCAGGGTTTCTAGCGCCCCCCTGCGGCTTATTAATCGACACCCCCTATGCATCCAGCATCTCCTCTCTTTCTCTCTTTTCTCCTCCCAACCAACACCCCCTCCCCTCCCATCTAGCACCTTCTCTCTCCCCTTCCCTCCCAGGGCAGCAGAATGCATTTTTGTTTGGGGGCATCCAAGCTCTTCCCCCAGTTTCACCTTCAGTTTATTTATTTATTTTAGGCATCTATATCCCACGCTTTCCCGCCCATGGGCAGGCTCAATGTGGCTTACATTAGTTCAAAAGGTTAACAGCAGTATAAAAAGACACATCAATCTAGTAATAGACCAGTTTATATTTTGTTCAATTTTTTTGTAAATCACATACACCCTAATTCTATAACAGACTGCTACAGTTAGGTACTGTTTGTGCACATATGGAAGCAGGTGAAAGCTTGGCTCTTCAACCAGGCCTTTAGTGAAAGAAGCAACTAACTTGTTAGTCTCACTCACACACACAAGGATTGACTCGGGCTGCACATACCGCAGCAGGACATGTTTATCCACTCCTACCCTAACTAAGATAACGTTTAAGCATCTCTCTGACCTCATGTGCAATTTTCTTTAAATCAGTCACCTTACTTTCTAACTCTTCTAACTCTCCTACCTGTTTATATGTTACATCTTTGCTGTACCCTTCACTTTTAATTAAAATGTTCTATTACGTATTGTGTTGACATTGTAAGTAGTATACCATGCCATACTTTGTATTGTTGTTTGAATATTTTTACTGCTGTAATTGCCAATTGCTCATGTTTGATCTATTCTTACTGTTCACCGCCTTGAGTGAATTCCTTCAAAAAGGCGGTAAATAAATCCTAACAAAAAAAAAAAGTTATAGAATAATAACATTTACATGCGTACAATGTGCACGTATGTACACAAGTGCTAAAGCACTATTCTATAATGCTAGTAGCGCTATAGAAATGGTAAATAGTAGTAGTAGTAGTAGTAGTGGACTTGGGAAAAATCTACAATTCCTGGAATAACATGTACAGTATATAATGTTTGTACGTTTGGGAAGCTTGCCAGGTGCCCTTGGCCTGGATTGGCCGCTGTCGTGGACAGGATGCTGGGCTCGATGGACCCTTGGTCTTTTCCCAGTGTGGCATTACTTACAGTGGTGGAAATAAGTATTTGATCCCTTGCTGATTTTGTAAGTTTGCCCACTGACAAAGACATGAGCAGCCCATAATTGAAGGGTAGGTTATTGGTAACAGTGAGAGATAGCACATCACAAATTAAATCCGGAAAATCACATTGTGGAAAGTATATGAATTTATTTGCATTCTGCAGAGGGAAATAAGTATTTAATCCCTCTGGCAAACAAGACCTAATACTTGGTGGCAAAACCCTTGTTGGCAAGCACAGCGGTCAGACGTCTTCTGTAGTTGATGATGAGGTTTGCACACATGTCAGGAGGAATTTTGGTCCACTCCTCTTTGCAGATCATCTCTAAATCATTAAGAGTTCTGGGCTGTCGCTTGGCAACTCGCAGCTTCAGCTCCCTCCATACGTTTTCAATGGGATTAAGGTCTGGTGACTGGCTAGGCCACTCCATGACCCTAATGTGCTTCTTCCTGAGCCACTCCTTTGTTGCCTTGGCTGTATGTTTTGGGTCATTGTCGTGCTGGAAGACCCAGCCACGACCCATTTTTAAGGCCCTGGCGGAGGGAAGGAGGTTGTCACTCAGAATTGTACGGTACATGGCCCCATCCATTCTCCCATTGATGCGGTGAAGTAGTCCTGTGCCCTTAGCAGAGAAACACCCCCAAAACATAACATTTCCACCTCCATGCTTGACAGTGGGGACGGTGTTCTTTGGGTCATAGGCAGCATTTCTCTTCCTCCAAACACGGCGAGTTGAGTTCATGCCAAAGAGCTCAATTTTTGTCTCATCTGACCACAGCACCTTCTCCCAATCACTCTCGGCATCATCCAGGTGTTCACTGGCAAACTTCAGACGGGCCGTCACATGTGCCTTCCGGAGCAGGGGGACCTTGCGGGCACTGCAGGATTGCAATCCGTTATGTCGTAATGTGTTACCAATGGTTTTCGTGGTGACAGTGGTCCCAGCTGCCTTGAGATCATTGACAAGTTCCCCCCCTTGTAGTTGTAGGCTGATTTCTAACCTTCCTCATGATCAAGGATACCCCACGAGGTGAGATTTTGCGTGGAGCCCCAGATCTTTGTCGATTGACAGTCATTTTGTACTTCTTCCATTTTCTTACTATGGCACCAACAGTTGTCTCCTTCTCGCCCAGCGTCTTACTGATGGTTTTGTAGCCCATTCCAGCCTTGTGCAGGTGTATGATCTTGTCCCTGACATCCTTAGACAGCTCCTTGCTCTTGGCCATTTTGTAGAGGTTAGAGTCTGACTGATTCACTGAGTCTGTGGACAGGTGTCTTTCATACAGGTGACCATTGCCGACAGCTGTCTGTCATGCAGGTAACGAGTTGATTTGGAGCATCTACCTGGTCTGTAGGGGCCAGATCTCTTACTGGTTGGTGGGGGATCAAATACTTATTTCCCTCTGCAGAATGCAAATAAATTCATATACTTTCCACAATGTGATTTTCCGGATTTAATTTGTGATGTGCTATCTCTCACTGTTACCAATAACCTACCCTTCAATTATGGGCTGCTCATGTCTTTGTCAGTGGGCAAACTTACAAAATCAGCAAGGGATCAAATACTTATTTCCACCACTGTATGTACTTATGGTATTCTATAATTTACATACTCCTACATTTAACCGCATCAATGCTGACTTAAGCTAGTATTCTCTAACGGAATTCTGGTGCACAGATGCTGTTATAGAATTGATGCTTAGCGTGCAGGATTAGTACACTCAAATTGCAGTGCCCAGCTATTGAATTGCCCCCATAGAGTGTAATTATTCATTTACATGAAGCATTCCCATATCAACCGATAAAACTTGCAAGAACAGGCACAGAGCAGAAGTACAATTATAAAAACAATCTGTTCAAACTCTGGTGTCACATGAATGAGAGACACAAACTCCAGATACTGAGAAAACCTTGCAAATAGACACTCAAGCTGCACTAACCCTACCAATGAAAGTCAGCACTGCAAATATTCTAGAACACCAGAATACCCTCCAATTGGAAAAAGAATACCTGAACACATAATCTATATGTTAAAATAATCCTTCTCTGTTATTACAAAAGGAAAACGCACATCATAATCTAGTTAAAAAAAAAAAAGAGAGGGAGACTACAGATTAGAAACAAATACCTAGACAAAAATGAACTTGAAACTTAGAAACCAGATTATGAGCAGTGGAAAACTGAGAAAAGAGAAACAGAAATGCATTTCCTTTTGCACAAAATAAATTAAAAGAAATCCACATTTTCAAAGCTGCCATCTCATTTCTCTAGTGAGAATCCGTTTTTTTCGACCTTTGTTGTCTGACCATTTTGATTTTCCACTTGGGTTGGTCATGGTCTGTCCTTACGACATCCTCTTGGTGTTCTCCCAACTCCTTTTTCAGGATTTAATTTCCATTTTCTCCTTTTCGCTGTCCATCTTCTTCTCAAATCTTATATCTACTTCTGACTCAAATCCTTGTGTCTCATTTTTTTTCCATTTCTCTCATCCGCTTTTTTTTTAAATTTACAAGTAGCTAAATTTTATTCCTCCTCCCCCCCTCATTCCTCTACTTACCAGCTTTTTACTTCTTGCACTTACCTCCCTAGTTCTCCCATTCCTACCTTTGTCTTATTCTTCCCTGTCTCCTATTGCCAGTCACTCACTTTCAAGTTGCCCATTCCACTTTCTGTATTCATTGCCTCCTCAGCTTATATTCTCTGCATCTTACCCCTTACCAACCTCCAGCTTTTTCCCTTGTACTCATCCCCTCTTCAGCTTCAGTCCCTTTATATCGTATCCCCTTATTTATGCTCCCGTTTCCCTTTTAACTTCTCTTTATTTCCATCCTTTCTCACCTCCTTCAAAGATCTGTCCCCTTCCTTTGTCCTTCACACTCTTCACAACTCCTTATCTCTTTTGCCCCTTTCCGTATCATCATTTGCCCCTGCCTCTTCTCCCATACTTCTTTCTCTATCCACTTACCTCCGTCTCCAATGGTTATTTACTCTCTTTCCTCTACCTTAACCCCCACTACTCATCCCTCTGCCCCTCCATCTTCACCTTTTCCTGCATATACCCTTGCTTCTCCCCTTCCCCCACACAGTCTCTGCCCTTCTCTTCTATCTTCCAGCCTCTGCATCAGCTCTCAACCCCCATCTGCCCCTTTTCAGGGCTCAGACCCCTTCTCCCACCCCCATCCCCAGTCTGATAGCTCTGATCTCCCCTTCTCTCTTCCCCAGCTCTAGCATCAGTACCTTCTTGCATCTGCTCCCAGCATCAGACCACTTCTACCACTTCTTCTTCCACCTCATCCCCAGCGACCTTCTCCTAGCACCTAAATCAGGGACATTGCCAAGCCTCAGCCCCCAGTTTCATCCCCATTATCCCACCTGATCCTAGTACCCCAGCTCATTTCTCCCACCTGCCCCCTTTTCAGCCCCCAGTTCCAGTCCCATTATCCTACCAGTCCTCAGTTTCAGCTCCTAATCTTAGCAACATCCTTTTTCTCCCACCAGTCCTCATTTTCACCCTAGCCCCTATCTCCCATCCCCTTGTCAGCCCCCAGCCCCCAGTTTTAGCCTCTGCCCCCTTTTTAGCCCCCAGTCCCAGCCCCTGCTCCCTTTTCAGCCCCAGTTCCAGTCCTAGCCCCCATTTCAGCCCCCAGTTCCAGCCCCATTATTCCACCTGCCTCTAGTGCCCCAGCTCACTTCTTCCACCTGCCCCCATTTTCAGCCCCCCGTTCCAGCCCCATTATCCTACCAGTCCTCAGTTTCAGTTCCTAATTTCAGCAACATCCTTTTTCTCCCACCAGTCCTGAGTTTCACCCCAGCCCCTACCTCCCCATCCCCTTTTCAGCCCCCAGGTTCAGTCCCTGCCGCCTTTCCAGCTCCCAGTTCCAGTCCTAGCCCCCTTTTCAGTTCCTAGCTCCAGTCCTAGCTCCCTTATTGTTGTATTGTTGTTACATTTGTACCCCGCGCTTTCCCACTCATGGCAGACTCAATGCGGCTTACATGGGGCAATGGAGGGTTAAGTGACTTGCCCAGAGTCACAAGGAGCTGCCTGTGCCTGAAGTGGGAAATGAACTCAGTTCCTCAGGACCAAAGTCCACCACCCTAACCACTAGACCACTCCTTATCCCTCCTACCCTCCATTTCAGCCCCCAGTTTCAGTCTCCTTCATCCACCTGCCCTACAGCCCCCCTTTTCAGCTCCAGCCCCATTCTCCCACCTGCCCTAGACCCAGTCCCATTCTCCTACCTGCCCCCCTATTCAGCCCCAGGCCCATTTTCCCACCTGCCCCTGCCCTAGCCATAGCCCCATTCTCCCACCTGCCCCCTTCTTAGCCCCTAGTTCCAGTTCCAGTCCCCTCCGACCTAAGCCCCCTCCCATCTGAACCCCCCTTTCAGCCCCCCAAGTTCTAGCTCTAGCCCCTATTTTAGTTGCTAGGTCGAGCCTCAGCCCCAATTCCCACCTGCCCACCCCTCAGATCCCGCAACAGTACCCTTCTCGTTTCTGCCGCCTGGCGCCTTGCATTTTAAAAAATATTTGAATTGGCAGCAAAGCGCCAGCATCTGTGAAACAAGCAGGTTGCTTTGGTCCTTCCCTCACTGTCCCACCCTTGTGGAAATAGGAAGTTACATCAGAGGAGGTTGGGACACAGTGAGGGAAGGCCCAAGGCAACCTGCTTCTTTCACAGATGCTAGCGCTGCGCAGCCGATTCAAAGATTTTTAAAATGCAGCGCACCAGACGGCAGAAACGAGAAGCGGGCTGTTGAGGGAGCTGAGGGTGGGCAGATGGGGATTGGGAGCTGCAGCCAAGGCCTGAACTAGCAGCTGAGAAGAGGGCTGGGACTGGGAGCTGCTGGTAATCATGGCTTGTGGTGCCCTTCAGAGGTTGGCACCCTCCTGCCATGCTTACTGTGTTTACCGTGTTGCGCCAGCCCAGAGGGGGTTCCTTTATCTTTTTTTGGGGGGGGGGGGGTTGGCTTTTTTTTCCAAAACTAAGTTGTAGACATTTCCCCCCGATATTCAAAGCAGTTAAATAGCATATTGGTGCCTAACTGCAGATACTCAGCGGAAGATAACCGGTTATTTCTTGCTAAATATCCATGGTTAGTGGTTAGTCGCTAACCGGCTATATTGCATGACATAACCAGTTATGAGCGGATATTCAGCGCTTAACCAGCTATGTTCATCGGTTAAAATAGGCCATATAAATAGCAGACCTATCTTTAACCTCTAAAAAGTTAACTGGTTAGCCTGAATATCAGCTTAATCAGTTAACTTTTTAGTGGTTAAATAAAACCCGACGGCAGACAGCAAAAGTGCTGCCTGCCGGCGGCTGAATATCAGGCCATTGAATTTAAAAAATCATGAGAGAGACCATGCATGAAAAGGAAGATGGTGAACCTCCTTGGAAAATGTTTAGCAAAGCTAAGACTGCCAATAAAATCCCTTTTATATGGAAAGAATTAGAACATAAGCAAAAAGTTTCTTTTTGTTTTTCCAACAAATTGGCATGGATTAATGCTGAGAAACAGTGTGTGAAATTCATAGAGCACACACAGTTCTCTTCTGATGATTAGCGTGTATTCTAAGAGTGTTCCTGTGTTACTGAGACTAATTTTTAGGAGTCCTTTTACAAAGCTGCACTAAAAAGTGGCCATTTTTACTGCTGCCAGAAAATGGCCAATGTTCCATTTTCTGAATTAATGTCCACATGCTAATGATTCTATATATACACACACAGAGCTTGGCAAAGGATCCCACTGTTATCCTAACAAATCAACATAATATGATCCAATGATTATACGTCAATGTGGTGCTACTCAAAAAGTTTTTTTGGAGGAAAAGCCTCAAACTTCAAACTTATCTTTGCAGTTATTCAGTCTCGTGTAACTGTGGCCGTGGAGAGTTACACGAGACTGAATAACTGCAAAGATAAGTTTGAATTTTGTATCAAAAGTCTGGTAGAGTCTAGCAAAACAGAAATCAAGGTTTAAGAAGTGAGTGGAGGTTTTTATGCCCGTGATGAGTGAGGGGCTCCTTTAGGTTGACTTAGCTTATAAGCAATCAAACAATGGAGTGACCCCAACATCTTTTTAGGCTTTTCCTCCAAAAAAACTTTTTGAGTAGCACCACATTGATGAATAGTCATTGGATCATATTATGTTCACGTGCTAATAGTGTGTGAACCCTTACATCTACCTATTTTGTAGGCGGTAAGGGTTCATGTGCTAATCAGTTAGTGCACGGTAATGCACACAGTATCCGGAAACAATGGGACCCCTTATATAGTTTCAAAATACTTTGCAATTGTTTAAACATTAAGGGCTCTTTTTATTAAGGTACACTAACTGATTTAGCATGCACTAAATACTATGTAGCCCATTTTATTCCTATTGTCGTCTTAGCATTTAGCTTGCACTAAATCTGTTAGTGAACCTCATTACAAGAACCCCTTAGTCTTTGAAAATATATTAGTACTAGTAAAAAAGGCCTGTTTCTTAACGCAATGAAACGGGCGCTAGCAATGTAATGAGTTCCTGCCTTTATTGTTTCCACGGTTGTATTCTGAATATAATTGTTGTTTACATGTGTAAGATTTCTTTGTATACAATATTTTTTGTGTAAACTGTGTTACAATGTGGTAAAAGCTTTCCTTGTTCAGGCCCTTCAATCAGTTTAACAATCACATCAGAAGAGCTCCTTACTCAAGAGAATGCAACATACAGTTGCCCATGTGAGAGACTGAGAGTGTGTTTTACAGACAGTGTAAGAGAGAGATACACAGAGTGATTGAGTGTGTGTGTGTGATGTGTGTGAATGAGTGACAAAGTGATTAAATGTTTGTCTTCCCTTCCGTTCTGTGCACTTGCCTCCACTGATGTTCATACCTCCCTGTATATGATTGTTTGTTTGAGATTCAATCCACTCCACTTCCCTCCTCCAAGTTCCGTTCTGTCTGATTGGTTCTTCGTTCCTGTGACGTCGCGTTTGTTTGCTTGGCAACTATGCAGCATTCCGTTTCCTCGACGTGAGGGCGGGGATAGTGAGAGCCAATGAAACACTGAACTACAGACTTATGAACCCTACACTGCCACACTGCCACAGAGTCAGCTTCAGAATGTTGGAGGTGCTTTTTATTATATAGGATAATAGGATTTTTTTTTTAGTTAATTCATAATCTGTGTTCAAAGTGTCCTCCTTCAACCTTGACACATTCACAAAGTCTTCAACACTTCTGAGCTGTTGGCTCAATGAATTCTGGAATTTCATTAATTAAGAGCCCACCTGTTTTGCAAGGTCAGAAATTTCTCAAATTTTAGGCAGAAGTTTCTGCTGCAGTAAGATGTTTTTGTGTTATTTGGAAAAATGTTGGGGATCCTGTTTTTTTCTGGAAACTGTGTATATGTGTTAATTGATTAGCGTAGAAACACCCACTCTTTGCCCCCAGACATGCCCCCTCCTAGAAAAATTAAAGAATAACTTTTAGCACATGGTTTGCACATGCACAGCGTGTCCCACGGTAAGCCCTTTTAAGCTATGGTAAGCATGCGCTGGTGCTTACCGCAGCTTAGCAAAAGGAGTCCGTGTGTATACAATCAATTTTAGTGTGTTCCTTGTTAAGTGGCATCTTAGTATGCATGCAACATTTTTAGTTGAAAAAAATAAATTGCCTAGGCCAGTTAAAATGCGATTTTTGAAAAACAGCTTCAATTACATTCCAGATCCCACTATCAAATCCCAACACGTGTTTCAGCAAATCCTAGACTCCCTCAGGGGATTGTAATGCAATATGACCTGACTATAGATGTCAAATGCTTGGTGTACTTTAATGTATTATATTCTTCATGCACTCCTCATATTTTTAACTTCTTGCTTTTCTTTCTTATAACTGCAGAAAATATCTGTGAAGAAACAAGTCTAATTATGTGTGACATTACACTAAACCAAGGCTTTAAATGAGTCAATAACAAAACTAAAATCAGTCCATTAGCAAAGGAACTGGGCCAGGATGTATGGCAGCCACCCAGAACTACATCTAAAATAGCTCTGCTTCCTGTCAGTTCCAGGGTCAGATTTTCAAGAAGTAGTCATGTATAACATCTTCAAACTTTACATCCATTTGCAACTCACCTTGAACTTAGATATAGAAAAAGTAATTACATCTAAAATCCCAAACCAATCCTATCAATCATTCATCCAGTCAACATTAAGATTATTTTAATCTCCCACTATTTTCTTTCCAGTTTTAGCTGTCTAATCTCTGTTAGCATTTCATAGTTTGTTTCAGGTGGATAGTAAAATAACTCAAGTGCTATAGACTTTCTCATCATGGTGGCTTCCTGATACCTGCTGCCTTACTGGTGGAAGGGGCCAGACAGCCAATTTGTGAGGTGGGCTTCCTTTATGCTGTGGCATTTCTGCTCCTGCTACTGTGTTAATAAATACTGGATCTCCAGACCTTGGCCTCCCCTAAAACCAATACTAATATGTATTGATTTTCTGAGCGATGGAGCATAGCACGGGTTGAAAATGGCCTCCACTGATGGCCTTTCCACAGTGAATGCGTTCAGCAAAAATCAGATTTAACTGCTTCCATAACTCTTAGAATCCCCTCTTTGGATTCTCGGGTGCTGCTGCTGCAAACTGGGGTAGAACTTGAAGCAGCACCCGGGAGTTTTCCTGGGGAGTTTTCTTGGGTCTGGCAAAATCACTTACTACTGTTGTAGTTATGTTATCACCAGATGTAATCACAAACCCTCTACTGATCCAATATCCCTTCATTCTTATTCAAATTTCTCACACAATTCATCTCAGTCAGTAAGCTGGAAAAAGATCTTTTGCATACACTGCTCAGATCCAAAGGAGAGATATGTTGGTGCTTCCCTCTGCTACTCACACAGTCTACTGACTCTACTTTCTTCTGCTCCTCAACCATGTGAATGATGAAGATGAGAGCAGGCAGCACTGGCCACTCTTGCACCTTCTCAGCCCAACTGTGGCCCCCCCCCCAACCCCACGAAAAAATCATTGTTTTAGCAGGTGAGCTCCAGGTTACCATGATCTTATTTCTTCTATCCTCACTGCTGCTGCTTATCCTTGGCCCAGGTTTCTCTCATAAAACATTAGTCTTCTCTTCAGTACATCACCCATTTCCACTTCAGCCTCTGGATGCTAGTGCCATGGTGAAATTATACTTATGAAAAGAGATAAAATCACCAGTGGGTAAGAGCTTTTACTGATATAAATTTTAGTGCAGTGTACACCCTCATGTAGACACAAACAGCAGCCAACTAACACAATGGTTTAATGGCTTATTTATTTATATTCCACCTTGACCAAGACGGATAACAATAAAACATACAAAATATGTAAAAACAAATTAAAACTAAAAACACAACATCATACAAGATAAAACAGTTACAATTACAAATCACTTTTCTCACAGAGCACAGTGAATGACTGAGATGGTAAACTAAGGTCCCTAGAGTGCAACAAGATCTTGCATTTACTATGTGGTAATTGCAAATCCTCATTAACTGTTTGGGGTATTCCCTATATTTTTGGAATGCTGCCATGTAGTTAATCCGAGACAAAATTCACTATTATGGGTTAATTACATAGAAAATGGGCACAACTTTTAGTGTCTATATTAAAGAATTATGCTTATAGGGTCTGCAGGACAAGAGTCAGTCTTTTACAGCTCACAGATGTATTCCAGAGGTACTGCTTTATTAAGGCCACCATCACTGACCTCTGTGAGCTGTTAAAAGATGCCCCCATGGTCTCAACCTTCATGGTCCCTGAGGTCTGGGGGGAGGGAGAGAGGGATGGGGGAGCACATTTGTTTATAAAATGTATATGAAGATCTTCAGAACACTGACCTTCCTCAAAACAGCTATTTGTTAGGACAAGCATTGGCATCACACAATCTGTCATTTGCATTGCATAGAGTCCATCCTATGAGCTCTGCTCAGAATGCTGCATAAATATATCATCTTTCTACACAGCTAAGAGCAGAGGAAGCCTGCCTGGTGCGAAGGTGGCGGACCTCACGCGTCACCTAGATAGGATTTTATATAGTGCTGGGGAGGAGACGGCTGTCTTGGTACATGTGGGTACTAATGACATAGGAAAATGTGGGAGAGAGGTTCTGGAAGCAAAATTTAGGCTCTTAGGTAGAAAGCTGAAATCCAGATCCTCCAGGGTAGCATTTTCTGAAATGCTACCTGTGCCACGCGCAGGGCCCAAGAGACAGGCAGAGCTCCAGAGTCTCAATGCGTGGATGAGACGATGGTGCAGGGAGGAGGGCTTTAGATTTGTTAGGAACTGGGCAACATTCTGGGGAGGGGGAGCCTATTCCGAAAGGATGGGCTCCATCTTAACCAGAGTGGGACCAGGCTGCTGGCATCGGCGTTTAAGAAGGAGATAGAGCAGCTTTTAAACTAGAAATGGGGGGAAGGCCGACAGTCGCTCAAAAGAGCATGGTTCGGGATAAGGTATCTTTCAAAGATATCACCATAACAGGGAAGATAGAGTATCCTGATAGTGAGGTTGCAAAAGAGATTGTAGTAGATCGGGTATCTTTAAATAACAATAAAAATCAGACAAAGATTGCCAATTAATACTGTCAAGTACTAAGCATGATGTACTTAGGAACAACAAACATAGTTTGAAATGTCTATATGCGAATGCCAGGAGCCTAAGAAATAAGATGGGGGAGTTGGAATATATTGCACTAAATGAAAAATTAGATATAATAGGCATCTCTGGAGACCTGGTGGAAGGAGGATAACCAGTGGGACACTGTCATACCGGGGTACAAATTATATCGTAGTGATAGGGTGAATCGGATTGGTGGAGGGGTAGCATTGTATATTAACGAGAGCCTGAATCAAATAGATTGAAAATTCTGCAGGAAACAAAACACTCCTTGGAATCACTATGGATTGAAATTCCATGTGCAAAGGGGAAAAGGATAGTGATAGGAGTGTACTACCGTCCGCCTGGCCAGGACGAACAGACGGATGCGGAAATGTTAAAGGAAATCAGGGACGCAACAAACTGGGCAACACAATAATAATGGGGGATTTCAATTACCCGCATATAGACTGGGTTAATGTAACATCTGTACACGCAAGGGACATAAGATTTCTTGATGAAATCAAGGACAGCTTCATGGAACAGCTAGTTCAGGAGCCGACAAGAGAAGGAAAAATACTAGACTTAGTCCTTAGTGGTGCTCATGATCTAGTGCAGGGGGTAACGATACGAGGGCCGCTTGATAACAGTGATCATAATATGATCGGTTTTGATATTGGCATTGAAGGAAGTGAAACTAGGAAATCAAGTATGCTAGCGTTTAACTATAGAAAAGGTGATTACGACAAAATGAGAAAAATGGTGAAAAAAAGACTGAAAGGAGCAGCTCGCAGAGTAAAAAACTTGCATCAGGCGTGGATGCTGTTTAAAAACACCATCCTGGAGGTTCAGGACAAATATATTCCACATATTAGAAAAAAGGGAAAAAAGACTAAACGTCAGCCGGCGTGGCTAAACAGTAAGATAAAGGAAATCATTAGAGCCAAAAAACAATCCTTCAGAAAGTGGAGAAGAGAACCAACTGAAAGTAACAGGATAGATCATAAGGAATGCCAAGCCAAATGCAAAGCGGAGATAAGGAGGGCAAAAAGGACTTTGAGAAGAAATTAGCGTTGGAAGCAAAAATACATAGTAAAAATTTTTTTAGATACATTAAAGCAGGAAACCGGCCAAAGAGTCGGTTGGGCCGCTGGACGAAAATGGTGTTAAAGGGGCGATCAAGGAGGACAAAGCCGTAGCGGAGAAATTAAATGAATTCTTTGCTTCGGTCTTCACCGAGGAGGATTTGGGGGGGACACCGGTGCCGGAAAGAATATTTGAAGCGGGGGAGTCGGAGAAACTAAACAAATTCTCTGTAACCTTGGAGGATGTAATGGGTCAGTTCAGCAAGCTGAAGAGTAGTAAATCACCGGGACCTGATGGTATTCATCCCAGAGTATTAATAGAACTAAAAAATGAACTTGCGGAGCTACTGTTAGAAATATGCAATCTGTCCCTAAAATCGAGTGTAGTACCGGAAGACTGGAGGGTAGCCAATGTTACTCCGATTTTTAAGAAGGGTTCCAGAGGAGATCCGGGAAATTATAGACCGGTGAGTCTGACGTCGGTGCCGGGCAAGATGGTGGAGGCTATTATTAAGAATAAAATTGCAGAGCATATACAAAAACATGGACTGATGAGACAAAGTCAGCACGGATTTAGTGAAGGGAAGTCTTGCCTCACCAATCTAATGCATTTTTTTGAGGGGGTAAGCAAACATGTGGACAATGGGGAGCCGGTTGATATTGTATATCTGGATTTTCAGAAGGCGTTTGACAAAGTGCCGCACGAAAGACTCCTGAAGAAATTGCAGAGTCATGGAATCGGAGGTAGGGTATTATTATGGATTAAGAACTGGTTGAAAGATAGGAAGCAGAGAGTAGGATTGCGTGGCCAGTATTCTCAGTGGAGGAGGGTAGTTAGTGGGGTCCCGCAGGGGTCTGTGCTGGGTCCGTTGCTTTTTAATGTATTTATAAATGACCTAGAGATGGGAATAACTAGTGAGGTAATTAAATTCGCCGATGTGAACGATTACAGGAGGACCTTGCGAGACTGGGAGAATGGGCGTGCAAGTGGCAGATGAAGTTCAATGTTGACAAGTGCAAAGTGATGCATGTGGGTAAGAGGAACCCGAATTATAGCTACGTCTTGCAAGGTTCCGCGTTAGGAGTTACGGATCAAGAAAGGGATCTGGGTGTCGTCGTCGATGATACGCTGAAACCTTCTGCTCAGTGTGCTGCTGCGGCTAGGAAAGCGAATAGAATGTTGGGTGTTATTAGGAAGGGTATGGAGTCCAGGTGTGCGGATGTTATAATGCCGTTGTATCGCTCCATGGTGCGACCGCACCTGGAGTATTGTGTTCAGTACTGGTCTCCGTATCTCAAAAAGATATAGTAGAATTGGAAAAGGTACAGCGAAGGGCGACAAAAATGATAGTGGGGATGGGACGACTTTCCTATGAAGAGAGGCTGAGAAGGCTAGGGCTTTTCAGCTTGGAGAAGAGACGGCTGAGGGGAGATATGATAGAAGTGTATAAAATAATGAGTGGAATGGATCGGGTGGATGTGAAGCGACTGTTCATGCTATCCAAAAATACTAGGACTAGAGGGCATGAGTTGAAGCTACAGTGTGGTAAATTTAAAACGAATCGGAGAAAATTTTTCTTCACCCAACGTGTAATTAGACTCTGGAATTCGTTGCCGGAGAACGTGGTACGGGCGGTTAGCTTGACGGAGTTTAAAAAGGGGTTAGATAGATTCCTAAAGGACAAGTCCATAGACCGCTATTAAATGGACTTGGAAAAATTCCACATTTTTAGGTATAACTTGTCTGGAATGTTTTTACGTTTGGGGAGCATGCCAGGTGCCCTTGACCTGGATTGGCCACTGTCGGTGACAGGATGCTGGGCTAGATGGACCTTTGGTCTTTCCCAGTATGGCACTACTTATGTACTTATGTACTTATGAAAGACTTTTATGGCATAGCTGACCTTCTCTCAGTGTTGGGTGCCATAGATTGTATACACATTGCCCTAAGACCATCTAGGCAGGATGAGAGGGCTTAAAGAAACCTCAACATGAATTTGCAGATGGTCTGCAATGCAAGGCTCCTCATCACAGAAGTGTGTGCTGGATTGCCTGATTCCAGTCATGATGCCTTTGTACTGTCACAGTCCAGCCTGAGTCTAGACTGTGCCACTGGACTACTCAGGGATGGTGGCTGCTAGGTAAGCAATAGCTGTGAATGAAAATATACTTCCTCATCCATGATTCTCAAATCTCAATCAACATGCCAATACAAAATGGAGTGGATGTTATTCAAAAATACCATCCTGGAAGCCCAGACCACATATATTCCATGTATTTAAAAAAAAAGGAAGGAAGGCCAAATGACCACTGACATGATTCAAAAGCGAGGTGAAGGAAGCTATTAGAGCTAAAAGAAAACCTTTCAAAAAATGGAAGATGGATTCGACCGGAAATAATAGGAAACAGCATAAGGAATGGCAAGTCAAATGCAAAGCACTGATAAGGAAGCCAAAGAGAGAGTTTGAAGAGAAGATTGTGTTGGAAGCAAAAACACATAGTATAAAACTTTTTAGGTATATTAGAAGCAAGAAGCCGGTAAAAGAATCAGTTGGACCATTTAAAAGGGGCACTCAGTCACAAAATCAATTTAGAAACAGAATATTACATTACATAAGGTATTCCTATACTACTGAAACCAAGAGGTTCTTAGCGGTTTACATTAATGAAAGATCCAAGACAATATCTTGGGAAGGTAAACTAAAAGCAAAACATCTTATACAGAACTAATTTTAAAAAATCTCTTTAAAAGATGAGTTTTTACATTTTTCTTAAATTGAGAGAAAGATGAATGAACATTGAAACAAGTATAGAAGCCATCCCAAAGCCTTTGAACACAAGTGCAGATAGATGCACTAAGCAAGGTGAAAACAAGAGAGATTTGCATGCACTGCCCCCACTGAATATTCATTGTGGAAATCCTGAAAACCGGACTGGCTGAGGAGCCCCCAGGACAGGTTTGGGAACCGCTACCCTAAGACATTTTGGGTGTTCATTTGTTATTCATCCATTCCATGAACAGCAATAACAATCCCTATGCCCTACCTTTATCCCTTTGCAGGCAACTTAGATTTCCCTTCCTCTTGGTCATTCTTGGTGGCAGAGCCCTACTGTGTCTGTCTCCATCAATTTCTCAGTCCTTTGCACTGCTCTTCAAAATTATGTTGGGCTCCTTTCCTTGTCTCTCCCTTATATCATTCACTCTGTAGCAGGGGCATAGCCAAACCTCAAAGTGGGGGGATCCAGAGCCCAAAGCTAGGTGGCACATTTTGGCTCGCCTCCCCACCGCTCCCCCTCCTGCTGCAATGCCACATACCTTGTGTTAATATGAGGGCTTCAGGCCTTATGCTGGACATGACCTGAAACCCTATATGAAGCCCTCATATTAACACTTGGCTGGCGGGGGGTCCCCAATCCCCATCAGCTGAAGCGTTTCTCCTTACATTGCCTGTCCTGCTTCCCCTCACGTTGCACATGCTCGGTTTTAATGAGGAGAAATCAACACACAAAAAGTCTAAAAAACACACAACAATCAGTTTGTCTCTGGCCTGGAGTCCAAGTTAAAATTCTGCCTTTCAGTATTCAGCCGAATCAGTCAGGCTGGGCCTTGAGTTCCCAAGTTAGTTTCAGCAGGGTTCCAAGATAAACTACCAGAGCAGAGGTTCTGTAACTTATACGTACATAGTAAAGCCATATGTTGGAGGGTTTCTCTTCTCTCCTCTGGGTCTCTTTGACTATGCTGTGTGCTGAGGGTTTTTATTCTGTCTACCACACCTTCCCTGCTCTGCTCTTGCTGAATCATCTTCTTCCTGCTCTGTAACCTGACTTTAAGGTGACTCTGCTGCCGCTGTGAGGGGTACTGTTAAGGAGGAGTAATAATTTCCTATAAACTCTCTCACACACTCCTTTCCATTTTTACTTCTGTCTGTTGGTGGAGATGAAAACGGTAATGGAGTTCAAACATGCGTGGGATATGCATAGAGGAATCCTGTGCAGAAGGAATGGATCCTCAGAAGCTTAGCTGAAATTGGGTGGCGGAGCAGGTTGGGGGAAGAGGGGGTGGTGGTTGGGAGGCGAGGATAGGGGAGGGCAGACTTATACGGTCTGTACCAGAGCCGCTGATGGGAGGCGGGACTGGTGGTTGGGAGGCGGGAAATACTGCTGGGCAGACTTATATGGTCTGTGCCCTGAAAAGGACAGGTACAAATTCAAGGTAAGGTATACACATATGAGTTTGTCTTGGGCAGACTGGATGGACCATGCAGGTCTTTTTCTGCCGTCATCTACTATGTTACTATGTTACTATGCTCTGTGCTCTCTCACTAGTGTCTTACTGTGTGTGTAGTGCATTACTGTTTTGTACTTAATAGAATAATGTGCTCTAAAATTCTGTGACATATAGTTTTGGATTCAGACTTGTTCGATATATCTTCCATGATAGACAAATCCAATCTACAGAGATGTTCACATTTAAGTGTTGCAATTTTTTGCCCATTCCAGTCCTACAATGTATGTTTTTCTAGAGGCTACACAAATAATTGGGTCTGGTATTATAATATAGAAAGATGAAGTTTAGAGTTTATAATAATAGGAATCTCATTTGCCAAGTAGTTGACTGCAATTATAAGACAGTAGAGGTTAGACAGAAAAAAATATTCCCATTCAATAATCTGATCCCTATTAAGTCAAGTATTTGACATTTACTGATTTAGAAAATGTGTCCATCTTTGCCAAGAACACACTTGTAATCCATATTGGCTGCTGGACTTTCTCCAGAGCATTACTTTATTTCTGTACCTTGCATGGGGTAATTTATTGTTATAAGTCACCAAGAAAGCATGCAGGGAAAAAAAAAATGCTGCAAGCCTAACCCCATTCATTCATGTTTGTGGATAAAGAAAAGATTTTAAGAGGTTCAGCAAATGACAGCTTTTATTGGTGATAGACATTATTAAGCCATGGCATGCTGGTAAATTGGAGTACCATTCTGGGCATGAGGCAAGCAGGAGGCACTAGATGTACTTCAGCCAAGCAAAAGCAAAGCTGCGTGAATTCAGTTAACAGACAGAATAATCTTTCATGCAGAACAATATGCCATAAAAAAGCAATGGCAAACTGGAGAGACAGTCAAAGACCGCAAAAAGATGTCCTTTATATAAAAATGAAAAAAAAAATCCATTACTGCAGCAGTTTCTATCCAAACCATGCACACAGCTGACGTACATGAAGATCCTTATGGAACAACAGTGAAACATATGTCTGGGGGGAGTCATTTGTGTGCACTGCTTGAAGCCAGATAATTCAGCTATGTGGCCTTTCTTTTTAGCCTTAGAACATTTGCTCTGAGTGGAATGACATTGTCTCGCATCATTGCATAAAACAGCATACTTAAGCATTAATGTAGACTCAAAAATTTGGTTAATTGCACTAGGATTATTTGGGATATCATTGTGGGGCAAAGGTTAAAAATAAGAAGCATCAAATATGTTCCAAGGAGAGTAATATTTTTCTTCAAGATATTTTGGGAATATACAGAAGAGGAAAAAAAGTGCTGCTTTTCTGAGAAATCTGAAGTTGAAAATTACCTCATTGAAAAGAAATCCAAGTACCATATGTTCATTTGGCCTGAATCTCATTCAACAAATGTTCTCAAGTGGATATGTAAAAATGAAGATAATCTCCTGCTAAGCCTTGATTTGATTGCATCTTTTTTTTTTTTTAGTAGATCTCACAAGGTGACTGTACTGAAACATGCTGGGGAAGTTAATCTCTAGAAGCAGCTTGCAATAGCACACAGATATGAAATAGGCAGCTTGAGATTTACAGTATTCCTGGCTCTACAAGGACTATGATATGGAATGCAAGAAAAGCACAGAAAAAACACATACAAATTTTTGTCTCAAGGCTACTAAACTCAAATATTTAAAGCCTCATTCTAGATAGAACATTGAACATAGAAATCGGAATTGGTATGTCCAAGTCAGGATGTGTACAGTTCTGGTAGTGTTTTAAAATGATCTGCCGATATAAAGCCTTTTTAAAAATACATGCAGGAGTGCACATGTATGTGGAAACATCTGTTCTACAAAGATACATGTTGAAGAAATCAAAAGTAGAAACTTGGTAACTTATGCAGTTAAGTGCCGAAACTTACAGGTGTTAAGTTGATATGTTGCAATTTACATGTGTATGTCAGCCATTTTTGCAAACCTACATGTGTGACTGCTGCTAATTAACAACAGAGCCCACAACCTTTTACTTCTGTTTAGTGAGGGAAAATAAACAATGGGGGATTAAGAAGGATAACTCCCGTAATCCTTCCTAGAACTAGCTGGCCAAAATGAGCACTTTTAAAATCCTACATGTGTTTTTGAACAATTGTAAATCCAGATGCTTGAAAATTACCATACACGTGCTTTCCTTTTGTGAAATAGGGAATACACATGTAGATTTTAGTCCCACTCAAACCACACCCAAATTCTCCATCTTCCTATTTATATGTAGTGAGGACTTTAAGTGTAAATACTAGGTTTCTGTATGTAGTACTAGTAGTTGTGGAGGATGATCAGAAGGAAGTTATGGTTCATAAAAACATAGAAACAGAGAAAATTGAAGGCAGATAAAGACCATGTAGTCTATCCAGTCTGCTCATCCATGCCATCTACTATCCCTTCCTCTCCCTTACAGATACTATGTACTTGTCCCAAGCTTGCATGAAATAAGATAGTTTTTGTCTCCAACACCAACACCTCCACCAAGAGGCCATTCCACCATTTCACCAACCTTTCCATGAAGAAGTATTATCTCAGGTTACTCCCGAGTCTGTCCTCCTTCGCCTTCAGCCTATGCTCCCTCATTCCAGAGCTTCCTTTCAACAGAAAGAGATTTGCCTCCTGTGCATTTATGCTACAGAGGCTCTTAAACATTTCTATCATATCTCCCTTCTCCTGCTTTTTTTCCAAAGTATACATATTGAGATTTAAGTCTGTCCCCATATGCTTTAAGAAGAAGACCACAGACCATCCTATTTATCTTTTTTGAGGGTACGGTCTCCATAATTGTACATAGCACTCTAAATGAGGTCTCATCAGATACATACACAGTGGCATTATCACCTCCTTTTACCTGCTGGCTATTCCTTTCCCTATGCACCCAAAGCATCCTTCTAGCTTTCATCATTGCCTTTTCTACTTATATAGCACCTTTAGATCATCACATATGGTCACACCCAAATACCGCTTTTCTTTCATGCACAAAAGTACTTCCCCCTCTAAACTGTACCACTCCTCAGGTTTTTGCAGCCCAAATGCATGACCCTGCATTTTTTAGCATTAAATCTTAGCTGCCAAATTCTGGACCATTTATCAAGCTGTTATCTATATCTCATATACCGGCCCTTATTCTGGAATGGATTCACAGTGGTTCACAATCTAAAAAACATTACTCAACAATAGAGACAGGTTACAAAAACACACTCAAAAATGTTAAGGGACCCTTTTACTAAGGTGCGTTGAAAAATGAGCTGCGGCCGTGTAGGCACATGTTTTGGGTGCACGCAGCATGCCTGTAAAAAAGGACTTTTAAAATTTTTGCAGAAAATGGATGTGCTGCAAAATAAAAATTGGCACACGTCCATTTTGGGGTCTGAGACCTTACCGCCAGCCATTGACTTAGCAGGAAGGTCTAATGCAGTAACCATGCGGTAACCGTCTACATGTGTAGAATGACGACTACCGCCCAATTTCTGCCATGCGCCAGAAAATAAAGATTATTTTCCAGCGTGCATAGCGGACGTGCGCCAAAAATGAAATTACCACAAGGGCCACATGGTAGCCAGGCGGTAACTCAAAATTGACACGCGTTGGGAGCGCATAGGCACCTACATGGCTTAGTAAAAGGGCCCCTAATAGTATTATAAATTTAAGACTTTTATCAATTACTATATAAATATATTTTCAGCCCCTTTCTAAAAAGTAAATAAGATGGTAGTGTTTTCAGTATCATGGATAAGGCATTCCAATAACATGCGCCCAAAAAAGGAAAGGAACCATTGTGATTTTAATCTAACGCTCTTCAAAGATGGAAACCCCAATGCTAGGGTCAGTTGAAAACACAAATTTCTCCCAGAAAACGGAACTACCAACAGCTCACTCAGCTCTACTGAATTTAGCCCAAAAATTGACTTGTAAATTATGAATACAATTTTGAACCTAATGCATTGTTGAATGGGCAACCAGTGGAGATCTCTCAAGATAGGGAACACACTTTCAAAATGACTCTGGCAACAGTGTTCTGCAAAAGCTGTAAATGCATATTCAATTTACGCCTCATATTATCCACACCATCCGGGGTGTCTACCCTATTGCAGATTTTGGTATCATCTGCAAAGAGGCAAGCCCTTCCTCAGAGTGAGCTCCATGTATCACTACCCTCTTCACCTTCTACTCAACCAGTTCCTAACCCAGTCACTCACTAGGGTCCAAATTGAAAGCACTTAGTTTATTAAGGTGTCTATGAAGAACCATGTCTAAGGTTTTGCTAAAGTCTAAGTACACCACATCTAGCACTTTCCCTCAATCCAACTTTTCGCCACCTCGCTCAAAATAATTAATTAGATTTGACTGGCAAGACCTGCCCCTAGTGAAACCGTGTTGCCGATTGCAAAAACTTCATTATTCTCTGTTTTAGAAGCGTTTCCAGTCATTTACTTACCACAGAAGTCAAACTTTCTGGCATGTAGTTTCTAACCAGTTCCTTGCGGAAACAGGAAATGAGGGCGGGACCAGAGCTGAGAGAGAAGGGAAGGCTGAAGCGCCGAGCCTGCTCGCCTTTCACTACTGCCACTGGGACCTCGAGGTAAGATGAGTTTTAAATTCTGGGCAGCATGCAGGAAGGCGAGGGCGGAGGACTATTGAGGGAGAAGAGGGCGGGCAGGTCGGGCTGGCTGGGAACTTCTGGCGGGTCAAATATTGGGGGTGCTCGAGCACCCACAGCACCTACAGAGTCAGCGCCTATGCTCCCACGGGACTGTGTGAAGAGAGCAAACAACGATTGCAGAGTTTGTCCAACCACTGAAGCTCCCTGCAGCTGGTTTCCTTCACTCCTCCGGTGCTGGTGCTACCTCCATCTGCTCCTCCTCTTTGGGGATTGTGATCTCTGGAGTGGCTTGAGACAGTCCCTGATCAGTCCATTCCATCTCGGTCTCTACACTTCCTGCTTCCTCCTTCATATTAGCCCAGGGAGACCCCTCCCTCTCCCGGCTGCAACCTGTATCCAAATTGTATTGTTTAGTCAGCCAAGGGGCCTGGACTAAATCAGGATCCTGGTCTGTCCTGAGGAATTTTCCCTGATAATGCATGGAATCTGTTTGTCTGGGATCTCCCTCCTTTTCTGGCCAGGTCAGGTTTTCCTTCTCGCCTGAAGACCTATGCTGTGGATGGAAGTAATACATGTAGGAACTTACTTTACGGTGCCTGCCAGCTTTAGGCAGAGCCCTCGAGTCATTACCTCCATTGATCTACTTGTTTTGTTTTCCACTCTCTCTGTATATATGTATCTGTATACTGCTTTGGTCCCACAGAGGAATTAGCAGTCAACAAATGCTAGATTAGATTAGATGTATATAATGAAAGTCCCATGCACACATGGTCTCTGTATGCTATCTGTCTCAGAAAATGGAATGGGTCAGAGAGAAATAGGAGTTATGACCATGCACATACAACACGGTGGCCATTAACAGGCAAGATGATGGCAATATCAGTACTTGGTTAACATGTGCATTTGTTTATTATAGCAAAATCCTTGTGATCTAAAGATTAAGGCCTTACCACCATTGGTTTATAGAACAAGTACTGATGACCAGCTCTTCTAAGCTAAAATATTAAAACCTCATTACTATTAAACAAAAAGAATAAATGTACACATACATGCCATTCAATAACAGTAGTCCATATCTTCACTTACTAGGGCACTTAGGGTGAATTTCCAAAACAGATTAAACTTCACTTTCAGCAGATTGAGCACTACTTCTGTGAGCAACAATTAGGAACCTTCTGTAATATTAGGACCTTTTGGCTCTCATACTTGCAAGGAAGAAATAAGAGAACAGACACATTGTTAGAGTTCTCAGAGTATGCAAATTAGCTGCCAGCAATCCCACTGTTTTTAGTAATTATCACTTTAACAAGTTCTTAGGGTGGTTTTCTCTTCACTATTGCTTTTAAAAATACAAAAAGGCTGGCTCCTTCTCAGTAAAAATTCAGAGTATCCAATCTAACAGCCTCCTCACCTAGATAGTACTTCTTCTTCAAACACAGCATAACTTTACAGGTACTATCCTGTGACTGAGGTATGAGCCATAAGAGCCAGAACTGAGATATTTGTTGTAATGGGTATAGGGTTTGTTGTAGGGAGGTGGGGTGTGTGTATACACTGTTGCCTTTAGTTGCTATGCTCCCTGTACCTTTCCCCAACATCTCCCAGGCCTGGAATAAGGCTCAAACTCATTTTAAGAATAACCATGGTCCTTCCACCCACCTACCCTTTCTCCTGATCCTTCCATCTAATGTCTCTCTCCTCCTCCTTCTATCCAGTGTCTCTCTATCTCTCTACCCTTTTCTGTTCAGTGTCCCTTCTCTCTCCACATCCTTCCAGTCTCTCCCCTTTCTATCTCCACATCCATTCATCCATCTCCCTCTTTCTCTCCCCATCCTTCCATCGTGTCTTTCTCTTCCCATCCTTCCATCTATTTTCCCTCTTTCTCTCCCCACCTTTCCATCCGTCTACCCCCCCCCTCTCCTGAGTCTTCCATACAGTGTCTCTCTCTAGCCCCTTCCTTCCATCCAGACCCGCCCACCCAACACAGACCTGCCAAGTCTCCCGCGAAACACACTGCACCAGCTCCCATTTCCGGCCACTGCTGCTTCTCCTGTTGAGCAGCAGCGGCCGCTACAAAAACAAAAAGAGCTAATTAAATCACCAGAAATGTTTTAAAAAAGCATGCGCGGCACCGCAGGCAGCCATCAGGCATTGGCTGTCGGCTCTGCAGCCGCTCCTCTCACCTCTCACGTCACTGCGCTCCTCCGGGGTTCTGCTCCAGGGGCAGTGACGTGAGCAGCGGCGACCTCGGGGGGGGGAGGGCATGGTGGCGAGGGCGGCAGGGGCGGGGCCCCGGGCCCGGCCCAGTCTCTCGGCGGCCCTGGGTGGAGATGTTGGTGTGTGTGAAGGAAGGGCTGAAGCTGCTCCTGCAATGTTCCAATGTCTCTCACTGCGTTCGTGACGTCAGGAGCTGGTTACGGACACAGGTAGCCTCATAAGAACGTTGGAGGAGCAAATTATTATATTAGATGTTCAAAATGTTGCTTTTGTTCATAAGTATAATTATGATTATTATTATTCATGTGTTTTGTTATTTTTTAATAATGTTTAGTATGGGTGGGCAACCTCGGTCCTCAACGTCCACAACCCAGTTGGTTTTTTCGGATTCCCCAATGAAAATGCGTAAGTGTCCTCAGTATGGGACCTAAAGTGACTGACTGGGTTGAGAGCTGGTTGAGTGGAAAGTGACAGATCATTCTGAGGGAAAGGATGTTACCAGTGGTAAGCCGCAAGGTTCGATTCTTGGGCTGGTTCTTTTTAACATTTTTGTAAACAATATTGCTGAAGGCCTGTCTGGTAAGGTTTGCCTTTTTGTGGATTTAACCAAAATCTGCAATAGGGTAGACACCCCAGATGGAGTGGATAACATGAGGAACAACTTAGTGAAAGTAGAGGAATGGTCTGGAATTTGGCAGTTAAAATTTAATGTTAAAAAATGCAAGGTCATGAATTTGGGCTGCAAAAGCCCAAAGGAACGGTGCGGTTTAGGAGGTGAAGAAGTTTTGTGCACGAAAGAGGAGTGAAACTTGGGTGTGATCATATGTAATGATCTTAAGGTGGACAAACAGGTAGAAAAGGCAATGGTGAAAGCTAGAATGATGCTTGGGTGCATAGGGAGAGGAATGGCCAGTAGGAAAAAAGAGGTGATGATGCCCCTGTATAAGACTTTGGTGAGACCTCGTTTAGAATATATGTGTACAATTCTGGAGGCCATACCTTCAAAAACATATAAACAGGATAGAGTTGGTCCAGAGGGCAGCTACTAAAATGGTCAGTGGTGTTTGTCATAAAGTTTATGGGGACAGACTTAAAAATCTCAATAGGTATATTTTGGAAGAAAGGCTGGAGAGGGGAGATATGATAGATACATTTAAATACCTGCACAGCATAAATGCACAGGAGGTGAGTCTCTTTCAATTGAAAGGAAGCTCTGGAATGAGGAGGCATAGGATGAAAGTGAAAGGGGATAGACTCAGAAATAACCTGATGAAATACTTCTTCATGGAAAGGGTGGTGAATTCGTGAAATGGCCTCCCGATGGAAGTAGCAGAGACAAAAACAGTATCTGAATTCAAGAGAGCTTGAGACAAGTACATCGGATCTCTAAGGAAGTGATAGGGAGAGTAGATGGCATGGATGGGCAAACTGGATAGGTCATATGTTCTGTATCTTTGTATATTTCTCTCTGTTTTGATTTGCATACAATGGAGGCCGTGTGTGCAAATAGATCTCATGCATATTTATTGTGGAAATCCTGAAAAACCTACAGGGTTGAGGCCCTCAAGGACCAAGGTTGTGTCCCCTTATGTTATAGTGTAAATGGCAAGCAGCCTGTTTATGTTCATGTTTTTGGTGCATCATGCATTATACAAGTTAGTTTTTTTTATGAATGAGGTCTATAAAATCATGAGTGGTTTAGAAGGGGCAAATGTGAATCAATTTTTCACTCGTTCAAAAAGTACAAAGACCAGGGGACACTTAATGAAATTACATGGAAATATTTTTAAAACAAATATGAGGAAATATTTTTACACTCAAAGAAGTTAAGTTCTGGAACTCACAGCCGAAGGATGAGATAATAGCAGTTAGCGTATCTGGGTTTAAAAATGTTTGGACAAGTTCCTGGAGGAAATGTTTATAGTCTGTTATTGAGACAGATATGGGGAAGCAACTGCTTGCCCTGGGATTGGTAGCATGGAATGCTGCTACTATTTGGGATTCGGTCAGGTACTCGTGACCTGGAAATGGTCACTGTTGGAAGCAGGATACTGGGCTAGATGGACCATTGGTCTGACCTAGTGTGGAAAATAAAATAACAATAATTGTAGAAGATTAATTGAATTGCTTCAGACTGTAATGCAAAACATACCAAGTCCTGACACTGTACATTGGACTAGCACAGTGTGTATATATATTCTGCAAAAAACAAAGGAAATGTACAGTGCTTGCACAAGAAAGTGCAACATAAAAGGTGAGAACCACAGCACACATCATAACACCAACGCAAATAACTAATGTTATTTTTATGTTTTAAACTGCAGTATGGTTCTCATGTTTTCTTTTTGAACATATATTCTGCATCACAAAACAAAACGCCTCCTCCCAACAAATAGTGTAGTAGGGCCAGTGCTAGTGTTTCTGGTACCACCATGCAACCTATAAATCCCCCTCCCCATCTTCTCCTATTTTTCTCTTTTCCTCCCTCCCTTCTTCCCATTCTGCATCTCTTTTCTCTTCCCTCCCCCATCTGCCACCTACCCATCCAGCATCACCTACTCTCTCCCCTCCCCCAGTCTAACATTTCCTTTACTCTCTTCACTCCCTCTGCCACCTATCAAAAGAGTGCTAGAAATATTACTCTTGACCCTAATCACCAATCTACCTGCTACTGGGAAACTAGAACAAGCCATACTGTTGCAGATTCCTAATTTCCTACACAGACACTACATGCTAGCAGAATCCTTCACCTCAGTTACACATTCAGAACATGTATAGACCCTTACCTGATACAAAATAAGGCACCACAAAAAACCGCAGAGAAATATTTAAATGGGAGACCTCTCCAACCAAGAAAACAGAAATTCATTTCTCCTGTACTCTGCTAAACACACAAATAGAAAAGAAGTAAATTTTCCAAAGTGGACACATTCCAATCCTTTAAAAGAACTAAATATTATTTTTATGTTCTACCTTTGTTGTTTGGGCATTTTATTTTCTAATTGGGCTAGTCCCAATCTCTTTTCCAATTTCCATGCGTCAGTCTTCTAAATTATTTTTCAGATTGGCCTTTCCATTTATTCTCTCGCCTCTTGTCTTGCTGCAATTAGCATGTGGGTTTGCTGCGCTCCAGCCACTTTCTAGTGTGGCCGAAAAATGGCCATGGTCAGGGTTTTTTTTAAAATGATCATGTGCTAATTTCCCCATTAGCGCATGAGCCCTTACCACCACCTATTTAAGAGGTGGTAAGGGCGCCTGTGCTAATTGGATAGCATGCGATAATGTGCCTATGCTACCCTATTAGTGCAGACATACCTACTCTTCACCCCCAGACACGTCTCCCACTGCAATATATATATAATCATAAGAGTTAGCGCACACTGCTGGCCAAACTACTGCAGGATGCCTCAGCACGTCCCATGCTAGTGCCCTTTTACCGCACGGTAGGCCTGTGTTAGGCTTACCGCGTCTTAGTAAAAGGGCCCCCTAGTTTGGTAATTGCCACAAAGTCCCAGGCTGGAGACCATCTACAAGCCCCCCTTCCAATATTTTGCAATTATGGCCCTCAATCTGGCCACTAAGGTGTCACTCACAAGCAATGACCGTGAGTACCACTGGCTCCCACAGGGGCTGTGAATCCTCTGTCTACAGCATTCACAAGTTCAGCTAATCAAGGGAGAAGATCCAACCCAGGGATTAAACTAAGGATTTTTCATATGAAAATGTGCAGCACCTGAGCCATCAAGCCAATGCCGTGAGCTTTTCTCCAAGGCTTTAGAAGAACAGTAGTAGCAGAAATCTTATCTTTTCACAATGGTGGAGTTTATTCATTTCTGAAATGTTTAATGTCCCCAAAGCACAAGCTGACAGAAATAAAAAACTTAGCACACCACAAAATGTTAAGCCATGCATGCCAAACCCCAAATAACTCTGCTAATGTTGTGCACCATGAGATCCCAATAAAAGCAGTTGCATTGGGTTGGACATGAAAGCTGTCTTCTGGCAACTCTGCTTCTGTAGACAGGAGATGAGCTAGTTGGTTCACCACAGTACTCAGCCCCTAAATGGATTTATGATGCATATTCCACAAAAATTGCTAGGCATGACGAATTAACTTCAGTTGGTTTACCACATTCTGATGACTAGGGCGAACATCCAAAAATCTTAATTTTTGTAAGAAATAAAGACAGAAGTCTATTTTTCCAAACTGATTACTTTCCAAGAGGATAAGAAAAAAACCCATATGATCATATGTGATAATACAATACTCTAATTATTTAGATTCAGATCACACTTTTTAAAGTAATAGTTCAAGGTACAGGTACAGTAGGTACTTATGTCACTGTCAACTAAGGGCTTACCATCTAAATTGGTAGCTGAGGCAATGAAGAATTAAGCAACTTGACCATGATCACAAGCAGTAACAGCTGGATTTTGACCCTGGCTTCCCTGATTCTCACTTCTCTAACCATGAGGCTACTCCTCCAGGCTTACAAGTAAGTTTGTGGTATACTCTTGATATATTTAAAAGAGATTCAAAACATTATGGGGCCTGTACATGAAAATCCATGGTAAAATTTATTTCTGTGTGAGCATGCTAAAATATGACTAAATGGACAATACACTAACAGGTCAATTTTCAGAGTTATACATTTACCAACAGCTGATGAACGTACATCTCCACTACATGTGCATTTTCAGACTCTGTACAGATGGTGGTGGGATAAAAATAAGTCTAACCACTCCACCACTATCCAAATAGTGGAGAGATGGAGAGAGGATGGAATGATGGTGGAGTAGCAATATTATCTGGATAGCAATGATTTCTACTAGCTGTTTTCAAAACACATATTTAAGACATGTTTCTATGCAGTTTGTCTGCAGTGCATCCAAATCACAAGGGGGTGTATTGGGGGCGGGATTTGGGCATTCCTAGAACTTGGACATTTTTCTGTCATATTGGAACAAAGCAAAAACGTTCAGGGCTAAAAGTTAGATGTTTTGATCTAAACCAGATTCAATCACAACTAAGTAACAAAAAGGTGCCCTAAATGATCAGATGACTACTGCAGGGATTAAGGCATGACCACCCTTACTCCCCCAGTGGTCACTGACCCCTCCCACCCCCCAAAGATGTGAAAGAAACAGTACAAACCAACCTCTATTACAGCATCAGATATTATAGCCAGTCCTATTAGAACAGCAAACAGGTCCCTAGGGTAGCCTAGTGGTCAGTGCAGTGCACTGTAGAGAAAGAGAATCAAGCCTATATCTCATTCTAATTGTTACACTTGTGGTGGAAAGTGTGAGCCCTCCAAAATCCACCCAAAATTTACTATACCTACATATAGCTGACACCTGCAACCATAAGGTATACAGTAGGGTACAGTAGGTTTTTGGTGGGTTTTAGAGGGCGTCCCATACAATATAAGGGGTAATGGTGAGACTGTGTACCTGGGGCCTTTTATGTGAAGTCCACTGCAACATTCCATAGGGTGCCCCACTGCTCTGCTGGGATGTCTGTGTGGCCAGTCTACTAAGAATGCTAGCCCCACAAATGTCCCAGTGGCTTGTTTTTGTGCATTTTTCCCTAGGATGGTTATTCTTTTCTGAAAATGGTCACATAAGAAAAACACACTGAGCACAAAGCATCTAGGAAACAGCCATATTCAAAACAAAAAGATAGATGTTTTCTGGTTCAAATATTGCCATGTTTGCCACTTGATTTTTGGACATTCTGAGCAAAATTGACGTCTGCAGTCACATCTAATACACACACTGCAGGGAGGCAGAAGCTTTCCTTTTATTTTCTTTTTAAGAATAAGTTTAGGGAGAAGATCAAGTTAAAGACAACCAAGACAGATGAAATGTTCTTAAAGTCAAGAAAGCTGGAATTCAAGCTATGTACTGAGGAAAACAATTTAATTCAACAAGACTCTGAAACTGAGATTGCACACTTACATTATTATTCATACTTACCCTTTCTGTCTAATGGCTCCGGAGTTGTTTAGGACCATCGGGGACCATTGTGCCCCCAATGTTTTATTAAAAATATCAAAGGGAGGCTTATTGTGACCCATGGAAGGGTCAAATTATAAAATAAAAGATGTCGCCGAAATTGGGCATTGCACGCCATTGCGCATGCACGAGGCGTGCGCATGTGTCGCATTTTTTATTAATATACCCTGGAGACTGCTGGGAAGTGCAGGGGGTATTTGGAGGTGTCTTGGTTGCCAAGGTAACATTGAAATAGTGCAAATTCCGGCACATGTGCAGTACAGTTAAAGGAGACCTGCACTGACACCTGGAAATCTTAAAAGTATTAAAAATAAATTTTAAAAGTGTTTGCATGAGTTTTCCAACCCCTCACTATACATTCTTCCATAATTAACAACACACTTTCCCAATACCCCTCCCCCACTTCCCTACCTTTACCACCCTCCTCCCTTACTCATCTTATTTACTCACATCTAATTGACCACCTCTTTATACACAATATTACAATTGTTATCCATTCTATGTTACTTTGTAAACTTGTTATACCATGTAAGCTGCATTGAACCTGCTATTAAGTGGGAAAGCGCGGGGTATAAGTGTTACAAATAAATACATAAATTAATTAATTAATGGTGGAATTCAGGTCCTGAAAGCTTATTCTTGTTTGCTATAGGATTAGTTATGCTTAGATTTTTTGCAAATTAGTTCGATTTAATGATGTTCCAGTTTGGCTATTTGGGGGTCAATTTGAATGGAATTTTTTATAGAACAAATGTTAGTGCATTGCTCTGACCTGTGTTATGTAATTAAAATCCAAAACCGAAGTTTTTATATACTGTTTTTAACCTAAAATGTACAATGGAATGTCAATATGGAAATCTGATCTCAAAAGGAGCTTTCTGATTGGCTGCACTGCTCTAGTAAGGGACCTAACTAGTGACAGTTGGAGAGAGAGCAATGGAAGATCTTGGTGAGAGATGACCTGCTTCTTGATGTGTCTGTGTGAGACGTCTGAAAGGAAGGAATAAATAATAAAGCTTGAGTGAAATAATAAAAGAGTGATTGAGAATGGTTTAACTGAGAGTACTAAGATTATACAGAGGTTTGTACTGAATTTCAGAGGTTTTAATTTCTCTCCCGAGAAAGAATACTTGTGCTTCACAGGTTGATTTAGAAATAATTGATAGTAGTAAATGTTAAGAATAGTTTGAATACTATTTAAGAAATATTTTATTCTGAAAAGTGCTAGAAAGCATTGACTATCTATAGCCCTTCAGTGGGTGAAAGTAATTGTAATAGGAATTGATATGATATTGTCTCTGAAAGATATCCTCTGAGTTTAAAGTTATTTTTAAAGATATTTCTTGAAAACCAATAAATTAATATTTGAAGTCTGAATTAGTCAGATAATTAAATTATCTGATATCAGAAAAGTAAAGATTTAATTTAAACAAAACCTCTTAGTGCTGTGTGAATCCAATGTGATTGTGTGTGTGAGTGAGTGATATGACCAGCTGTGATCCTCAAATTCAGCAAATTCCTGGAAGAGGAACTGCTCTCTCCATAGCTAGAGTTAGGAATTAAAAAAATATTAGAAGAAATCAGGAAACTAGATTCAGAGAAAATTTTATTTTATTTTATTTTATCTATACTAGAATGCTCAGTCCAGGTTCCTGTGACAGGCAGACTCATCTTCAGATACACACACTGCAGGGAGGCAGAAGCTTTCCTTTTATTTTCTTTTTAAGAATAAGTTTAGGGAGAAGATCAAGTTAAAGACAACCAAGACAGATGAAATGTTCTTAAATTCAAGAAAGCTGGAATTCAAGCTATGTACTGAGGAAAACAATTTAATTCAACAAGACTTTGAAACTGAGACTGTACACTTACATTATTATTCATACCTACCTTCAGGAACTGAGAACCTGACAAAAGAAAAAGAAAAAAAATTAAATTAGTTTAATTACTTATTGATAAGACAATTGATCTGTGATATTATTACTTGATGCTTACCTTAAAAGTAATTCCTATAGGAGAAAAGAAAATTGGAGTTATTAAGTAAACTTTTATTAGGAAATATTATGCAAAATTTGTTAACTGTTTATGTGCAATACCGACTTGCAGTGCTTAGTAATCCTATTGATTTCTATAAGGAAGAGAAATATTTTAGAGTTTAAAACTGGATCCAGGAGGGATTTTAATTATTTATAATATTTAATATATTTAAGCTTTTAAATATTTTTAACTAGTTATAGCAAATTCATGGTGCAATATGATCATTTATTTGCACTTTATTAATAATAATTAAGAGAAATTTGCATGCAGTGGAGGCAGTGAATGCGAATCTCTGTCATGAATATTCATTGTGCATATCCTAAATACCTGACTGGCTGGGGTGCCTACAGGATCAAGTTTGAGAACCACTGTAGCACACTCTGGTTGCCATACTGCAGCTTGTCCCATTAAGCAGTGAGCTAACTATGTTAAGCTAAGTGGTAATATTCATAGATAGCCGGTTAGAATACCTGTGGCTGCATTCTGAATATTGGCATTTAGAGGGTGTTAACCACGGGAGCCGCGGATAAGCAGTTTCAGCTGGGAACGATATTCAAAAGTTAACCACTTAAATATAGACAGCATAATTCAACCCAATTTAGCCAGGAGAGGGTGCTAAGCTGCATAGTAGTCTTTCTGAGGGAGGTGGCGAGAGTGCTAAGGCAACCAATGAGCACTCCTATGGAGTCAGCCATCCCCCATAGAGAAGAGGCCACTCCCACCCATCACCCCAGCAGATGCATCGCTGCCAGAGGAAGGCAGGGAAGAGGAGGAGGAGGAGAATGCTGCCAGCATGGTGTCAGAAGCTGCGCCTTTGAAGCATGAGAAGGGGAAGAGGGGCCACATTAGAGGGGAGAGGTTGGGGTGGCGGCTTCACTGTTTTGTTCCTTGCCATTTGGTTTTCTCTTCTGTATTATTTAATTTCCCCACACTTTTTGTCGCAAAAGCACTTGTAAATACATTTCTCACCTTTTCACTTAAAAGGTCTCATATCAATCTCTGCCTGGCTGCTTCTGCTGTAGCAACAGCTGCTGGTCTTCCAATGGGCACAGGTTGCTCCTGGTGGAAGGTGGCACCTCTGTCATGATTTTCAGTGACCTCCTTCTCTGGGAGAGCTATTCCCCATTGACGATGTTATGTAAGATGCAGCAAGCTGCAAAAATGTCACACACCTTCTGGGGCTATAAAGAAGGACACCACCTGTCCAATCGAGGCAATGAAACCTGCTCTTCAGCAGGTCAAAGGTGCGCTGCACTATAGAGCGTGTCCTTTGGTGGTCCTTATTGTAGCGATCTTCCTGGGGTGTCTGAGGATGTTGTACAGGTGTCCGTAGCCTCCTAAGAGGGAACCCATTATCACCTAGAGTGGAGAGTTTAGAGAATGAAACATTGTAAAGATTCTGAGCAGAGTAAAGTTCTGTGCGGCACAGCCAGGGTTTTTTTGCAGCCATTACGCACTGGTACTTTGACACGTTTTTTTCAGCATTCCAAATAATCCCTCGCCACTCCCTTTGATTTCACAGGCAAAATATCAAACTTTCCCCCCCTGTAACCCATCCCCTTGGTGGACCAGCAGACAGCTAGGCTTGAACCTATGATCCTTGCATGGGTGTGGGGCAGCTGCCTTCCAGATAAGGCTATTGTGGGTCACCTAGCTAAGTGGCCAGTACAGGCTGAACAAAAGACCTGGTTACATTGCCCAGTAAGGTTGCCTCAGCATGGGTAGCACTACCTTTTTTCCCTAGAAAACAGTACTGTACATACTATTATCTGTGAGGGCAGTGGGCATTAGTGGAGGTCACACAAGCAGTGTTGGAGTGGAGTCCAGTGCTAGGAGGCATATGTGACAGTTCTCACAATCATGTAGGTGTAATTGAGAACCCATGTGAGTGCCTCTGCATACATTTCTGGGGATTGGAGGGATAATGATTACAGTATGTGCATAGGTGTGGTGCAAACATCAGGCTGTGTGTGTGTCTGCATGCATTCTATAACCTTATGTGTTGAGCAGAGATGTTATTGTTGATGGTACTTACCTAGCAACCAGGCATCCCCCAGGAGACCATTGGCACAGTCCTGCCCCAGCCAGGACTGATGCAGAATGAAAGCATCGTGGCAGGAACCTGGGAATCTGGCACACACATCAGTGATAAGGAGCTTAGCATTGCAGACTACCTACATATTCATTGAATGGAACATCTTTCTTCCCAGTTGGTTTTAGGGTGGTGTATGTGCAGTCTATTGCCCCCAACACTGAGGGAAACCCAGAAACACCATAAAACTCCCTTGTGGTCTGCTGCCTTTACTCGGGGTGTGTGGAAAGGTGACATACGCAGATGACTGAGCAGAGCTTGCAGGAAGGAGTCAATACAATGGCACGTGGCAGACTGTGTGGTGCTTTTAACAATGTGCTGGAAACTGCCAGTAGCCAGAAAGGTCAGGGTTGTGGTGACCCTCAAAACCACTGGCAAGGCACGGCTCCTCAAGATGGGGGCCCCAAGATCATTTCTGAACAGCTCACAGAGGTCAACAATGGAGGCTCTATTAAATCGGGTTCACTAAAATGCCTCTTCCTCTGTGAGCTGGAGGCAACTCACCCTCAGCCTGTATACCCTGTGGACCTTGTACCTATGTCTCCAATGCTGGGGCTGCACTAGGACTTGTCCTTGGGGCTGTGTTGGGGCTTCTCCTTGGACCTGCGCTGGGGCTTGTCCTTGCTGCTGTGCCTGCAGAGATGTCATGAAGAGCTGTCCTCTCCTCTGCCACCTCTGCTCCGCTTCCCTTGTCGTCTGGTTTAGCTGATGGTATTGCAACCATGGAGAATGCATGGCGGAGAGTGCAAGCCAGGTATATGAAATATAACAGGATAAAAATGAAAACTGGGAATAGTGCATTAGCAGGTTGTGACAGAAAACTGGTTATTATAAAATGGCATTTATTCCCCTTATAACTTTGTCTTGCTATTATAATCTACTGCCTAACAGAATAAATAGTTGTATAATAATAGACTAAAATACCCCAACAGTCATATGCCAGCAAGCCACAGTCACAACATTCCTCATGTACCCCCCCCCCCATCCCTCCCCTTGATGCCTACCATAGCCCACCAAATGGATGGTACTCTGAAACTTTACTGAGAAAGAGGCATAATGGCAGACTATTTGAATCTGAATTATAGCAGCTTCACATACCTATTACTGGGTTTAGCTGCTACGAGTTAGACCGGAGTATTCAAAACCAGAAAAGAGATATCCGGCAGAAAACCAGGCCTATATATAACCATCTATATGACAGACGCTGACCGGACACACCACACTGAATATAGCTTTAGCCACCAAATTCATAAGCACGTCTCCATCACGCCCTGTCACACCTCCAATCTTAGTCGGCTTGCAGAAGCCGGTCTCCACGAATATCCGGTTGTCCGTTGCCTACTTTGGCCAGTTTGGGCAGATATAACCGCTTATGTACTGATTTTTTTTTTATTTATCATTTTACTTAATTACATTCACATTTATCACATAAATGTAAGGAAATACAGAAATTAATATAAAAAGGAAAACATTTTCTCTCAACAATATATATTTAAATAATTGTCCACAATTGGAAGATCTAAGATCAGGAAAACAATCTCAAAGAAAATAAGAAAAACTCAAAATGGTTAATCTTACACTTCACATTTTCTGATTTTGACCACTAATCTACTGGCTATAATGAGACAATCTTCCACCTAGAAATGACCAACAAAATCTTTGATGAGTTTCAGATGGGCATTCAATTTTTAATTTCTATTAGAGGACGGCACTGTGCGACACAGGTTTGCTAGTCTGCTTTTGATGTTCAAAGGATCTGAAAGTTTAGATATGGGGTAATCAATATAATGATTCTGTTTTAACCCTTACCTTATGTTGTAAACGATATATAATAGAACTCTGATGCTGAAAGAGAAATGCAGGAAGCCAAACTGGCAGACAACTCATGCAGTGTATACCAGGAGGGTAATGTTATAAACTTTTTTGCATGTAAAATGTGATTTACATGTGTAAAAGGCCTCTCATAAAACTAAGTCATGCGTAAAATGATTCATGATACGAGTTGGCATGTACTTGTAGAGTAGGCGTACTTGGAATAAGTTTGGATTTCTGTGCGTCTTTATAAAATAGGCTAAAAGACGCTTTTCTACAGCCTCCCTAGGTACCCTGTTGTAACATTACCCTGCAAATGCATAGATACAAAGACTCCCAGGTCATAGGACATAAACCAGGGAAGTAATGTAAGGAAATGAGAAATAAATGAGGCAAGTAGTCTGGAGATACTCAGTTTTGGACAAGAACAATATTTTGTATCCAGAGGAAAGCATGGGATATGGGTAATTAGCAGACTTCCAAAATGAAACTGCTAGGTAACTCGAGTTGAGCATTTTGTTTTAAAGCCATGTGTCTCTTAACCACTGTTCACAACCATAATGTACACTTGGATGTGAACTGTAAGATAAATAGTTTCCTCCGAGATTGAATAGTGCAAATTGTCCAACTGGATATTTACACAGTGTGTAACTCAATTTATCTCTGATTTAAGGCATAGGCCCAAGTGCCGTAATGAAGCAGCTAAAAGGATTTTTGTACTCACTTAAAATCCCAATGGAAGAAAAAAATAAGTTATTTCCCTGTATATAAAAATGTTAACAATGCATGCTTTGAATGTTCTATTAATTTCTTTGAGCACAGGATAGGTGCCCACCTTTCAACACAACATGTAGTGTTAAGGAGACTACCAAGTTCATTTAAGAGCATGAAAGAGTTACTGTTCAATATGTAAAATGATTTGTCCCCAGTGAGTCTGAGCTTAATGGCACTGTCAGAGGCACAGAGCTGGTAATGATGCATCTACATGGGTAATTCAGCCCAAGTGAGGAAACGGAGACAGGAAACTTTAATTACTAAACCTTAACTGCCTATCTATAGTGAAGTGAACTTGATTTTAGTGCATAGCTTTATCTAACTAAATCATTCTCTGTGGGGTCCTTTTACTAAGGTGCGCTGAAAAATGGCTTGCGGTAGTGTAGGCGAGGGTTTTGGGCGCAAGCAGAATCATTTTTCAGAGTACCTGTAAAAAATGCCTTTTAAAATTTTTTGCCAAAAATAGACGTGCGGCAAAATGAAAATTGCTGTGCGTCCATTTTGAGTCTGAGACTTTACTGCCAGCCATTGACCTAGCGGTAAAGTCTCACGCGATAACCTGACAGTAATGACCTATGCGCATCAATGCCACTTGGCGCGCGCCCAATACACGAGTCTGAAAATAAAAATTATTTTTTGGTTGCACGTATCGGACACGCACCAAAAATGAAATTACTGCAAAAGCCAGGCGGTAGCCAGGTGGTAACTCCATTTTGGCGCATGTTGGGCGCAAGTAGACGCTTAGCTTAGTAAAAGGGCCCCTGTAGATAGCTTTGATATGTGTTCATGAAATGTGTGTGGTATATCAAGTGTAGCAAGAAATGAAATGAAGTTATTCAATTCAGCATGGCTAGAGGAATAGAGAAGGGGAAAGTATAATGGGTACATGATAAGAAGAACAGGATAGGAAGAATGCACAGGTTCCAAAACGTTTTTGTCAATAACAGTTTTTCTGATAGTCTTTCTTTGTCTACTCTGTTCCCCAAGGTTCAGCTCTTCCAGCTCTCTTATCGAATTTTTACCTCTTCCTATATATAGATTTAATTTACATTTTATCAGTCAAGAAAGGTTCATATTCACATTCAAAGGATCATCTTTCATTGGGTCTTCCTTCATGCAGAGGAGTACATTTTAAGAGAATGTTGAATAGTTCCTTTTTCTACCTAGCAGTTCAATATTGAAATACTAGTAAAAAAGGCCCGTTTCTGTCAGAAATAAAACGGGCGCTAGCAAGGTTTTTCCTCGGAGTGTTTGTTTGAGAAACAGTGTGTGTGAGAGATGGAGTGTGTGTGTCAGAGAGAGAATGAGAGAGAGAGTGACAGAGTGTGTGTGTGTTTGTGTGAGAGAGAGAGAGTGTGAGAGACAGAGTTTCTGTGTCTGTGTGTGTTTGTGGGTGTGTGAGAGAGACAGAGACAGAGAGATAGAGATTGTGTATGTGTGACAGAGATAGAGTGTGTCAGAGAGAGTGTATGTGAGAGACAGAGAGTGAGTAAGTGGCTGGTCTCAGGACCCCCCTCACCCCCTCCCTCTCCCCTGCCCCCTGCAGCCACCCATGTCTAACAACCCTCCTCTCCCCCTGCCCCCCCCTGCAGCCACCCATGACCAGCGACCCTCCTCTCCCCCTGCAGTCACACATGTGCAGCGTCCCTCCTGTCTCCCCTGCCCCCCCTGTAGCCACGCATCTGGTCTCAGGACCCCCTCCCCAGCTCCCTCTCCCCTGCCCCCCCTGCAGCCACCCATGTCCAGTGACCCTCCCCTTCCCTCGCCCCCCCTCTCGGTGCATCACCCAAGCCCCTCCCCCCCGAAGCACATCAACACCCCCCCCCCCCCCGGGCACATCAACCCCCTCGCCACCCTCAGCTGCCAATGGTAACGCTGTCTGGCCGCTGCTGCTTCTCCTGTTGAGCAGCAGTGGCCACTACGAAAAGAAAAAACCCCATAAATGTTTTAAACCTGAAGCGCAGCACAGCAGACAGCCATCAGGTATTGGCTGTCAGCTCTGCAGCTACTCCTCCTCTCCCCTCTCACGTCGCTGCTCTTCCGGGGTCTTACTCTAGGGGCAGTGACGTGGAGGCGAGAGGAGGAGCGGCTGCAGAGCCGACAGCCAATGCCTGATGGCTGTCTGCCATGCCGCGCTTCAGGTTTAAAACATTTATATATTTTTTTCTTTTTGTAGCGGCCACTGCTGCTCAACAGGAGAAGCAGCAGCGGCCAGACAGCGTTACCATTGGCAGCTGCGGGTGGCGAGGGAGTTGATTTGCCCGGGGGGGGGTGTTGATGTGCTTCGGGGGGGAGGGGCTTGGGTGATGCTTTGGGGGGAGGGGCTTGGGTGATGGGCCGAGGGGGAGGGGTTGTCTGCGGTGCCGCGCTTGTCCTGTTGCAGGGAGCGACGCACTGACAGCTGATTCCCAGCTGTGAGTGACGTCTGCCTGGCTACGGAGCCTAGCTCAGCAACTGCAGGGGCCACGGACACAGGCAGCTACTTTAGAATGTTGGTGGTGAGAATTATTATATAGGATGATTCTTTTATTTGTGAGGCAATTATTGTTTTATTGTGTAAACATTTGAAATCTTTCTTACTTCAGAAATACTTAAAGTATCTTAAGTGATATGAAATTTTATTCTTTGATTGAAATTTTCTTTAGAATATATTGTTTGCTTTTATGTTTTATTTTGTTAGCTGTATTTTCTTTAGCATACATGGAGGGGCTTTTTCAAATTGACTCTGTCAGACTTTGGACATTTTGCACTAAACTTCCCAAATCCAAATAGTAAATATAGCAGGCAAAGTGAATGGGCTGTGATGGCACTACTACACCAGCAGCCACCAGTGCAGCTTTGTAAGCAGGAGGGGGGGAGGGTTAGTGTGCCCTAAATGCTAAGAAGCCCATAGGCATAAAATGGGGTTTTTAACATTTAACACATGCTAATTCTGTTAGCGCATGCTAAGCTTTAATAAAAGGGCCCCTAATAAGGTGCTACACATCTTATGTAAAAATGTAATGGCACAACTAAAGTCAATTGTAGAGCAATGTGACTGTAAAACTTAGGACCAGTTCCTCCCTGCCTCCTCTTCTGGCAGTGCTGTTTCCATACTGGTTATAATAAATAGCAAATTTACACAGGCATAACTGAGTTTACTGTACATCTGTCTTCAGTTTCATTGCTAACTTTATTCTATTCACTCATGTAGACTGCTTTCCCCCAAAATATATATATCCAACATTCTGAGGCAAAGCTCAGGCAAGGGCGTGCCATGATTACTTTCAACACTAATGAATTTTACAATGTTCCCTTGACAGTGGGGTAAGAAAACGAATGAGATAAGATTTGGCTAAAATTATGACATTTAACTGAAGCAGCACTGCCTTAGCTGAGTGAAATCCATGTTCTTCAGAGCTCCACCACACTGTCTTAGCTGGAAATCAAATCCACATTGTTCAGAACTTCACCGACATGATTGCATTTCAAGCTGAAGCTGTGCATCAGGGTAAATGTATAACAGCATAGGAGTTAAACAGCATAGGCAGCATATGAGTTAACTTGTGGTCCTATCACATTTTTCAAGGCTTTACTGAGCACAACTTCAACAGTATTAAAGTAAAAATCAAGAGGCTTCTGATCTTTTACAACAGACACTGGCTGACTAGCCAATTAGTATTCTCATTAGCTGTCATGCACAATAGAGTCCCAGTCAGAAGAGAAAGAGAGCCATATGTTGGTTCTTTAAAAATTTTTTCTAAGTGATTTGAATAAGTTTATGATATTTTGAAGAGGTGGTTTTTGGATGATTAATATATTATAATGATATATCATTAAATGATATTCTTTTGGATATAAACTGTCAAGATAATTTTTTAGATAAGTATGCAGATCTCACATTTTAATTGAATAGTGAATTGATGGATGATTCATGAACACTTTACAAAAATAATGTAAGGATCAAATTAGGAAAAATGGTGCAGGTATTTGATAAAATTTGAATCCAGTATTACTCACTTTCTGATGATCTGGTATTACAGAATAGCATGTACTCGTGAATATGTATAGATAGATAGATAGATAGATAGATAGATAGATAGATAGATAGATAGATAGATAGATAGATAGATAGATAGATAGATAGATCTACATCTCTCTCTCTCTCTCTCTCTCTCTCTATATATATATATATATATATATACACACACACACACTCGTATATAACACTGTGTCTGGAAGAAATGAGCCCTTTAAACATTTTGTAATAACAACCTTGAACCTTCACCAAATCAATTAAACGTTTACGTGCACGAAGTGACATCTATTTGCGCCATAAATTGCATAGGAATCCCTGTCCCATTTAAGAGATTTTTAATTTTTACAAACTGCTGTCACAAATCTCAGTTTCAGACATGACTTAATTACTTACTTACTCGCTGATGTCATCTGTGATGTCATTGCATGTTGATAAACAAACAAAATGTTGTCAAAAGAAGATCGAGTTTTAATTAAAATATTCAGAGCTGAAAAAGGATATGATGCTACAAGATCACATTTAAACATTAGGACTGTTCAGGTTGACATTAACCCCCAGATTATATATAGTGTAACTTGAGCTACATGCGCAATTCAGGTCATATTCTGTATTGCACACGCAACTTAATTATTATAACAAGTCAATCAGTGCTGATAATTGCTAATAAACAAGAAATTATTGACACTAATTGGCTTTAATTAGAATTAATGCACACAATTTGCTAAGCTTATTCTATAAAGTGATGCATGTAAATTCTAATGCGTGTGGAGTTCTGGTACACGATGGAGCTGAGCATACATGTGTGCCCTAAGTTCCTGCTCATCCCAGCATAAGCCACTCCTGAACCCTGGCTCTCAGCACCATATCTGCATTTGTTTGAACCATATCGGTTTCCCTGCACCTTTGGGTGTCCCTGGGACCCTTCTTTTGCTCAGGGCTGGTGATGCCACTTTGGAGTCATCAACAACTACATGAAAAGAGATAGCCAGCATCTCCAAAGATGGTGCAGGTGGCCAACTGTCCTGCGGCGATGCTCATTGGTGAATTCACACAGGAGATCTCCAAAATTGTTTCAGCATCTTTGGAAGATAAGCTCAATAGAACACATACCAGTATTGAGGAGATTCATGAGCATTTTGACGCACACCATTGATGGCTCAAGGAGGTGGAGATGAGGGTCTCGAGTTATGAGGACCAGACCAGAAGGCTCGAAGACCAGGTCTCGTGACTGCTTACAGAAAACTCCTGGCTTCTGGAGTGCTTGAAGGACTAGGAAAACAGGAGCCAGAGGAATAACCTGCACCTTATTGGCTTTCCAGAAGCAGTGTCAATATTCAAGAAATGGTTCCCGACACAACTAGGCCTAGAGGACCCCACACAGCTGTTACTTGTGAGAGGGCACACAGGCTTGGGCAGCTGCCCATGCGGGACCTGCGGCCATGACCAGCCATTGCCAAAATTTTAAATTGGGCAGACAAGGAGTGCCTTATGCGTGCATATCGTCATCATGGTACAAAAAACAGAAACCAGTCTTCGCAAGGAAATCAACAAGAAACAAAACAGCAAGGATGACCAACAAAAGCAAAAAACAAAAAACAAAAAATATAAAAATAAAAATAAAATATATATATATATAAAAAACGTCAAAATTTAAAATTAATCATAAAATATGTATTTAAAAGATGAATCCATCAAAATCAAAAAATTACATAAAAAAGACGACACTTTGGATGTAAAAATGAAGAATCAACTTTATTAGCAAACTGTTTGGCTAATAAAGTTGATTCTTCATTTTTACATCCAAAGTGTCGTCTTTTTTATGTAATTTTTTGATTTTGATGGATTCATTTTTAAATACATATTTATGATTAATTTTAAATTTTGACGTTTTTTATATATATATATTTTATTTTTATTTTTATATTTTTTGTTTTTTGCTTTTGTTGGTCATCTTTGCTGTTTTGTTTCTTATCGTCATCATGGCTCATTGGATTATGATGACCACAAGGTACTACTTTTCAATGACTATTCCCCCTAAGTGGCGAAGAACTGTAAAAAGATGGTGCCCAAATGTTTGGGACAGCTGAATGGGAAGATTCTCTCTTCTCTTCTCTTCTCTCCTTTTTCCCTGCCAAATTGAGGGTCCACCATGATGGGAAAGTACTCTATTTGAACTCATTAGAGGAAGCCCACTAGTTTTTGGAAAGGATTGCCCTTGTCACTGAGGAACCCAATATCTTCATCACAGTTTGTAGTTGGGGAGGCTTTCTTTGGGAGGGCTTAGGACTCATTTTGTTTTGTGTACTTGACTATAACAGTTGACCCAACAGGGCCCTTGAAAGTGGACAGACTTAGAGTCTGGACTGATCTGCAGACTCTCTTTTCTTTTGTGGCAGAGGTTCCCTGCTTTTGCCATTCCTACGGGGACTAGAGATGCCTTTTCTTGAAGGAGCAGAAGCTGTTCGGTTCTCTAGGCCTATGTGTGTTTGTAGTGGTGGGTAGGGTGGAGAGGGGAAGTCGGGTGGGGGGGGGGGCTTCTTGTTGCAAAATGCTTAAGACTATCAACCCATACTGGTTGCTGTTTGAGCTCTGTTTTGCCTTTTTAACCACATTTCTTCTCAGGAGTTGTTCTCATTTTCATATGGTTGTGCACTTAATAAAAATAGATTTCACCCTTCTAATGCGCACTGGCAAAAAGGCGGCAAGGCCATGGACGTGGGATGGGCAGATCAGTCGCATTTCTAAAAATTATGTATGCTGTTATAGAATACACCTGCTTTGTGCTTAAGTTAGTTGCCTGCGTTTACACTAAGTTTTACTTGGCATAAATTCCCATGACTAGATTTAGTTGCGTATTCTATAAACTATGCCTAAAATTAGGCATATTTTTTTTCGGCAACGATTTTTACTGTGCCATATATAGAATCCAGCCCTAACTGTGTTGGAAACTCTAACTTTTGCAGGCTGAAAACCATTGGGTAATAGAGGTCCCTAAAGTATTGAATCTACCAGTGAAGCCGATGTAAAGGGGAATCCCTTGGGGTATGAGAAATCCCTAAAGTATGGAACCCCTCCTGAAGGTAAAGAGAGTAGAAGGTAGAAACTGCTGCTTTGTGATTTAACTGTGATGATGAACTGAATGAACTGCTTCTATTTGGAATTGAACTACTGCTTATTGTGCACTGGATAAAGAGCCCAGACTGGAGCTGACTGGGAGCCTGTATTGAATCCTGATATGTGCTGATAGCCTGCTGCTTAAAGGGGACTATTTGCCACACACTTTCAGGTGGCTTATGTGTGCTTAAGATGGAAGGTGAATGCTGCAGTTGGAACTGTGTATCAGGTCTACTAGAAACCTGCATGGAATAAAGTCCTTAAGACTGAAGTTGCTGGTGTACATTTATTTCTTGACTGTACCAGGAGCCGTGGCTGCAGGAGATTGTTCTATCCTTGGCTGCACCTAGAGGTCCCTGGTTACAATATATACATGTATATGTATGTGTGTGTGTGTGCGTTATGAACATTTATGTGTGTGTGTGTGACTGGCAGGTAAATGGTAGCACCTATTTTTGTCCAAACAAAAAAAAGAGCACCACGGGCCTTTAAAAATGGAACACAGTTCTTTAATGAATGAGCCTTGACAAAAAAAACCCGACACGGGCCGTGTTTCGGTGACTAGCACCTGCGTCAGGGGTCACAGTGATGACGTGGAAAACTTGGGGAATAATTCGAATATATTCCTCTACAATATATTATTCCTTACCCCACGTCTCATGTAGTAAAAGCTACAAAGCACCAAGGCACTTTCACTTTCTGTATCCAAATGGATGTATATGTATGTGTGTGTGCGTTATGAACATTTATGTGTGTGTGACTGGCAGGTAAATGCTAGCACCTATTTTTGTGCCATTTTGCACATACTTTGACCTACTTTAGGGGGAGGTACTCTTAGAGGCAGGCTTTGTAATGTCATACTTTTGCATTTTCAATGGTATTCACATGTGTTAACTTAGGAAAAAATATCCACAGAAATTTTTAGGTGTATTAATGTGTGGATACTTTTCCTGGAATCATTTTCAAAGAAAAAAAATGTACATTCTTTCACTTTGAAAATCCAGGAAAATTTGTGGGTAAAAGTACCTGTCAACTTTGCACTCATCCCACTATTCTTAAATTACCTCTGAAAAGATCACAGTTCAAGGTTCACTTTTATTTGATATACTGGTTTACAATAGAAAAAATAAGGGAAGGAGAAATGGGACATAAAAGGAGCCTAGATTGCAGTTATCCAAAGAACATTTGCACTAAAAAGAAAACAATAGAATAAATGTTAAATACTAAAACACAATATGGAGGGTGGTAGCATAACAAAAGAAAGTGCTAGGATGATACAGCTGCTGGGTACTGCCCAAATAAGAGAGCCAAATAGTCTGGGGAGTGGGGGCTTTCAAAAAGAGGTAAGTTTCAAAGATTGTTAAAAAAAATTAAAGAAGTCCCTATACAAATAGCCAGGGGTGGGTGATTCCATGGGGTTGGGGCTATAACAGAAAAAGAGGACTGGTGTGCAAGATCAGAATTGTGACCCCCCCCCCCCCCCCCCCCAGGAGAATGCCTGTGCTTCCAAGCAGGAGATGGGAGGATCTCCTGGGGGTCAATATGGTGCTTGGAGCTGCAAAAGCTGGCCAGTTGGGTGATGGGGGGAGCCCAGCCCCAGGAAGTGGGGCAAGATGTTGAATAAAAGGGATTGTGTTTAGTGGAGAGAGGTCTTTGGTTGCCCAACCCCTGACGAGATCCTGAGTACTGAGGGGAAATCCCGGAGCTGAGCAGGTGGACTTTGGTGTGGCTACATACTGGAATATCTTGACATTACTTATAAGGTCGTGTCAGGATTTTGTAAAATTTAAGAAAATTTTGCAAACTTACCTTTTTCAAAGATCTGATCTTCCATCTTCTAATTTGTTATAGTTATATTGTAATGATTAAGTCTAGTCTTTTTTTTTTTTTTTAATTTCTGCTGAAGTATTGTAATTCCCAGATTTTCTGATCTGGTTCTCTTCTCATTCTAATCCACCCTGAACTGTTCAGGTAGAGGCGGACTGGAAGACCCGCAATATCATTACAGATATTCAATCATTCACTCCTTTCTATTTGTTCCTCAAATGAGATGGCTTACACGAGATCATCACCAATTTGATCTGTGAGCTGGATGATGGTGGTTTCCGATGTCAAACCTCAAGCTGTTATATTCTTCTCTATTGTTCTTTTCTGTTTCTCTTTGCAGTGGTCCCTTTTATGCCATTGATCTGGTGTCAGGTATAGCCCAGTTCTGAACAGTGTAAAAGACGGCATCTGGCATGCATGCCCATGCCATCTCCATCTTTTTTTTTTTAATTTAACCCAGCTCTTGGATTGAGATTCTTCTTCTGGAAGGCACTTGGGCCTCTGTTTACTAAGCCGCATTATAGGCACATTAACATTTATAATGCACATTAACCATATATGCGCATTAACTGTGTATGTGCCTACAATAACCCTATAGGCGCCTACACAATTAGCGTGCATGCTAATTGTAGGCGCGTTAAAAATGCTAACGTGCCTTAGTAAACAGGGCCCTTGGTTTGGAAAGCCAGTAGCTTATGAGCTATTCTTGTAATTTCCAGAATGTTGAGCCATATAACAGCATGCTGAGGACGTTTCTGTTAAAAATCCTTAGAGTTTTAGTCCAGATGGTCTCCAGCATAAGAAAAGGGCAGATTGGCTTTGCTGATTCTTGAGTTGACTTCTCTCTCAATGTCTCCATCTGCTATAACCTTATTACCACATAGGTGAACTCACTCACTTCCTCAATGTCATTGCATTTATAGTGACAGGCCTTAATTTGTGTTCTGATTTATTTTCATCAACTTTATGTTGAGATAGTCACATTGGGAAGCAAAAACGATTGTGCGATCCATGAAAGAAAGACAATCTGTGAAAGAACAGCAGATGTTCTCCCATGCTGTTTTATAGCAGATTCTCAAAGACATTTATATCACATCCTGTACACCAGATTTAGACTAGAAAAAAAAAGACTTAACCCTATAAAATTGCTTGTGTAGACTATTATACAACATTGCCCAGTGAGCTTTATTTTATTTTATTAAATGGGTTTTTAGATATGGTAAAATGTATTTAATTTCCTTTGCCTGAAATGTTTCCAAAATGCTGATCACATCACACTCAATATTTTTAAATCATTCAGTATACTGGATTTTCAGAACTATAGTAAATGTTTTTGGCTTTTCCAAGTACAAACAGATCTACATTATACTGTAATGCTGCCTTTTTTTTTTTTTTGCTAGATTACTCACCCAATTTTTATTTCAAGAAAAGAAAGGAATTAAATGATATCATTTGTCTGGCTTAATTCCCATATCCTGCTTTTTGTGAAAAAGATATTTTATAAAAGAGAGAAATATGTTTTTAAAAATTCATAGATTGCTTTACCCCTCGCTGTTTTAAGTACCATATGAATGAATAGAGGCAGGTATTCGGGTTTTCCCAAATAAAAACTGTGCTAAAAGGGTGTATTCAAGAGGTATTTAGGCCTGACAAAAAAACCAAATTGCACAGCTTGAAAAAAAAGTTTTGACATATGCAGAAGGTGAACTTAATATAGATATTCAGCTAGTAATTTCTACACCACTCCAGTCCAAAGGCAGCCCACAATGGGTTATTCATCCTCACATTGCATGTTTTTGTCCATCTTCCAGAAGCCTCAGTTCTGAAAATATTAATTCCTGCTTAGGGCAGAACTAGGTCTGTTAAGGCATTTCTTTTTTTTTGCACAGCTCCATTGGGGACACAGTCTGGTCAATAGACAAAATGATTTAATCGGCTAGAAACGGCCGCCAGCCAGATAAATCGCTTGTTTGGGGCTCTCCACTAATTTTCGGTAACACTTAACCGGTTATTACCACTGAAAATTAGCAGCGTCTAAGTGAAAACTGGCTATTTTGGGGGTATTCTGGGGGCAGAGTCAGCATTTGGCTGGTTAAGTACCAATATTCAGCACTTAACTGGCCAGGGTAACTGCATAAATGGGATCAGATAAAACACAGTCCTATATTTATAAGGCAACCCATGGCCAGTTAAGTTCTGGATATCAACTTAACTGGTCATATGTTAGCTGACGCTGCATAAATTAAATATCCGGGAATAACGCCGGTGACAGTCAACATGTTGCTCATTGCCCCTGGCTGAATATTGACCCTATGAGAGCATTATTTTCTCGCCCTCCTTTTAGAAATCATGATACTGGGCCATATCATCTTTTTTCCTTTCACTCCTTTATATTCTATTCACATCGTTTTGAAAGAAATGTCAGAACAGCTGTCCAATAGAAACAACATATCATGATCAGGTTAAATGGCATTTAGGGGCTAGTATTAAATAGCACTTATCCAGTTATCAGGTATTGCTAGCTGGATGTGCCAGTAAGTGGGATATTCAGCAACTGACCACTTCAGTGCAATGCCAACAGTGCCAAGGCAGTTTGTGGGTAGAGCTTGGGCACAGCTGAAGGTTATCTGATGAGCAGCAATATTCATGACCACTAAGCAAATAGTTAACAGCCTTTCTACTGCCCTAATTTTATCCACTTAGCTATCCAATTAGCAGTCAGGTAAAAAAACTGAAACAAAAAGACATTCAAATGAATGCACACCCTTATTTACAGGAATATTTTAGGGAAAACATAGCACCAATTTATAATACTCTCAGTCACAGCAAAAGAAATGGCCTCCTTTGTTTTATGTAGATTTTGTTTCAGAAGGAAATATTTTTACTTTCCAATGACCAAGCATTTTATTTCTGTGCCCAAAAAACATCAAAATCCATCTTGTGCCTGGTTCTGAAACAATGTCACCGCCATTTTTAAATACAAAACCTTCCCAGACAGCAGAAAACTGAAACAACTGTCCCATTGTGACTTTCCAAACTCTTAATGGCGGTCAAAATAGCTTCCAAGGGAAAAACCAGAAGAACACTGAGAGGTCCCTTTTACTAAAGCGCGCTGAAAAATGGCTTGTGGTAGTGTAGGCGCGGGTTTTGGGCACACGCCAATCCATTTTTCAGCACACCCGTAAAAAGGTATCTTTTTTTGCCAAAAATGGACGTGCGGCAAAAATCAGAAATGCCGCGAGCCCATTTTGGGTCTGAGACCTTACCGCCAGCCATTGACCTAGCCGTAAAGAATCCGGGAGGTAATGACCTACATGTGTCAAATGCCACTTGGTGTGCATCTGATACGCATGCCCGAAAATAAAAAATATTTTTCAGATGCGCGTATCGGACGAACACCAAAAATGAAATTACCACAAAAGCCATGTGGTAGTCAGGCAGTAACTCCATTTTGGCGCACGTAGGTGCTTACGCGGCATAGTAAAAGGGCCCCTATCTGCTGATGTCATAAAGACGGCACCTCTTTCAATGCAAAACTGACCTTTCTCCACTCTTTCACACCCAGTATCTTGCTACTGTAAGAGAAGGATCAGAGTGAAGTAGTGCAGTAACTCTAATCTCCACTGCACCTGCAGGGGTTTTCTCCTTGGCTGCTGCACCACTATCATCATCAGGCAGCATTTGTACCACTGACCCATAACGATACAATCCCAGCGGATGGAACTAGCACTGAAATCACACCTACAGCCAGCTAAGAGCTAAGCTTACTAAAGTGTTCTGCCATGTTAGCATGTGCTAATGCTCATAATACGTGTTTCTATTAAATAGGTTCATTACATAATGTTATTTCATGTTAGTGCATGGTAATGCATAGTACCTTACAGTAAACCTAGCCTCAATTTATAAACCCACCCCAGGAATGCCTCCAACCTGGCCTCTATATTACCCAGCTAAATTAGCGCAGCTTGTGCTTTTAAATGTACAAGTGCCACCAGTAGTGAGGCCATATTTTTAACTAGGTAGATTTTACTTTGCTAAAACCTGGATTTTAACCAGGTAAATGATTTGAATATCAGCCCCTTTGATTACAGGATAATATACAGCCAGCACCAGAACCTTCAGCACTCTAGCAAAATAAAGCAGTTCAGATCTTTTTCTAACCCCAACACTTTGCAGAACAGGGACTGTGCCTCTCTGCCTGACTGACGGAGTGGGAGGATCCAGCCCTTGAATAGAAATCTAGGTTCATATAAATACCCAGTAGGGATGGGCAGCCAGAAAATGTTTGTTTTGTGTTGTTTCCTGTGTCATTCCCAGACTGTTTGTCTAATTTGTTTTTGTTTGGCTAATTTGTCATCATGGAAGCAAGATGATTCAATGCGCATTCTTTCAAAAAGTGTGTGCAGTCTTTTCCCAATAGTGCATGCATGTATAGCGGTTTGCACATGTGCAATGGTTTGGATGAGCATGTTATCAGGAAAAGAGTGTGCCCCTTTGGAAAATAGTGCACTCTTTCAAAAAGTGTGTGTGCATTGCTAACAAACAAACAAAACCTCCCACAATATAAGAACTAACAACATGGGATATGATATTGACATATCCTATGTTGTGGTAAAAGACAGCACATCCTTAATACTCAGCCCAGTGGAGGGTTTTATGTCTTCAGCTCCTTGCCCCTGGCCATTCCACCAGCGTCATATAACGGGACTCACCATCACTCTTAAGCTCCAAGTAGCAGCAGTTTTTTTTAATAGTGAAGAAGGACTCTGAGACAAACAGTCACTGACCCTGAGAAGTTAGAAGTGGAAACCAGCCTATAAGCCTACCAAGTTGCTGGGCTGCTTCCACAGTGCACAGGTAGACACCTTGTCCTCCACCACTGCCACAGAAAGGCAGATGGAAGAGAAGTCAAGAGGTGGTATGTAATATAGCTGGAGAAGGAGAACATCCAAAGTAATGACTCTGGGGCCGATATTCAGACCACAGTAGTTAGCTGGGCTGACTCCCACAGCTGGCACTGAGCCCAGATATTCAATGCCGGGCCATTTCCAGTAACCGGCATTGAATATCTGGTTTATTTTTGACTGGTTTAAACGTAACTGGCCCAGCCAATATTCAGCAATGGCCAGTTACGTTTAAACCGGCCAAAGAAATACCTGCTAGTTAGGCAGTCTAATTTGGCCGCCAAACTTAGCCAGTGATGCACTAAATATTAGCGGATAGCTGGTTATATTGTGCAATATAACCAATCATCTGCTAAGTGCTAACCAGTAATACTCAGCGGGAGATAACTATTGATCTTCCACTGAATATTGCCAGATAGCCGGTTAAATGCCATTTAACAAACCAGAAGCCATTCCTGGCCGGTTAAATGGTTTTAAATATCGGGTGGTCTCTATCTTCCAGACTTTCTGTACAGTCCTCACAGAAGTGCTATCTCAAACACTAAGCTAGACTGTCAGTTAAATCAGAGTATAGAACATCACTATGAAGACTCAACTCTTGAAACAAAATCTTCTCTAATGCAAATCAAACAAAAGAAAATGACGTACAGTTCTGAAGTGTTGAACAAGAGTTTCTGCCCAGCAGATTGGAGTCTGTCTCTACCAGCTCTCTCTTTCTCACTGCAAAGATAAGCTGGGAGCTTTCAGCACTGGCTGAAGAGTGGATGTAAAAACTTTTAAAGAGGTGAAAATTTGATGATATTACAAAGCTTTTGAAAGGCTCAAGCAGCAAGCTACAGTGTTAGATGAAGTTCATAAAGAAGCATGCTGCAGACAGATTTATTTCACTCAAAGGAGAGATAAGGGGGGCAAACTACCCAGAAAGCTCAGGGAATCAAGCTAGCCAATAGGGTGAGTCCCATAAGACAAAGGGAACTGGGTCACATGCTCATAAAGAACTTATCTCAGAGAACCACAGAATGACAAAGATTTGTAGTCTTGTCCTATTTATAGGCACAGGGACTAAACCTGGCTATAAGCAATGTCCAATGTACATACCATATCAACAAGAAGCATCCTGCCTCCATGCAAACGGGGGCAGAACACTTCCCTCTGGAAGGAATCAGCTATACTTTGAGACGATAAATAGGAAAGGAGAATTAATCAGAAAACTATTGCACACTCGAGGCAAGTGTGAGATATAAATGCCCTAATATAATGTAATGTATTGTGGATTTTTTAAAGTGTTAACTTCTAATTTGAGCAACTTTACTGGAATAGACTGGGAGATGTAAATAGTTGTTGGAAATATCCAAGTTGAAATAAACCCTCTGCAGTTTGAAGCATACCTGTGAGGACTAGTTTACTGACTGTAAGGGGAAAAAACAAAAACAGGTCCAAACCTTGACTGCATTATAAGCAACCTTGTGATATATCAGGCTATGTAATATGGGTCTGCAGTGTAAATTATTTTAATTAATTTGCCAGTGAATAGTCTTTTGTTGCTTATTTAGAATATATAAATGTTTATTATTTTTCATTTAGGAAAGTATTGTTTGGACACTAAAGTTTACTTTTAGTACCATAAATATGTACTTAATTATACAGCGAGTCATAGATTATGTAGCTGCAGATTTGCCAAATCCAAATCCTCCAGTGCTTTATTGAAGAAGAAACCAGAGCTCTCGCCAAGCCAACAGTAGTTTCTTACCCTAGAATTAACTGTTTTTCTTTCGCACTAACCAGAACCTTATATTTAGATATATGAAATTTGCAAAAAGATAAAATGATAAATGTCTCAGGTGTTGTCTGTTTGGATGAGAGGGTGGCCTAAATGCAGTTGTTTTGTTTTGTGTAAGTGGTTACATTTTCTCTGTGTAGATAAATCATCCTGAACAAAACAAATTGCTTTGAATACTATACTTCATGGATCGAGGTTGATTAGCTGCAGGATCGGCACAAGATCAAACATAGAAAATACCAGAACTGTCTGGACAAAATCTCATATGAGTTAGGGGAGAAGAGACACATTTAGGGGGGGGGGGGGGGGGATTTATCAGTGTGGGTTACCATTGATATATGTTACTTTACTGTTAACCCCAGTTATTGGTAACTAGGAGGAGGCCTTAGTGCGCCCTTACACATGTCATTCCTGCGCGCTAAGACTATGTTTAACACTGGGGTAAAATGGCTGATTTGCTGATTTTCAATAATGGCCATGCGCTAATGTTGGAGATGGCCAAAAATGGAGACAAAACTACATGACCAATTGGAAATCCTTTATTGGCTGACCTATCACGGCTGTGTTTTGGAACTATGCCTGTGTCAGGAGTCCTAATAAAAACATCTATCTATCTATCTATCTATCTATCTATCTATCTATCTATCTATCTATCTATCTATCTATCTATCTATCTATATACATACACTTAAAACACTTACGTTGTAAACATGATCTGGCCAATTTTCAGCCTATGGGAGGCAGGCCGGCTCACTGTCGCGAGGAGTCTGGATATTCAATGCTGGGCCATTTCCCGTGACCAGCATTGAATAGCCAGGTGGGTTTTTTTCAGCCGGCTTAAACTTAACTGGACAAGTTAATATTCAGCACTGGCCAGTTAAGTTTATAGCAACCAAAGATAGGACTGCTATTTAGGCAGTCCAATTTGGCCACTAAATTTAGCTGGCAACGTGCTAAATGTTCACAGCTAGCCAGTTATATTGCATGATATAGCCAGTTAGCTGCTATGCACTAAGAAATAACAATCAGCGGAGAAAACTAACTATCTCACAGTGAATATTAGCACTTAGGGTTAGGTTTACTAAGCGGCGCTCTGGGTGCGTTAGCATTTTTAATGCACGTAAATGGTTTATGTGCATTAAATGCTAATGCGCCCATATTAATGTATAGGTGCGTTAGCGTTTAACGTGCCTTAAATTTACAGATGCGTTAAAAAGCTAACGTACCTTAGTAAACATACCCCTTAGCCGGTTAAGTGCTATTTAACCAGCCAAGAGGTATTCCTGGCCAGTTAAATAGTACTGAATATTGGCTTGAATGAAAAAAAAATTATTTTGTCTTCATTAATAATTAGTAATAAACAAATCTAATATAAACAAAAAAAAAAGAATGCAAAAAAGATCATAAATAATCAACAAACTGGAACTAATAAATAAAAAGAAAATAATATAAAATAATAATGATTGATAGACCAAAAAACACATAAATTATAATGGAACAGGTATGTGTACCAAACTCAAAAAATCCAAATTGTGTAGAAGTTGTTTCAAATGGTAAAGAGAAAAACAGTACAATCTGGCTTTAAAAGACATAACAAGACTAGCCATACTACAACTTAAAATATACCATGCTAAAGGAAAGAAAGAAATGAGAAAAGAGGAAAAAGGGTAAAAGGGAAAGGAGGGCACCACAGAAAGGAAAAAATGTTAGGAGAGAGGGAAAAACATTTTGTAGGCGGTAGGGACTTACGAGCTAACTGGTTAGCATGTGGCAATGTAGCTGCATTAACCAATTAGTGCAATAGATGGGTAGCACACACACATGACAAAATTACTGTGCCCTAGATCTCACACAGAATGTATATGCCAAAACTTATAACAGTGGCACATCCCTCCAACAGTGCATTTGCATATACATTTCCAGCCAGTGGCTAGTCACCCTCAGCAGGCCCAGGACCCATCCTGTGTGCAGGTATGGAGACAAACCTCTGAGGGGACAAACACCATGCTATCTTATTGGCCATACAGTTTATTCATGTCCCCCAAGTAACAACACACAGCCCCAGCCTGTCCCTGTACCTGCATAGCATTCGCCAGCTGCACTACTATACTAGCCGTGTATGTATTTATTTATTTTTTAGGATTTATTTACCGCCTTTTTGAAGTTCACTCAAGGCGGTGTACAGTAAGAATAGATCAAACATGAGCAATAGGCAATTACAGCAGTAAAAATATTCGAAAACAATATAAAGTATGGCATGGTATACTAGCAACGTCAACACAATACTTAATAGAACATTATAATTGGTAGTGAAGTGTAAGGCAAAGTTGTAACATATAGATGGGTAAGAAAGTAGGAAGAATTAGAAAGTAAGGTGACTGATTTGAAGAAAGTTGCACATGGAAGAGTGCATAAACATGTCCCGCTGCAGAATGTGCAGCCCGAGTCAATCCTTGTGTGTGTGAGTGAGACTAACAAGTTAGTTACTTCTTCCATTAAAGGCTTGGTTGAAGAGCCAAGCTTTCACCTGCTTCCTGAAGTACAGATAGTCTTGTGTTAAGCGGAGCCTTTCAGGCAATGCATTCCAGAGTGTGGGGGCTACTCCGGAGAAGGCTCGCTTGCGGGTATCACATCTTGTAATGTCTTTTGGAGAGGGTGTAGTTAGTGAAAGTCCTTGGGAGGACCTTAGTGTCCTTGGCGGTGTGTGGAGGGCCATCCTATTCTTTAGATACTCAGGGCCATTTCCTTTCAGGGCCTTGAAGATCAGACATAGAGTTTTAAATTTAGCCCTGTATTGTACTGATAGCCAATGAAGTTTTTGCAAAAATGGTGTGATGTGGTCACGTCACTTGCAACCTTCTCTGAATCTTGCTGCTGCATTCTGAATCAACTGGAGCTGGTGCAAGGCCCTTTGTAGTCAGACCATTGTATAGTGCATTGCAGTAATCCAGTCTTGATGTTACCATGGCATGCACAACTGGGATAAGATTTACCTTCTCGATATAAGGAGAGAGGCAGAGTAGCTGTCGCAAATAGTAGAAGCAGCTCTTGAAGGTTGCTTGGATTTGGGGAATCAGAGTAAGTGTTGAATCTAGCTGTATTCCAAGGTTCCTGACTTGTGATTTGAGGGGGAGTTCATACTTCCCAAAAGGGATTTTGATGTCAGGTATGTATCCACTTGTGTTAGGGACCCAGAGAAGCTCGGTTTTACTTGGGTTCAGGCAAAGTTTGTTGAGTTTAGCCTATTCTTGAATTGATGTTAGACAGGTAATCAGTTTATTCAAGGCTGTAGGTAAGTCAGGTTCAATGGGTATGAGTAGCTGCACATCATCTCCATAGATGTAGAATTGAGTGTCCATTGACTGAATCAGCTCAGCTAGTGGCTTGAGGTAGATATTGAACAGGATAGGTGACAGTATCGATCCTTGTGGTGAGCTGTTATCAGGCTGCACAATGTGGGTGGATATGTATCACTGCAATCTCTCCTCCCAGTTCCCTCTCCCAGTAGGATGCGTTGAACTGAAATGCAAATTTTTTTCACACACAGACCACCCTGCAGCTGCTCATCCCACTGCCCTGGACCAGCCACCTGCAGCTGCCCATCCTGCTACCCTGGACCAGCCCCCTGCAGCCAACCATCCCATTGCCCTGGACTATCCACCTGTAGCCACCCATCCCACTAACCTGGACCTGCCACCTGCAGCCACCCATACTGCTGCCCTGGACCTGCCACCTGCAGCACCAGCAGCCAGTGTAGATGTGCAGATGAAAGGGGAGGTGTGGGTGGATCCAGAAGAATGGGAAGTGCACCTCACCTCACCACAGGGGCTCACCTATCAGGAGGGCCAGGAGAATAATCCATAAAGGGATATGCCCCTGCTGCAAAGGGAAGAAGGGGATGAGAACAAGCCCCCCCCCCCAGACTGCAATAACAGCACCCCCCCCCCCCAGCCATGGTAGCAGAGCATAGTAACATGGTAAATGGTGGCAGATAAAAACCTGTGCAGTCCATCCAGTCTGCCCAATAAGATACCATATGTAATGAGTTTATGATGTGATACTTCATATGGATACCTGATCTTGATTTGTCCTTGCCATTTTCAGGGCATAGCCCTCCCTGGCAGGCACCCAAGGCCAATTCTTGCTACATGTCACATGCATGCACTGTGACCTACAGCAGGGGCTTGCAGTTCTGCAGGCCAAACTCCTCCTCAAGCTGGAGGAGGTAAGGATGCTCCGGCAGGAGCAGCAGCAGCACCACCAGCCTCTGTCTCCAAAATAAATTATGACAATGGACACATCTGTACACAGTTATAATTATTACTTATTTTGTTTACAACAAATACATCGTGGTTTGCATTGTTCTATTTAAAGTTCTGTGCCTCCATTTATCCAAAACATGTGTTTAGACCATAACATGCAATGTTGTCAACAGCTGTGGTTATAACAGCATCATCACATCCCTGGTGAAAGGAGACTGCAGCACTGTGGGTGGGAAAGAAGAGGAGCAGGATGTCTCCAAATGGCTATGGGTGTCCACATTTCAAGCAGCTCCTCCTCACTGACAGCTGTTCTATCAGGGGCTGATAAAAATGAGGTGGATCTAATATGGCAACTTTCACAGGGAACACCAGCAGGACTTAAACCTACCACCCTCTGTGTTCCAAGCCAGAGCATAAACCCTTATGCAATACTTCCATTACAAAGGGAAGATGACAGGGAAGGTCTGCTGCACCAGAGCAGCCGGTAGTGGCTGCAGGACCTATGTTCCCCACTGCAGCACCTGACAAAGGTACAAGGTGTTCAGGAGCTGCTATCAGGCTGCACAATGTGGGTGGAAATGCATCACTGCAATCTCCCCTCCCACTTTCCTCTCCCAGATCATGGCTGTAGGTCAGTTGGCAATGGGGCCTTTTCTCTGACGGTGTTAGATCAGTGCTACCCCTACCCACTTCTGGGGACACCCTGGCCACTAAGGTATTCAGGAGATGAACAGGGAATATTGCAGAGAGAAATCTGCAGGCAGTGGCTCTGGTGCATGTACAGAGCTCTCATGATGGTTCATTGTGATATTCTGAACAGTTGAGGGGAAATCACTGTCCTTTACTGTAGCCAGGGAAAATGCCCCACTCCTATCTGGACATCAGCCAGAGCACAGACATTGTTCCTCTGATGGGTAGGGAAGTTACATTGAACAATACTACAAACCCATTCTGTTGGTACATGTACCCTAGACATGATCAGACATTTCATTTGAGATGTATAACATTGTGGGTCACTAAAAAAGGACAGTGGAGTCACATGAGAGCTACCTGCAAGTGCTGCAGGAAATGAAGCGGGTCTCCCAGGAGGCTTGGGACAGCACATTGCTGCAGTTTTTAGGTCTCCGGATGGACATGTAAGCTATCCTTGAGGCTCAGACTGCCGCCCTGCCTACCCAGTGGGATCCCTCCCCCACCTCTTGCACCAGGGAGGCCAGCATCCAGCCAGCACCACTCTCAGGGTCTGTAAAACATGAGAGGCAAGGCAGGGAGTGACCCTCAGGAAGCGCTGTGATTGGCTCAGAGACTTCCAGGTCTCTCAGCTGAGTGAAGGACGTCCAAAAAGGCCATTTTTATTATGGGGGGGAGGACGTCCAAAAAGGACGTCATTTTGGATGGACGTCAACTGCACTCTCCTGCTAGGATCAAGCCGCATCGGAGCCTTCCTGCAGCAGGCCGTGGAGGGGGTGAGCGACGCAGCGTCTTCCTTTCGGGTGGCACAGGTTTTTATTAAGTGAAGGACGTCCAAAAAGAACGTCTTTGGAGTGGATGTTTTTTTTTTTCAGGTGAAGGACGTCCAAAAAGGACATCCCTGATGACATATTTTTCTTCCTATTTGCCCCAACGAGAGGTGTAGACCTCTCGTTAGGTTTTTCACGGTAAGGGGATCAGAAAACCGTAGTGCATCTCATTATACTAGCCTTGCAATAGCCTTTGGATCATCTGCATTTCATTTTCGTTAGCTGCTACCGTGATCAGAAAATGGCTCAGAGAAGCCTTTAGTGCATGCCACGGTTTACTACTTGCTTGTTAATGGCTCGTTAAGTTTAGTGCATCTGGCCCTGAGATGTGAGATTACTCCTTTGCACCAATCGTACTATCTGCTCTTTTGCTGACCAGGGGAAGGGACCAACTGGATAAAACCTAAAATAGTATGTTGGTAGGGCAGGGTGGAGATTCAGTGAATACCTTGAATGCTCTGACTGCATGCCACTGCCTCTCATCTGCTTACTGTCTTTCCCTATCTTCCTTGTATCTTCTCTCCATCATTCCCTTTGCCCCCCCCCCCCTTTCATTCATTCCCTAGTCCCTCATTTTCAACCTCTGTACTCACCCTCTCAGCCCATGTCTACCTGTGCTATTCTAGGCAAACTGTGGTCACAAAGCTTCAACAAACAGCATAAATCATTCCCTAGTAAAATCTTTACCAGTAGACTCAATTCTTAATCCAACTGTCCTTTAATCTAGCAATCATAGCAAACAAAGAAAATCAATTTACAGTTCAGTTGCTTGAAAAGAACGGTTACCTTCTGCAAACAGAGTCTGTATCTAACCACCTAAGAGGCAAGGAAATGGTCAGAACCTCAACCCAGCCAAGAGGAAATGCTGTAATACTCAAAGGGGAATAAAAGTGGAATAAATATGGGAATAATATGGTGAACAACTTTGATGGAATCACAGAAGATTAAGGGGCCCTTTTACTAAGCCACATAAGTGTCTACGTGTGTCCAATGCGCGCCAAAATGGAGTTACCACCCGGCTACCACATGTCTCTTGTGGTAATTTCATTTTTGGCATGCGCCCAATACATGTGTTTGAAAAATCATTTTTTTGGATGCACATATTGAACGCACGCCAAGTGGCATTTGGCGCACATAGGTCATTACCGCCCGCTTACTGCATGAGACTTTACCACTAGGTGAATGGCTGGCGGTAAGGTCTCAGACCCAAAATGGATGCACGGCGATTTTTATTTTACAGCATGTCCATTTTTGGCAAACATTTTTAAAAAGGCATTTTTTGCAGGTGCACTGAAAAATGCATCTACACTACCGCAGGCCATTTTTCAGTGCACCTCAGTAAAAGGACCCCTAAGAGAGGGACCAGCCTCTAGAACAGCTGTTAGTCACATAGGTATGCTAGGAAGACTGGGACTCTCTTCTACAGCCAAAACACAAAATAGAACTCAAAATATAAATGAACCAATCTAGCACAAATTATTCTTGTAAAAAATTTCAATTTATGAAAAAAGGAGGAAAAGCTTCAGAGCTTAGTCCACAATTTCAACATTCTCACAAACCTTCACGAGCCAGTTCATAGGCATAAAAACCTCCTTAAAAGCAACTGGAATACTGCCTATTGATTTATTTAAGAGTTATCTGTTTTGAAATATTCCCCAGAAGCTATTCCTCCTGTTAATGAGATATATTATGTGCCTATATGAAAATCCCAGGGAGAATTAAAGGGTGGACGGGACAAGGAGGTTCAGCTGGATGTGAATAATATCTCTGCCATCTTGGAAGAATCTTTTGTCGGAATCCTCAGAAAGAGTTATGTCATTAGTTTCTCTGGTCTTTGAGGAAGATTTAAATGCAATTATGAGACTGTATTTTAGGCATGCAACAGAATTATTCCATGGTAAACATATCTGGATCTACCCTGATGTGAAAAGAACCTACTCAGCTTAAGAAAGGAGAAAACAATTGTTGGCTATGAGGAAAGAGACAGAGATCTTGGAGCCACATTTTTATTGGCCTATCCGTGTAAATGCATAATTACGTTTGGAGGAACTAAATATGTCTTCTTTGCCCAAGAATAATTAAAGGCTTTTCAAGATATGAAGAAGATCCTTTGAGCATTGGGCTTTTGGACAGTAGTAATTATAAGGGAGGGGGTTAATCTGCTATGCCTTATGTTTTGTCTAATGTTGGAAGGAAATTGTTTTCACACTTTGGTTTTCAAACGGTCTACTAATAGGAATACCTTTTTGAAGGTCACAAGTTGTCACCACCTGCTTTGCAAAGGAGTTTTCCTTTCTCTCAATTTTTGAGGTATCGTAGAATCTGCTCTGATTTACAAGACTATAAGCAACAAGGCAAGAATTTACAGTGGTGCCTGCTCTCTAGAGGTTATCCTGAGCTGACAGTGAAGGCTGCACATAAGAGGGCCAGAACATCAATCACGATCTCCTAATCCTAGAGAAATCGCAGGAAGTTGAAGCGTGGGTACCCACCTGTATGTTCAAGTACATCCTGGGTGATGAAAAAGTTGTGAAGATTTTAAAGAAAGCACTGTGGAGTCCTGATTCTGGGGAAACCTTTTCAGGACAAATATTTAAGAGTAGCACATACAAGGCATTTGAATTTGAAGGAAATCCTTTGCCCAGCTGATTTGAAATCATTGACGTCAACCAGACAAGGAAGTCATAAAAACTGTATGAAATATAAAACCTGTGAGGTAATGTTAGAACTGTCTGAGACATTTGAGCATCTGGAAACCTGCAAAAAATTTAAATTACGGCACAGCACCACATTTATGACTGATTTTGTTGTTTATGTGATTATCTGCCCGTGTATGAAATTTTATATAGGGCAGACATCAAGCCAATTTAGAATACCCATGGGAAAGCAAAGTAGTTGTATTAACTGCAACCGCATTAAAGAACCGATTGATCAGCACTGCTGGACAGGGGACATTCATTTGTAACTTGAAATGTTGTGTGGTGGATCATATCCCCACTTTGAACCATGGTGGGGATCGTAAATTGATATTCCGTAGATGGCATAAGAATGTATTTTTTAGGTTGCAATTGGAAGAGCCAGCAGGTCTGAATGCAAGACTAGAATGTCAGCATTTCTACTGAAGATTTGATAACTGGATTCACAACATTCTCGTTAAAGTGTTTGTGTTGATTTGACACAATTTCAGTCACATAGCCAATGGTTCTAATTGGTTTCAGTTTTGATCCAATAGTTTGAAGGAATAATAATTCTACCAGTGATGTCATCTGTCATTTTTGGAAAGTGGGACAATGTGAGTAGTGATGCCATTTCTACTGGTAAGAATTGGAGAACAGTAGTGCTTCTAAGTCTTTTGTAAAGTGTAGTGAAAGTGAATATGTTTTACATCCAGAGGTCCATTTTGCCCAGAAGCAGCTTGTTTAAGTGAAATGTTGGCATCGGTTGGACCTTATGGTTGGACTCAGTCTGATTGACCCCTTAGCAGGTTCAAGTTACGGCTTCCTGAAATGTTTAAGAAGAAGGGAAATGGGACTTGATATACTGCCTTTCTGTGGTATTTTGCAACTAACTACATTCAAAGCGGTTTACATATATACAGGTACTTATTTTGTACCTGGGGCAATGGAGGGTTAAGTGACTTGCCCACAGTCACAAGTAGCTGCAGTGGGAATCAAACCCAGTTCCCCAGGATCAAAGTCCGCTGCAGAGATAAGGTTTGTTAATTTTATCACTTATGACTGCCCAAAGACTGATTTTTTTTTCACTGCATGTTTTTGAGCACTGCATCCACAACTGTTACATCCACTCTTAACAAGGAGCTGAAGTAATGGCTATGGGCTTTCCTTGAAGGAGCCCAGATAAACACTGCACAATTCTCTTGCAGACTTATATCATTCACAATTCAATATTCACTTGAGGTCACACATTAAAAGCTTTTAAAGGCAACACACTTTTAACTCTAGTTTATTTTCACATTGAGGATTTGCTGATGCACAGTAATGGTTGTAATTATTCTGTATGCAAATTGCACTTAAGCTGGAACATACTCTGTTATCCACACATGTAATACTTTGAGATTGTCCACTACAAATCCAATGGAGCGTTCAAAGATTCTTCATTGTGTGCTCTAGGCAAAGTGTGGTCTCAAAACTTCAACAGCCAGTATAAACCATTCAAATCTTAATCTAACTGTCTTTTAGTGTAGTAATTATAGCAAGCAAAGATTATTAACTTGCAGTTCAGTTGCTTGAAAAGAATTGTTGCCTTCTACAGAGTCTGTATCTAGCCACCTCAGAGGCAAGGAGATGACCAGAACTTCAGCAGAGCTGAAAGGAAAAACTGTAATACTCAAAGGGGAATAAAAGTGGGGATAAATGTGGGAATAATGTGGTGAAGAATTTTGATGGAGTCACAATATATTGAAGTTATGCCTATAATACAAGTAATGTTTGTATGCCACAAAGCTCCTGTATAAACATCAACAGTTATGGATTATTTGCATAGTTTTATATTGTATTGTACTAAAAGTTTTGAATAAATGAGCGTGGACTGGAAGAGAGGGATCAGCCCCGAGAACAGCTGCTGATCACACAGGCATGCTAGGAAGACTGGGACGGGGACTCTCTTCCACAGCCTCCAGGGGAAGAGAGAGGGCTGGTCCTGGCCCAGGACTAAGAGTCAATAAGGAATGCTCACAAGGAGTCAATCACAGGAAACTGCAAACTATAAGGAAAGTAGCCCTACTGCACAGTGTTATCTATTACACAGACAATGCAATTGAATACAATTAGTACTCATAGTAGATGACAGCAGAAAAAGACCCGCATGGTCCATCCAGTCTGCCCAACAAGATAAATTCATGTGTATACCTTACCTTGATTTGTACCTGTCTTTTTCAGGGCACAGACCGTATAAGTCTGGCCAGTACTATCCCCGCCTCCCAACCACCAGCCCCGCCTCCCACCACCGGCTCTGGCACAGACCGTATAAGTCTGCCCAGCACTATTCCCCGCCTCCCAACCACCAGTCCTACCTCCCACCACCAGCTCTGGCACAGACCATATAAGTCTGGCCAACACTATCCCTGCCTCCCAACCACCAGCCCTGCCTCCCACCACCGGCTCTGGCACAGACCGTATAAGTCTGCCCAGCACTATCTTCGCCTCCCCACCACCAACCCCTCTTCCTCCCACCAGCTCCACCACATAGTTATGTTCTGTGGGAGTCTGTTTAATATTTGCAAATAGTACTCATACTAAATATACATAACAATATACCATGCTTCCATGAACATGGTGGCAGAATATAACCTTCCTCTGCCTCTCATCCCCTTACCAGCCCTAGCTGCATCCCTGTCTCATCTCTGTTCCCTTACCTCCAGGCCATTCTTACACCTTACCCTATAACCTATCTCTTATCCAGGGCTGACACTGGAAGGGGGGGGGGGGGGAGGAATCAGCTGCCTCTTCACTCCAGTGTGGGGCTTAGGTGGTGACACATTGTATAATGCTGGTGCCATAGAGGAGGGGGGTCAATAGTGGACTGGGTGATGCTCTTAATGAGGTATGAGTTGTCACTGGGGTTCAAACTGTATTCTGGGGGGGTTGGGTGGTTTGTCAAAAGCTGTTTTTGTTTGGATTTTTGTTTTGTTTTTTTGCTTGCATGGGGCAGCAGTTGAAGCCACTTCTTAAACAAAATATATAACAAAAATATTTAAAGGCAAACTGAAACAAAATGAAAATTTATCACAGCAAAACAACATTTAAAAAGCTGCAAATACATGAAAATAAACAAAACCCACGATCCCACTCCCAGCCCCCCCAAACAAAGCCCCCTCCTTCCCTCCCCCTCCTCCTCCCACCAGCCTGCTGCCATAATCAAGTCCCCCCCCCCCCCCACTATCTAGGTAGACTCCCCCTTGCGCCCACCTGATGTCCCTGGTGGTCCATGGAGGTCATTGGGGCCACTCACTCCTGCTCCTTGTGGCTGCCCTGAAAAATGGCAGCAGCTCATGGTATTTTGTGTGCAAAAAAAGTTATAAAGGTCCTGGGACCCATGTAACTGTTTTATATGAGCCCCGGCTGAATATCAGCCGGGACCTACATAAGCTCCAATGGCCTGCCTCAGGAAAATTAGCTGTGGATATTCACTGGGCCCTGATACTGAATATCTGGGGCTAATCCAGCAGGCGACAGTCAGCATTTAAAAAAAAAAAAAACACTGACCATCGCCTGCTGAATATCGGCCATTTAGGATCCAGCAATGTGTCTACTTGTAGCCACTGTTCCCTCTAAGCTGAGCAGGAGTCCTCCACATACAGTGCTGCCAGTGGGTGATGCTGTTTTACCATCACATTTTCAATAGTGAAGGACAAGCAAGCTATGCAGGACTCCAGAGAACCTGTCTTTTCCTAGCAATTGAAAATACAATACCGAAGCACCACCCCCGGGTGGCAGCAATGCAGTTGGAGGCAGTAGCGTAGCCAGGTTGAGGGCGCAGGGGGAATGAAAAGCGGACTGCCGACAGCACCGGCACATATTTTAAATGTGACAGGTCGTGTGAAAAATAGGCACCAGCACCAGTGGCAGTGGAAGTCTTGTTTGGGGGAGTGGCTGCTCCCCTGGCGATCCACCTAGCTACGCCTCTGGTTGGAGGACTCCTGGTCAGCTTAGAGGGAACAGTGCTTGTAGCCTACCCTACAAAAAAAAGTATATATGTTTTTCTCTATAGAATACATGTGTAACATGTCAAACACATGCCTAAAATTAAGGCATGATCACTTACATCAGCCATAGAACTGGTGTAAATGATGACGCTTAAAGCTCAAAAGACCGAACGTCGATTATATCTTCCTGCATAAATGTGTGCTCCACTCACACTCCATCTAGATTCCACCCATGTAAACACCAACCTGCAACCTAAGGGGCCCTTTTACTAAGCTGCATTAGGTGGTAAATCATGCCTAATGGAACTTAAAATGGCATACATGTTCAGGCATCCTGCAGTAACTGCCAAATGTGCACATGCTAACTGTGTGCTAAAAAATATATTTTTTGAGGAGGCGTATGAGGGATATTCCTGTGCTAAATAGTGCATCTACATTAGCAATTGATAACACCCTCATCGTCCCTGTCTCATCTGCCCGCAACCTTGGTGTCATCTTCGACTCCTCCCTCTCCTTCTCTGCGCATATCCAGCAGATAGCCAAGACCTGTCGCTTCTTCCTCTATAACATTAGCAAAATTCGCCCCCTCCTCTCCGAGCACACCACTCGAACTCTCATCCACTCTCTCATTACCTCTCGCCTTGACTACTGCAACCTACTCCTCACCGGCCTCCCACTTAGCCATCTATCCCCCCTTCAGTCCATCCAGAACTCGGCCGCACGTCTTATCTTCCGCCTCAACCGATATACTCATATCACCCCTCTCCTCAAGTCACTTCACTGGCTTCCGATCAGATACCGCATACAGTTCAAGCTTCTCCTACTCACCTACAAATGCACTCGATCTGTACATAAGTACATAAGTAGTGCCATACTGGGAAAGACCAAAGGTCCATCTAGCCCAGCATCCTGTCACCGACAGTGGCCAATCCAGGTCAAGGGCACCTGGCACGCTCCCCAAACGTAAAAACATTCCAGACAAGTTATACCTAAAAATGCGGAATTTTTCGAAGTCCATTTAATAGCGGTCTATGGACTTGTCCTTTAGGAATCTATCTAACCCCTTTTTAAACTCCGTCAAGCTAACCGCCCGTACCACGTTCTCCGGCAGCGAATTCCAGAGTCTAATTACACGTTGGGTGAAGAAAAATTTTCTCCGATTTGTTTTAAATTTACCACACTGTAGCTTCAACTCATGCCCTCTAGTCCTAGTATTTTTGGATAGCGTGAACAGTCGCTTCACATCCACCCGATCCATTCCACTCATTATTTTATACACTTCTATCATATCTCCCCTCAGCCGTCTCTTCTCCAAGCTGAAAAGCCCTAGCCTTCTCAGCCTCTCTTCATAGGAAAGTCGTCCCATCCCCACTATCATTTCGTCGCCCTTCGCTGTACCTTTTCCAATTCTACTATATCTTTTTTGAGATACGGAGACCAGTACTGAACACAATACTCCAGGTGCGGTCGCACCATGGAGCGATACAACGGCATTATAACATCCGCACACCTGGACTCCATACCCTTCCTAATAACACCCAACATTCTATTCGCTTTCCTAGCCGCAGCAGCACACTGAGCAGAAGGTTTCAGCGTATCATCGACGACGACACCCAGATCCCTTTCTTGATCCGTAACTCCTAACGCGGAACCTTGCAAGACGTAGCTATAATTCGGGTTCCTCTTACCCACATGCATCACTTTGCACTTGTCAACATTGAACTTCATCTGCCACTTGCACGCCCATTCTCCCAGTCTCGCAAGGTCCTCCTGTAATCGTTCACATTCCTCCTGCGACTTGACGACCCTGAATAATTTTGTGTCATCGGCGAATTTAATTACCTCACTAGTTATTCCCATCTCTAGGTCATTTATAAATACCTTAAAAAGCAACGGACCCAGCACAGACCCCTGCGGGACCCCACTAACTACCCTCCTCCACTGAGAATACTGGCCACGCAATCCTACTCTCTGCTTCCTATCTTTCAACCAGTTCTTAATCCATAATAATACCCTACCTCCGATTCCATGACTCTGCAATTTCTTCAGGAGTCTTTCGTGCGGCACTTTGTCAAACGCCTTCTGAAAATCCAGATATACAATATCAACCGGCTCCCCATTGTCCACATGTTTGCTTACCCCCTCAAAAAAATGCATTAGATTGGTGAGGCAAGACTTCCCTTCACTAAATCCGTGCTGACTTTGTCTCATCAGTCCATGTTTTTGTATATGCTCTGCAATTTTATTCTTAATAATAGCCTCCACCATCTTGCCCGGCACCGACGTCAGACTCACCGGTCTATAATTTCCCAGATCTCCTCTGGAACCCTTCTTAAAAATCGGAGTAACATTGGCTACCCTCCAGTCTTCCGGTACTACACTCGATTTTAGGGACAGATTGCATATTTCTAGCAGTAGCTCCGCAAGTTCATTTTTTAGTTCTATTAATACTCTGGGATGAATACCATCAGGTCCCGGTGATTTACTACTCTTCAGCTTGCTGAACTGACCCATTACATCCTCCAAGGTTACAGAGAATTTGTTTAGTTTCTCCGACTCCCCCGCTTCAAATATTCTTTCCGGCACCGGTGTCCCCCCCAAATCTTCCTCGGTGAAGACCGAAGCAAAGAATTCATTTAATTTCTCCGCTACGGCTTTGTCCTCCTTGATCGCCCCTTTAACACCATTTTCGTCCAGCGGCCCAACCGACTCTTTGGCCGGTTTCCTGCTTTTAATGTATCTAAAAAAATTTTTACTATGTATTTTTGCTTCCAACGCTAATTTCTTCTCAAAGTCCTTTTTTGCCCTCCTTATCTCCGCTTTGCATTTGGCTTGGCATTCCTTATGATCTATCCTGTACTTTCAGTTGGTTCTCTTCTCCACTTTCTGAAGGATTGTTTTTTGGCTCTAATGATTTCCTTTATCTTACTGTTTAGCCACGCCGGCTGACGTTTAGTCTTTTTTCCCTTTTTTCTAATACGTGGAATATATTTGTCCTGAACCTCCAGGATGGTGTTTTTAACAGCATCCACGCCTGATGCAAGTTTTTTACTCTGCGAGCTGCTCCTTTCAGTCTTTTTTTCACCATTTTTCTCATTTTGTCGTAATCACCTTTTCTATAGTTAAACGCTAGCGTACTTGATTTCCTAGTTTCACTTCCTTCAATGCCAATATCAAAACCGATCATATTATGATCACTGTTATCAAGCGGCCCTCGTATCGTTACCCCCTGCACTAGATCATGAGCACCACTAAGGACTAAGTCTAGTATTTTTCCTTCTCTTGTCGGCTCCTGAACTAGCTGTTCCATGAAGCTGTCCTTGATTTCATCAAGAAATCTTATGTCCCTTGCGTGTACAGATGTTACATTAACCCAGTCTATATGCGGGTAATTGAAATCCCCCATTATTATTGTGTTGCCCAGTTTGTTTGCGTCCCTGATTTCCTTTAACATTTCCGCATCCGTCTGTTCGTCCTGGCCAGGCGGACGGTAGTACACTCCTATCACTATCCTTTTCCCCTTTGCACATGGAATTTCAATCCACAGTGATTCCAAGGAGTGTTTTGTTTCCTGCAGAATTTTCAATCTATTTGATTCAAGGCTCTCGTTAATATACAATGCTACCCCTCCACCAATCCGATCTGCAGCCCCTCCTTATCTCTCTACTCTCATCTCCCCTTATGTCCCCACCCGTAACCTCCGCTCTCTTGACAAATCCCTCCTTTCAGTACCCTCCTCCACCACCGCCAACTCTAGGCTTCGCCCTTTCTGCCTCGCTTCACCCCATGCTTGGAACAAACTCCCTGAGCCCATACGCCGGGCCCCCTCCCTACCCATCTTCAAATCATTGCTCAAAGCCCACCTCTTCAATGTCGCCTTCGGCACCTAATCACTACACCTTTTCTCAGGAAATCTAAACTACCCCAACTTGACATTTCGTCCTTTAGATTGTAAGCTCTTCTGAGCAGGGACTGTCCTTATTTGTTAATTTGTACAGCGCTGCGTAACCCTAGTAGCGCTCTAGAAATGTTAAGTAGTAGTAGTAGTAGTAGCAATACTACGTGAGCCCTTACCTGTAATTTTTTTAAATGGCCGCATGTTAATGGAAATATTAGCACATGGCCATTAATACAAAAACCTAGAAAATCAGCCATTTTAGGGCTGCCATAAAAATGACCTTAGCACATGGGTTCTGTAGTTGTTTTTTCCAGAAAAGATTTTGGAATTTAATTTCTGGGTTTTTTGAATGGTGTTTACAATGTTTGTGCTCTTTGTGTTGTTGTTTTTTTGCTGTTATTGTTTTGTTTTTTGTTTTTTTACAATATTTTAGTATAACACAGGAGACTGAAGAATAAATCATTTGCAGTGTAGGATATTTTTTCTAGGGCTTTTGATTTTATGAGTGTACCTCTCATATATTTGTTAGTTTTTAGCAAGCCACAGTTTTCTACTGTCTTAAAATGTGGTTTCATGTTGGCCTCAATGTCCGGATACTTTATAAGCTGGCTAATTAGTAATGACATTGTCTCTCTTTTTTTTTTTTTGCTTTTCAGAGGTTATGAACTATAGAAAACTTTGCCATAATAGCCACGGCATGCAGATTATCATAGCTGTTAAAACACAGACATTACCATAGTTATTTTTATGATATGATATGACATGGTATTTATAGAGGGGCATAATTGAACGGGGCACCCAAGTTTTTATGAGGGCGTCCTCGCAGGATGGCCCCACGAAGGGGCAGGGAAACCTGCAGTATCGAAACAAGATGGGCATCCATCTCTCATTTCGATAATACGGTCGGGATGCCCAAATCTCAACATTTAGGTCGACCTTAGAGATGGTCGACCTAAATGTTGAGATGGTCGACCTTAGAGATGGTCGTCCCCGGTTTTCAGCCATAATGGAAACCGAGGACGCCCATCTCAAAACGACCAAATCCAAGCCCTTTGGTCATGGGAGGAGCCAGCATTCATAGTGCACTGGTCCCCCTGACATGCTAGAACACCAACCGGGCACCCTAGGGGACACTGCAGTGGACTTCACAAATTGCTCCCAGGTGCATAGCTCCTTTACCTTGGGTGCTGAGCCCCCCAAAACCCACTCCCCACAACTGTATACCACTACCATAGCCCTAAGGGGTGAAGGGGGACACCTGCATGTGGGTACAGTGGGTTTCGGGTGGGTTTTGGAGGGCTCACATTTACCACCACAAGTGTAACAGGTAGGGGAGGATGGGCCTGGGTCCACCTGCCTGAAGTGCACTACACCCACTAAAACTGCTCCAGGGACCTGCATACTGCTGTCATGGAGCTGGGTATGACATTTGAGGCTGGCAAAAAAGTTTTTTAAAGTTTTTTTTTTTTTTAGGGTGGGAGGAGGTTGGTGACCACTGGGGGAGTAAGGGGAGGTCATCCCCAATTCCCTCCAGTGGTCATCTGGTCAGTTCGGGCACCTTTTTGAGGCTTGGTCGCAAGAAAAAATGGACCAAGTAAAGTCAACCAAGTGCTCATCAGCGACGCCCTTCTTTTTTCCATTATCGGCCGAGGACGCCCATCTCTTAAGCATGCCCCAGTCCCTCCTTCGCTACAGTGCTGACACGCCCCCGTGAACTTTGGTCATCCCCGCAACGGAAAGCAGTTGAGGATGCCCAAAATCGGCTTTCGATTATGCTGATTTGGGCGATCCTGAGAGAAGGATGCCCATCTCCTAATCTGTATCGGAAGATGGGCGCCCTTCTCTTTCGAAAATAAGCCTGATAGTCCATCAACTTCCAACATAATTGGTTCAAAGTGGATTACAACTAAATTTAAAAAAGGAAAACAATAATGATAAAACTTCAACAAACAGAAAAGTTTTCAGATTTTTACGAAAAGAGAGATATGATAGCATAGTTTTGAGCTCTATAGATAAAGAATTCCAGATCTGGACCGCTTGATATATAAAAGAAAACTATAAAGGCTTTTTATATAAAGAAGGAAAATAAAGGAGGTGAGTACTTCCAGCTCTAGAAGTAGATGGAAATACAGGAAATGAAAATAAATGTGTTAATTAAACTGGGCATAAACCACTGAAAAGTTTATAAACCCAGCAGACAAGCTTAAAGGATATTCGAGCTTCAACAAGAAGACAATGCAATCTCATCAGATAAGGAGTGACATGATTTGATCTTTTTTTGCCAAAAATCAACTTGGCCTTGGGCAACGGGAAGTCACTTAGGGGTCCTTTTACTAAGCTGCGGCCATTTCAGGGGAGAGTACTTACCACCACCCACTGCAGTAAAGGCTCCTGTGCTAACCCAACAGTAAGCAGACAGGGCACGGCACTGGCCAATTACCGCCAGTTAAACACTGGATCTACAAAAATAGAAAAAATATTTGTAGCGCCGGAAATGGCATACCCTGGGGTAACAACTACCTCTGTGCTTTTGCAGTAACCTGGCAGTAGTTCCTGTTTGGCACACAGTAAGCGTGCATACTGGGAGCCTAAAGGTTTATAGAATACTAGCATAACTGGTCATATACAAAGTGTCCAGTAAAAAACAGAACTCCCCAACATTCCCCCCCCCCCCCAAAAAAAAAACCCTAACAAATATACTATTATTTTTAAAAATATTATTGTTATTGGTAGTACATACATAAGTACACAAGTATTGCCATACTGGGACAGACCAAAGTTCCATCAAGCCCAGCATCCTGTTTCCAACAGTGGCCAATCCAGGTCACAAATACCTGGCAAGATCCCCAAAAATGTACAAAACATTTTATGCTGCTTGTCTCAGAAATAGTGGATTTTCTTCAAGTCCAATTTAATAATGGTCTATGGACTTTTCCTTTAGGAAGCTGTCTAAACCTTTTTTAAACTCTGCTAAACTAACCACCTTTACCATATTTTCTGGCAACAAATTCCAGAGTTGAATTACACATTGAGTGAAGAAACATTTTCTCCGATTCGTTTTAAATTTACTACTTTGTAGCTTCATCACATGCCCCCTAGTCCTAGTACTTTTGGAAAGCATAAACAGAAGCTTCACGTCTACCCATTCTACTCCACTCATTATTTTATAGACCTCTATCATGTCTCCCCTCAGCCGTATTTTCTCCAAGCTGAAGAGCCCCAGCTGCTTTAGCCTTTCCTCATAGGGAAGTCGTCCCATCCCCTTTATCATTTTCGTCGCCCTTCTCTGCAACTTTTCTAATTCCACAATATCTTTTTTGAGAGGCAGAAACCAGAATTGAACACAATATTTGAGGTGCGGTCGCACCATGGAGCGATACAAAGGCATTATGGGGCAGACTCTCCACTGTTTTCCATTCCTGTCCTAATAATACCTAACATTCTATTTGCTTTCTTAGCCGCTGTAACACACTGAGCAGAAGCTTTCAACGTATCATCAACGACGACACCTAGATCCCTTTCTTGGTCGTTGACTCCTAACGTGGAACCTTGCATGGCGTAGCTATAATTCAGGTTCCTCTTTCCCACATGCATCACTTTGCACTGGCTCACATTAAATGTCATCTGCCATTTAGAAGCCCAGTCTCCTAGTCTCGTAAGGTCGTCTTGTAATTTTTCACAATCCTCTTACGAATTAACTACTTTGAATAACTTTGTGTCGTCAGCAAATTTAATTACCTCACTAGTTACTCCTATCTCTAGGTCATTTATAAATATGTTAAAAGCAGCAGTCCAAGCACAGACTCCCTAGGGAATCCCACTAACTACCCTTCTCCATTGAGAATACTGACCATTTAACTCTACTTTCTGTTTTCTATCTTTTTAACCAGTTTTTAATCCACAATAGGACACTACCTCCTATCCCATGACTCACCAATTTCCTCTGGAGTCTTTCATGAGGTACTTTGTCAAGCGCTTTCTGAAAATCCAGATACACAATATCAACCGGCTCACCTTTATCCACATGTTTGTTCACCCCTTCAAAGAAATGTAGTAGATTGGCGAGGCAAGATTTCCCTTCACTAAATCCATGTTGGCTTTATCTCATTAATCCATGCTTTTGAAGATGCTCTGTGATTTTGTTCTTTATAATAGTCTCTACCATTTTGCCCGGCACCGATGTAAGACTCACCGGTCTATAATTTCCCAGATCTCCCCTGGAACCTTTTTTAAAAATCGGCGTTACATTGGCCACCCTCCAATCTTCCGGTACCATGCTCGATTTTAAGGATAAATTACATATTACTAGCAATAGTTCTGCAAGTTCATTTTTCAGTTCTATCAGTACTCTGGGATGAATACCATCCGGTCCAGGAGATTTGCTACTCTTCAATTTGTCAAATTGCCCCATTACATCTTCTAGATCTATAGAGATTTCATTCAGTTTCTCCGACTCATCAGCTTCGAATACCATTTCTGGCACCGGTTTCTCTCCCAAATCTTCCTCGGTGAAGACCAAAGTAAAGGACTAGGTCTAGAATTTTTCCTACTCTCGTCGGCTCCTGTACCAGCTGCTCCATAAAGCAGTCCTTGATTTTGTCAAGGAATTTTACCTCCCTAGCATGCCCCGATGTTACATTTACCCAGTCAATATCAGGGTAATTGAAATCACCCATTATTATTGTGTTGCCCAGTTTGTTTGCTTCCCTAATTTCCTTCAACATTCCTACATCCGTCTGTTCATCCTAGCAAGGCAGACAGTAGTACACTCCTATCACTATACTTTTCCCCTTTATACATGGAATTTCAATCCATAGGGATTCCAAGATGTGTTTTGTTTCCTGCAGAATTTTCAATCTATTTGATTCAAGGCTCTCCTTGAACAGTCAAAATGACTGTGTCTATGATCCAACTGGCACAAAAAAGGACATATAGCAGGCAGTCATTTGTTGCACACTTGATTAACATTCAGCAGAAATTAAATGGTTTCTGTCAGTATCTCTGCTGTAGGACAGACAACATTTTGTGAAACCAGGTGCTAAAATCAATGGCAATTATTATAGAGATGTCCTACTGTAGCAAAAACTTCTGCCTGAAATTTGAGACATTTCTGAGTATTTTATTTTTCAACATGATGGAGCTCCAGCGCATCAAGTTAATGAAACAGTTGCGCTCTGAATTAATGAAATCCCAGAATTCATTGAGTCAACAGCTTGGCCTCCAAGATCTAAATCTGGTTGATTACAAAATCTGGTACACAATGGAAGAGAAAAATTAAAAGTTAAAAAGTAACAGATGTCTCAGTCCTACGCCAACAAATATCAGATGCCTGGGACAAACTTGACCAGTGAGTAATTTCTGAAGCTATTATAAGACTTTGTGATTGTGTCAAGGTTTAGGGAGGACATATTATGAATAAATTAAGAAAAAAAACCATTACACTAATGTGTTTTCAAAGGTCATACTAAGGGCCCTGTTTACAAAGGTGCACTCGTGTTTTTAGCATGCGCTAAAAATTAGCACGGGCTAACCGTGTAGATGCCCATAATATTCCTATGAGCATCTACACAGTTAGCGTGTGCTAAAAACACTAGTGCACCTTTGCAAACAGTGTCTTAAATGTTTAAATAATTGCAAAGTATTGTGAACCACACTCAGCAGATCGTGCTGTTTTTTTAGCTGCACTGGTGTTATCACAGTTTTGGTTTTTCACTGTGATTACCTGATATCGCTATTCCTTTTGATGGCGTTTTTCATTACATGTTTGGCTGTTTTGACCAGGGGCATAACCAGACTTCGGCGAGAGGGGGGTCCAGAGCCCGAGGTGAGGGGGCACATTTTAGCCCTGCCCTGGTGCTGCCGACCCCCCCCCCGGCACCGCTGACCCCCCTGCCATTGCCAACCCCGCCGCCGCCACCGTCAACTTTGCCCCCCCTGCCGACGACCCTCTCGACCCCCCTCTTGCCGCCAACTCGCCATTGCCGTTGCCTACCTTTGCTGGCGGGGGACCCCAACCCCCGCCAGCCGAGGTCCTCTTCTTCTCGCAAAAGGCTTCCTTCTGTTTCTGACATCCTGCACGTTGTACGTACAGGGCGTCAGACTCACAGAACGAAGCCTTCCAGATCAGCTGATCTGCAAGGTTTCATTCTGTGAGTCTGACATCCTGCACGTTGTATGTGCAGGACGTCAGAAACAGAAGGAAGCCTTTTGCGAGAAGAAGAGGACCTCGGCTGGCGGGGATTGGGGTCCCCCGTCAACAAAGGCAGGCGATGGTGGGTTGGCGGCAGGAGGGGTGTCGAGAGGGTCGTCGGCAGGGGGCCCAGGCCCGCCCTGGCCCCATGTAGCTACACCACTGGTTTTGACAATCACACAAGTTGATAGATTAATTCGTCCCTAAGACTCATGAGGCAGGTGCCTTCTGCGCCAAAACACAAGCAAGTTACATCAGCTTTCGCTGGCATAAATGGCTGTGCCTAAATCTAGGCGCATTCACCCAGCCTGTGTGCTATTCTATAAACCACTTCTGAATGTAGATGTGACTTATAGAATGCTGTTAGGTGCATAAATTGGACGTGCCTAGATTTTAGTTGCCATATATAGAATCTGGCCCAATACGCTCACTAACAGGGAGCCAATGCAGCTTAGCAATAAATTAAGAAATACAGAACCTAGGTGCCTAGTTTCCATTACTGAATACTAGCATAACTGGCTATCAACACGCCTACAATATAGGCACATGAATTTACACCAGCCAAAGAGCCCAGTCTCCACTCCTGTGGATGCCCACTTGCAAATAATTACTATGTAAGTTAAAAAGGGATTTGCAGAATAGCACTTAGGTGCCATACTTGCATTTATACACACAATGTGCACATACATGCATAAATGCCAGTTCTAAGCATTCACACACATAACTCACCTAGGATATAAAATTGCCCTTCACAAGTATAGGCAGTGGCCATACAGTCATGCTCCATTCAATTTTATGCATCCTAAGTCTATATGAAATTGATGGCTTATCCATTCAGCCGCTGAATATCATCACCTTTGCTCCTCCCCTAAGCAGGCTTCTAATTAAAGGGACAATATTTGGCCATTTACAGAATAATTTATAAAAAGTCGATTGAGAGGGCAAAAAGGCTGGCATTTGCACCCTGTTTTTGAAGATACAAAGGTGCCTAGGTGTCGTTATAAAATACTAGAACAAACCCTGCAATAATCACAGGTAAAACACACCTGTGTACATTTAAACCTGCTCAGGTCGCCATAACTCCGAATAATACTATGTTATTCATACAGAGGTTGATATTCAAAGTGATTTAACTGATTAGAAATGGCTCCTGGCTGATTAAATTGCCTGATTGGGGGAAAACCACTAATTTTCATCAGCACTTAACTGGTTAGTGCCTGCTGAAAATAATCGGTTAGTGTAGAGCTGGAAACTGGTTATTGGGGGGGGGGGCATTCTGGGGGTGGACTTAGGACTTGGCCAGTTAAGATCAAATACTCAGCACTTAAGGTCAACCACATAAATAGGATCGCATAAAAGTCAGTCATATCTTTATGTGGTAACCCATAGCTGGTGACGTGATAAACCCAGAAATTCAATGCTAAAACCTGGACATAGCCTAGCACTGAATTTCCGGGCATAACACTGGCAGCAGTCATCAAAATGATGATCACTGTCAGCTGAATATCAAGCCTGCAATGATTTCTCAATTAGGGCTCACAGATCTCTAGAGAATTTAAGACCCTACTGACAGGAGCTACACATTTTCCACCACCACACCAGTTATATTGTAGTATAGACCTCTTATTCCAAGGACACTTACCTCTGATATATATGGAATTACTATACCAGACCATTCTGCTGTATCAATTAACATTAATGATAATTACTTTCAATCATCAACCCCTTTGTGTAGATTCAACAATGATTTATTGCAAAACACTTCATTCCTCCAATAAAGCAAACCTCTGAGGAGTAGTTTCAAAACAATAACATCCATCATTATCCCATACATTAAGAGCGGCAATCATACATTTTATTGTAGGAAAAGATAAAAAAAGGAGGAAAAAATTATAGGAAATGGGGTCCAAAATTACTAGAAAATGAGCACATATTAGATAATAAAATTGAAGTGTTCCTTAAATTAGAAAGATTAAAATACAATTGTAATACTGTACTGGGTCAAGAGGCTGATGACTCCATTTTTATGGAAAAGGCACTATATTATATGAAAACAACTACTCAGAGATCATCTCTTGGCCAAATATTTAAAATAAAATTAAATCACATATTCCATTCTTGTTGAAAAGAAGGGTTCAAGGATTGATGAAGATTAAGCTGTAACCATCCAATTTAAACAATACTAGATGGCATGTTATTCTTCAGAAGTAGTATTTCCTGATAAGAGTTTTTAATTACTATGTTAACAATTTATATCCCTTCTATAAATCCAGATAACTGGATTTAGCTATAAAAGAAATTCAGAAAGCCATTAAATCCCTTGCTAAGGGAAAGGCACCAGGGCTAGATTGGTTAGCATTAAGTTTTTATTCAGCTTCCTCTGATTTTCTGGTTTCTAAATTGAATTACGTGTATATATATATATATATATATATATATATATATATATATATATATATATATATATCATTCCTGAAACAGGGGATGGCTATGGAGATCTTTCTTAGAAGCAAAACAGTGTTTTTTCCTAAACCTAATAAAGATCACAGGAAATTCCAAATTGAATGTAACTGGCTATCAACATGCCTAAAATGTAGGCGCATGTATTAACATCAACCAGAAATGTATTTATTTATTGCATTTGTATCCCACATTTTCCCACCTTTTTGCAGGCTCAATGTGGCTTATAATGTTCCATTATGGCATTCGCCATTCCAGGGTAAAAAAATAACAGTTGGAGTTGCATACAGAATAGGATGATAGGCATAGAAGGAAACCAGCTAGAATATAAGGTAAAGTGGTGATGTGTGGTAGTTACAATTATTGATCGTTAGCAAAAATCCATGCTAAGCTCTTGTCTTATCGCTTCAGTAAGGTCCTAGCTAGCATAATAAACATAGATCTAACTGGTTTCACAGTAGGCAGACTACCATTTAAGAATTTCTGCATACTTTGGAAAATGTGGAGCAGAATTTTAGAAAGGATGTCCAGCTCAGAATATGGATGTCCAAGTCTGTACATCAGCTATGGAAGTCCATGTTTCATGTATTTTAGAACAGAATCTGCTGGCATACAGCCTGTTCTAAAATAGATGAAAAATGGATGTCCAAGTACTGGTTATGTCCAGCATGAACATCCATTTTAGAAACTCAAAAGTCCAAACTATGAGCAGAGAAAAACAAAGGACATGGATGTCTGGGTAGCAGTATCGGACTGCCCATATTATAACATGGCCACTCATGCCATGTGGAGGAGTAATCTTCTGATTAGAGCAGCCAGCTAAAAGCCAATGTAGAGAGTTTCTCTTACTCCCTCCAGTGGAGAACTGCTCAATCGGACAGACTAAGTACCTGGTCTAAATATGGACTTTCTGGACATAGATTTCTCTACTCCTGCTGCAATAGAAGTTGATCATCCATCTTTTGACACCTCCCTAGGGTCACCCAAATCACACCTAAACCATGCCCCCTTGCCATATGGACATACATCCAAATGCTGGCTTTTAGATTGTCTTTTAGATTGTCTTTTAGATTGTAAGCTCCTTGAGCAGGGACTGTCCTTCTATGTTAAATTGTACAGCGCTGCGTAACCCTGGTAGCGCTTTAGAAATGTCAAGTAGTAGTAGTAGTAGTAGTAGTATAAAGCATATGGGGACAGACTTAAAGATCTCAATATGTATACTTTGGAAGAAAGATGGGAGAAGGGAGATATAATAGAGAAGTTTAAATACATCTATGGCACAGGAAGTGACCCTGTCACCTTAGAGAAGTTGTGTGGGGCTGTAGTGAGGCCAAACGGCAGAGCTCGAAACTTAGAAGTGCTGTCCCAGGATGCAAAAACAGATGAAGTGCTTGTGAGCAGCTCTGATGGGAAAGAACAGTTAGTCCTCTGTCAAACCCAGGACTGGGGACCCCAGGATTGAGACCATTTAGGCTCAACTAGGAGGTACAGCCTTAGCCTTCACAACCAGAAACTAGGCCTGGGGCCTATTGCACCAGCCTGAACAACCTACCATCTGCTAGAGGTTGAGAAAATACCAGAGAATTCCAGGGAGAGCACCAGCTTATATACTGGTGACATCACTGGAATAAGTCATTTTTTCTACCTACATCTGCTTTTACTTTTTCTACCCACAAGAAGTCTCTGATTTCTTAAAGTGGATTGTGCTTGTGAAGAGGAAATGTCTTAGCCTCAAGACTTTTCTTAATAACTAGAAATAATGTTACACCATTTTCCCTAAATAGGAGGGAGTGTAAAGGATATAAAGATTCTGTCTCTTGGAGACAGCTTGGCAGTGATCTCTATTACCTGTACCAGTGTCAGGTGTGTCAACTTTTGACTCAGAAAGCTCATGCAGTTTCTAGAAACCAGGGTTGATCCTTTTGCCTAGTAACAGCAATAAGAGACACCCCTGTGAAGAGAAACTGAGGGACTATAAAACCCTAATCCAAGGGAGTGGCCTTGTGTTTAGCTTCTGCTCCCTGTTCCCTGCATGGTAAAGCAAGGGGAGCTTATGACTGACTGACTAACACAGCCAGTGCACATGGGAGGGAAGCAGTGAAAGAAACAGGGACATAAACTATCAAGTTGCTGTACTAATTCCCAAGTATGTTTTGGATGTGGACCAGACCGCCACACTGCCTTCAGAGGTGAAAATAAGGAGAGGAGCAATGAAAACCATCCATCCAAGGTTCTCAACCCAGTCCTTGGGACACACTCAGTCAGGTTTTCACAATACCCACAATAAACATACATGGAGGCAGTGCATGCAAATTTATCTCATGCATATTCATTGTGGGTATCCTGAAGACCAGACTGGCTAAGTATGTCCCGAGAACTGGGTTGAGAGCCCCTGATCTAGGAGAAGCACCAGGACAGAGAACCCCAGTAATGAGTGCCATTAGGGAAGAGACCAGCTACCAGAACTGAGTAGCTGCAGGCTCAGAGACCAGATCCCAGTAATATCATCTACTTCAGCCCTCACTGGCTACAGAGTCCAGAGGGAGAAACAAAAGCAAAGAGACCTTTTTTCTGCAATTAATCTCTTTCTATGGCAGAGAAGTCATTAGATATAACTACTATATTTTAAGAGATTGTAAGTGTGGAATATACCTTTTTATCATAACTGTGAATGTAAGTAATTTTTGGTGGAGTGTCCCAAAGTTTACCTGCCTCATCCTCATTAAGTAAACATTGGTTGCAGTTTGCAACTATAAGCTTGGACTGAATGACAGGAGAGTATGGCCATCCCAAGGACTGTGCAGGCAGTGAGGCCACACAGGGCACAAGAAAGATAGAGGTGCAAAAATGGCTTCCCTTCCAATATCTCCACTGCGGTGCTCGTGGTGCAGTGAGAGGGCCAAGGGCACATCACACAGGTTGTGTTTTTGATTCAGGATGCTCCTGTAGGAGAATATGAAGTGAGTGGATTTATTGTGCCTTCTGGTCTTCCAGCTTACTGGCCCCAGCCATGACCTCACAAATAGTCCTAAACAAATATTCAAGGTAAGCCACCCTGATCTCACTGGACGCACATACGCTCACAAGATAGACACCAATAAATACATGATACCACTACCCATACTCCTAATATAGCCCCCACATGGCCCCTGTCACATGACTGACATGTGGAGGGGCATAATCGAAAGGGACGCCTATGTTTTGTTGAGGACATCCTTGCAAAACATCCCAATGGAGGGGCAGGGAAACCTATATTATCGAAACAAGAGAGACGTCCATCTTTCGTTTTGATAATACGGTCAGGGACGCCCAAATCTTGAAATTTTGGTTGTCCTTAGAGATGGTTATCCCTAGACTTGGTCGTTTCTGATTTCCGGCGATAATGGAAACCAAGGATGCCCATCTCAGAAATGACCAAATCCAAGCCCTTTGTTCGTGGGAGGAGCCAGCATTTGTAGCGCACTGATCCCCCTGACATGCCAGGACACCAACCGGGCACCCTAGGGGGCACTGCAGTGGACTTCATAAAATGCTCCCAGGAACATAGCTCCCTTACCTTGTGTGCTGAGCCCCCAAAACCCACTACCCACAACTGTACACCACAATAGCCCTTATGGGTGAAGGGAACCACCTAGATGTGGGTACAATGGGTTTCTGGTGGGTTTTGGAGGGCTCGCTGTTTCCTCCACAAACGTAACAGGTAGGGAGGGGGATGGACCTGGGTACGCCTGCCTAAAGTGCACTGCACCCACTAAAACTGCTCCAGGGACCTGCATACTGCTGAGATGGACCTGAGTATGACATCTGAGGCTGGCACAGAGGCTGGCAAAAAATATTTTTAAGATGTTTTTTGAGGGTGGGAGGGGGTTAGTGACCACTTGGGGAGTAAGGGGAGGTCATCCCCGATTCTCTCCAGTGGTCATCTGGTCATTTTGGCCAACTTTTTGTGCCTTTGTCCTAAGAAAAGCAGGACCAGGTAAAGTCGTCCAAGTGCTCGTCAGGGACACCCTTTTTTTCCATTATGGGTTGAGGACGTCCATGTGTTAGGCATGTCAAAGTCCCGCCTTCGCTACACCTCTGATACGCCCCCTTGAACTTTGGCCGTCCCTGCGTCAATAAGCAGTTCGGGATGTCCAAAATCGGCTTTCGATTATACCAATTTGGACGGCCCTGGGAGAAGGATGCCCATCTTCCGATTTGTGTGGAAAGATGGGAGTCCTTCTCTTTCGAAAATGAGCCTGATAGTTTGTGTCTTCCTACATAGTGTTCCACACTCATATACATGAGTTTGCAAATGGAGAAAGGGAAAATACACAATTCCATTCCATTATTTATATCCTCCTTAAATCAACCAAGGAATCAAAGCAGGTTACATAAAAAGAATACATCAATTTTTAGACAGGACGCAAGTATTTATCAAATAATACTTCAAACCCTTTCTAAACTTTAAGTAAAAAAGGAATAGTCTGAATATAAACAGGAATAATATTCCATATCTTACAAGACTGATACGCAAACTGACTATCATGAAAGTGCTTATAGCACACATCTTTAACTGAAGGAAAACCAAATCTCATAAATGAACTAGAATGGGCCATTATCCTACCAGAAGGAAAAGTTAATAACTGACCATGAGAAACTGGACAACAACCTTTAAAGATCTTATAAACCAATCAGGGCCACTTTAAAATTCACCCAAGCTCTCACCAGCAACCAATGAAGTTCTTTCAAGAAAGGTGATGCCTGATCGTACTTCCTAGGTCTGTATATTAATTTTGCTGCAGTGTTTTGCATCAATTTGCAGTATAGTCTCGATTATGTGATCTCTGCTAATCTGACCATCCGGCATATTCTGACAGACCCCCCCCCCCCCCCCCCCACCCTCAACTTCTTTTTCTGTTTTCCAGGGTAGTGGCACAGAGGGAAGTTTCACACCTGAGACAATCAGTTTGACCCTGGGACCCTGCTTGAACTGCAAAACAGCACCATTATGAGCCGGGACCCTGCTTTTACTGCACATTGTGTTTTACTGTCCTTTACTGCAACATTTTAAATAGGAACTAGGTACGTAATAAATTATGGTACTGTACTTTTATTCTTCCCCTTCAGATCTGTAGAAAATCACTTCTGAAATGGTCAGTCAAAGAGGAAAATAGTTTTTGATCTATAGAGCACACATTTGACACTTGAGAAAGAATTGACAAGGGTGAATCCATCCAAAAAACCTGCAACAGAGCTGAGAGTGGAAAGCGTAACAGTTCTTCACTGAAAAAGGCAACACAGTGAACTGGAGAAATGGGGCTCAAATTATGCCTCTATATTTTCATTGGGCACTAGAAAAACTATGAAAACATTGGAATGCGAGAAGGTGCGTGAAGCCTTATTCCTGTGGTTCACACAGCAAAGAGACAAAGACATACTTATATCAGAACCTATATTGCAAGAGAAAGTCCTGTTTTTTTTTTCAAAAGGAATTCAATGAAGGTGACCTTGATTTCACTGCTAGTATGGGGTGGTTTAATCATTGGAAGAAAAGATATGGAATAAGGCAGCTGTACAGAAAAGCTGTCAGCGAATTCTGAGGAATTTGCCACATTCAAAGTGAAATTTCAGCATCTCCTTAGGTTATCAATAGAAATCAAACAAAATAAAACATGGAAAAGAAAATAAGATACCTTTTTTATTGGACATAACTTAATACATTTCTTGATTAGCTTTCGAAGGTTGCCCTTCTTCATCAGATCGGAAATAAGCAAATAAGCTGACAGTGTATGTAAGTGAAAACATTCAAGCATTACTATAACAGTCTGACAGGGTGGGAGGATGGGGTGGGTAGGAGGTATGCATGGGGACATCAAAGCATATCATTGATATTCTAACAGGATGGGTGTGGATAGGTGAGGGGTGGGGTGATCAACAGAGACATACAGCTTTATGGTTTATAATGGACTAGGAACCCCAGATCCTTGTTAAGTCCTTTCTGTTGGGTGTTAAAATGTTCAATCATTCTGACTTCAAAGGTCTTACGTTCTTGTATGGTTTTAAAGTTACCTTTCAGTATTCTCACTGTGAAATCACTGGTACAGTGTCCTGGTTCTGTGAAGTGCTGTCCCACCGGGGTGGGGGCCCTACTGGCTGTATTGTTCATGTGATGTCTATGTAAATTGAATCTTGTCTTAAGCATCTGGCCTGTATCTCCAATATAGCATCCTTCGTTACATTTTTTACACTGAATGATATATACCACATTGGAAGATGAGCAAGTGAAAGATCCCTTTATGTTGAATACCTTTCCTTTGTGGATAACTGTGGGGTCCTGTGAAATATTTTGGCATAGTTTGCAACTGGATAAATTACAGGGACGTGTGCCCTTCTGTTCCTTTTCAGTCTGTGATGGAAGTTTACTTCTGATTAGCTTGTGTTTTAAGTTGGGTGGCTGTCGGAAGGCCAGTACTGGTGGGGATGGGAATATCTCTTTCAGTAATTCATCCTCCTGGAGTATAGGTTGTAGATCTCTTATGATTTTCCTCAGTTTTTCCAGCTCTGGATTGTATGTCACTACAAGGGGGATTCTGTCTGTGGATTTTTTCTCCTTGTACTGTAGCAGATTCTCCCTGGGTGTTTTGAGGGAGGAGGCAATATTCTTGGAGATTATTTTGGGGTTGTAGCCTTTCTGTTTGAAGGATGCAGTCAGGCTTTTAAGGTGTCTGTCTCTGTCCCCTGGGTCAGAGCAGATACGGTGGTATCTTGTGGCTTGGCTGTAAATGATGGATCTTTTTGTATGTGAAGGATGGAAGCTGGAGTTGTGGAGGTAGCTGCATCTGTCTGTGGGTTTCTTGTATATAGATGTTTGTATACAGCCATCATTGATTGAGACCATGGTGTCCAAAAAATTGACTTTTTCTGGGGAGTAGTCAATTTTTAATCTGATTGTAGGATGGTATGTATTGAAGGCAGAATAAAATTGTTTCAGAGTTTCTTCACCCTCCGTCCAAATCATAAAAATGTCATCGATGTACCGGTAGTATTTTAGAGGTTTGGTCTGGTGTGTATTCAGAAATTTCTCTTCCAGCTCAGCCATAAAAAGGTTGGCATATTGGGGTGCTGTGCCCATCGCAGTGCCCATTATTTGTAGAGAGATATCATTGTTAAAGCGGAAGTAGTTGTGAGTTAAAATGAATTTGATTAATTTTGTAATAGTTTCTGGTGAGTATTGATGGTCCAGTGTGGATTTTTTTCGGAGTCTTCCACATGCAGCTATGCCATCCACATGTGGAATGTTGCTGTATAGTGATTCTACATCCATCGTGACCAGAAGGGTGTTAGGTAGTAGTTGCTTGATATTTTTCAATTTATTCAGAAAGTCTGTGGTGTCCTGTATGAAGCTGTTAGTTTTGTGTACGAGAGGTTTCAGAATTCCCTCTATGAATCCAGATATTTCTTCCGTGAGTGTGCCAATACCTGATATGATTGGTCTGCCAGGGTTTCCCAGTTTGTGGATCTTGGGTAGCATGTAGAATGTGCCCACAGCAGGCTGGTTTGGTATGACTTTCTTCAGGTGAGGTTGCGCTTGTGTAGGAAATGTTTTGATAAGGTCTTTCAGCTGTTTTGTGTAATCCTGTGTGAGGTCCTCAGTTAGTTTCCTGTAGTATTTATTGTCTGAGAGCTGTGTGTGCCCCTCTTCAATGTATTTTTGTATGTCCATAATTACCACTGCGCCTCCTTTGTCTGCGGGTTTGATGATAATGCGTTTGTTAGTTTGCAGGGTTCTTATGGCCGCTCTTTCTGGTGGGGTAAGATTGTACAGGATTCTCTTTCGTTTGTTGGAAAGTTGGGATTTCACCCTATGTCTGAAACTTTCTATGTAATTATCCAGCTTGTAGTTTTGTCCCTCCTGTGGGGTGAAATAAGTGTTCTTTTGTTTAAGACTGTATTCCAGTCTGTTTGGTGTCCCTTTATTATAGAAATGTGTTTTAAGGCGCATCTCCTTAAAAAGGCATTTCAAGGGACCAGATATGCAACTGTGATGAAACTGGGTTAAATTTTAAAATGTTGCCATCAAGAACTCTCCAAACAGAGAGGGCGATCAGTATACATAGAAAGTACACAAACAAAAAAAAGCAACACTGGGCCTTCAAGACTGAGACAATAGGAGTATTTTTTTATTGATCATTTATCAATAAAATATTCCTGTTGTCTCAGTCTTGAAGGCCCAGTGTTGCTTTTTTTGTTTGTGCCATCAAGAACTCTTGCATCATTCTTGAAGACAGATGAGCAAGAAGAGCTAACTGACAATGATGTGATTGCTCTGGTGAACAGGAATGGGAATGGAGATAATGCCGATGAAGACACCTCGAGTGAGGCTGAACATAGAATTGTAAAAGTCAGTCATAGTGAAGGCGTCAAGGCAATCGAGGTTACACTGGCATATGTGGAACAGCAAGAGGAAGTGACAGCTACCGATATAATGTTATTGATAGGCTGGCATGACTTTGCAGTGAGGAAGAGAAAACTAATATTAATCACAACATTTTACAAAACACCTTTATAATTTATGTTTACCAGTTGCACTGCTACTAGGTATACAGTACGGTACGTACTTTTTCTGACTCTGTTTTTTACAGTTCAGTATTGGTCTTATTTTATGGTATAGTACAATGATTACAGTATGTTTTTGCACTCCAACCATGCTGCAGATTGTGTTATAGGGCTGTTAATAAAGAATTTGTAAAAATTAGGAACTCTGTGCCTTTGTTTATGCATTTTGTAAGGGGTACAAAAAAACAGAAGAAACCAGTCTTCGCAAAAAAAACAACAGAAAACAAAACAACGAAGATGACTCACAGAAATAAAAATAAAAATAAAATAGCCCAAAAATAAAAATTATCAAATTATCAAAATGTAAAAATAATCACAGAATATGTATTTAAAAATATAAATACATTAAATAGATGACACTTTGGTTGTAAAAATTAAAAAAATAAACTTTATTAGCCAAAAGATAGCAGGGAGAAAGGGACTCGACACAGCTGTGTTTCGGCCATACAGGCCTGCGTCAGGAGTCTTCTCACCGTATGTTGATTATAATGCATTCATTGACATAAGACGCTGCCCGATCTTTCCCGCTTGACTTTGTTTTGGGCAGGACTTAACGCTACAATATCCAAAAGAGATATATATATATTTCTCCAATAATTGGATAGAATTTATAATCAACATACGGCGAGAAGACTCCTGACGCAGGCCTGTATGGCCGAAACACAGTTGTGTCGAGTCCCTTTCTCCCTGCTATCTTTTGGCTAATAAAGTTTATTCTTTTAATTTTTACAACCAAAGTGTCATCTATTTATTGTATTTATATTTTTAAATACATATTCTATGATTACTTTTACATTTTGATAATTTGATTATTTTTATTTTGGGGCTATTTTATTTTTTATTTTTGTTTCTGTAAGTCATCTTCGCTGTTTTGTTTTCTTTTGTAAGGGATAACCATTGTTTTCCAAATTATTCAACCTTTTAATTATCTGACAATGGGCCGTTCCCGGTTACGTCAGATAATCGAGACTGTACTATATTACTAATTGTATAATTTATTGTGTAACCCCTGGATCTGTCAGAATGTGTGTGAAGTGGAGGAAGGGATTGCGTGTCGATGTCTGTGTGTCTGGGGATATGTGATGCCTATGGATTTTGCAGAGTGTGTGTGTGAGGATGGTAGTGTGGGTGGGGCGTATGGGGGATTTGTGATGTGTGGTTGAGGGCAGGTGGGTGGTGATGTGTGGGTGTAGGTATGGGTGGTATCTGTGGAGGGAGAGTTTGGGCAGGGGTGGGAAGTGGGTGTTTGAGTATATGTGTGTATGGAGGAGAATGAGGGGTGTAGGATACTGGAAGTGGAGAGGTGTTCAAGCATTTAGACTTTAAATCAGCCTCCTTCTACTAGCACTCTCCTTTTCTGTCCATCTCCCTTCCTACTACTACTACTCATCATTTCTATAGCGCTACTAGACGTACGCAGCGCTGTACACCTGAACATGAAGAGACAGTCCCTGCTCGACAGAGCTTACAATCTAATTAGGACAGACAAACAGGACAGACAAGAGATAAGGGAATATTAAAGTGAGGATGGTAAAATAAGGGTTCTGAACAAGTGACTAAGGGTTAGGAGTTAAAAGCAGCATCAAAAAGGTGGGCTTTTAGCTTAGATTTGAAGACGGCCAGAGATGGAACTTGACGTACTGACTCAGGAAGTCTATTCCAGGTATATGGTGCAGCAAGATAAAAGGAACGGAGTCTGGAGTTAGCGGTGGAGGAGAAGGGTGCAGATAAGAGAGATTTACCCAGTGAACGGAGTTCCCGGGGAGGAATGTAGGGAGAGATGAGAGTGGAGAGGTACTGAGGAGCTGCAGAGTGAATGCACTTGTAAGTCAATAAGAGGAGTTTGAACTGTATGCGGAAACGGATAGGAAGGCAGTGAAGTGACTTGAGGAGAGGGCTAATATAAGCATAACGACACTGGCGGAATATTAGTCGTGCAGCAGAATTTTGAACAGATTGAAGTTTTTTTTCGTTGGACCCTTTCTGTACTGTTACTCTGTCCATCCATCTACATGGATGGACAGAGTAACAGTACAGAGAAAAAAAAACAAAGTCCTAAGTGCAGCAAAAAGCACCAGGAGCCTTAAAAAAAATGGGACACAGTTCTCTTTATTATAAAAATCGATATTCCAATGTGGACCCGACACGGTCCGTGTTTTGGCATACTACGCCTGCGTCAGGGGTCAAAATATACTCATATGAGATGAATTCTATATGCAGCAATCAAATTCCCTTTTGTTCTACAAAATAGTTGCTCGATGCATTGAAGTCGTAGAGTCCTTCCGTTCCTTACTGCAGGATGGCTAGAGACAGACAGACCTTTTCCAACAACAGGCAGTATCACTTGACAGAAACATTCCTAAAATTGCACATCCATGAGTGTGCAGAGAAGGCAGCAAAAAGATTGAGACATCCATTAACTTTTGCCTGCTATCAGGATGTACTAGTTTTAGTTGCTTGTTTTTTTGTTTGTTTTGTTTTGCTTGTTCCTAAACAGGAGATGGAAGCAAGAAAACCAATCAAGAAAAGATATCTGGGAGCTAAAAGCGTCAGGATGAGAAGATTGCTTTGCTAGTTTAAATGGAAAACTCTCCTAGTTTAGGTCTATGGGATACTTGCAAGGCATGGCAATGAAGGCTAAAAGTACTCTGCAGAGATTTCAGAATGAGTAACAGAATCTGGCCGTGTTATCAGTCAATTTCCGAGGAACTTGGCAGCAAACAGGGTTGTAGCTTATTAACTTAGAGTCAACTAGGAACATACTGCAGATGGACACAACTGCACAGCACAGAAAGGAGTTAAGGAGGGAAGCATAGTACCAACAATGGCATAGCTAGGACTGAATGGGCCCCCGAGCAGAAAAATTAAGATGGGCACCTATAACACTGAATAATGAAATATGGCATTTTATCAGGAAATGGACAGTTTTCAATCCCGACGCATGATCACACCCTAACATTTTGTCTGAATCACCCCAACCTATTTACCGATACTTCTTTACTGTACTTGTCACTGCAATAGTACCCCTATACTGTATTTGTTCACACCGGAGTCTGTAACCACCTCTCTGGAATTACGTAAGCCATTTTGAGCCTACTAATAAGTGGGAAAAGGTGGGATACAAATGTAACAATTAAATACAATAAATAAATAACACTACTTCTCCCAAGGTAGTGAGGAGGGGTGGGGGGGGGGGGGGGGGGAGGTGATCCTTCAGACCTCCAGTAACCAAACCCTGTAAAACAAACACTTTCCAGACCCATATCGAAACAGTCATAGTGAAGCAATACTAATGTCCAGGACTCAAACAAAACAGCACCCTAGAATAATCATATACTGCTTCCTGGAAAAGCAGAACAAGTCAGATTGCTACAGATCCCTACACAGAAACTAAACACTAGCAGAATGCCCCACTTCTGTCACTCCTGCAAAATACAGACAAAGCCCCAAATACAGAATAAGCAACTGCTGCTAACTAGCACTAACTGGAGAGCAAACCTATTTCTTTCTGTACTGTGTTTTTACAACACAAAGTTATCGGGGTTGCACATTTTTAAAACCTGACATAGTCCAGTCACTTAAAATGTGCTCTCTATTTGTTGTCTGCACAGTTTATTTTACTACTCTGCGTGGTCCCAGCCTCTCCTTTCAACTTTTCATCATCATTTTTTTTCTTACTTCTCTTGTCTGCCTTTGCTCTCAGTGCAGGACAGGAGTCCAGCAGCCCTTACCAGTGGGCGGGGCCCAGGCTATATGCTGGGCTCCCTCAGTGGTAGCTACGCCCTTGGTACTAGAACAAAACAGCAGTGCACAGCTGGTTTAGAAAAATAAAACGTCTACCAGCAACATCAGGAAGCAAATGGGCCATTAAAGGCTTTCTCTTTACCTCTCTCCCCCCCCTCCCCCCCACCTCTCGTAAGTAACCTAAGAAAGCAAAGTTTGACAGCTCAGCAGAGTTTACAGGAGAGTCCCTCCCCCTTTTCCCCCTTTTGTTCACTCTTTTCATTCTGCTCCCGGTTGCACGGTGGTCCCCACTGGAAACAGCCAGTGCTCGGTCGCATCTGATCCCCCCTCCAGCACCTCCCCGCAGCCTGCCCGTAGGAGGAGGGAGCCCTACACGTTCACTGAAGGAAAAACCGGTCACACCGTCTGCTGAAGGCTGATCATTTGTGTCATCGGGCAAACTTTTGAGAAGTTTTTAACAAGACTCGGATGCTCTTTCTCACTCGCTTTGCTTACGGTGCATTAATAACTTTTTTTTTTCCTTTTCTTGACTTAATTTTTATTATTTCCTGATTTGTCATCCGCTAACTTTTGCCTGGTATCGAGATGTGCCAGTGCCGGAACGCCTGGTGCAGGTGGACAGAAACTGGCGCACTCGGAAGGTGATGCAGAGAGGCGCCTTGTCCTTGTCCGCAAAACAAAGGCAGGAGGGAGGTGGAAGCTTTCCACACACCACCGACTCTGGCTACTGCTGTCTGGCGATGGGCAACCTGCGAAATCACCCAGCGCCCCTCTGACAGGATGCACGGCCATGTGGGACGCGCGGAGAAAATCATCCGGATGCACGATTGGATTTTTATCCTCCTAACGTGCATTTTCCCACTATGCGCTTGAAGACTGGAAGACGAAAGCAGCCCCTGCTTTTCTACTCCCCCTGTCACCACAGAAAAAGGTAACGTTTAACTGGTTGCTTTGGATGCCGCTGTATGTGTATTTCCAGGTGTTGCACGGGTCCCCCTCCAGGTTGTATATGCAGACTGGGTGAATGGCCCTCCCTCCATGTGCACATTGGATTTGCAGTGTAAAGATGACAGTAGTGGGGGTACTGGCTGGATTTTCTGTGGTGAGCCTCATGACCTTCGGCTACCTGTCTTTGGATAGTCTGAAGAACTCCAGCCTGGAAGGGAAAGACGCCCCAGGCAGGATCCAATCTGGGGAGGAACCGCAGCAGACGCAGCCGAACCCTCAGCCTCACATCATTTTCATCTTGGCGGACGATCAAGGATTCCGAGACATTGGGTACCACGGATCGGAGATCAGAACTCCCACACTGGACAAGTTAGCTGCTGAAGGGGTTAAACTGGAAAATTACTATGTTCAACCTATTTGCTCACCATCCAGAAGCCAATTTATCACTGGAAAGTAAGTTCACTTATGTTGCCTCTTCTTTCTAGTAATATGCACCTACAGTGTCAGTGATTGGATGAGTTTTCGGTTTCGGTGTACCTGCTTTTATTAGCTAGATGTAGCTTTTACTTACCTGGCCAGGGCTTTGTAGTAAAAGCACATTCATAAGCTTAATCTTGCTTTGTTACCAGCCTTACTATACTAGCCTACCTAGTTCAAATCATTATGTAAGCTCTTGACAGTAGTCTCTTAAAATACTGTTGCGAGTTGAGCACTGCTGTTATATAGCGTTTAAATGCAATTCACCTATCCACTGTAAAAATAAAAATAGATCTAATATATAATTTTGGACACTTGGTTTTCAAAGAATCCAAATTCTAATTTTGTATCCTGGCTGGAAACAGATCACTTTTATTTTAAAATGCACAACGCATGGAACTGTTACAGCAAATTTTAATACAGTGAATACCTCAGGATACTTAATATTTTCTAAAATCCTGATTCCTTGCTGTGTCTTTGCACGGACAAATAACTTTCTTTTAGTGTGACTAACTCCCATTATGGTAAATATTTCCAGAGCAGAACATAATACACACCCTCAACGTTTACTTCTGTAACGAAAGTGATTCATAATTGTGTTACAGGCATTAGGACGGGCGTGAACTCTTTACCCGCTACAGTTTGTATCTGTTATGATTTTTCTCATGTTACAGGCACACTGGGAGAAACCAGCCTCCCCTGATGTACTGAAATTCTTAGGGCATATAGAAGGTCATTGTTCAGAGAGGTTCACCGCACCATACAACTGACCAAGGTTTTACACTCCTAGCATGCAGGGTGCCCATTCATAACTTTCTAGGAGCCTGCTGTGCTTGGCTAACAGGGATCCTTGTTCCTTGTGAATGAATTGTTCTGATGCTGTTGCATAATAGTATGAAGTAGTGTGATAAAAATAATAAATAAATAAAAAGGCAGCTGTTCATACATGCCTTATAAGATTAAAAGAAGCGTAAACTATTTTGTTTTGCTTTCCTTCTTTAAGCTTTCCAACATGGAGGGTGTTAGAAGTAATTATATAAAAAAAGGATTCATGTCCATGTTGCCACAATAGTGCTCCAAAAAATGGGATAGAAGTTTACAAAATCCAATATGCAGGAAAACCAAAAACAATTTGCCAGTATTTTAGAGAACTAAGCCCCCCCCCCCCCCCCCCCCCCCCCCCGAACATGTCCATTGCTTTCTATGGGAAACTGTTTTTTAAAACTGAAACCCACCCAACAGGAGCTGAGTTTGGTAAGTCCAATTCTCTCTGGGATATAACTGTTGAACAGTTGCAAGTGTCTTGTGTCCGAATGATCTTTGTATGATGCTCCAGGATGTGGTGTTAGAGAATTGCCTGAATTACTGTCATTTGGTTTACCTGAGTCTTCTAAAACTTTATTTGCATGTCACTCAAATGGCTAAGAACATGGCAACTAGAGTTTTGGTTGGTTGAAGCCTATGTGGCCACATAACTCCTATTTTGGAATGGTTACCTGTTGAGCAGAGGCTAAATTTCAGTTAAACAAACAGCGACTCTGTATGTTGACGCTTTTTCTACTGGCACAATTACTGGGTTTTATGCCTGGGCCTTCAGATGCCTAGAGAGATAAAGGGAACTCAGAGCCATGAGCTGGACCTGGAAATCAGGTGCATCCCATCTCTACATCTGAAAAGACCTAGAAGTGTGGCAGGAAGGATCTATCTCCCAGCAGAATGGTACATTATGCTACATTTCTGAACTGGAGAGGACATATATATTTGCATTTTTGAGGCCCATGTTGGGTGTTGTCTGACTCTTATCACACTATACACTGATGGTGCTGGCTTAAAGTGCCAAATACCTTATTGCAGAAATAAAATAATTGAAGCAGAGGAATGAAGTACCTAGCCCAGGACTCTAACAGGAATTAAGGAAGAAGGAAAGATAACTGAGCAGAACCTCAGGTAAAAGGATACCAAGATCGGCATCCACTGTATCTACCAGCTTATCCTTATTGCTTTATACTTTTGAATTAATTTTTTGGACTGTAAAATACTTTATTTTGAGGACCACCAATAAAGGTGTTTTATTTATATGTACTCATGTTTGTCCACTTGTCGTTTTGTTTAATTTTGTCTTTCGATAGCTTAGTCCTTAAATGCTGCCTCTTCCTATTCACCAGGACCCTTACTTTATTTTGCTGTTTTTCTGTTTCTCTGTCTGTGAAAGCCCCAGTTGTATACTTCCTTCTTTCTTTTATGTAGGACCTCCAGGGTCACCTCACCTCTTTGTGAGAGGTTCCCTACAGATATAAACAGGGTGGAATCGGTCCAGAAGGAAGCTACTGAGATGTTTAGAGGTCTTTTCATAAATTGTATGGGAGGTGTGGGCAAATGTTTTGCCTCTGGGACTGTATTGGATCATAGTCTGAGTCATGAAGTTGGAACAGTTCAGGGGATGGTGGAAAGATCCTCCAACCCCAGTAAGTGTAGGAAATCAGATTCATATAACTTTGTTATGGTTAGTTTTGGGGTAGCATAACAATTTGACGTGTGTTTCCAAAGTAATACATTAAGGTGGTAATTTCATAAAGGCTTTTTCAGACATATATGCAAGCAAGTAAAATGTCACTTACAAAATTGTCCCATGCATGAAAGTACTGTGATGACAGAATGTGCATAATTTTATGCAATTGGATGCAGATATGCTTGGGGAGATATTTTGGGCAGAGTCATGATTTCCACATGTTTATAAAATACGCATATATGTGTGTTCTTTACATTTGAAAATTTACACCTGTTTCCACACAGTATAAATGTATGAAACCTTCATTCTAGCTGCAATTTTGACTGCTTTGATGTGGCTGTTTTAAAAGACACTTGATATAGACGCCTAAGTGTCTTTGTAAGTCAGGCTTAAACAGGTGCCTACCTGACCTACCACTTAGGCAAACTGTTAAAAAAAACCCTTTTAGTAGCTATACTTTTTTTTCAAAAAGTAAAAAATTATTACAGATCATTTGCACTGTCCCTCTGCTTGTCACTTTTACCTTTCCTCTTCCCCTTGATTTTTTTTCTACTTTGCATTGCCTGGTTGTGTGGAATGGAGGCATTCCTTGAGATATACAGTTTGGATAAACCACCTTTATACAAAGACAGTCATTATAGAAGGGTTACTTGCAATTGAGATGTGCATAAACTAGCATTTAAATGTTTTTCTTGCATAAACGTTTAAGTTGCCATTTTGCAAAGCCAGGCTATGCACATCAAAAACCCAAGTGCATGCAAATAGCAAGGGGGTCGGGTCTGTGCCTGCTTTGGGCAGGACTAAAGCATACCTAGAAGATACTCGATTATTCCTATTTCAGAAGGGGAATAAATGTAGATGTTCTAGTAGATTGACATCAGGATTTCCACCTGCTACCAAGGATGTTTAGATTTTGGAAAATTGCTCCAATTGAGCAGCATTGCCCTAGAGGAATTAGGAGAGGAAGCCCACTGAATCCCTCAGTGACTTTTGTCCTCCCGAAAAGTCAAAATATCAAGGGATAATGGACTATCATGTGACAGCATCAGGAACATACGTGTTTATATTCCAAACTAACAAAGATGTTTATGTTCACTAAGACTTGATATACTGCCTTTACTCGATGGAGAGCAAAGCGGTTTACAAAATAAAGAAAATTTATACATAAAAGCTCAAGAAATGGAATACCAATATAAAGGCTCTGTTTACTAAGGTTAGCTAGCGTTTTTAACATGTGCACAAAATTACCGCATGCTAACTGTGTAGAGGCGCCCATAGGAATATTGTGGGCGCCTACACAGTTAGCGTGTGCTAATGGATAACACACTAAACGCACTAACACGCCTCTAGCTTTAGTAAATGGGAAAGAACATACTTCCTGTTCATACGTCTTTCGACGTATGAGCAGGTCCCTTGAGAAAGCGGCAGTGAAACAGGTGCCTGTCGGGATCAGCTGAGCCTTCAGTTAAGTGACATTGCTTTGGATCATTCTGTTGAAACATTTCAAAGTATTGATATTGCCATAATTGAATAACAAAAAATAAAAATATACAAAAACATTTTTTTCGTACAAGGAGGGTTTTATTTTTTTTTGGTCAATGATGATTCAAGTCACAGATGGGATTTTTCATTTCCTAGAAGTTGCTATTTAGTGGCATATGAGACCCCCCCCCCCCCCACCCCATTATTATATATTACACATTTAAGTGAACATTGAGTCTATGTTAGAGTTGAAACAGTATCAGTGGTGGCATTAGATGATCATGGGCTGCAGGAGGGATTTTGCGGACCATTGTGAATTGTTTCATTCCTGCTTGGCATTGAACAAAACTTTCTGAACTAGAAAGCCAGCTCTGGCTCACATGCTGAAATTTGCCTGCTTCTGTAATACGTGGACTGACTTAAATATCTAGAAGAAATGAGAGCTAACATAGATATAACAGAGACATGTAAATACTTCCAAGGTATAAATTCCCAGGGACCAAACCTCTTTCAATTGGAAAGGAGCTCTGAAATGAGGATGAAAGAGGGTAGACATAGGACTAATTTAAAGGAATATTTCTTTATGGAAAGCTGGTGGATGCATGGGACAGCCTCCCAGTGAGGTGGTGGAGACAATAATGGTATCTAAATTCAAGGAAGCATTGGTTAAACACAGAGGAACTGTGAGGGAGAAAAGGGATTGTGGAGCTTAATAGCTGATGTGGATGGGCATACAGAGTATGCTGTATATTCTTTATCTGCTTTCATTTTTCTCTTTTTTTCTATGTAACTATTTTGCTATGATACTCATTTCCAGTAACGACTACAGCAATACAGCCCAAGGATTGGTTAGTATGTCCACTAAAAGGTTGATAGTGAGTAATCTGAAGTTGAAGGTTGGGAGTGAAAGGAGGCAATCTAGCTCCTGCTTCCCTGTGAAAGCATGTGGTAGAATGAGGCGGCAACATGCTGGCCTGTTTCCAGAGTCACTAGTAGGAAGGAAAAAGCCTGTCTCAGATACTGAGTGATTTGGTAGTGGAAGTAGAGGGCCATACAGAGGAGTCCCTGTAGTAGTGCTTCTGATCTTTCACTGCTGAAGCTGTTTCTAGATGTGACCAACAGTGAGTTTGAAGAGCGGAAGATGGTAGAGCAGTCAGACTGTTGCTTAACCCAGAAGTCCATAGGAGACCAGAGGTCAAAAAGCAAAAAGATTTTATACAGGAGAGATTCAAACATTTGGAATACAAGTATCAAAAAGAGACATTGGTAATCACGGATCCTGGAAAGGTCCAGAGGGTGCCCCAAAGCCATCAAATTAAACTGAATTCAAAATCAGGACTGGTGTTAAATAATCAGAGGTCCAGGGCAGCAACCAGAGAAGGGGTCCTAAACCCTGCCTGCAGGCTATGACGCTTATTTTCAAAGCATATGGGCATCTCAAAAGGCCAAAAGGGACATCCATGTGCTTGAAACATCCAAGTACCGATTTTGCCAAGGCAGAAAAGGAACATCAAACACTGCAGTACGTCCAGGTAGCATAGAGATCAGTAGCACATATTTTATTGCCCCGTTCAATTTAGCCCATGGTTTTTCCATTTCCCTTTTTTGCTCCCACCTTGCCAGTTCCTCGTTCAGGCGCTTTTCCGTTTTACCAAAATCCAGAGCATTGAGTTTGGTGTGACTGGACTGTACCTTAGCTTGTATATCAAATCACACTGTTGAATGATCACTGCCACCTGGCCCCACCTGAACATTAGTACCCCTTTTTCCATTCATAGGCACCAACATTTACATACCCATTATGCATATAAATGTTTAGAATGATGGATACCTACTTGCATAAATGTCAACATGCTGCCTAAGTGCTATTCTGTAAATGCTGCATAACTTACATAACACACACAGTATGTATTTGCAAAGGGGGTGTATACTTGGACGAAACATGGACAGGGCTCAAACTTACATGCATAACTTGTAAGTTACACTCATAGCTCTATGGCTGGTCGCCTAAATGTTAAGTGAGTATATATCTGGTTAGAATAGTATTCTATAAAGGCTAATGCTACTAAATTCCCTTAATGGCCACTTTGGTCCATATAGCCCAGTATCCTGCTTCCAACAGTAGCCAATCCAGGTCACAAGTACCTGGCAGAAACTCAAATAGTAACAACATTCTGGAATCCCAAAGAGTAACAAGATTCCGGAATCCCAAAGAGTAGCAACATTCCATGCTATCAATCCCTGGGCAAGCAGTGGCTTCCCCCATGTCCATCACAATAACAGACTATGGACTTTTCCTCCAGGAAATTGTCCAAGCCCTTTTTAAATCCAGATAGTGCTAGGGTGGTCTGTGGGCAGTTAGGGCGGAGTTCTCCAGTTCTCCAGTTAGCAGTGATATTCAGTCCACAGCAAAAAACAACAACAAAAACTGTCCAAACTTTCCCCAATTTGCTATCTGGATAGAGATCTCAGTATTGCCACTCTCTGGATAGAGTTGCCAGTCACCACTGAATCTGAAGATTCTGCACAGGCTGCTATCTGAAACAGATTTATTTCAACCACTGTGGCCAGTGTTTAAAACAAAATGCCAACCACCAATGTTGAGGATCAACTGGCTAATAATTCTGTAGCAACGGCCTCACTCCTCATTGCCGATTTATCCACTTCTTGTACTGCCTTGTACAGCATGGTATTAACCTTGTTTAAGTCAACCCTTTCCCCCCAAATAACCTTGTTTAAGTCAACCCCTTCCCCCATTTGTTTTGTTCATGCTGTTTGTCTGTAGGTCTGTCTTCATTAGATTTTGAGCTTGAAGAAGAAAGGATTATTATATGTCTTTGTAAAGCACTGAGTATACCTGATAGTGCTATAATGACAAATATTAATAATGACAAGGGTGTATGTGGAAGGAAACCTCCGAAAGGAGTTTTCTTATTTAGGCATGAAAGTAAATGGCCTCTCGTCGGTACTGCTAAAACATAAATGTGATATTAGTATTGTGAATATTTTTTCTCTCTTGTGTGTTTGCATGTGGTAATGGATATCCCTCTTTGTCTTGACTTGTAACTGCTTTCTTGCACCCCAGGGAGCACTGTAATACAGTCTATTGCTTCACATTTTTAAGCTATCAAAAACACAGGCAGTTGAATGGAATAGGCCTCAAGGGCCATGGCCCAACCAACCTTTTGCCCTATACAGCAATAGCAATTAGGGATCTTGGGAGAACAAGGAGGGAGCGAAGGTTGGTTTGTGGCCTCTCCTACCCAGCTGGTGTTCTGCTGTCCCTGACTGAAAGTGAAATTTTAGTGTCTGGACCACACTGAAGGCTTCTTTCCATTCTTACAAGGAATAGAAATGTGCATAAAATCTTTATGGTGTGATGTATGCTGCACAATATCACTATCTGACATCTGCTTGCTTTACTGGAAGATGTATCCATGGAAGCAGAGAGCCCAGATCCCAAAAGTAATGACTCAGTGCTTTAGCCCTTCTGATCTCATCTGCGTAAAGAGGGAGGGAGAGAATGGAGAATATGGATTCTGAGTTGACTAATGAAACTAGGCGACATTTATAACTGATATTTAATGGTAGAATGTGTTACCTTCCGGAGTGAGGTAATACAAACTGGTTGATATTCAAAGCAGTTTCAGTGGGCAAGAGAGACTCCTGCCCACTGAAATCGACTAGGGTCACCTAACTGCCAATATTCAGTGGCATTTTACTGGTTAGCGCTGCTGAATATTTGCAGTTAACCAGCTAACTTGTGAGCATTCTAGGGACGGAGCTGGCACTTAGGCAATTAAGTAATGATATTCAGCCCTTAACTGCATAAGATAGCCACTTAAATCGGGCCACATAAACAGCAGTCCTATATTTAAACGGTTCAGCTTATGTGGTCAAGGGCTGAATATTGCACTTAAATGCATAAGCTTTACTGGCCACCTAGAGACAGATTTTCATTGCCGGCACCCAAACATGGCCTGGCATTTTGGTAATACAACTGGTGGCAAACATAAAAACGCTGACTCCTCTGTAATGTATAGTTTATAAATGTATGGTTTGTGGTACATTAACTTTTTGTTTTGTTTTGTTATGAATCTTTAACGTTGATTCCACTGGATTTGCAGGTTCAAAAAATGTCATTAGAGATAGAGAGGAAAAAAGTTGCTGATCAGCACTTTGTGCTATTCCTTGTCAAGCTCGAAGCAGGGAAAAACTCAGAGACTGCTCTCTTCCCACATGGACCTGATCCAGGAGTCTCTTGGAGATATTATCTACACAGAATCTGAGCCCTCTGCTAAACCATTAGGGATTAAATAAACTTAACCCTCTCCATATGCCTTAATCAATGGCAGGCTCTAACACTGGGACTGTATTTCTGCTGTTCCAAACTCTAACTCTTTAAAAAAAAAAAAAAAAAGAAGCTATGTGCATATTCACCTTCTGCAATCAGTAGAAAGGCAGGGAATATCTGTGAATTAACAAATAAATGTGATGTGTGTACAGTCAATGATGCCTGTGACCAAGGGGAAGCAGACTATAGTGTAGAACAGCCATGTTGTTTTGGAGTGGCTGGGTGGTAGTAGGGAAAGTAATATAGTGTGAGGTGTGGAGGAGGAAGGCATTGAGAAACTGGGCAAGACAGTTGGAGATGGCAGGCTGGGTGAGGCCTGCATTGACTGCTAGCACTGACTGGAAAGTGCCAGTGGCCAGAAAGGCGAGGGAGGCAGTGACATTCAGGTGGACTGGCACAGGATTATTCCTGCGTACCCTGGGCTGGAGGAGGGGTTGTAGCTGCTCACAGAGATGCTGTATGGTAGCCCTGTCGAAGCGGAACCTAGAAAGGCATTCCTGGTCAGTGAGGTCCTGAAGACCCTCTGATAGGAATATCTCCTTAGGGACCTCCCCTCCAAACTCTCATCCACCTCCAGCAAGGCGTGAGCCACCAAAGCATTCAGCACATCCATGATTGATATGCAGACGTCCCACCACCACAGGTGCAACCCACTGACCCCAGAAACACCAGAGTGCACACGACTTACTGCACCTCATGAGACCCAGTACCAGCACCCATCCCAGCACACAGTCGTGAGGCACACACCAGCTTCCCAAAACACTCACTCTCCCTCCACCAACAAACAGTCCAGGCATACAAAGCTGCAGCACTAAGCACTCAGTCTTCGACAACCAGCAAACAGTCCTCAGACATACAGTCGCAGCACAGAACACAGTAACAAATTGGGAGTAGACAAACAGACGAATGAGAGACAGAAGACAAGCAGGTAGGGAGGTCTAATAGGAAGTGTGGGGGGTTGGGGACAGTGAGGGCTTGTGAGGGAAGGGAGCAAGATGCGGAGGAGGCCATTCAGGGGGGAGTACTTACCGCGATCCATTGAGGTGATGGTAAGGGCTCCCGCAGTAACCCGGTGGTGATGCCTGATTACCGCCAGGTTAGTGCCTCACTATAAAATTAAAAAATGGCGTGAACTCGAAGCGGAACTACCACCGGCAGCTGTTTTGGGATTGCGATAATTCTGGGTTAGCGTGCGGTAAGCCTGCATTAGGCTTACCGATGCTTTGTAAAAGGGCTCCCTAGAGCACTGAAAGGGAGGGGGAATGGATAATGTGGGGAAATGGTTTGGTTAAGTTGATGGGTTGAAGATTGCCGTGAAGACACCACACAAGTGATCTGCAACTTGTTTATACTGCATGGGAAGGTTCTTATAAGCGAGAGAGGGAGGGGGAAGGGCGGCAACTGGAAGGAAAAATTAACCACCAGAAGTTGGGGTATTTGTTGTTCTTCCTCATTTTTGGTTTCTGTACTGTGAATATTTCTTGTGCAATGTACCTGTTGTGGTTTCTAATAAAGATTGTAAATATAAAAGTTATTTTAAAAAGTAAAATAGGGAGGTGGCGGTTTTTATGACTGATGATGATGTCGATGATCACATTTTTGCCTTTAAAATTGTATAGGCAACTATTTTACTGAAGTCCTTTCCTCCATTCAAAATGTGAAGAGTATTGTTAACATTCATCAGTGGAACCTTTAACGACTTGTAATTTTAGGATGGTACTATAAAGGAAACAAAAAATATTTAAATTTCAATAGGAAGCCAATGTAAAGTGATGTGAGATACTATCAAACTTCTTACGTGAAAAAATCAGACTGCCATATTTTGAATTGCTCAAAATTGTTTGCAGCCTCCTCAATAATTGTTTAGAAGAGGCAAGGTATACAACATTGCAAAACTCCAATTTGAGTTAATAACCTGAACTGATCTAATGAAAACATTTTACACACTCTTTGAAGCTTTCTCATCAAAATAAAAGATTTCTAAGTTAAATAGCTAATTTGGGCATCAAACGATAATGCTTGATCAATGACACTCCCAATATCTTAATAGCTGGTGAGATGCCGTGTATGTTGACCAATTGAGAGTGCTATAAGATTTGTCAGGGTTATTAACAATAAGAAGAAACTTAGGGCTTCTTTTACAAAGCCATGCTAGCAAGTCCCATATGGCAAATGAAAGGAAACCCACTGGAATTGAATAGGCTTCCTCTCATTTGCTGTGCAGGAATTGCTACACAGCTTTGTAAAAGAAGTGATTCGTTTTTTTCTGTATTTAATGTTAGTTTATGTCTCAGCATCCATGTCTCAATCAATAAAACACACCTCTGAATTGTGGATAACGCATCTTGTGATAAAGAATGAAAAGGAATTAAAACAGTAATGTCATCTGCGTAGCTTTAGTTCTTATGACCAGCCTGTTATAGTTCAAAACCTAATGAACGTATGAAAAAATTAAATAGGGGACAAAGGAGAGCCCTGTAGGACACCACACAGGTTTGTCCATGAGTTAGAGAATACACCATTCATTCTTATATAATCAACTTTGTAAAAACTCTGGAAGCCATGATAAAACTCACCCAGAGATACTCAAATTAGAGGACAAGGATTTTTTTTTTTTTTTACTTTCACTTAGTGCCAGCTGGGCTGAGTCTGGTAATGAGCCAATCACAGTTTCATTGCTAAAAGCAAGAATGAAAGGCAAACTGTGGAGTTAATTATGGCTATCTAAATAGTTGATGTGTAACCAGACCTAACATCTTTACAAATGGAGAAATCGATAATTAGATAGAGGTGACTTGAATCTCTGTTATTTTTCAATATAGGTGTAAAATTGCACATTTTATAGAACTATGCTCATACGTTTATCAGAAATCTTTTAAAAAATTGATATGATATATTCCTCCATTAACAAGAGAATGCATCAAGGTGGATTACAGTAATAAAAAAGACATTAAAAAGTTACAATAATAAAAATAAGTACATAAGTATTGCCATACTGGGACAGACCAAAGATCCATCAAGCCCAGCATCCTGTTTCAAACAGTGGCCAATCCAGGTTACAAGTACCTGGCAAGATCCCAAAACAGTACAATGCATTTATACTGCTTATCCTAGAAATAAGCAGTGGATTTTCCCCAAGTCTATTTTAATAAAGGCTTATGGACTTTTCTTTTAGGAAGCTAGCCGAACCTTTTTTAAACACTGCTAAGCTAACTGCTTTTACTACATTCTCTGGCAACAAATTCCAGAATTTAATTACACATTGAGTGAAGAAATATTTTCTCCGATTTGTTTTAAATTTACTACTTTGTAGCTTTGTTGCGTGCCCCCTAGTCTTAATATTTTTGGAAAGAGTAAACAAGCAATTCACATCTACCTATTCCAGTCTACTCATAATTATATAGACCTCTATCATATCTCCCCTCAGCCACCTTTTCTCCAAGCTGAAGAGCCCTAGCTGCTTTAGCCTTTCCTCATAGGGAAGTTATCCCATCACCTTTATCATTTTTGTCGCCCTTCTCTGTACCTTTTCTAATTCCACTATATCTTTTTTGAGATGTGGTGACCAGAATTGCACACAATATTCGAGATGCAGTCACACCATGGAGCGATACAAAGGCATTATAACATCCTCATTTTTCTTTTCCATTCCTTTCCTAATAATACCTAACATTCTATTTGCTTTTTTACCTGCCACTGCACACTGAGCACAGGGTTTCAATGTATCATCAACAATGGCATTTAAATCCTTTTCATAGCCTGTGACTCCTAATGTGGAACCTTGCATCACGTAGCTATATTTCGGGTTCCTCTTTCCCACATGCATCACTATGCACTTGTGCACATTAAACGTCATCTGCCATTTGGATGCCCACTCTCCCAGTCTCGAAAGGTCCTCTTGTAATTTTTCATAATCCTCTTGCGATTTAACAACTTTGAATAACTTTGTGTGATCAGCAAATTTAATCACCTCACTAGATACTCCCATCCCATCCCATCCAATAAACAACAGAAATAATTGCTTAAGGCTTATGTGTTGCTTGAAGTTGTGATCATCTGCTTTAATTTTGAAAGTAGATAAACATCTTGGAAATTTCAAGACTTGTTTTTGAAAAAGCCATACAAAAATGATTCCAACTAGCAGAATCTTGAATCAAAGGTTCCTGAGATGGACCAAGTTGCATGTATTAGGAGTTATAGGAATTGCTGAAAATACTGTATAATAGAAATTACCAGTTTGTAAATAAGAATTACTTGTACTCTATAACTCAAGGTCACACCTCTCTGGATCAGTCACACTCTGTTGTCGTCATCTCTTTTGACATTTTTTCAGCCTATGACCTCATAGATCACAAGCTTCTTCTTCATCATCTTCACTCTGTTCGAATCTTAGGTACTGTTCTGGCCTGGTTCATGAATTACTTGTCTGATAGATTCTATCAACTTACCTTCCAACAGACTGACCTCATTTCCGCTCCACTGTGATGTCCCGCAGGACTCTATTCTTTCACCCACACTCTTTAATATTTTCCTGGGTCCTCTTCTTACTCTCATCCAAAATCACTCCTGTACACCTTACTGTTATCCAGATGGGAACAATTTCCATAAATGGTGCCTAAATATCGGTGCCAAAAAAACCCCATGCTTAGCACTATTCTATAAACCTCACCTAAAGTTAGGCACAGTTTATAGAATACATGTAATACCTGTCCCTGTGACTAAAATTTAGGTGTGACCATTTACACCAACTAAAACCGGGTGTAAATGCCGGTGCTTAATGGGCATATTTTGTAACAGTGCATATCATTTTTAGGAACACCCATGACCTTTCATGCCCCCATGGGCACACCCCTTTTTGTGATACACATATTAGAATTTACGCTCACCACTTTATAGAATATGCTTAGAAAGTTGTATTTAAAATGTAATTAGTGTCAATTAGTGCCAATAATTGCTTGCTAGTGGCTAATTATTGGCACTGATTAGCTTGTTAAGCAATTAAGTTATGCCTGGAAATCAGCTATGTGTGCTGATTTACGTACATAACTTTAGATGTCATTTATATAATCTGGGGGATGATGTACAAATCTTCTGTCATATCACAGACCCATCCTCCATAGCACACATTAATGATTGTCTCTCCCATGTCTCATCTTGGATTAAAATTAATCTGCTTTTCTTGAATTCTTCCAAATGTGAAGCTATATTCTTTCCTTCTGCACATCATACTGTCACCCCTTCTCTATCCATCGGTGGTCATTGTATCCCCTACAAGGATTCTGTTAGAATTTTAGGTGTTTTTTTTAACCCTAACCTCACTTGTAAACCTCAAATAGACTCTGTCCTTCTGCATCTTATTTTGTACTTCATCGAGTTTGCTCTGCCCGCTTCCTTTTTCCTGCTGTACTCCTTCATCCCTTATCTTGACCTTGGTTCCTTCACACCTTGACTATTACAACTTCCTCTGTGCTGGCCTCCCTCTGTACTTATTCAGATGCTTACAATTGATTCAAATCACCACAGTTAAATTACTCCACAATATTGATCGTTTCAACCATGTCACCCTTCTCCTCCGTGCCAAACACTGGTTCTCTCCCATTTCCCACGTTAAGTTTAAGATTCTGCTACTGATTTGCAAATTAATGTTTGCCCTCTGCACATACAATTTAATTGAGTAATGAGCCAATTAGTGCTAATAATCAATTATTGGCTTTAATTGGAAATAATTTGGATTTGCATGCGCATCTTCCTAAGTGCTATTCTATAAAGATGTATGCATAAATCTTCTAGAGTGCAACTGAAAGGGGGCATGGCCAAGGGAGGAGCATGGACAGGCCAGAGGCATTCGATAAAGATGTGCGCACTATTATAGAATTCAGGGGATCTGCATCTAATTTATTCATGAGGATCTACACCGGGTTTCAGTTGGTTTAAATCCTCACGCCCAAAGTTGGGTGCAGATCTCAGTGCTACTTGCTAATTCTATAAATGGGACCCAACTCAGAGCATCATTTATAGAATAGTGCTCAGCACTCATTTTTTTCAGCACTCAACTTTGGGTGCCATTTACCTCAACAATCTGCTTATCCCCTATACACCCTTCGCTGTCTCCACTCTGCTGATAACAACTTCCTCACCATTCCTCTGCTCTCCAACTTACATCTTAACATCTGTCATGAATCCACTTTCTGCTACCTAGGCCCTAAACTATTATGGAACAACCTTCCCCTCCATATTAGGAATCAACCCTCTCTCTCAGCTTTCAAGAAAGCACTCAAAACATATTTATTCACTAATCTTTCCCTTCCATTGATCGATAACCGTCTATTTTTTCTCTTTCTTTCTCTTCTTCTTTTCTTAGTCCCCTTCTCCTCTCCTTCCCTTAATCTCTTCTGCTTGTTTATAGCTTATGTTAACCACTTAGATACCTACGTACAGACCCTTAGCGGTATTTCAAATGAAATAAATAAATAAAGTGGGAACATGAAGGTGAACAACCTTACAGACAAATGCAAACTGAGAGGTCTTTTTACCAAGTTGCAGGAAAAGGGCCTGCGCTAGCGGAGGGGGCCATTTCTCCCATGCAGCAGGGTCATTTTTTCCACAGCCGGTAAATGCCAAAACAAATGACCACACAGTGAGATAACACTTACTGCATGGCCATACGGCAGGGAGCCCTTACTGCCAACCATTGTTGTGGTGATATGGGCTCCTGTGCCAACCTGGTAGTAACTAGGAAACACATGGTGATGCCCAATTACCACTGGGTTATCACCGCACAAGCCATTTCCAGAAAAGCAAATGGTAAGCCTGCATTGGGCTTACTGCTGCTCTGTAAAAGGGCCCCTCGGTTTTGCATGAAATTTGGAATGGATATCACTGTGGATGCATTAAAATGTGCCACCTGCCTGTAAACATAGCTGACTGTAGTACTTAATACCGTCTGAAGAGGTTCCATGTTTTAGTATAATTACACTAATACCAAATTTCATCTTTCTAAAACTATCAGTCTCTACCTTAAAAAGTGGAGAGGATAAGAGAAATTAATATACTCCCTGAAAAATGTCACTCTCTACATGCTGGATATGGGTTCTGATGCTCTTTCTGACAATAGAATTGACTATTGACTGACACAATCAATTTCATATGTGTACTTGGTGACCTTGAGCTAAAGCTAACAGTCCCTGAGGCATCGACCTACTGTGGAAAATACATGACTCCCAGGTAACAACCTGGATTTCAACTACTCTTTATAAAAGCTAGTGAAAGACATCTATGAAACAGGGGTGAGTTTGTTAATGTAAGTTATTAAATCTGAATAAAAGTTTCCCTCTAAAATGTCTTTTGCAAAAGTAGAAGAATGAGAAAAAGGGGTGAGAGAGATTTGCAGTATGCTGTAGATAGAACCAAAGAGTTTTCTTTAATAGGCTGTATGCATAATATTACTGGTATCAGATTCCTGAAGTCTCTATATTGAGGTCAAGAGGTTGGGAGAGCCTTGGCAATAGCTCCCTCCCACAAGGAATAAGTAGTTACAGCAGGTTACCTCCTTGCTCCCGAAATGCCAAAGATAATGATATTTCAGGTGATGAATGATAGGGTGCACAGTGTTTAAGGCTCTGTTTTAGCTGATACAGTATATGCGTAGTCGGAATTTACAGTCTGCCAATGAAAGGATTTCTTCTGCTTCTTTGCAGGAGTTATGATTAGTGAGGTCTAAAACCAGAGCTTTTGCGGCAGTGGCACCTGCTCTCTGGAATCAGTGGCCAAAAGAAATCAGATTGGAGAATAATTTGGGTTTCAGAAAAAAGCTTTTAATGGCTGGCTCTTTGTGAGATATTTAGGAAGTAATATTAATCGGAACTGGTGGGTTAGCTAGGAATAATGTTCTGATGAGTTAACTTTCATTATATGTGATAGAGATGACATGTGTATAGAATATTGGTAGGATTTTTGTGGTATTGTGCTACTAGATGATTGTAAGTGGATTGTGTGAGCCCTCCTTTGTTCTAGAAACTGCAAGATTGGTTATATTTTTAAAGGTTATTATTATTATTATGAGTGTTTTATTTATTTATTTATTTTTTAATTATAATTACTGGACTGGTATTTTTATTATTTCCAACTGTCAGTCTGTTTGGCTATCTGGAGAAAAATAACTGCAAAATGGAATGGGATGAAATTAAGCATGTGAGGAAACTGTTAAAAAGACATATAAGTATATACAAATAGCCATACTGGGTCAAAACAATGATCCATCCAGCAAAGTATCCTGTTTCCAATAGTAGCCAATCCAGGTCACAAGTACCTGGCAGAAACCCAAATAGTAGCAACATTCCATGCTACCAATCCCAAGGCAAGCAGTGACTTCCCCATGTCTATCTCAATAGCGGATTATGGGCTTTTCCTCCAGGAACTTGTCCAAATCATTTTTAAACCCAGATACGCTAACTATTGTTACCACATCCTTTGGCAATGAGTTCCAGAGCTTAACTATTCATTGAGTGAAAAAATATTTCCTCCTACTTTTTTAAAAAGTATTTCCATGTAGCTTCATTGAGTGTCCCCTAGTCTTTCTACTTTTTGAAAGAGTAAAAAATTGATTCACTTTTACCCGTTCTACACCACTCAGGCTTTTGTAGACCTCAATCATATCTCCCCTCAGCCGTCTCTTTTCCAAGTTGAAGAGCCCTAACCTCTTTAGCCTTTTCTCATGTGAGAGGAGTTCCATCCCCTTTATCATTTTGGTTGCTCTTTGAACCTTTTCATTTTTTTCAGGTTTCACAAGCAAGATTACGCGTCCCAAAAATACAGAAATGAACCATATTTAGCACTAACTAATATACAAGAAAAATCCCAATTCTTTCTTAGACCAACATTATGTGAGGGGAGTAGACAGAGAAATAAAAGGAGACAAAAAAGGAATATGTCTTAAATTTGACTTAACAGTTCCCAAAAGGCTTTCCCATTATTTATGTCTAAACAGAAGACACTCAAATGATTTTCTTCAAGTCTGTAAAGGCTCTAAGGGGGAAAAAACATACTTTATCCATCCAAGTCTAACCACACATTTCCATGAATGTGCTAACAAAAGCGTTGCACCCAATGTTCTTGCCTCATGGCCAGGAATAACTTTCTTCTTTCCTGAGTACTTTTTGTCACATCAGGATAAATCCATAGTTTAATTCCATAGAATAACTCAGATGAATGATGAAAATACAGACTCTTATCTCCACTTCTGATCACAGACAAACAGAGAACCAACACAAGTAGAAATACGCACAGTCATTCACAGACATACATAAAAACATTTAAGAACTGACATATAAACACTTACACACACACACATGTGCAGAGTGGTTGGAAAGAATTCCATAGGTCATGTTTTGCATGTTTTCTCTACTTGTTGTAAGTCACCCACTTCAGGTGTTCCTCAAGTTTAGAAATCTTGAGGTATTGGGAGACTTTAATATTCATGCTAATAACCCTCAGCACCCCCGAGTGTCTCATTTTTTGTCCCTTATAGCGGAAATAAATTCACAGCAGTGGGTCACCTTCCCAACACATCAAGCTAGGCATAACTTGGTCTTATTTTGTCGTCAACCAATTCCATTATTTTTGATTCTGCCCTAATCTCAGTTCCTCTTTTTTGGTATGACCATTATGAACTTCTTTTTAAGCTTAAATTTTGTTCCACTATTAAAAAGACTCCTTGCACTGGCTACTGGTCTAGATCCTAAAGACATATTGAACCTGAGTCACTTTCCACTGAACAGTTCTGTCTCCTAGTGGTTACTGCTTCGGATCTTTCTGCAGTGTTTGATCTTACTGATCATTCTTTTCTTGTGGTATATCAAGAATAAATAACATGATATAACAATAACTAGCAGAAGCAACTATTTACTTTTGCCTCTTTCTGGCTTCCAAGTTGAGAATAAACAACCTGCTGGAGGAATAACATATAAACAGGCAGAAAATGAGGCACAGCATCTTAGTCATTGTAGCTTCCATCATGTTATTGTGTTGTCTTTATGACCACCCAGAAAGTAACATGCCACCATATATAATAAACACTTTTCTATAAACTCAAAACTGGAAAAACTCCTTAGAACATCACAGCAAATAAAAACCAGCAGTGCAAGCCCACCTGTCTACTGACAGCAGGTAATGACTAGAGGGTGGAGAGAGTTTGTATTTTTGAGTATTTCTAAGAACATGTTTGGATATAAGAATTACTCTAATCTCCACAGTTATGAGCAGTGTTCTTGTCTTCTGGAATTATACACAGTTGTTTCAAAAGGACATAAAACAGATGCAGCAGATGTAAATCTCCCGTGAAATATATATCTATTCTGGATCCCTAATTGTCACGTTCAACAGCAGAGAAAACGTTCTACTTTAAATAAAAATACAAGTTGAAAAGTGCACGCTGTAAGCATTGCACATAGATATTTCACTAAGCGCATACAATTTAATTGAGTAATGAGCCAATTAGTGCTAACAATCAATTATTGGCTTTAATTGGAAACAATTTGGATTTGCATGCGCATCTTCCTAAGTGCTATTCTATAAAGATGTATGCATAAATCTTCTAGAGTGCAACTGAAAGGGGGCATGGCCGTGGGAGGAGCATGGACAGGTCAGAGGCATTCGATAAAGATGTGTGCACTATTATAGAATTCAGGGGATCTGCATCTAATTTATTCATGAGGATCTACACCGGGTTTCAGTTGGTTTAAATCCTCACGCCCAAAGTTGGGCGCAGATCCCAGTGCTACTTGCTAATTCTATAAATGGGACCCAACTCAGAGCATCATTTATAGAATAGTGCTCAGCACTTATTTTTTTCAGCACTCAACTTTGGGTGCCATTTACATAATCTAGGTCATTATTTAAAATTTCATGTCAATAAAGTTATCTAAATCTGTATGAGTGCAGGACAGCAGTGTTTGAGAGTGTGGCTTGTAGGGGTAGGGATCTGTGGTGTGAGGCATGATTGTAAGTGCAAGAAGGTGTGAATGTAATGGGCAGTGGGTTCTGGGTGGGGGAGGGGTATCAGTTTCCTGCTTAACAGGGAGCTAAGGAAAACATGCATGTAGAAGGCTTACTGTTCAATAGACTGTTCACAGGTGTATGTGTCAAGGGTGATGTTCAGGGGTAGGTGTTTTCAAGGGTGTGTGTGTATTCAAGGCAGTGCTTTTTTTGTGACCGGCACCTTTTTTTTGGCCGCCCCGCCCCCCCGCCCCCCCCCCCCCCCCCCGCGACACTCCGGGCGAGTCCTGCACTTAGTTTTGTTTTTTTTTTAAGACTCAGAACATGCGAACGATGCAGCCGGCAGCGATTGAAAGAGGCTGTCTGGGCTGGCATCTGCGTCAGAGCTTCCCTCACCCTCTGCGAGTCCCGCCTTCGTTGTTACAACTTCCTGTTTTGCGGGACTCACAGAGGGTGAGGGAAGCTCCGACGCAGATGCCAGCCCAGACAGCCTCTTTCAATCGCTGCTGGCTGCATCGTTCGCACGTTCTGAGTCTTAAAAAAAAAAACTAAGTGCAGGACTCGCCCGGAGTGTCGCCGGGGGGGGGGGGGGGAACGATTGGGGAGAGAAAGAGGGAAACCAACAGAGGGAAGGATTGGGGAGAGAGGGAAAGAGGGAAACCAACAGAGGGAAAGATTGGGGAGAGAGAGAAAGAGGGAAACCAACAGAGGGAAGGATTGGGGAGAGAGAGAAAGAGGGAAACCAACAGAGGGAAGGATTGGGGAGAGAGGGAAAGAGGGAAACCAACAGAGGGAAGGATTGGGGAGAGAGGGAAAGAGGGAAACCAACAGAGGGAAGGATGGGGAGAGAGAGGGAAAAACAGATGGAAGGATTAGGGAGAGAGGGGAAAAACAGATGGAAGAATGGGGAGAGAGGGGAAAAACAGATGGAAGGATGGGGAGAGAGAGGGAAAACACAGATGGAAGGATTGAGAAGAGAGGGAAAAACAGATGGAAGGATGGGGAGAGAGAGGGAAAACAGATGGAAGGATGGGGAGAGAGAGGGGGAAAAACAGATGGAAGGATGGGGAGAGAGAGGGGGAAAACAGATGGAAGGATGGGGAGAGAGAGGGGGAAAACAGATGGAAGGATGGGGAGAGAGAGAGGGAAAACAGAAGGATGGGGAGAGAAAGAAGGAAGACGCTGGATGGAAGAATGCAGAAAGAAATAGGGGAGACACTGGAAGGATGGGGAGAGAAAGCAGAGCTGCTGGATGGAAAAGGGGAATAGAGAAAGACTGGAGAATAAGAGGAAGGGGCATGGGGAGAACAAGGGTGAGGAAAAGATGAAAAGCCACAGGTAGATGAAGGAAATTAAAGAATGGATAGTAAGAATGAATTAAATCTGGACAGAGAGAGAGCCTGAAAAATATTGAAGAAAGCAAAGAAAAAGGAGACAAAAATGACAAATGGCACAGAAGAGTTAAGCGAAAACAAAGGAAAGCAGAATCATAGACTGGGACCAATATGGAAAGAAAAACAGTCACCAGACAACAAAGGTAGAAAAAAATCATTTTATTTTCATTTTAGTGTTTGTAATATGTCCAATTTGAGAATTTACATTGGCTGTCTTATTTTGCACTGGGTATACTGGAGCTGTAAGAGCTTACAGAGATTATTTATCATGAAAAAAAATCACGTTATTTTTTTTCTCCTATAGTACTATAATATTTTCAATGATGTCTGTTTATATGCGCCATGGCTGGTATAGGGGGTGTGGTTAATGTGTGTGTGGCTATCATAGGGGTGGAGCCATATGTGGTGACCCCGCCCATAATGAGTACCTGCACCTTTTTTTCTACAAAAAAAGCACTGATTCAAGGTATTCTCTTCTTCTTCATTTTTCCCTTGCCCCTCCCATCCCATTTGCACTCATTCCTCCTCTCACACTTACCCTCTTACCCTCTCTTACTTTCCCTTGCACTCCCACACACAGAGGGCTGGTGCAAGGGTATTGAGAACCGTAGGTGAACCTTCAACCTTGCACATTGCTTCAATTGGCTTTCAGGCCCCTAGACTCCCTTCCCTGAGATTTTGATAATTAAACTCAATCATGATTGCTCCAATTCTACCCCTTCTATAGCAATCTTGTAAAAATGTTATTACATACTTTGTAAAATACAACACTCAAAAATCAGAACAGAACTTAACAGTTGTATAGCATACATTTAACAAAAACTTATATGACCTTTTTAGATTAGTAACAAACACAGAGCTACTCTGCAAAGTAAATGACAAGGTTAATTTCAGTCATAGAATTTGTTCAAAATGTCCTCCCCAAGCAGACTATACCACTGTCTTACTACAGTATCAAAATTACGCTTTGATCAACTTCTTCCCATGCAGTCAAGATGCGATTGTGGAATCCATCAACCTTTTCAATCTTTGTCTTGTACGCCTTTCCCTGCATTGCTGCTCAATCTGGACTTTTTGTGTATACCTTACCTTGATTTGTATCTGTCTTCTTCAGGGCACAGACCGTATAAGTTTGCCCAGCACTAGCCCTGCCTCCCAACCACCAGCCCCTTGATTTGTATCTTGATTTGTATCTGTCTTTTTCAGGGCACAGACCGTATAAGTCTGCCCAGCACTAGCCCCGCCTCCCAACCACCAGCCCCTTGATTTGTATCTGTCTTTTTCGGGGCACAGACCGTATAAGTCTGCCCAGCACTAGCCCCGCCTCCCAACCACCAGCCCCTTGATTTGTATCTGTCTTTTTCGGGGCACAGACCGTATAAGTCTGCCCAGCACTAGCCCCGCCTCCCAACCACCAGCCCCTTGATTTGTATCTGTCTTTTTCAGGGCACAGACCGTATAAGTCTGCCAGATTATTGGCAGGATGAAGTCCAGTGCTTGTTGTGTCAGTAGCTACACTGTTTATTGAGCTTGATGGGCCAGTGCACTCATACTGAAAGATAAAATACTTGGACAACTTACAAATATCTGGAAGAAGGTGTTGAACCAGCAGCTCGTCTCAGTATTTCTTGCCATCTACTTTTATGCCTGGTTTGTCAAAGTGAATGGATATGCTGCTGAGCACTGACACTCCAAAAAACACCATGACTGAACTGAAGTTCAATCAGATATACAGCAGGTGACTGGCCAGAATGTGTTTCTTTCATATACTGGCTTAAACTAAATCATTATAGCTGTTTGTCAGACAGCAACAGTGAATATGCTCTCATTTGTGAAGACAATGAAGTTGACAAGGCTTGATAGAAAATGTGTCAGGAGTATCTTTGCCTGCTGCAGTCTCATTTGCTTGTTCACCTTGGTTAATTCAGGTGCTTTGTGCTTTTTGTAGAATTCAATTGAAGATCACGGCAAGCATTTTTATTCATGTCTGGGAAATTCCATGATCTTATACAATTTCACACTGAGTTCTGGGAGTCTGTGGCAGGTCTTCCTGACTCAACACAAGATCATGAACATGATCGATGCTTGTGACCATGCGAGTGGTGTATGGCTTATCTAATCACAGTATTTATTTTTATTTATTAGGATTTATTTACTGCCTTTTTGAAAGAATTCACTCAAGGCGGTGTACAGTAAGAATAAATAAAACATAAGCAATAGACAATCACAGCGCGTTTAGCTGTCTGTTAGTGGCTGAGAGAGACCTGGGGAGGGGGGGGGCATAATCAAAAGGGAGGGACACCCAAGTAAATGGAGCTGTGGCCAGGTGGATACAGCACTGGTCTTGTGAGGTGGCTGGTTCAAATCCCACTGTTACTACTAAAAAAGCTGTGAGCAAAGACAGTTTTGATTTCCCCCTTCAGGGAGAAAGACGGCCCTCAAGAGAACAATGGCCATTAAGGGAAAGTGCACGTCAGGGACTTCTTTAATTTGTATGAAGTCTTTATCGAACATTTCTCAAAACAGTATCACAAAATACAGCCCTCCAGAACAAGTAAGTCATAGGATAACTGATCAGCAAGATCTAAACATCCAGAAGTACCAGTGCACTATGAATGCTGGCCCCTCCCACGGCCAAATGCCTTGGATTTGACCGGGTTTAAGATGGCCGGTTCCAGTTTCCATTATCGCTGAAAAACAAAGTTGGCCATCTCAAACCTGGCAAACTATGGCATTTGGCCGGTCCCAACCGTATTATCGAAACAAAAGATGGCCGGCCATCTTTTTCAATAATACGGTTCTGGACAGCTCTTTGCGGCGCCGCCAAAATAGATGGTCGGCCATCTATTTGGCCGGTGCCGTTCGATTATGCCCCTCCATGTAACATTGTAAGTCTAAGAGCTTTGCAAATACACCTCCAGGAGAAATGTATTAATTACAGAAAAGTGGTTAAAATCAACAGTACTAACTCTTTAGAGACTCAGGGATTAAGATGTCAAAACAGACTTTAAAAAGATTCACTGTGAATTCCATCACAAGAATGTTTGAAGTTAAACTGACCTTGAGGTCTGGGTTGTTTGTGAGTAATACTGCAAGATACAGAAAGTGCTGGACTATTGTTGCATAGTTTCTGAACTCATATGCAGATCTTGCAAGAGTAATTTCTCCAAATGGGTTTGTTTACTTCATTCCATGACAGAAATGAACTTCAGTCCTGAGCCAGGGTATGCTTGATATGATCTCAGTTTCTCAAATGTACTGCTTGTGCTCATCTTAAGATTTGCATTCTGCCAAAGAAAGCTTCTTTCTGGAGTTCACAGGCTGTCATATGTACACACAACTTATCATGGTACCACTTGGAAACTCATTTTATTTTTTTTTCAGCACTTGATATACTACAAGTGATCCCTGAGGCGACTATCAGGCTTATTTTCAAAAGAGAAGGACGCCCATCTTTCAACACAAATTGGAAGATGGGTGTCCTTCTCACAGGGTCATCCAAATCGGTATAATCGAAAGCCAATTTTGGACGTCCCCAACTGCTTTCTGTCGCAGGGACAGCCAAAGTTCACGGGGGTGTGTCAGAGGCATAGTGAAGGCGGGACTTGGGCGTGCCTAACACATGGATGTCCTCGACCCATAATGGGAAAAAAAGGGCGTCCCTGATGAACACTTGGACGACTTTGCCTGGTCCTGTTTTTCTTAAGAACAAGGCACAAAATGGTGCCCAAACTGGCCAGATGACCACCACAGAGAATCGGGGATTACCTCCCCTTACTCCCCCAGTGGTCACTAACCCCCTCCCACCCTCAAAAAATATCTTTAAAAATATTTTGTGCCAGCCTCTATGCCAGCCTCAAATGTCATACTCAGGTCCATCACAGCAGTATGTAGGTCCCTGGAGCAGTTTTAGTGGGTGCAGTGCACTTCAGGCAGGCGGACCCAGGCCCATCCCTCCCCTACCTGTTACACTTGTGGTGGTAAATGTGAGCCCTACAAAACCCACCAGAAACCCACTGTACCCACATCTAGGTGCCCCCTTCACCCGTAAGGGCTATGGTAGTGGTGTACAGTAAGGTAAGGAAGCTATGTACCTGGTCAGAAACAGCTACTGACCGGTTAAATCGCTTGTTTGGAGCTATCCACTAATTTGCAGCAGCACTTAACCAATTATTGTCGATACAAAATTAGCAGTTAGCGCCCAAGTGAAAACTGGCTATTTTGGGAGTGTTCTGGGGGTGGAGTCAGCACTTGACTGGTTAAGTGCTGATATCCACCACTTAAATCTTAAATGGCCATGGTAACCGTATAAATAGGACCGCATAGAACACAATCCTATCTTTATGCAGCAACCCATGGCCAGTTAAATTCTGAATATCAACTTACCTGGCTATGTGCTAGCCCGGCATTGAATATCCAGGAATAACACCGGTGTCAGCCAGCAGTTGGACAGGGGGGGGGGGGGGGGGGGGGGGGGGGGGGAGGATGCCAGATCCAGGAGTGGAGGAGAGGGAGAGAGATACAGGTCAAAGGGGAAAGGAAGTTTTGGAAGGCCCACCCATTTTAACTGTGGGCCCACCCAAAATGACAGTTCTATCTATACCACTGATTCTGACTTACCATGCACTCCTCCACCCCCACCCATAACCTATCCATTTCATGCCCAATAATTAAAGATGTAGTTAGCGCCAGAGAGGAAACAGGAAGTGACATCAGCGAGGGTGAAACGCAGAAAAGGGAGGCCAACAGGGCCGACGCAAGCAGTGGATGTGTGCTGTTGCTGATGCTGGGGAACATGCTGATGTAGATTGGGAGGAGGGGAAACAAACTGTGAAGACGGCTTTAACCTGAGTCTCTGAAGAAAGATATTTGAAACCCGCGGTGTCGGGCGCTTTCAGGGGAAGGCAGTCGGAGACTTAAAAGTTGTTCTTGTACCTTGAGTGAATGAAGCAAGGACTTAGTGAGAGTGCCGACAAAACGCTATAAGATAAGTTCACGTTTTTGATTGATTTTCAGTTTCAGTTGTATCACTTTATGATATGTAATAGCACGCACACAAAAAGAAAAAAAGAATAGCCCGATGAACGAAGTGCTATGCCACTGGGCACTAGAAATGTGATTGCCTGAAAACAGTGGAATTTACTGAGGGTACTCTTAAGAAAAAGAAAGATAAAAATAGAAAGAAAAGTAAATACTTTTTTATATGGCTTAATAGTGGGTTTAAGTCATCGCTAGCTATTATAGTGTAGTAGCAGTAGTCTTGCGACTAAATTTACGCATGGAGCACCATTATTCTGTAATTATTCATGTAACTAAACGCCACGTCCCCGTTCCGCCTCAAAATGCTCTTCACCCTCACATTTCTGCACCCCCATTTTTGAAAAATGTGTCAATTTTAGGAATGGTTCCCATGCCTAACTTTACACACGTTGACTCCAATTAAATCTAATTAGTGCCAATAATTGCTTGTTAAAAAGCCAATTATTGGTACTAATTAGCTTTTTATGCAATTAAATAGTGCACACAAATCAGGAATGTGCCTAAATTTGCACGCACAATTTTTGGCAACCTTTACAGAATCAAGGGGAGTATGTAAATCACTTTGATTGATTGTAACAACAGAAAGGCAGTAATTATGTGTCTTCCCTACCTAGGCACTCTGTTATAAAATTACATCAAGTCTGCAAAGATGAAGCAACTTTTTAAATGGGGGGGGGGGGGGAACTTGTAGGAAACAGACCATTGTGAAATATTATTTCTACATCTCAAATGGTATAAACAGAAACTTTGCTTGCAATATTTTTACAGGCTGTGAAGGCTTCAGTCAGTCATATATGGTTATGTATTTAGTTAGGTAAATAATACAGCAGAGGTCCATCCAGTCCAACTTTTTTTTTCTTATTGACTGAAAGGACTATCTAAATGGAAATGTAGAGGAATTAAAAAAAAATCAACCAAAGAAATAACAGAGCATATGTACTGTGACCAGTTCAATTCCTTCCCTAGTCCTACACAAGAGGAGTAGGGATAGGGAAGGAAGTGCTGCATTGCTTGAAAAAAGGCAAACTCTAATTCAGTGCTTCTCAAAATTTTTTCCAGCTATAAAATGATGGTTGCAGCTGCAACAACACCCGTGACCCCACTGAGGCATGTAACAATGACATACCTGTATAGTGCCCAACCAGGTCGCGACTCTAAATATGGCATGCACAACCCCATTTGGGGTCATGACTCACAGTTTGGGAAGTACTTTCATATCAGCGGCCGCATTAGTCCACCTTGCACTAAAACATATGTGTGACAGACAGGTCCCATCTCCATATCTGCTTACACTTGGCAGAACCAAGGCACTCTCAGATTTGAGCTCATATAACATCACAGCAGGTGTCCTCTCTCTTGTATGTTAGAGTAATAAGAGTGGGAACCAGCTTCTGATCCAGCTGGTTTGTCCCTCTTCTCAGGAGATGACTTTCAAAGTCTTCCAGAATGCAGTTTAAACTGAACATGCATGACAAGCTACTGTAAAAAAAATTAAGAGAGAAACTCCCAAGTTCCAGTGAGTTCAGCCTCACTCTATTTAAAGTCAGCAATATTTTGGCAGCTAGAGCTTCCCATGATCTGGAGCAGCAAGTGTGAGAGCTTACCAGTTCAGCAGGCAAGGAGAGTTGGCTCCCCAATATTGGATAATGCGTCAATAGGAAGGTTGTTTCAAAGAGTAAGAGGTTGATGACCCCCTGAATTCTTTGGACTGGTCTTCTGTAGAACACACACAGAATTATTAAATACTAGTAGATTCCCATAAAAAGCTTCAGGGGCCACGAGTACCCACCCCCTCCCTCTCTAACCAACAGCACTGGTGCCAGTGTCCCCTTCACTTGATGCTGTTTTGTTTCTATGGCTGCCCTCTCCAGCTAGGGTTACCATGTGGCTCCAGAAAAAGGAGGACAGATTGAGCCAGTCTGGGTTTTACTTCCATTACTTTCAATGGAAGCAAAACCCGGACTTGATCAATGTGTCCTCCTTTATCTGGAGCCATATGGTAACCCTACCTCCAGTCCATATGGGGCAATCTACCCATCTTCTGAATTTGCTAATCACTATGAGCTAGAGAAGAGCAGCAAGAGGAAGGGTGTAACAATACCGCCACAGGTCAGGATTGTGACCTCTTGGTCAGAGGCTGGAGACAGGGATGCTGGGCAGGCTGAATACTGGGCAGGCTGGAGACAGGATCATGGAGCAGGCTGGACACGGGAACACAGAGCAGGCTGGAGTCAGGAGCACGGAGCGGGCTGGAGCCCCCACAGTGTTTTGTGGCTGTTTGGAGGAGCCTAACCAGTCACAGGCACTGGGGTATGCATGCACCTATGCTGACAGACATTATATCCTGAGAAGCATTTAATAGATATACAGATGCAATAGGGAAAAACAGATTTTTTTTCTTTTAGATTAAAAATTTCTGAAGATGGAAGTATAATTCAATGAGCTCTTGCGACCTAAAATAGAAGCATGAGTGAGTAAAGGAATACACCGTCTAATCCAAGATAATCAGCAATGCTTCTATTTTAGGCTTTTGCTCTACATAGCCTCAAAAGTCACATTTATCTGAAACATCTGTTTTGAGTAATAAACTCTGTCATAGTTTACTGTACTAAAAAGTTAATTTATTATATTCAGACACCTGTCTTCTAGACAATAACTGCATTCTAGAACAGATGTAAAAGGCACACAGAGAAATCCTGCTGGCTTAATCCTGGGGAATTGTGACATCAAGCAAAGCAGAATTTGTAAAGAATTTTCCTCCCTTGCAGAATTTAGGCAGCCAGAATAGGCCAACAGGAGAAAAAGTGTCTAAAAGGCATCAACTATGGTTTTCAGACATATGTCAAAATACTGAGAGGGCAAATGCTAAACATGGGGAGAGAATAAAGATAGGGACATAGAGGGGAGATGATGGACAGGACAGATGAGAGACACAGGGAAGATGGATGGTGGACATATACAAAAGTGAAATGGACAGGAGACCCTGGCAAGAGAATTAGGAAGAAAAAAAGAGAAAAGCAGAAAAGAGACACTGCGCACAAAGGAAATTGAAACGTAAAATACTCAGAAAACAAAGGTAGAAAAAATACTTTATTTTGAATTTGTTGATTGGAATATGTCAGCTTTTGAAGATGTGTATCTCTGATATCTCACATTTCAGTTTCTATTTCTCTCTGTTTCTCTAATATTACTGTATATGCAGAATCTGACTTCTTCAGGTTCCCAGCTCAGTTTTTGCCTTCATATTTCTATTACTCATGTGTGGTCCCTTGTTTCATATTTATTAAGGATCTCTCTGTGTTTTATGTGTATGACCAAGATGTGATATTCTGCTTCTGTTTAATTTCTATTTTGGGATCTGTAACACTCTGACTTACTCTGTGTTTCCAGCAGGAAGTATACTGGTGTTCTAGGGTACTGCCTTTTTATAAACAGTGTTGCGGCTATTTGAGTCCTGAACATTCTGTCTTTCTAGTCCTTGAAGCCCATAAGCAGTGAGTTCTGAAAGGCTTATGGGACTGCTGCAAGTGTGATAGTTTTGATGGCAGGTTCTAAATAGGGTGAGGTTGCTAGTGCCATCCCTGGCCGTTCCAAACCAACAGAGGCTTAATTGGCTTGCCTAATGCCACAAGAAGCTGCTGCAGCATTTGAATTTGGCCCTCTGGAAAAAAAAAAAGAGCACATTCCAGACTATCAAAAACAAGTCATAATAAAGCAGCACTAATATCTCTAACTATTCAGCTACTCCTCTGCCCTGTCCTGGACATTAGTGCTGCTGTATTATGACTGGGTTTTTTTTTTTTATATCAGTTTGGAATGTGCTTTTTTTTTTTTCCAGAGTTTGGTTACTGAAGCTCTGTTTCTGTTATGTGGTTTGTGACATAATCATAGAATGTATGCATATCTGGCAATTTTTTCTTCTGAGATGGCAACCCTAGTGTGGACAGTTGGTAGTAGAGGGGCAGGGTGGGAAAAGGGTACAACAGTAGTTGTGGCAAGGTGTGAAACTGTGAGTGAGGGTTGAGAGTAGGCCTCCAAATAACACAGCCAGCCAAGGTTGGATAAATAAGGTAAACGATGAATTCACTAAGCCTGAGGCCTGTTGCATCCCAGGAACAAAAGGTAAAGTCTAATTCAGAGGCAAAAGTCTTGATAAGGGCTTGTGGTTGACAAGGCCCAAATACAGTCCATGGCCTGTGACTGCCACGTCTCAAACGCAGTCTGAAAAGTTTTTTCTCACTCTCTCTGGGCCAGTCAGGCCTCAGAACTGGGTTCATAAGTATCCAAAAATAGGTTGGCTTTCCTCAGCCAAGCCATAGTAGCTAAAAATATGTAGTGAAGGCATATGCTTGGAGAACACTTCTTCCATCAATGGGCCTCCTCAACCCCATACTGGCCCTGTCTTTTTATAGTTCCTGGTTCCTGTCCTTTCGGCTCCACCCCTCCCATCTCACTTCCTTTCTGGGCGGAACTAGGGTTTTAAGGGACTATTTTTAAGGGTGAGGGACAGTGTTCTATATACTCCCTTATGCAAGGATGGGTGGGTCATGAGGATGGGACAAGGAAGAGGTATGGAGCAGTGCAGATGCCGGGTTTTTCTTTGTCAAAAAGTTGTCAATCCTACCCACAGTAGCTTTCTACATCTGCCCCTTAATATTTCTTTGACAAGCTATCCAGTTTTATCTTCATCATGCCCAGACCTGTCAAACAAGTGTGGGAGGATGCGCTCAGGCACAATCCTCCCGCACTTCTACCCCATGATCAAAGAGAATTGCGTGCTTAAATTTGCATGTCATTATCTCTGATCATGGGTCCAATAACGCCCCACGCTGTTCCAGCGCTATTTTTAAAGCGCTGTTTGGAACAGTGCGGGGCTTTTGATCATGTGCTTGCTAGAGTATTAGGTTGTTTGCATATGTTAGTAAAGTTCAGTGAAAGGGGGAGGGGACAAACAGGTGATATGACAGTAACACTTTACAGTTTAAAGGCCCTATATCTGATAATGGGTGAGATAGCCTTTATTGGGCTCATTTTCGAAAGAGAAGGGCGCCCATCTTTCGACACAAATCGGGAGATGGGCGTCCTTCTCCCAGGGTCGTCCAAATCGGCATAATCGAAAGCCGATTTTGGGCATCCTCAACTGCTTTCTGTCGCGGGGATGACCAAAGTTCCCGGGGGTGTGTTGGAAGCATAGCGAAGGTGGGACTGGGGCATGCTTAAAACATGGGTGTGCTCGGCTGATAATGGAAAAAAAAGAAGGGCGTCCCTGACGAGCACTTGGCCAACTTTACTTGGTCCATTTTTTCTTGTGACCAAGCCTCAAAAAAGTGCCCAAACTGACCAGATGACTGCCGGAGGGGCAGCAAAATGAGAGCATGTATTTTTATGCAAAGATGTTCCAGAGGCAGACAATAGACAGAGTGGGAGAATGGCAGGCACCTACTTTATACAATGTACATATTTGCGCTGATTCATACCGGCACCTCCATGTATATGGATATTGAAGAATAGTGCAGGCAATCGAAGAATGACATCTGCTGTTGAAAAATAATACACATTTATTTCGATTTTGCTCACACCTTTTTCAGTAGTAGCTCAAGTTGAGTTACAGTCAGGTACACTGGATATTTCTCTGTTCCAGGAGGGCTCAAAATCTAAGTTTGTACTTGAGGTAATGGAGGGTTAAGTGACTTGTCCAAGATCATAAGGAGCAGCAGTGGGATTTGAACTGGCCACCACTGCATTGTAAGACTGGTGCTCTAACCACTAGGCCACTCCTCCACACATTAAACAAAAACATTTTAACAACAAATTAAGGACCCTTTTTACAAAGGCGCGCTAGTGTTTTTAGTGCATGCTAAAAATAAATGTGCGCTAAACATTAGAGATACCCATATATTCTTACCGGCGTCTCTATTGTTTAGCGTGCACCAATCATTAGCATGCGCTAAAAAAGCTAGCGTGCCTTTGTAAAAACCCTCCTAATAAAATATGGAAAAGACAAGAGGAAAACTTTCACAATGTATGCCCCTAGTAAATGAGAAGATACATAATCTTGGGCAGGGGTGGACAGGAGGGTATTAGTACAGCAGCTGTAGTAGTTCCAGTTTCTTCCTGCCCTGAATATCTTTTTTGTTACCATGACAAACAGACATTTTCCTTTCCTGAATATCCTTTGAATAAACTCTTAATACATGTCTTTTTTTTTAATACTCATAATATACTCAGCTTCAATAGTGTTCAGTTACAGTTATCATCTTATTCGCACATAAACAACAAAGGTGTTTGTTATAGGAACATCAGATTACCGTACCAACCTCTACAATAGCTATTTATGAGCCAAGCATTTGAAAGGGAGGTGGTAACAAAATCCTCATTAGTCCCAGTTTTTTAAGTTTTTTCATTATTTTGCTTATGTTTACATAGTAGTAATTACTTATCTCATTTCTATTAGAAGTTTCTGTTCTGTCTTTGAATTCAAGTTTAATACTTAGCTTTTCAGTAGTCAACGCTGGTATGCGATGGAGACCCAATATTCTTTAATTCCCTTGCCTCTTAATTGTTCTGTCTGTTTGCCTGTCTTATTTAGATTGTGAGCTCTTTGAGCAGGGACTGTCTTTTCGTGTATGGTGTACAGCGCTGTGTATGCCTTGTAGCGCTATAGAAGTGATAAGTAGTAGTAGTAATCTGATGTTCCTATAACAAGCGCCTTTGTTGTTTATGTGCTAATAAGAACTGTAACTGAACACTAATAATATAATACTCATATTATACTCAGCTTTAATATATAATATGAGTATTTGATTATCTACTCCCTTCATCTTTAAAACTGGATGTATGCCGATTTATTACTGAGGTGAATTTGCCCTGAAGTGTTTGAAAAGCTCCAAACTCAGCATTGTCATTCATGCGAGGTGCAGTTTTGCTAATATTTTAAACATATTTATTAAATTAGATGTACTGCCTACATAAATAAACCTCTAAGCACTTTAAAACAAAAAGTAAATACGATTATAGTGGAAGAGTAATTACATATAAGACAGCATTTTGGAAAGGACGTCCCATTCAGAATAGAGACATCCAGGTCTGCACTTTGCTAGTGGAGTTTCTATTTTAGAACAGGATCTGCCGACATACTGCCTGTTCTCAAACACAAGAGAAATGGACGTCCAGCATGAACATCCACTTTACAAACTAAACATGTGAACTATGAACAGGTCAAAACAAGAGACATGGTCGTCATTGTGGCAGCATAGGAACGTCCATGTTATATAATGGCCACAGAGGCACCCATACAGAATGGAGGAGTAGTCTAATGGGTAGAATAGTAGGCTCAGAACAAGGAGACATTAGCAACCCCAGTTCAAATACTAGTGTTACAATTTTGTTCTGCGTTTTTTTTAAAATTATGAGCCCTCCAGGAATAGAAAAATACCTACCGTATCTGAATGTACACCGCTTCAATAGCCTTCAGGTTTGCAGGTGGTATATAAGTAATTAATTTAAAAAAATGTACCATGGAACTCCATAGTTCCTGAAGCTGTGAGAATCCAATATGCCTTACCAGTTTCATACTGGGGAAAGGGTGGGAAGCAGCACCACTGGGGGATTAAGGAGGTGGCTTCCCTTAATCCCTTCAATGGAGAGGTGTTCAATTAGAGCATCTTTCTGTAACCTGTGTCGGGTACCAGTTCTACAGTAAATACCAAAGTACATCGTTTTGGATATAAATTTGCTTTTTCTTTCTGGCATTGGAGCTGAATATTTATATTTTGGTCCCTCCCTAGTCCTGCCTAAAACACACACAGATCACACCCCTTTGCCATATGGACATACCTCAGTTGTAGATGTCCATATTCTGGCTTTATAAAATCAGGACTTGGACGCCCATGCAAAATGGATAATCTAAATGCCAGTTTTCAGATGTCCAAAAGACAAATAGTGCTTCTAAAATAAGGGCCATGGCATAACATCTGAAAGAAGGAGTGGAATGTTAAAAAAAAAATAAGCAACAACAAACGAAAATGCAACCATAATGAAAGGTGCCTAAATTGTATTGGTATTTAGTTTTCATTATTTTGGCTAATTTTAGGCAGAAATTGATAAAACAAATTGTGGAAGACTTGCAAATGCATCTTTAGGGCTGCTTTACTAAAGCATGGTAACCTGCTTTACTGTTAACCATATGGTTTTTAGTGAATTGATCCTTTTGAAAATAATGGGGCCACTAGCAATTATCGCTAATAGTAATGGTAGTGCCAGTTACAGCACTTGAGTGAATCAGTCCCTTAATATGCAGCATTGGGATTACTCAGGTCAAAGTTCCTCATCCGTGTTCCTATAGAGTTTAACAGATTGTATATAGTTTAGTTGATGGGCTTGCAATACTTAACTTCTTCTCACTGAGATTGACTAGGAAGCAGTGGTATAGCTAGATGGGGGCCTGGGCCCCCAAATTTTCTCTGAGCCCCTGGTTAGCTGGTGGGGGTCCCCAACTCCTGCCAGCTGAAGACTTCGTCCAGCATAGTTTCACTAAAAGGAGTATGCTGGATGTGAGGGGAAGAGAGAACAGGGCAGGCAATGCGGCGGCACTGGAGACCAGCACTGGACGAAGTCTTCAGCTGGCGGGGGTTGGGGACCCTCGCCAGCCAAGGTATTTGCGGCAGCAGTGCTTTAGCTGGTGGAGGTTGAGGACCCCCTGCCAGCCAAAATGTATAGCAGTGGCAGTGGGCGGCAGAGAGGGCAGCGAGGCGGTGGCGCAGGGGTGGTTGTGGCAGCGGAGGGGGACGGCGGTGGGGCAGTGACCAAAATGTGCACCTCCCACTTTGGGCTCTGGCCCCCTCCCATCTCAAGTCTGGCTATGCCCCTGCTAGGAAGTACAGTGAAACCTCGGTTTTTGTCGATAATCTGTCCAAAAACAATCGGCGGAATCCAAAACCGATGAAAACCGAGGCAATTAACGAGGACGCCCAAAATCGGGAGAAGGACGTCCATCTTCCGATACAAATTGGGAGATGGACATCCTTCTTTTTCAACGAAAACTGAGACAAATTTCTAGTCGAAAAAATCAATGAAATCCGAAACCGACGAAAACCGACGTCAACAAAAACCGAGGTTTCATTGTAATAGTTTACTAACCCTAGCTATATAATTGAGCAAGAATTTGTACTACAGTAATAACACCAACAGAATTCATAACACATCTGAGCCCCTAACAACCCCCAGAAGCATACACACAACCTGCAAACACAATAAGGGCAATTCTAGAAATGAGTCCTATGTTAAGGAGCTAATTGCACGCACAGTTCTATAGAATAGCTAGTTGCATTACTGAAATGCTGTGTGAGACTGCCATCTTTTGGCATAGACTGCTTTTTACCAAGGTGAAGTGGCTTGTAAACATCACTTGGGCAACTAAGTTGACTTCATTTTTAGTATTAACCTCATTTTATCCGTCTGTGCAAAGTTCATAGAAAGACCTCTGAAGAAGGCTTCTACGCTGAAACACAGCCCATGTATTGCATTGAGGTTCTACCAACTATGGATGAATAAACTTTATGAACATTATAATTATTGGACTGTATATACTTACTTACAGTCTTGAACATTTACGTTTTGGTGACTTCCACTTTTGTTTTGTTTGTTTTTCGACTTATTGTGGAAGATTTTGGTTTTTCTTCTTTTTTATGACTATAGAATAGTAGCACATACATGTGTAAACCGTGTCACTAATTGCCATTTATGCATATAAGAGATAGGCGCTATTCTATTAAAATGGCACCTAAGTTGCTTAGGGGTAAATTCTATAAAAGGCATTGAAATTTAGGCGCTGGGATGATGCGCACTAAGCATGAATTCTATAACAGCAGTTCCAAGCAGAACTGCATTAGAAAACACTAAAGTGAGTTTGCAGATTCAGGCCTAACCTTCTGTTGATCCTGTGGTTTGACCAGCCTTCCTTCGTTCCCCACTTCTTGGTTTCTTGCTATTATTTTCGTGGGACTTTTTGTGTTCAGTTACCGCTTGGTTCCTGAAGTTAATTTAAATGCCATTTTATAAAATCCCCCCCCCCCCCCCGATTGGCTTTTATTCAAACCAACCTATCTTGTACTGAGATAGATCAGGCACCTTCATGCATATCAGAGTGTGCAGACAATAAATAGCTCACACATCCATATCCTCTGCACATTTACATAAAAGTAATCACATTTTTGTTGTTGTTTCAGAGAGCAAGATAATGGCAGAAGCCCAAACAGGCATGCCCATCCACATATGCATGGCAGCTGTTGAATATGTGAATGGGGGTTTTTTCCCTATCCTTTTTTCTTATTGCAGTGTGATGGATGGGAAAAGTGCAATAGAAGCGTTAAGGAGATAATACTACTAAATAGACGCCAACATTTACAAGTGAATGTGTGCACATGAGTGTGTAAATGCCAGAAATCCACCTAAGCACTGTTCTGTAAAGACATGCATAGTATGTATTCCATAGGGGGTTGCACACATCAGCAGAGCATGGGTGGGATTCACACTCGCGTAGTGTATAAAATACTATCCCTCACATTTAGGCACAAGCATTAAGAACAGCAAATGATCATACCTTACTGCATATGTGTGTATATACCTGGTCATGGTTGTATTATATAAAGAATAATAAGCCATACTTTCCTTTATAGAATAGGCTCTTATTGGAAGCTCCCTCCTAGTAATAGAAATATGTTTCATGTATACAAGTCAAGAATGGATGTGACATACAGCAAAATAACTAATTGGAACCCATGTGTTTTCCTCTTGAGGGAGGCTGATTTATAGGAACAAACAAGCCAAAAAGTAAACTAAAGTATCTGAAAGGGCTCCAAACAGCACAAAATACAGCGGATCAATTTATTTATAGAGTCTCACGCTTTGAGAGAGCCTCACCTTTATTAAGTTGTATTGGCTCCCCATCAAATCTAGGGTCACCTTCAAGCTCTGGGTTTTCATCTTCCAAATTTTACACGGCTTAGCCCCAGATTACATGTACCAATTTAACACTGAGCCAGGGATTACCCAAGACTCTGCTTTCCAAATTGTAAAAATTTGTCTACAAATCAGTTCTTTCAGCAGACTTCACTTATCAGGGCATTAAATGTTGGAACCAGGGCTTTTTTTGAGGGAGTACTTGGGGGTACTGAGTACCAGCACCTTTTCCATTCTCTGCTAAATTTTTGACCCATGGACCTCAAGTTTTAATGAAAGAGCTCAGGCTCTACACACCCATTCTGCCTTGTCATAGATTCTGTGACTGGTTGCAGGGGGCCTGCCTCTTGTGGGGTGGGTCCCTCAGTGATCACCCCACCCCTGAAGGGTGGCCCAGCATTTGAGTACTGGCACCTTTTTCGCTAGAAAAATCGCACTGGTTGGAACTCTCTCCCGAAATCTACTGACATCAACATAATTACATGCGGTTTTGTAAGATATTAATAACATTTCTTTTCACAGATTCTTATCAATGGCTTATGAATTCCAGGATTAATTAGCTTGCATGTTATTTTGCGTATCACTTCTGAACTATATCCTTATTTATCTGAATAGTGCATGCTGTATCTTCTCTTATTTGTCTATACTTCAAATATTGACTGTATTGTAAGATGACTGTTTTACGCTTATTATTGACTACTTAATCTCAATTATTATTATTAGCCACATTGAACTCGAGGATAGGGATAATGTGGGGTATAAGTGTCTTAAATAAATAATTTCCTGCAGATCTTTTCTTTACAAGAGTGGAAATTATCAGGTGTCTGCTTTGCTCATGTAGAAGCAATTTTTCATAGGCTTTGAGGTTTAGGAGCAGTCTTCATCTGCAGCCATGAACCTGCTTGTTTCCATCACACTAAAATTGTCTGTTTAAAAAAAAATGGCTTTTGTGCTTCACACATAAAAAGCAATAGACAGGAGTTACAGTAGGTGTCAAGCTGAGAATGTACGGCTCTTCACTGAAACTGAGTAAATAGAAAAATAAATTCAACTCTTTGCTCAGTTTATGGTTTGTGACTTCCTTCATCATTCCAGGTGTAAGGTGGGTCACTTTTGCTGTAATATGCAGTCTTCCATTTATTTGTGTACTTATTTTGTCAGTGATACATCATTGGGAAATGTGTTCTATATAGAGACCTTCATGGCTCTGTATAATCTTGTTTAACACATATGTGAAAAAACGTTAAAAAATCAAAATAAAAAGTGGGACGAACAACCAGTGGAACTGATACATGAGGGTGTGGGTAGAGCCATTTACCAGATATGAGATATGTTAGGCCATTTTTCTGTTGGATTGGAGCACTAGCACCCTTTTTCCTGGCTTTCAAAAATGTTTTCTCCAGCCCTTAATGGATTCCCTGTCCGCCCCCCCCCCCCCTAAAAAAACAAGTTTTGTTTTCCATTAATGCACAAGCCAGCTTTAAATCTGTGACTCTTTGCTTCAGAGGCAGCCACGTTGCAGGTAGATTATCTTTAAAGTGCACTGGCTGAGAACAAGCCCTGGTTACCCCACCCCTAAGGTTTCTCTGCATGAGTCCTGACACCTTTTTTCCTAGAAGAAAAGCAGTGGTTATATGGGATGTATAGTACATAGTCTTACCTCTGCATCTGCGAGCTATATCTTGCCCTTCAACACCAGCCACTAGAGTTGATGGGTCTACTGTGTCCAACACCTCCTTCTCGATGACAGGGTAATGTTGCTGCCAGGTCCGTCTTCCTCTCTCCAGCTGTGCTTAATTCAGGTCCTGTTATGCAAATTCTGCCATTTCTTTTTTAAATCTTGCACCTCATGGTTTTGGTAGTATATGGCATTCAGACACTGCCAGATGCACTGCCAGATAGCAAGCTTGGAATTGGCACTCATTTTAGCTGCATTCCCTTACAGGACATTATAATTTTCTGTTACATCCCTCACTAACAGGAAAGCTTTGGAAGCAAGAAATTACTTTTTATGTTCCCCAATATCCTGCAGATTCATGCTTAATATCAGGAAATTGCATGCCACCCCCCCCCCCTTCGGGCCAAGATGCCACCCCCCCCCCCCCCCCCCGGGCGTTTTACCTGGTCACAGGCACAGCGACTTTCCAAACCCGGCAGTGGCAATGATTCCCATACACTGCCCTGATGTCGCTGGCATCCGCCTCTTCCCTTTTCTATGGTTGCCTCTGTAGGATACTTCACCTTTTCATAGAGGACCTTTAACTGCAGCTGTTCCCTGCAATCAGAGTTAATTTCCTGTCTCACCTCTGCTGGCATTTTCAATTCAACTAGAATGGTAAGGAGGGTGGAGCATTCCAAGCTTATATGAGTGATGTGCACCCTCCAGTGATATCTTTACTCTGAAACGCCTCATGGATTGGCTGAGGACGTAGTTTTCATGGCAGGAACCAAGGTAATTTGCACAGACATCTGTTATTCTCTGGAAAGAACCCAGCCACACCTCTTAAAGGGAGGCTGGGCACATCCGGGCCGATGGCCTGCGAGGACAGGGAGGGGAAGGGAAAGGGGGGGGAGGGCGCAGGGAAAGATAGAAGGGTGAGGTAAGCAGGCAAAGGGTTAATGCGAGGGAGGGGAGGGGAGGGGCGGGGAGAAAGGAAAGGGAAAAGAAGGGAAGGAAAGGAGGAGTTTCCTTTTGAATCGGGACAGCAAGGAGAGAGCAGCGCTGACTTACCTCGGATCCCTCGTCGTCCGGACTGCAACCTGTGGGTCATAATAAGCATTTGTGAGACCCGAAGCTGTGTACCCCAAATTGTTAATTGATGATAATATGTAGTTATGTGGTTGTAACAATAATTATGTTATAATATGTTATAATGTTGTTTTTGAATTGTAATGTATAACGTTCCTGGCTGCAGCCAAAATAAATCCAACCTTCTTTAAGATGCTTTTTGGTGTGGTGTTTGCGAGTGAGGGAAGAGGCGGAGCAAGTGCCGAGTGCCCAAGTTGTGTATCACACACCACTTGAATATTTAAGGAATGATATGACTTCCTGTTTCTATATGACGTCTCACTGCCTGAAGGTGGTCTGAGGGCAATGTGGGTACCATCTATGGCTTCCAGGACTAATAGAAGACCTGCCACCTCATAGAAGATTGTTATTGTCCTCTGTTGTTCAGTCTCACACATGGGGAATGTAATGTACTGAGTGTCCCTCCTCAGAAAACAGTGCAGGAACTGCACAAGAAAGCCAGGGCTGTGGTCACCTTGATATGCCCTGACAGGGCATGTCCCTTCCAAGTACTGGGCTTCATATCTTCCTGTAGCTGCTCGCAGAGGTGTCTGATAGTCTACCTATGTATCTGTGAGGTCCATGAACCCACTGCACTCCTCCCTCTCACTCTCCCCTCCCTTTCTATTTGCTCTTGCTGAACTTTGGTAGCAAGATTGTTCTGAGAATTGTACTCTGCTTTGCATTCACAACAGCAGCTAGGCTTAATAGCAAGGTTGTCTGCAGTTCCCACATTACAAGTTTGTTTGTTATACCACAGAGGTTCAGAATTTGGACAAATGCCTTATAGTTCTAGGCCAGTAGGCATGGAGGTAAAGGATAGGATCCATGCTAGTTTGGGGCAGTAACAGAGCTTCCACCATACCCTGTTCCAGGAGGAAAGTTTATGGCCAGTCCTGGATTTCTGCGAAAGTCATATAGGATATGCAATGGGTAGAATCAGCCACTATAAATCCCAAACTGCTTTGGGATACCATCACTAACAGTCATGGTGATGAGGACATGATATACAATCTGCTGGAGCCTGTATTGCACCTCACTTCCCATACCAAGGTGACTGGCCACAGATGTTGCATAGCTACCCTATGAACATAAGTACATAAGTTATTGCCATACTGGGAGAAAACAAAGGTCCATCAAGCCCAGTATCCTGTTTCCAACAGTGGTTAATCCAGATCACAAATACCTGGCAAGATCCCAAAAAAGTACAAAACATTTTATACTGCTTATCCCAGAAATAGTGGATTTTCCCCAAGTCCATTTAATAATGGTCTATGGACTTTTCCTTTAGGAAGCCAGCCAAACCTTTTTTAAACTCCACTAAGCTAACCGCCTTTACCACATTCTCCGGCAATGAATTCCAGAGTTTAATTACATGTTGAGTGAAAAAACATTTTCTCCGATTTGTTTTAAGTTTACTACATTGTAGCTTCATCGCATGCCCCCTGGTCCTAGTATTTTTGGAAAGCATAAACAGACGCTTCAAATCTACCCGTTCAACTCCACTCATTATTTTATAGACCTCTATCATATCTTCTCTCAGCTGCCTTTTCTCCAAGCTGAAGAGCCCTAGCCGCTTTAGCCTTTCCTCATAGGGAAGTCGTCCCATCCCCTTTATCATTTTCATCTCCCTTCTCTGCACCTGCACCCTCTGCATTGCTCAGGGTCCCTCATTATAAATGTATGGAGTACTGGCTGGAAAATTGCCTAATGGTTGGTGCAGCTGCCTGGAAGCTAGGGAGAAATGGGTTCAATGTTCACCTCTGCAACTGGTGATGAACTTACCTAACCCTGTAATGTTTAAGCTTTGGCAAAAGTAACATTGAATCCACCTGAGAAGGTGCCTTTATAAACAAATGTCTGTAAACTTTGTACCTTGTACCATAGAGCAATCTTCTAGTTGTGGCTGATGGGGGACCAATGTGGCTAAGTACCATTGTTCTGTTCTCAAACTGGATTCTGTCATGAGCCATATCGTTAACTGTCTCATACCATTTGTTGAGCTACATTGACTCTGTTGTCTTGTATCAGTGCATGTTCTGTTCAAAATTATTGTGGAAGGCCAATAAAGGGCTCACTACCTCTTACTCAGTGGCTGCTCTATCATTTTGTGAGAAAATGGTATTGTGAAGAAATTGAACTGGACCAGGCTATGCTGGACTATTGGAGTCAAGTAGGGGTTAAGTGAGAACTGGAAAGTCAGTCACATATCCCCGGATTCTATATAGTGTAACCAAAATTGCGCATGCAAAACTGGTCGTAATCTGGATTTGTGCATGCAATTTAATTATTTAACAAGCCAATCAGCACCAGTAATTGCCACTTAACAAGCAATTATTGACACTAATTGGCATTGATTAGAATTTGCACGTACAACTTGCTCGGCATATTCTGTAAAGTGGTGCGCATAAATTCTAATGCGTGTTGCCAAAAAGGGGGCATGGCTATGGGCGTGGAATAGGTGGACTGTGGGCGCTCCAAAAATCTACACACACAGTTAAAGAATAAACTTGCTCCACGCCTAACTTAGGAGCTGGTATTTACACCAAGTTTTACTTGGCGTAAATGGACACATCTAGACTTAGGCGCATGCATGGCCACTATGCATATTCTATAAATCAGCTAGGCATTTTCTATAAACCACATTTAAATCTAGGCACGGTGAACATAATATGACTAAGCAGAAATATTTTTGGCGCCAGTTTTTTAGGTGCCATATATAAAATCTAGTCCATAATGAAGAAAAATTGCTCAGTTTCTCTCAAAGCAGAGAGCTGAGACCTTGAATACTATGAACTTGTATGTAATTAAGAATGTTTATCTGTTGTAACCTAATGTTCTAGTTATGGCCTTGAATCTGTATGAAAGAGACCTAGGAAAATTTATGTGAAATAAGAAGAAAGTGTAGCAGATGAAGCCTGAGAAAGTATATTGCTTGCCAATTATGTTATCATGCCAAAGAATGAATCTGTATGCTGAAATTTGCTAATAAAAAGCAGCTTAGCAGGAAACAGGGGTGAAATATTCTGTCTGACAGCTGTTCAGGTTTGCAGTGGTGGCAAGTCTCTCCCTGAAGATAGTTTATTTATTTATTTATTTGCTACATTTGTATCCCACATTTCCCCACCTATTAGCAGGCTCAATGTGGCTTACGTGGAGGTGCATAATTGAACGGCGCCAGCCAAATCAATGGGCGGCCATCTTCGGGGCCGGCTCCGCGAAGGGGCGGAGGCAAGCGTATTTTCGAAATACGCTTGGCGCTGGCCAAATCGCTCACCGGGGTTAGATGAGATGGCCGACTCCGATTTTCAGCCATAATGGAAACCGGAGCCGGCCATCTCAAACCCGGCGAAATGTATGGCATTTAGGCATAGGAGGAGCCAGCATTTCTAGTGCACTGGCCCCCCTGACATGCCAGGACACCAACCGGGCACCCTAGGGGGCACTTTTAAAAATTTAAAAAATAAAATAATTAGCTTCCAGGTGCATAGCACCCTTTCCTTGGGTGCTGAGCCCCCCAAATCCCCCCAAAACCCACTGGCCACAACTCTACAGCATTACCATAGCCCTAAGGGCTGAAGAGAGGCACCTACATGTGGGTACAGTGGGTTTTGGAGGGTTCACATTTACCACCACAAGTGGAACAGGTAAGGGGGGAATGGGCCTGGGTCCTCCTGCCTGAAGTGCACTGCACCCACTACAAACTGCTCCAAGGACCTGCATATTGCTGTCAGGGAACTGGGTATGACATTTGAGGCTGGCATACAGGCTGGCAAAAAGTTTTTAAAGTTGTTGCTTTGAGGGTGGGAGGGGGTTGGTGACCACTGGGGGAGTCAGGGGAGGTCATCCCTGATTCCCTCTGGTGGTCATCTGGTCAGTTGGGGCCCTTTTTAGGGACTTGGACCTGAAAAAAAGGGTCCAAATAAAGCAGACCAAATTCTCGTGATGGCCGGCTTTCTTTTTTCTATTATTGGGCGAAGCTGGCAATCTCAACACACGCCCCATCCCTCCCCCGTCCCACCCCTGTCCTGCCCCTGCCCTGCCCCTGTCCCGCCTTTGCTACCATGCGACGCAACGCGGTTGAAGCTGCCCAAAATCGGCTTTCAATTATGCCGATTTGGCCGGAATCAGAAGATTGACGCCCATCTCCCGATTTGTGTCGGAAAATGGGCGGCAATCTCTTTCGAAAATAAGCTGGATAGTACCGTAAGGCGTTCGCCAGCTGGTAAAGAACAAATATAAAGTGGAGTTATGGTAGAATAAGGTTCATGTGTTAGACACATTTGGGAATCATAGAGAGGAAGGGTTGCGTTATGTCCATTACTAGCTTTAGTTTCCTTGTGTAGCAGGGTTCAAGCATTTAAGTTGGGTCATTAGGCTATGCCTTTTTGAATAGGTTAGTTTTTAGTGATTTCCTGAAGTTTAGGTGGTCATATGTTGTTTTCACGGCTTTTGGTAGTGCGTTCCACAGTTGTGTGCTTATGTAGGAAAAGCTGGTTGCATAAGTTGTTTTATATTTGAGTCCTTTGCAGCTTGGGTAGTGGAGATTTAGGTATGTTCTTGTTGATCCAATCGTGTTTCTGATTGGTAGGTCTATGAGATCTGCTAATTATTCACATGTAATCTTTTGTGTTTACTTCTTTGGACACATCTTAGGCTCTGAACTAAGAGCTAAGATAAGAGCGAAGGTTCTTCCAGTCATCAATGGTATAAGGGGGCAAGGGCCCATTGTGAATGGGTATTATGGCTCATAGGTGACATGGGTTCACAGCAGCCCTCGGAATAACAGGTATTGCAAAGAGATCCCCGATTGATACCCTTGCAGGTGATACATGTATCAGACAGGGCATTGTAACAGCCACTGTACCCTCTAAGCTGAGCAGGAGTTCACCTTCAGTCCTGCCAGTGGGGGTGCTGTTTCAGTATCACATTTTCAATTGTGAAGGACAGCCAAGATCTGAAGGACTTCGGAGAACCTGCCTGTTCCTAGCAATTGAAAACACAGTATTGAGCAGCACCCTCCACTGGCAGAAATGCAGTTGGAGGACTCCCACTCAGCTTAGAGAGAACGGTGGTAACAGCACTCCTTATCCCTCCCTTCTGCTCTTCACAGTGAGCATGAAACCTGTGTAGTAACCTCACAGCTACTATCAGTTAGGGCAGCCAAGGGCATTGAAAGGAGAACATAGGACATTGAAAGGAGAACACAGGACACCCATATTAGCAAACACTCATCAATAAAAAATATAAAATAAAATGTGAACTATCCTATATAATAATTTGCACCTCCAACGTTCTATCGCTGTCTGGCTGCCTGGGTTCATATCATCAAATGACGTCAGCCAGCCTCCAGCGTTCCGTTCCCCATCACTGCCCCGCCCTCTCGTCAAAACGTAATGATGTCAGAGGGTGGAACAGTGAGAGGGAAGGGAACGCTGGAGGCAAGCTGAACTGACATTAGGGGATGTTACGAAAACAGACAGATAGACAGCGATGGAACCCCGAGGTACAATTTAGGCAGCAGGGTGGCGGGAAGCGGGTGAACGCAGTAAGCAATGGCACGAGACTGAGAGGCGAAGGACAGCAGCCTACAATGCTACATTCCCCCTCACTGTCCCGCACTCGCAAAAGACGTTATGACATCAGAGGGTGGAACAGTGAGAGGGAAGGGAAAGCTGGAGGCAAGCTGAGCTGACATTGGGTAGACACGGAACCACGAGGTACCCAGCGGACGACACAGCATGTAAATTTATATATAACAGAAAAAACAGGATATCTAAAAAAGAAAAGGATACAAAACACACAGACAGTGTAATCACAGTCACACACTCTCTCTCGCTCTCTCTCTCTCTTGCTCTCTCGTATGTGCTGAAATTCCTGAAATAAACAACTTTCCACATCTCCATGCAACAGTTGCTAAACATATGGGAAGTGCTCTAAACAGTTTCCAAAACCATTCCAAACTGAAACTATTGAGAACTGTGATGGGTATCCTAAATACCGCAGAAGGAATAACTGTGTCGGTACACTCTTAAATGGAAAATTCATTAATAACAGTAGTCCCTTATAACCCTTACTTACTTTTAAAGTACAATTCCCATATAAATGCAGAAGTATGTGCATCTATTAAAAATGTCAAGTACCTCTTTAAATATGTCTATAAAGGACACAATTGTGCCAATGTGGTTATTACAGAGCACCAAACTTTACAACATGATGAAATTAAAACGTTTACTGACTCTAGATATGTTAGTGCTCCTGAAGCAGCATGGCGATTAAACGATTTTGAAATGCATCACCAATCACATACTATCCAGAGATTGAAAGTACACTTACCAGATCAACAAAGCATTGTTTTTCCACCCTAACGAAGTTGAGGCCGCAGTATAAAGAGCCAGAACCAGGGACACCACTTTAACAGCGTGGTTTAAACTTAATGCAGAAGACAATCCTCCAAAGACCATTTTGTATGCAGATATTTCTTTGTACTATACTTTCGACAAAAGAGAACGAAAGTGGTAGTTAGGGTAGAAAAGCAGGACATGACAAAACAATTGGGAGAATGTATGTAGTTCATTTTTCAGTGGACCCTGAGTGTTACTGTTTAAGGATAATTCTACTACACAAAGCAGGGGCTAAGTCCTTTGAAGACTTAAAAACAGTTGCATGTGTTCTTTATAATACATTTCAAGATGCAGCCAAGAAAATGGGGCTCATTGACGATGAAGCTCTGTGGGAGAACACCTTAGCTGATGCACTCACATGCAGCATGCCACAGCAAATCAGACACCTTTTTGCATACATTTGTGTTTTTGCCGTACCATCAAATGCTTTCCAAATTTTCCAAAAATACAAACTTAATATGACACAAGATTTTTAACACATCCATGGTTGCAAAGGTGATTGCTTGATTTGTGAACAATTGTGCCTTCAGAAAATCCAAGCGTTTCTGACTATACATGGAAAAAAACTTGAACACTTTGGTTTACCAACAATCATCCACAGAATAGAAGATCCTAAACTTGCCTTCAATATTGGAGATGAAAAGTAGAAAGCTGAACAAATGGTAGAAAAACTAAATAATGAGAAAAGAGAAGCATTTCATACTATACTTTCTGCCTGCAATACAAAAAACATATCCCACACGTGCTTCTTCCTAGACAGTCCTGCTGGAAGTGGAAAAACATATACATATAATACTATCCTGATCTCCATCCGAGGAGATGGAGGAATTGCACTACCTGTTGCTTCTACAGGAATTGTTGCAAATGTCCTTCCAGGAAGACAAACTTATCATTCACAGTTTAAGTTACCTGTTCCTCTACTGGAAACGTCAACATCGAGTATCAGATTAACATCAAATGATGTTTCCATCAATAGAGATGCTAAAATCCTTATTTGGGATGAGTCAACTATGACACCCAGTATGGAACTTACTGCTGTAGATAGAATCCTCAAAGACATCATGAACAATCAGAAACCATTTGGCGGGAAAGTTCTTCTCCTTAGTGGAGATTTTCGACAAACTCTACCAGTGGTACCACACGGTGATTGAGCTCACATTATTGAAGCCAGCATTAAGTTAAATAAACTATGGAAAAAATTGAAATACTAAAATTAAACAACAATGTCTGCTCTGTAGACCCAGATTACAACAACTGGCTTATTACTTTAGCAGACGGAAATCTTCTATGTCCAGACGGTTTCAAGGATATTATCGAAATCCCACAGAGACACATTTGTGGCAGCGATATAGTTAATGCCATTTTTTGAGAAAAAATCACCGCAGATACTGTTTACAACTTTGCTAAAAAGGCTATTCTTTGCCCAAAAAATGCACATGTTGACAAGATAAATGAGGCTGTTCTAAAAATTTTAGAAGGTGAGACAATTACTTATTTAAGTTCAGACTCCATTCATGACTCCAAAGATGAGGAACATCAGTTATACCCTGTAGAATTCCTTCATGAACAAACTCCAACTGGCATACCTTGCCATAAACTGCATTTAAAAATTGGAGCCATAATTATCCTACTCAGGAATTTAAATACCAAGCAAGGTTTATGTAATGGAACTCACTTAATAGTGAAAAACTTGAAAAATAACCTCATTATTAGTTAAGTAATCACTGGGTCAACTGCAGGGAGTACTGTTTTTATCCCACCTCCCATTTACATTACGTTGAAAACAATTTCCTGTGAAATTGGCTTTTGCAATGACAATTAACAAGTAACAAGGACAAACATTTGAAAAAGTTGGCATTTTCCTCCCAGAACCAGTGTTTACACATGGGCAACTATATGTAGTATTTTCAAGAGTTCAAAACTCTTCTGATGCAATTGAAGTCATAGATGGTCCTGAACAAGGAAAGCTTTTCCCTCAATGTGCAAAGTTTTCACTAAAAATATTGTTTATAAAGAAATCTTGCAAATGAAACCAAGCATTATATTTCTAATAAAAAATTTTAAATTTCTGTGTACTCTTTAAATATTTTATTTATAGTATATTTTTGGAAATATACTATAAATAAAAATTAAATCAAAACACAAAGATTAAAACAAAAAGAAAACAATCCACATGTCATACCCCTGGACCATATTACTCATTATACACCCTTCCCAATTATTCTTTATCATCACAGCACATTCTTCCTAACAGTTCCCTTAAAAACATAATCGCCATTAGATGATAACCTTGCTAGCGCCTGTTTCATTGGTTTGAGAAATAGACCTTTTTTTACTAGTATATAATAAAAAAAAGTTGAAAACTGTATGAAAAAATAAAATATAATAAAAAATAAAGTATCGTTATAAAAATAAAAGACCACAATTTTTTTAAATACCTTATTTGTAAAATACACAAAGGCAGAGGAAGGGGATGAAAGGGAAGCCACCCTAAGAGCTGCAGAAGCTGCTTCAGAAGGTCAGACAGACTCTCAGGGGCATTTTTGAAAGAGAAGGGCGCCCATCTTCAGACTCAAATCGGGAGATGTGCGTCCTTCTCTCAGGGTCGCCCAAATCGGCATAATTGAAAGCCGATTTTGGGCGTCCTCAACTGCTTTCCATCGCGGGGATGACCAAAGTTCCTTGGGGTGTGTTGGCAGCGTACCGAAGGCAGGATGAAGGCGTGCTTAAGAGATGGGCATCCTCAGCCGATAATGGAAACAAGAAGGGCGTCCCTGACAAGCATTTGTCTGACTTTACTTGGTCCATTTTGTTTTCACGACCAAGCCACAAAAAGGTGCACAAACTGACCAGATGACCACTGGAGGGAATCGAGGATGACCTCCCCTGACTCCCCCAGTGGTCACTAACCACCTTCCACCCCGAAAAAACAACTTTAAAAACTTTTGTCTTTTTTTTTTTAGAGTATGGGTGAAGGACATCCTTTGATGCCTCTGTCCCTGCAATGGCAGTTGATGATGTCCAAAATGTAACATAGTAACATAGTAGATGACGGCAGAAAAAGACCTGCACGGTCCATCCAGTCTGCCCAACAAGATAAACTCACATGTGCTACTTTTTGTGTATACCTTACCTTGATTTGTACCTGTCCTTTTCCGGGCACAGACCGAATAAGTCTGCCTAGCACTATCCCCGCCTCCCAACCACCAGCCCCGCCTCCCACCACCGGTTCTGGCACAGGCCGTATAAGTCTGCCCAGCACCATCTCCGCCTCCAAACCACCAGTCCCGCCTCCCACCACTGGCTCTGGCACAGACCGTATAAGTCTGCCTAGCACCATCTCCATCTCCCGCCTCCGACTTTGCCACCCAATCTCGTCTAAGCTCCTTAGGATCCATTCCTTCTGAGCAGGATTCCTTTATGTTTATCCCACGCACGTTTGAATTCCGTTACCGTTTTCGTTTCCACCACCTCCCGCGGGAGGGCATTCCAAGCATCCACTACTGTTTTTGTGAGAAGGATGTCCATGCCTGGATGTTTCTGTGGGAAGGATGTCCATGCCTGCTATGCCTCTGACACCCCTTTTATTTATTTGGATTTTGGATCACAAGTAGCAGCAGTGGGATTTGAACCAGCCATTTCTGGATTTCAAGCCCAGCATTCTAGCCACTAGGCCACCACTCCACCCTGTCTATTGAAATTTGGCTGTCCCTGTGGGGGGGGGGGGGGGCAGTATGCAGGTCCCTGGGGGGGAGGTATGTGTGTGTCAGGGGAGGCATAACAAAGGCGTGGACGTCCTTCTTTCAAACATTTTGGATGTCCTCAACTGCCCCCCCCCCCCCACAGGGATGGCCAAATTTCAAGAGAATGGCATGGTGTGGGGGAATGGAAGAGTGGCCTAGTGGTTAGAGCACTAGCCTTACAATCCAGAGATGGCCAGTTCAAATCCCACTGCTACTACTTGCAATCCAGAATCCACATAAATAAAGAGGGTGTAAGAGGCATAGTAGGTATAGACATCCTTCTCACAGAAATATCACATTTTGGACACTGTCATTACAGGGACGGAGGCATAGCAAAGGATGTCCTTCACCCATACTCTAAAAAAAAAAAAAAAACATCCCTGATGAGCACTTGGATGTTTTCACCTGGACTTGTACTTTTCTAAGGTTGTAGATGGCAATTTATTTAAGGTTGTAGACAGCCATTATACACGCAGCTTGTCTGCATGTATGAAGCCGTCTTTGGCATGCACAGAGCAGCCACGCATAATGCTTGGCTGCTCTGCACTGGCTTCCCCTCCTTAGGAAGGAAATCATGTGCAAATGAGCTAACAGCGAGCAGCTCATTTGCATGCAATTTCCTTCATGCATGCCCGTTCCTTTCCGAATCGCTAAGGGATCGGTAAGGGAAGGGCTTTTTCCATTTAGTTAGTGCATCAGTTAGTCCACTGCAGTGCCCCCTAGGGTGCCCGGTTGCTGTCCTGGCATGTCAGGGGGACCAGTGCACTACGAATGCTGGATTTGGTCATTTTTGAGATGGGCGTCCTCGGTTTCCATTATGGCCGAAAACCGGGGACGACCATCTCTAAGGTCGACCTAAATGCTGAGATTTGGGCATCCCCGACCGTATTATCGAAACGAAAGATAGACGCCAGAGATAGAGGTAGGCTCTGATGGCTTGTGGGGAGCATATATCTGTGGGGAGGGGGGTGTCCAGCAGGGAAGTGGTGTTCAGAGGGGACCGCTGCAGGAGAAAGGACAGAAAGGGGGGCCTTGGATCACAGGGATGTGGGGTAGGAACCTGAACATTTTTGTTTTGTGTCATCTCCCATGATGACACAAGGTGGGGGGAACATGAACAAAATGGAAAGTACCCCGAACAGCACAGAAAATGGCATGCACATCCCTAGGATACATCAATTACCAAATCTGTTTGCTATGTGAGTAGGACTTTAGTACATATTACACTATTACCCATATATCCTAAATAGCCTAACACTGTATGCAGAGGCCCATGATAAAACTTGGAAACCTTATTTTTTTTTTTACACAACATAATAATAATTCTTGCTTCTTTTTTGAGGTTGTAGAATTCTAGGAGGAATGACATAGCTTGATTAAAAATGGATTTATGCTGGTTTAACTGAGTTTTAACAACACACTATGCCAGTGTTCTTCAATACAAAGCCCGGGAGCCAATGGCAACCCCTGAAGGCCTCTGGAGTGGCCCTCATCATTATTCTGGCTTATTGTTTGCCTTTCTACCCAAGATCATGATAGAAAGGGGAAAGTGGATGAAAGGAAGAGAACCACATGCTTGAAGGACAAGGCATTTTTTTGTAGATGAAGAGAATGTATTTGGAAATGCCCATCTCCTTGATACCCTCAAAATGTTTGCAGGCAGGTTGATGGGGCAGATGTTATTGACACACAGTGGTCAGCAATGTTGCAGCCTCACATGGGAAGATATTTGGTGACTTCCTTTCAGCTCATTTGGATCCAAAGTAACCCCAACTTAAAAATTAGTGAAGACTGCAGCACTATGCACTTGTACATGATCTCGGATAGTTGGAAGTGGAGGGAAGATGGTTAATGGTTAATTTTTGGTTTTTTGGTAATTAACAATGGTGCTTACATGGTACCACTGCCAGAAAATCAGGATTACTGTAAGGTGTGCTATATGATCTAATCTATTATTTTTCTTTTTCAGAAACATTAACCCCCAGATTCTATATAGTGTGCTTAGATTTATGCGCCAAAATCAGTGTGTAACTTAATTGGCTTAACAAGCTAATGAGCACTGATAACAGCACTTAACAAGCAATAATGAGCACTAATTGGCACTGATTAGAATTTAGGCACACAACTCGCCAAGCTTATTCTGTAATGATGTGCACCGAACTTCTAATGTGCTGAGGCAAGAAGGGGCGTGGTTAGAGGCGGGGAAATGGGTGTTTCATGGGCGTTCCAAAATTTAGGCACCTAGTTATAAAATATGGCCGTAATAGATGCCGCACTGATATCAGCGCTGAAATTTCAACTAAGCATAGTCTATTTTCAGCGCCTAAATCTAGGTGCCAATTATAGAAGATGCTTAGTTGGCACTGATTTTGGTGCCGATTTTTTAGGTGCCATATATAGAATCTCCTCCTAAAGGAGTAAATCTGAACTCTTACCCCCCCCCCCCCCCCTGTTTACTAAAGCTTAGCTCGAGTTATCTGCAGCAGGGCCCATTTTTTTCCTATGGGCCCTGCTGCAGATAACTTGAGCTAAGCTTTAGTAACAGCCCCTTTAATGTAGTAGTGTGTTAGGGGTTGGCACTGACATTTATCGATATTTTTATTATCCTTGTTTACCCTAATTGTCGCCATAAATCTGTACCACGTGTTTGCAATTTGTCATTATTTTCAATGCCAGCACCTCAGCTGGTAGGCTGTTCCAGGCATCTGCTTATTTATCGGTATTTGTTCCACACATTTCTTCTCATCTTCCTTTCCTTCCAGCTTTATATCATCACTGTATGTCTTTAAGCTTCTTTTTCAATTGAAAACGTTGCTTTCCGTACTTTATTGAAACCTGCTAATTAAAGATGAGTCAAAAGTGCTGTTGAGGAGCATTTATTATTTAGGTTTAGCTCATTCTTTTTCATTGGTAGCTCAAGGCAAATTACACATCAGATGTAGAAGGTATTTCTATGTTCCCAGAGCACCAATAATCTAAGGATTAGATTTGCTAACCTTTATTAAAGTATTAACTCGTGTTTATTTTCATTTAATTTACATTAATGTGACTATTATTAAATAGGCCCCATTGACAGTAAGGAAGCTTGTGTTAATAAATCTGGGTCTTACTTTGCACCTGAGACAAAAGATAAAGGGGTCCCTTTACTAAGGTGCATTAGCAAGTAGTGCACACTAGGGGGCCCTTTTACCACCTGGAGGTAGGGCTTCCACCGGGTTTGCGTGTGGGAAATCAGCCCTACTGCTGGGCTCGCTCAGGAGCCAGGTGGTAGTTCCCACTTCTGGCACTAGGAAATTTTTTAACATATTTCTAGTATCAGGAGTGTGCCCGGCGCTAAATCGGGCAGTGCTGTGCACTGCTGAGTTAGCACCAGAGCCCGTACCACCTCCTAAATTGGAGACGGTAAGGACTTCCCCAGCAAATAGCTGTGCACACCAATGTGTTTTGTTAGCACATGGCCATCTACTGGCCCTTTAAAGAAAATTACCTTTTACCCACTGCGGTAAAAGGTGGCCTCAGTGCACAGCAATCCCGCACACCAATGCCACCTCAAGTCACCTTTTACCGCCATTTGCTAAAAAGACCCCTAAATGCAGTGCAGCCCGTTATCTACCTATGGGCTGCATGGCATATAGCACGCATTAAATCCATTAACACATCCCAAACGCACTTCCTCATCCTCTCTACTCTTCCACTCTATAATTGTTTATAATTCATTTTCAATAATGAATGTATGTATTAGGATTTATTTACCGCCTTTTTGAAGAAATTCACCCAAGGAGGTGTAGATCGAAAATAAAATGGTTAAAGAAAGGGTTCTCACACGTACGCCAACCAAGCAGAGCAAAAAAACAGCACAAATGAGCCTTCAAGACTGGGCCAATCAAGAGTTCTTTATTGAAAAGACCTGACACAGGCCGTGTTTCGGCAAGCGTCTGCCTACGTTGGGGGTCAATTTCATTATGAACTCTTGAATAGATCTCAAGGGTCAGCCTTTAAAAGCAAGTGAAGTAATTGCGTCAAAACATAGTTGTCTAAATGTCACTAAATATTGCGTTCTTCATGCGCAGCAAAGGAGGAGATTGCCGCTCTAGTTCTTTGCTGACACAGTGAAAATTAGACAACTGTGTTTGTCAGGTCTTTTCAGTAAATAACTCTTGATTTTCCCAGTCTTGAAGGCTCATTTGTACATAAAAAATAAGCCAGACATAGGCAATAGACAGCAGACTGATGCCTCCAAGGAGGAAAAAGAATAGCAGCTCAAAGCCAGCACTATTTTTTCACAAATATTCTAGCTTGCAAAGTTCAACACACGCTATTATTCAATTTTGCATAATAATAGGGGCTTTGCATGTTTTGCATCTCAATATTATATAATGCACCTTACAGTAAACTAACATGTAAAATAACACAATTTTGCTACTCAGTACGTGTTAAAAGGTAAATAGTGTGTTTTATTCCCCTAACACACATTAGCAACTTCACTCCTAAGAGTCACACATCTGCATATCTCAGTCCTTTTGCCTTAATTTTCTCAAAGGTTTGTGAACACCAATTATGATGCTCAAATTAGATAATGCAATGGTAAATGTTGGCTCTGCATTACCCACCAAAATGCAATCTCACATCCGATTTTTGAAGGTTTCCAAATTAGATCACTTTGGATACTGGTATGGAAGAGAATGTCTGAGTGGATTTTGAAATGTGTTCTAGTTGACAGTATTATTTTTAAAATGTTCCTCGTGACCCTCCATCACCCCCCCACAAATGAGTGTGTTGTACATTAATTAGGTATGTAGACATTTGTGTACCTATACTTAGATGCCTAGAGAGTGCCTATGAAACACCTCTTATAAAAAGGGCAGTCGGCTCCCACTCAAGAAAGGGAGAATAGTGTATTAGGTGAAATGTACCAGTATAATACAGGCATGAGCACTTACACCACCCTTAGAGCTGATGCTAGGGTCCACCTTGGGGGTCAGCACCAGGGGCGTAGCCAGACCTCGCCAGGAGCGGGGGCCACAGCCCTAGGTGGGGGGGCACTGTTTAGCCCCCCCCCGCCGCTGCCCCCCCAGCCGCCGCCGATGCCACATTGCACCCCCTCCTGCCGACCCCCCCGACGATCCCCTTGAACCCCCCCTCCCGCCACCAACCCTCCCCCGCCGTCGCCGCATCAGAAACAGCTGATCATGCCAGGAACTGCATTGAATGAAGGCGCTACTCCGGCGCCGAAGAACTAGATTCTTGGCTGGTGGGGCAGCAAACACGAAGGTAGTTGAAGCGGCGGGGCGGGTGGCGATGGCGGGGGAGGGTTGGTGGCGGGAGGGGGGGTTCAAGGGGATCATCGGGAGGGGGCCAGGGCCAAATCTATGGGGGCCCAGGCCCCCTCAGGCCCCACGTAGCTATGCCACTGGTCAGCACTCAAGCAAAAGATCTAGGCATTGTTGTAGATAATACGCTGAAATCTTCTGCTCAGTGTGCGGCGGTGGCAACAGGATGCTAGGAATTATTAGAAAAGAGAGGTGAATAAGACTGAAAATACTATACTGCCTCTGTATTACTCCATGGTGCAACCGCACTTTGAGTATTGCATTCAGTTCTGCTTGTCGTATCTCAAAAAAGATATAGCGAAATTAGAAAAGGTTCAAAGAAGAGTGACCAAAATGATAAAGGGGATGGAACTCCTCTCATATGAGGAAAGGCTAATTGAGGTTAGGGTTCTTCAGCTTAGAAAAGAGATGGATGAGGGGAGATATGATTGAGAGCTACAAAATCCTGAGTGGTGTAGAATGAGTAGTAGTAAATAGATTTTTTACTCATTCCAAAAGTACAAAGACTAGGGGACACTCAAGGAAGTTACATGGAAATACTTTTAAAACAAATAGGAGGAAATATTTTTTCACTCAATGAATAGTTAAGCTCTGGAACTCTTTGCCGGAGGATGTGGTAACAGCTGTTATCATATCTGGGTTTAAAAAAAGGTTTGAACAAGTTCCTGGAGGAAAAGTCCATAGTTTACTATTGAGACAGACATGGGGAGGCAGCTGCTTGCCCTGGGATTGATAGCATGGAATGTTACTACTAATTGGGTTTCTGCCAGGTACCTGTGACATGGCTTGGCCACTGTTTGGAAACGACATACTGGGCTTGATGGACCATTGGTCTGAACCAGTATGGCTATTCTTATGTTCTTATGGGATATGCACATAACATGGGGGCCCTTTTACTAAGGCACACCCAAAAGTGGCCTGTGCTGGTGTAGGTGCGTGTTTTGGACGCGCGCTGGTCCATTTCCTCAGCCCACCTGGAAAAAAGGCAGTAGGGATTTGGTAGAGGGGCTGGATCTAGATTGGTAAGGGGGGAGGAGGGAAGGATGGAATTGCTAGATGGTCATGGGGGGGTGGATATGCAACAAAAAAAGGAAACAAATGAGGGAGGGTTCTCAAGTTGTTGGTATGAGTTGACAGAGTATGGTCTGGATATTATAGTGGACTATGTTAGTGTGGAACACTAGTAGTTATTCTTGTAGCTGTTGCTATGTTATATTTCATCTCGGTTGTGAACTTTATTTCATTATGTTGTATTATTGAGAACTCCAATAAAGAAATATTTTTTAAAAATGTGCCAGAAAATGGACATGCAGCAAAATGAAATCCAGCATGCATCCATTTTTGGCCTGAAACATTACCGCCATCCATTGACTTAGCGGTAAGGTCTCATGTGCTAACTGGGCAGTAAGCATCCAGCACGCGTCAACTGCCGGTTGCCGCTGAGCAAGCTCCACTTGGTAGAAAATAGAAAATATTTTGTACCGCGTGTTTTCAGTGCACACCAAAAATGGAATTAGTGCCCGGGGCACATGGTAGCCGGGCGGTAGTGCCAATTTGACGCACATTGGATACGCGTAGGTTCCTACGTGCCCTTTTGAGTCCTGCTTATGCTGCACCCAGATTTCACCTATGTGTACACATTCCCCCTGATTCTATAAAGGTTTCCAAAAACTGTGTGCGTAAATTAAGCGTGCTCCCAATTTGCATATGTAGTTTAATTGAATAATGAGTCAATTAGTGCCAATAATTGGCTTTTTAACAGCCAATTATTGGCACTAATTTGATTTAATTGGGACTTTCGTGTGTAAAGTTAGGCCTTAAATTTATAGCCTGGAAAACGGGGCACCAAAATAGAAGGGATATGGGCGTTTCAGGGTGGAACAGGGGCATGGTTTTGAGTTACATGTATCATTGTAGAATAAAGGTGCTCTGCACGTAAATTTAGGCACGGGCATTTGTAACACCTTTTCGTTGGTAAAAATGGCAGCACTTAAATTTATGCACGACCTCTTTGTTTAAGCGTTAAAACTATAAACAATGGTAAACATTGGGCACAGCTTGTAGAGTACCACTTAAGCACGGGGGGGGGGGGGGGGGGGGTCAGAGCCAGTTTTTCGGCATTTATCCACATATGTGTACACATTCCCATATATATGCCAATATTGTAATCATTGACATGTATTTTTGGTACATAATGTTAGCAACTGCTTTATAGAACTGCCCTCCATGAACGCAGACTTTTACATTGATGTCCTTCAAGAGTTTCCATGACATGACCACATTTTACTGGTTGTCATTATTTATCAAAAACAAATATTCCTAAAGATCAGGAGGACAATTTTATTTATGTATCCTTTCTGACTGTGATGTAGCCAGTTGTGGAAATGATACTTGCCATAGATGCTTATTAAAAATATTTTAAATTGTTGTGAAACTCACTTATACATTCTGTTATTTTTAATTTTTTGTGCAAATTTGAGGTTATATTTGAGGTTAAAATGAGTTGATCTTGTTGGGCAGACTGGATGGACTGTACAGGTCTTTATCTGTCGTCATTTACTATGTTACTGTGGGCACCTTTTACTAAGCCGCTTAAGCGCCTATGTGCACCCAACGCGCACCCAAATGAACTTAGCGCCCGAATAACCATGTGCCTCTTGTGGTAATTTCATTTTTGGCGCACATCCGCTACGCACGTCTGAAAAATATTTTTTATTTTCAGACACGCGTAGGTCATTACCACGCAGATTCTTTACCTCTAGGTCTATGGCTGGTGGTAAGGTCAGACGCCCAAAATGGATGTGCGGCAATTTTGATTTTGCCGCATGTCCATTTTTGGAAAAAAAGTTTAAAAGGCATTTTTGGTACGTGCGCTGAAAAATATTTCTGTGCGCGCCCAAAACATGTGCCTACACTAACATAAGCCACTTTTTACCGCGGCTTAGTAAAAGGACCCCTATGTTACTAGGCTGTATGTGGCAGAAACTGTGGTTGTTGTGGTGGCTATAAGGAAAGCCAAAATATACAGAGATTTCTCCAATATTCTACCTGCAAGAAATCCATGAATGCTTGATCACTTTGACAGAAAAGGTTTTCATAACAATATTCTCAGTCTGTATAGCAGCATATCAGCTAATTTGGGACTTTGGCGTAGTAAGCTGCATTTAAGTTCAAGTAGCATACATCCTGAGGGTGCAAACCACATAGCAAACAAGCTCAGCAGAGTTTTTCAAGCCATAATCTTAAAATAATCTGTATCAACAAGACTCCCAAATGTCCTCCATAAATAGTATACCTTAAGTGCTCTGTTGGCCTATCATGCCCCAAAAGATATCCCTGCAGCTTCCCACCATACCATTGTCTCACATTTCAGGAAGGGACTCCTCCATGCCAAGCCAGCCTTTCCTGCAGAAACCCCCTGCTCTTTGGGATTTTAACCTGGTGCTCTTTGGGATTTTAACCTGGTGCTGGGTTTTATTAATGAAACTGCCCTTTGAGTCTTTGAAGACTTCTTTTCTGAAAATCCTTATGTGAAAAGTGTTTGTCCTCATTGCAGTAACCTCAATCAGAAGGGTGAGTGCCTCAACCATCAGTAACTCATGAACCCTACACTCCGTTTCATCATAACAAAGATATTTTACGTACCCATCCTAAATTCTTACTGAAGACTCTGTCACCTTTCTACATCAATGGGAAAATAATTCTACCTACCTTTTTTCTAAAATCACATAAAAACCCATGTGAGAAGGCCCTTCACACTCTGGACTGTAAGCATGTTCTTGCATACTACCTCAAAAGAACCATTAGAAGTCTATGCAGTTGTTCATCTCCTTTGATACCAACAGGACTGGTACACCACTTACAAAAAGAACTGTATCATATGGGCTAGCTTTCTGCATCCACTTCTGTTATGAACAAGTAGATGCTCCTTGCTCCATATCTTTACTTCACATAACTGTCTGGACCGAGCTTCCATAGAGGACAGTGTTCTGGCCAGTCTGTCCCTATGAGCTGACATCGCTCACCTTCTGTCAGTGTGGGTTGCTCTCAAAACTGTGAAAAGTTCAAAGAATTTGAGCAGACTTAAACAAGGGATGACTGACTTGTAACAGATGTGTTCCATAAACAGTGGGATTGATCAGTCACACAGTCCTCACCTCACTGAGAGATGCATAATACCGTAAGCTTTGGAACTAACAGATGAACTGAAGAGACTACTGTGGAAAATATTGTTTTTCTCTGCTTTACATGCAATGTGCTGTTCTTGTTTTTATTTTAGCAATATACACCTAATGTGGAGTAGGATGAAGGGTGAGAAGCAAAGGAAAATACCAATTTTCCAGGTCTGCCCCATAACACATTTTAGAACTGGTCTTCCAAAATCCAAATCTATGTCCTCCCTACTCCCCTCCCCCCACACACCAAAAGTTATGCACAGTGAGGCCCCTGGCACACCTTAGCGCTAGTGGTCAATTATTAAAATAAATAATATGCAAAGACAACATTCTTAAGCTTTCAAAAGTCACAATTAAATATCTAAAAATAGATTATTGTTATTACTACTAATTATATAAATAATTAATATTGACCTTTTTCTACTTGGTGTCTCCTTTGTTTTTATCGTTTATGTTTTCTCCTCAGTTTCCTTTTCGTTTTAACTATTTTTCTTTCTTTCTCCATCTCTCCCTCTCCATTTCTTTCAAACATCTTTCAGCTCACTACTAAACATCTCTCTCTTTCTCTTCTCTGCCTCCACCTCTTCTCTCCATTACTACCAGGGCTGGCTCCAAAGGTTGTAGAACCTCCCTAAGCCAACTTTTGCACCCACATCTTGAAGCCAGTCTTACAGTATGAACTATGAAGGCCTTGAGGCACATACCATAAGATTAGCCCCCTTTATGAGAACGGCCCCCTTTATGGAAAGAAGCCAGCATTCTAGATTAAATGCCCATCTTTGAACTGAAAGTACTTCATGCATTTAGATCCCAGAGCTGCTCTTCCTCCATACAGAATTACTTTCTGAGCTTCTGCTGTTGCAGCCCTGTTCTGCCTCCCTGTCTGTGCCTGTGCAAATATGGCACTCACTCTCCTGAGCTCCCCTTGTTGTGCCAGTGAGTCCATTTGCAGCTCTTGGCTAGCTACAGCCAGGGCCAGTCTTAGCAATTGTGGGGCCCTGTGCAGACCAGTTCAGTGCCCCCCCCCACTGCTCACGCCCATGCCCGCCCCACCCACACCTGCCACAATTAGCCATAATTTGTCAGTTTAAAAGGAGGTTTAGAGCTCTCAGAACCCCACCTCACCCCATTTCAGTAGAGAGTGGCAGACAGCAGCAGGTACCAGCAGCGATTTTCATATCCTGCCAGCTGCCGAGCCCAGATCCTCCTCGCTGCTGCATCCCACCCTTGCAGAAGCAGGAAGTGACATCAAAAGGGGGTGGGATGCATCAGCGAGGAGGCTCTGGCCTCGGCAGCTGGCAGGATATGAAAATCGCTGCTGATACCTGATGCTGTCTACTAAAATGTGGAATCACATTAAAGTAAGGAGCAGGGAGGTGTTTCAAGACAGGAGGACAGATTTTGTTTTTATTTACATTTTGCTCACACCTTTTTCAGTAGTAGCTCAAGGTGAGTTACATTCAAGTACACTGGATATTTCTCTGTCCCAGGAGGGCTCACAATCTAAGTTTGTACCTGAGGCAATGGAGGGTTAAGTGACTTGCCCAAGATCACAAAGAGCAGTAGTGGGATTTGAGCTGGCTACCTCTGGATTGCAAGACTGGTGCTCTAGCCACTAGGCCACTCCTCTCCTAGGAGTGCGAGGCCCTGTGCGACTGCCCCTGTTGCCCCTGCCTAAGACTGGCCCTGGCTCCAGCTACAGCCAATAAAAAGAAAGCAAAGTAGCTAGCTGCTGAAATAGCAATATAAACTCAGTTCCAATTGGCCACTGCGGGACTGAGTAACTTTACTTTACAGCGATACACTACAGCTCAGTGTATGGTTATTGGTTTCTTAACACAAATGTAAAGAAATCATTTTGACTCCTGGAGAAATTCTGTACTCTGTGCATTGCATTATTTGCACACAATTCCTCACCTGCACTGAATTCTGCATAGGAATCAGGAACCAGTGGCAACTCATATTGCTGCTCTGCATCCATCTCCTTTGCTTATAGTGATCAGTGCTGGGCTGGGGGTGCCTACAAGTTGGATGTGCTATAGGGGGTGGGGGCACTGAAGAGTTGAGTAAGGTAAGAGGGCAAGTGGGGGCTGCAAAGGAAGAATATGTGCATACATGCTGATAGTGGGGGAAGAAGAGAACGCTGGGAGGTGTCCACCCTACAAAAGCTGGCAGATAATACTAGGAGCTGAACCTGAGAGTTTAGGGGGAGTGAGAGCAAGCTTAGGAAGAGGCTTCAAGCTAGCTGGAAAGTGAGACTGCTGGAGGAGAGATCTGAGCCACAGCAAAGAGAAAGCTGGGGGGCAGGTCTTGGGCATGGAGGAGCCTTGCCTTTAATGATGAGGGATTATACCCCAAAACAATTTTGCAAAGAATTAATTTTTTGACAGAATGCCCCCAGGAGTAAATTTTGCTCCACAGTGCAGTAACCAAATATGCAAATAAGTTGCACACAAAAAATACACAGTAGCATAATGCACACATAGCTGGTGCATGAATATACCCATGCTCATGTGCTGGAGTACTATTCTGTGCTAAATATTATTGGTATATGTTTAGCTGTGTACGTGATTTTAATGCACATATATAATAAATTATCATCCTACCTCCTCAAAACTACCTCTCGAAAGATTCTTTACATAACTACATAAACTATTAATGTCCTCTCCGTGTCATAATGGAAAAAAAAACTATTGTAATTTCCACCTAAAATGTAAATTGTAAGCCACTTTGAACTGAAGCTTGTTTTTGGATAACAGTTGGATACAAGAATGCATAACTAAATAAATAAATATGAAGGGGAGACTAGTTTTGCTGATCCTCCCTCCAAAGCCTCACAAGAACATTCCCCTCCCAACATCCCTCCCTAAGAGTATCTCCAGGAGAACCTCCCCAAAAGCATAAACCCCCCTCCCAAAGACCCCCTAAGAGCTTCCCCCCTCCTGAAGAGTCATCCTTAACTCCCTCCCAAATCCCCTGTTCAAGAGAATTGCCCACTGGAAAAGCACGCACCATCATGTCATGGTGCATAATTTATACCAGTCAAAAAATGACTTGCTAAAACTATGTCCTTAACATATATTCAGTGCTGCAGCCATCCAGATAGCGGTACTGAATATGTGTATTTTATTAAAAGACTCAGCTGGTGTTTAAATCATACAGAGGGGCATTTTCAATATGACGTTTAAATCCAACTTTGGATGGTTTGCTCAAAAACATCTAAAATTCAAGTGACAAATATAATGATTTTTGAAAACGAAAAACGTTTATCTTTTTGTTTAGAAAATGGCCTTTTTTCTAGACGTTGCTGTGCTCAGTGCATTTATCTTTTTGGCCCATTTTTGAAAAAAATATCCACATGCAAAACGCACAAAATCAATTCATTGGGATGTAGGAGGAGCCAGCATTCATAATAGTCTGGCCAGTCATCTAAGTCCAACTTGGGACATTTTGCTCAAAATGTCCAGAATCCAAACAACAAATATAGCGATTTTTGAAACAGCAAAACATCTTTTTTTTTTCAAGATGGCCACTTGCTAGTTGTTTTTGACAAAAAAAAGTCCATGTGAAAAACACACAAAATCAAGCCATTGGGATGTAGGAGGAGCCAGCAATCTTAGTGGACTGGCCACACAGACATCCCAGCAGAGCAATGGCACACCCTTTATGCAGTGGACTTCATATAAAAGGCCCCAGGTACACATCTCACTGTTGCTCCCTTATATTGTATGGTGAGCCCCCCCTCCCCCCCAAACCCACCAAAAACCTACTGTACCCAACTGTACACTACTACAATAGCCTTTATGGCTGCAGGGGTCACCTATATATGGGTACAGTAGGTTTTTGGTGGATTTGGGGGGGGCTCACAGTTTCCACCACAAGCGTAACAGAGTGAAGAAATATTTTCTCCCTCCTCTGCCAGACAGAACTTACAACATGGGCTTATGTAATGTGCCTACTTATAGCCAGGTGACAAAAAGGTGTTCCTGTGGTTGTATTTAGGGCAGGAAAGGAAAGCAGCCTGCAGATATTCAGTTTGCAAGGGCATACTTGGTTACTTGCCTGCAGCCACTAGCATAAATGAAGATGTTCATTTTCAACAGCTGGTATGATTTCTCTTTGAAAATTTGATTCAATGAACACAGACCAAATGTTCTTCCTAAATGGATTCCCATTTCAGGCACAGGCAGCTCCTTGTGACTCTGGGCAAGTCACTTAACCCTCCATTGCCCCATGTAAGCCGCATTGAGCCTGCCGTGAGTGGGAAAGCGCGGGGTACAAATGTAACAAAAAAAAAAAGACAACGTTCTTAGAAGCATGACTCCATGATGGCAAAATTCAATAGCAAAGAAAGCATAAACAGAGATTTCTGTGACTGTTAGTTATATTTAAAACATAAACCTTCACCATATCACAGCAACCACGCTACTTTATCTGAGATCAAAAGGCAACATTAAAACATGGCCTTAATAAAGTTTACTTAGACCACTTTCTTTTGATTGCTTTAATGCCGTGTAAAACCTTAGCCTTGTCTTAATAAGCAGTATCTAAGTCCAGGAGATGGATTGTGGTAGTTTAGATGAAATATAAGGGCCATGAGGTTACATGTTACAAAAATGTTTGCAAATAATACTTTACCCTTTCCTAAATACATCTTTCAAAAGATCAAAGTCATAGAAACTGTAAAATCAGGTTGCACATTTCCGTCTGCCAACATTTGCTTTCACTGTAATTGGCTGCTAATACTTTAATTATGGTAATGAATTCTGGGCTATTCAAAGCATATGCAGTGCCTGTGCCTCCAGCTTCCAGCAGATCTACAATGAATTCAAGCACAGAATAGAAAAAGTAATATGCAGCCTTTAGTTTAAAAATAGAATTAGAGTGTCACTGAGCTGCATATGTTCTTGCTTTCCACATTAAAAGAAAACAGTCACTGCCATTTACTGCCTCTGTGTATGGGGTGGGGGTGGGTGGAGGGGGTCACTTTCATGCAGTTGTAGAGCCGCTTTTGAATGGTTGTTTCCTAGATCAATGACAGCAAGTGAGTGCTAGTGACAGATGGATATTTTAGTTGGCTTCAGTGAGTTACTTCTAGGGGAATTCTGTGCAAGAAATGTTTAAATTTTGTGCACAGGATGCACTCTTTAATTGTAATATTATTATGTAGAGTTCCCCCTAGCACCTCCTTGTCTCGGGCCTGACACCCCCAAGTTTCAGGCTCTATCAGCCCCCCTCCCCCCCAGCAATCTCATTCCCTAACTTAGCTTGAATCCCTTCCTCAGCTTGAGCTCTCTTTCCTCTGTTTCCCAGAAGGTTCAACCCTACTTTTCTCTGCCCCGTGGACACCCCCAACTTTTTTTCTCTCTCTTTCCCCCAGCAAGACCCCCTTCCACTTCTTTTTCTTTCTCAGCACACATATCCCCACAAACTCCAATACACACATCTATTCACATCCCCTCAAAACAGACCCATTGCTCTCTTTCTCACAGTGCCAAACAACAAACCCCTCAGCATAGACCCCCATAACTCTCTCTTTCTAAAGCCTTCCTTCTCTTAGCACGCCCATTCTCACAGCTCTCTCTCATAACCCCCTCCCCCCCACACCTCTCAAACCCTCTCCCCCCAAGCATTCACCCTAGCATTGGTGCTCTCTCAGTTTCCTTCTCCCACAGTCACCCTGCTATAGCTGTCTCTCAAATCCCTATACTCTTTCTCAAACCCCTCATCCACACATAAGCACCCTATAGCTCTCTCTCTCTCTCTCTCTCTAACTCCCCCTCCTCACTCCAGAATACCTCTCTCTGAACCCCGCCCCCCTGCCCCTGAGAAGAGAAGAGAGTACTTGAGAAGAATCACCTTGGGAAGCAACAGGGAGGGAGAGAGGCCAAGATGAGGGTATGTACAGAGCAGGAAGGCAACAATTGAACATCTAACATCTAGTCTTATATCCCACTTACACCTCCTAGTTCAAAGTGGGTAGCTAAACAAAAAAGAGCCAGAACAATCTTCTGGGAAGACAGAAAAAGCAAAATCACATTAAGTTAAAAGCTAGTTTGTAAAATAAATTTTTGGAACAACCTTCTTCCTAAATGACAGATATGAATGAGAAGACAAAAAGTATCTTAGCAACCTCCTTCCAGTATTTGGCAACTTTATATGCCAAAGTCATTTCAAACAACCTTGATCTTTTCTTTCCTCTAGGTGAGGAAAATGAGAGCATATATGAACAATTGGACCTTTGAGAGAGACAGCAAATTGAAAATGAGAATATAAATAATTGGGATATAAGCCATGTAGTAACGTGAATAAGAAACAAGCCAATTTAAAGAGAACTCTAGCTTCAACATGCAACCAGTGAAGCGTGACATAAAAAGAGGAAATGCTGTCATATTTGTTTAAGCCCCAAATCAGGCGTACAGTAATGTTTTGCATGGTTTGTAATCGCTTAAATTGACATTTAGCACATTCCAAATAAGCAAGATTACAACAGTCCAACTGTGAGAGTTGGAGTGCCTGTATTAAAAGCCTAAACTGGTCAGTCTCAAAATAGCTTCGAATGCAGCGCAACTTCCTTATCAGAAAGAAAGATTTCTTTACTAAGGAGGCAACTTGTGCCTCCATAGAGACAGAGCTATCAACTAAAATGCCCAAGATCTTTATCACTGTAGACAATGTATATTCTACTTGATCAACACAGATGGAACTGAGAATAGAATCTGACCTGCTGTCAATGCACAAAAACTTATTTTTTTCAGTGTTGAGTTTTAATTTATGGTGAAACATCCAATTACCTAACAGATCTATGCAGTGTTGAACCCTAAAAGGGTCAATCTCAGAAATAGAGTTAGATGGAACAAGTACTGAGATATATTCTGCGTAACTGTTTACCAGGAAGCTGTTACTCTCCAGCATAAATCCCAGTGACTGCAGGAAGATATTGAACAGAATAGGGAAAGAAGAGAACCCTGAGGAACTTCACAAAGATTGAACTATGCTGGAGACAGAACATCTTTTGCCTTGACTGTATAGGACCTGCTGATCAGGAAATCACAAAAACATTTCAGGACATTTTCCATAATCTAACCGTTCACTCCACTAAACTTTAGTTTCAGTTTCAGAGTGTAAATTTAGGGTGAAATTGAAATAGAGTAAGCGGCATAACCATTGAATGAGGAAGAAAGATTCCCCATGTAGATTTTGGGGAGTACTAGAAGGAAGTTATAGTTTACCCTTCTTGCCCAAAGAGAGAGAGAGGGAGAGCAAGAGGAGACAAAAAAACTATGGGATTTTTCAACTTGAAAGACCCAGTACCAATATGGCCAGAATAAAAAAAAATATAATAACAAAAATCAGACCCTATCTCTGTACAAAGTTTTAAAGATTTGATCTACAAACATGGACTGCTGTTTGGTTTTATCTTTCTGGACTCAGACTCCAGTCTCTATTTTGTTGATTTCAAAAGTAGAAAAAGGAAAGTTGGCTTTTCAACTGCTACCCATCATGGATGCAGAAAGGAGTTGAAAAACGACTATTAGAGGTGTTTAAAATGAGAAAAGTATTAACAAGATTCAACTAAAGAGATGGGTGAAAAATTGAGTAGAATGCATGAGCAATCAAAGATCGCAAGTAAGGAAGGGAAATTTACTAAGAGGTAGGAGATCCCTATTCACAGAGGTCTGGAAAATAGCCAGGAACTGCAGAACACAATGGGACTCAGGGAAAATGTTAAGGGATGAAAAGCACATGTGTTTGTTTCTGCTTGCTAGAATGGATATAAACACATACCCACAATTATGACAGCAAAGCTGTGCTGGAACATTAATTAGAACTGTCTGTTATTTTAATATAAGAAGTGCACATCTATGCCCAGGCCCTTAAGGTGAATTTTTTTGTACCCCCTCCCCCCATCACTGGAAAACCCACATGAGTCCTAAAGAAATTGTGAGTGAAAAAAAGAAAAACATTCTACAAATAGCGCTCAAAATCGCCACCAAAAATATTAACTCTAAGGGCTAGTCTGTACAGGGTAATGCACCCTTTATAGAATACCGCTTAAGCGGATTCATGCACCTAACTCTGGGTATTGGACTTATGCAAGCTGGAACCTGGTGTAAATCCTGGCATGGAAGTTGGGCTCATATCCCCCGTATTCTTTAACACTGTGCCCAACTTTGCTGAATGCCCATGATCCACCCATGCCCCTCCCATAGCATGCCCCCTTTTGGATTGTATGCTATGGGATTTGGGCGCACAACATTATTGAATATTGCGCAACCAAATACATGCGCAAATCCTAACTGGCACCAATTAATATCAATAATTGGTTGTTAGCCCCTGGATTATTGTTCATTAATGGCTCATTATCCAATTAAATTGTGCATGCATCTTGGATTCATGCCCAAATTTGGGTGCCATATATAGAATCTGGGGGTTAACCCTCATACTATCTGTCCCTGTTAATAAAGAAGGCATGGCTTACATTTAAAGGGGATGCTTGTAAAATAGTATTTTATGAACAGAAATAATCTTTTGTAAGTCTGACCAGAATAATATCTATGAAAACTTATGTTCATATACCCTGTATGTGCATATGTTTCTCCAACCTCAGCAGAAGTGATCTTGGGAGCAGAGTTAGAGAGGCTCAAGATTAAAAGCATACTTCAATTCAAGAATGAGGTGAAAACAACAAACTTTGCCTGAATCCAAGTAAAATCAAGTTCTATGGGTCCCTAACACAAGTGGGCACATACCTGCAGCAGTCTTGTCAGCCAGTTTGAAAACACACCGGTGATGGCCCCAGGCATAGTAGCAGCAGCAGGCAGGAAAAAATGGGATTCTTTCCTGCCTGGATGCCCCCGAAGAAGCCACTAGACTACCAGGGACCTTCAAGGTAGGACCTACTTGCAGTGGTCTGTAGTGTGTGGGGGAGGCAGTATGGGGGGCTGTGATGTGTGTGAGGAGGGGGTGGTGCAACAGTTGAGTGGCGGGCAGTGGCTTGGGGGGCCTCGATGACCCTTACTGCCCTGGAACCCTGACCACTGTCAGTCTGCCCCTAGTAATCTGAAAATCAAAGGTCTTCCAGAGCTGGATGTATATATAAACTGTTTGATGGTTCTGCAGAGATTGTGTGCAGTGATTCTGAGCAGTGAGAGCAGCACATGGTCCCCAGTAGACATTAGAATTGAGACAGCACATAGAGCTTTGAGCTAACCACAACAAAATAAGCCAAGAGACATAGAGGCTCATTGTCAAAGCACTTAGAGCCCCTTTTACTAAGCGGTGATAAGCCCATTGGGGGCTTACTGCTCGCTAAACAGGAAGTACCGCCGGGCTACCACAGCAGCCCAGCGGTACTTCCCACCCCTCTATTGCTCCAGCTACAAAATAAATACCTGTATATAATATGTAAACTACTTTGATTGTAACCACAGAAATGCAGTATATCAAGTCCTATCCCCTTTCCCTATCTTATTTACTTGGAAAGTTTGGGGGGGGGGGGAAAGAATTGATTTAAAAAGCCACAATTAAAAAAAACAAATTCAAGAACAGTCTGAAAACCTAGTTATTTGAATTGTCTTTTTCCAGTTGTTGACTTTTCTGTTTAAAATCCCACCATTCCGCAGGCTTCAGCAGTTCCTGTATCTTATGTTGTTCTGCTTCACCTTGTTTTGGATAATTTTTGTTATGTAATCTTTCATTTTCCCCTCCCTATCGGTTCCAGTTTTTTTGTCTCCTTTATGTTCTGGGTTTTGTTTGTTTTGATTGGGATGGTACACCACTTTGACGTAGCTGCTCTGTGAAAGGCAATATATCAAATGCAAAGTGAATAAATAAGTAAATAAAATTTATTACATTCGTTTAGAGGATAAGGAAAACAGAAACCCTGTGAGTTGTAATCAATGAAGAGAAATACGAGGCTCCAGGGACTTTTTTTTTTTTTAAACATCCTAATCACCAGTTTTTCAGCAGTAACAATAGGGGCCTCTGCATGGTTATTGATTTGTCTTTGGCTACAACTGAATAATGCTGTATTTACTGCTCATAATGAGCTCCCTCAGTCTTGCTGGTATTGGATCTCCGGTTAACAGTCACAAAGAAGCTATTTTGCTTCAAACTAAAACAAAACAAGAAAAAAAAAAAAGGGAGAGGAAGTGCTCACCCTTCTTGTCTTTTTCTGTGTAACGTTTGAGTTCCTGTAGTTTTTATTATTAGGTTCCAAAAACACAAACATATTGCAAAAATGTGGATCTGTGGAATTATTTTTGTTTTTATTTTAAAATGTAAGTGTAAAAACAAGATTCATCAACTCATGCTTTGGGAAGCGAGAGGGGCACGATTGACACTGAAACGGCAAATCTGGTTTCTGAGCATATGGCAGAAATATATAAACATGATATCCCCAAGAGCATGCAGTCAAGTACTCAATGGGCTACCGTGGGGTAAAGGAGGAGAACAGAACTGACAGGCTAAGGGACGTGGCAACAGGATGAGGAGGGGAGGGGGGTGGGGGGAGGGAGGTAAAGAATACAAGGGATCAGACTGGCGAAGGCCTAAATATTGGAGCTCTCAATCGAACTGGATTGTTGAAGTTGTAGGAATACCTCAATGAGGCAGTAGTACAAGAGAGCGGCCCCGGCTGAAAGGGTAAATGGACAATAGCGAAGAAGGGGGGGAAGGAGGGGGAGGGGGTGTGGGGAGGGGTTAGTTGGGAAAATTAAAATTTCAAATTGCTGCATGTTAGTTAGCAAATTGTTGTATAGTTACATCAAGGTATGATGTATGTTATATGCAAAGCTTTGCACGACAATGTTTATTCTGCTGCAGTATCAATAAAAATCGTTTAAACATAAAATGTAAGTGTAATTAGTCTTTTCTGTACAATAATCATGTTGCCGCTCCACTGTGCACTGATGTACCATTTACCTTTGGTCCTGTCATTCAGTTGCAAGCTGGAGCTCTGAGTTTGATTCATGGTCCAGACTTCTCTTCCCCAGGCCACCTGAGTTCAGGGATACTATATTGCAGTGTTCATAGTCCCTATGGAGGGGGAGGGGAAGGAGACTCAGCCAGTTAGCAATGGTATCACCTAGTAGCCAGACTGAGACTGTATATGTATAAGGTTCCTGAAGGTGCCACTAGCCAAACACTGCTACTCCAATGGCTGGTCTAATTAAATAGTGTTAAGGCTTTTATTACATAAGTCCACCAAGGAGTGTTCACTATCTTTATCATTAGCAGTTGGTTTACTCTCATCTGCATGAGACTGTAGCGTTAATATAAAATCTCCCGCTGTACGTTTTTATCCATTTTTATTAATTCTTCCAGTGTATGCGGATTGTGCCGTTTTCTGTTGGCCATTTATTCCTTGCTTTTTATTTATATGGTTGTCTTCAGCAATAGGCAGTACAAGTTCTACCTCCAATACCAGCTTAAAAAAGGCAGGTTAACATGTTTTATTAGTTTTATTTTATTGGTTCATTTGTCATTCCTCAGTCTTCACATATTTATCAATTTTTCAGAGTGTGACACGTATAGCCTTTGTTTATGAATTTGTCTCACACACTCAGAGTGGACTCAACAGGTACTTATATATTCACATTTGAGACTATTTCTGCACCATGGGGGGAGGGGAGTTCACAAGCACATTTTAATCACATTGTAATATGTTTATTTTATTATATTTTTCATTCATATCTTCACATCACTTTGCATTATTATTATCACTATTATTATTAATCTCACTCATATTCTCATGTATTTTAGTCCTCTTACATTCACTCTATTCTCTTTTCATCTACTAGCAATGATCTTGCCATAAGTTGCTTATATATGGAAATTCTTATATATTTTTTTATTTTTTTAAATTGTATTTATTCATTGACATGTTATTTTGATGCTAATTTTCGATATTTTATATTTTTTAAGTTAACTCCTGATGAAGGCTACAGCAGCCGAAACACAGACTGTGTAGCGTTAACTTGACTGGGGCTTGTTCATTAAATATACATATTCCTGCAATTGAAGTCATTTGATACTTCATTTCCTCCACTTTTATGTTTTTTTCCATCTAATTAAAAGGGTATACATTTACAAATTGGTGAGGTGAGGGGGGGGGGGGGGCAATGTAAAGAACAGTTCCATAATACAACTGAACAGGAAGCCCACAGGAGGAGAGGAAACTACCAGGCTAAAAAACTTTAATTAAAGGAAAATGGCATGTGTTGTTCTATCAGATTCTGATCTACAACAGTTTGTTGGTTTTATAAATAAATTCCCCACCTGAAAATCAAAGAAGATTACATACAGTAAGTGAGCTAGCAAAAGTCAGTTAGAAATATCAAAAAAGCTGATTGTAATATATAGAGGGGCATTTTTTATATGACATTCGAATGACAAATAAATGTTTATCGGAAAACATTTAAAAACTGAAGTCCATAGTGGAAGAAAAATGTAAATGTTTTCTGATATTCGAAAACACACATAAAAAAGACGTTTTGAAAGAGGACATATCAAAATGTCATAGACGTTTGGAGATTAACGTTTCAGCCAATTGAAAATATACTATGCAAAATGTGCAACGGCAGTACTGGTCCCCATGTAAAAAAAAACAACATTTGCGGCAATGGCAGGATGTTTCCTCCATGTGCAAAATGTGTATATTTACCTCTGCACTTGGAGGAACATTCCTCATTGTGTCTTTGAGGAGGGAGCCAACTCCCAACCTCTGAGATAACATGGAAAGGAAGGGGGAAGGGAAGGGCTTTGGACAGCATCCTCCAGCAACCAATACAATAGTGCCCAGCGTGTCACATATCTCTACCTAATAATTGAAGCCACTATGGCAGGGGAAATAAATCAGTTGTCTCCCACAGTGAGAATCAAACCCACATCCCCTGCATTTAGGAAAACGCCCCTAACCCATATACTATACAAGCATCTGAGACAGGAGTGTTCAAGGAGGACAATACACTTAACCACAGAGGGCCATCACAGCATCAGTTGCAGCCCAATGAGAAATACTGGGCCAGATTGAGGCAGAGCTCAGGATGCTCCTTGAGGAGCAGAGCCTGCCTCAATGAGGGTGATGGACAATCATTACTGTGTATATAATTTAGATGTTTTTATTGTTATAAATATAGTGTTTACAGTATTTGGCATAAAAAGGTCTGCGTCTCCACTTTGTACAAAATGAATTTATTTCCTGATATGCAAGGCTGACAGGTGTTGTGGTGCCAACATCACTAGGCAAGCCCTGAGAAAGGGAGACTGCAGAACAAGGGGGTGGGGGTGACAGATGGGAAGAGAAATGTCCAAGGACCCTCATGCCACGATGCTCAGAAGCAAATGCGAGTGCTAGAGGACATTAGAACTGGACTAGCACCCGCATTTATGAACACACAATGCTCAGAGTCCCTTACCGTGGAAAACAGAGAGCACAGCAACTATCAGTGCTAATTGCATGCTAACATAGTCAAAACGATATAAATGGGGTCATTTCCTATTGCTTCTGATGCTCAAAGAACAGTGCTCTTAAACAAGGGCGCCGCACTACTGGAAACCCTACACCAGCTCGGAGCTGGCGTAAGGGTGTCTACACAGGCTCTGCAACTCTGGTCCTCTTTGATTAAGCAGGGACCTGCAATCAGGCTGTGGCAGCAGCCACAGTCAGGTCAGACAGCAGCTGAAAAAAGGCAACTTGCGGCACCCGACTGTTCAGGGCAAACTTCTTCTACCTGCTCGGGGAAAAAAAGGGAGCAACTCATCATGCAACATCTGAAATAAGGCCTGGAGATGCCATTGCTCTGACCCAGGGTGTTTCATGGAAGGGAGACAAAATGGGCCATGAGCCCAGAAGGTATGGAGAGGGCTGAGGGCTCTGAAAATGTTGCAATGGGGTCAGTTATCTAAAGAAAGTGATCTGAAGAGGCATAGTCTGAACACGAAGCTCCCGGTGGCACAAGAGTAGAGATATAGCATCACTAGGCATGAGCACAAGAGCTCTGCTAACCACACAGCTCTTGTGCGCATACCCAGGCATAATCCTCCTCCTCAACTTCCTAATGCTCAGTGCTAACAGCATATCTATATTTACCTACTGTTAGCGTTGAGTCATAGGAAGTTGTTTTGCCACTCTGTTTTGGCACAATTTTTCTGGTGCTGTTCTGTACAGTGCCGGAGTTTTGAGCATCAGGGCCTCAGTGTCCACAGTCAGAGCATCTCCTCCCTGAATGTCAAGTGCTCTACCAGAGGGATGCGCAAACGGGAATTAGGAGAAGGTTTTGAAGGTGAAATAAACAAAGGAGATTATCCCCTAATGTAGCTACAGTTACCTCTTCATGAGAATACAAAGCAGGTCACATAAACTGCATTGTGGATCACAATATGGGGCAGACTGCATACTTACATCACCATTGCACTCTGTAGTCATCTGTCCCCTGGGTGTTCACAATCTGCCCATTATTCTATACCAATGGTGCCAACAGATATTTGCTCTGAGGGAAAACTGGGGTTGATGGGGCTGCCTGGTCCATGACATAAACATTGGGTCAAACCTGGCATCTTCAAAACATGTAAGTAGCTGCAGCTGAAATGTCTTCAATGCACTATAAAAACGTACATCTCAGGATTTTCAACCCTCCACATCTCAGAATTGTTATGGCACCCAAGAAGAAGGCCCTGAACAGGAAGTGCAATTTCAGTGACGGCAAAATTGAGCTCCTTGTCAAGGAGATAACGGTACACCATGCCAATCTCTTTGCTCCACAGGGACAAACTACAGTGGGGGAAATAAGTATTTGATCCCTTGCTGATTTTGTAAGTTTGCCCACTGACAAAGACATGAGCAGCCCATAATTGAAGGGTAGGTTATTGGTAACAGTGAGAGATAGCACATCACAAATTAAATCCGGAAAATCACATTGTGGAAAGTATATGAATTTATTTGCATTCTGCAGAGGGAAATAAGTATTTAATCCCTCTGGCAAACAAGACCTAATACTTGGTGGCAAAACCCTTGTTGGCAAGCACAGCGGTCAGACGTCTTCTGTAGTTGATGATGAGGTTTGCACACATGTCAGGAGGAATTTTGGTCCACTCCTCTTTGCAGATCATCTCTAAATCATTAAGAGTTCTGGGCTGTCGCTTGGCAACTCGCAGCTTCAGCTCCCTCCATAAGTTTTCAATGGGATTAAGGTCTGGTGACTGGCTAGGCCACTCCATGACCCTAATGTGCTTCTTCCTGAGCCACTCCTTTGTTGCCTTGGCTGTATGTTTGGGTCATTGTCGTGCTGGAAGACCCAGCCACGACCCATTTTTAAGGCCCTGGCGGAGGGAAGGAGGTTGTCACTCAGAATTGTACGGTACATGGCCCCATCCATTCTCCCATTGATGCGGTGAAGTAGTCCTGTGCCCTTAGCAGAGAAACACCCCCAAAACATAACATTTCCACCTCCATGCTTGACAGTGGGGACGGTGTTCTTTGGGTCATAGGCAGCATTTCTCTTCCTCCAAACACGGCGAGTTGAGTTCATGCCAAAGAGCTCAATTTTTGTCTCATCTGACCACAGCACCTTCTCCCAATCACTCTCGGCATCATCCAGGTGTTCACTGGCAAACTTCAGACGGGCCGTCACATGTGCCTTCCGGAGCAGGGGGACCTTGCGGGCACTGCAGGATTGCAATCCGTTATGTCGTAATGTGTTACCAATGGTTTTCGTGGTGACAGTGGTCCCAGCTGCCTTGAGATCATTGACAAGTTCCCCCCTTGTAGTTGTAGGCTGATTTCTAACCTTCCTCATGATCAAGGATACCCCACGAGGTGAGATTTTGCGTGGAGCCCCAGATCTTTGTCGATTGACAGTCATTTTGTACTTCTTCCATTTTCTTACTATGGCACCAACAGTTGTCTCCTTCTCGCCCAGCGTCTTACTGATGGTTTTGTAGCCCATTCCAGCCTTGTGCAGGTGTATGATCTTGTCCCTGACATCCTTAGACAGCTCCTTGCTCTTGGCCATTTTGTAGAGGTTAGAGTCTGACTGATTCACTGAGTCTGTGGACAGGTGTCTTTCATACAGGTGACCATTGCCGACAGCTGTCTGTCATGCAGGTAACGAGTTGATTTGGAGCATCTACCTGGTCTGTAGGGGCCAGATCTCTTACTGGTTGGTGGGGGATCAAATACTTATTTCCCTCTGCAGAATGCAAATAAATTCATATACTTTCCACAATGTGATTTTCCGGATTTAATTTGTGATGTGCTATCTCTCACTGTTACCAATAACCTACCCTTCAATTATGGGCTGCTCATGTCTTTGTCAGTGGGCAAACTTACAAAATCAGCAAGGGATCAAATACTTATTTCCCCCACTGTATATGCACATATACCAAGGAAAAAGAATGGTTCACCTCATGCAAGAAGCTTAATACAGTCTACCATGCACATAGAAATATAAAAGACATCAAAAGAAAATGGAGGCAGCTGAAGAGGTTTTTGAGGTGCAAGGCTGGGTGCGGACACCCTGAACCTTGACCCTATGGAGCACATGGTGCACAGGCTCCTTTCCCCAGAAGGGCATCTGTGTCCTGGGAAGCCAGGACAAATCAGCACAGTCTGGGGAGTCAGGTAAGTTTCTCTGTGTCACCCTTTTTTCCGGAAGCAGAGAAAGTGTGGTAGGCCTCACTGATAGCACTCCCATGTGAAGTACAGGTTCTCAGGTAGGTGGGGAAGGAGGTAATAAGACATACCAGAGTACATGCTGAAAGGCTAGTTATCAAGAGGCCATATCCCCACAATTCAACAAGAAGTAATGATTAGGGGGCAGGTCTGGGGCCACTCAGCTCACTAGGTGGAGGACCCCTGTATCTGTAATGTTTAGGTGCCTTCTTTCCCCACCTCCATCTAGGCTTATCACCAGTGTCTTTTCCTGTTTTCTATGCCTCTTATGTTCTTCTCATTGTGCCCTCCACACTACTTCCACAATCCTTCCTTCTGTACCCATCTGTCTGTGTGGCTGTCCAGCACCCTTGCCTCTGAGGTACACAGTGCATCAAACCCCTTGGCTACTATAGTATTGGACGTAGGGGCATAATTTTTTTTATTGCATGACAATGTCATTCCTCATCAGTTGTGGTCTAGAAGTGCACCTGGAATGGTATGTTCAGAAAGGCTGCAGAAGACTGCCAGGTTAACTTGTACGATAGACACATTTCCTCTACTTTCCCCATACAGATGAGGACACAGGGTCTGATATCAAGCTGGAAGCCAGTAGGCAGCAGGAAGCAGGCACATCTGGAGGAAGAGGTGAATCGGTGCCTGTTGAGCACTCATAGGAGGTCACAGTGGAAAAGGAAGAGCATGCCAAGGACACTAGCTGAGAGACAACTGCAGAAGATGAAGAGCAGGAGCAATTAGTTTAGGAACACCCCCCCCCCCCCCAGTGGCATTTGAAGATGGCCCAATAGAAGCAGAGAAGGCTTATGAGGAGCCACAGCTGGCCTGTAGGGGAACCAACAGCTACAGGTGGAAGGTGGCAGATGCTGCGGCTGGCCAACAAACTGCTGACGCAGAATTTGCAGCTGCCAGACTACTGGAAGCAGAAGCTACAGCTGCTATAGGAGGGGCTCCAAGTACAGCAGGAATGCGGAGCCAGGACAACTTAGCACAGGCTGGGGAGTCAGGTAAGTTTGGACAAACAAAGCTGTGCTGGCTGTACTCTCTGTGTCACCCTTTTTTCCACAAGCAGGGAAAGTGTGGTAGGCAGGGCCGCCGAGAGGGGGGACAGGGGGGACAAAAGTCCCGGGGCCCGGGCCTCCAGGGGGGCCCGGCGCCGCTGCCGCCTGGCTCGCCCTCCGTCACTCCCAGAACTAACCATAAGCCTCCTTTCACTTCGCAGCAAGCAGCAGCATGTCAGGCCACTCCTTCCTTCTATGTCCCGCCCTCGCCTGACGTAACATCTGCGAGGGCGGGGCACGGAAGGAAGGAGGAGAGGTCTGCCCTGCCGCTGCTTGCTGCGAAGTGAAAGGAGGCTTAAGGTTAGTTCTGAGGGCCCGGCCTGATAGCGGGTGGAGGGGGGCCCGGCGACCTCGGTTGGGTGGGTGGCGGGGGGACCCGGCGACCTCGGGTGGGGGGGGGGCCAGGAGCAGCCTTGTCCCGGGCCCGGCTCCGGCTCTCGGTGGCCCTGGTGGTAGGCCTCACTGATAGCACTCCCATGTGAAGTACAAGTTCTCAGGTAGGTGGGGAAGGAGGTAATAAGGCACACCAGAGTACATGCTGAAAGTAGGAGAATCGAGAGGCAGCCCAGAATATCTGGCAGCAGCTTCTAGGGATCCAACGAGATCTCTAGGATTACACAGTGGCCTTTGCAAGCACACTGCCCAAACAGCAAGTGTCTGAACCTCCAACTGGAAGCAGTGAGACCATTAGTCCTGCAGCAACACCCTGCACAGCAGCTGCAGGTAGCCACCAGGCAAGCTTCACAGCACCTGCCTCAACTACTGAGCCATGATCACCATCCAAGCGCCCAAGGATGGGACCCTGAGAAACCCAAGGCAGTGGGACAACTGTGAGGCCCCTCAGGGACAGTACATGCACCCTGGCAAAGCAGCCACATGGCCAATCAGGGGTCCAGATTACCAGTAGGATGGACTGATGACTGTGAGGACAGTGGCAGATCCACAAGGGAGGACTCTGACACACTTTCTGCTCCTGTGAGACCTGGACTATCGCCAGCAGCTCGGGGATGGGGTGGGAGAGGTGGTTCCCAGAGGGGATGGAGGAAGGGGAGAGGAAGGATGATGTAGCGCTGTGAGCACTTAATTGCAATGCTGTGGTGGTGTGTGCTGGGGAGAAGGAGTGGGGGAGTGTGCTGGGGGGAGAGGGGTGGTGGTAGTGAAGGATGTTACAGAGGTGGTGCTGCTGCACACAAATAAATAGCGCACTTACGTTTACTAAAAATTCATGAGATTGCATCTTTAGCTCGGACCTCCATCTGGTATGCTCCCTGGTCAGCTCTGTGCGCAGAGGAGAGGGGAGCCCCTCATCCTCTAGGTCTGGTGGCTGCTGCTGTGGTTGCTGTTCCTTCTCTGGAAGGGCCTGTCTTCTTCAGAAAGCCAGGTTGTGCAGCATGCAGCAGGCCATGAAAATTTTGGCAACCTTTTCAGAACTGTAGAGGAACTCCCCTCTGGAATAGTCCAGACATCTGAATCGATTTTTGAGCTGGCCAAAGGTGCATTCTAAGATGGTGTGGGTGTTCTTATGCTTCTTGTTGTACTCCTCCTGTGCCTTATTTTGAGGGTAGACTATGGGAGTCATGAGCCAGGTTTGCTGGGAGTAACCTCTGTCACCTGTGGGAGGAAACAGAATCACAGACATGGGTGTGTATTGGCTGGTATGGTGACCTTGTGGAGATACGGATAATGGTTGGAGGTTTTGGAGGCATCTAGATGGAGGGAGTATGTTGAAGGTTAGGAGAGGGGAGGAAGAGGGGGTTGGGGAATCCCTGTACTGCTTACCAAGGAGCCAACCACTGGTGATCTCCTCTCGGTCAAACCTGTGGTAGATTCCTGAATGCTAAAGGATACAGGCATCGTGTGTGGAGCCTGGTAGAGGGCACATACATTCACAGTCTCCCACTGGGCATCACCTACAACCTGCATGTTAATGGAGTGAAATGATTATTTCTGTTATAAATAGCCCCCAGATAACCTGAGAACCTATACAAAAATAAGACTCATAAAATCAGATTGATGAACCAAGGCTTAATTAAGCAATTTATTATTCAAAAGTCAAATAGTCATCCTTGCAAGAATGGGTGTGTATTCTGTCAGCTCTAACTTGGAGCTTCCCTCTATACACACACAGATTTCTATAAGATTCCGCAGATTTTATAGTTACATTTAAGTGTCTGCCCCTAAGTTTTTCTCATTGGCCAATGGTCACCTGCCTGTCTGCTAGTGTGCTATTAACAGTAGCTGGGATTTCTCACTCTCTTCCTCTCTGTAGTTTCTTTGTTCATACTTATCTTGCATATGTCCAGTCTCCTGACCTTGCTTCAAGCAACAGTTTCTACAAGCCTCCCCCCCCCCCTTCTCCTGCTCATTACAGATTCCTTTGTGCAATGATTCAAACAGCTAAGATATAGTGAAATGCTTTCTGTTAGAGACAACTTTAGCTAGGGCCTATTCTATATTTTGTCACTATGTTAAATGAAAATGCCATACCTTTCTACATTTCTTACATTTCTGTAGGTCTCCTCATGTTCCTGGGGGGGAGGGGTCTGAGTGCAACGTGTGTGCAGTTGATGACACCTATGATGGAGGGGGAGTGGTATATAGGCACCTTATGCCTGGAATAGGCTTCCTGAGCCATTACGTCTAGCTCCATTCCTAGCTGCCTTCAAATCCGGGCTAAAGGCCTGCCTGTTTGATGCTGCTTTCGACTCCTGACTTGTCACTTTTATCTTATCCTTGTGTCCTTCTGTCTGTCCTTCCCTTATCCTTATTGATCCTGTCTGTTTGTCCTGATTTAGATTGTAAGCTCTTTTGAACATGGACTGTCTTTCTTCATGTTCAATTGTAAAGCACTGCGTACGACTGGTAGCGCTATAGAAGTGATTTATAGTAGTAGTAATAGTATATGATGTAGAACTGAGCCATGTTGTTCTGGAGTGCTTGTACGGTAGTGCATAAGTACATAAGTATTGCCATACTGGGAATGACCAAAAGTTCATCAAGCCCAGCATGCTGTTTCCAAGAGGAATGGTTCTTGGCTGGTTAAGTAGCACTTAACCGGCTATCCACAAATATTCAGCGGGAGATAGCTAGTTATCTCCCGCTGAATATTTGCAGTCGGCGCTTAGTGTCTAACCAGTTATATAGTGTGATATAACCTACTATCCGCAAATATTCGGCGCATCGCCGGCTAAGTTTGGCGGCCAAATTGGGTCGCCAAAATAGCAGGCCTATATTTGGCCTCTATAAACTTAACTGGCCAGCAATGAATATTGGCTTGGCCGGTTAAGTTTAAACTGGCCCAAAGTAAACCAGATGTTCAATTTCCAGTCACCAGATATGGCCCAGCATTGAATATCCAGTCTCACCGCAGAGCTCGGGAGTTAACCGGGCTGCCTCCCGTGGTCTCACTATTAGTCTATTTATTTATATATACAAGGGGCACATAAACACAGGTACTTAGATTGTAGAATTTCTCTTCATGCATTAGAATTGATTGGATTTTTATTTTTATGAATTTCTGGACCTCTACACGATTTGTCAGTGGCCAGCCATCACATATCCTAATCACAAGTAAATCAACTGCCTTCCAAGTAATTTGAGTAACTAAGGTTAAGCAGCACCTCACCACACGTAAGCTTATAGTTGGAAAATTTGTAACTTCAGACATATGTTGATTTATGAAAATGTTTCCCCTATATATCTGTCATGATTCATATTTGCATTCCCAATAAAGTCCACATTTCTTCTCTTGCGAGAGAGAATGTGCTAATGATAGACAGGCCATTCTACAGACTGGAATTTATCCTCCAACCATAGAAAAGGAAGAAACAGATGTGGGAATAGAGTTCTGAAACCTTCCATGTAACTTATTAAGTAACTGATCCTAAAGGCTGTAGTCTGGTTATTATTTGCTCTTAATCCACAGTAAATGTGTACCCAGCTGCTTCATGCTGAGGCACTACAGAATTTAGTAGAGTGTATTCCTCATTAGAAATTCATGATGCACAACCTTGCAGGAGACGTGCAACTCTGTTTTTGGTCTACTTTCATTAAAGAATGACTATATAGGTAGGGTTGTTGGACAGCTTCAACCTTAAACCCCACCGCCATCAGCACCAATTTAATTTCAGACCTCTAACCTGCCCCTGCCTCCCAAAAATAATAATAAAAAAATAATAAAAACAGTAATGATTATCCACAACAATCCTACAAAAATGTAGAACTGGGCATCATAATTTTAAATATATACCTACTCATATTACACACATACACATACATATATCAAGGGCAATTTCCAGAGGTCATTTACCTGGCTCAGTGAACTGTTTGACAATTGCCAACCATTCCTGCAGGTTAATTATACACTGATGGTTCTTTGAGTTTGTGCAGCTGTCAGGACCTATTGTTTTGCTTAAACTGTAGCTTTGCTGCCCCCAGAAGCTGCTGTCCTAGGCAACCACCTAGTCTTGCCTATTGGTAAGGTTGGCCCTGGTAGCGCTGGTGATTATAGGTTTAAATCAATGAACACTATAAGCAGAGTAATACTGTCTATATATCAAAAAATCACAGGGAGAAAAAGTCTCAACAAGTGCGGCAATTATTTAAACATGAAACCTATTGCACGCACAACAAGTCATCATTGACTGAAAAAACCCCCAGTGAACAAAAATAATTAAAAAAAAATTTTTTTAATGCTGTTTTAATAATCCAAAAGGTTTTAGTGCAATGCTGTAAAATTCATGCATCGACAATCAAAACCAACTTGTGTGTAAACATGCCAACAACCACTTATCTTATCTTTGTGGTATAAATCCCAGTCTGTTCCTGCTTGCGTTTGGATTCTGACGGTCCCGTTTCGAGATACTTCTTCAGGGAACCAAAACGCGGAACAAAGAGAAACTGATGACACGCCTCGCTGGAAATTGGCCTTCCTTCCTCCTTTTTTAATACTATTATTATTAGCATTTGTATAGCGCTACTAGATGCACGCAGTGCTATATCTGGTCTGGGCTTCACGGAAGTGTAATTGAATACGCTGAGCTGTTTTTCCTGCATCGGCAGTGGATTACAATTATAGCAGAAGCCTTGCTTTCATTCTTTTTGAGCTTAATATTCGTATATCTATATATCACAAGACTCCTGAAGAAGGCGTCTCTAGCGCCAAAACTGTGTTGAGTTGAGTGTATATTTAAATAAAGAGATTGTTCCTAACCTACGTCGCCTACTGGTGTTGTTCAAGAGCCTACTCCTCCTACTCCCCCTTTACTCAGATTCTACTTTTCGTAGGAATTTGTGTAACTCCACCCTCGTGTTTTTTTTGGCTTGCTATTTTTAAATAGCGCTCATGCCTGATGTAAATTTTTGACCTTTGCAGCTGCTCCTATAAGGCTTGTTTTCTTTTTACCATTCTCCTCATTTTATCATAGTCTCCTTTTTGAAAGTTAAATGCTAACATATTGGATTTCCTGTTTGTACTTATTCTAGAGTTTATATCAAATCTGATCATGTTATGATCACTGCTATCAAGTGGCCCCAGCACCATTACCTCCTGCACCAGATCATGCACTCCACTAAGGACTAAGTCTAGGATTGTTCCCCTTCTTGTTGGTTCCTGAACCAGCTGCTCCATAAAGCAATCCTTGATTTCATCAAGAAATGTTACCTCTCTAGCATGCCCTGATATTACATTTGCACAGTCAACATTGGAGGTATTAAATCACCCATTATTATTGTGTTACCCAGTTTGTTAGCATCCCTAATTTCTGATAACATTTCTGCATCTGTCCGTTCATCCTGTCCAGATGGACAGTAGTACACTCCTAACACTATCCTTTTCCCCTTTACACATGGAATTTCTATCCATAGGGATTCTAAGATGTGCTTTGTGTCCTGCAGAATTTTTAATCTATTTGATTCAAGGCCCTCCTTAACATATAATTCTACCCCTTCACTGCGATATAATTTGTACCCTGGTATGACAGTGTCCCATTGGTTATCTTCCTTCTACCAGGTCTCAGAGATGCCTATTATATCTATCTTTTTGTTTAGTGCAATATGCCCTATCTTCCTTGTTTGGTAATATCTTTTAAAGATATCTTATTCCGAACCATGCGCTTTTGAGCATCTGTCGGCCTTTCCCCAGTTTCTAAAGAATAAAAGACATTCTCCAAAGAACAATAACAAAATCCAAAATATATAGTATTTTCAGTTGTTTCTTTCCCAATGATGGCCTATTTTCCTGTTGTTCACATGGTGTGGTCACATATCCAGCTTTGCTGACCAAATGATAGTCTGTAACTAGGCTTCATATTGGCTTTAGGACATTATGGGGGCAATTTTATAAAGGTTTTTCTATGTGTAAGGCCTATTTTACATGTAGAAAAAGGCTTTAATAAAACTGCATGGGACTGCATTTATATATAAAAAGTATGTAGAAACAGAAAAACATGACAGCAGATAAAGGCCAAATGGCCCATCCAGTCTGCCTATCCACAGCATCCACTATCGCCTTCTCTCCCTAAGAAATCCCATGTGCCTGTCCCATGATTTCTTGAATGCAGATACAGTGTTTATCTCCACCACCTCCACCAGGAGGCTATTCCACACTTCCACCACCCCTTCCATAAAAAAGCATTTTCTTAGATTATTCCTGAGCCTATAACCTCTTAACTTCATCCTATGCCCTCTCATTCTGTAGTTTTTTTCATTCGAAAAAAGGCTCACCTCCTGTACAATATTGCCACAGAGTTATCTAAATGTTTCTATCATATCCCCTCTCTCCCACCTTTCTTCCAGAGTATACATATAGAGATCTTTAAGTTTGTCTTCATACACTTTATGACAGAGACTACTGACCAGGTTTGTAGCCTCTCTCTGTACCAACTACATCCTGTTTATATCTTTTTGAAGGTGCAATCTCCAGAATTGCACACAGTATTCTAAATTGTGCCCCACCCGAGACGTATACAAGGGCACGATCACCTTTTTTTATCCTGTTGGCCATTCCTTTCCCTATATACCCAAGCAGCTTTCTGGCTATGACTGTCACTTTTTATATTTGGCCACCTTATTATTATAAGAATCACCTCCAAGTTCCACTCGCCTTTCATGCTTCACCCCCTATACAATACCGTTCCTTGGATTTTTGCAGCCAAAGTGCATGCCCCTGTTTTTTTTTTTAGCATTAAATTTTAGTTGACAATTTCTGGACCATTCTTCAAGCTTTACTAGATCCCTCCTTATGCTATCCACACCCTCCGGGGTGTCTACCCTATTACAAAGTTTCATATTGTCTGCAAAGAGACAAATCTTACCAGACAGTCCTTCCGCAATGTCGCTTACAAAAATGTTAAAAACAGCCGGCCCAAGGACCGATCCCTGTGGCACACCACTGATAACATCCTTTTCCTAGGAGAAAATTCCATTTACCACTACCCTATGTGTTCTTCCACTTAACCAGCCAGTCACTTTAGCGCCCATACCAGGAGCACTCACGTTATTTATCAGTCGCCTATATGGAACCATGTCAAAAGCTTTGCTAAAATCCAAGTACACCACATCTAGCGCCCCTCCCATATCCAATTGTTTAGTTACCCAGTCAAAGAAATCAATCAGATTTGTCTGACAAGATCTGCCTCTAGCAAAACCATGCTGTCTTGGGTCCTGCAGTACATTTGGTTCTAAAAGCCTCACAATCCTCTGCTGTAGAAGCATTTAATCATCACTGAAGTCAGACTAACAGGCCTGTAATTCCCAGCCTCCTCCTTATTTCTGTTCGTGTGCACAGGGATCTTATTTATTTATTTGGATTTTGCTCACACCTTTTTCATTAGTAGCTCAAGGTGATTTACATTCAGATACACTGGATATTTCTCTGTCCCAGGAAGGCTTACAATCTAAGTTTGTACCTGAGGCAATGGAGGGTTAAGTGACTCACCCAAGATCACAAGGAGCAGCAGTGGGATTTGAACTGGCCACCTCTGGATGGCAAGACTGGTGTTCTAACCACTAAGCCACTCCTCCACTCCACTTATCCACCCTAGTTTTACTCAAACTGTGTGTAGATGTTCTGAGGGGTGTAGTTTAGACAAAGTTGTGATGTACACATGTGTGTTATAAAATAGGCCAGTACACATGTACTAAATGTACAAATTTGAAGCAGGTGTAAAGGTGTGCATTGGTATTTGCCCTCCATTGGGGCTAGTTCTGGGTGTCTAATATATAAAGGCACATTGGTATCATGTTGACTTTACAAAATAGGTGCTTTTTTTATCTTTTCACATAGATGTCATGTTATATAAAATCAGACATATTGCTTTTTTCCACCATAGCTGGCTTTTTTTTTTAATTATTTTGCATGATTAGAAACCTAGAAGTGCAGAATCTGTAATTAATAGTTCCTCTTACTGTTTTTTTGTAAGGCTCTGGTATTGGGATTCTTCATCTGTAGCATCTTTTACTGTGTTAAGTTTTTGGCTTCTAGATATGGCTTATGACTGTTATGTAGCAATTTGCACTCAATCTTCCATCTTCAACCAGCAAGGAGACATGAGAATAACATATAAGCAGACTTGGGAAGGGGGAGTTATCAACGTGCACCACCATTAAGATGTGTTAATTTACTGTTAACCTCAGTTATTAGTAACTGGGGGGAGAACTTATCAATGTGGGATTCTGTTAAGCCAAGTTATTTTAGCACAGGGTCCCATATTATGCAATGAAAACCTGTGGTAAATTTTTTATTTTATTTTATTGCATTTGTATCCCACATTTTCCCACCTATTTGCAGGCTCAATGTGGCTTACATAGTTTTGTAAAACAGTTAATCCTGGATGTCAGGTACAATTATTATTGTGCAGAGATTAATTAGGGAAGAGAGTAGAGAGAAGAGGGAAGGAATTTATTAGGTATATAAAATAACACAACCTGTGGTAAAATAACCTGTCTTGATGGTAGCCCACATTCATAACTTACCCCTTAGGTTTCATTGCATAAAATGGGACCTGTACTAAAATAGCATGAGTTGGTGATAAAGTAACTCATCTTAACGGTAGCTCATGTTGGTAACTACCACCCCTTAATCCAGCTACTCTTACATTGTCACCTCTACACATTCATCTGTTTCTGTTTGTGTTTTTCATTCTAACCTATTTCTGTTTGGTTTCTTCTGCAGGTACCAGATACACACAGGTCTCCAGCACTCTATCATAAGACCTTCGCAGCCCAACTGTTTACCTCTGGATAATGCAACATTACCTCAGAAACTGAAAGAAGTTGGCTATTCTACACACATGGTTGGCAAATGGCATTTGGGGTTCTACCGAAAAGAATGCATGCCAACGCAGAGAGGATTTGATACCTTTTTCGGATCACTTTTGGGTAGTGGGGATTATTACACTCATTACAAGTGTGACAGCCCTGGTGTATGTGGGTATGACTTATATGAGAATGATGATGCTGCATGGAATCATGATAATGGTGTATATTCAACACAAATGTACACACAGAGAGTGCAAGCGATTTTAGCTGCTCATGATCCCAGAAAACCTATATTTTTATACATTGCTTACCAAGCAGTTCATTCCCCTCTGCAAGCACCAGGCAAGTATTTTGAAAATTTTAGGTCAATTATCAACATAAACAGGCGGCGATATGCTGCCATGTTGTCATGCCTCGATGAGGCTATCAGCAATGTGACCCTTGCTTTGAAGATGTACGGTTACTACAATAATAGCATCATCATTTATTCTTCGGATAATGGTGGGCAGCCAATGGCTGGAGGCAGCAACTGGCCCCTCCGAGGGAGCAAAGGGACCTACTGGGAAGGAGGGATCCGTGCTATTGGATTTGTCCACAGCCCCCTTTTGAAAAATCCAGGGTTTGTGTGTAGAGAGCTTTTACACATCACAGACTGGTATCCTACTTTAGTCACATTGGCCGAAGGGCAAATTGACGAGAATACTCAATTAGATGGATATGACATATGGGAGACAATAAGTGAAGGTAAGCGTTCCCCAAGAGTGGATATTTTGCATAACATTGATCCCATTTACATCAAAGCTAGAAATGGTTCTTGGGCTGCTGGCTTTGGGATATGGAACACTGCAATTCAGTCAGCAATTAGAGTGAACCACTGGAAATTACTCACAGGAAATCAAGGATACAGTGAATGGGTCCCACCTCAGAGCTTTAGCAACATGGGTCCCAACCGTTGGCACAGTGAACGTGTTTCCTGGACAGGTGGCAAAACTGTATGGCTTTTTAACATAACAGCTGACCCATATGAAAGGATCGATCTCTCTAACAAATATCCAGATGTTGTGAAGCAGCTACTGAGAAGGCTTTCACAGTTTAATAAAACTGCAGTTCCTGTTCGGTATCCCCCCAAAGACCCCAAGAGTAACCCTCAACTCAATGGAGGAGTCTGGGGTCCCTGGTATAAGGAGGATGAAAACAAAAAGAAATCGAAAACAAGTAAAATGGGGCAAAAAGAAAAGAAAGCTAAGGCAAAGAAAAAAGCAAACAGAAAAAAGGGACAGTCCTCAAACTGTACGTCACGCTTCACTGATGCATAAACGGACACTGTTAACTTTGGTGTATTTGATGGAACGTATCTGGCCTACCCAGTACATTAAATTTGGATTACAACTCTCCATATTTCTCATATAGCATCTGCAGTGAGATGACTTATTTTAAGCATGGTGGAGACTGAAGTCCCGACACTGTACAGTACCTGAATACGGTACCAGTGATCTAAAAGAACCATTTTAGTCTCTACTACACAAACAACATGACCAGTAGCTGAGTTTTATACGGTGATGGCAACAGCTCAACTGTCTCTCCACTCCTCCCCTTCCCTCTCCCAGCACACTGTGAACCCTCAGCTCTTGATAGTTTGTATACTTAAGAAATTGCACTGTAAAATGCTCTTGGGTGTTGTCAAAAAAAAATAAATGAAATTTAATTTTAAAAAAAAAGGAGTGGGAGGAGACAGGTTCCAAAACAGGCGGCCATGTAAGACTGGAGTGGGCATTGTTATACGCATCATGTTGATGTTTGTTGATGATGTACACAGGAGAAGACCAACATGGAAAAGCAGGGAACGTGCATTAAAAGAGGAACAAACAGCTGCATTCCATTAGAGTCTGCCTCATGAAGTGAAGTGGACGTGGTGAGAAGGGGCTTTCCACATATCAGGTTACAGCAGGAATTCTTATTGTGTGCACAACTATCCACATGAAATAACAGCTTGCATGGGCCTCACATTATTTTCAGGCAGGCAAAGGCACAGTCCTAACCTTTGCATGTGCCCTTCAAAATGAATGTAATGTTAAAACACTCTCATTGGACATGACATTTCTGTGCTGAATAGAAAGTATCTCTAGAGCAGAACTACCAGCCTTGTTCTTTCTTTTACATGAGAGACTTTACATTAGCACAGCTATACAAACACCTTTTGTTAATTTTTTTTTAATATACTTCCATTAGAGGAGTATTTGCTCAGTACTGTAACACCACTGTAGGCATCACTAGAATGCATGAGGAAAATGATTCAGGTGCATCATTGGACTGCACGTTTTCTGAGATGACTGTGAATGTATGAAGATGATTACTTCACTTAGTAGTCACTTAGGGTTAACCAGGCATTTTCTGCAGCATTTAACTGAATAGTATCGTTGAAAATGTCCAGTTGGCTCCCAACACGAAACCAGCTATTTTGGGGGCATTCTAAGGGGTAGAGTCAGCACTCAGCCAGTTAAGTATTGATATTTGGCACTTAACTGGCCAAGGTAGCCACATAATAGCCCTATCTTTATGGGGTTTATCATAGTTGGTTAAGTGCTGAATATTGCACTTCACTGATTATGTTTTCGCTGGAAATTCAGTGCCAGAGCTTGGACTTGATCTGGCATTGAATTTCTAGGGATAATGCTGGTGGCGATCAGAAAAACGCTGATCACCACCAGTTGAATATTGGGCCCTGTCACAGTTGTGGCCGCACCCTTATGTTCAGACCTACTGTTTCTCTGTATCTAGCCCTGTGACCTCTCCAGTCTACCTTTTTTCCTATTGTTGTTCTTCCTGTAAGCCAAGCGTCACTTTAGTCTCCCTACTTCTGCTTCATTTCCCGTTGTTGTTCTTCCTGTTAACCAAGCCTCGCTTTGGTGGCCCTGAAGCCAAGCCTCGCTTTGGTCTCCCTGCTTCTGCCTCATTTCCTACTTATGACATCATCAGCCTACTCCTTTATAAGGACCCAGGGAGCTTTCCTACGTTGCCTTTGCAAGAGGTCTCTTAATCTTGTTTAATCTCTTAACCTGTTTAGAGCATTTCCCTGCTTGGCTTTGTTCCTGAGTATCTTGCTCCTGAAGGGCTGTTCTGTGTTTCTTTGAGTCTTGTGTTTCAATGCTTGCTTTGTTTCTGTGTGCTTGCTTTTGTACCTTGATCCTGAGAACCACACCCTGCCCTTGGTGTCTGTATCTGTTTAACTCTATGCTTGGCTCCTGCTTTTAGTCTAGCCCTGCTTTTGACTCTTGCTATAGTTAAGCTCTTTGTTTAAGCCAACCTCTGTGTTTAGCCAAGCTCTGTTTCTGTATTCCCTGTTCTGTTTCCTGTGTGTGTGGTTCTTGTCTGTAGAAGCCAGCATCATACCTGATTACTTCACTGCTATCCAGCTGTGGGTGCTGGTAAGCACATTGCTTCTTTGTTTGTTTGTTTGTCTTCCCTTAGTCTGCTTAATCCTTTGCCTGCCATGTTTGCTTCCTGGCTCTTGAGCTCTGTTTCTGCCAAGTTCTGTTCCTGTGTGTTTGAGCCAGGTTCTGCTCCTGCTCTATGTTTGAGCTAGCTCTGTCCCAGTTCCCTGCTAAGCCAAGTCCCTTTCAGTATCCTGTTCCAGTCAAGCCAAGCCAAGTCCCTTTCAGTATCCTGTTCCAGTCAAGTCAAGCCCATTCCAGAATCCAGTTCCAGCCAAGCCGAGCCCATTCCAGAATTCGGTTCCAGTCAAGCCAAGCCCATTCCAGAATCCAGTTCCAGTCATGCCAAGACCATTTCAGAATCCGGTTCCAGCCAAGCCTGCTTGAGAATCCTGAATCCTGTTTGAGAATCCTGAATCCTTTTCCAGCCAAGCCTGTTCGAGAATCCTGAATCCTGTCCCTGCCTTGTTTATTGTCTTGCTTCTGTTATTCTTGTTGCCTAGCCCTTACCCTGTCTTGCCTGTCTAGTTGTGCTTTGTCTTGTCTCTTTCAGTCTAGTCCTGTCCGGGTCCAGTCCTTGCCTTGTCCTTGCCTTGCCTTTTTCTGGACCCAGTTTTAATCTACTTCCATGTTTTGCCTTGTCTTGCATTTCTGGGTTCCAGTCTCAGTTTTAATCCAGTTTTGAGTCTTGCCTTGTCCTGTCTGGGTTCCAGTTCTGGCCCTTTGCCTTCTTTTCCTTGCCTCGTCTGGATTCGGTTCTTGTGTTGTCCATTATGTTTAGTTATTTGTGTCCTGCCTTGTTGATTCTGTTAGTTTATCCTAGTCCAGTCTGTTCTGATTCCTGCCTGTGCCAGCCCAGGTGATTTGTTTGCCAAAGCTCCAACTTTGGTCCAAGGGCTTACCAGTCCTGACAGTTGTGACAGGTCCTTAGAATATTGTATAGCAGAAGTTCAGTTTCTGTGTACTAGAAACAGCATCAATTGAAACCCTTTGCAAGTAGCAGTTGTTTTCTATGCTTGTTATAGCTGAAACCACAAACCTTTCATTTTTTATTTATTTATTTTTTTTAGACTGGTAGTTTCCTTCTGCCTCTTTTGGCACCTTGCTCAGTTGTTACCAACATCTACTAGGCTAGTATCTTCATTAACAAAAAAACAGAGTTTTCATTGCTGCTTAACCCCCTCCTCCCTCCAAGCTTGACCAGCTAATGCAAAGATAGTCTTGAGTCAGAGAGCCAAGGCCCATGCCTCTCCAGAAACTGGTTGCTCCCTGAATCTATCCACTAGCTGTTACATCTGTGCATTAGCTGGGACTTCCCCCCCCCCCCCCCCCCCCCCCCGGGTGGCTGTGAATGCTGTACTTGCTGAGAACTGAATCTAGCTATCTAGCAAGTGGTTTATTAAAGTACGTCTCAATACTCCATCTACAGATTCCAAAGCTTAACTGTGTGTTAACTGGGAAAAAAAACAACACTTTGTTAATTTTGTTTTAAATGTGCTATTAGTTTTGAAATAGGAGCTTTGTGGTTTGCATAGCAAATCAACATTTAAGGTAGGTCTATGGAGCCCAGCATCCTGTCTCTGATAGTAGTCAATCCAGGTCACAAGTACCTGGCATGATCTCAAGCAGTAACCTGTTCCTAGCTGCTTACTCCTAGAGATAAGGAGTGGTTTTCCCTAAGTCTGCTGTCTAATAATTGTTTATGCCAAACAAGAAAAGGAAAACAAAAGCCTCCCATAAAACAGTACAAGCAAAAGAAAGGAACTGAAGGAGCCAATCCTACAAGTCAGGATGTTGTAAAATGGCTCAATTTATTAACAAAAACAGTCTTCTACGAACAAGATCCAGTGAGTATCCATCAAACGTATGGTGCTAATAATTGTTTATGGGCTTTTTCTCCAGGAACTTGTGCAAGCCCCTTTTAATTTCAACTATGCTAACTACTTAATTGCATCCTCAGCAAAAATTAAAGAAGGTCTATAAAATCATGGGTGGGTGGAACAGATAGGAAATGGATTTACTATTTCAAAGAGCACTGACTAAGGGAAACACCATGACGAAAATATCAGGTAGATTTAAAATAAATTGGGGAAAGTATTTTTTTCAGTCAACACACAATTAAGCTGGAATTTGTCACCAAAGGATGTGATTAAAGCATCTAGCACAGTTAGGATTAAAAGGATTTTGGACAAATTCCTGAAAGAATTAGCGTATTAAGCAAGAGACCTTGGAGAAAGTCCTCAGTTAGCCCTGGGAGTGAATAATAAGGAACAGATCTGCTGTTTGGGGCCTACCAAGTACTAACTGGGTGGATCTCTTCATAAAGGCAGTTAATAAATCCCAATTAACAAAGAAATAAATAAATACTGCCCTGGATTGACCATCATCAGAGACAGGATTCTGGGTTTGGTGGACCTGTGTTCTAACCGAGCAAACACGTTTCAAAAATTTCACAAATTCTCACCCAGTTTAGCCTCTTTAGCCTCTTATCAAGAGCAACCTTAGAGGATGGCAAGCAGAGTGACTGCCCTGACCCCACCCAGAAAGGGGCCTGACGCCACTTCAGCTTAAGAAAACTAAAACAAGACTGGTATGCTGTGGTCCATGTGGATATGTACAAGCACAGTGGCAGGGGGTGTGGTGAGTACGTGAAGCAGCCTTCTTAAACAGCAGCTCACACTTTTCCACCATCTACCCTCTCAGACATTCATCCCTATTCCCCATCTAAAGGTCTCATTCTGATGCACTTTCCCTTGACCCCAAACTTCCCCAGGGGCCTGCCCTACACTTATGCTGTCTTCATGTGTTTGCATAGAGTTATGCCGGACATTTAAGCTATGACAGCATTGTCTATGCCAGCACAGAAAAGAAGAGAGCAATTGGAACACCACTCCATATCTTGAACAAAGGGTAAAAAGCTGTATAGAATTCCAGTAGCTATAACAGTCATGGGGAAAAATTGATTTTTCGCACGTTGTGATATCCTCTTTATTATTTCACCAACATGAAAATTATCCAAAGAAGTTCTTGTACATGACCGTTTAAGCTTACAAAGCCCGTTCACCACAACCTGTAAGAAGTCTGAGTTTGACAGTGAACTGTAGCTCTGACTTTTTATTCTAAGCATGACTTTAAATTCACAAAATGTCCCATGTATAAAACTGTGAACCTTTTCTATGTTGCTTGTTCTGATTAAAATAATAGTGTGGTTTTAATGAATTATGTAATGTTAGTTATGCTGCAACAGCATTATGGAAAAAAAAAAGAATTGGAACCCACCACAAAGTTTCTATGAACTGTGCAGCTTGTTTACTGAGAAAAATATTTGATGTCAGAGGCTGCTTTACAGCTGGGATTGCATAAAGATTTATGCAGATTACTGCCCATATGTGGAAATTCAAAATAGAAGAGAACAGGGACAGAGCTTGGTTTTGGATAGTGGCCACATCCCTTAGTTTGATGCTAAATAGTCACATATTGGGTAAATAGTAGGGATGGGCATTCATTTGGAACAATATCGGAAATGTCAGCAACATATCCCATGTCGTTGCCTGGTGTTGTCAAATAAAAACGAGTAGAGAGAAAACACAACAATGAATGTTTTATCATTTGCTGATAATAGTGCACACTCTTTCAAGAGAGTACACGCTATTTGCAAAAAAGGGCATCCATTGCGCATTTGGAAACCACTGCTCATGCATGTATACCCTCAAATTCTATAGAAAGCGACCAAAATTGTGCGTGCAGATCTGCGTGTGTAGCTTATTTGCACCTGCAACTTAATTGTTTAACAAGCTAATCAGCACCAATAATTGGTCAATAACATGCAATTCTCAGCACCAATTGTCACTAATTAGAATTTATGCATGCAACTTTCTAAACGTATTCTGTCAAGTGGTGTGGGCAAATTCTAATGTGTAGATCACAAAAAGGGGTGTGGCCACGGGAGGGGCTTGGGCGAGTTGTGGGCATTCCTGAAACTCACACACACTGTGACAGAATATGCCTGATCTGCATAAGATGTGGGCATTTACACCAGATTTTAGTTGGCGTAAGCGACTGCATCTGAATTTTAGTTGTGGGACAGTCCCTATGCACATTCTATAAACCATGCCTAACTTTAGTTGAGGTTTATAGAATACCACTAAGCGTGTGTGGGGTTTTTGGCGTCAATTTTTTTTTGGTGGCATACAAAGAATCTGGCCCATAGTGTGCACTCTTTCAGAAAAAGTGTGTCCTCTTTGCACATAGAGCTCCCTATTTCAAAAGAGTGTGCACTCAATGACTTTGCTCCAGTTGTTTACAAAAAATAGTCAAAAGAAAAACAAATTAACTGCCCATCTTGAGGGATTATTGAGCTTGATATTTGAACAAAGCTGAGCTCCTAAATTTATGGTCTTAAATTAGGCTACTAAATTTGTGCCCTATTTTCAGTCAAGCTTTGAATTCTATGGGATTGATATTCTGCTGGCAGCATTCCGGGCTCCAGCATTGAATTTCCTGGTTTGTGGAGCTGCCTATGCCATAGCTGACTTTGTGTGATATGCAGTACTTAACTGGCTATGGGGCACCACAAAGATAGGACTGACTTTTATGTGGTCCTCTTTATGCAGGGACCTTGGCTAGTTAAGTGCTGAATATCAGTACTTAATTGGCTACAGTTACCATACGTCCGGATTTACCTGGACATGTCCTCTTTTTGAGGACACAGCCAGGCATCCATGCGGGTTTTGCCAGCCTGCTCATTTGTCCAGATTTGTGGATGAATGGGCAGGCTGGCGAGGGCAGGTGTGGGCCTCAGGGGTGTCCTATCCTCCCCTCCCCTCCTCTCCCCTACTTTAGTGTGATGCCCTGGTGGTTTAGCGACCTCTTCGGGGCAGAAAAGAGCCCCCTTTCCTGCCCGGCGCAGCTGTAGACTTCTCTTGCTCCCGGTGCCGATTCAAAATGGCTGCTGAGAGTTCAAGCGGCGGCCTCACGATACTTCCACAGAAGTCTTGCAAGGTCACTACTTGAACTATTGGCAGCCATTTTGAATTGATGCCAAGAGCAAGAGAGGTCTACAGCCACGCCGGGCAGAAAAGGGAGTTCTTTCCTGTCCCGAAGAGGCCACTAGACCACCAGGGTACTACAGTAAGGTACAGAAGGGGAGGGGAAGTGAATGCAGTCATGTGGGTGGAGGAGAGGGAGGCTGGAAAATTGGGGAGGGGATAACATGATGGGGAGCGAGAGGGACTCTGGCTTTCTTTGGGGGATGTGAAAGGGAGGGGGCGTTGGTGGGTGTGACTGCGGGGTTGGGTGGGGTGTGACAGAATGGGGCAGGGTGTGACAGGGGGCAGGGCATGTTTCCTCTTTTCTCTTGAGGAAAATATGGTAACCCTATAATTGGCCAAATGTTGACTCCACCCCGGAACACCCTCAAAATAGCCAATTTTGTATTAGTCGCTAACTGGTCATTTTCAGCAGTATTAACCAGCATAACTAATCTGGTAGTAGGACAGTACAAAAGACTATCTTATCTTTGCCTGCTTAGCTACATGGGTGCCCACACTGAATCTTGACTGGTACTCACATAACTTTTGGGTCAATGTTTGACTCCAGATATTCAATTCTGGTGCCCGGACATGGCCCGACTGAATATCCAGGATTGAATCTAACTACAGCTGTCAGCAACTTGAAAACTACTGACTACTGTGGGTTGAATATTGGTCACATAACTCAGAAGTTAGGAGCATAAATTCTTTATATATTGGGCCCATTATGTCCAGGATTCTTTGTGTGAATTGATCTGAATGACATTTATTGATAAGAGTTGATACTACACCCATTTTCAGACAATGCATATTGTAAGGGATTGAATTAGCCTATTTATGTTTTTCAGAAAAGAAATCTATAAACATTTATTTATGTACTCATTAAAATGATTTATTTTTATGGCATTGAATAAAAATGTCTTTTGATGTCTTTATCAAACCAAAACAAATCCAGAAACCTGTGAGCACGACTTCCATACTATGCTTTGAGTGGCAACTGGCACATTTTAAATTAAATTCCAATATAGGGGGGTAGTTAGCAAGGTACGGTAAAAGTCAGACTGGGTGGACCATACAGGTCTTTATCTGCCATGATTTACTATGTTAAGATGCAAAAGAGAGAGATTTTCATACAGTGCCTCCATGGTATACAGCAGGGGCGTAGCCAGCCTTCCGTGGGAGAGGGGTCCGAGCCCGGGGGGAGGGGGCACATTTTAGCCCTCCCCCCGGCACCGCTCCCCCCACCGCCGACATTGCCGCCCCCCCTCCCGCCGCGAACCCGCCGCCGCTGCAGCCTACCTTTACTTTTGCTGGCGGGGGATCCCACTCCCCGCCAGCCGACGTCTTCTTCTTAGTCGCTTCCCGCTCTTCAATTTGTTTGCTGACGTCCTGCACGTTGTACGTGCAGGACGTCAGACTCAGAGAACAGAACTGTTCTCTGAGTCTGACGTCCTACACGTATAATTACGTGCAGGACGTCAGCAAACAAATTGAAGTGCAGGAAGGACTGAGAAGACGTCGGCTGGCGGGGAATGGGAACCCCCGCCAGCAAAAGTAAAGGTAGGCGGCGGCGGGGGCGGGTTCGCCGGGAGGGGGGTCCTGGGGTGAATCTGCGGGGGCCCCGGCCCCCTCAGGCCCCACGTAGCTACGCCACTGGTATACAGGCCTATCTCATGTATCTTCATCGTAGATATCCCCCAAAACCTGACTGGCTGGGTGTGCCACAAGGACTGTGATGAGAAGCACTGCGGTAGAGTTGCCACACAAACATAAACTCATGTACTTTAAAGAAAGTACCCAGCAGTGGATGGAGCGTGTGCTGTTCCTGAGTTGATTGTCATAATTTGAATATTTGTTGTGTGGCCAGTTGTAAGTGTGGGGGGGGGGGGGGGTAGTTTCATTGCTGGCAAATATGAGTTTGTGATACAGAACTGGAGCTTCATTGTTTATATTGAGATTCTGACCAATCCTGTAGAGAATTCAAACTTCACGCCCACATAGAAGAATTTATTTAATGATGCTATCAATTATATAATGATGGTTTTTTACGAAGTAGTTAAAACAGGCTGGAGGGGGGAGGGTTTCTTTTATATATAGAAGATTGCTAATTTAAAAGTGGAGAGGGGAAAGGGGGTAACATGGAGGGGCATAATCGAACGGCGCCAGCCATCTTTATGGCCGGCTATCTTCGGGGCCAGCTCCGCAAAGGGGCGGTGCCAACCGTATTATCGAAAAAGATGGCTGGCCATCTTTTCTTTCGATAATACAGTTGGGGCCGGCTAAATCTCAACATCTAGGTCAAATGTTGAGATCATAAGGTTTACAGATGGCCGGCTTCAAAAAAAGTGGAAAAAAAAATCTAAGTACTCTTCAGGAACAGCTTTTCCACTGGGATTTGAACTAGCTACCTCTGGATTACAAGAGCATTGTTTTCTAATCACTTGGCCACAGGCTCAGCGCCCCATCCCTTTTGATTATGCCCCTTCAGGTGTCTCTCAGCCAATCACAGACAGGTGTCTCTCAGCCAATCATAGCGCATTTAGTTGTCTGTGGGTGGCTGAGAGAGACCCCTGTCTGTGATTGGCTGAGAGACACCTGAAGGGGCATAATCAAAAGGGAGGGAGACCTAAGTAAGTGGAGCTCTGGCCAAGTGGTTAGAGCACTGGTCTTGTAATCCTGAGGTAGCTGGTTCAAATCCCACTGGTATTACTGAAAAAGCCAAGCAAAAATAGTTTTGATTTAGGACCAAGCACTTCAATTTTTTTGGGGGTGGGAGGGGATTGGTGACCACTGGGGGAGTTAAGGGGAGATCATCCCCAATTTCCTTCGGTGGTCATTTGGTCAGTTGGGGCTCCTTTTTGAAGCTTGGTCCTGAAAAAAAAAGGACCAAGTAAAGCCAGCAAAATGCTCGTCAACCCTGACTTTTTTTTTTTTCCATTATCAGGCGAAGCCAGCCATCTCGTGAGCACGCCCCGCCCCGCCTCCATCCCGCCTTCACTACCCTACCGACACGCCCCCTTGAAATTTCGCCGGCTCCGCGATGGAAAGCAGCTGAAGCCAGCCAAAATCGGCTTTCGATTATTCCAATTTGGCCGGTTTCAGGAGATCGCTGGCAATCTCCCGATTTGTGTCAGAAGATCGCCGGCGATCTCTTTCGAAAATAAGCCTGATAGTAGCATAGTAACTGACGGCAGATAAAGACCTGAACGGTCCACCCAGTCTGCCCAACAAGATAAACTCGTTTTACATGGTATGTGATACTTTATATGTATACCCAAGTTTGATTTGTCCCTGCCTTTCTCAGGGCACAGATTGTAAAAGTCTGCCCAGCACTATTCCTGTACTAAAAGTTCTGAAGCTAACGTCGAAGCCCCTTAAAATTTACACTCCAACCCATCAATTTCTATTCAGCCACAATCAGGGCGCAGTCCGTATAAGTCCGCCCAGCATTGGTTTTACTCTCTAATTACCGGTGTTCTCTTATCTGCATGGCTGCTGATGCTACTGCAGGTTTAACCGATGCTACTGCTGGTTTAAATACGAGAACAGACACTTCAGATGGTGCTAGCCATTGTGCAGGGAGAACACAGCAGTGAGAGATAAAAACAACATGCTCTCAACATTTCTGAAAGGGCTGAGGCAGGTGGATGGGGGGAGCAGGGGAGGGGGACTATAAAGATGCATACATAAATTCCAATTGTCAATTAGCGCCAATAATTGTTTTTTAGCACCCAGTTATCAGTGCTATTTGGCTCATTAAGCAATTAATTGTGCGCCCAAATTGGTGTGTGCAATTCTGAGTACTGTATGTAGACTTAAGGGGATTACATATTAGCTCGTGCTGGGCCTTTTTTATTTGGTTTTACAACACCAAAATCTGGTGGTTTATATGCTTATAACAGAACTTCAAATAAGAAATTATTTCACCTCTCAACACCACCTTCCCCATCTCCCAGAACAACCTTGGAGTCACAGCATGCTGTGGGTTTGCAATGCCAAATTCTTCCCATTTTTTATTCAGAAATTTATGAAACTCCTCATTCTCCAAGAGTCCTCTTGATATTCGCCATAAAGGCGGACAATCATGACTGATATCCCATTGTAACCATTGCATGATCTGAGATGCCACAATGTATAATATCAGCTGATTCCACCTGCCCAAAAGAGCATTCTCCGAGGGCAAGCAGGCCTTCATATTCTCACAGATGGGTGACATCATCTGACAGAGCCTGGTGCAGAAGCTGACTAGCTATGTATATCGAACTTTCTAGCAGCACCATACTGCACAAGGACAGGTGCTTTCCCTCTTGATGGGTGAGCTCTGTCTCCTCAGTCTTCATTTTTCCATGGAGCTGAGAAGATCTGTCATCTCTTTGCGGTGTGATTGTGTTTTTTGAACGTGCTTTCCCATGTGGTTCCTTTCTGTGATTTTTCTTATTTTTGGTTATTTTACAAGTTATTTCTCTATGTTTCCTTTTAATTTCTTAGTGTTTTGCATCATTTTTATTAAGTTTTCTTGTTTTTCCGTGCTCAAGTAGACCCATGGTTCAGTTGGAGCCCAACCTCAATTTAGCCGCTGCCCCATGTTTTTTGTCCAAAATTGAAGAGTTTAATTTGGCCTTGATATTTTTTCAATGTCCCAAAAGACCCCCAGTAGCTTCAAAAGGTGTGCCCAGTGTAGTCGGGTGATTTCCATCACGGACCCGCACTCATGGTACATCAGGTGCCTTTGGCCTGACCATGACCCTAATTCTTCCTCTCTTTGTTTATAAATGCAGTTGACAATATAGAGAGCTTGGCAGGCCCAGCAGGAAAGACTTTTGTCTCTTCAAAGTCCAATGCATCAGCACCAGCATCAGAAGCATCGATCTCAGTGGTTGCTAAGACTTCGACATCCAGTGGGAGTGCACCGGCATTGAGAAGGTCTCCACCTCTCTCAACATCGGGTGCTGATAGTAGGCCCCAGGACCGGTCATCATCAGACCCAACACCGAGAGTAAGCTCAGGTTTGACATCACCCTCATCAGCACTGAAAGACTGCAATCCAGTGCCTCGGGGGAAGCCCAAGCATCAGTCTTACTCGATGAACAGTGCCAGGAGCACCGGGACATCGGCATTGCTGGTACCCAAGAAGTGCCAGCACAAAGGGGAGCATTCCCCTTCTTTGGATGAGGTGTTGGTATATCATTCTGCATCAGTCTCAGTGCAGTCAGGTCCCAACTTCAGGTTCAACACCACCTTCTTTGACTGCCACTGTACCGGTGCCCCCACCTTTGCCGATGCTCGCCTTCGATAAGCTGTTCCAGTCTATACTCAGGAAAGATCTGGCGCTGATGCTGCAGGAGCACACTGGTCTGGCATCAAGGGTGCCTGAGCTGCAGGTGGATCAGTCCCAGCCTTTCTCTGAAGAGCCACCGATGCCTGGGCGTAGATCTTCAATGCCGACACCTCAGCTGGTGTCAACATTGACGTTGAAGCATTCAGGACTCCCCTCAACATCATGGGAGGAAGCTTCTCCAGACTCCCCACATCAAGAGAGACAAAAATCCCCACCTGAGGGACTCTATTTCACAGGGTTTGTGAAGGAGATTTGACTGCTATCTTATTTAAGTTGGAGACAAAGGAAAAGCCCAGGGTGGAGATGTTGACTGTTTTGGGCTACAAGCAACCTCCTAAGGAAGGGGTCACTGTCCCATTGCACTCTATCCATAAGGATGCACTGATAAAGAACTGGAATCTCCCCGCTCACTGCATATTGCACCCACGAAGGTGGATACGCAATACCATATCCAAAAGGCTCCCAAATGTGAGAGGGCACAGCCACACCATTCCATGGTGATCAAATCTGCTCTCAAATGGGCTAGGAGTTCCAGGTCTCATGTCTCGTCACCCCCTGGTAGAGAGGCTTGGACCTTAGACTTGTTTGAGAGAAAGACTTTTCAAGCCTCAGTGCTCTTTGCCCATATCCAGTCCTACCAGCTCTATAGGAGCCTATACTTGAAGTCTTTGGTTAACAGTGCACACAGTCTGGTGGATTCTCTCCACCAGGAGCAGCCTTAGAGCTTTGCCAGTTTAGGAATTCGCAATGCATACGTCTGACCTAGAACCCACAGTTCTTGAGAGATTAGCAGACGTGCCATGCTGAGGGGAAAACCTATTTGGAGATAAGGTGGAAGAGGTTGCTGATTAAATCAAGAAGCATACTGACACCATCCAAACTTTATCTTGGCACCATCCATCTGCTACATCTTTAACTAGAAGACGTTTGAGTGGGCCTAGGCAGCAGACCTATTAGTTTCCAAGGCGTAGGTTTCGCCACTTTCTCGCTCTACCCAGGCTTCCCAGGTCTTGCCAACCCCGCATCCAGAAGCCCCACCAGGCTCCTCAGTGAAAGCAGGGAACAGGCTTTTGACTAGCTTTAGAAGAGCATAGCTGCTCTCCAAGTAACCGACCTGGACAGCTTACTGATAGGGAAGAGGTTGAACTTTTACAATCACAGGTGACTCTTTGTGACCTTTGACCAGTGGGTTCACCAATAGTCCATCTTAGTTATGCCCTGAATTGGCTTCAGAGACCATCAAATTGCTTACTGACACATCAGCTCTCAGCACAAACAGGTACTTGTAGAGGAAATCTCCGCTCTTCTACTGGCCAGAGTGGTTGAACCTATGCCACCAGGAGAAGAAAGGAAGGGATTCCATTCCAAGTACTTAGAACTACTTCCTTGTGCCCAAGAAAACTTGAGGATTCCGTCCCATCCCAGACCTAACGGCTCTGAACAAATTTCTGGTCAGAGAAAAGTTCAGGATGATTTCCCTTGGCATCCTTCTACCCATAATTTAGGCAAATGATTGGCTATGTTCTCTGAAAGGATGCCTATACCCACATTTTGATACTTTCCAGTCACAGGGAGTATCTTTGATTCAGTGTGGGGAAGCACAACTACCAGTATCGTGTTCTGCTGTTTGGCCTCACATCAGTTCCCAAGGTTTTCAACAAGTATTTAGTGGTAGTTGCAGCTTATCTGTGTAGACAAGGAGTGTATGTGTTTCCCTACCTGGACGATTGGCTGATCAAGAGCATATTGCAGGAAGGAGAGACAGCCTAACTATTCAGGTGTTGGAGCTACTAGGGTTTGTCATCAAGCACCCCAAGTCCCACCTTCATCCAGTTCACCAATAGGAGTACATAGGAGCCCTGCTAGATACAATGCAAGCTTGGGCTTTTCTTCTACAAGAAAGGGTGGATACCTTAGTGTTGCTTGCCTTGCGGGTCCACAGCAGCAAGCAAATTTCAGCTCAGCAAATGTTGAGATTAATGGACCACATGTATTCAACAGAAATAAGCAAATGTTGACAAATATCAGAATATATAAGTTAAATATCAAAGCATTTGAATGACAGTCTTCACAGGAAGAGGGTGGTGGGGGTAAGGTGTGAAACACTGAAGCTGGGTGCATAAGAGACAGGGAAAGATTCATGTAGATAACAGGGTGACAAAGCAGTAGAAGTTTATGGTTTATAAACCTGCATTTGTCTGTAACTTACTTCCACAATTCCAGCTTCCACTCTTTACATGCAAAAAAAAAATCCATTATACACAGCCAAGCCACAAGATACCACCGTATCTGCTCTGACCCAGGGGACAGTAATAAACACCTCAAACTCTTGACTGAATCCTTCAAACAAAAAGGCTACAACCCCAAAATAAGCTCCAAGAATGTTGCCTCCTCCCTTAAAATATCCAGGGAAAACCTGTACAAAGAAAAGAAAGCCTCAGACAGAATCCCCCTTGTAGTGACATACAACCCAGAGCTAGAAAAATTTAGAAAAATCATAAAAGATCTACAGCCACTACTCCAAGAGGATGAAAACACAAACTAGTGAAAAGCAAGCTTTCGATAGAAACTCAAAAAGACAGAAGTGGTACACATCCTTGCAGTATTTCCAGCTGCAAACTGTGGCATTACATTTCACATCACATCACATTTCCTTTGTGAATGACATTTCACAGTCATTCACAAAGGAAAAATATTCAACATAAAGGAATCATTCACGTTCTCATCTTCCAATGTGGTATATATCATTCAATGTAAAAAGTGTGAAGAAGGGTGCTATATTGGAGAAACAAGCCAGATGCTAAAGACAAGATTTAATTTACATAGACATCATATGAAAACTGCCAGTGCCAACCAGGATGGTCACCTTTGTGGGACAGTACTTTACAAAACCAGAACACTATATCAATGATTTTTTGGTGAGAATACCGAAAGGAAACTTTAAGACAATCCAGGAATGTAAGACCTTTGAAGTCAGAATGATTAAATATTTTGACACCCAGCAGACAACTTAACAAAGATCTGGGTTTTCTAGCCCATTATAAACCATAAAATTCTACTGCTTTGTCACCATGTTATCTACATCCATCTCTCCCTGTCTCTAATCCACCCAGCTCCCATGTTTCACACCTTACCCACCCCACAGTCTTCCTGTAAAGACTTTCATTGATGTTTCACTTATATATGCTATTTATCAACATTTGCTTATTTCTGATCTGAAGAAGGGTTACTTTCAAAAGCTAATCAAAAAATGTATTTAATCCAGTAAAAAAGGTATCATCTTATTTTCTTTTTAATGTTTTGTTTTATTTCTATTTGTTACCTTTACAAGTGGACTAGCATGGTTACCACATCACTGTACTTGATGAGTGTGAAATACAGTCATTTGATTTATGATTCTAGCAAACAGAAGTGCCTTGTTAGATGCTGGACTTTGATAACTGTTTTACCTTGTTCTCAAGATTTAGAAGCACAAAATAATAAAAGCACAAGATAGATTTTCCTCTGCTATGGATGAATAAGCACGTCTGCAGGGTTGACTGACCACCCATTCCCTAGAGAATCTCAGCAACAGTATACATATTTTCATTCATTCATTCATTCATTTATTTTGCCTACTGTCACAACCATGAGCTCAGGTCACTTTTCAAAGTAAAATCAGTTTAACAATATACACAGCAAAACATTAGCTGTACAAAATAAAACTGAGAAATTATGTATATGCATATATATTTTAAAAAGCCAATATTATAATAACTTATGAAATATTACATAATTATGCTAAGTTCTAGTGTTTAGTAGTAGAGCGTTCCATAAATCTAGAGGCACCAAACAACAGTTTCTTACAAGAATAATCCAATTTTCTAAATGAAGCTGCTGGTACTTCCAGTGAATCAACTGACTAGAACATGTGCCAGTTCGAACACTGAAACAGGCTAAGCATATAGAAGGGACTATTTCCATTTAATATCTGGAAACCCAATACACTTAAATTCAATATGAGCTGCTACTGGCAGGCAGTGAAGAGACTGCAATAGTAGAGAAACTATCACATTTGGATTTGTTTGTAAAGAATTATCTTTGTTACCATATTTTGTAGTAATCCTATTCTGGCCAAGGAAGTCTTAGTAATTCTTATATACAAGTAGTTAGAGCAATCCAAACAACATGATACCATAGCATAAACTATTGTCTGTAGGTCATCCACAGAAAAATAGCTTCTGATTTGATACAAATAGCACTGCTTTTACAAATACAGATGAAACAAGATGTTTAATTTGGGAATCTTCAGTTAAACAGGAGTTGTTCCATATTCCGAAACTGTGAACTGAAGATTGTTAAAGGATGGATTTACCACCCAGCATGGCATTAAAAGTTGGGAGCACTCTGCTGCTCCCCAGTATCTCTCCAAACTCGTCCTTCCCTACACCCCTTCCCGTGCACTCCGCTCCATGGATAAATCCTTCTTATCTGTTCCCTTCTCCACTACTGCCAACTCCATACTTTGCGCCTTCTGTCTCGCTGCACCCTAAGCCTGGAATAAACTTCCTGAGCCCCTACGTCTTGCCCCATCCTTGGCCACCTTTAAATCTAGACTGAAAGCCCACCTCTTTAACATTGCTTTTGACTCGTAACCACTTGTAACCACTCGCCTCCACCTACCCTCCTCTCCTTCCTGTACACATTAATTGATTTGATTTGCTTACTTTATTTTTTGTCTATTAGATTGTAAGCTCTTTGAGCAGGGACTGTCTTTCTTCTATGTTTGTGCAGCGCTGCGTATGCCTTGTAGTGCTATAGAAATGCTAAATAGTAGTAGTAGTAGCACTTCATCTTTCCCTCTGTCCCACAATAGTGTTAGTGTTATCTTATCTGCATTCAGTTTAAGGGAAAGTCCTATCATTGAACTTTAAATTTTTTGGAAAGAGGAATTGATAATCTCAAATGTATCCAGAATCTTAGATGTTATAGGAAATATTATCTGTGTATTATCTGCATACTGTATATATAATAAAATATCCCACAGATTTAAGAACAGTTCCCAAGGAACTATAGACAATAATATTAAAGCGAATGAGAGACAGTGAAGAACCTTGAGGGACCCCACATCCTGATGGCCACATTGATGAGTTTGCTCCATTGTTGGTGACCTGTAAAAACAATTTTTCAAAAATGCTGAAAACCATGAAATATCAATATAGTCCAATTTTCTTAATATCAGATCGTGATCAATTACATCAAACACCAATGAGAGTTCTCATTGTCTTAGCACCACTGACTAATCTTTATTGTTAATATAAGCTCTGACACTAACATTAATAGAAATGTTTGCTTTCAAAATCTCAACTGCATAGAATCTAATGTATCAAATTTGTCTACATACTCCTGAAGATAAGAAGAAACTGTAACTTCTGCAACCTCAGCCAAGAATGGCATGCTTGCTAACAAATGATAGAGGGTTGGTCAGCTGGTGTCAAGGAATCTTTCAAAATAGGAGTGAGAGTTATGGTACTAATATGAGGGAGGAAACAACCACTTTGAAAAATCAAATTAAGAAAAATAGCCAAATCAAGCCTCTGAAGGTAAATATTTTAGCATCATTGTAGGGCATGAGTCTAAGTCACAGAAACCTTTATTACATTTGATAACCAATAAAAAGGTGTCTTATTTTCTTTTCTTTGTCTTGTTTTATTTCTATGTATTACCTTTAAAAGTGGACTAACACAGATACCCTACCACTTTATCCAAGAAAGAAACTCAGAATCAAATGAAGGGATCCAAAAGTACATTATAAGAGATAGGGACAGTAAAGACTCCTGATTCTTCCATATCCTGAGACTTCATAAATTGTAACCTAATCAATTCAATCTTCTGGCTAAAGTATCCCCAGCTCAAATGCAGAGGGACTAGTAAACTCCATTTCTTGAGTTGAATTCAGATTGAGAGAATGATCAGTACGAAAAAATGCCACAAAACTGGTTCTTCCCTACACAAATTACAGCTCAACCATCTTGGAAGCATGCACTTCAACTGGACTCTAACTTTCAACATGTACATTTTGCATAATTAACACACCACTGTTAACTGCTGCCAAAAGCAAACTGTCTCTTCGCTATACTGCATAGCTAGAGAGCTCTAACTTTTAACAAAAAGAATGTGACTCGGCCCAGCATGCCAAAGATCCTCATACATCCCAGTAGTTTAGAGAAAAGGAAAATATAGCCTCCCCTATCTACCTAAAGGACATAAACCCAAAAGGCAAAGCACCTATGTAACTATACCACATGACTGCCTACCACCATCTAGTTACTCCTATAACCAACAGACAACTATTGGAAGCTTGAGCCTAGTAAATGCCAGGTCAGTCAATTAAAAAAAAAAACAATCCTATGATTCATGATCAGAGAATACCATCTAGATATCCTGGGAATAATTTAGACCTAGCTGGATGAAAGCAAAGGAGTTCCATTGGCCAAACTATGCCCTGAAGCATTCTCTATCCAACATTAACCAAGTCAGAGGAGTGGGGTAAAGGGGTAGCAGTCCAGATAGAAGAAACAATCAAACTGGTGCAGAGTCTGCATCCCCTACCTGTCTGAATCAGAATGCCTCTTATCCAACTAGGAGATAAGGAACATATTTGGTTGCTCATTTCCTACAGAGAACCTCAAAACAACACACCATCTGTGCAAGACCTCCTGAATCTTGTGACAGAGGTACCGCCCAGTTTCCCTAGGTTAGTGTTCATGGGAGACTTTAACCTACATTTTACAATTTCAGACAACACCACTCCTGCTCTCCTTGATATGATGGCAGCTCTAAGATTCACTCAGGTGATCAAAGATCCAACACATGAAAAGGGCTATATGCTAGACTTGGTGTTCTGCAAAGGGGTCAATATCTTTGAACACAAGGCTAGTGGCATTGAAATAACATTCCTATCATGGACAAATTGTTTTCTAATAAAATTTTCTATTAAAAAAAACTACCTCAAACAGATAGGCCCAACCAATGTTTGGAAGGAAATTTGAAACATGAGAAATCTGGTTGCTGAGAGTTTCTTAGAGACCTAGTCCTATCCCCATGTGGTTAAAACGAAGACTACAGGAATATGCACTTAGTGATGGCCTTAGAAAATACAGCTTCACCAAAGAAGGTCTTCTGCTCTATGCACAAATGTTCCCTGAGGATCTCCTCAAAATTACAGGTCCTTAAACATCAAGGACATAAACTTTAATGTACTGCCAGGCTGTAACTATACCCAACACAATAGCAAACAGTCTGCAGCAAAACCCACAACAGAACCCATCTTTTCAGTCACAACTAACCAGCAATGATTTTGCCACATTCTTTGCCAACAAAATTAAAGGTCTCCATCAGGACCTACAGCTAATGAAACATTCCCTTCTCTCCCCAATGTATAACAATATTGGTCTCACCCAACTAGGTCACAAAGGACACTCTCTAAAACATTTTGAAAGGTCTACAGCCAACATCCTGCTCTCTTGACCCTTGCCCAGCAAAGCTAGTACAGCTATAAAGCAAAGACCTAATTGAAGGGGCCACTAAAATTATTAACTCCTCTCTTGTAGAAAGACAGCTGCCAAACTAAAGTGGGTTGTGATGTGTCCCCCACTGAAAAAGCGCTCTCTTGACCAGGACGTGCTCAAAAACTATTGACCAGGCTATAACATCCCTTTTCTGGCAAAACTTATAGAAGATAATCGGCATTCAACTCAGTGGAGGAGTGGCCTAGTGGTTAGGGTGGTGGACGCTGGTCCTGGCGAACTGAGTTCAATTCCCACATCTGGCATAGCTCCTTGTGACTGTGGGCAAGTCACTTAACCCCCCATTGCCCCAGGTACAAATAAGTACCTGTATATGTAAGCTGCATTGAGCCTACCATGAGTGGGAAAGCGTGGGGTACAAATGTAACTTCAAATAAAAAATATATGAAAGTAACTAGTAAGACCCATGTCAATCTGGCTTCCAACCTGGGTACAGAGCTGAGACCGTCCTTGTGTCACTTCTTGATGATCTCAGCAGAAACAGAGGTGGAAATTTCACAGCTGTCAATACTATGAATCATGATATCACACTGGCAAAAACTGTCATCAATGCCACACTATTTATATGGTTCAAATCCTGTTTGTCAGACAGACAATAAGTTCTGTTCAGCAACAGCAAATCACCTTGGATAGAACTGTGGAGAAACAAAGCGATTCATACTGTCACCTACTTTATTTAATATCTACTTCAGACTTTTAGCTGAACTGCTTCAGTTGATGGACAGATCTGGTGGTCATTTGGCAACCTACCAAACATTAAAAGGCAAATCATTTTATGGTTGCCAGTAACCACAGGATTTCTGTTACAGTGCTGCTGAACATCACTGTTCACATGGCCAACAAGAAGCTGCTGGACTGGGTTGCAAGGGCTGATTGGGATCCAAGTGTTATGTTTAATATCTTGTATTATTTTGCTAAATCGTTTTGATTTTTTTGGCACATAATTCCCTGGATTGTATTCAGAAAGTAGGAAAGGGAGTCAACTGGTGCAGCTACACCACAGCGGCACAGTGAAAGGGTTATTTCCTGCTGTGTTCAGAAGTGCCCCCCACTGTCCCTTTACTGCTGACATAAGCGTCACCCCCCCTTAGCTAAGGATTTTAACTTCATGCCCCATCTTGCTCTGTCCAACCCTGCCCCAGCCCTCCCCCATTATGTGCTCCTCAAATATCTGAGTCACTGACCATCTATGAATACATAGATGTCAGCTACAATATAACTATGGTCACAACCATAGATGGCAACAGTGGGAGGCATTACAAAAAAATCTCATATGTTTTTATGAGAGCAAGCAGTCAACACAACATTCTTGTCAGTGCATGCACTCACATACAAACAAGCATAGAATCATAAGAACATAAGAATAGACATACTGGGTCAGACCAATAGTCCATCTAGCCCAGTATCCTGCTTCTAGCAATGGCCAATCCAGGTCATAAGTATAAATTAGTAGCACCATTCCATGCTACCAATCCCAGGGCAGCAGTGACTTCTTCCATGTCCATCTAAATAACAGACTGTGGACCTTTCCTCCTGGAACTTATCAAAACATTTTTTAAACCCAGATACACTAACCACTGTTACCACATCCTCCAGGAACAATTTCCAGAGCTTAACTATTCTTTGAATGAAAAAACTTTTTCCTCCTATTTGTTTTAAAAGTATTTCCATGCAATTTTATTGAGTGTCCCTGGTCTTTGTACTTTTTGAATAAGTGAAAAATCAGTTTACCCCCTCTGGCTCCACATCACTCAGGATTCTGTAGACCTCAATCATATCCACCCTCAGCCATTTTTTTCCAAGCTGAAAAGCCCTGACCTCTTTAGCCTTTCCTCATATGAGAGCAACACCTGACCAATGACACAGTACATTACTTACAGCATTTACAATGAGATCCCTTGAAATCTGGTTTGTAAGTTCTCACAAGTACTGCTTTAATAAAAATCAGTAAGAGATCTGTCATCTTCATTGTAATAAAATAACACTGGGGGAAAAAAGGAAACCTTTTTGTCTTGCCTATAAAAACAAACAATGTGTAGGTGGTAAAGGTTTCAATACACACACCACAATCATTCCTCATTCTTAGAATAACATTTCTTTACTGTATTGTGCACATATCTTCTGAGTTCAGAAGAGGATCCTCATGGTTTATGTTGGCAAAATTCCTCATGATATGTATTTGCAATCTTCTTCACCTCCCCCTCATTTCTTTCACCTCGCCTTACTTCCATTTTCCTTTGTCCTCATCCACCACCACCACAACACTGAAGAAAAAAAACATTTCTCATTTTAAGAAAATGAATGAAGAAAGATTGTCAAAGAACTACACAGTATCCTGCTTATTTTCGAAGGAGATCGCCGGCTACCTACCGACACAAATCGGGAGATGGCCAGCCATCTCCTGAACCCGGCCAAATCGGTATAATGGAAAGCCGATTTTGGCCGGCTCCAACTGCTTTCCGTCGCAGAACCGGCCAAAGTTAAAGGGGGCGTTTCGGAAGGGTATAGAAGGCAGGATGGGGGCGTGGTTATGAGATGGCTGGCTTCGGCCGATAATGGAAAAAAGAAGGTCGGCTCTGACGAGCATTTGGCCGGCTTCACTTGGTCCATTTATTTTTAGGACCAAGCCTCAAAAAGTGCCCCAATTGACCAGATGACCACCGAAGGGAATCGGGGATCACCTCCCATTACTCCCCCAGTGGTCACCAACCCCCTCCCCACCCCCACCCCCCAAAAAAATTAAAAAACATTTTTTTGCCAGCCTCTATGCCAGTCTGAAATGTCATACCCAGCTCCCTGACAGCAGTATGCAGGTACCTGGAGCAGTTTTTTGTGGGTGCAGTGCACTTCAGGCAGGTGGACCCAGGCCCATCCCCCCCTACCTATTACACTTGTGGTGGTAAATGGGAGCCCTCCAACCCCCCAAACCCACTGTACCCATATGTAGGTGCCCCCCTTCACCCCTTAGGGCTATGATAGTGGTGTAGAGTGTTGGAGAGTGGGTTTGGGGAGATTTGGGGGGCTCAGCACCCAAGGTAAGGGAGATATGCACCTGGGAGCAATTTTTGAAGTCCTCTGCAGTGCCCCCTAGGGTGCCCGGTTGGTGTCCTGGCATGTGAGGGGGACCAGTGCACTACAAATGCTGGCTCCTCCCATGACCAAATACCTTGGATTTGGCCGGGTTTGAGATCGCCGGCATTAATTTCCATTATCGCGGAAACCAATGCCGGCCATCTCTAAAGCCGGCCTAAATGCTGAGATTTGGCCGGCTCCAACCGTTTTATCGAAACAAAAGATAGCCGGCTATCTTTTTTGGATAATAAGGTTGGGGCACCGCTTTACAGCTGTTCGATTATGCCCCTCCACGTGAGCCACTGTGAGATCTGCTAACCGTGGTGGATAGGTACAGACTGGAATTACGCTGTCATTTGTTAAACTATAGAAAATATGAATTGCATTTCCTTTTACTAAGGTGTGCTGAAAAATGGCCTGTGGTAGAGTAGATGCATGTTTTGGGCGCGCACAGAATCATTTTTCAGCACACCTGCAAAAAACTGCCTTTTTTTTGCTGAAAATGGATGTGCGGCAAAATGAAAATTGCCACATGTCCATTTTGGGTCTGAGACCTTACCGCCAGCCATTGACCTAGCGGTAAAGTCTCTCACAGTAACTGGGTGGTAATGACCTATGTGTGTCTAATGCCACTTGGTGCGCTTCCAATACGTGCATCTGAAAATAAAAGTTACGTGGCTTAGTAAAAGGGCCCCCAAGTTTTCAAAAGGAGTCAAATGGAAAAACTGAATGAAATATTGCTTGTTTTTAGTTTTGTTTCATTTCATGCCACCATTTATAAACAGACAGTTGCCTGGTCTTTCTTCTACCCTCTGCCAATACCCCAGTTTCTTCCTCAGTCTACTTATGATGCTGAGGTCTCCCTGAGTGAAGAATAAATCCCCAGTTGCTCCTGTTCTTCTGGTGCTACATTCCATGTTGGCACAACCTTCAGGTTAGCCTATGCTATTTTGAATCAGCACCAGCACAGTAAGAACATAGTGAGTATGCTAAGGGAGAATCTAAGAGTCAACACTAGAGAAAGCCAAGTGTACCCTTAGATTCCCAGGTGGTCAGATTTTGGTTTTAGTTACAGCTATTATAAAACACCATGTATTAAAACCAAAATAAAATGATATGAAAGAAATTGAAAAAGAAAAGAAAGACATCCCCAGCTAGTAAAATGAAAAAGATAACCTGCACACCTCAAATACAAGCAAAGTCACTGGTTTTCCATGAGTATACAGCTTCCCACAGAATTTGCCTCTTGCCCCAGAATTATGGCAAACTGTCCTCCTAATCTCTATTTACCACTGTTCTGATCTCATCTACCAAGCCACGCCAGCCTAGTGGCTGCAGCTACTCTATTCCTGCAACCCTACTTATCAGTGGCCACTGATGCATTTATAAGTTGTGGAAGGGATGATAAAGGGGCTGATAGAAAGATTGGATAGATTAAGAACATAAAAACATAAGAATTGCCATTCTGGGTCAGACCATGGGTCCATCTAGCCCAGTATCTGATTTCCAATCCAGGCCACAGGTACTTGGCAGGACTCCAAAACATTTTATTGGCATCTGGAGCAGACAGTGTTCTAGACTGAAGGATGCAAAAAGCAGTCCCAGTACAAGGAAAGAAGGAAGAAAGAAAAAGAAAGAAAGAAGACTCCCTAAATACATATGTTTTGTCTTCTTAACTTTTTGTCTGTGAAGAGTTTTCAATTACCCAATGACTTTACTTTTATTATGCAGTCAAAACTTAGACTGTATCTGATCTCACTTTTTTTTTTTTGTTACGTTTGTACCCCACGCTTTCCCACTCATGGCACGCTCAATGCAGCTTACATGGGGCAATGGAGGGTTAAGTGACTTGCCCAGAGTCACAAGGAGCTGCCTGTGCCTGAAGTGGGAATTGAACTCAGGTCCTCAGTTCACCAGGACCAAGGTCCACCACCCTAACCACTAGGCCACTCCTCCACTTCCACATGATGCCTGCTTGAAGGAAGTCTTCCTTCTCCCATCCCCTCAAGGCCCAAAAGATAAGGAAAGTGGTCTTCCCCTTCACAGACATAGATCTTTCATACATCCAGGAAAGATTTGTGCTCAAGAAATCCAACACAGTCTAAAACACCTAATAAAAGCTGTGCCCTAGTCTGTATAGCCTTCCATTGCCCTTCCATTGCAATTCCTAAAATAAACTTATTGGACTGGCCTGGATACTTTTCTCCACATCTAGATACATTTGTACTTCTGTGCTAAAACAGGTACATCCTTTTTGGAAAGAACAACTTTAATAGCCTGTTCCTATCAGACTGTAGAAGACAGGAAAACAAAACAGCTGGTTCCTCATATTTTTTTCTATTGTTTCTTAGATTTATGCCTCTTTGGGGGATATTACTTCTTAAGGTTCCAATCAACTTCTTTTTGGTAGAAGGCAATAATATCTCTATTAGAAATAAGTGGCAATGCCCTCCTTGGTACCTGCTGAACCTATTACTTATACCACCAGTTTTCAAAAACTGTCAGATTTAGCCTAAGAGAATTTAATCATTCTAAGATTTTTTTCCTTCTGCTGGTATTTTCTATATTTTCCCTTTCTCCCTGAGAATATTATTAATACTGTCCTTAAGAAGGGCATTTTGACCATTCACACTGACTGTAGTTTTCCTTCTAGTTCTAGCATTTTACCTATCTGATCCTCAAAATCCCGAAACTGGTTAGAGATTTTTTTTTTCTTCTGCAGATTGGGAAGAGGCACTCAGATTATTTCACCCATGAAAAACATCAGCTTCAAGTTAAAAAAAAAGTTGTGGCTTGTGCTGCATTGTTCTGTCACCTGCTGAAAACCTATAACACTGTCAGAGCCTGCTGTACTTGTGCCAGATGTCAAAGCTGTAAATCCAGCATTTGTTCCAAGAGCAGAAAAACTCACAGCTATCACATCAATCATTCCAAGTTTCACAGCCCAACCATTTCCACTTAAATCTTCTATCAATGCTTCCGCTTTCACAGTGATCAACATTACAGTGAAAGCACTCAGCAAACCATGGGATCAGCACACAAATATTATCATCAATGTCAAAATTAGTATGCCTTTCTTCTCCCTTCTTTTGCAACATGGGTTTTCAGCATTAGTTGTATTTTGAGACTGAGAAACACTTCAGGGGATTTAAGTATTACAGCCTAGCTTCTACTGCTGCTATTAAAGAGAAAAGGACCAAGGAAGTGCATTTGTTTTTGGAAGACTGGTAAAATAAAACAGATGAGTACATTTTTGGTTCATATACCTTTAAATGATCCAAATGGATAAGGCCTCCACCTGAGCCAAATCCTCATTTAAACTATTCATTTTTGGCTTGAACTATGCCTGCATTGAGGGGGGTAAGCAGAGAAACCACAGCCACAAGGGGCAGAGAGAAGATGGAATAAAAAAAGCTTCATTAATCATGTTTAAACCTTTTGACAGGAGCCTAAACCACCCTTTCACCAAATCCCATGGCTAATGATATCATCAGCACCTGACTAGGAAAGTGAAAGAAAGCACAACAAATACCATTTTCTATCTTGGTCTGAGACAAAAGAGATCAGAGAGAAAGATACTAAGCAGAAAAAAAAAAGTATGCTGAAATGCAAGGAAACTGTGTAATGTGATTTGATTGATATTTTTGAGTAGAGAGATGTGGTAGCCATGTTAGTCCACTTCTAAAATCAGTCAATAAAAATAGAATAAAATAAAACATAGAAAAGAAAATAAGATGATACTTTTTTTATTGGACTAGCTTAATACATTTTTTGATTAGCTTTCGAAGGTAGCCCTTCTTCGTCAGATCACAAATAAGCAAATTTTGATAAGTAACAGCATATATAAGTGAAACATCAAAGTATTTCAGTGACAGTCTGAAAGGATGAGGGAGGGGTGGGCTAGGTGAGTAACAGAGAGGGCTGAGAGGATGATGGACAGGGAGATATGCATGGTGATCAGAGGGTGACAAAGCAGTGAAATTTCATGGTTTATAATGGGCTAGAAAACCCAGATCTTTGTTAAGTCCTGTCTGGTGGGTGTCAAAATATTAATTATTTTGACTTCAAAGGTCTTGTTTTAAAGTTTCCCTTAAGTATTCTCACCATAAAATCATTAGTACAATGTTCTGGTTTTGTAAAATGCTGTCCCACAGAGGTAACATTTTGCACTGGCATTTTTCATATGATGTCTATGTAAATTAAATCTCTTCTTCAGCATCTGGCTTGTTTCTCCAATATATCAACCTTTGTCACATTTTTTGCACTGGATGACATATACTGCATTGGAAGATGAGCATGTGAAGGATTCCTTTATGTTGAATATTTTTCCTTTGTGAATGTGGTCTTGTGAAATGTTTTGGCATAGTTTGCAGCTGGATACATTTATTTATTTATTTAGATTTTTGCTCACACCTTTTTCAGTAGTAGCTCAAGGTGAGTTACATTCAGGTACTCTGGATATTTCTGTGTCCCAGGAGGGCTCACAATCTAAGTTTGTACCTGAGGTAATGGAAGGTTAAGTGACATGCCCAATATCACAAGGAGCAGCAGTGGGATTTGAACCGGCCACCTCTGGATTGCAAGACTGGTGCTCTAACCATTGCAAGGATGTGTGCCATTCTCTTCTATATGGGTCTCTGTTAAGAACTTACTTCTCACTAGCTTGTGTTTTAAATTGGGTGGCTGTCAGAAGGCCAGCACTGGTGGGGATGGGAATACATCTCTCAGTAATTCATCCTCCTGGAGTACTGGCTGCAGATCTCTTATGATTTTCCTCAGTTTTTCCAGCTCTGGGTTGTATGTCCCTATAAGGGGGGTTCTGTCTGTGGCTTTCTTTTCTTTGTATTGTAGCTGTAAAAAAGATAGTATATAGTCACAACTCTGACCCTGTGGCGCTCTATAATAGACAGAATACCCATGCAAGCATCCTGCTGAAGTTCTTAAAGCAGAGCGATAGTTCAGAAGAGGTTAATTTGTAGTATTTTGACAACACATTTCAAGTCATTCTCCTACGACAGTTCAGTTAAACATTTTCAGATATTCTCTACTCTTTAGAAGAGTAAGTAAAAGTACCACTTTTCATGGGCAGGTTTCCTGTTGGCTTTACAGTGATTTATAAGGAGTGTAACCAATTATCAACCTGATTTGTAACCGGAGGGGCAGATGTGCAAAAACATTTTTCCCACAGTCATAGAATAGGAGAAGCCCCTTGCACATCTGGCCTAAATAACTCTTTTCTTTGAAGGAGCTTAAGGGATTAAGTGCATTAGTTCAGTTTTTCAGCTGTTTATGTGTGTGTGGTATTTGGACTCACTAAAAGAGAAGTACTAGCAATATTTTTAGATAACTTCATTGACAGTAAAAACAACCAAAATCATTAAAATCTTTTGTTCTGATCAGAATATGTAATTCCTGGAGCTGTATGTAATTCTGGAAGCTTCTACTACTTTGCCCATCCCACTATAAGGAAGCTGAGTGGTAACTATCAAATTTGCTACAGCTATGGCATTCAAATATGTCAAGTATAAATACAGCATGAACAGCTAAAACATGAACTCAGGTTTGGAAACTATTGACCAATTTTGTTTAAAGTATCTAGGTGCCCTTTTACTAAGCTACGTAAGTGTCTATGCATGCCCAATGCACGCCAAAATGGAGTTACCACCCAGCTACCACATGGCTCTTGCGGTAAATTCATTTTTGGCGCATGTCCGAATGCGCCCAGCCAAAAAATAATTTTTATTTTCGGACACGCATATTGGACGCAGGCAGGTCATTACCGCCTGGTTACCACGTGAGACTTTACTGCTAGGTCAATAGCTGGCAATAAGGTCACAGACCCAAAACGGATGTGTGGCAATTTTGATTTTGCCATACGTCCATTTTTGGCAAAAATTTTAAAAAGGCCTTTTGTACAGGCGCGCTGAAAAATGGATCGGTGCATGCCCAAAACCCGTGCCTACGCTACCGCAAGCCATTTTTCAGCACACCTTAGTAAAAGGACCCCCTAGGTTGGAAACAAGATGTCCAAGTTGGTAGGTTCAAAATATGCACCATATTTTACAAAAGGCTAGCTGAACATGGACCTGTATGTAAAACAATGTAAGAAAAAATATGAGTAATGGGATTTGATACACTGCTTTTCTGTGGAACAATCAAAGCAGTTTCCAATTATTATATGTAGGTACCTTATGTCCCTAGTGGCAGTGGCGTACTAAGGGGGGAGGCGGTGGGGGCAGTCCACCCCTGGTGCACGCCGCTGGGGGGGTGCCGCGTGTCTGTCGGCAACTTTCGTTCTCTGCTCCCTCTGGCCCCGGAGCAGGTTATTTCCTGTAATGGGGCAGAGGGAGCAAGGAATGAGCGTTGCTGACAGACGCGTGCCGCCACCCCCCCCCCCCAGCAGGTATAGATGCACTGGGGGGGTGGTGTCATTTCGCTGGGGGGAGCTGCCCCTTTCTCGTCCCCTGTCCCGCCCCTTCCACGCCCTCACCTCCCCCCTGTCATCTCTCCTCCCCCTCCCCTCCCCTTACTCTGCTATCCCAATCCCTGGTGGTCTAGAGGTACCTCTTCGGGGCAGGAAAGAGCCCCCTCTTTCCTGCCCGGAGCTGCTAGCTGCCCTGCATCCTCCTGTCCTGGTGAGTCCGTCTCTCGGCGTTTCAAAATGGCCGCCGAGAGTTGAAGTCTCGCTAGGCTGCTTCAACTCTCGGCGGCCATTTTGAAACGCCGAGAGACGGATTCACCAGGACAGGAGGATGCAGGGCAGCTAGCAGCTCCGGGCAGGAAAGAGGGGGCTCTTTCCTGCCCTGAAGAGGTACCTCTAGACCACCAGGGATTGGGATAGCAGAGTAAGGGGAGGGGGGATAGTCGCATTTCGCAGGGGGGGGGGGTCGTGTTGCACCCAGGGGTCGCTGCACCCGGGGGGGTGCATCGACGATCCGCCCCAGGTGTCAGCCCCCCTAGGAACGCCACTGCCTAGTGGGCTCATAATCTAAACACATTAACAAACGTGTGGCATTTCTTAAGGGAACAGGATTTAATATACTGCCTTTCTGTGGTTACAATCAAATCAGCTTACATACAGGTAGTTATTTTGTACCTGAGACAATGGAGGGTTAAAGTGACTTGTCCAAAGTCACAAGGAGCTGCAGTGGGAATCAAACCCAGGTCACCAGGTTTACAAGCTGCTACATTAACCATTAGGCTACTCCTCTACTCCTTCATGCTTCCCTGTAAAGCTTTGTATGTATAAGTAGTGGCAATTAAATGTGAACGTGGAGAATTTTCCTTTATACACTTTCATGTTTTATTGAGCTTTCATTTATCTATTGATTTGTGTTTTTATTTTTTAATCACTAGTTTTCATGTTGTTGTGCTTAAATTTGCTGCTGCTGCTGCTGCTGCTATAAATATTTGAGAAAAAACTCACCAGTTTTGTATTATTGGGACTCAATAAACAACCCAATGAAATAATAAAAATAATAAAATGATATTGTTTACTAAATTTTAAAATGATAGTGGGTAGAAGTTCAAAGTTACTCGATTCCCAATCATAACCTAGGTAGAGCTTACATTTTAATGAATGAGTCACTATAATGTGACATATCAACAGTGGCTCCCTGAGACCAAGAAAGGGATCTAGGTGTCGTCGTTGATGAAACGTTGAAACCTTCTGCTCAGTGTGCTGCTGCGGCTAAGAAAGCAAATAGAATGGTAGGTATTATTAGGAAAGGAATGGAAAACAAAAATGAGGATGTTATAATGCCTTTGTATCGCTCCATGGTGCGACCACACCTCAAATATTGTGTTCAATTCTGGTCACCGTATCTTGAAAAAGATATAGTGAAATTAGAAAAGGTGCAAAGAAGGGCGACGAAAATGTTAGAGGGGATGGGATGACTTCCCTATGAGGAAAGGCTAAAGTGGCTAGGGCTCTTCAGCTTGGAGAAAAGGCAGCTGAGGGGAGATATGATAGAGGTCTATAAAATAATGAGTGGAGTTGAACAGGTAGATGTTAAGCGTCTGTTTACGCTTTCCAAAAATACTAGGACTAGGGGGCATGCGATGAAGCTACAATGTAGTAAATTTAAAACGAATCAGAGAAAATGTTTCTTCACTCAACGTGTAATTAAACTCTGGAATTCATTGCCAGAGAGTATGGTAAAAGCGGTTAGCTTAGCGGAGTTTATAAAAAGTTTGGACGGCTTCCTAAAGGAAAAGTCCGTAGACCATTATTAAATGGACTTGGGGAAAATCCACTATTTCTGGGATAAGCAGTATAAAATGTTTTGTACTTTTTTGGGATCTTGCCAGGTATTTGTGACCTGGATTGGCCACTGTTAGAAACAGAATGCTGGGCTTGATGGACCTTTGGTCTTTTCCAGTATGGCAATACTTATGTACTTGTGTAATCAATATTATTAAATTGTCTGCATTCAATATCAATTCCCACTTATTTAAAAAGTCTATATTTTCCGCATAAAATGTAGGTTCTTTACAAAGACTTCTAGTAAGGGATACATTTAGCAGAAAATATTCCAGTAATAAAACAGCATCTTACATAGAGAATTTAAGTCTTTTGTAACATCAAATCATTTTTTTTCAATCAATAGCAGATGATTCTTCACAGTTTCAAAGAATGAGTTCATCTGGCAAAAGTGTTACAAATGGTATTTGGGAACCACAACAATGTTAATTATAACAACGTTAATTATAACAATAAAGTCCTCAGACCAAAAATCAGTAAATAGTGGTGGGTTACAAATTATGTAGTGTGAAATGTGGTCAATGCTCTCCAGCTTCTCTCCCTCTGTTTTCTGTTGCCTTTTAGGGATGTGTATTTGTTTGAAGTAATATGATAAATGACATTTCTTATCATCTTAACCCAAATGACAGGGGGAAAAATGAAATTTCAGGTTTTTTCCAGTGTTGTTGAAGGTACACACTAGGGTGTAATCTATGTGTCTTTATAAAAGACTGAGACAAAAGCAGCAGAAATTACACCTGGAGCAAGCTTAAATATTGGCATGTACATTAAGTGCACACCCATTTATTTTATAAAATATGCACATAAGTAGTGACTCCACATACACACTACCCAAAACCTGCCCCAAACATGCCTTATACCTGAGTTGTGTAAAAATATGCACATTCTAGTCACTGAACATAAACAGTTTTAAAATGCAAAAGATTCTTTCTAAAATTATTCCCTCAGTTACTTCAGGAGTACTCCTCAATATCACTCCAACAAGTTAAAGAGAGACAGAGATCTTGTGGTGCTCTATAGACAGCCAAAGCTTCCTTTAAGACAGTGTTTTTCAATCTTTTGTGGCCATGAACCCATGGTCACAGCCAAATAATGATGTACTTAAAGACAGGTCATGACCCCAGATGTGGGTTTTGTCACCCCATTTGGGGCCCTGACCCACAGTTTGGAAAGTTTTTAAATGACCAAATATTATGTGGTGCAATCGCTCAGAGAAAACCAAGAGTTTAACACATCATACAAATTAATTAGCACAGTAATTCTTTCACAAAATATTATCTAAAGGTGGTTAAATATTGTGGGCCCAATATTCAAAGGATTTATGCTCATAACCCTGAGGGATATGCTCATAAATTTGCTTCTTTGAAAATTTACTAGAGCTGATTGCCTACCTTTACAGTCCATGGTGGTCTAGGGTAGAAAGGGCAGAAGCAATCTGTAGGGTAAAAGCCCCTGCCAAATAACAGGTGCATTAAAGATGATTGACTGAGTATACCAGTCATATTATGAATTCACGTCATCCAACCTGCAGTGCCTGTGCTCCACAATTCAGAGATGTTTGCTACAATTAAAAACTCTACAGAGTTGTGCCTGTTCTAAATAAAGACATTTGCATACTTGTGTCCCTGCAAGACAAAGGCCAGCTGATGCGAGACTTTTGGTCAGGTTGACTTCCCAAACTACTTGGGGCCAAAGATCCAGGAAAGGCATCTGGAATGATGGAAAAAGACATTCTTCTGGTTTTGCAAGCCATAATGTAAGGGCACAGCCAATCATCTTCTGGGATCTTATCAAAGCATCAGAGACATTGCTGATGGCACAAAAGGGTACCCTTTGGAACCAGAGCAAGTGAAGAGGTGTTTTTGAAAGAACAACCAAGTCGGAATTAGAAATCCTGCTCTTAACATTCAAAAAACCCATCCGTTTCACAGTTATTTTGAAACAGGAAAAACATTGGGATTTCCTGTTTAAACATATGTGAAAACAATGTTCTTGCACTAAAAACATCCTAAATGAACAGCCATTTTCCAAAATGAAGTATCCAAAATATGAATGCCAAAAAAGCAGGCACAAAAACATCTGTCTGGCTGACACGGTCCTCGCCATGTCTAGACCCCCCAAATCACCTGCTCTTCCTGGGCAGCGTTTTCAGGGGACCTCTGCTGAGTTGGGCTGCAGGTGGGCCTCCTTCCAGCAGCACCTGGGTATGATTTCCTGCAGCTGGTTCCCTGCACTTCCTATGCCACCTGCTTCAGGCCACTCCTAGGTAAGCGTGCAAATCCTTGTGTGACTTTTTCTAGTCCCGCAGACTCGGGTACCTCCTATTGACACACCTGCACTGACTATTTGAGGCACTCTGTAGCTATCTCCCTTGCTTCTGCAACGAGTCGCATTGCTTGAGGAGTTCTGCCTCAGTATTCCAGTCTGTGTCTTGCCTCAACGTTCCAGCCCAAGTATTGCCTCAGTATTCCAGCCCAAGTCCTGCCTCAGCATTCTAGCCCAAGTCCTGCCTCAGCATTCTAGCCCAAGTTCTGACTCAGTGTTCCAGCCCCAGTCCTGCCTCAGTGTTCCTGTCCAAATCCAACCTCAGCGTTCCAGTCCTAATCCTGCCTCAGTAGTCTTGTCTGAATGTTCAAGCCCTAGTCGTGCTTCAGCATTCCAGCCTTAGCCCTACCTCAGCATTCCAGTCCATGTCCTGCCTCAGAGTTCCAGTCCATGTCTGACCTCAGCATCACAGTTCCTGGTAACCAGGCCTGACCCCTCCAAGGGCTCTTTTCAGAGCCATCCCAGGTCCTGGTCTGCCAGACCTGCCCCAAGGGCTCTTTTCAGAGCCAGGCTCCAGCTCACCTTGTCCAGCTGTGACTCCTCATCCATCCACGGGCAACCTCCCGCCCTCTAGCAGGGGCCCCGCTGTGATCCTAAAACTCATCTACCTGAATCTGACAGATTGTGAAAGCCATGAGCTCCAGTGAGTCACCAGTCTTTCAGCTGCTCCAGCCATTGGCCCTCCAGTTGCAACATCACTTGGGGTCAGTACAGGATCTGACCCAATGAGTAAATCTCCTCCAGAACCTGCCTACTGCTCAGGCAAGCCCCATGGTGCCCTCTGCAGCTGGTCACAGATTCAGTGTGGTGGCTTCCCCAACAGCCTCAGGGATCCGCCTAGCTCCTCCACCTTGATATGATGGCAATCCGGGAGGCTGCAGGGTGTTCCTTAACCAATGTCATATCATCTTTGAACTCCAGGCACAGGACTTTGCCTCAGATAGAGTCTGCATGGCATATATCATTTCTTTCCTCTCTGGTCCCACCCTCACCTGAGTCTCGCCTTTGTGGAAGCGAGATGACCCGGACCCGGTCTTATACAGCTTATGTGCAGTGACATTCCTAGAGGGAGCGGTGGGTGCGGTCCGCCCCGGGTGCACGCCGCTGGGGGGGTGCCACACGCCTGTTGGTGCCGCTCATTCCGTGCTCCCTCCGCCCCGGAACATGTTACTTCCTGTTCCGGGGCAGAGGGAGCATGGAATGAACGATGCCGACAGGCGCGCGGTACCCCCCCCAGCAGGTAAAAATGCACCCGGAGGGGTGTCGCTTCGCTGGGGGGAGGTGTTGTTTCGCCGGGGGGGGGGGGAGAAGGTGTCATTTCACCGGGGGGGGGGGCGCTGCACCCGGGGGGGGGCGCATCGGCGATCCGCCCCGGGTGTCAGCCGCCGTAGGAACGCCACTGCTTATGTGATTTCTTGAGGCAGTTTTGCAGAATCTTTGAAGAACCTGGGAAGACCTCTTCCACCACCTCCAACTTCCTAAACCTATGGCAAGGAACACAGACATTGGGTAGCTATGTAATCCATTTCCAGACCTTTGCTTCAGAATTGGAATGGAATAACAGGAGCCTGGTTACGGTGTTCTGGCAGGGGCTATCTTCCTATATCAAAGATGAATTGGCTGGAGAGGATCTTCCCACAACCTTAGATGACCTCATTCATCTCGGCACCAGAGTGGACATCTGGTTCCGAGAATGAGCACAGGAGCAGCAATCCGCCCGCAAGTTAGTTCGGTTGGCCCCCAGTTTCCAACACAGACTTCATCCCTCATCCAAGTCAACAACCTCATCCAAAGTCGGGGAGCCCTTGCAAGTGGATTGATCATCCCTGTCAGATCAAGAGAAGCAAAGGCAGCTCAATCTGTGCCTGTATTGCGGAGATAAGAGTCATTTCATCCTTTGTTGTCCCAAAGTTGGGAAACTTCCAAGCCTAACTTTGGCCAGGGAAGCACAGCTAGGGACATCTTTACAACCTCCCCACACACGAGTACTGGTTTCTGCCACGGTTGAGATGGACCAGATATATTCCACTGAAGCCTTCATTGACTCAGGAGCTGGTCGAAGTTTCATCAATGAGTCCCTTGTTCACCAATACAAAATTCCAATCTGGGAGCTTCCGAAACCCATACTGATCTCCTCTGTATACAGGAAAATACAGGGGATCCTTCATAGGGAAGCAATAATCTTGTATGTCCTCCAGACAGCAGTTAACCCTATCATACCGGGGCTTCCATGTTTAGGTCTGCTATTCATTTGCTTAGATTTATGAAACTAATTTATAATCCTAGTGCTGAGAATCAGTGTTAAGCTCCTAACTTTTTCCCCGCCCTAATTCCATCCCTGTTGCCACCTACTTTTGTGTTCTTAAATTTAGGAATTTAATGAAATTTTCTGGTCCTTCCCCGCCCCCTTCCTGATCTTGTGTCCAATCTCCCCTCAATACCACCACCCCAACAATAGCCAAACCCCCTCCATCCCTAAGCATTATGCCCCTTTTAAAAGCCTCCTGCCCAGACACCGATGCTGCATTATGCCCCTCCCCCTGGCTGCAGCTGAGCTGGTGTCTGAGGAGGAACTTAAGGAGGGTCCAGGAGCAGGGGATCTGCATCTGTTTGGGAGGGTGGGTGGCACTTTGGGAGGGGGTTGTGAGATGAGGTGGGAGGAAGAGCATGCACATTAGAGTCTCGGATTATCCAATTTTTCACCTATCCGACAACGGGTTGGTCCCACTAACATTGGATAATCAAGACTACCGTATTTTTGTTTTTTTATTCATTACAATATCTTCATTTAAACAAAAGTAATGGAGGTGGAGGATTTCATTTAACTCACATAGAACATTATTTTCAGTTTAAAAAAATACCCTCACCAAAAAATAATAATAATAATAATAATTAACAAACATGATACAGCATCACATATCAGTGTACACCAATCACATAAACAAGAAATAATAAATCAGGACTAAATAGCATTGTATGCACCTCCTTCTATATCCCCTGCCTAAAACTTGCCATAGCTCTACTGCAAAATACCATACAAAAAATACCGCAGCATGCTATAATCAATGAGCATGCAAATTAGTGCCGCATTAATTTCGTACAGCAGCTCATTGATAAATGTCACCTTTCTGGACAGTGCCTGAGCAGTAATTGGCTCAGGCACTAACAGGAAAGGTGATATTAAAAAAAAGCTGCTGGCAAGCATGCTGCGGTATTTCTCCTGAGCAACCTGGTGCCTAGTAGCACTCTTGACCCAAATTTACCCAATCTGACCCAACCCCCCTCAAAAACTCCCTGGTGTCTAAGCACCCACCACCCTTTCCCTGGTGTCTAATGGCACTCTTTCCTTCCCTCCTACTGTCACCCCATCTGACCTGTCTTCAAAGTTGAAGAAAAAAAATCCCTGGTGTCTAGTAGGAATCCCCCACCTGACCCTCAGCCAAGACCCCCAGACCCTATACCTCTTAGTGAGGCAGGAGTGTGCCCCCTCGCTCCTGCCTCCAAAACTGTCATTCTCAAAATGGTGCCACTCTGCCTTGCTTGATGTATTCTGGGATCAACTGGATGAGGCTAGGATGCCAAATAAGGAAAACATTCAATAGCTGTCACAACTGCCAATAGCACAGCTGAACCTACTGCTACCTCAAGGAGGTGGATGCAGCTATGCTATTGACAGTCTGACAGTGCTTTCCCCAGGTTCTGCATCCCTTCCCCAAATCTCTCAGTGACACATGCAAACCCCCTGACAGCAACAAATCCTTACTTCATACCACCCCTGATGAACAGTTCAAGTCCCCTCATACCCCCTCCCCCTAACCTCTTTGATTATTACTAGGGGTCATCAGTGCTAATTTGGATTTTGGCACCTACTTGGGCAGCAGGGAAGGAGAGTGGGGTCACTGCCACCTGGGACCAGTTACCATCAATGCAGACTCCCTGGGGGAGTCCCGAGAGAATGGGGGGTGGGGGAGAGTAGACATGGAGGGGCAGTGTTAGAAGGGGGTTGGGTTTTTTTAGGGGGGAGGGACTTGATGATTTAATTGGGGTTCAGAGAAACTTGAACTGTGCAGCGGGGGGGGGGGGTGTCTGTGCATCATGGAATGTGGGATAGGGATGCAGGCTGTCAGGGGGTTTGCACGTGTCACTGGGGCATTGTGGAATGGGATGTGAAAGAAGGGGAAAGAATGCCACTATGGCAGAACTTTTTATTTAGTTAGTTAGTTACAACTGGCCCAGCATCGCATTACATGCACGGACAGGTAGCACAGTTGCCCCCATGCTATCTGCACCTGCATTTAACACATTCCCATATTAAGCAGCTAACACAGCATTTTACCACAGGGGTTGTCTTTTTAACACAGGAGACAATAGCCTGGGTCTGCACTACTGTCTGCACATGTAAACCCCACGTTGGCTGTTTAATCTCTTTGTTCAGTTTTCCAAATACAACTGAAGAACAGTTGTTAAGAAAGTATTACCATAAAGAAACCCAAAGTAAACCCTAATCAACTCCTATCCCCCGAATTCTATAAAAACACTAACAACTGTGTGTGTAACTGTGTGCACCTGCCAAATTTGCGCATACGCTTTAATTGAATAACGAGATATAAAGCAATTATTGGTGATAAATGGATTTAATTAAAATTTATGTGTGAAAATTTAGGCATGGGATCCACACATATATTTTACATGCAGGTCCAAAAAGGGGGTGTGGCAATGGGTGGCGTTCCTTGAATTTACGTGCGTTGTTACAGAATAAAAGGGATCCGTGCCTAATTTAAGCACAGGGATTTACACCAAAGTTTTTCCTAAATGTAGTCCTGGTTCCTGGCGCTATAAACGGTGCCTAATTTTAAGCACCGTTTATGGAATAGTGCTAAGCACTATTTTTAGCACCAATTTTTTAGGCACTATTTATAGAATTCAGTCCTATCTACTATAATAAAACTCACCCTCAACGTTCTGAGGACACTGACGTCAGTGAAGCCAAGCCCTGACTTCCTTCAAAAAGGTTCGAAGGTTTGTGGTGGTGAAGCCACCAAAATCGCTCCGGGCCCCGCCCTCGCGTCAAACGTCATGACGTTGGGGGCAGAGCAATGGCAGAACAACAAAGGGGTTGGCCAGGGAGGGAGGGGGGTGTTGGCGACGAAAACCTTGCTAGTGCCCATTTCATTTGCTCTGAAACGGGCCTCTTTTACTAGTATGTACGTATATAAACACCCTGGGCTACAAATAGGAGTTCCATTCACAATATAAGGGAATAACCCAACCAGTCACGACAAATAGCAATGATTAACAGTGGCTTTCCGTATCTAAACTCTAACATAACCAAATCCAGTCAAGCAGCATTAGGAGAAGACTTTGACGGAAGGTGTCGCTGTATTCTATTACACAGAACCTTGGTCATTTGTATAGGATCATAAGACATATGCATTATGAAATTTGATTATGCATGTACATGGAAAATGTAAACAAAATAAAGCCTCCATCTGGAGTACTTCATGTCTTAAGAGAAAAAAATCTCTTCCTCTTAGCCAGAAAAGATTAAGCACCATCTGGAAACATTTTCACAGCCATAAAAAAGATCATCCCTTCAAAGCTGAAAAAAATGATCTATGATGAAAATCCCTAAGTCCAACAGTAAATTCATAGAAAGTGTTGCTAGAATAGGTACATCTTCCGTGGAATTCTCTTTAATGACAGTTAAGTCCAAAGAATCAAAATGTTAGTGGGTAGATAATAACAATCTCCATTTTCTTCTCTCTTCCCAAAAGATGGCAAGATATTACACTTTCAAATTCAAGGAAACCACTTTCTCAGATATCTTTGAGACTTCTACTAAATATATTAAAAAAAAAAAAAAAAAAAGCTCTGTGGAGTTTCCAACTTAAATTTGGGAAAGTTTTTATTTCCTAATGACCGTTTCAAGAGCTTCCATTTTTGCCTGCTTTATCTAGCTGCCTTTAACAAGGGCACTATTCTCTTGCATCTTTCAATCTACCACTCCATAGCCAACAAAAAGTTGTATCAATTACTTCACCTGAGAACTTAATGATTTAGATTGATCCACACAACAAACTAATCAATCCAGACAAGGTTCTGAGAATATCCCATACATTCTCCAGTGAAATGACTTTAGGTTTTGAAGCAACACATCTTTAGAAATACTTACAGTGTTTCCCAAACTTTGTGCCATGGCACCCCAGTGCACCGTGGCGAACTCACAGGGGTGAAATGCCAGACAGTAGTGTACAGAGGGCAGGACGGTAGGGCGGACTACCAGGGCCAGTCTTAGAAAGGGGCAACAGGAGTGGTCGCACAGCGCTCCATGCCTCCAGGGGCCCCACGGCACTCCCTCCTGCTCCCCGCCATTGCAGGGCCGGTGCAACCCGGTAAGCATGGCAGAGGGGTGCCACAAACCATGCTTACCGCTGCCAGGCAGCTCACAGTTCCAGCCCCAGCTGCAGGCAGCTCCCGGTCCTCACCTGCCCGCCCTCAGCTTCCCGACAGCCCTCCTTTCTGTTCTTGTTGCGCTGCGTTTAAATCTTTTATTTTACCTCAAGTCACAGCGGTGGCGGCAGTGAAAGCAGCATGCTTGCCTCCAGCCTTCCCTCTCAGTGTCCCGCCCTCACAGAAACAGGAAATTACATCAGAGGAAGGCAGGACACAGAGGGAAGGGAAGGCTGGAGGCGAGCCTGCTGCTTTCATTGCCGCCTCCACTACGACTTGAGGTAAAATAAAAGATTTAAACACAGGGCGGCAGGAATGTAAAGGAATGTGGGAGAAGAGGGTGGACAGGTGGGGCTGGGGTTAGAACTGGAACTCGGGGGTTGAAAAGGGGGACATGAAAGGGCTGGGGTGAGTCACTGGACATGGATGGGCAGGAAGGGCAGGAGAGAGAGGAGAAATTGGTGGACATGATGGTTAGGGGAGGGCAGAGGAGAATCACTGGACATGAATGGGCAGGAAGGGCAGGAGAGAGAGGAGAAATTGGTGGACATGATGGTTAGGGGAGGGCAAAGGAGAATCGCTGAACATGGGTGGGAGGGGAGGGCAGGGGAAAGAGGAAAATCGCTGGACATGGATGGGAGGGGAGGATAGGGGGAAAAGGAGAATCACTGGACATGGATGGAAGGGGAGGGCACATGAGAATCGCTGGACATGGATGGGAGGAGAGGGCAGGGAAGAGAGGAGAGTTGCTGGACATGGATGGGTGGAGGGGAGGGCAGGAAAAATGCTGGACATGGAGGAGAGGGAAGACAGGAAGGAGAAGCACATGGATGGAGGGGACGGGGAGAGGAGAAATGCTAGACATGAATGGAGGGGAGGGAAGACAGAGTAGGAGATGCACATGAATTTAGGGTAGAAAGGAGAAATTCTGGACATGGATGCAGGGGAGGGAAGACAGAGGAAGGAGATGCACATGGATGGAGGGGAGGGGGAAAGGAGAAATTCTGGACATGGATGGAGGGGAGGGGAGAGTGTTGAGATGCTGGACATGGATGGAGAGGAGGAAGAGAGAGGAAGTGAGATGAAATGAGATGAACATGGATGGAGGGAGGAGAGAGAGGAGAAATGCTGGACATGGATGGAGGGGGAGAGGAAAAATGCTGGACATGGATGGAGGAGAGGGAAGAGAGAGAAAGGAGATGCATATGGATGGAGGGGAAGGAAGAAAGAGGAAGAAGATGCATACTGACGGAGATGAGGGAAAGGGAAAAGAGGAGAAAAACTACACATGGATGGAGAAAATAGGCAAAAGCTTGATTCACTCTATATCTCCTCCAGTGAAGTCCGTGGAGGACCCAGCTTTTACCTATAGATGTAGGGCAAGAAATGAAGAAGAAAGGAGGAAAGTAAAGAAATAAATGGAAAGGGAGCCCTGGAAACAGAGTTAAGGGAACAGAGAGCAGCAGAATCAGAGACTGAGACCAACATGATCAGAAAAACAAAGTCACCAGACAACTAAGGTAGAAAAGATAATTATTTTTTATTTTAGTGTTTGGAATATGTCCAGTTTGAGAATGTACATCTGCTGACTTATTTTGCAATGTATAGCAATGTGTTTCTTTCTGTTTTTCTGGTATTGTGCTGTATGCAGAGTCTGACGTAGGGGTGCCATGAAAAATTACTGATACACTAAGGGTGCCTTGGCCCGAGAAAGTTTGGGAACCACTGGTGTATGGCATGCCTTCACCTATCCAGTGAGCGGGTTTGAGTAACAATGAGAATAACAAGAATCTGTATGTGTTTTGGTGTATGACTGGAGGAGACGAGAAAAGCTGTTGTATATAGTTGGCCATCTCTTTGAAATGGCTGAAGCTGTACCCTCATCGACTGAAGGACAGTAAAGGTTCTGGTTTCAGCAAAAAGGGCTGCCATGATCTCCATTATTGTTTGATGTGTGAAGACTGATGCAGAGCTTGCCCAGCCTCCTAGGCAAATCCTAGCACCAGCAAATAAATAATAGTGTACACCCCTCATCCAGCTATCCTGGGCATAGTTTAGGCAGTCGTCTAGACCACCTTAGAGTGGGAGTTACACTTGGCTGGGTAAGTCCAAGTTTTCTCCTTTAGCTTCCTCACAGAACAACTGAACACACCATATAAAAAAGAAATTAAGAAGAAGGCAGGGGAATCCAAGCAGCATGGATAGATGAGCCTGTTTGGAACCCTACAAGGTTGCAAGTTTTCTCTCGTTTGCATTCTCATCAAGAGGCCAAAGATTTAGGTGCTCTTTTATTAAGCTGTGTTAACCAGCTAGTGTAGGTTTTACTGTATTGTAGATATTAGCCTGGACTCCTGCTAATGTCTACGTGTGTTAAAACCAGCAATGCGGTGGGGAACTGGTTAGAGGCAATCTACGTGGAGGCAATCTAAGTGGTGTATCGCAGGATTCTCTGCTCTCACCTATACTTTTTAATGTCTATATGAATTCTCTAGGGAGAAGCTGGGAGTTGTATATATATATATATATATATATATATATATATATATATATATATATATATATATATATATATATATTTATAGCTATGCAAATGATATTACAATCATGGCTTCCATTATTTCTTCTGCTTCATGTTACTTAGATCTTCTCCATAATATTATTAACACATTAGAAATTTGGATGGAAAAGCCCAAACTAAAATTAAATTCTGACAAAACAGAATGTTTGTTAATTAGCACCTCTAAAGGAGAAAAGGAACAATTAAGGAGAAAATTCGAGTTCTAGGGGTAATATTAGATGATAGATTGTCTTTAAATCATCAACTCAATAAACTTACTAAAAAGCTCTCTTTACCATGTGAAACCTAAGATGTGTTAGAAAGTATTTTGATCAAGATCATTTTAGACTTATGGTACAGTCTTTGGTTCAGAGTTTATTGGACTATTGTAAATAATCTGTCTTTGAGCTCCTAAACAGATGATGAGGAGGCTGCAGATGATTAAGAACGTGGCTTTACATCTGATTTATTCATTTAATAAGTTGATAGAATTTCTATGTTTTATGTACAACTTCATAGGCTGCTGGTAATAGCTAGGGTGCAATTTTGTTTTGTTTCATCTTTAAGTTACTGCATGGCTTAGCCCCACGTTATTTACTGGATCACTTCACTTTTTTACAAAAGTCTAGAATCACAAGGACCATGGCCATTTTCATCTTTCCTTCACTAAAGGATTTTAAAAGAACAAAGTTACTGGATTATCTCTTTTCATTTCAGGCAGCTCACCCAGATAAATTTGAGCAGGATTTGTTATTTTTAGTTGGTGGTTGGGAGGCGGGGATAGGGCTGGCCAGACTTATACGGTCTGTGCACTGAAGAGGACAGTACAAATAAAAAAGTAGCACATCTTCTTGGGCAGACTGGATGGACCGTGCAGGTCTTTTTCTGCCTTCATCTACTATGTTTACTATGTAGTAACTAGTTATTCCCAGTTTCATAAATCTATAAAAAGCTATTTAGAAAATATTTTCTGAATAGTGAGGGTCAGTAACATTGTTAATGTAATTTAACATTCATTATATTATAAATAATTGTGTACCATCCTGGAAATTGTCCCATCTTTTACTTTTGTGATCCACATTGAACCACGAGGCATAAGGCGGAATATAAGTATTGATGTTAATGTTAACCATTTGTGACGGCTAGTGTGCAGGTCAGTACTGTGTGCTAGCTGTTACGACTGATATAGCATAGCTGCACTTATCACCACCTCAAAGCGCAGACTAACCCCTAACAGTATTACTGTGATAATACTGCTGGGGGTCAGATCCACCATTTTGAACCTAGGGCTCAGCTGGGGCAGAAGAAGAGGGGGACCATTCATGACCTGTACACTGCACACCAGGGAAACATGGTGGTAAGTGGCTCGGGTGGGTTGGAGAACTGGGGGGAGCTGGAGTTTATGGCTACATGAGCGGGGCTTGGCACCATAGGGGGAAAGATTGAGGGTCCTGTCACTGGGGCTGGGGAGAGAGAAGATCGATTGCTGTCACTGGGGCTGGAACAGAGGATTGGTGCTGGCACTGAAGTTGGGGGAGAGGATTGGAGGATCGAGTGATGTTACCAAGGTTGGAGAGAAGATCAGGTGCTGTTACTGCAGCAGGATAGAAAATCTTCTGAGTTAAATGTATTGGCAGGCATCGTGAGTACAGCTGCACTACCTGCGAATTCATGTAACACGGTGCCCCTTCAGTATCTGTTGAACTTGTGTGGTAAGCACAGACTTTGTACTTAGGCCTAGAAGCACAAAACCTAACGAGCCAGCAACATGGTTTTTACACTGTTCTAGCCAGTTAGTGAGCAAGGAGTAAAGCAAGACAAGGTTTCTCCAAGCTCTTTTCCTGTTACGGTAGCAGCTAACAAAAATTGTATTGTATTCAAAGCTATTATAATAAGCTAATTACTATACAAATGTGTATGCAAAGTGATGCACAGCCATTTTCCTAGCAATGCACAGAAGCAGCTCCTATATATACCGTGGGAAATGTAATGGGTGGTCAGGAGCTACCGGTACTGCCTAGAATTACAGCTGAAACAGTGGAGGGAAGGGATTGAGATGATATCAATTCTAAAACACCAGCTGTGATTTAAAAAAAAGCCTTATTATAATTAGTCCACTGCAAAAGATTCCTAGACAGCCCTTTAAATTGTCTAAAGTGCAGCTATAAACACTTTCACTTTAAACCATGGCCAAACGATTGAGCAACATGCAGTCTATTAAACTTCTCAGAAAAGCTTCCCAAACAAATGCACAAGAACGGACAACTTCATATACAGCAAGTGCAGGAATCATTGCCTCTAATATTCTACATGTATGAGAAAAAAGATGAAACTAGCTTTCAAGTATGTTAATCACTTACTGGAATGAACAAAACCACTTGCCCCACATGCTCAAACATACAGCACCAATGATGAAGAAGTACACCTGTGTCACTGTGCTTAAACTCCTTTTCAAAGAATGCCGAGTTATTCTTGAGAAACAGAATATTCCCAGGTTGGGAATGCTCTTAGGAGCTGACAATAAATTATTTCTTCATTCTTCAGCATTCGGATTGTAAACTCGGGAACGAACCACGGGGATACTTCAAAATAATTTTTAGCTAATAATAGTCACCTCACCTCATCTGCTCCTTTCCTTTCTGCAAAAATAGACAATTAATAACTAATATGATAAAAGAAAAATAAACTTGTCTGCGTCTATGAAAGCCGTCTGTGGCATGTGCAGAACAGCTGCGCTTAGTGAATGGCTGCTCTTTGCATGCTCAGTTGACTGATTGGCTTCCCCCCCAATCACATGCAAATCAGCCTGTTCGCAAAAGCAGCAAGCAGCTCATTTGCTTGTGATTCGCTTGAGAATCGCTCTGTATTTCAAATTGGTAATTTGTACCGAGGTAGAAATACAGACTGATTCTTTACAGGGACCTTTGTGCATCTGGGTCTTAGTGAGTGTTAATTTTTGCTCTTAACATGCAGTAAGTGCAAAAATCTACTGCACTTTAGTAAAACTGCCCCTTAATAATCAAGCTTAACCATACTCACCCCCCTACAGCTCATCACTGCTGAACAAAACTGGAGTATCCTGGTGGTATGATATACAGAGATTCAAGGGTAAAAAGGCAACTTCTAATTCTCATGGTGCTAATCGGGCACTTTTTACAAACATACAGTTCAATGAATAATAAATAATCACACAACCTTAGAAAAACAATTTAAAGATATTTGGTATGAGTTTAAAACAGTCATAGAATCTACCCTGCTTCTGTTAGGAAGCAAAGCATGAACTCAGTTTCTGTACTCTCACAGAACATTTGCATACCAGAGATCTGTAGCAACCCAGAAATAATTACTGTCACATGGGAATGGGAAATGGGAACATATTTCATGCTACATCAAAGTAATCAGGATTATCTTGATTGGAAACAATACAATAGAGAAAATATATCAACCATATATGGCCATCATACACTAGGGTGTACAGATTACTTATACTGGATCAAGATACAACAAGGTTCTTTGTCATAATGGGGACATCTTACATTGCTACTTGCTCAAAATATTTTGGATTGTTTTGCTAGTGGCAGTGAAGAAAACGTTCATTAGCTGTTCAAATGGCATTTACTTTCTGAAGGAAAAAAATCCTAAAAGAAAATTCAAAAATAGTCTATAGACTAAACAGTCCCCAAGTTTGTGAATTCATTTAGCACATAGCACCTGAGAAGGAAGTGTTATGTACAAATTGTCAAACATGAAGCTGCAAATAGAATGAATTTCTATGGCTAGATTATTAGGCACATTTCATAGTAAAATTGACAGTTTGCTTCCATCATTCCATCGATGGTAAGGTATAAGTCTCCCTATTGCCAAAGCGCCCACTCCAAAATGAGGCCAGCCACCTCCATGCAGCATGCATCCACCACTGTCTCCAGGACTCCTTGAAGGCAGATGTTGCAGTGCTTTGAGTGGTTCTTGAGATCTTCAATCTTCAACACTGATGCCCCTGCCTGTTGTTCCACCTGACCCATGCTTCCTGCAGATGGCCCAGGTCCTCCCATGCACCTCCAGCTGCACTTCCATCTCCTCCACTCCCGATATCGACCACATCTTTGCACAACTCCTTCAACATGTCCTGAAGCTCAGATTGCACTGAGGTAAGGTCCAACTTCAGTCCCTGAAACCAGGCTTTTATCTTGGCACGAAGAAGGGTAAGCTCCACATTGACTCACCAACCTACTCACTCTCTGAGATCATCTCAGAAACAGCTACTTGACATGCCTTCATTTCATCAGGTTTATTTAGAAGAATGCAGATCATCTATTTTGTACATCAAAGGTCCGAAATCATGGAATGCTTTGATCATTGAACTTCGTTCAATACAAAATATCTACCAGTTTAAAAAAGCATTGAAAACACATTTATTTCTTCAGGCTTTTGGTTCCTGTGATGTATAAATTATTTTAATATCAGGTAATTTTAATCTGCTGTATGTTTGAATTGTAGAATTTTTTTGTAAGTTTGTTGTGTAAAGAAATAATTTTTTTTTTTTAAATTTGTATATGATTTGTTCCCCATTTAGACTTTTAAAGATATAGGGGTTATAAATAAAGTGTTATTATTATTATTGTAACCAGTGGAAGAATTTATTTATTTATTTATTTAGTACCTGGCATCTAGGAGCTGAGGGAGGCTCTGAGACACATGTGCAGTACAGTGAAAAGAGACCTACACTGACACCTGAGAAGTTAAAAAGTATTAAAACTAAGGTTTAAAAGGAATTGCATGTAATTAAATTGGCTGGCCATAAGGTTATATTTGCTTAGATGCTATGCAGATTAGTTCATTTTTGGAATGTTCCAGTCTAGGTGTTTGGGGATCATTTTAAGTGAAACGTTTTAGAGGGTAAACGTCAGGGTATGGCTCTGATCTGACTCATATGGTTTAAATCCACAAATGAGGGTTTAAGGTATTATTTTTGATGAGAAATGTAAAATGGAATCTCTGTATGGAAATATGGTCTCAAATAGAGATTCCTGATTGGCTGCACTACTCCTGTTAGTTTTTGTGCCTGGTGACAGTTAAGGAGAGCAACCGAAGATCCTGATGAAAGAAGACCTGTTTCCCTTTTCTGTTTTTGTGTGAGAGTGCTTGATGAAAGGATTGATAGAATCTGTATGAAATAATAAAGAGTGATTGAGATCACTATAAACTGAAAGTACTGAGGGTTTCAGAGGTTTGTACTGTGGTAAAAGGAAACTGATTTCCCTGCTTCTGAGAGGAAGGTTGTGCTCTTTAGATTATTTTAATTATATTGAATATTGATACTATTTAAAAAGGAGGGGAAAATAAGAGAGCACTGTTTAAGGGGAACTTTATTGGGTAAGTGTTAATGAGCAGAAATATCCCATGGTTTTCTGGGGCTGTGTAATGACATGGGGAATTGATATGATATGATTTCTGAGGGATATTTGTTGGGTTACAAGAGAAGAAATATCTGAGTTAAATAGGGTAATGCTTAAATTCTGTACATGACAGATAATTAAATACCTGGTATTAGGAAATCAGAAGTAGAAAGTAACTGAGACCAAATCTGTATTCCAGGTGAGACTATGAGTGTGAATGTTTTGAATGTTCTCCATTTTAGCAAACCCTGTGAAGAAGAACTGCTCTTCTGCTCTCTTTAGACAGGGATTTAAACTGAAAAGTGAAATAAAATAAGTCAGGAAAGTAGACTAAGGAAATTTATTTTGTTTTATTTTATTTATAGCAGAATACAGTACAGGTACCAGCAACAGGCAGGCTCACATATAGATGCTCACACCACAGGGAGGTAGAATCTCTCCTGTTAATTTCTTTGTAGAATAAGTTTAGGAAGAAGCTCAAGTTGAAAGTCATTCAAGACATCCAAGACAGATGAAGTGTTCCTGGAGACAAGAAAGCAGGAAATCCAGCTAAGTACCAAAGAGAAGATAACTAAATGGAACTCTGAAAATTAAAGAGAGGCACTTTACACTTACACTAAACATTCTTACTTACCACGAAGAACTGAGAACCTGGGAAGGGAAAAAAAGGGTTAAATTAGATTAATTACTCCTTGGCTAGACAATTAATCTGAAATATTTTAAATGTTTACTTACCAGAAGAAGGAGTTCCTGTAGGAGGAAAAGAAGTGAATTGGTTAGATAAAAGTTTATGAAAGGAATTGAAGTGAATTCTGTAAATGGGTACATTAGATACTTACCTGTTTAGAAATGTAATAGATTCCTATTAAAAGAGAATAAAAGTTAGAGTGTAATAACTGGATCCAGTAGGTTTTTTTTTAAATAATTATAGTATTTATTATATTTAAGTTTGTATCCAATTTTAATTAGTTACATAACTATTTCAGCGCCATAGATTTATAAATGTGCACTCTAATAAATAAGTTATTATATACTACCTGGATCGGTATTTGGCATTTGTGTGAATTAAATTGATTCTTTCTATAATAATCACCTTCAATGCATTTATCCGGTAACATCTTTCTCAGGATGATGTTTGTTTATGTTCACTTTGCCTTTTTGTGAGCTGCACACAGTAAACCTCGGCTCACATGACTACATACAAGAGGGATAATTGAACTGTGTGTTGTTCGCAGAACAGGCGGGTGACATTATTATTAATATTATTAATGGGGCCCAACATTCCTGCATCATTCGCCACCATCTTGGCCTCATGGTGCAGAAACAGCACAGGGGAGACACTCAAGGAGAATTTAATGTTGGTCTGTCACTTCTGGGTTGGCATTCTCCATTCACTGAACTTTAGAGTGCACTGCACATCACAATGAGAGGTACTAAGGTAGCAAAATAGAGCTAAAACTCATAATATATGGCAGGGGACTCCAGAGTATAGCAATCAAGCTACCATCTCGTTGGGTGATGTCACTTCCTCCCCCCTTTTCAGTTCTTTGAAAGATGTTCTTTGGGCTCTAATAGCCTCTTTCACCTCACCTTTTAACTATGCTGCCTGTTGTTTTGCCTTCCTACCACCTTTTTTAATACGTGGAATACAAATGGTCTGGGCTTCCAAGATGGTATTTTTAGAGCTTTTGTCTATACCCATGGCGTAGTTTGTTTCATTTGGGGGGGGGGGCAAAGGACGGGGCGGGGCATATTAGCATATTCATTTGCATTTATATATATATATATGCAAATAAATATGCTAATAGGGAGGAAGGAAGGAAGGAAGGCAGAGAGAAAGAGCTCTTTCTCCCTTCCTTCCTTCCTTCCTTCCTTCCTTCCTTCCTTCCTTCCTTCCTTCCTTCCTTCTTTCCTCCTTACCCAGCACTCCCTCTTCCTCTCCAGTAGTATTTCCCTACCCTCTTTCTCATACCATGCCAGTGTAGACTTTAGAAATGCATAAGCTCTATATGTAGATCCTTCAAGAGGTAGTGTGTCATGATTTAGGCTCTAAAACCCTTTCTGATGTTTTGGTGCCACCTCAGTAAGGCCAACATACAATCTCTCCACTGCAAAACACTGTACACAAACTTGTACAAAAACACTCATAACCTTACCAAACAACAACAGCACTAATTCCAAGGACCGGACTAGCTACAACCTTATGTGTGGAAAGGCAGCACTATAATCACACCTGGCTCTAAAACACCAGTACACTACCTAGTGAAAAAAACAAAAAAACAAAAAGGGCTGCAAATACTACACACTAGCAGAGTACTGCACCTTTATCAAACATTAAAAACACATGACAACAGATATGACACAAGGAACTAGAAATACCTCAAGAAGTTAGACTCGGCATGCAGCAATACTAGAAAAATTGAAACTTACATGCAAAATATCACAGATGCACAATTCCAAAAGCTGACATATTCCAATTAATAAATTCTGAATAAAATACTTTTTTCTACCTTTGTTGACTGATCATTTAGATTTTCTATTCGCTTTGGTCCCAGTGTCTTCTGTTTTATGCAGTGTCTTCTTTCCATTTGATATGTTTTCACTCACCATGTCCACCATCCTTCTGTGTCCTTATGCGTCCTGTCTACTATCTGTAGCCCAGTCCATATCCTTCCTCGAGTTTCAGTATCTGCCCTCAAAGTATTCCAATCCAGCCCTTAAATTCAGCAGTTTCCCCTCCATCCATATCCAGCATTTCACCTCTCTCCCCTGCCCTCCATTCATCCATGTCCAGCAACTCTCCATTCTCCCCTGCCCTCTCCTCCATCCATCCATATCTAGCAAATTTCCTCTCTCCCCTTCTCCCTCCATCCATCCATCCATCCATTCATCCATCCATCCATGTCCAGCAATTCTTTTCTCTCACCTGCCCTCCCCTCTATATTCAGTGATTTCTCTTCTCTCCCTCTGCCCTGCCCTCCCCCCCATCCATTTGCATCTCCTTCCTGTCTTCCCTCCCCTCCCCTCTATCCATGTCCAGCAACTCTGCTCTCTCCCTTGCCCTCCCCTCCATCCATCCATGTCCAGCAACAATCCATTCTCCCCTGCCCTCTCCTTCATCTATCCATATCCAGCAATTCCCTCGCTCCCCTTCCCTCCCCTCCTCTCCATGTACAGTGATTTCTCTTCTCTCCCCGTCCTCCCCTCCCATCCATGTCCAGCGATTCTCCTCTGCCCTCTCCCCATCTATGTCCAACAATTCTCCTTTGACCCACCCACCCTCACCTCCCATCCATGTCCAGTGACTTCCCCAGCTCCCCATTTTTAGTCCCCGAGTTCTAGTTCCCTCCTCTCCATCCATGTCCATCAACTCTCCATTCTCCCCTGCCCTCTCCTCCATCCATATCCAGCAAATGTCCTCTCTCCCTTGCCCCTCCATCCATCCATGTCCAGCAATTCTCCTCACTCCTCTGCCCTCCCCTCCATGTCCAGTGATTTCTCTTCTCTCCCCTGCCCTCGCCTCCTCTCCATGTCCAGCGATTCTTCTCTGCCCCTTCCCTCCATGTCCAGCGATTCTTCTCTGCCCCTCCCTCTGTCCTTATCCAACATTTCTCCTTTGACCCCCCCACACTCCCCTCCCATCCCATCCATGTCCAGTAACTTCCCCAGCTCCCCCTTTTCAGTTCCAACCCAGCCCCACCTGCCCTCCCTCAGCTCCCGACAGTCCTCCTCTCTGTTCCTTCCTGCCCCCCTCCCACCGCGTGTTAAAACCTTTTATTTTCAGTTGCAGTGACGACAGTGAAGAAAACAGCACAGCAAGCAAACTCGCCTCCAGCCTTTCCCTTCCCTCACAGACAGAGTCTCGCCCTCAAGGAAACAGGAAATACGTCATCATAGGAAGGCAGGACACTGTCTGTGAGGGAAGGGAAAGGCTGGAGGCGAGCCCGCTTGCTGTGCTGTTTTCTTCACTGCTGTTGTGCGACTGAAAATAAAAGGTTTAAACGCGGGGGTAGGAGGGCAGGAAGTAACAAAGAGGAGGGCTGTTGGGGAGCTGACGGCGGGAAGGAGGGACCAGAGCTGTCTGCAGCGTTGTGCCGGCCCTGCACTTGGGGGGGGGAGCAAATGTAACAGGGGGTTTAGGTTTAGGAAAAAATAAATTTAATACTTATCTGGGGCTGTTTTGAGGGCCGATTGGGGTTTTCGGGGTGTCGGGAGGCCATGCTGGTGATGGGAGCGCAGGAGAAGAGTTCCGGTGTTGGGCAGCATTGGCCGTGGTTTCGGGCCATCTTTGGGCTTCGGGCCGTCTTCGGGGCTTCGGGGGGGGGGGTCCTGCGGGCCGTCTTCAGCCAAGAAAAGGGCCGTTTTGTGGCTGGAGGCCGAAGAGGAGTGCTGCAAAGAGCCAGCGTTTTTTTTTAAATGGCCGGCGATTCGCGGACGTCGTGGTGAGAGTGCATGAGGCGGTGCGCCTCATGCACACATCGCGAACGCGTGTTTTCGTGTTTAGGCCGAAGCCGGGGCCTAAATTTTGGGCCCGGCTTTGGAGCTTTTTTATTTTTGCCTCCGTTTTTGCGGAAAGACGTCGAGGACCGGAACCAAAGGTAGGGGTCGTGTGAGGGGAAATCCCGGTCAAGGTAAGGGGTCTTTTGACCCGAAATTTTAATTTATTTATTTTTAAAATGTGTAAATTCGGTTTTTTATTTTAAAAAATCAGGGATTTGTTTAATTTAAATTCTGTTTTTGGTTTGGGGTTAGGGAATTTTTTAAGATTTTTGTAGTACTTTAGTTTTTTAATTTTGTTTTTTAAATAGGAGTTTTGACAGGAGTGGGTTTTATAGGGTTAGGAAAAGGTTAATTTTTTTAATTCGACAGGGTAGGTCCGGGAGGGGAGTGGAAATTTTGGGATAGTTTTTAATTGGATTTGGGAATTTTAGAGGAGTCTAGGATAGTTTGTTTGAAGGCGGACGTCAGAATTTGGGATTTTTAAAATTGGAAAACAGGGATGGATAGGGAATGGGGAGTTTAATTTTTGGGTCAAGTTTGAAGTGATTGAGAAAATTTTAAGGTGATTTTAGTTAATTAGTATGATTTTCTATTAAAGTCTATGGGTTTTATTTTTTAAAATGGAGCTGTAGCAGCGCTGGCCAACATTCCGCAGGTCAGCTCAGCCAGCTTGGAATGTTTAAAAGGGATAGTGATTGGCTGAGCTGGTCTCGGAATGGCAAGCCAGCGCTGGTCTCCCTGGAAACGGTGGTTGAGGCAGTTGGTCAGAAGGTGTTGGTCAGTCAAGGAGAGAGGTGTGTGGTGTGTGAGGGGAGAGAGTGGAAGGTGTTTGAAGGGTAAAAGTGGAGGAAATTTGAGAAATTTTGAAGAAAAAAATAATTAGAGAATAGTGTATTATTGAGAGGGTTATAGTGGTTTAGTGGGGAAGTTTGGTTAAATTTATTAAGTTTAGGAAATAGGATTAATAGTAATTGGGTTTGTAAGGGGTGCGGGTGTGAGTTATATAAGGGGGTGTTTGGAAATATAGTAGGGGTGCAATAGTTGATGAATTTTGGAATTTAAATAGTTTTTTTAGGAGTTAAGTGTTAAATTACTAAAGTGGCTAGAAAACAGTATAGAAGTATGAATGGAATGTAAAGTGGTATAAAGTACTGTGAAAGAGTAGCGAAAGTGCCTAAGACCGGCCAACACTATTACACTAGTGTTAGTTAGGGAAAGAAAAAATAGTTAGAAAAGGAGAAGACTTGAGAGAAAGGGACAAACTGTACTTATTTTAATTTTAATAATCAGAGGAACCACAGTGTAAAATCTTCCTAGCAGGCAGAATTTCTGCCGTTTACCCAGAGCAGACAGGGTTTTCCTTCCATTTACTTTGTTTTGAGGGGAGGTTTAGGAGGAAGAGGCAGCCGTGCATTTCAGAAAATCTACAAGGGCCCCGGCGCAAGAAAGATTTCACCGGTACGCTTGGAACCAAAGGAATTGAGACACCAACGGCTAAGTGACTGAGATACTGGGACTGAGTATCAAGGGGAAAGTGGGTGTTACTTACCTTAAAGGGGAAAAAGGGGAAAAGAGAGAAGAGAAAAAAAATCCAAACCAAATACTTACCTGTTTCTGAAGGGGGGGAAGAAGACGTTTCCTGTAAAACATAAAGGGTGACACAAAGTATCAAAGTCCGGAGAAACATCCTTTGGGAGAGTATAAAGAATTGTTGGACAGGGGAAGAGTTTAATGAAAACAAAAACATAATACTTATCTGATGTCTGTTCTGGTTCTGTGGTAAGAATACCTGAAAATAGAAAAGAAGCGAGTTTATATTTCCTTTTAGAAGAAAAGGGTTGTTCCACACTTTATGTACATGAACAACCCTTTTCTTCTAAAAGGAATATAAACTCGCTTCTTTTCTATTTATTTTAAATTCTTTAAATTCAACCTCAAAGTAAATTAAAGACAAACTTACAAAATTATACCATGAATAATTTTGTAAGTTTGTCTTTAATTTACTTTGAGGTTGAATTTAAAGAATTTAAAATAAATACCAATTTATTGCATTGAAAAGAACCCTGTGGCTGATTGAGTTGTGTGGGAGCCCAATAGGGAGAATCCTAAATTTAGTTTCATTTTCCTCTTCCATTCTTAGAGAGAGCGGAAGAAGAGGATAGTGATTCTAACACATTTCCGGTAACTTGTAGTGTGCTCGCATTCAGGCCCGACTACAAACACCTGACTTTGGTTGAGCACACAGTTACATCTGAGGTACCGGAAGTGCGGTTAGAAATTGGCGTAGTCGGCAGGATTCGAACCTGCGCGGGGAGACGTAAATTGGCGTAGTCGGCAGGATAACCTTCCTGAATTCGAGGGCCCCTAAAAGTAAATTCTGAGGAGGAGGGGGAATTTAATTGCAGATATTAAGGGGTTGTAATAAAATTTTAAAATTGTGGTGAATTATTTCTGAGGTGACAAAGTATCCTGGGTTTGGGTTTGCCTGGGATCTCTGCCTTGCAGCAACACTTGATTTCTGAGAGGTACGAGAATGGATGGAGGAGCATCGGAAGTTCCATTGCCCCCTGTGCCTCAAGTAATCGCGCACACGGTGTTCATTCCTCAGGAGCGTTCCATGCCAGAATTCAGTGGATTTCCCAAAGGTCCAGAAGATTTGAAAATCGGAGAATGGGTGGAGAAAATGAAATCAAGAATGAAAATCATGCACATCCCAGCTGAAGACCAGTGTGATGTAGTGAGGGATCATTTGAAGGGGATTGCAGCAGACACCGTGAAGTACACGCTTCCGAGGGATTGTACCGTTGAAGAAATTTTCGAGTTGCTGAAACAAGTTTATGGTGATCGAGTGGCTTTGGGACTTCGGTTTCAAGAATTCTACAATTTACGTCAAGGGGAAAAAGATTCCATCCGTGTGTATGCGTATCGTCTTCAGGAGAAGTTGGAGGGCATCATGGCTAGAGACCGAAGGAGAGTTGGGGATCCTGATGAAACTTTGAAGGAGCAGTTTATCATTGGTCTTAGGGATGAGACATTAAAGAGAGAAGTGCTGAAAAGCAACGAAGACAATCCCAGACAAAAAATTTTGCAGAACTGATGCAAGCAGCCATCAGGTGGGCCGGTGAGGAAAGAGGCTTGTCCACGTGGGAGACAGCACCAAAGAAAATCCTACCAAGACAGAGGGAAGACGCTGGTGATTATGGTCGTCCAGAGGAGACAGCGAAAGTGGTTATGATGCGCCAGATGACTAATATGTTGGCCAAGATGTGCGAGAGGCAAGAGGAGGAATGGAGGAGACAACGGATAGAGAGAGACCAGTTATGATACTCGGAAGTCAGGAAGGAGTATCCTCGATATAATGGTAATGCAAGGCCTTCTAGAACGGTGACTGGTGAACCAATATGCTACCGCTGTCAGAGTGAGAGGAGTGGTTTCTCAGAAAGAGGCCGAAGTGCTCCAATGAGCAAGAATCAATGTAATAAGGAGGAGGAAAAACCTAGTACCAGTGGTAATGCTCAAGGAAGCGCTTCAATCCCGGTGACGGGAAGTGAAAGAAAACCAGTGATACAGATGCAGAGGTCAGTGAATGTGGAGGAAGTCACGGAAACAAGTTACCTGGGAGAGAGGGCGGTGGGAACCAGTCCGGTATTGAAGGTTACGATAAATGGAGTTGAAACCCTATATACCATCGACACTTGTTCGAGTGTATCTACCATACTGGCCAGTTACTTCTATTAAAAACTTCCCTGACACCGCACATCTTAAAGATGCTAGTGAACTGGTGCTAGTGGCTGTAAATGGGACGGATCTACCTTTGCTTGGGTATATTGACACAGATGTTCAATGCCTGGGTCAAGTCATACCAAGAAGATGCATTTTTATTGTCAAGGATAATTTTTACAATGGACAGGTTGAGAGTCAGCCCGTACCAGGAATAGTGGGAATGAATGTGCTCAGATATCTGGAAGGATTGTTCAAGGATCTGACGGTTTTGATGAGTGCTCCTGAGAAGATCGCGAAAGTGAGAGCCGAAATATCCCAAAACAAGATCAAGGCAGAGGGATATGTTAAAGTGTGCGGTAGTGAGAAGCAAATTTTGCCAGCTATGACGGAAAGTATACTGATGGGAAAATGTCAACAGGTACGGAAAGTTTCTGGTGTTTTAATGGTGACTGCTTCACGGAAGATTACCTTACCTAACAAGGTGAGGGTGGTGAACACCTTGGTTAAGCTAGAAAGAGGAAATATCTGGGTCCGGATGATTAATGCAGGAGTTCAAGATATTGCCATACCTGGAAGAGCACAGATAGCAGAGGTTCATACTTCAGCATGTGAAAAGTCGGAAGAGAGTTCTGTGAGATGTGAGCTAAAGATGAATGGTTGGGAAGAACAGCTTCCTCAAGTGAAAGTGGAATGGGATAAATTGTCCGTGGAGCAAGCCCAACAATTAAGGGAGTTATTATGGAAACATCGTTCAGTGTTCTCTACCCACGACGCGGACATAGGGTTTTCTGACCTGGTTTCTCATCGAATTGATACGGGTGGAGCTAAACCAGTGAAACAACCATTCAGAAGGGTCTCCCCTCACATTTTTGACCAATTTAAGGCACATGTGTATGAGCTGGTGAAACAGGGGGTGTTAAGGAAAAGCTACAGTCCTTGGGCATCTCCAGCCGTTGTGATAAAAAAGAAGGATGGCTTAAGATTCTGCTGCGATTATAGGAAGTTGAACTCTCTTACCATCAGGGATGCATATCCACTTCCGAGAATAGATGAATCACTGGACGCTCTGGGATCTTCAAGGTGGTTCTCGTCGTTAGACATGACATCCGGGTATTTCCAGATGGGCATGGCCCCGCAAGATATTGAAAAAACAGCAGTAACAACTCCTTTCGGGTTATTTGAGTGGACACGTATGCCTTTTGGATTGTGCAATGCTCCTGCTAGTTTTCAGAGGTTGATGGAGTCTGTCATGACTGAGTACATCTTTGAAATCCTACTCTTATACCTTGATGACATTCTGGTATATGCAAGCACTTTTGAACAGCACCTGGAAAGACTCGATCTGGTCTTTGAAAGGATGAAAATAAGTGGTCTGAAGCTTAAGCCGGCAAAATGCAAGATTCTGTGCCGTGAAGTAAGGTTCCTAGGCTATACAGTGTCCCAGAATGGTGTCTCAGCAGATCTGGAGAAAGTCAAAACTGTGCAGGAGTGGAAGGTTCCGAAGACTAAAACGGAGATGAGAAGTTTCCTGGGTCTGGCCAGTTTTTACAGACGCTTCGTGAAGGATTTCGCCAAAATTGCATCACCATTACATGCTCTGACGGGGAAAACTGTTCCTGAAAGTTCGACCTTAATGTGGAATGAGGAGTGTCAGAGAACTTTTGACACTCTGAAGGAGAGGCTCATTTCGGCTCCTATCTTGGGATATCCTGTCTTCACAGAGGCATTTATTCTTACAACAGATGGAAGCTACCGTGGCCTCGGAGCCGTCCTGAGTCAAATACAAGATGGCGAGGAGAAAGTCATCGCTTTCGCAAGCCGAGGGCTGAGGAAGTCGGAGCGGAACGCTAACAACTACTCCGCCTTCAAATTAGAACTGCTGGCTCTGAAATGGGCGGCGACAGAGAAATTTAGGGAATACTTGATATACCGGAAATTTATACTGAGGACAGATCACAATCCCCTCAAGTATCTTGACTCTGCAAGAATTCAGGCAGTAGAGCAAAGATGGTTGGCTCAACTTGCAGATCTAGACTTTGAGGTCGAATATAAGCCAGGTCGTTGCAATCAAATGGCTGATGCATTGTCTAGATTACCCGAGGAAGAAGAGCCAGAGTTGGAGGGATGTGATGTGGAAAAAGATTTTTTCGGTTTTGCCTGTAAAATGATTTCGGTGAGAGAGAAAGGAAAAAAGTTTCACTCACCGAAGAACTGTCTGGGAATGTTATTGGAATGCCCAAATGAGAGAATAAAGAAAGCTCAGAGAGAAGATGAAACAGTCAGTGTAGTAATGGGATGGAAAGAGCATCAATACTCTCCTTCTCAGGAAGACTTGACTTCGCCCAGGGTGAAGCAGCTTTGGAAACATCGAGATCGTCTGTTGATAAAAGATGGAATGCTTTTAGAGGGTACGAAGACTGTAGATCGGGAGAGGATATTCTGCAGATCGTGGTACCAGACTTGTTGAAGAAGGAAATGTTGGAAAACTTCCATAACAATATGGGGCACTACACAGTAGAGACCACGTTTAAGAACCTAAGAAAGAGACACTTCTGGGTGAACATGCGGGCAGACGTGGCTGAGTGGATTAAAGATTGCAGAAGATGTTGTTTAGCGAGAGAATTATTCCCCAAGGAGAGATGTGAAATGGGATGTTTCAATGTGATAAAACCCCAGGAGGTGCTAGCTGTAGACTATACCATGTTGGAAAGGGACGGACGAGGATTTGAAAGCGTGCTCGTCATGACAGATTTATTTTCCCGGTTTGCAGTAGCAGTGGCCACACGCAATCAGACAGCCAGAACCACAGCGGAAGCCTTGATATCTAGATGGTTCGCTGTATATGGAGTACCTGAGAAACTACACTCAGATCAGGGGCCAGCATTTGAATCCGGAGTCATAAAGGAAATTTGCAAATGGTATGGGATCAAGAAGACGAGGACCACTCCATACCATCCCCAGGGCAATGGACGGTGTGAGAGATTTAACAGGACCCTGCATCAGATTTTGAGTACCTTCCCGAAAGATAAGAAGAAGAATTGGTCCAAGTTTTTGCCTGAAGTAGTCCAGATTTATAACAGTTCTGTGCATAGTTCCACTGAGTATACGCCAGCTGAATTGTTTCTGGGAAGAGATTCGTTGCTTCCTTTTGAGTCGCTGGTAAAGGAAAAGGAGGATCATGAAGACTGGGGAAATATTGAAAATCTGGAAGATTGGGTACAGCAACATAAAGAAAAGTTGAAGTTTGCACAGGAACAGGCTCGAAAGTGTGCGGAACGTCAGAATTTAAAAATGAAGGAGCAATATGACAAGAAGGCAGGAGCGGAGCGGTTGGTGGAGGGAAGTTGAGTCTTGCTGAAGAGGCAGAGATTTCCGGGCAGACACAAAATTCAGGATTTGTGGGAGGCCTGCCCCTATAAAGTAATAGGAGTTTTTGGGAAATTTGGAAATGTAATTAAGATCGAAAATGAAACTTATGGAGAGAAAATAGTTCATAGAGATTCTCTTAAGAAATATATTTGTGAGGTGAAAGGGTCTGAGGTCGAACAAATTCAGGAGAAATTGATTGTGACTAAAGAGAAGAGTAATGTTGAGAAAAATTCTAGAAAAGAAAAACAAAAAGGTTATGTAATAATTACAGAATTTGTGGTTAACCCAAGTACTAATCCCTCTGTCACAGATAATGAGACGATGGAGAATGTAAGAAGTTCCGCAAGAAGTAATAAGGGTGTGTGTTCCCAATATCTGCAGGAAAATTTTATTCTGGGGTAATGTCACCAGGGCTGGATGTGAGTGTGCTTGAATGAAGTAATCGGGGATTGGTTTGGGGTGAAGGAAAAGTTTTTGATGGAGTATGTTTGAGGTATAAGGTAGTATAGTGGTTAGAAGAGGGGGGGAAGTGGAATAATATTGGGGACAATATTTGGTTTTTGTCTGGGTGAATGCAACAGGGGGTTTAGGTTTAGGAAAAAATAAATTTAATACTTATCTGGGGCTGTTTTGAGGGCCGATTGGGGTTTTCGGGGCGTCGGGAGGCCATGCTGGTGACGGGAGCGCAGGAGAAGAGTTCCGGGGTTGGGCAGCGTTGGCCGTGGTTTCGGGCCATCTTTGGGCTTCGGGCCATCTTCGGGGCTTCGGGGGGGGTCCTGCGGGCCGTCTTCGGCCGAGAAAAGGGCCGTTTTGTGGCTGGAGGCCGAAGAGGAGTGCTGCAAAGAGCCAGCGTTTTTTTTAAGATGGCCGGCGATTCGCGGACGTCGGCGTGAGAGTGCATGAGGCGGCGCGCCTCATGCACACATCGCGAACGCGCGTTTTCTCGTTTAGGCCGAAGCCGGGGCCTAAATTTTGGGCCCGGCTTCGGAGCTTTTTTATTTTTGCCTCCGATTTTGCGGGAAGACGTCGAGGACCGGAACCGAAGGTAGGGGTCGTGTGAGGGGAAAACCCCGGTCAAGGTAAGGGGTCTTTTGACCCGAAATTTTAATTTATTTATTTTTAAAATGTGTAAATTTGGTTTTTTATTTTTAAAAAATCAGGGATTTGTTTAATTTAAATTCTGTTTTTGGTTTTGGGGAGGGAGAGGTCGTGAAGGGGAAAAAACACCCTAATGGGTCTCTATGGTCACAATAGTCACAAAAAGAAAGAAGAAACCTCCCTACATAGAAACACAGGACAAAGAAAACCAAAAGTATGGACAGACGAGTATCCTTCCTAGTAAATCCACATGAACACGCCAGAGGTGGGATCAAAAGCAGTCAAACATTCATTGAAGCATCCAACTGGAAAAAGAGTCAACATGGAGTCATTTCGGTGTACAACACCTGCCTCAGGAGTCATAAAACTACTTACAAATAAAAGAGAATATTATTCTACATCAAAAGACTGAAAATTTGGAAAATCAACTAAGAGCTAAAACTCTTAGATTGATTAACTTTCCAAAAACTACACTAATGGCTCCACTAATAATGTTTAAAAAATATTTATCAGAAATACTAAAGATTCCCGAACAAGCATACCCTCCAATCTCAAAAATTTATTATTTGCCTCCATATAAAATTGAGAAACAAAAAGGTGTAGTGGACCAACAAGAACAAAGACCTGATGCCTCATTTGACATGTTGAACTTAACGCAAGAACTTCAAAAAGAAGAAATGACAACGATTCCAGCAACATTGATTGTCTCCTTTGTGTTAGAACCCGACCGCGATTGGGTTCTCAAACAATTTTTCCGTCATAGAGAGGAACTCTTTATGAATAACAAAATTAGAATATTCCCGGATATTGCCAGAGTAACAAAAAGGAGACGTCAAGCATTTTTGAAGCTCCGCCCAAGGGTCCTACAGTTAGGAGGATTATTCTGGTTAAACTTTCCATGTAAATGCGTGATTAAAGTTAGCTCAGTCAAATATATTTTCTATGATGCATGTCAATTGAACAATTTTCTTGATTCTAAGTTTGCGGTTAATTCTAGTCAGCAATTACAGGCTCTGTCTACATCTACTCCGTAAAAAGGATTATAACAGGCATATTATGTTCTCTTCCCTTTCTTTCTTGATCTTATGTATTAATGAGGAAAACTTTTCCTGGAATCGTACCTTGTTTTTTTCTCCCATATTGTGGACTTGAAATGGATGAGACAATGTAAATACCTTATAATTTGATTTTCCTATGAAAATGATGTATATTTTCTTCCATTTTTTCATTTACAAGAGTTCTTGTAATAATTTGTTAAAACTTATAAATAAAATAATAAAAAAAAAAAATAAAACTACTTACAAACACATAACAACGTCAAAATACATGCACAAGTGGTGTGACACAATGAAAAGTAAAAGTGCATTTTATTGACTCGATTAAATTATTGCTAAATGGGTAAAATTATATATTTTCAAGGTAGGTGTGGAAACATATGGTGATAAGGACCCAAGGTGATTAAGTTTGTTTTACAATTAACCTTACAAACTGCTTCTCAAACTACCCCCCCCCCCCCCCCCCCCCCCCCCCCCGTTTACTAAGCCATGCTAGCAGCTGCAGGTGCGCTTTTAATGGGCTGTGTCGGCATTGCTGTGCAGCTTAGTAAACAGGGGGGTATGTCTGTCGATGATTGGAAGTAATATAGAATGCTTCTGCCAGGTTATTGGTGGGTGTGTCTCAATATGATCATGTGTTTCCAATTCTCCGTTCCTTGTATTGGTTACCAATCCATTCCAGAATACAGTACAAGGTTATATGTTTAATTCATCAGGAATTGTACTCAAGCTATGTTCCTCAATATCTAAAACATGTGATTCAGGAGTATCAGCCATCCAGATCTTTGCAGTCTGAGAATGTGAAATTTTTGGCATGTGTTACAGAACATTCTTGGCTATATACCAATGCGTGGAAATCAGATTTTTCAATAGCAGGACTTCAAATTTAGAATAGACTGCCAGGTTACTTGAGACTGTGTAGTAGCCGGGTTCAATTTGTTAATTATTGAAGACTTACTTATTTGAACACACATGGAATTGATGCTATTTTCTGATCAGTTGGAACACTGTATTACTTTGTCTAAATATGTATTGATTTTATTTTAATTGTGCATGTCGATTATGTTACCGGACTAGTTGTAGGTGGGCTAGAAATTTTTAAATAAACAAATAAGTAAAATGATTCAAATATAAAATCTTCAAATACCTCTACGAGGTAATATAATGTGAGTACAAGAAAAAAAACCTTAACAGCAAATCAAATTCTAAACATTTTTTTTAATATTACTGCAGTATGTATCTGTAAATGTTCATGCAAGAGGCTAGCCCATTTAGATCTGAGAAACATCACTGATACTTCAAACACTGAATAAAAGAATTGAATGGTGAATTAGAGAAGGGCACGCATAAGCATACATGCATGCAACCCTAAACAATTGTTTTGCGGAAGCAAAGAAAATCTTTAGGGCCCTGTTTACTAAGCTGCGCTGTAGGCGCACTAATGTTTTTAGTGCGTGCTAACACTAGAGACATCCGTAGAAATATATGGGTGTCTCTAGCATTTACATGTGGTAAAAACACTAGCATGGCTTAGTAAACAGGGCCCTTAGTTTATAAAATAGGATGTCTGGACAGCTCAGTTTTGAAAACACACTTTATGAATAAATAATAAATAAAATCAAGACTGCCAAAGCACAGATCAGCATAAATACAGCAAAACCCTAAATGCGGTGTAAAATAAACAGGGCATTTTAAAACACACAGAGATAACAACCCGCTTTCATTATAAGTATGACAGGTAAACCAAATATCTTACCACTGGGTAAAACGCTAAAGGTGAGAACAGCACTGAAAAAGGCACATACATACCATGTATTTTAATACATTCCATAGAGCCTATCAAAATAATACATGACTTAAATTTAAAAGGCATTAGGCATTCTTCTGCTGTCACAAAAGATTTTTATCACTGTACGTATTTTTTAGAAAAATGTACCGAGTGGGCTCATATTAAAAAACAAAACAAAAATCCTTAGGTCTATGTGAAGGAGAGCACAGTCTTGCTCAGCGGCCAGGTAAAGCAATGCACATATAGATGTGCACAAAGTAATTGCAAAACGTGATTCTCAAACATGAGACGGGGCAAATATAAAGGGTAACAGCAAAATGGCACAATGCATATTTATTTATTTATTTTTACATGTATATCCCGCTTTAGCCCAAAGTGAGTAACAATCAAAACCCTACATAGTAGCAATAAAATCAACAAAAAACAGACAACGCTCTACACAAAAACAATAACAACTCAGGTCATAATAAATGTTGACAATTTAAGTCATCCTCACATAAGTACACATCATTGATCAAGAAAAGTGCTTTAAAATGAGTTTTCAAACACCTTCTAAACTGCACTAAGTAATGCAGGGCAATCTGCTAGTCTCAGTGGCAGCTCCACAAAAGTCCGCTCTCGCTCCCCCCGCACCGTCAACCTGGCTCCGCTTCTGGACAGAATCTGAGATTTTAAAAAACCTTCATTGTTCTGTTACAGCTGCTGAGGCAACAAGGGTCAATAAAAATGTAGAAGCATGATAATAACCCTTCAGTGACCTGTTTCTATTTCCAATGTAAGGTAAATATAATTTTAAAAAATGATAAATAAGGGCATGTAGCTCACAAGAAAAGAAGGAAATAGAAAGTAGGAAAGGAAAAGAAAAGAGGAAACCAAAAGGAAAAAGGGAAAAAAAGGAAAAGGGAAGAGAGGTGGAGGAAGGAGAAAAAGAAAAGAGCAGGAAGGGAGAAAGGGGCAGGAGGAGGGAAAGAAAGTGAAAAATGAAGGGAGAAAGGTGCGTAAAGAAGGAAAAAGGAGGGGGAAGAGGAAGAAGAAAGGGGAGCGAGAGAGGGAGAGAAGATAGAGAAGGAGGGTGAAAGGGAGGAGGGGGAAGTGAAGGAGGAAGGGGAGGAGAAATGAAAAGGGAGGGGAGGGGATAGGTAGGGGGAAGGAGGGGAGGATGAGGGAAACGAGGGAATGAACAGTAGAAAGACAGAAAGGGAGGGGATAGGGAGTAGATGGAAAAAAAAAGAGAGAGAGGTCGTGAAGGGGAAAAAAACACGCAAATGCAAAAAGTACGAATAAAAAGTACAAGCCACATGTGAAACCTAGTGAACAAGTAATAAATCTAACTCTAAATATAAACAATATGATATTATAGGAAGAGTTTCAAGTTCAATTCCAGATTTAAACCATGTGGTGCTGCAGAATTAAATTGAAAAATTAATCTTTGTTCCTCACATAAAAGAATAGAATCTGTGTCCCCACCCTCTACCTTTTGGTTTAATTACCTTGAAAACCAAAAATGTCAAATCACTCAATGAATGGCCTGCTCTATTCTAATGATCTACTAGAGGTGCTGTTATGATATTATGATTAATACAGCTACAATGCTCTATGATGCATGTTTTGACCATTGTTTGCTGGTCTAAATTAGTCAGCTAAACTACACAGAAGGCACCTCAACATGACCAGTTATCTAGTGAGGACAGCATATCATTAATCCCACTGAACAATATCCACATTACGTTTGGCCATCTACTGACTTTCATGGCAAAAAGTTATCCATTCAGAGGGGCTGCTACTACTACTACTTATCATTTCTATAGCGCTACTAGACGTATGCAGCGCTATACACATTACATACAGGTGCTCTTCTCTGTCCCTAGTGGGCTCACAATGTAAGGCATTTTTGTACCTGTGGCAATGGAGGGTTATGTGACTTGCCCACGATCACAAGGTGCTACAGTGGGCTAGACCCAAAGGACACAAATATCTATTTTTTGAATATTAGCCCCATTAATTACATAGAAAGAAATCACCTTTTATCCTAAAACTAGATAAGAAATATAACTAAATCTATCCCAAAAAGAACTTCTTGAAACAAAGAAAAGTGAGTTCCGAAACATTTGCCATTAAAAAGATGAGCAAATTGCAGTTCATTGATTTAACACGCTGAATTGCTTATGATTACTTCAAACACAAGTTTTCCATTACATTATCCTTTGATAAAAATTGATTGAAGCTGTGTGTCTTTGAACAAAGGAAGAACTGAGCACTACAGCATGAGGTGTCTGAATTTCTTCATTGCAAGACTAAATAAAGTTTAAAAAGAAAACACTTCTATGGTTCAGTGTGATGAAAAATGAGCTATAAGACATGAACCTGAGCATTGCAACATTAGCTCTGAATGATGACAAAGAGAAAATCTACTTCTAACCTCCTTTTTCATGTTTCTCAAGAGAGAGTCTGGATTCTTTCCCCTCAGGGTGGAAGGGGCAGGACTTACATTTCCAGACCCTGCTAGTAAAAAGAAAACAATCAAAGGGTAATTCAGATGTTTCTGGAATAAGTCAGACACATACTGGAAGTCTGTTACCAAAAAAGTTGGATTTGGATTTTTAGATTTAATTACTCAACCTTTCTAAATCTGAGCTCAAGGTAAGTTACAATCAGGTGCACATGTTATTCTCCTGTGAAAATGGGCAACCAATCTAAGAGTGTGCCTGAGGCACTGGAGAGTGAAGTGACTTGTCCAAGGTCACAAGGAGCATCAGTGAGAGAAGCAGAATTTGAACCCTGGCTTCCCTAGTCCTCAGCCTGCTACTCTACCCAATAGGGTTACAAAAGGCAAACAGGCTTATTATCGAAAGAGAAGGGTGCCCATCTTCTGACACAAATCGTGAGATGGGCGTCCTTCTCTCAGGGTCGCACAAATCAGCATAATCGAAAGCCGATTTTGGGCATCCTCAACTGCTTTCCATCATGGAGATGACCAAAGTTCACGGGGGCGTGTCGGCACCATAGCGAAGGCGGGACTGGGGCATGATTAAGAGATGGGCATCCTCGGCCGATAATGGAAAAAAGAAGGGCGTCCCTGATGAGCACTTGGCCGACTTTACTTGGTCCATTTTTTCTTGCGACCAAGCCATGAAAAGGTGCCCAAACTGACCAGATAACCACCGGAGGGTATCGGGGATGACCTCCCCTTACTCCCCCAGTGGTCACCAACCCCCTCCCACCCTAAAAAAAACTTTAAAAAAATATTCTGCCAGCCTCTATGCCAGCCTCAAATGTCATACCCAGCTCCATGACAGCAGTATGCAGGTCCCTGGAGCAGTTTTAGTGGGTGCAGTGCACTTCAGGCAGGCGGACCCAGGCCCATCCCCCCCCCCACACCTGTTACACTTGTGGTTGTAAATGTGAGCCCTCCAAAACCCACTGTACCCACATGTAGGTGCCCCTCCCTTCACCCCTTAGGGCTATGGTAGTGGTGTACAGTTCTGGGGAGTGGGTTGGGGGGGGGGTTGGGGGGCTCAGCACCCAAGGTAAGGGAGCTATGCATCTGGGAGCAATTTGTGATGTCCACTGCAGTGCCCCCTAGGGTGCCCGGTTGGTGTCCTGGTATGTGAGGGGGACCAGTGCACTACTAATTCTGGCTCCTCCCATGACCAAAGGGCTTGGATTTGGTCGTTTTTGAGATGGGCATCCTCGGTTTCCATTATGGCTGAAAACCGGGGACGACCATCTCTAAAGTCGACCATCTCTAAGGTCAACCTAAACATTGAGATTTGGGCATCCCTGACCGTATTATCAAAATGAAAGATAATACGGGTTTCCCCGCCCCTTCGCGGGGCCGTCCTGCGAGGACGCCCTCATGAAAACTTGGGCGCCCCATTCGATTATGCCCCTCAGTGTTTCAAAATTAGAATATAAGAACTGCCATACTGGGTCAGATCTAAAGTCCATCTAACCCAGTATCCTGCTTCCAATAGTGGTCAATCCAGATCACAAGTACCAGGCAGAATCCCAAAATGACAGTGACATAATTCAAAAATGTGTAGGATAGACACAAAGGATCCCAAAGTAGAAAGAGGATAGTATCAAAACAAAACTTGACACATCAACAGCTATAAGTTCATTTATGATATTTATTTATTTATTTATTTATTACATTTGTATCCCACCTCTTTGCAGGCTCAATGTGGCTTACAATGTATCGTACTTGGTGGAAATAAATTAGAAAACAGACACTTAATGTTACATAACCAAACACTTAATGTTATGTAAAGACCTTGAATAGCATGGTAGAAATTGTATAGCATAGTAGAGATTGAATAGCGTAGTAGAAATTTAAACAAGCAGATTTAAACAAGCAGATGAAAACAATTCTGAATATACAGTAGGTAGGAGGAGATGTGTTACATTTACATTTGTTGGTCTTTGTGGTATGCCTTATTAAAGAGATGGGTCTTCAGAAATTTACAAAAGTTTGTTAGTTCGTAGATCGTTTTTAAGTTGCGTGGCAGTGCGTTCCATAACTGTGCACTCAAGTAGGAAAAGTTTGACGCATGCGTTAGTTTGTATTTTAGACCTTTGCAGCTGGGGAAGTGGAGGTTAAGGAATGTGCGGGATGATCTTTTAGCATTCCTTGGTGGTAAGTCAATCAGGTCTGACATGTATTTGTATCCCACATTTTCCCACCTATTTGTAGGCTCAATGTGGTTTACATAGTGCCTGAGAGGTGTTTTACAGACTCCGGAGTAAACAAATACAATGTGATGTTGTGGTAGGTTATAAGATTCATGTGGTAGGACCACATAAAGGAATCATACAATGGAGAGTTGTGTGATGACCATTATGAACTTTAGTGTTGTTGTGTCACAGAGATCAGGCATTTACGTTGGGTCGGTAGGGTATGCCTTTTTAAACAGGTGGGTCTTAAGTGTTTTTCTGAAGTAAGTGGCCGTATGTAGTTTTCAAGTCTTTTGCTAGTGCATTCCACAGTTGTGTGCTGATGTAGGAAAAACTGGATGCGTAAGTTGATTTGTATTTAAGTCTTTTGCAGCTTGGGTAGTGGAGATTTAGGTACATTCGTTTTGATTCGGATGCGTTTCTAGTTGGTAGGTTGATCAGATCTGTCATGTATCCCGTAGATGATTTTGTGAACCATAGTGCAGATTTTGAAGGCAATGCGTTCTTTTGATTGGGAGTCAGTGTAGTTTTTCGCAGAGGGGTTTTGCGCTTTCGAATCGTGTTTTTCCGAAGATGAGTCTTGCTGCTATGTTTTGAGTGGTCTGAAGTTTCTTTAAGGTTTGTTCTTTGCATCCCGCATAAATTCCATTGCAGTAGTCTACATGGCTTAGTACCATTGATTGTATCAGGTTGTGAAATGTTTCCCTCAGGAAGAATTGTTTCACGCGTTTGAGTTTCCACATTGAGTAGAACATTTTCTTTGTTGTGGATTTTACTTGGGTCTCTAGTGTTATGTTACGGTCCAATGTAACGCCGAGGATTTTCAGGCTGTCTGAGACAGGGAGGGTGTGGTCTGGGGTGTTGATAGTTGTGGGATTGTCCGTGGTGTGTTGGGATAAAAGGATGAGACAGTGAGTTTTTTCTTTGCTGAGTTTTAGTTGAAATGCATTTGCCCAGGAGTCCATGGTATTCAAGCCAATCTTGATTTCGTTAGCGATTTCTGTCAGTGTAGATCTGTAAGGAATGTATATAATGGCATCGTCTGCATAGATGAAAGGGTTAAGGCCTTGGTTGGATAAGGTCTTGGCTAGTGGGTTCATCATTAGGTTGAAAAGGATTGGCGATAGCGGTGATCCTTGTGGTACTCTGCAGTCTGCTTTCCACGGTGATGATATGTTTGATTTTGACTTTACTTGATATGTTCTTGAGGTTAGGAAACCTTGATCCAGCTAAGTATGTTGCCAGCAATCCTGAATTTGTCGAGTAATCTTATTAATATATTATGGTTTACCATGTCGAATGCACTAGACATGTCGAATTGGAGGAGGAGGATGTTGTTACCTATTGCTATTTCCTGCTTGAATTTGGCTAGTAGAGTGAGTAGTACTCTTTCTGTGCTGTGAAACGGGTGAAAACCAGATTGTGATTCGTGTAATATTGAGAATTTGTTTATATAGTCTGTTAGTTGTTTGGCTACCATGCTTTCTATCAGTTTGACTGACAACAGGATGGATGCTACTGGTCGGTAGTTGGTGATTTCATTTGCTTTTTTCGTGATGCTTAAAAGGCAGCTCCAGCAGTGGAGAAGTGAAGCCAATGCCGGACAGATTTCTATGGTCTGTGTCCTGTATATGGCAAGACAAATCCAGGATGGGCTGAAATGGGCTTTGACAGCAACTCCAGCAGTGCAGAAATGAAGCCAATGTAGATGGACTTCTATAGTCTGTAGCCCGTAAATAGCAAGACAGATGCAGGATAGGCTGGAGTGGGTTTTGACGGCAACTCCAGTAGGAGAGAAGTAGGACCAGTGCAGGGCAGACTTTTTTTATGGACTGAGTCCTGAAAATGGCAAGAATGGATCAGGAGCAAGTATGTGTATTTTATACTACATTCAGATCATATGAGTGCGGGTCTTGTATATCTCAGTGGGGAAGGGGAAGACATCATATAGTGGAACTTATCAAGTAAAATATTGTAATAATACTTCTCGATTATTGGCTCAATATTGCCTTGAAAATGAATTTAACTGTTGGGCAGACTGGATGGGCCATGCAGGTCTTTATAGGCCGTCATTTACTATGTTATTATGTTAAGCAAGATTCCATACTACCAGCCTCAGGGATAAGCAGCGGCTTTCCTCAGGACTACCTTAGTAACAATTTATAGACTTTACTTCCAGAAACTTATACAAACCTTTTCCAAATACAGCTATGCTATCTGCTTTTACCACATCTTCTAGGAATGAGTTCCAGAGCTTAACTATATGTTGAGTGAAAAAATATTTCCCTTATTTTTTTAAAGTATTACTGTGTAACTTCCTAGCTTGTCCCCTAGTCTTTGTACTTTTTGAAAGAGTAAACAATTCACTTGCATTACCTGTTCCACTCTACTCAAGATTTTGTAGACCTCTGTCATCTCCCACTTCAGCTGTCTCCTTTCCAAGCTGAAGAGCCCTAACTTCTTTAGCCTTTCCTCATATGGGCAAGAAAACAGCAGATCGATGACATAAACGACTCCAGCGATGTAAATGGGTCCAAGTGTATTCACCATGCATGAAAGAAATAAATAATTAAAAGCCTGATATGGTCATGTTTTGCCCTTTCCAAGAGCAGTCAGGGGCTGTAAAAACCAGAATGTGTGTAAATGTGACAGAAATCAATATAAAATGTCAAGAAAAGCAAATAAACCATGAAAAAAGAAAAATATCATTATTTAACTGACTCTTTCTGGGGTCAAGAAAGGAAAATATTTTGCAAGGACTGGAAAATATATATTTTTTTTTAAACAGCAAAAATATGGAAGGTATCTAGGGCAAGCTTGTAGTATACAATTCTCAACCAAGGTAAACAGGATGTCCCCTAGCATTTAAAAATTCAACAATTTGACTCATTTTAAAGAAAACAGATTTATTACCACCATATATTACAAAACCACAAGAAAGGAAATGTAACAAAAAAGTTGTTTCCAGAGTTAAGACCCTCAGCTTTAAAGTCAAGAAATTCCTCCTGCTGGGTTGGGTCAATCAAGAAAGATCAGGAAACAAACAGTAGAACCAGGAAGCAACTCATTCAAATGCAGGAAGTAAAGACTCAAAATCAAATTACAGTCAAACCCAAGATCAAAAGTAACCAGGAGAGTTGATTTCCCACTAATCGGCTGCATAAAACTCTCCAGCAACTCAGTCAAGTTCAATGACTCTTGTTGAGGACCTTGCTGGTTATTAGCTATTACATAAACCTCTCCTGCAGATGTAGATTATATAAATGTCTCTTAAAATAGGAGATAAGTTTTCAGCTGGAGTCCCAGCATCTCCTTCAAATATCTCTTCACCAAATCAATAGGTGACACTAAAGGTGACTCAAAAAAGTTCAAGAATCTCAAATTATTCTTAAATTGATTTTCTAAACATTCTAATTTTCAGTGAACCACATTCCTTTCTTTAATCTGAGCCAATTTAAAGTTCCTCAATTTTAATAGCTGGCTTTCAACTTGACCTAACCTGGAAAATTGCTAACCCTATAAGAAGCATCATCACAATGTGCAAACAGTACCTGAAGGGATTTATCAAAGTCCCTGAGGAGTTTTCCAAAGCATTTCCATATTGATGAATCAGGGGTTTTAAATCCCTACAACAATCTTTGGAGGACTCTGTGGTGGCACATTCTCAACAGTACAAATAACAGAGATACTAAAATCAATCTTATATTTTGATAAAATGACATCAGCTGTATACTGCTATGAAGTAAATTTACAGATCAACATTTGGAATAATATAAACCAAGGATAAAACATCGATTATACAACCAGAATAGGTAATGTTATAATGTAATATGAGTGGTATTACAGTTAAGTAACTGAGGGATCCCAGTTTTGTTAAAGGTGTCTAAAGAATTATTATGTTCTGCCATAACTTTTTCATATTTCATATTTAAAAATATTGCAGATAGAGGCCCACCAACAGGAGAAAGTAACCAATTTATGATTTTTCCAGTTATGTATAACAGTAGTAATAGCAATCCTATATAATAAAAAGCACCTCCAACATTCTGAAGCTGACTCTGTGGCAGTGTAGGGTTCGTAAGTCTGTAGTTCAGCGTTTCATTGGCTCTCACTGTCCCCGCCCTCACGTCGAGGAAACGGAATGATGCATAGTTGCCAAGCAAACAAACGTGACGTCACAGGATTAGATTGTAAGCTCTTTGAGCAGGGACTGTCTTTCTTCTATGTTTGTGCAGCGCTGCGTATGCCTTGTAGCGCTATAGAAATGCTAAATAGTAGTAGTAGTAGTAGTAGGAATGAAGAACCAATCAGACAGAACGGAACTTGGAGGAGGGAAGTGGAGTGGATTGAATCTCTAACAAACAATCATATACAGGGAGGTACGAACATCAGTGGAGGCAAGTGCACAGAACGGAAGGGAAGACAAACATTTAATCACTTTGTCACTCACACACATCACACACACACACACACACACACACACACACAATCACTCTATGTATCTCTCTCTTACACGGTCTGTAAAACACACTGTCACTCTCAGTCTCTCACATGGGCAACTGTATGTTGCATTCTCACGAGTATGGAGCTCTTCTGATGTGATTGAAGGGCCTGAACAAGGAAAACTTTTACCACATTGTAACACAGTTTACACAAAAAATATTGTATATAAAGAAATCTTACACATGTAAACAACAATTATATTCAGAATACAACCGTGGAAACATTAATGGCAGGAACTCATTACATTGCTAGCGCCCATTTCATTGCATTAAGAAACGGGCCTTTTTTACTAGTAACTAATAATATGACAAGCACTTTTTGGTTATAATCAGGTAAGATGGTGGACAAGTAGAAAGAACGAAAAATTATTATTTTATACAAAAGGGGAATTTTAATTTGAGTAATTTTACAAATCCTGAACCAAGTCTCTAACCAATATGTTTGCAAGTCTGGACATGAGAAATACATTTGCTCTAAATTTCCAATAACCCAGGTGCAAGACCATCATTGGTTAGGTAAATCGATGTTGGCTTTATGTTGTTTGACAGGACGCCACAGGGCTTTATGTGCTAATAAATATAATAATTGCAAGATAGGTACAGAAGCAAGAAGCTTTAAAGTTTTTAACCAATACCAGGTCCAATGTTTTTCAGAGAGAGAATAATTAGTGTCTACAGACCATACATTTTGCAATGTTGTAATTCTAGTAGTAGGAAAGAGTGCATTATAAAATAATGAGGCTACATTTTTTGGTTTTGAAATTGAATGAATTAGAGTTAGTAGATCTGGAGTCTTAGAAGATATATTATTAAGATGAAAGTATTTATTGATTGCATCCTTAAGTTGAAGATAATGACATCTCCGGGTATCTGGAAGGTGAAATATATTATGTAATTTTTCAAATGTAAAAATAATATTTTGACCACAAATATTAAAGCAAAAACATGCCTCTTGTGAGCCATTCTTTCCAGATAAATGATTTAGAGCCAATTTTAACTGTGAATGAACTCAAATAGAAGATTCCATTGATAGTAAGACCCTGGATTCATATTTAGAATCAAGGAAAAGTAAGGCTTGGACTTTATCATAAATAACAGGCCATTTAGCAACTAAGAGTGTAGAGGATAAAGTAAGAAGTTTATTAAGAGGGAATGGTTCAATAATATGTTGTTCAGTGTGGAACCAAATAGGAGAAGAATTAGTTTTAGGGAATTACCTGCTAACTCTGAGTTTAAAACAGTGTAGAGGTTAGAAGCATCTGTCCAAAATAAACTTTTATATAATGCTAAGGACTGTCAGGCAAATAAAAACGAACCTAGAACAGTGTATTACAGATTTCTTGGTCCTATTTTATGTCTTATTTTCATCATCTTCTTAGTTACGGTAATTGGAAAAAAAATAATAAAGCAAGGAGGGCACAGACAGCAAAGAGATTGTTGTATACCTCTTGCAAACAGTAAAAGTTTAGAGGGGCATTTTCGCTAAAACGTCTAAGTCTGATTTTCGATGTTTCACTAAAAATGTCCAAAATTCAAGAGGCACACATAGCCATTTTCAAACCTGTCTTTTTCTAGACATTTTGGGACTGATATTCAGACCACAGGAGTTAGCTAAACTCAAATATTCAATGCCAGGCCGTTTCTGGTGACTGGCATGAACATAACCAGCTAAGTTGATATTCAAACTTAGCCATTTATATTTAAACGGGCCAAAGATATCCCACCTATTCATGTGGCCAAATATAGCCACTAAAGTGGAGCTCAATATTGGTGGATAGCTGGTTATGTCAGACGATATAACCGGCTATCTACTAGCCACTAAATGGTGATATTCAGCGGCAGATAGCCAGCTATTTCCTGCTGAATATCGCCAGATAGCCGGTTATGGGGCATTTAACCAGCAGATGCCAATCCTGGCCGGTTAAATGCTTTTGAAAATCAGGGGGTTTGTGCTCAGTGGTTTTTTCATTGGGACCATTTGGGGGGAAAAAGAGTCCAAGAGAAAAACGCCCCAAAACCAGCCATTAAGATGTCTGGGGGCCATCATTCTTAGCAGACTGGCTACATAGGCATCTCCAGCAGAGTAGTAGGATAGTCTAGTGAGCACTGCAGTGGATTTCATATAAAAGGTCCCAGGAACACATCTCATTATAACCCCTTTATATTGTATGATAAGCCCTCCAGGAACAGAGAAAACCCTACTGTACACCACTACAATAGTCCTCAAGCTTGCAGGTGTCACCTATATGTAGGTACAGTAGGTATTTAGTAGTAGTTTTTGGAGGGCTCACACATTCCACCACGTGTCCTCTTCTTTACAATCCCTGCACCGCCACTAGGCTACTCCTGGGACCTGCCTGCTGCTCTAACAAGAATTGCCATCATATCTGAAGCTGTCATAGAGCTTTGTATGTACTGTCATTGTCACATCTTATGAGGGTGGGAGGTAGTCTGTCAGCACTGGGGGAATAAGGGGGTTATGACTTAATCCCTCCAGTGGTCATCTGGCCATTTAGGGCACCTTTTAGTCACTTATTCATGACTGAAACAGGTCAAAAGTTTTGTGGCGGTTGATGATTTTGATTTCTGTATTTTGTACTATCTATAGCCTATAGCAGCCTTTAATCTGAAGGCCCATGTATAGGGAATTGTAATAATATAGTTGGCTAATCACTAGAGAATGTATCACCATATTTAATACAGGGGGATGTATGTGTGATTGGCTAGATCTAATCAAGCAAAGTTTGTAAAACTTGGGTATCTAATTTTGTAGGGTAAGCTTAGTATCTAAAATAACCCCGAGGAGTTGTGTGTATTTTACCTGAGTCACAGAAGTATCAACAAGGAGAATAGGAGAGGAGAGGGTTGCTTGGTCTTGATTGGTGAACAGAAGCACCTTGGATTTGTTAGGGTTCAAAACAAGTTTATTCTCTTGAAGTCAGGATATAATGAGCCTAAGTTTAGCACTAATGATGGAAATTTCTTGTTAACTGGAAAAGTTCAATGGACAGTGGATCTGGATATCATCTGTGTATGCAAACATGGTGAGGTCAAGAGATTGGGCTAGAGTAAGAAGAGGGGCAAGGAAGATATTAAACAGTGTTGTGGAAAGTATTGAACCTTGGGTACTCTGGAAGCAAGTGTAAATGGGTTGGACAATGTGTTGTTAGAATAGACTAAATATTGCCTATTTGCCAGGTATGAGAAAAACCAGTTGAGTGCGGTGTTAATCACACCAATATCACAAAGATGACTGAGAAAGATCATGTGGTTGATTAGTATACATGCTGCGGAAAGGTACAGAAATGTTAAAAGTACGGCTTTGATTTATCCAAATAGTTGCAAATGGTTGTAGTGATTCCTAGTGATGTTGTCAAAATCCTGTTTGGTTTGGGTGAAGAACATTAGTTTTGGAGATGAAGTCAGTGGGTTGCAAATGAATCTCTATCATATCCCCCCTTAGGAGTTTCTTCTCTAAGCTGAAGCTTTCTTTGTACCTTTTCTAATTCCACTATATATTTTGAGATGCGGTGACCAGAATTGCGGACTGTCCTCAAAGTGAGTCACACCATGGAGTGATATAGAGGTATTATAATATTTGCTTTATTTTCTATTTGTTTCCTAATATTCCTAATAATTCCTAACATTCTGTTTGGTTTTATGGCTACTGCACACACTGAGCAGAAGATTTCAACATATTGTCCATGATGACCTCTAGAACTTTCTCTTGGGTGGTGACTCATAATGTGGAACTTACCATTAGGTACCTAAAATGTGGGGAGCAAGGCAATCAGAACCTTCCCATATCAACCCTAGAACAGATTTGTAAAATATTTAAATCAGACCATTAAAAATTGTTCAGCACATTTAAGTAAAATGAGCCTCATAAAATGCCTGTTATAGTTAGCTATAAATCCCAACCCCTATGATAACAGCCCCACACCCCTTGATCATGACCCTTCCTGATGCCAGCTTCCCTAACTCTACCAACATCATACTCGAGGCCCTATAACAACTCACCCAACCATCCCTGACAGCAGCTGATCCCAGTCCTCATACCCAAACTCTCCCCAACATTACACCTGAGACCCATTGACATTACACCTAACCCTCCATGACAACATCTAACCCACCCTGACATCACACCTGAGATCCCCATCACCAGCAAAGACATTTCCCTCTGGAGGCACAAGCCTAACATATGGCAGCCTCCTCCAGATCCCTCTTCTTCTCAAGATCCCACAACCAAGTCCCCAGGCTTACTAAGGACCTCTGGTGTCTAGTAGGAGGAAGTGATGCCCACTTCCCACCACCTCATGGTCTCCAGGTGTTAAAAATGGCTCTGAGACATCTAGCAGTAATACAGTGGTTTAAGCGCAAGGGGTCAGGCTTCCTCATAGTACCACTAAGGTCAGGTTTCCATATATGGGCAAAATGCCCAAATTGCCACTATTTTTAATACCCAGAGGCAAAGAGGCTGTAGCAAGTGGGCATTATTCCTGCTTTCATGGATCTCGGATAAGCCTGAGGACTAGGTTAGGGGTGAAGGTAAGGATACGTGCAGTACAAGAACCATTTTTGATGATCTTGGGCCTCAGTGTGTGGGGGGGAGGGTTTCTGAGGTGAAGTTGCCGTATGTCAGACATGCCTAGGGAGGGTCAGGTGGTGTCAGGGAAGATGTTGGGGGTCTCAGACTTGATATTGGGGATGGTTAGATGTGATGTCAGAGGACTGGATGTGATGTTTGTGGTCTCAGGTATAATATTAGAGGGGTCTCAGGTGTGATGTGAAGAGGGTTTGGGAAGGTGCCGTCAAGGTGGGATGTGATTGGAGGGAGCACTGATTCTGGGTTCAGAGAACAGCAGTGTTAGAAAGCTGCTCCTACTTGTATGTGGGGGGCTGGGAGAGTACATTTTTCCCCCATGTCCAGCTTTCTAAAATCATTGCTCCCTCTGGGCATGGAGGGGCTGGGATGTGCAGCCCTGTTCTTATTTTATAAGAGGCTTTACATTTGGCAAAGCCTTTTGTAAAATAGTATGGGAATTTCACATGTCCTGACTTGAACATTTGAATTCCCCTCTACGTGTCCTTTCTAAAATCTGCCTCTATATTACTATATACTTGGTTGAAAAAAGGTAAGCAGGGAGAACAGAAATAGCAAAAGACTAGATACAGTCAATGACTATGATAAGGATTACAATTTTTGTGATAAGGTTATTTTATCCAGCACAGAGAATGTATTAATGGTGAAAAAGCACAGTCCTTTCAAAATTATGAGGCAGACTGAACCAGTAGCTCATATGAGCTTATTAAAATTGTATCTTTCCAGAGAAGCTAAAACTCCCTGTACCATCTTGACTGAAAGTCACCCCCATTTAAAAGATAATTCTGTTAGGTTAAAAAAGAATAGATCCAGGGTCAACCAGGGAACAGCATATAGATCTGAACCAGATTCTAAAAATACCAGAAGTCTTTATAAATCTACCTGAAAAACTGTAATAGACCCAACACCTTATAGACATGGAAAAAAACTACTCCAGAAAGCCTATAGAATGGAAGAAAAATTACATGTTGAGCTGAACTATTTCAGCAACATTATCAGTAATTGAAACTTCGAATAGATTGTGGTACTTCTCCAATTGTGTTGGTGCCAAAGAAAGAGAGATGAATGATATTTTATATTGGCTTCTGGAAAATTAACCATGCCTAGGATAGATTAAGTGATTGAGCAATTAGGCAGTGCCAAGGGTATATCAACCTTTGATTTAATTAGAGGCTATTGGCAGATTCTACTGGGGAAAAAGTCTGCTTTTTTCACTCCATTCATTTACTTACGTACTGTTTGGCTTATATGAGGCAGCTGCTATACATTAATGCCTCCTAAAATTCCAAAATGGCACAGCTTATTTAGATGATGTCGTTAGTTATAGTGAAGACTGAAAGTCTCATTTGTTTAATTTAGACCTAGTGATACCTGCTTGTTATACCTCTGGTGTTGCGATTAACCCAACAAGTGCACCATCACCCATAAAGAAGTTGGGTAATGTACTGGATCAAAACACATTCAGAACTAGAGGTTTCCAAAAGCAGAGCCGTTTCCCCAGAGAAAGGTGGTGGTGGTTAGATCTTTCCTTGGCTCAGCAGGTTATTATCATAAATGTATTCCAGATTTTTCAGAAATTGCAACTCCTTTGAGAGTTTGACAAAGAAAACAAAAAGAATGAAGGAGTGATATAGAATTTAAAAGTCTGAAATAAAAGAGCTGAGTATTGCTACAGTGTTACCTAATGCAGATTCACAGTGCAAACAGATGCCTCAGAAATGAACCTCTCTAAAAAGGCAAGAAAAAGATGGGAAAGAACATTCCATATGGCAGAAATGTATCCTCCAGGGAACAAAACTGCGTCATGGTAGAGGATGAGAACTTAAATGTTAAATAGGTATTGAAATGTTAATATATCTTACTAGGAAGCACCTTTTTTCTACTCACAGATCATCATAATGAAATAAAAGGCAAACATCAGGATAACCTGTTGGTATTTAGCACTGCAGTCATACAGATGTTCAGTTGTAAACCCAGTGAAAATGTGTTTCAATAGAGCTGGAAGGTCAAAGACAAAGTTGCAAGGTAAAACCACAGATCCAAAAATACACATTTGTGAGATGCAGGCAATTATATAAAAGATTTACTCATGTGTATATGCCAGTATATGTGCAAAAATGAGGCTTATTTAATTTAATTTTATTAGGACTTGTGTATCACCATTTCAAAGAAATTCACCCAAGGCTGTGTACACCAGTAAAAATATTCAAATAACAGTACACTTCAAGGCCAGGTGGGTTTGAGTGAGCACAGGCCCACCCATTCGTGGCTCAGGCCCATCCAGCAGTAGTTCTTCACTCCCCTCTCTTCCTCTCCTCCTCCTGCAGTGCAGGATTCTCTGTGAATCCCTCCATTCCTTCCCAGTGTACCTCAGAGGCATCCCAGCGGCCACACGATTCATCTTTGCTGTCTGCTCCGGCCACCGCAGTCTACCCTCTGCTGAGTCCCACCCTTGCTGATGTCACTTCCTGTTTCCTCATTGGCGGGACATGGCGGAGAGAAACCTGCGAGAGCCAGCACAAACAGTGAAAATGAACCAGTGCAACTGCCAGGATGCTTCTGAGGTATACAAGAGAGGGACATGGGGATTCAGAGAGCGTTCAGATCATGGTCTTTTGGCGGTGAAGGAGAAGGTTGGGAAGGACAAAGGGAATGCTGAGCTAAAGGGGGGGTGATTAGAAGGGCCCACCCAAAATAGTAGGTCTGGCTATGCCACTGAATATGACATAATGTGCTACTTACAACATATTAAAACATCTTAATAGACAGCATAGGACGTTAACAGAGGTGGAACATATAGACAGATAAGATAGAGTAAAATGAGTTAGATAGAAATAAGGGTGATTCAATTAAGGAAAAATTGCACATGATGTGAGAAAAGGTGCAGGAAAATGATTTCACCTAGAGTAGGAGTGGAAAAGCAAGTCCTGCTACTGTATGTGCAGCTGGGGTTAGTCCTTGTGTGTTTGACCAGCTAGTTAGTTGCTTCTTCTGTTAACCCTTTCATTCCCATATTTCCATGCCCATAAATGCTTAATTTACTTCAGCTGCCATATGGCAACAAGGGACATGAAAAGATTAAAAGCTTATAAAATTGCCACATGGGTAAACAAGAACCTGTGAACTTGTGCATAACTCTGGTGTAGGCCTGTTCAGGAGCCGAGTTTGGGTGCAGCACAGGCAAATTTCTGATTTACGCACATTCTTTATAAAATGCATACAGTTGCAGGTATTATACACACATACATTTGCATTCCCAAGCTGGTGTAAAGGTACATGGGTTCATTACAGCTGTGATTTCAACTGCTTTTGTGCACAATTTTTCAAAATATATAGGTATCTCTATATCTTTAAAAAATAGATTCAAAATAATTGTCCATTTGGTCTTCACATCTGGGCAACCTTACTAGACATTATTTACATGCATGAAAGAGCAATAGAAAAGTGGAGAGGCATTTTCAATATGATTTCCAAGTCAAATTGTAGACATTTTGCCAAAAACATCTAGAAATCTCATCCTGAACATGGCAATTTTCGAACCAGAAAAATGTCTAAATTTTTTAATCAAAAATCGCTGTTTCCTAGACATTTTTTCTCAGTACATCCTTCTCTAGGTACCATTTTAAAAAAATGTCCTAGAGAAAAACGCCCAAAAACAAGTCATTGAATGCCTTGGGGGCCAGCATTCCTATTAGGCTGGTCATGCAAAGATCCCAGCATAGCAGTGGGGCAGGCTAGGGGGCACAGCAGTGGACTTCACATAAAAGATCCCAAGTGCAAATCCCACCTTAACACCGTTATTTCATATTGTAAGCCCTCCAACAACTCCAAAAAAACTACTGTATCTAACTGGACACCACTACAATAACCCAGAACCCGCAAGTGTCTCCTATATATAGGTACAGTGAGTAGTTTGTGGTTTTTCTAGGGCTCACAATTTCCACCACAAATATATTAGTTAGAGTGGGATATGAACCTGGGTCCCTTTCTCTATAGTCCACTGCACTGACCACTAGCCTATTCCTGGTTGCTGATTTAATAGGAATAGCCATAACTTCTGACATTGTCTTAGAGCCTTTTATGTACTATCACTGTCACATCTTAGGGGGGTGGGAGGGGGTCAGTGACCACTGAGGGATTAAGGGTGGGTCATGCCAATCCCAATTTTTGCCCTAGACATTTTTATCTTGTTTCATTATTGCTAAAAAAAAAGTCCAAATTCTGGGCCCACCCAAAACATGCCCCGAACACCCCCCTTATGATTTAGACAAACTGAAGAGAAAAACATCTCAAATATGAGTTTTGAAAATCATGACTTGGACATTTTTGCAAAAGAAAAAGTCAATCTGTTGCTCTGTGCCGCTTTTGAGACATTTTTCTCATTTGAAAATGAGCGCTGTAGTATTCAGCATTCCAAGTATTAAAAGCTTTGTTGTATTGGTCCTAGTAAAACTACAGCAGATACTTCAGAAGTTCTAATATCAGTATTTTAAACTAATTCCATAATACCTATGTGCCCTGGATTGCTTCCTCCTGTGATGGGTTATAGATGCAAACCAAAAAAAGCAACACTGGGCCTTTAAGATACAGACAATAGCTGTCCTTTATTCTGAAAAAGACCCGACATGGGCCGTGTTTCTGTGCACAAGCGCCTGCCTCAGGGGTCAAGGTTTGTCTTCACAGGAATTAAACAAAAGAAGTAAATGAATTGCCAGCTGCCGCTGGACGTACAATCAATCACGCTGAACGCTGGCTTGTTGTATACTTGTATGCTGTATTGCCCTCTCTTTTGTGGATGGGTTATAGATGGCCATAATGTACCTTATATTCTTGCTAGATACGGTAAGCAGTCTTCTAGGGCTCTGACTTTGTAGTACTCACTCATCAGTTCACTCGTTCAACAAATTCAAGTCCACTCTAGATCTAATGGTTCAACAGGAAATGGATTTTAATGCTGTCTTTAAAAAAAAAGTAGAAAATGGAAACAATAAAGTAAATTAATGAGGGTGATCCTTGGTACAAAGCCAACTTATAGAAACTAGACAGAAATAAGCAAAAATATACACCTCACAAAATCCTCAAGATCCAGATCTTCATAGTTTGCAAGACCCCAAATCCTTCATCCAACAAGGATTGAGGCACCCAATGGTCTAGTGTCCTCTGCTGTTCCTCTCTTCTGGTACACTGTCAGATTCTCCTCAGCTGGCCCTTTCCTCACATGGTCACTCTGTTATTTCTTTTCCCTATTTAGAATTATTGTGCAAACAAAAATTCTCTCTAAAATCAATAGCATAACCTCTGGGCATCCTGTCCTAAGCCCCAAGCCCTCTTGAGCTAAGGACATAAGCTTCAATGTGTGGACACACTCTCTGAGTTTAAATATACCACAGCAAGGATGAAGCACTCCAAACTCTATTTTTATCCAACAAAAATCATCTGAAATCTCCCCTATGAGGTTTTCATTAGAAATTCTCCTCCTACTGCATCAGGACCATTTTCAGAGCTCATAGAACTCTTGATGTCATTTGTAAAGGGAAAATTATAGACGCCCTTGATCCACCCCTATGAGAAAAAAAATGTAGATAGCAAGGCTAAGATTTATATTGCAGTAGACATAGACATGAGCAGGACTCTCTAAATAAATCTAAGCCCTTATACTACAAAACTTCCACTAAAACGTCCAAGCCAAATGGAATAAACAGCATCTTCACTCTTCTATACTAAAACCAAATACATACTAAGAAATAAAAAAAAAAGCAATGGCATATGAATAGCATACAGCAAATAGTTAATAAAGGCAAGAGACAAAAAGAGGTAGAATAACTAATATTCTATATTGTGAATTATTTGTTTTCTTACAAAATTTTCAGTTTAAAAATTTCCAGGGTTGAAATAACACTTTATATAACATTAGTATATGACAACTGAGACTTTAATACATTTTAAATTGTTTTGTTTTTCAAAACACAATAGAAAACCTAAGAAGACCTCCTAGGAACATAGCTTTTCCTGTAACTACTCAGATATTAGCTTGATTTATTTTTGCTGTTGTTTTTATTATTATGGGATAGGAAAGGCAATTTCATATATCCAGGAGAGTAGTTATATCTTTTACCAGGAATTTGAAGGTTCTTATGTTTAGATGCTGAAGGAGTAGTGGGATGGCAGCCACTGTACCAAGCATCTTTTTACTCCTCCAATAGTTTCTTTGGTTTTTTTTAAGTTGCTCATTTATGATGAATTTTAATTTTCTTCTGTTTGGTTTTTTAGTGGCCTTAACCTCCCCTCCCCCAAGGGCTAACATTTTATAATAATGATGATTAAAGTATTGATCTTATAATGATGCTTTTCATAGCAATGCATTAACTAGAGTGTCCTTTTACTAAGCTGCGGTAAATGGGGGCCTGTGTTAGTATCAACATATGTTTTTTTGACACATGCTGAGTCCCCCTTTTACCACAGCAGGTAAAAGCCTGGCCAGTTTGGGGAAAAGAAATGGCCATGTGGTAAGTGAACCACTTACCACATGGCCATTTCGGTGGGGAGCCCTTACCACCACCCATTGAAATGGCAATAAGGGTTCCCACGCTAACCGGCCAGCACCATGTGCTGCCCGATTACCATCGATTAAATTCTGGCACTATAAAAATACCAAAAACTACTGTAGCACCAGAAATGGTGTGCACTGGGGGTGGGACCTACCACCGGGCTCCTGCAGTAGCCTGGCGGTCGGTCTGGATTGGTGTGCAGCAAGCCCGTTGCCGCATGCCAACCCTTTAGTAAATAGGACCCCTTGGTTTGGAAAGAATGAGATGTTAATGGTTATCTTGTTTAGGTGATGCTTGTTTTAGTCATAGGATCAACAGTCCTCCAGAACAAGGTCCTAAGCATTGAATTTATTAGGGGAAGTATGCCAGCTCATAGAATTCTGTCATAGTTTGGTGTAGCTGCTCTACTGTTAAAGCCAATATTGAGGAGTAATTATGCTCTTTGGGAGTAAGTCTTAAGGGCTTCCCCCTCCTCTTTTTTGTTTCTTTGTTGTCGTTGTTGGGGGGGGGGGGGGTTCTATTTATGATTGCTTATTTTGTTTTTTAGCTTTTGCCTCCTCCCTTTCTACCTGGTCCCTGTCAGACCATCCATTGTTACCAAACGTTTTCCAGTGAATTGTCTCAAGAATATAAGATCCCTTGAAGCAGTCCTGTTGCATTTGTACCAGACTATTTATAGGACAGAAGTATTTGGACTGGATTGTTTTAAAGGCTGCTTTGGATTAAGGTTTTTAAAAGTGGGTTACTTGTGTATTCCTGCAGACATTAGAACTTAATCTATTTTCTTTTTCCCAGCCATTAACAGAATGTGTCCTTTGTTGCGAAAGGTCAGACCTATTCTTATAAAGTTTAATACCGATATATTAATGGGTGAGAGTTAAACCAAAGAGACTCAGGTCAATAATTAAACTGGGCAGTTTGTCATTTTTTTTTTTAAACTCCAGCCACGGCTTGTAAATAGACTCAGGATATTCATCACCACTATTCAGATAGTGAGCAATACTGAACGTGCAGCACCCTTTTTTCTGTCATACCTTTTTCTAGGTAACATTGAATATTGTTGAATATTGCAGCTAACTGGATAGCTTTTTCCACTTCCCATGCTCTACTCCGTACTGCCCCGGTGCTATCCAGATAGCACTGAAAATGTCTGTAATGATTTTTAGCGGGAGTATCTGGATGGTTCCCATCAGTGACACTTTTCCAGCTAGCAGGGGCTTCTACCCAGTTAAGTAGGTTTGAATATCAGGCTACTGAGATTTGAATATGGCCACTTCAAAACCATAGTTCATCATGATATAAATATCTTGGATAGTCCCCTGGGTGGATTGAAATCTGGAATGTTTACAAATGGGATAAAGGGAAGTCATACATTGAGCAATAACCCTAGACAATGGAAATTGATGACCAATGACATTCAACAGAAGAATCCTATGTTTTTGTTTTTTGGATCCAGAGGATGGCATCAACCTTAGGGGCCTATGCAGAAAGCTACTGTAAGCTCAGTCACACAGATACCACAAGGTTTATGCTGACAAACAGTGCAGGAAAAGGGTTGAGTGCATAAAACTATTCAAAGTTGTTAAAATGAATGCGGACTGTGAGGAATTGTAGGAAGACCTTAGGAAACTGGAAGACTGAGCATCCAAATGGTTGATGAAATTTAATACTGGCAAGTGCAAAGTGATATACAATGTTCAAAATGATGCACATTGGGAAAAATAATCCAAAACATAATTACTTACTTGATGCTAGATTTCACTTTAGTAGTCACCATCCAAGAAAAGACCTCGGTGTCATCATGAGACCAAAAAAGCAAACATAATGCTAGAAATTATTAGGAAAGGATAGAAAATAAGACAAAGAATATTATAATGCCTCTGTATCATTCCATGTTGCAATCTCACCTTGAATATTGAGTACAATTCTGGTAGCCATATCTCAAAAAAGATATAGCAGAATTAGCAATGGTTCAAAGAAGGGCAACCAAAATAATTAAGGGGGTCATAGTTGAAAAGGTCTAAGAGGATATGGCTCTTCAGCTTTGAGAAGAAATGGCTGAGGAGGCATATGATAAATGTCTACAAAATACTGAGTGGAGTAGAATGGGTAAATGTAAATCGATTGTTTACTCTTTCAAAAAGTACAAAAACTAGGAGGCACTCCATGAAGTTACAGTACATGGTAATACTTTTAGAACAAATAGAAGAAAATATTGTTTTCACTCAATGAATATTTAAGCTCAGCAACTCATTGCTGGAGGATGTGGTAACAGCAGTTAGCATATCTGGGTTTTAAAAGGTTTGGACAAATTCCTGAAGGACAAGTCCATAATCTGCTATTAAGATAGACATGGGAAAAGCCATTACTTATCCCTGGGATTGGTAGCATGGAATCTTGCTATTCTTTGGGTTTCTGCCAGGTACTTGTGACCTGCATTGTCCACTGCCAATATAACTATTTTTATGTTGTTAGGTTTACCTTGGTGCAAAATACTTGGCCAAATAAAGGGATATGTGATACTTTTCCTGCAAGTGAATCAACAAAAATTGGGTTGCTATTAAAGAAGCTTTCTTCCTTCTCTTGTCTTTTGGATAGTTGTCCATCTTATTTAATGGTGACCCCATTAAATTGAGTGTAGAGTGTAGGTGCAGGGAAGGGGGCTGGAAAAATATGGATGGTATGTGGGTTAAGGGTTGGGGGCTGGAAAAAAAATGTATGGTATATGTGTGCAGGGAGGGGGGCTGGAAAAAGATAGATGGTGTGTGTGTGTGTGTGTGTGTGCAAAGGGGGTCTGGAAAAAAGTTGTATAATCCCCTTTTAAATTGAGTCTGTAAATTTCCTCAGAGGATTACTAGATTGGTGTAGAACTCTCCAGATTTTCTGGGGGGAGGGAGAACAACATGGAGGGGAGAGGGAAAGCCCAGCCCAGAGGGAGGTTTTGAAAGGAGTAGGTGTATCATATTAGGAGCGGAGTTGAAAGGTGATAAAAGTGATGAGATTAGTGAGCACATGGTCTTTGGTTGCCTTCACCCCCGCCAGGACCTGGAGAGGAGGTGTCCTGGATAGGCCCAATAACCCAAGATTGAATTCAGAGGAGGTTTTTACCAACAAAAGTATTAACTGGATTGTGAGGAGTGCTCCGGGTAAGTAGAAAGAGTTAACTCAGCCTAGGAGCAGAACAGGAAAGAGCCTGTTTGGTGCCAGAGGTGCAGCTCATGGAAGTGCATCTCTGGAGGAGGGACAGACAGGGAAGTCTAGTCCTGAGTGGGTCTGGCAATTAGACTCAGTAACTCCTAAAGGCTTAAATAAGGATTTAGAACTTAAACATTTTCTTTGATGTATATCCCTGTGATAACAATGGTTTACCTTCAAATTCGACATATATGGTCCTTTTTAGTTCTGGTTCCTTTTTATTATCCTCTTATTATTTTATTTTTATCTATTTTTTCACATGGATATTTTACTTATTTCTCCTTTTGTTATTTTTATTTTTATTTTTGATTTATTTTTTGATTTTATTATTTTTTCATTTTTGCATCATTATATTTTTTTTTACATTTTTCCAAATTTTCATTTATCATCATTTATTTTTGCATATTGTTATTATCTTTTTTACATTTTTATTATTTGTATTTATTCACTAATTCTTTTCATCATTATTTCAATTTTTATTTTATTTTTAATTTTCAGTTTTCATTATTAATATTTTTATTTTTCATATTTTTTGGCTGTCACCACTCATCAATTTGATGTGAGTCATTTACTCTCCGTATACTATTGGCTACATTATTTTACTATTGGCTTCATTGTATTTTATTTAGTATGACTTCACTGTGCATACATCTCTAATCATTTACAATGACATACAGATGCAATTTCATTTTTAGTTTTCATTACACATATTTTTATCTTTCATATATTTTTTGGCTGTCACCAATTATTAAATTGGTGTGAGTTGTTTACTCTCTATATACCATTGGCTACATTATATTTTACCATTGGCTACTCAGTATGTCTGCACTGTGCATACATCTCTAATCATTTATAACGACATACAGCTGCAATTTATACTGCCTTGAAGTATATACGAGACGGTCCATTTTATTTTATTTTTCTCATTTTCATTTATAGCCTGATGCTTGCCACATTATTTTATTTTATTCATATTTCTATAGTTCGCCGTTTGACTACTTTGCCACGTACATGCTTCCATTTGAATTAGATAATTAATAAAGCTTTTGCACCTCCCTTTCAAACAGCAGTGCCTTGCGCATTTATGATCCGTTCGGATAAGCATTAGTAGCACGACTTTGGTCTGCACACGTCATTAATTAACTCGGTTGGTTTGAAACGTCATCTTGTTATCTTTTAAATGGCAGAGCTCTTCGCTACCAACGGCTTTCACAGACTCTAATGTCTATGTTCCGTTCGGACAGCACCAGCGGTAAGGTTTTAATCTTTGTTTTTGAGGCGCCCGTTGGCTTTATAGCATATACACACGTGTGCAGATATATGGTGAGATATGGATGTATAGCAGTCAGATCGTTATTTCTATTTCATTTTGTCCTTAATAGTTTCATGCCTCTTTTTTATATTTATGTTTTTTTATGTACTCTGGCCTGCACCATTCAGTTGAGAGCTCAAGGGGAAGTGTATCATATGACTTCACCGACAGGTCCACTTTTGCGTTTAGATGGCCGGCTATTTCAAAAAAAATTTCACTTTTTCTACTTCAGTATTCTACCATGGGGAATTACATTCTAGTACCCGTGTCAGACATTTTTTACATTAATCACTATCCTTCGATAATTGTTTTCTTTCTTATACGGTAATCTTTTCCGTCTCTCCGCAGTGCTGTTGCATTGTTAGCAATAAATCACAGACAACAGTCTAATTTGGTACATTATTTTTGTGGCCAGCCAGTAGGGCCATAGACATCTGTAGCGCATATGCTGTCAGCCATTTTAGATTGGATTATATTTTAACTCTTTCCTTGGATTTGTTTTCTCTCTAAGCAATTCAAAAGCAGTTGCATTTGTCATTTTTCATTATCCTATCTTTATACATTTTTCATTTTCATTTTCTACTGCCATTTTTCAATAACCCTCACTTTTATTCTATTCAGATTGTCTCATTTCATGATTTGTCTCATTTTGTGATTATTTTTGGAGAAACACCCGTATATGTCAATTTGAAGGTATGACATATTTCAAACAAATATTCACGCATATTGATGTAATTATTGTCACTATTTATTTTGTTTTTAATATTTAGTTTACATATCATTTCAAAATATATATATATTATATTTTTTTGGATCAATCAACATTTCCATACTCGTAGCTATACGTCCTCATTTTTTAATCTATAACAAACAATGTTTATGTATTTAGTGGGAGGCGGGGATAGTGCTAGGCAGACTTATACAGTCTGTGCCAGAGCTGGTGGTGGGAGGCGGGGCTGGTGGTTGGGAGGTGGGGATAGTGCTGGGCAGACTTATACGGTCTATGCCAGAGCTGATGGTGGGAGGCGGAGCTGGTGGTTGGGGGGCGGGGATAGTGCTGGGCAGACTTATACGGTCTGTGCCCTGAAAAAGACAGGTACAAATCAAGGTAAGGTATACACAAAAAGTGGCACATATGAGTTTATCTTGTTGGGCAGACTGGATGGACCGTGCAGGTCTTTTTCTGCCGTCATCTACTATGTTACTATTTCTGCCTTTATTGCCATTCAGAATAAATTCAAATGTTGAACCCTCATGTCATATGTAATTTCATTTGTTTTTGAAATGGTTTGTAATAATATATGTTTTTAATATTTTAATTCAATTGATATTTCCATACTCGCAGCCATACGTCCTCAATTTCTTAATTCATAATAAACGTCTATGTATTTATATGCATCTGGTTATAACATTATTACATTCATAAGTCTCTTTGCCTCTATTATGTATTTCTGCCTTTATTGCTATTCAGATTATTTTAAGTGTTGAACCCTCATGTGATAAATTATTTTGAAATGGTTTGTGATACTATTTGTTTTTAATATTTTAATGTTATTATTGCACACTATATATATAATTTTTATACATATTTTTATATGTTTGATTATATTATATATATGTTTTATCTTATTTTATTTTAGACCCCTGAAGAAGGCCTTTTCGGCTGAAACACGGACCATGTAGGGTCCCAATAAAATTTCCTTGGTGCTCTTACCATCTGTGGTTTCAGTATGGTCTTTCTGGATTTCTTCCACTTGTTTGGTTGTTTTTAGCTGGATAAAGCCCAGCAGGACAGCTTACCGCTGCAAGCACGGACTTGGATTGTTCTGCCAGAAAGGATGGGTATTGGAAGACTGGTGGTACTATAAATATGTACATACTGTAGGATTTATTAAGAGAATCAATTAAGTAGTTAACATTTACACCAAGAGTTTTGGACTGGCGCACAAACCTCTTTCAGCAAAGTAAACTGTTTGGATTTAAAAGGAACAGTTTGATATTAAGAATGTATGAAGTTTAGCTATCTGCCTGTTGCAACGTTCCAGTAAAGTTTGTTTTGCATAAAATACAAATCCTGGAGTTGAGAGTTTCTTTGGAATGAGAGTGAAGTTATTTTTCTCTCAGTCTGAAAGAGAAATAATATAAAGTGTGACTTACAACTCTATGGCCTACCAGGATCAAGCCCAGCTCAGTAAGAATAAACATTTTTTTTGTGGCACTGGTTTGGGTACTGACTCAAAGAGCTAGCTGAGACCAAGATTACAGGTGGATGGAGTGTGGGGGGCTAGAAAAAGGTGGATGAGATGTGTGTGTGTGCCATGGGAATGGGGTGGAAGTCTGGTATCAGGCAAGTTCCCACCCGGGCAGTTCCCACCCACCAGTTCCCCCCGAGACAATTCCCACCTAGGACAATTCCCCTGGGACAATTCCCACTTAAGGGGGACAATTCCCACCAAGGACTTCCACCCTCTCCCCAGTCATTTCCCACCCTCCCTAGCCTTTTTTTTAACCAACCATAGCTTCTTTCTTGTATCGGGTCCCACAAGTCCTGATGGTGTGTTTTTTTTAACTGCATCTGGAACAGAGAGGTTAGAGCAGTATATGGATGTACACAGAAGACGTATAATAACGGAATAGTAGTAATTTGTTATAAATCATAATCAGTGTGTCATTTTGAAGGTTGAATTAGGTTGAAACCTAGTTTGGGGGGTGTGGGGGGCATTGCCACCCCACACGAACTGCAGTTTGTATTTATCTATTTATTGACTATTTAGATCAGGTTAAACATGAATTAGATTGAAACCTAGTTTGAGGGGGCGTAGGGGGGCATAGGCAGAGTAGTAATTTGTTATAAATTGTAATCAGTATGACATTTTGAGGGGCTGAATTAGGTTGAAACCTAGTATGGGGGTGTGGGGGGATTGCCCCCCCCCCCCCACACACACACACACATATGAACAGCAGTTTGTATTTATCTATTTATTTATTTATTTATTTACTTACTTACTTATTTATGACATTTAGATCCTGGACTAAACATGAATTAAGTTGAAACCTAGTTTGGAGGGTGTGGGTGGCTCCCCCCCCCCCCCATATACAAACTGCATGTCTGGAAGGGGAAAGGGATGTTGGGGGGTGTGAGGGGTACTGGTCCCCCAAATGATCTGGAAGAGAAAAGAGAGGGAAATTACTTGTCCTAGTGTGTTTTGTATTTTGGGGGTTATGGGTAGGAATTCTCCTCCCTGGTATGATGGGAATTGGTTCAGTGGGAATTGTCTTAGGTGGGAATTGGTCGGTGGGAACTGACCTAGAACTAGAGGTCTGCATGAAAGTGCCTGGGTAACGGCATTGCAGGTGGGGGTGGGGTGGTATTTCATGTTTGGAGGAGATGTCAGCCCTTATTATAGAGGAATTCTGTACAAAAAAATTACAAATAAAGGAGCCCTTTTACTAAGGCACGGTAGGTCTAATGCGGGCCTACCGCACCCTAAAAGAGCACAACTGCAGGATGTGTTGAGGTGTCCCATGGCAGTTTTCTACTTAGCATGCACTAATCCTGCACTGGGCACAGAATAGGCATGCCTGCACTAATTGGGTAGTGCAGGCACATTACTGCGCGCTAGCCGATTAGCACGGGAGTCCTTACTGCCACCTAAATAGGTGGTGGTAAGGGTTCCCACGGTAATAGCCATGCACTAACAGGGAAATTAGTTTGTGGCCATTACAAAAAATATAGAAAGGCAGTCATTTTACCTCCATGCAGATAGCTAAACCCGCATGCTAACAACAGAGCTGGACACTTTTTAGCTCAATTTGGTAAAAGGACCCCAGGGTGTGCAGAATTTTCAGTTTTTTTGCACATAATTTTTAAATTGTTTTTGCATTGAATTCCCCCTGGAGTATAAATGTTAAGTTTCCACTGCTTCTGCACACTCTTATCCTTTTATAGCTTGTCAGAGGAGATCCACCGAGCCCTACTGTTGGTTTTATAGGGCTCCCCTATCTCCTGCTGCTTTTTTTTTTTTTCGTTGTTGTGCTTCCTTCTGGTTTTTATGATTTTTGCTAGTAAACTTTGAATGCATGTTATTTGTGGCTATAAAGATAACACAATGTTTAAAATGTTAAATACTGAACATTAAACACAATATTAATTCTCATTTGTTAAATTATAAAATATACCGGGGGGAGGGATGTCGATTACCACCGGGAATGCATTCCCCCCCCCCCCCCCCCCCCCCCAGTAGAAAATAGAAAAATATTTTCTACTGCAGGAAACAGCGTGCACCAACTTCAACATTACTGCCTGGTGGGTGTGATAACCAGTTGATAAGAGTCGATTTAACACGTGCTACACGCGTGCTAGCCCTACCACCGCATTCTAAAAGGTGTTCCTTATAAAAGATTATTACTGCATTCTATTTATTACAGTACAGTTTTGCAGCTCTTTGTCAATTCTTACTATTTGTTTTGGAAAAATGTTTAAGATATATTTGTTTAAAAAATCTTTTTTAATATTCTCATTGTTACCTTATTGCTCACAGAATATTTCCTGTGGTTTGTTATACGCTTTGAACCTAATTGGGAATCAGCAGAATGCAAATATCACATTACATTGGATCGAAATGAATGCATATGAGGCCATTAAGTATGCCGCACCGATGCACAAAACAAAAACATGGCCTCTAACACACGGTTGTTCCACAAATGTTTTCCCCAGGTCCAGTGCTGATGTAGCTTGACCTGGCCTCCCTACCGGTTAGTCTTTTGCACTGGCACTCTCCCTGGGACCCCTACTGGACCTGACTGACTCTCCTTCCCTACCTCCATCCTTACTTTAAATAACATCCCTGGTGTCTAGGGCATCTCCCACCCATTACCCCTCCCTCCCCTGACTAAAAATAAAATTCCCTGATGTCTAGAGCATTCCCCATCCATTCCCCCTTCTCTCCCTCAAGTAAAACAAAACAAATTCTCTGATGCCCACTTGCTTCTGCCTCCAGTGCTGTCATCCTCAAAATGGCAGCACCCTACCCTGCAGGATGCATTCTGGGATTTTCCATTTATTTTTATAATATATGCTCTATTACGTATTGTATTGACATTGTAAGTAGTATATTATGCCATACTTTGTATTGTTATTTGAATATTTTTACTGCTGTAATTGTCTATTGCTCATGTTTGATTTATTCTTACTGTACACCACCTTGAGTGAATTCCTTCAAAAAGGCAGTAAATAAATCATAATAAATAAATAAACTAAATATATACAATCACAAATGAACTTCCCTGTAATAGCTTATAGTGAAATATGTTTTATATGTAAGTGTGTCTAGATCACTGTCCCCAATTTCGTGTTTCAATCACAAATGAAAACATTGTGACATGTGAAAACAATACATCTACTACAAACTATCAGAAAATAATAAAGCTACGGAAATATACATTTAAATTTTCAACCACAACATAAAAGTATTCAAGATTACAAAAAAGAATAATAAGGAAATAATCCTTAGGGGCCCTTTTAGCATGCTGCACTAAACAGTAGCCTGTGCTATTAGCATGTGAGTTTCCCACACGCTGAGGCCACCTTTTAATGAAAGGGTAAAATGGCCGATGGCCGAGCTTTATATATTGGCAATAATGGCCATGTGTTAATTTTTCCATTAGTGCATTGCCATTAGCAAGTGAGCCCTTAATGACATCCATTTTCTAGGTGATAAGGGCTCACGTGCTAATGTGTTAGTTTGCGGCAATGCCCACATGCTTACCCATTAGCGCCAAACATACCCATTCTCCACGGTAGGTGTTTTTAACTTGCAGTATGCATTTGTTAGTGCCTACCACAATTTAATAAAAGGGCCCCTAAATTAAAAAAAAAAAAAAAAAATTCTCACTACTGCCACCCTCAGTGCATTGTGGAATAGATACTTGAATGCTCACCTCTTCCCTAGACACCAGAAATTCAACCAGTTGTTTAGGTTCAAAAAACACATATGACTTATCTCCTCCAAAATAACACAAGAACAAGGAAATATCAATATAAATTTCAGACCTAATGTCTAGACTCTGGACTGCAATACCAGAAATTCCTGGCATCACTTCTGAGTAATTCTGGATAAATCTGGAAAAACGTTTTTTGAACCAAAAAGCTTTTTTGATCTATCGCACCAAAATAAGACATAAGAACTAAAGTTCAGTCCAGTTCCAAAGCAAATGTTGCTAATAAGGTGGTCCCCTGGGTCCACCAACCTTCTCCTGTAAAAAAGCAGAGTCAGAATTTACTGAGAGAGACAAATATTGAGCCCTTACCACGGCTGCTAAGGACTCTTGGTACTTGAAAATCTCTCACATATATTTGCACAACATATCATTAGCGCTATTAAAGGAGATTTGTGACAGTTTAGGAACCTTAAAGTGTTCATCCGAGTTTGATTTTCCAAATGTTCCAGCCTGGGGGGGGCGTGTCTCAAGATGGCTGCATGTTGAGAGCTCTTGGTGGAACTCTCCCGTAGTTTGCTGAAATTACCTCTTTATCTGCAAAAGAAAAATGCCTCATACTAAGCGTAAGGGGAAGCTTAAGGCAGTTTCCTCGACTGCCGGGACATCCTCACCTATTCAGCAAACGATAGAGAAGTACACCTTGAAGCCACCTACCTTAGTTTCCGAGAGGGGCCCTGCGTTCCCCGTTGGTGAAGACTCCCTCGGGGATTTGGGGCTTGAAATTTCACTCTCCCCTCCGGATTTTCATCCACCGCCGCTCCCCGAAGAGTGTATCTCCGGGCGCGACCGACTTGACCCGGAAGTGGTTGAAGACATGGAAGCGACTCGAGGAGCAGGAGAGACAACGTCGGAAGGAGACCCGATACCGAGAGAATATCAGGTAGAGCAAAGCGCTCCAATGAGGAAATCGGCTGCGGTGACCCTCGAGAGCATTTGGGCGGCTCTGCTGAGGGTGGACGCTACGGTGGCCAATTCGGCAAAAGAGATACAAGATCTTGTAAGTACTGTTGAAAACCTTTCCTTTTCATTTAACACCGCGAAACAAGAAACTAAAGAACAATTAGGAGCTCTTAAGCAGGACGTTGCTAAACTAAATGAAGTTACAATTGTAAAAGATAACACTTCCATGCAACGTAGGTTAGAGATGATGGAAAATTACAATCGGAGGCTCAATTTAAGAACAAATGTTCCAGCCTTCTATGCATATACACTTTATCCTTCTTCAAGCCAAGTTAACATTAGTTTCTTGAAGTTCTTTAATCTTATCATCCAGCCAGAAAACCTATCTTAGAAGCAGTAACTATATATTTTTTTTAATGTCACCTTTCCAATCGCAGCTCAGGCACTGACAGGAAGGTGACTATTTCTCAATGAGCTATCAATTGCTGCCACGATTTTAATGTGGTAATAGTTTGCATTCCCATTGCATACAGCAGCTCTACCGCGAGATTTCCTACATCATCCTCTTGGTTCTGTATAGAAATGTGTTGTACCATCCCTTTATCAGATATGTGGCTGGACCCAAAGCTCTTAAGATTTTTATCACTGTTTGGTCTTTCTCAGGTTTCCTAAAATGGTAATTGGAAAACCTCTAAAAGATAAATAGTTCTTGCCAGTATTAACTGCTATCTATTTCATTGTAACTTGTATTCCATTTAGTCTGTTGGCAGCTATTGCTTCAGGCTTATACACTACGTTCAACACTATCTCTCAGGGACTGGATTTCTTTCTTTCTTATAGCTGAGTGTCTCATTGCCTTCTGCCTCACACTATAGCATAGACTAGAAATTGAAAATTTTAACTTGTCAATCAAAATAGCACATTTCCTTATAGACATCCTATAAGGAATATAGAAAAGCATTTGGTAGTGATGTGTTGTCATTTAATTTTGAACTAGCTCTCACCAGTACTTATGCTCATGGGAATCCTCTTAACATATCACTCATTTTTCCCTCTGCAACTTACTCCCAGTCACTCATCTGTTCTCATTTTCTCACTTTCTGTAATCCTTGTCACTTTCTTACTCTAGCTTATTCTGTAACACATTCTCCATCTTCATCCCCCATCACTCACTGTCTCCCCTCTGTAATCCAGTCAGTGACTTTGTTCTCCCTGTAGTCTTCTCTGTCACTCACTCACCCTCTCACCCTCACCCCTGTGATTCATTCAGTGATCCACCTATAAAACTCTTTAGCCATTCACACAACCCAAGCCCCCTCTTCAGGACCAGATTTAAGACTGTGGCCCCCATAGGCAAGGCTGAAGAATAAGGTAGATTATATTTTATTAAAACTTGCTAGACCATAGCTACCAAGGCAGTACAGAGCAGTGTACAAATTAAAAATATGAAAAGGAAAGGAACTGCATTAAAAAACAGGACAGTGAGCAATCACACAAAGAGGATAGAGACAGAAAAGAAGACCCATATGTAAGACGGTTTGTTGCTAATGTACCCAATCAATCCAGTCAGGGCCACTGGGGGGAGGCAAGATTCCCTATCCCTGCCTCCAAGGGGGGGCCTGGCACCAGGGTCTCCTGTGTGTTGGGATCTGGGTGATTGGGTCCTGGCACACAGCAGCAGGTCAGTAATAGACCGAGGGAGTAGTAGATGCAGGAAGGTAAGGGGGCAGGGGAACGGCGACCAGAGTGGGGGCAGTGGCAGCTGTGGCCTGAGTTGGTGGGCGTTGCCGACTGTGGCGTCCTTGCCCCAGGCCCTGCTCTGTGTCTTGGTGGCCCTGAATCCAGTAACTATGATTCTCCAAAAGCCTGCCTAAAGAGCCTGGCCTTAAAATTTTTAAAGGATGATTCAGAACTAAGTGAGAGTGGGAGGTTATTCCAAACATGGGGTGAAAGGAAGAAAAACTCAGTGTCTAGTTGTCTCATAGTGAGCGACCTTAGGACTGGGAAAAACAAGATGATGGTCATTAAGTGAATGGAGGGTCCGAGGGAGTAAGGGAAGCAAGGAAATCTAGATGGTGAAGCCTGAGAGCCTTGAAGGTGCATATTGGTATCTTAAAAAATGATGCATTGTTCAATGGGCAACCAGTGATGCTGTTTTAGAAGAGGAGTGGAGTAATGTGAACGGCGAGCATGACAAGGTAGCCTAATTAAAGTATTCTGGAGAGTTTGTAGATTTTTCAGTGATGAGTTAGGTAAACCTGCATAGTGTTAATCTGGTTGTGAGCCCTTGAGCCCAGGCCGAGGCCTAGAATAGGTGTTAGGCCAAGGCCGGGGTGGACCGAGCAGGCGCTATACACTACCCCAGCTACCAAGTCCTGCACACACACGCAGCAACCAACTTGCACCTCCAGAAAAGGGAAGATAGGACATTCAGGCGGACCTCACGGCCGATCGGGAACCCATTTACTCAGAATGCAAGCATGCGTAGGGTTACCATATGGCTCCAGAAAAAGGAGGACGGATTGAGCCAGCCGGGTTTTACTTCCATTGCTTTCAATGGAAGTAATTGAGCCAGCCGGGTTTTACGTCCATTGCTTTCAATGGAAAGCAATGGAAGTAAAACCCGGCTGGCTCAATCCGTCCTCCTTTTTCTGGAGCCATATGGTAACCCTAAGCATGCGGGCCTCACGGCCTAACCGGAACCGACTCATACGTAGGGAGGGGAAAAAGAGGAAAAATGAGGAGGTCTCTATGAGAACTAAAGCACCGGCACACACAGAAATACATCAAGCAGTACCCCACGGCACACAAAGGAAATGAGGGACTGTGAAATAAAGATACTGTAAGCAGAGACTCTCAGCGGACAGGAGAGGGAAAAGTCAGCAAAACGGAGTGCAGTGCCTAACACATCCCCAGCACAGAAATGAACAGTGCTCAGCAATACAGAGGATAATTACAGTAAAGAAAGGACTGACAGACAACTGCCAGAAGCAGTGAAACTCTGCAGACAAAAGGTTAAACCAAGCTCAAACATAAAGCTGCCAGAGGCAGGGACACTGCAAACAACGGGTTAATTGGAGTACAGGGAAAGAGCAAACAAACAACCCCCACGGGGAGAAACAAAGAGGCATATTTTCAAAGCACTTTGGGAGGCTAAGTTCCATAGGCTTCTATGGAACTTTGGGAGGCTAAGTGCTTTGAAAATGAGCCTCAAAGGGTCCCAAGCCTGCTACAAGGGCAGGGCATACAAATCAGAATACAAACACAGCAACAAAGGGTAACTCCGAAGGAAGGGGAACCAAACAAGCAAACTGGATTGGAACGAGGTAGGAACTCACCACACAGCACCACAGCCAAACAGAGAATCCCAGGTGCAGCGAAAGAGGTAATTAGACACACACTAGAAGCAGCAGGCAAACAGAGACAGAGGAACAGAAACTGCAGGCAAGATCAGGAGTAATCAAACCCCACTAAAGCACAGAGCAAATAGCTCAGACAGAGTGCAGGTAAGGCTTCAGCAGAACAGGAATAACGCCAAAGCAGGGGTTGTAGGGAAAGGTAAGCTTAAGTAGATCAGAGTGACATCAGCTCAGCCGCTGACGGACCAATCAGGAGCAATTCCAAGCATTCCCCTGTCTGACTAGCAGAATTCTAACAGAATCATAACACATAGACAATGTCACAGTAATCAAGATGGCTGGTGAAAAGCAAGATAATAAAGGCATGGAAGCTATCATGGTTGAAAAAATGACATATGGCATAGAGTTGGAGAAAGAGGAGAAAAGAGATTTTAGATAGGTGCGATATTTGTGGCTTAAAGGAGCGGGAAGAGTCCCAGATAATCCCAAGATAGCGAAAGTTGGTGACTGGGGTGACTTAAGTTCTAAACAAAGTGAGCGGATAGGGTGGGGTGGGGGGGGGGGGGGTTAGAGGACCAGAGAACCAACAAGCAACGGTTTTGTCATACAGTGAAGGAAGTTTCTCTCAGAGATAAAATAGCAGGATAGAGGACAGTTCAAAGACAAAGGGCAAAGGGAACAATTAGCAGAAAGACCACACTGCACTAAAGCATTAAATAGAAGAAAAAGAAGTAAATTTATTATAAATAAAAAAATAACCTGCAGTAAGTGCAAAGCCTGAGCAGTAAGTGCAGGATCGCGTGCAAACGCCCGCAGTATCAGGTATGTAACATGCTGAGCATCTACTGACAATAAATAAATAAGAGATGAGGCAGTGGTGCACATCCCCTTCCACATCCTGCCCCATGATTCAATGCCCTCAGTCACCCCCCCCCCCCCCAACTGAACCTGATCACACCCCCGAACCATCAATCCTCACATACATAGTAACAGCACTCAATCTCTCCCCCCTTCCACATATAATCTGACCCCTCTGACAGCCCCCTTGAAAGGCCGATCCCCCCAACACACCAAGCCTGTCTTCTGCAATAAACCCTGTCTAGCCCTCCTCTCTCCTCCCTCCATCTTACCCACAGAGTTTCTGTGGTAGGTCAGCCTCCAGCTGGTTGAGCAGGTGTACTGTTGTCTCTTTATCAAATCTGAAATTGCACAGGCATAGTTCATCTGTGTCATGTCCATGAACATTTGTTCTAGGTCTGTATATCTTCTACACAGGGGCCCTCCTACTTCTCTCCAGCAAAACGGTGTAAACAGGAGCAATACCTCGCTACCACTCATGCTTGTCTTCACCACCACCAGCCAGATATGGCACAGGGACACACACAGGTCAAAAGAAATACCTTCTTTCCATTCTAGTCGCTATATATAGCAGGTATAAATGTGGGCTCGTACTTTTGGTGAGACACTTGTGTACTACATCATATGCATGTACTTCCCGGTCCTATCCAGTGAATGCCCATTCTCCATGCCAATATGCCCCTTTTCTAGGTGCATACCATGATTTATATGCTCATACATTTTTCTCCTTTATAGGAACACACTTAGCATGTTTATTTTTTATTTTATTTTTCAGCACTTGAGGCAACTATGCAGTTTATAATTTCTATTACAGGTACTTTGCACTGTCCCTAGTGGGCTCACAATCTAATTTATATATTGTACCTGGGGCAACAGAGGGCTAAGTGACTTGCCTAGAGCTGCAGAGGGAATTGAACCTGGTTCCCCAGGATCTCAACCTACTGGCAACTGTCAGGCAGCAGTGGGAATTGAACCCCATTCCACAGGTCCGCAACCTGCTGCACTAACTATTAGGCCACTCCTCCACTCCCTGCTGTTTGGGCGTCTATCTGATATTTGTTAAGTGTGCACTTGAGTCACAAGTCTGTAAGTGGGTGCCTTTTTTTAGGATCCCTGATGCAGCATGGTGAGTGCCTGTTCAATAATATCCAGATTCTATTATAGAATACTAATGTAACCTGGCATCAGTATGCCTTCAATTTAGGCGGTACAAGGGGGTTGACATCACAGAATACCGGGTCATAGATATTGAAATAACACCTCGATCATGGACACACCACTTTCTAATCAAATTTTCTCTGACTACCTGAAACAAATGATACCTCCTAGAGTTTGGAAGGAGATCAGAAACAAGAAAAAGCTGACTGCTGAGAATTTCATAGAGGCATGGACTGCACCACTAAAAAAGGTCTTATGTCCCACTCACAAACACTTATCTTGGTTCTCTCCACAACTTTGAACCCTTAAACGTGAAGGATGGAAACTGGAAAGGAGAAGGTGTAAATGTCACCTGGATGAGGACAGACTGAACTCTAGGAAACACATGACCAAGTACTACCAAGCCTTAACAGCAGCCAAAAACATTTCTCTTAATGTATTGAACAGGCTGGTAATTCAACCAGGCAGCTTGTTCAGCACAGTAAACAGGCTACTGCAAGCTCCACAACAGATGATTTACAGGCACTTTCACCTAGAGGGGAATAATCGAACGGCGCCGGCAAAATACATGGCCGGCGATGTATTTTTGCGGTGCCGTAAACAGCTGGCCAGACCCGTATTTTCGAAAAAAATGGCCTGCCATTTTTTGTTTCGATAATATGGTTCCGGCCAGCCAAATGCCTTGGATTTGGCCGGGGTTTGAGATGGGCGGCTTCATTTTTTAGCGATAATGGAAAATTATGTCGGCCATCTCAAACCCCGGCCAAATCCAAGGCATTTGGCCGTGGGAGGAGCCAGCATTTTTAGTGCACTGGCCCCCCTGACATGGCAGGTCACCAACCAGGCTCCTAGGGGTCACTGCGGTGGACTTCAGAAAAGCTCCCACCTGCATAGCTCCCTTACTTTGGGAGCTGAGCCCCCCAACCCCCCCCCCAAAAACCCACTACCCACAAATGTACTGCACCCACTAAAACTGCTCCAGGGACCTGCATACAGCCTCTAGGACTTATTGCTGCTGTATAACTTTGGCACACCAGTTCACACCTGAAGACTAATCTCTCTGAAAAAGTCCTTTCTTGAAATAAGCACGTTTACTCACAGTTAACTGCAGATCAGAGGTTGTGCCCCACTGGCAAAGAGTCCACTGGTACTAAGATTAGCAGTAGGTCAGAGCTGGCACAATGGTGTACAATGCCCTCTTTCAGCACCATTCAAGCTAAGAACTAAGTTCTCTAACGTGGGTAACACAGGAAAGGGAACAAAAACTGGCTTACAAAAATGGCCACTGCCACTCCTCGGCAGTGGCCCAAGAGCTCACAAACCTAGGTTCCTGCTGTGTATACGTGACACTCTGGTTGTCATGGCATTTCTTTAAGGAGGTTTTTTGTTTGCATGGCTTACCAGAGACCATTGTCTCTGATCATGAAGTCCAGCTCACGTCCAAATTCTGGCAGAACCTTTGTGGAACTCTGCAGATTAAGTTACATTTTTCATCGGGCTATCATACTCAGACCAATGGCCAGAAAGAGAGCATAAAAAAGATATTAAAATCCTTCTTGCGTAGCTACGTCTCATCTCAGCACGATAACTGGTCTCAGATGCTACCACATCAGCAAGTCCTCTGGCACTTCACCATTCCAAATTGTGTTTGGGCAACACCCAAGGATACCCTTGTCCATTCCCCAAACACCTAAGGTACCTGCTGCTAAGGCCACAGTTGAGTCTTTCGCTAACCTTTGGAGGAATACATGGGAATTATTGGTCTGGGCCACTGAGAGGTACAAGAGCTAGGCAGATAAGAAGAGACATCTTGCTCCTCAACTCAGTCCAGGGGATCCTGTCTGGTTATGAACTCAGAACCACGCCTTAAGACCCCATCCACCCAGTTTTCTGCCTGATTTATTAGGCCATATCCTATTGTCCATGAAGCTATACTATTAATTCACAATACATTTCACATGTCTCTTCTTAAACCCCTCATCCTGAAATGGAACAGCAGAACCCCTCCAGCACTGGGCCCCATAGCTCTGGACCCAGATACTGAGTATGAAGTTCAGGATATCCTCAACTCTAAGATAGTACGAGGCAAGCTCTAGTATCTAATTGCCTGGAAGGGTTATAGACCTGAAGAAAACTCCTGGGAACCTGGCCTTCATGTTTTGTTATCTATTCCTCCCATCTGCAGCCCAAGGGCCTACCTACCATGGTGTGATACTTGCCCAGAGTCATAAGGAGCTGCAGTGGGAATTGAACCTAGTTCCCCTAGTTCTTAGGCTATTGCACTAACCATTAGGCTACTCCCCATAGAGCCAAAGTGGCAGACATTGGGCCTAGATTGGAGCCACAGGCATTTAGGCTTGCTAGGGTGCAGGAGTAAATGTTAGCACATACATGCACATTTTATAGACATGTATAAATTGTGCCTGGGCCCTCATTCTGCCCAAACTCCACCCCAAACATGCATACCTTTATGTTCATAACCCATGGAGTAATTTTTAGCAGTCCTTCTACACATGTAAAACAGGCTTTTATGTGCAAAAAAAACTTTGTAAAATTGCCCCCCAAAAAGCACAATATTTCCCTTTGCTTGATTGAACTTGAGAGATTTCAATTTGATTTCTGATTTATTATTTTGTTTTGGGTAGCTGACATTCTTGGGTTATATTTCTTTTGAAACATGAAAGGAAATGAAAAAGACAGAGCAGTGCAGTGATCTAAAGTCCTGTATTTCAGCTTGGAGATATGAATGCACCACACTTGTCACGCATAAACAAAATCTAATAGCTTCAGTTCTGGGCAGAAGGCTGTTTACGCTGCCTTTTTCTATTATATGATTCAGACTTCCTGCAGATCTTAAATTATAAATATGAATGACAGATATACTGTACAACCTCTCCAAGTGGTTTGGCAGATTTTGAACATGTTTAAAAAGATACAGAATATCTCTGCTCAGGGATATGGCATTTAAATCCTTACATTTCAGACTCTGACAACCAAAATTTGAAATATGAACGGCTTATTTTACATAGTTGTCACCAACCTGCCTGTTAGTGTTGTGTTCAAATTGGAAAAACACAAGGCTCAAAGATAAAAATGTGCCTATAGTGGGTACTTTATTTGCAGCATCTCCAGTGAAAGTATAGAAAGGAAATTAACTTTTTCAATTTTGAAAAGATGACGTGAGAAAAAGCATCCCTTGGTTTCATATTGAATCTAGAGCAAAGTTTTTTAATGGGGAAGGAAGGGAGGCCTGTCCCTTTGGGCTTCCGGTTTATTTGGAATATGAGGCTGAGATTCAGCTCCCAATCCTATTCATTTGCAACTACTTGGGGACTTGCATATCTACTCCCAAAATACTGTATCATTGCAGTGATGTTCCTTGGCTGAGGACCAGGCATCAGAATTTTTCTGGACACTGGGTGGCACTATTGAGCAATAACTGGAACACCCCTCCCCTCCCTCCACCCCAATCTCAGGGGCTGTGAATACCACCTGGCTGGCTCAGAAAGTAGAAGACCTGAACTTAGAATCAAACCCAGGTCCTTCATATCACAGTGCTTAGCACAGCCATTGAGACAATCCCTACTGTAGAGATGTCATGTTTGCATCAATATACAATAAATTTAGGGGATAATATTCATCCTTCAGTGATCAGAATTTTTAAACACCAGCCACCAGATATTCAGTGCCAGGCCATAGTTGGTGATATTCAGACCAGTACCTGGATAACTATAGGACAGCCTTTTTTTCTGTCCTAACTTTATCCAGGTAGTTAGCTACCAGTTTAGTGGACTGAATATCACCACTAACCAGGTAACTTCTGGCTCCATTTTAGCTTTGGGCCCGGACCATCCTGGTACCATCCCCAGATAGTGCTAAGATGGTCTGTCTGGATTTTTCTTTTTTTGTTGGCCATTCCTCTCCCTATGCACCCAAACATCCTTCTAGCATTTCACTGTCACCTTTTCTGTTTGACCACCTTAAAATCATCTATATCAAAATACTTGGGACACACTATATATAATATTTTTTTAATAAACAATACTGGGAAAACATTCAATATCAAAATATACTCTACCCAGGTTCTATGTGGCTGGTGTAGGACGATGTATGTATATACTTCTGGCCACAGTATATTTTTTTCTCCAAGTGTATTATACCTTGAGCATTCTGCTTAGTGTGTGCCAACACATAGGAAATAATGTCTCCCCAGAGGATGACCTTGGCTGTCTCCCAGAAAAGGCCCGGAGTGTTAATATGGGTTGAGTAAAAATCTACAAATTCTAACCATTTTTGCTGTAGGTATTGTTTAAACTGCACATCTTCTTATAAATATGCTGGAAAATGCCAACCCCCCCCCCCCCCCCCCCCCCCCCATATCCCATGTATCAGGGCCCAAAATCTACCCAGATCATAGAGTGATCCGAGATCCATGGAGAGCCAATTTCAGCTACCACCACCTTGGCAAAGACAGTATGGGACAACAATATATAATTTAATCTGGATAGAGTGCCATGGACCCTGGATAAGTGTGTGTAATCTCACTCTGTGGAGTGGAGCAATCTCCAGGAGTCTACCAGGTCCAAAGAAGAGCACAGGTAAGGGAGGCCTCAATCCACCCTCACACTCAAACATGACTCTGCTGCCAACTTATCCAAAGTAGGTTCCATGACCTGGTTGAAATCACCAGCTAAGAGCAAAGGCATGAACATATCTCATATACATAACTGGACTATACACTTTAAAAAAGCATGCTCATATACATTAGGTGTGTATACAGCCAAGAGACATAACGCCTGACAGTACAGAAAAATGGAATAAAATATATCATAGCAATCTTTCAGAATAGTTTTTATTGCGCATTGCAAGGTTTTCCGCAACAGAACTGCCACTTCTGTTCTCTTGCTAGGAGAGGAAGAGTAGTACACTCCACTCACCCAACCAACCCCTGGCAAGTTTCTGATGTTCAGAGTCCTTCAATTTATTATCCTGAAGACCTACAGTATCAGCCTGTTGTCTAATAGTATAATAATTTTACTATGCTTGACAGGCAATGTAACGCCCCACACATTCCAAGAGAGAATCCTAATTCCTCCCTTAGTCATCCAGGCTACCACAAAGAGGCACTCAGGCAAGCGAAAGTTACTCACCAAAAACTTACCCAGGGTGCCCAGCCCTCACCCCAGGACATATAGCAGCCAAAATTACAACATATACAGACAGCTTCTGGGTTTGCAAAACACAAAAACATACAATTCAAAAGAAAAAAAATCATAGTCCCTCAATATACCAGAGCCTCATCCCTAGTTTCCACTCAGTGACACAAATAAATAAAATATCCCCAACATCCTCCTACCCACCCCCATTCCCCACCAACACCCAACCCCAAGAACACAAGCAACAGAAAATAAGCCAACATATCATACACTATACGCAGAGAGATGTGGCAGACCACGTCATTGATACTATCCAGGGCCCTACTACTACTACTATTTATCATTTCTATAGCGCTACAAGGCATACGCAGCGCTGTACACCATACACAAAAAGACAGTCCCTGCTCAAAGAGCTTACAATCTAGATAAGACAGGTAAACAGACAGAACAATTAATGGTAAGGGAATAAATAGGTGAGGTTAAAGGACAGGGCAAGAGAGTAGTGGTTAGGAGTCAAAAGCAGTGGTAAAGAGGTGGGTTTTAAGTTTGGACTTGAAAACGGTCAAAGACGGGGCTAGACGCACAGGCTTGGGAAGACTATTCCAGGCGTGAGGTGCAGCAAGACAAAAGGAATGGATCCTACTGCCAAAAGTCTGCAGCCCAAAGACCACATCTAATGGGCTGGGGTCATAGTCTGCTAGTGAAGAGAGTTGAGAAAGGTCATATGCAACAGAAGCATAATCCAGTATACTATCGCCATATGTTCATGCTACTGCCCAACTGTTAGTATTCAGCTGGTTGATAAAATCTTTTGCCTCAGAGGCCGAGGAATAGACATGCCACTTTCCTGTATGATAAATCTTCAGTATAGCAGGACACAAGAACATAAAGTGCACTTTACGCTCAGAGAGTGTGGCACAAAGCAGGTAAATCTGCTTCCTCTTTTCCAATAAAGCTGCTGAATAATCTTGGGAGAAGCATACAGGAACTCCATCACATTGCAAAGTGTATCTACAAGTTTTGTAGATTTTTCAAGTTTCTACTTTGTGCACATAGTTGTGGAACTTTGCAATCACGATTCTCGGGCGAACCACTCCATTCTGCTATCTGCCAATACAGCGTGCATGCTCCAAGCGTGCTGGGCCCAAGCCCACACAGCAGCAATGATTTCTCAAGCCAGCTTTCCATCTCTTCAAGTAAATGATGTTCCAGAATCAATTCTGGAATACCAAAGAACCAGATAGTTCCTTGTCTGGATCGGTTCTCAAGGTCTTCTAATTTTTCAGCTTGGGAGCGCATCAAGTCTTGAAGAGAGCGTAGGTCTGAGGCTGCCTCATGCGTACCATCCTCAAGGTCAGAGACCCATGTTTCTAGCTCTGTGGTTCTCTTATTTGTATCTGTTAAAAGTGTTTCCAAGCAACTGATCTGGCTCAAAAGGTTTTCCAGATGAGGGCCCAAGGTTTGCTCCATGGCATTTTGCAACTCGGTCAGCGCCGTCTCTGTAAACTGCAAGACAGCCCCCACAGTAGGAGCTGCCATCTTATCATCCATCTACTTACCTCATTCACGTTCCTTCCGCAGCATTTTCACAGACATACCATGTGCTGAATGCTCTACGAATTTGTCCATATACTCCCCCCACCGTCTGATAAATGTCTCTAGTTGAGAGGAAACCCAACACTTGAAAATTGCTGTCAAATTTAGCAGGGGGCCCTGCAGCAAGTCAGACTGATGTCTTGCCATGCTCACAGCATCACGTGGCCTATGGATACTCTTCTTAATATCAAATATCAAAGAAGAGTACAGTAATATACAAGTAATCCTATCGTTGTCCTCATGGGAATTATGTCTTAACAACTACTGATGCTGAGCATATAACGCTTGTTTATAAGCTCTCCTTATAACTCTCACATGATACCCTCGTTGTTGAAATCTTAGAACCATAATACAAGCTTGACTTTTATATTCTTGCACTGTGGTACACAAATCCATTGTCTGGAGGTCAAGGATGGTAACTTTGATAGTGTAACAGAGTATTGCAGTTAGTCTCCTTCCTAAAGATGGTAGTCTGAAACTCTCCAGAATGAAATACTATATATACAGTGGTGGAAATAAGTATTTGATCCCTTGCTGATTTTGTAAGTGTGCCCACTGACAAAGACATGAGCAGCCCATAATTGAAGGGTAGGTTATTGGTAACAGTGAGAGATAGCACATCACAAATTAAATCCGGAAAATCACATTGTGGAAAGTATATGAATTTATTTGCATTCTGCAGAGGGAAATAAGTATTTAATCCCTCTGGCAAACAAGACCTAATACTTGGTGGCAAAACCCTTGTTGGCAAGCACAGCGGTCAGACGTCTTCTGTAGTTGATGATGAGGTTTGCACACATGTCAGGAGGAATTTTGGTCCACTCCTCTTTGCAGATCATCTCTAAATCATTAAGAGTTCTGGGCTGTCGCTTGGCAACTCGCAGCTTCAGCTCCCTCCATAAGTTTTCAATGGGATTAAGGTCTGGTGACTGGCTAGGCCACTCCATGACCCTAATGTGCTTCTTCCTGAGCCACTCCTTTGTTGCCTTGGCTGTATGTTTTGGGTCATTGTCGTGCTGGAAGACCCAGCCACGACCCATTTTTAAGGCCCTGGCGGAGGGAAGGAGGTTGTCACTCAGAATTGTACGGTACATGGCCCCATCCATTCTCCCATTGATGCGGTGAAGTAGTCCTGTGCCCTTAGCAGAGAAACACCCCCAAAACATAACATTTCCACCTCCATGCTTGACAGTGGGGACGGTGTTCTTTGGGTCATAGGCAGCATTTCTCTTCCTCCAAACACGGCGAGTTGAGTTCATGCCAAAGAGCTCAATTTTTGTCTCATCTGACCACAGCACCTTCTCCCAATCACTCTCGGCATCATCCAAGTGTTCACTGGCAAACTTCAGACGGGCCGTCACATGTGCCTTCCGGAGCAGGGGGACCTTGCGGGCACTGCAGGATTGCAATCCGTTATGTCGTAATGTGTTACCAATGGTTTTCGTGGTGACAGTGGTCCCAGCTGCCTTGAGATCATTGACAAGTTCCCCCCTTGTAGTTGTAGGCTGATTTCTAACCTTCCTCATGATCAAGGATACCCCACGAGGTGAGATTTTGCGTGGAGCCCCAGATCTTTGTCGATTGACAGTCATTTTGTACTTCTTCCATTTTCTTACTATGGCACCAACAGTTGTCTCCTTCTCGCCCAGCGTCTTACTGATGGTTTTGTAGCCCATTCCAGCCTTGTGCAGGTGTATGATCTTGTCCCTGACATCCTTAGACAGCTCCTTGCTCTTGGCCATTTTGTAGAGGTTAGAGTCTGACTGATTCACTGAGTCTGTGGACAGGTGTCTTTCATACAGGTGACCATTGCCGACAGCTGTCTGTCATGCAGGTAACGAGTTGATTTGGAGCATCTACCTGGTCTGTAGGGGCCAGATCTCTTACTGGTTGGTGGGGGATCAAATACTTATTTCCCTCTGCAGAATGCAAATAAATTCATATACTTTCCACAATGTGATTTTCCGGATTTAATTTGTGATGTGCTATCTCTCACTGTTACCAATAACCTACCCTTCAATTATGGGCTGCTCATGTCTTTGTCAGTGGGCACACTTACAAAATCAGCAAGGGATCAAATACTTATTTCCACCACTGTATATATATATATATATATATATATATATATCCAAAAATGGAACTGCATGTTGATGAAAATAAGCTGTAAACTTAATGTTGGGGTCACAACTGTTCAAGTCACTAGGAGGGTGAGTGAGCCCTTAGGCCATAGCCAGATTGAGACTGCCTAGCCAACCAAACAATTATCTAGACCCTGGTTGGCAGCAGGTGAATCACTGTAGAGTAGAAATTGCAAGTCTGAATGAGGCAAGATCTGGTGGGCTGGAGTCACTCCCACAGGGACCCCCCGATAAATGGAACAGTGGAGATGCTAGAGCTGAAGATCAGACTGGGCTGAAGGTGATCTGGCACCAGGGCTGGACTGAAGATACACAGGAGACAAGGCTGGACTGGAGGCAAGCTGAAGACAAGGCCGGACAGGAGCACTGGAGCCCTTACCAAGTCACACAAAGAGACCTGTTGTGACGACAAAGGGTGAATGTCCACAAACAATAACAAGCAGACCAGCTTGTAGAAAACGTTATTTTACAACTACCCGATGTAGTCATGTTCGCCAAAAGGCTACGTCAGGGGTTTACAACACACTGTTGAACCATTCAGACATTAAAAACAAACTTTCACTTACAAATTAATTCTAAAAATATAACTTAAATTAACATAAATATCAACATGCATAGTAAAATCATATTATCACATGCAAGCATTGTATCAACATTGTGCAATGACTATTGAAATGATAAATCCATTTAAAAATCCTAAAAACATGAACAGGGGTAAAAAAAAAAAAAAAAAAAGAGCAGTCTGTTTATGTAGCAGCTACATAGGGTGTCGCCAATCCTGCAATAAATTTCCCAGCATGCCCTAGCAGTGGTATCACCCCCCTCCCAGGGGTCTGACCATTTCCTTAAGTACCAGACATTGTTAAATTGCCTAAGCTGGTTTCAGTCTACCAAAAACTCAGCTATGGTGACAGGAAATCATTCCTTATAAAACCACACAATGATTTTACCCTCATTGTTGAAATCTTTGAGCCACAATACAAGCTTGACTTTTATATTCTTGCACTTGCACTATAGTACACAATCTCCTTTGTCTGGAGGTTGAGGATGGTAACAATGATAGTGTGTGTGTGTATATATGTATATATATATATATATTATAATGTTTTTAGCACAAAACCACACTGCAGCCCTCAAATTTACACTGCCATTTTACCTAGAATACCATAAATCATCCTGAAGCCGGAGATGACACATGTTCTATTTTGAGACAGAACAGATAATGTGCAGCCTCTCATCTAGTACTGCAGCTCTTTGTAGTACAGTGGGAGAAAAATGCAGTAGGCAAAAAATGCTATTTGTAATGTGAGGTGAGTGGCCAATAAGACAATTCCTGTTATAGCACTACTATAAAGTCCAGTTGAAGGCATTCACTTACACCCTTTCCCTCCCCCCCACCCACCCACCCACTCTAATTTTACTACTATGGTTCATTATGAGTTGGATTCACTCACATTTCTTTTGATGGAAGGGTGGTACATAGCAGGGCATATTCAGTTTGTACTGATAAAAATATTCAGCAAAGTTTCACAAAATATATCTATACCAGCTAGCAGGAGGGGTTGCTTCAAACACTTCATTAATGCTCTCATCTCTGCCTGTTTCTTACAGTTTTTTTACTAATGTAAGTAGGCTGTAGCCACTATTTGTATCAGCTCAGGCAACTACTGCCACTGAGGTAACCCATAATTTTTTGTAGGAGGTGATTTTAAACACATTTAGATCTTCATTTATATACTCTGGGCCCGATATTCAGCCAGAAGGGCAGCGTGTTTGCTATCCGCCGCTGGTGTTAAACCTGTATATTCAATGTTGGGTCACATGCGATGACTGGCATTGAATATCCGGGTTAATTTGGTTGCTAAAAAGTTAACCGGCTATGCCGATATTCAGCACTAGACAGTTAATTTTTTAGCAGTCAAAGATAAGCCTGCTATATAAGCACCCTATTTTGACTGCTCAACATAGCCAGTTTGGTGCTGTGTGGCCTCCATCTTGGGATCTGCCCTATTTTTTGGCTTGTGGCTGACTTAAGGTTCCATGCCCCCTTTACTATTTGGACTCCCACAAACGATTTTTTTAAGCACTGGATTGGGAACAGTAGATAGCTGTGAGGAATATCTGTATTTTCTATGCATTCTGTTGGTTAAATGCATTCATTGTATGAGATGTTCTGTTTAAAAGAAAATCTCAATATAAATTGCTTTGAAAATATATACACTTGTTGGAATTTGGACAATGACTACAACTACTGTTAACATTTTTATCCTCTACAATTCAATCCACTTGTTCATTTTTAGTAGCACTAAATTCTGAAAATGGCTGTCACTCATGCAGGTGCGTTTGTGAATCATTATTAAACCATCACAGCTAAAAAGGCGTTCAACGGCTGCACTGGCAGGAAGTGGAGTCTGATAAATAGTTCCTTCAGATCAGGCCAGGCTACACTACTACCGATGTTGTCTTTCTGGGTCTGCAGGTATTGATCAAGGAAATCTTTGTCTGAAACACTTGGAGGGGCATTTTCGAAAGAAATGTCCAAGTTGCAATTTAGACGTCTTTGTAAAACGTTGAAACCCAGGAGCAGGAAAAACTGTATTTTCGAAACAAGGTGGACGTCCATCTTTCGTTTCAAAAATACCAAGGACGTCCTTGGACTTGGACGTCCCTAGAGATGGACGTCTTTGACTTTAGGTGATTTTCGAAACCAAAGATGTCCATGTCAAAAACGTCCAAATGCAAGCCATTTAGACGTGGGAGGAACCAGCATTTGTAGTGCACTGGTCCCCCTGACATGCCAGGACACCAACCGGGCATGCTAGGGGGCACTGCAGTGGACTTCATAAAATGCTCCCAGGAACATAGCTCCTTTACCTTGTGTGCTGAGCCCCCCCAAACCCCACTACCCACAACTGTACACCACTACCATAGGTCTTACGGGTGAAGGTGGGCACCTAGATGTGGGTTTGTGGTGGGTTTTGGAGAGCGCGCTGTTTCCTCCACAAATGTAACAGATGGGGGGGGGTATGGGCCTGGGTCTGCCTGTCTATAGTGCACTGCAGTACCCACTAAAACTGCTCCTGGGACCTGCATGCTCTGTCATGGACCTGAGTATGACATCTGAGGTGGCAAGACATTTTTAAAGATGTTTTTTGAGGGTGGGGGGGGGGTTACTGACCACTGGGAGAGTAACGGGAGGTCATCCCCAATTCCCTCCGGTGGTCATCTGGTCATGTCAGGCACCTTTTTGTGCCTTATTTGTAAAAAAACCACATCAGGGTGAAAATGTCCAAGTGTTTGTCAGGGACGTCCTTGCTTTTTTCGATTATGGGTCAAAGACGTCCAAGTGTTAGGCACACCCAAGTCCTGCCTTCGCTACGCCTCCGACAGGCCCCCTTGAAATTTGGACATCCTTGCAATGGACTGCAGTTGGAGACATCCAAAATCGGGTGTGAATTATACCATCTCTGTGAGGACGTCCATCTTCCGATTTATGTCGAAAGATGGATGCTCTTCTCTTTTGAAAATGAGCCTGTTAGCTTCCTTATAGCAAAGGATGCTTATCATCATCGTTGTCACTATTATCAAATTGAAACCCAGTCCAGTCACCAGGGTTAGGAGGACTTAAGAGACTGGTACTCAATGTGGTTCCGGTTCTGTCAGCTCATCCACTCAGGAACCACATGACATAGAGAGGATTAAGAATAACTGGAGCATTTATTAAACTGGATAACTGATAATTTCACTGCATTGATTTTAATACAGTCCAGGGTTTAACTCATAATTGCTTTTTAAGATGATCACAAGCAATAGTCTTTTCTGTGTTAACACATGTGCAAAACCCTTATGCCTATCCTGTGGCCTGATTGAACCCCAGAGCGGATTTCACTCTCCCGATGTACTTCAATACCATCTGGGCTAGATTCCTTATAACTGTCTTTTCCCTTTGGGTTGCCACCCCAAAAGTCTTACGTCAGCCATGGGTAGACTGCATTCCACCAAAGCCCTGGTTACAGCTGGACTCCCCAATCCGCCGAGTTTCTCGCTCCTCAAATGGTTGATGCAATGTGACCGCTTACTGGGTTTGGCACTACAGGACCCCCTTAGTTGCGATGGGTCACCTGGCAGGGGGATATAGGTAGCTCAGACCTCATGCAACCAAAGACAATTCACTGCTCAAGCTACTCCTTTTTATAATCTCTCAACTCCTCCAGGGTCCTCCAATCACTCCCCTAATGACTTGCTGCCCAGGGCTCACTCTATCATAATTCTTAAACAAACCAAGGGCTACAAAATGATGTGAAGCTATATCAAGGAGGTGTCTGATTTGTTGAAGACCCTTGTCAAAAGTGCTCTGACTGTCTGTCCACCCTGTGCAAAACTTGGGATGCAGGCTTGCTGCTGCAATTGCTTCTGAATCATCAAATAGATCAGAGAAGCATTGCTAAATTGCATTTATGAGGGCAGTCACAAGAGGCTTGCAAGTTGTTGATGATGCTTTCTTGTCATTGAGTGTCTGATGAAGCCTGGTAATGATTGACAGTAAGTAGGACATTAACATCTTCTTTTCTGACCGCAGAATGCTCAAAGATTGAGCAACAAGTTTCATTACATAGTAGCATAGTAGATGACGGCAGAAAAAGACCTGCACGGTCCATCCAGTCTGCCCAACAAGATAAACTCATATGTGCTACTTTTTGTGTATACCCTACTTTGATTTGTACCTGTCCTCTTCAGGGCACAGACCGTATAAGTCTGCCCAGCACTATCCCCGCCTCCCACCACCAGCCCCGCCTCCCACCACCGGCTCTGGCACAGACCGTATAAGTCTGCCCAGCACTATCCCCACCTCCCAACCACCAGCCCCGCTTCCCACCACCGGCTCTGCCACCCAATCTCGGCTAAGTTCCTGAGGATCCATTCCTTCTGAACAGGATTCCTTTATGTTTATCCCACGCATGTTTGAATTCCGTTACTGTTTTCATTTCCATCACCTCCCACAGGAGGGCATTCCAAGCATCCACTACTCTCTGCGTGAAAAAATACTTCCTGACATTTTTCTTGAGTCTGCCTCCCTTCAATCTCATTTCATCTCGTTCTACTGCCTTCGCATCTCTGGAAAAGGTTCGTTTGCGGATTAATACCTTTCAAATATTTGAACGTCTGTATCATATCACCCCTGTTTCTCCTTTCCTCCAGAATATACATGTTTAGGTCCGCAAGTCTTTCCTCATATGTCTTGTAACACAAATCCCATACCATTCTCGTAGCTTTTCTTTGCACCGCTTCAATTCTTTTTACATCCTTAGCAAGATACGGCCTCCAAAACTGAATACAATGCTCCAGGTGGGGCCTCACCAACGACTTATACAGGGGCATCAACACCCCCTTTCTTCTGCTGGTCACACCTCTCTCTATACAGCCTACCAACCTTCTAGCTACGGCCACCGCTTTGTCACACTGTTTTGTCGCCTTCAAATCCTCAGATATTATCACCCCAAGATCCCTCTCCCCCATCTGTACCTATCAGAATCTCAAAGAAAAATAATCAACCAAGAAAGTCAACTCACCTGCAGTCAGTCTTGGACCTTCCAGTTTTGTGCAAACAGCATCGAATCTATCTTCACCATGCTGATGGGCCAATCAAACAAGTCTCTCAAATGCCAGGTATACAGAGTTCTGTAATGTCTGGGCCCAATCCAAATGAATTAGTTAGTTCATCAGTAGCCAATGTAGATTGTCCATATTTATTACAGTTCTTGACATTTGGCAAAAGCTCTCTGAGGTATTTTCTTGTAGCCCAAATCACTTTCAGTTTTCTCAGCATCAGGTTTAATATATGGCAGGCACATCGCTGATGACGAGGAAGCTCGCAGACATGGAGTTGAAAGTTCCACAGACATCCAATTCCTCAATTTCTTTGCCATCTAATTTATCACTTGTATCTTCATCTTCATTATCATCATCTTACTCAGACTGTCCAAATACAGAGAAGGCTTTCACAAAATTGGAGCCATTGTCTATTGTTGGCAAACTCTATATGAATGTCTTCTAGAACTGTTGCTAGAACATCAAACGCCAGACAAGCAGACTATCTCTATAAAGACTTTTATCAATCCAGTGGATAGTCACTCCAATGTAAGATTTTCCATGGGATGACCAGCAATCTATTGTGGGTGGGACCATAGCTACACCCCTGCCTCAGATCTGTGTGAAGAGGAAGAGGGGGGAGGAAAATTGAGTTCTTCAGCCACCAGGTTACTTATAACAAAACCAAATTGTAATGAATCAGAAGTTCTTAAACTTTTTGCAGGTAATACTCAGTTACAAGTAAAAGTGCTCTGTCTTATCAAGCACATAGTAACATAGTAAGTGATGGCAGATAAAGACCTGTACGGTCCATGCAGTCTACCCAACAAGATAAACTCATTTTACTTGATATGCAATACTTTTATATGTATACATGAATTTGATCTATCCTTGCCATGCTCAGGGCACAGACCGTATAAGTCTGCCCAGCACTCTTCTTGTACTAAAAGTTCTAAAGCTAACGTCGAAGCCCCTTAAAATTTACACTCAAGCCCATCCCTATCTATTCAGTCACAATCAGGGCATGGACCGAAGTCTGCCCAGCACCGGTTTTGCTTCCCAATTACCAGCATCACCAAAAAGTACTGAAATGTTTACTAAAGTATTGTAATACTCTACTTTTACCTCATTACTATAAAACACAGTAAACCAGTAGTCTAAAACCTCTGCCAGAGCACAAACAAAATAACAGGAGTGAAAAACAAAAGAAAAGAACAGATATTTGAGGTGCAATCGCACCTCAAATATTGTGTACAGTTTTGGTCACAGCATCTCAAAAAAGATATAGTGGAAGTAGAAAAAGTACAGAGAAGGGCAGCGAAAATTATAAAATGGATGGGATGACTTCCCTATCAGGAAAGGCTTAAGATGCTAGGGCTCTTCAGCTTGGAGAAGAGATGGCTGAGGAGAGATAAGACAGAAGTCTATGAAATACTGACTGAAGAGGAAAGGGTAGATCTGAATCATTTGTTATTCAAAAATACAAGTGCTAGGGGGGCAAGAAATGGAGCTACTAGTTAATTTAAAAAATATTGGTGAAAATATTTCTTCATTCAATATGTAATTAAACTCTGGAATTTATTGCCAGAGAATGTGGTAAAAGCAGTTAGCATAGCAGGGTTTAAAAAGGGTTTAGTCAAGTTCTTAACAGAAAAGTCCATAAGCCATTATAAAGATGGACTTTGAAAACACCACTCTTATTTCTTAGATAAGTAGCATAAAATTTATTTTAATCTTTTGGGATCCAGCCAGGTACTTGTGATCTGGATTGGCCACCATTGGAAACAGAATACTGAGCTTGATGGACCATCGATCTGTCCCAGTATGGCAATGCTTATGTTCTTAAGATTTTATGATGGTCTTAAGGTAGCAAAGGAGTGTAATAGGTTGGTGGCCGAAGCCAGAGTTGTAGTAAGTTGCATATGGAAAGACACGAACAATAGATAAAAAGAAAGTAGATGACAACTGTAATACTGTATGTAGTTCTGGAGGCTATTCCCCTGAAAGAATATAGACAGGCTGGAGGAAGTCCAGGGAAAATGATGCAATGTCTACTCTGACCCAAAAGAAAAGAGAGTATTTCAGTAAAACCCTGGAATCATCCCAGAGTAAGATCTCGGCATAGCCAGAATTAATAGTGGCAAATCTATCCAGAAGCAATCTCACCTCATCTCAAATGTCTGTACTATAAAAGGGATTCTCCTATGCTTCTCAGCAACCCTTTGATTTGTTTTCAATTTAGAGTGCATCTTGAGAGATTTAGAGGGGCATAATCGAACGGCGCCGGCAAAATACATGGCCAGCGATGTATTTTGGCGGCATCGCAAACAGCTGGCCAGACCCGTATTTTCAAAAAAGATGGCCGGCCATCTTTTGTTTCGACAATATGGTTCCGGCCAGCCAAATGCCTTGGATTTGGCCGGGGTTGGAGATGGCCGGCTTCGTTTTTTAGCGATAATGGAAAGTTATGTCGGCTATCTCAAACCCCGGCCAAATCCAAGGCATTTGGCCGTGGGAGGAGCCAGCATTTTTAGTGCAGTGGCCCCCCTGACATGCCAGGACACCAACCAGCCACCCTAGGGGTCACTGCAGTGGACTTCAGAAAAGCTCCCTCGTGCATAGCTCCCTCACTTTAGGAGCTGAGCCCCCCACCCCCACCCCCCAAACCCACTACCCACAAATGTACTGCACCCACTAAAATTGCTCCAGGGACCTACAAACAGCCTCTAGGACTTATTGCTGCTGTATAACTTTGGCACACCAGTTCACACCTGAAGACTAATCTCTCTGAAAAAGTCCTTTCTTGAAATAAGCACATTTACTCACAGTTAACTGCAGATCAGAGGTTTTGCTCCACTGGCAAAGAGTCACCTGGTACTAAGATTAGCAGTAGGTCAGAGCTGGCACAATGGTGTACAATGCCCTCTTTCAGCACCATTCAAGGTAAGAACTACGTTCTCTAACGTGGGTAACACAGGAAAGGGAGCTAAAACTGGGTTACAAAAATGGCCACTACCGCATGGACTACAACAGGAAATAAAACAGGGCACACTCTGACCTGGTTGGCAGGGGGGAAAAGCACCATGGGAGTAGAGCCCAGTACCCTACACCCAACACAAATCATTGGTAATGTGACTCTGCAGGGCACCTAACAGAAAAGATGTCACACTCACCCGAGAGCCACATCGCAACCAGGGAAAGGCTCTCAGAGGATACAACACATTCTGCTGTCATGGAGGTGGGTATGGCATTTGAGGCTGGCATACAGGCTGGCAAAAAAGGTTTTTAGTTTTATTTTTTTTAGTTTGGGAGGGGGTTGGTGACCACTGGGGAAGTATGGGGAGGTCATCCCCCATTCCCTCCAGTGGTCATCTGGTCAGTTGGGGCACCTTTTTGAGGCTTGGTGGTGAAAATAAAAGGACCAAGTAAAGCCGGCGAAATACTGCTTAACGCCGCTTTTTTTCCATTATCGGCGAAAGCCGGCCATCTGGTAGCCACGCCCATGCCCATGTCCCGTCTTCGCTAATCTACCGACACACCCCCTTGAACTTTTGCCGGTGAAGCGACAGGAAAGCGGCGATGCTGTCAAAAAAGCAGCTTTCCATTATACCGATTTCGCCGCTTTTCCGAAATTGCCGGCCATCTCCCGATTTATGTCGGGAAATGGCCGGCAATCACTTTCGAAAATAAGCTGGTTAGCGGCATCTCAAAATTTGAATACATGTTTTTTAATGAACATACACAGACAGGAAGACAAACATCAATAGTCATGAATCCATCTAAATTGAACCATCCAGGTACTCTACACCCTTTTTGTTAACATTTAAATATTTAATTAGGCATGAGGTAGTGAGATTAGAAATAAAAGAAGCTTTTATTCATCTGATATGACAGTAGAAGAAAAAGTGCAATGAGAGGATTGATTTCAGATCAGACAATAGTTATTAAAAGAACTGACAAGGAGCTTTCAGAATAAGTAGCAGAATTATGAGACAAATTTCAGATGATAGCTCTTATTTTAAAAAATTGCTATTAGATCCTTTAAAGAAAATTCAAGCATATAGTAAGAAACCCACTTTTAGAAGATAATTTTACAAACCACTTTGATGAGCTAAAACACTGATTTGCATGCTAAATGGCCACTCATTAAATTAGGTCATGGCTAAAACTACATATGGTACAAGCTGGCGTGTACTTATACAGGGGCATCCTCAGGGGCAGAGTTGAGTGGCGCAGAGGCAGAGTTGCAAGTTGTGCATGTACTTTATAAAATATATACTTTATAAAATATGTACTTACATTTACACCTGATCTTGAGCAGGCATAATGTCCGTGCCTTCAATCTAGGTGGAATTTGTGCTAGTATTTTATAAAGACACAGAAGGTGCTCACGTGTCTTTGGGGTTCATTTTCAAAACAGAAAAATGTTTTAAAAGTGGCATAAACCGGCAGATGGATGTTTTGCTCGCCAAAACATCCAAATTGGTACATTTGAAACCCATTTTCCAGACATTTTTCTATGCTGTTCATCTGCAATGTATCCAAACCTCAAGGGGGCATGTCAGAGGTGTTAAGGGTGGGATTTGGGCATTCTTAAGGCTTGGACACTTTTCAACCATAATGGAACAAAATGAAAACATCCAGGACTAAGGCTAAGATGTTTTAAGCTAGACCTGTTTGAATAATGACTATGCCACAAAAATGTGCCCTAAATGGCCAGATGACCACTGGAGAAATAAAGGAATGATCTCCCCTTACTCCCCCAGTGGTCACTGACCCCCTCCAACCCCTCAAAGATGTGAAAGAAACAGTACATACCAGCCTCTATGACATCCTAAGATATTATAGCCAGTCCTATTACAGCAGCAAGCAGGTCCCTGGAATAGTCTAGTGGCTGGTGCAGTGAGTGCACTGTGAAGAAGGGGACCCAGGCCAATAATCCACTCCAACTGTTACACTTGTGATGGAAAGTGTGAGCCCTCCAAAACCCTACAAAAACCTACTGAATCCAAATATAGGTGACACCTGCAGCTATAAGTGCTATTATAGTGGTGTACAGTTGGATACAGTAGGTTTTTGGTTGGTTTTGGAGGGCTCACTATATAATATAAGGGAGCAACAGTGAGATGTGTACCTGGGAGCTTTTAGGTGAAGTCCACTGCAGTGGTCCCTAGGGTACCCCACTGCTCCGCTAGGATGTCTGTGTGGCCAGCCCACTAAGAATGCTGGCTCCTCCTACATTCCAATGGTTTGATTTTGTGTTTTTCACTTGGACTTTTTTTTTTTTTCAAAAATGGACCAAAAAGATAAATGCGCAGAGCACAAAAACATCTAGCATGTGGCCACCTTAAAAAAAAAACCATAGATGTTTTGCTGTTTCAAAAATCGCTAAATTTGCTATTCGGATTCTGGACATTTTGAGCAGACTTAGAAGCCATATCAAAAATGCCCCCCCCCCCCCCCCCACATCAAAAAGGCAAAAAATATGTTCTTTCCTGCACTATTAACCTAGGCCAGTAGTTCCCAAACTGTGGGGCAGGACCCCAAATGGAGTCACATCAGTTGATGGGGGGGGGGGGGGGGGTCACAGAAACAGGGCTGCTTTCCTTCCCTATGGATCTCCACTGTGACCTATGCCCAATAGTTGCAATCAGCGTGCGGACTGTGAGTCAATGAATTTTCACAGGCCCTACTCTCTCATCTCGTCGGGACTTCCTGTTAGATGGAAACCCTTGCAGAATATTGGTGTCTTTGACTGCACACTGATATACAGGGTCCTGTGCGGACTACTGCTGCTTTCATGCAAGTTGGGGAGGGAGGGCAGAGGAAGCAGATGAGGAAGAGGAGGGGAGGGGGAAATAGTTCTGCAATTTTTTCATTATCATTTGGAGGTCACGTGAATTGTACATTACATTACAGCACAATTTATATTCCACTGTCAACCCGTCAGTTCTAATCAGATTACAATTTGAAGAAGCTGGACAATTACCAGGAACAGAGAATGGTAGTAATAAATGAGTGTCCTATTAGGCATAACTCAGAAACTAATATAACAACAGTACTAAAAACAATATAATACAATACTTTAAATTATCATTCTCTACCCATTCAGGACACAATTTCTTAAATAATTGTGTCTTGAGGCTGCTTCTGAATTGCATGTAATCTACTGCAGATAATAAGAGACCTAAAACCTCTTTGCTGCTTGAAATGAGAGAAGATTATGAATAAATTTAAGTCTCTTTTTGTTTTTCAAAGGAGGATAGGCAAATAACTTAGGATTCCTAATAGATTTAATAGAGATCTTGAGGAAATAGTGATTGAATAAGTATGATGGCACAGTGTCAAAAATAGTTAGACAGAAATTTGAAAAGAACACTAGCATATACTTGAAACCAATGGGGTTTTTATATAATAAGATAATAAACAATTATATTTATTCAACGAGTAGATTAATCGTAAAGCAGTGTTTTGAATAGTTTGGAGCTTTTTAAATACTTGCTTAGAGCAACCCAAATAAACGATGTTACAGTAATCTAGAAGGTTTATAACAAGAGATTGCATGAATAGATGGAGATTTCACATAATGAAAAAGGCCCTCTGAGTTAAAGTATTAATCTGCATTTGCAATGTTAATCTAGAATCAAGAAAAACTCTCAAAATTTTGATGGTAGAAGAAAAAGTGTAAGTTATCTGATTTATTTATTTATTTGTGACATTTGTATCCTACATTTTCCCAAACAAGCTCAGGTTCAATGTAGTTAGCATTAAACATTTGTAATAGTACCTTACAGCTTGTAAACAGGTGTAGTAGATGTATAAATTATATTAGGAATCAACATCACTAGTTGTAAATAACATGAGTAAGGTATACCATAGACATAGAGTACTCGTGTTGGTAAGGGATTAATGGTTTTGGTAAAGAATTCTATATCTTTGTACCTTGATAAGTGAAGCCTGCATTGTGAATTGATTTGTAATGGAGTTCCTTGCAACTTGGGAAGTGAAGGGTGAGATAACAATTAGAATGGAGCTGAGAAATTATTATATTTGGATGACTATACATTGGTGCCTTTTTTGCATCTAGCATTCATTCCCATATTACACATTGTAATTACTCAATCTTCATTTATTTTATTACTACTTAATGTATACTATCCCCCATCACTTTCTGTAGCATTAATCACAAAAGTAGAGGAGTATACTAATAGTTAGTGTAGCAGACTTTGATCCAAGCATCCTGGGCTTGATTCCCACTGCAGCTCCTTGTGACCCTGGGCAAATCACTTACCCTTCCATTGCCTCAGATGCAAAAAACCAGGATTGTGAGCCCTCTGGGGACAGAGATAGGACCTGCTTATAATTGGATTGTAAGCCGCATTGAACCTGAACTCTGGGATAATATGGGCTACAAATGTCATGATAAATAAGTTGTTAGCTACATTGAACCTGATCTATTGGGATACATGAAATAAATAATTCTTAGACATAGGAAAAGCATTTTATAAAGGCAATTCTAACAGAATTTAAAGAAGCCCCCTCCCTGCCCATCTTCAAATCCTTACTCAAAGCCCACCTCTTCACTGTAGCTTTCGGCACATAACCACTTGCCTCTATTCACGAACCTAGTCTGCCCCAATTGATTGACTGCATACTTGTCCTTTAGATTGTAAGCTCCTTTGAGCAGGGACTGTCCTTCTATGTTAAAATTGTACAGCGCTGCATGACCTTGGTAGCGTTTTAGAAATGTTAAGTAGTAGTAAGTAGTAGAATTTATTGGGAATGGCAGGTGGCCTTTAGCATTTCAGGGTACAGTGCTAGATTTTGGTGTGAATGTCCTTGATATGATTGTGTCCTTTCCTATTTTTTTTTTTTTTTGGTTACATTTGTACCCCACGCTTTCCCACTCATGGCAGGCTCAATGCGGCTTACATGGGGCAATGGAGGGTTAAATGACTTGCCCAGAGTCACAAGGAGCTGCCTGTACCAGGAATCGAACTCAGTTCCTCAGTTCCCCAGGACCAAAGTCCACCACCCTAACCACTAGGCCACTCCTCCACTCTTGACCAATGCCATTCCTTTTCTTAACTGTTTTTAATTATCATTGTACATCGCTATGATTTACTTGTTAAAAAACACAAATAAAAAGTTTTAATAAACATAAACAGATTTACATGTAACAAGGTGATAAACCATACAAAATTTGATAAACAAATATACATAGTTTAAAGGTGATTCGTCCATTTATTGGAAGCCAGTGTAACTTAGTCAGGAGATGAGTTGCCTTGGTCACTTCATGTTCCTCTTCTACTAGTGTGTTGCTAATAAGCATAATTTTTTTCCTGCATTGTTTCAATCTATGTGATTGCTTGCAATGTTGTAAAGTATTCAATACATCAGGAGGAGGAGGAGTAGCCCAGTGAGAGAGAGAGAGAGAGAGAGAGAGAGAGAGAGAGAGAGAGAGAGAGAGAGAGAGAGAGAGAGAGAGGAGATGCCATATGACAGGCAGACAGAAAAACAGGAGATTCTGGATGGAGGAGAGAGGAGATACGGGTTGGTGGGGGTGGAATAGGAGAGGCTGCCTGCCTGGGGGGAGGAGATGTCATCTGACAGGGGAGAAAGAGAGAAGATGTCACATGACTGGGAAGAGCAAAAAGAGACAGAGAGGAGATGCTGCAATACTAACAATCCATTATTGGCATTAATTAGCAACATTTTTGATTTGCGTCTTTATCTTGCTAAGTGCAATTCTATAAGGATCCTCTTATAGCGCACAACTCAAAAGAGGGTGTGGCCATGGGAGGAGCATGGGCAGGTCAGGGACATTCACTAGAAATGCACGCAGTACTACTGAATAGCGGGGATCTGCGCATAACTTAAGCATCAAGATTTACATCAGGTTTTAGTTGGTATAAATCCTCATGCCCAACGTAGGGCACGAATCCTGGCACTACACACTATTCGTTAAAGGGCACCTACCCTGGAATGCCCATTGTAGAATACCACTTTATTGCGTGTAATTCTGGACACCACATCTAAGAAAAGATATCGCGGAATTAGAAAAAGTACAGAGAAGCGTAACAAAAATGATTTAGAAGATGAAACTCCTCTCAGATGAGGAAAGGCTAAGGAGGTTGGGGCTCTTCAGCTGAGGGGACATAAAGCAGAGATCTATTAAATGCTGAGTACAGTGAAGCAGGTAGCCTCAAGTTGTTCACGCTTTCAAAAAGTACAAAGACCTGAGCACACATGATTAGGTTACAAAGCAGTACATTTAAAACAAATCAGAGAAAATATTTGTTTCAATTAATGCATAATTAAGGTCTGGAATTCATTGCCAGAAGATCTAGTGAAAGCAGTAAGGGTCTCTTGCTAGTGATTCTCGGCATGGCAAATCCACTACAGCCCATTCAACTTGGATGGACTGTGATGCATTTACACCAACGGAATCACTAGCGCGGTTTAGTCAAAAAGGTCCTTAGTGTAGCTGTGTTTAAAAAGAGATTTGGACAAATTCTTGGAAAAAAAGTCCCTAAATAGTTATTAAGGTAGATCTGAGAAAAACCACTGCTTATCACTGGGGGTAAGCAGCATAGTATATTTGTACTTTTTGAGATCCTGCCAGAGGCTTAGACCTGGATTGGCCACTGTTGGAAATAGTAGGATACAGGGTTTAATGTACCATTGTTCTCACACAGTATGGCAATTCTTGCTTTCAAGTTTGGCAGGCAGGAGTTCCTGATGGAAGAATTGCATTCAGCAGTAGGTCAGCAAATTTATGCTGTTTTTAGAAAATTGTTACTTTTGAGAGATTAATTACACCTTTTTATAACTGTTCCAAAGATTTTATCCTTGAGGTAGCCAGGAACAAAACATGGGTCATGTGTCAGACGCAGTGTCAAAGGTTGATCTTTTTATAAAAAGCAAATTTACTGGAAGAACTGAAAACTAAATATTATGTGTCTAATAAGCTCAGTGCTTAGGTGCAAAATTGAGAAGCCACATAATTGCTATTTTTGAAACATCTTTTTTGCTGTTTACAAAGATTGATTGATTGATTTATAGCACTTATATCCCACATTTTCCCACCCATGGGCAGGCTCAATGTGGCTTACATCAGTCTGAAAGACATACATCAAACAGGCAATAAACAATCAAGTACATTGAAGTTGAAGAGGTTAGGGAGTAATTACAGAGGAGAAGAGAAGGAGAAGGGCAATAGGGTTCAATAAGTCATTATGATAGCTACAGTTTAGGAGTTATGGATACAAGGAGAGACTTTGGCGTAAGCTTTTCCAAATAAATTTGTCTTGAGAGATTTTCTGAAAGTCGAATGATCATGAATAGTTTTTACAGATTTAGATAATTCATTCCACAAATGTGCGCTAATATAGGGAAAGGTGGATGCATAAGTGGTCTTATATTTGGGGCCACAGCATGCTGGGTAATGGAGATTTAAGTGCGAACGAGATGATATGTGAGAATTCCTTGGTGGCAAGCTGATAAGGGTATCCATATAAGCAGGAGCTTCACCATAGAGGATTTTATGCACCAAGGTGCAAACCTTAAAAGTTATTTGGTCCTTGACAGGAAGCCAGTGCAGTTTTTCACAAAGTGGTCTTGAACTTTCAAATCTCGATTTTCCATAGATCAGTCTAGCAGCTGTATTCTGGGCAGTTTTAACTTTTTTTGAAGCATTTCTTTACACCCTCCATATATTCCATTGCAGTAATCAAGTTGGCTTAAAACTAGTGATTGAACTAAATTGCAAAATACTTCTCTAGGGAAAAATGGGTTTATACGTTTTAGTTTCCAGAGAGAGAAGAATACTTTTTTGATGGTGGTGTTTGTTTGCTGCTCTAGTGTTAAGTACTCCTAGTATTTTTAGAGTCTCAGAGATTGGTAGGGCACGCTCAGGAGTGATTAAGGTGGAGGGTTTATACTCGTTATAAAGAGAGGAGAGTTAGCCGAAGCAAGCATGGTGTGCAAACCAATTCTGATTTTGTTGGCTATTTCGCTTAAGTCTTTTTTAAAAGGAATGTAGATTGTGATGTCGTCCGCGTAGACGAATGGTTGAGACCAAGTTTGGAAAAAGCTTTGGCCAGAGGAATCAACATTATGTTGAAGAACGTTGGGGAAAGAGGTGAGCCCTGAGGCATGCCACAGACTGCTTTCCATGGAGGTGATAAATTTGTGTTGGATTTTACTTGGTAAGTTCTTGATGTTAAAAAGCCTTTCAACCATGTAAGTACACTTCTGCTGGTTCGAAAGTAATTGAGAAGCTGTAGTAGGATGTTATGGCTCGCCATGTCAAAAGCACTTGACATGTCGAATTGTAAAAGGAGAATGCTCTTGCCTACAGCTATTTTCTGTTTGAAATTGGACAAGAGTGTGACGAGCACAGTTTCAGTGCTATGGAGCGGGCGGAATTCTGACTGTGAATCACAAAAGTTGAAAGTCAAGCATTGATTCATATACAGTGAGTTACAACTGTGCTCAGCAAAAGCTTTGATCCTCTGCAATGAATTTGTTGAATGAATTTGTTGCTTAAAATTTGATGCATTTACAAGCAATGCAGAAAGTACCATTGATGTGTAATGAGTCTGAACACTGATATTCTAAGAAAACATATATGATTAAATGTCGACTAATTACCTCTAAAAAGTTCTCGTGATCTTCAAAAACTGATATGCCTACAAATAACACAGAAGGCAAAGCCTGAATGAGCTGGCACATTGACGTGTTAAGCTGGTAAAGATAAATAATGCAGAAAGTTATGCAGTAATGGCCTATAATGAGTAATATTAATAATGAGCTTGAATAATTACAGGAGAAACAAAAAGATGCTATGGTGGTTGTTTTAGAAGCTCTATTCTTGTTTTGGATGTCTGAAACCCGGCATTTACCGTAGATGTCCATAATGCATGGACGTCCATATCCCAATTATATAAAACCAAATATAGACACTTAACACTGCAGTATATCCATATGGCAATGGGGTGTTATCTGGGTGTGGTTTGGGCAGGATCAGGGAAGAGTCCAAATATGAACATCCAACTTTGATCACAGAAGGGGAAGGGATGTCCATGCCTAAAAAGATGGACATTATTATTATTTATTGCATTTGTATCCCACATTTTCCCACCTTTTTGGGGGCTCAGTGTGGCTTACAATAAGGTATGAATAATAGAATTACATTTGTTACAACTTGGTTATGGATTACATTGTACAGAGTTGTGCGAGACATTCGAATATCATTAGGAATATAACAATGGGACACCAACATAAAAACATTGGAAGGAGACAATGGGAAGCTAAAAGGGCAGTGTTAGACACAAAGACATATGGTGTACATAGTTCCGTGAATAAATGTATGATTGACTGGATTACGGGATGAGGGAGCAGAAGTGGATGCATACTGCATTGATGATCAGTGAGTATGGACTCTATGTGTTTTGGCTCTTTCTGTAAGTTTGTTCAAACAGGTGAGTCTTCAGTAGTTTACGGAAGGAAGCTAGTTCGTTAATTAATCATTCTTAGGTTGCGCGGTAGTGTATTCCACGACTGCGTGCTAGTGTGGGAAAAGGTTGACACGTGTAGTGTTATTTAGACTTGGTACTTGAAATGTCCAAGTTACAGAAAGGTGCTCTGAGCAGCTGTCCACTGGAGGGATTAAGGCACGAAACCTCCTTAATCCCCCATTGGTTGCTGTCTCTTTTCCTCTCCCCCAAATATGAAACTGCCAAGAAATGCCAGGCCCTATGACAGCTTCAGGTGCTATGGACATTCTTAAAAGAGCACCATGCAGATCTGAGGAGTAGCCTACGGGTGAGTGCAGTGGGTTGAACACTAAGGGACCCAGGTTTGAATCCCACTTCAGATGTTTTAGATTTTTTTTTTAAATTATTGTGAACCCTTCAGGCTTTTGTATTTCAGCAAAGCTTTTGACACGGTTCCCCACAGGAGGCTCTTAAATAAACTGGATGGGCTGAAGATAGGACCCGAAGTGGTGAACTGGATTAGGAACTGGTTGACGGATAGAAGCCAGAGGGTGGTGGTGAATGGAATTCGTTCGGAGGAGGGAAAGGTGAGTAGTGGTGTGCCTCAGGGATCGGTGCTGGGACCGATTCTGTTCAATATATTTGTGAGTGACATTGCCGAAGGGTTAGAAGGTAAAGTTTGCCTATTTGCGGATGATACTAAGATCTGTAACAGAATGGACACCCGGGAGGGAGTGGAAAACATGAAAAAGGATCTGAGGAAGCTAGAAGAATGGTCTAAGGTTTGGCAATTAAAATTCAATGTGAAGAAATGCAAAGTGATGCACTTAGGGAATAGAAATCCTCGGGAGATGTATGTGTTAGGCGGGGAGAATCTGATAGGTACGGACGGGGAGAGTGATCTTGGGGTGATAGTATCTGAGGATCTGAAGGCGACGAAACAGTGTGACAAGGCGGTAGCCGTAGCTAGAAGGTTGTTAGGCTGTATAGAGAGAGGTGTGACCAGCAGAAGAAAGGAGGTGTTGATGCCCCTGTTTAAGTCGTTGGTGAGGCCCCACCTAGAGTATTGTGTTCAGTTTTGGAGGCCATACCTTGCGAAGGATGTAAAAATTGAAGAATTGAAGCAGTGCAAAGAAAAGCTACGAGAATGGTAAGGGATTTGTGTTACAAGACGTATGAGGAGAGACTTGATGACCTGAACATGTATACTCTGGAAGAAAGGAGAAACAGGGGTGATATGATACAGACGTTCAAATATTTGAAAAGTATTAATCCGCAAACAAACCTTTTCCGGAGGTGCGAAGGCGGTAGAACGAGAGGACATGAAATGAGATTGAAGGGGGGCAGACTCAAGAAAAATGTCAGGAAGTATTTTTTCACGGAAAGAGTAGTGGATGCTTGGAATGCCCTCCCGCGGGAGGTGGTGGAAATGAAAACGTTAACAGAATTCAAACACGCGTGGGATAAACATAAAGGTATCCTGTTCAGAAGGAATGGATCCTAAGGAGCTTAGCCGAGATTGGGTGGCAGAGCCGGTGGTGGGAGGCGGGGATAGTGCTAGGCAGACTTATACGGTCTGTGCCCTGAAGAGGATAGGTACAAATCAAAGTAGGGTATACACAAAAAGTAGCACATATGAGTTTATCTTGTTGGGCAGACTGGATGGACCATGCAGGTCTTTTTCTGCCGTCATTTACTATGTTACTATGTTTTGTATTTCCAATGGCTGAATCAAAAGCCATAAGACACAGCACTTAAGAATATATATATATATATATATATATATATATATATATATATATATATATATATATATATATACACACACACCAGTGCAATATTTCTAGCAAAAAAGGTGCCGGTACTCAAATGCCAGGCCACCCTTCAGGGGTGGGGTGATCACTGAGGGACTCACCCCACAATAGCCAGGACCCCTGCAACTAGTCACAGAATCTATGACAAGGCAGCTTTGGTGTGTTGAGCCTGAGCTCTTTCATTAAAACTTGTGGTCCATGGGTCAATTTTAGCAGACACTGGAAAAGGTGCCGGTAGTCAGTACCCCCGAGTACCCCCTCAAAAAAAGCCCTGATATATACCCTACAGCAGTGGTTCTCAGCCAGTGTGTCACCTGGGAGATGTGTTGCAGGGTTGATACAAACGGAGCAGTGCCTCAGAGGGGAAAGCAACAACAGGAAACCCAGCGCAGCTGCAGGAGACGTGGCTACCCAAAACTTGATGCCATGCTCCTTCCCGTATTGCTGGCACAAAACCACACTTACCAGGTTTTCACTTCCAGTGCACAAAGCCACTGCAAGTGAAAGCCTGCTGAGCAATTTACTGCCTATACAACCCTGGAAGGAGTGCAGCATAGAGGTTTGTGTAGCCACATCTCCTGCGGATGAGCTGAGTTTCCTCCTGCTGCTCTCCCTTTTGAGCTGCTGAACATTGAAGCTGCACTTTTTTTTTGGGGGGGGGGGAGAGACAGAGAAGGGACAGAGATCTGCTAGACCATAAAGGTGAAGGGGAAAGGAGAGGGGACAAGGAGTTGCACCATAGGGGTGAATGGAAAGGGACAGTATAGAGGGAGCTACTGATCCATAGGGGAGAGGAGGGGAAGGGAAAGTAGAGAGGACAAGGAAATGCTGGACTATAGAGGCTGGGCTACAAGGGTATATGGAGGGACAGTTGGGGAGATGCTATCTCTCTCTCCCCCTACACACACAAACCCAAATATGAAATAAAAAACCCCGCTAGCTGAAGACTTCCTCCTCCTCAGGCAAGCAGTGCTCTTCTAAATGTCAGCCAGTAGACCACACATGCGTAAAAATTGAGCATGTGCAGGGGAACCAGCATCAGTTCATGGGAAATGCTTCCAGTTGACATTTGGAAGAGCGCTGGCTGCCCGCAGATGAGGAAGTCTTCAGCTGGTGGGTTTAGGGATCTTTGCCAGCCACAGCAAGAGTGCCACAATTTTGGGTTGGCCCTGGCCTACCCATGGCTATGCTACGGGACCAGGGAAAGAGTAAGACAGGAGAAATGGGAGAGCCAAGGAGTGAGAGGATGTGATGGAAAGTTGAAAGGTAAGTAAAATATAGGTAGAAGGTTAAAGAGTGATAGGGTAAAATTTGACTGAACAGATGGTCAGAAAAGAACAAAATAGGCAATATGTTAAAGACAAATGTAGTGAGAGAATGGAAGAAGATAGAAGGAAAGTGGAAAAGGACAAATGGACAGCACCCACTAGAAAGAGAGCAAAAGACAGCTGGGACCAACATGCTTGGATAAATAAAATGCCCAGACAACAAAAGGTATTTTATTTTTAATATATTAAATGGAATATGTTAGCTTTTGGACATGTGCAACACAGGTGTACATCATATTTTCTTCAGTACAAGAGGAAATGTATTTCTCTTTTTGTTTCTCCCATGTTGTGGTGCTTGCCTAGTTTGACTTCTTGGGGTTTGCAATTCAATTTTTGTATTCATATTTCTATTTCTAATTGTGATCCTTTGTTCTGTATTTGGTGAGGGGTTGTCTGTATTATATTCGCATGTAGTTTTTTGTGTAGGACTGTGTAGTGATCCCACTTGTTCTGTTTTACTAGTAGTAGGTATATGGGTGTTCTAGGGCCCAGTGTCATATCTGTAGTGATGCCTATACTTGGGTAGATTCATGTTGTTTGAATCATAGGAATTAGCGCTACTATTGTATGATAGGTTTGCTACATGTAAATTGAGTTAGGATTTCTTTTCTATTATTTCACAATGTGCCTAGTAGTGAAAAGATTTATGTTGCTATTACTCAGATGATATGAGAATTAGAATTTTTTGTGTATAGTAACTTCCATGGGGAAATGTCCTAATTCTAATCTGCACCAGTTGTTGGGGTGAGAGGACAGAAGTTTTGTGGATGCAGAGCATATTTACATTTAATTCAGAAGAATTGCCATAAGGGTCAGATCAAAGGTCCGTGAGGGGTCATGTATGTAGTGTGATGTGAGTGTTGTCCATCAGATGTGTCCCAACTGAAAAAAAAATTGAGAACTACTGCCCTAGAGCAGTGATATTCACTTTTAGTCCTCTACAGCCCCCAATAGGGTCAGGCTTTCAGAATGTCCCTAATAAATATTTATTCAATTACCTATAATAACAGCTCCTTCAATACAATCAAAAATGTTTAACTTTTTATTTTGCTTATCATTAACATAACTTATCAGTATTCACGTTTATAGTGCTTCATGCCTTATTTTCTAATTCCAAATCATTCACACACTCATTCATTCACATACTCATGACTGGACCCCGAGCCATCTATCTAATAATATTCCAACAAATTACAAGAGATTTCATTTCTATACATCAAATGAACCTATGCTATCCCAAGTCCAATATTCTTGACTTTGAGTCTTGTATTAAAAGTCTTTTGAGATAGACCCACTTATCTGGTCAGTGTTATAAGAGCTGGTCTTTTTTATATAGATGCAAGGGTGTACCGTCACGTTGGTTCAAAATCTCTCTTCTTTATTTGAGAATAATCTCTCTCACTTAGCGTCTGTGCTCTGTTCTCACTGTGGCATCTGTGCTGTTTCACTGCTTATTATCGCCAAGAGGTTGGCTCTCTAAAATTGCTGCTGTAATCAATCGAGTAATAAATATTTATGAGAGAACTTTGCATGCAATTCTCTTTGATGTACATTTATTAGGGATATCCTGAAAACCTGACCTGCTGATGGCCCTCAAGGACTAGGAATAAACGCCAAGTCTTAAACGAAAGGAGAGCTCTCTTTTTCATCAAGCACTGCCATTTCCTCCCCTCACCCTCCCCACTGACAGTTTGAACTTCGTGGGTGTGGCTTGGATCTCTTTCAGGGAGAGAAAACTAACAACTTATAGCAGCAGCTTCAGAGAGCATTTTCCATCTCACAGATAGGCTGCAGAGAATACCTTCTCCTGCTTCCACCCACCCTACCCCTCTACCCACCCACCACTAGAGTGACATGTCTTATATAACCTCCCTATCAACCCACTCATTACTTTACCTCACCCATTTCTATTCTTCTATCACCTTCTCCCACTACTCCAACCAGAGTTACACCTAATCACACTGACCACCCTTCAACATCTTCTGTCCTTCTGTGACTGTTCTCTTGTGCTTGACTGCTTAAATATTTTAAATTTAAATGCTTTACTTTTTGTCTATTAGATTGTAAGCTCTTTGAGCAGGGACTGTCTTTCTTCTGTGTTTGTACAGCGCTGCGTACACTTTGTAGCGCTCTAGAAATGTTAAATAGTAGTAGTAGAAGAGGGAAATATGACAGTAATACAGAAATATCTCAAAGGTAAAAATCAAGCAATGAGGGGCCAATTCTACAACTGGACATCTAAGGGCAGGCTAAGTCCACTTTATACCACAGCTTAGCAAAAGGACCCTATAGTTACTTGTACAGAATCAATCAGTTAAAATTATGTGCCCTAGCCCCTTGAAGAAACAACTAGAAATAATCCAGCCTCTTATAATGTACATATATAGATAGAAATATACATATATATTTGGAAACATTACCTATTTTGAATGTACAAGAAAAGTGATTGTTTTTTTACTGTCTCAAACTAACCATTCGCATGAATAGAAACCATGTGACAGCAGCAGTGCTCCAGTTCTGCACTATGGTTGTCTGAAACAGAAGCACACATTTTCAGATCAGATTTGAGAAGCAAATGAATGGCATGTTTGTATTTCAGTGCAATAGTTCTTTATGGTCATCTCTGAGGGTAGAGTGGAGTACATTTAACTGAGTGTCTGGTTCCAGGACTACAAGGCACTTTGGTGACTGCAATCAGAGCTAGCCCAAGGAGACACTGTGTGAGGTTGAAAACGTTCCAGCAGACCCCAGAGAATGCACAAGTAAGAAAGGCAGTCTTGGATGCTCTGGAAACCAGAGCTGAAGACAAAAAATAATTGTACATAAGAATTAATTTCATACACCACATAAGCTTTGTATTGAAAATATTTTATCAAGGGAAGAGTAAATGGGGAGGGGGGCTGGTTGGTGAGCAGGTGGAAAAACACTGCCTTTACGCTGTCAGGATGGTCCAATATATACAAACATTAATAAAAACTAATATGCCAGCCTGGCAGGATAAGAACAGCACAAAATAGATAGGTATAATCAATTTCTTCCTTTTTTTTAAGTTATTGAGGTTCATTACACATCTTTTGAGGAAATGATATCCAGTTCTGAAAACACTTTTCCTGAAGGAAGTTAGTGAAAATGGTAATACTCAGTCTAGGACCAGGGGAGATGTTTGATGAAAAACAATTACAGATAACCAAAAATTCTGAATTTCTTAACTTTGGAGCTAATATAGTAAGCTACAAATATTTTTGCAAAAATGACAACACAGGTACAAATAATGGTGTTTTTGTGCATTTTACCGTACAAAGGGCCCCTTTTACTAAGCCGTGTAAGCGTCTATGCACGCTCAACATACGCCAAAATGGAGTTACCGCCCGGCTACTGCGTAGCTCTTGCAGTAATTTCATTTTTGGCGTACATCCAATACATGTGGCCAAAAAAATCATTTTTATTTTCGGACGCACGTATCAGACGCGCACCAAGTGGCATTTGAGGCACATAGGTCATTACCACCCGGTTACCACGTAAGACTTTACCACTAGGTCAATGGCTGGTGGTAAGGTCGCAGACCCAAAATGGACGTGTGGCAATTTTGATTTTGTCGCATGTCCATTTTCAACAAAAATGTTTAAAAGGCCTTTTTTTACAAGCACGCTGAAAAATGTATTGGCGTGCGCCCAAAACCCACACCTACACTACCGCAGGCCATTTTTAGCGCACCTTAGTAAAAGGACCCCAAAGTCTTTTTGCAAGAAAATATTGCTAACAAGGCTGGGCTCATAATAACTTTGCTCCCTAGAAGTGGTGACAGAACGAACTATGCTGATGGTGACTTTTGCCTTACAGCCGGACAGAAATAATATTTTTCGTATTTACTTTCATCACATTAATGCTTGTTTTTTGGGGGGGTAAAATTCAGGATTTTCCTGATTTGGCCAGGGATACACAAAAAACAAGGAGAGAAGTCTTGGTATATAAACCAAGGGTTCTTAACCTATGGGCATTGTTTAAGTTAAAATTTCCTTGCAGATGTCTTGTGTCTCTAGATTCCAATAACTATGTTTTCTTTGACCCCAAAAAACTGCTACAATTATTAATTCTAAAGAAAATGGTAGGGCTCCCCTGGTTACACCTAATAGTTAACATGATTTAATCAGCTGCGAGTAATGTCTTGTCTCCATCTGCTCTAATGATATAATAAGATTTTCTTTTCCTTTTCTTGTTTATACTTCTTTTTACCTAGTATCTGGATCCAACTGGATTGTGGACAAAGTTTATGGGGAAATATTTCCGTAGTTTGTATTTGTTTTTGTGAACATTTACGGTATTGCCTATGCATTTATGTTTGGAATGTAAATGTTAAAATTAATAAAAATATTGAAAGATAAAATGCTAGTGCGCCTTTGTAAAAGGACCTCTTAATGTGGCGTCGCTTAGGCAGTTAAGTGCTGAATATCACACAACCACATAAGAGATAGCTGGCCTCATAGAGCTGGGTATTCAATGCTGGTGTCCAGACGTGGTCTGGCATTGAATATCGGGGCATAAAGCTGGTGGTGGTCTAAAATAAATGCTCACCACCAACGGATTAATATTTACCACAATCTTTTCTATATACGGAAATGAAAGGGGACGATACCACATGAACCTTATCTTATCTCTACATCACTCTGTATTTGTTTACACCGGAGTCTGCAATCGCATCTCCGGCACTATGTAAGCCACATTGCGCCTGCAAATAGGTGGGAAAATGTGGGATACAAAATGTAACAAATAAATAAATAAAATAAATTATACCGCCTTTCTGTGATTACAATCAAAGCAGTTTATATATTATATACAGGTACTTAATTTGTACCAGGTTTGAGAGGGAAATTGAGAAGTTCAAAAAATCTGACACTGGATATTCCTTCCATAAACAATATGAAATTGAAATCTATCTGGGAATGCTATTTTTCATTCCAGGGTCCAAGAATATGGAATAATTTACCAATTTCTATACGATTGATATCACAGCTGCGTACATCTAGTAGCACTATAGAAATAAGTAGTAACACTAGTAGTATCTAATTATACTGTATGTTGTAAGTTTTAAAGTCATATTTCTTCACTTTGTAGAATTATCTTTTCAAGCTTAATCAAAATGAAAATGTATATCATATCTGATTAACATATTTTTTTCTGTAAACTGCCTTGAAGAATTTGTTAAAGGCAGTATAGAAGTAAGAATAGAATAGAACAGAATAGAAGTAAGTTGCCCAGAGTCACAAGTAGCTGCAGTGGGAATTTACCCTGGTTCCCCTGGTTCTCAGGCCACTGCATTAACTATTAGGGTACTCCTCCATAGGAAATCACCTATTTATAATAAAGACTAACAGTTGGCCTTGAACACGCAATTTTGTGGTTAAAAGGCAGACTCCTTACCACAGAGACTATTCTAATAACAAATCAGCCTGTTTATTACTTTATCCAATTCAGCACAACCACTTTATTACTTAGCGCTTGCCAGGAAATTCTAACTACACCAGCTTCTAAGACGTTTTTCTGTAAAAGATACCAACTGACCTATTATCACACAAAATATGCCTATTAAAGTTGTCTCTGACTGCCAGACTAAAAGCAATTTGAGATCCTTGAAAGCTTCATAATTGGTTTCTGATGATATCACAAGTTTTATTAGCAGATCAATTTCAACAACATAATTTGGACTCTGAGTTTGATAGAATGTTTCAGTACTTCCAGAGTGCTGTTGCTGAAACATAAGAGCATCTACTGTACACTGCCTTTCTTTCATGAAAGTGGTAAATAAATCCTAAAAAATAAAATAAATAAATAAGAATAGCCATACTGGGTCAGACCAATGGTCCATCCAGCCCGATATCCTATTTACAACAGTGACCAATTCAGGTCACAAGTAGAACCTACTACTACTACTACTACTATGTACAATCCTAAATAATAGCAAGATTCCATGCTACCAATACCAGGGCAAGCAGTGGCATCCTCATTTCTATCTCAACAGCAGACTATGGACTTTTCCTCCAGGAACTTGTCAAAACCTTTCTTTAACCCAGGTACACTAACCACTGTTACTACATCCTCCGGCAGAGTTCCAGAGCTTGACTATCCTTTGAGTGAAAAAAAATATTTCCTAATATTTGTTTTGAAAGCATTCCATGTAACGTCATTGAGTGTGCCCTAGTCTTTCTACCTTTACTATTTTTTACTACTATTACTACTATTTAGCATTTCTATAGCGCTACAAGGCATACGCAGCGCTACCTTTAGAAAGAGTAAAAAAAATCAATTCACTTCTACTCATTCTACACCACTCAGGATTTTATAGACCTCAATCATATCCCCCCCCCCCCTCAGATAATTGTTTTCCAAGCTGAAGAGCCATAACAATTAGCCTTTCCTCATATGAGAGGGGTTCCATCCCCTTTATCATTTTGGTCGCTCTTCTTTGAATCTTTTTTAATTCTGCTATAACTTTTTTGAGATATGGTGACCAGAACTGAAAACAATACTCAAGGTGAGGTCGCACCATGGACCAATACAGAAGCATTATAGTATTCTCTGTCTTATTTACCATTCCTTTCCTAATAATTCCTAGCATCCTGTTTGCTTTCTTGGCTGCCGCCGTCACTGTGCAGAAGATTTGAGTGTATTGTCTACAATGACACCTAGATCTTTTTCTTGGGTGCCGACCCCCAAGGTGGACCCTAGCATCAGGTAACTATAATTTGGATTTTTCTTCAACCTGAAAATGATATCACAAACTTCAACAAGTGCATCCATTCAAGCAACAGAATTTAGACTGTGAAAATGATTGTAAAATGACAATGATAAAGCTTAGCAATGTAGTTTCTTTGATACACACACAGATCACAGGCTAGAAACCAAGGAACTTACAGAAACTTTCCTGTCAAAGTGCAAACAATGATGTCATTCACTCTGATGTGTTCATTCATTTTTTTTTTCAAACAAACTTTATTGAATAGAACAATTTCAGCACTTTCAAAGGTACCACAAGTACCCAAAGCTGTCTCTCAAAAAAATTAATAAAAGCACATTCACTTGACCAATACAGTGTATAGCGCAACTGCTAAAACTATCAAAAATAAAACAAAAGGTATACATCTACATAACAATTGTTCTATAAAGAGGGAATGGCCTCTTCTTAATAAAACTATGGCCTAAATGCTAGCATTCTATAATGGCATGTGAAGGGGTCTACAGAACACTGCCCTTTTCCCTTAAGAAAAGTCCCTCTGATAGCCTGGAACACCTTAAGAACAGTCCTTCCAAGAACCTGGACCACCTTAAGAGCATGAGACCTTCTCCTTGGAGCAGGTGAGCTGGGAGGATCGGAGCCCATACCTGGGAGTATAAAAGATAGGGCCAGGCTGTGGATAAGGAAACCCAGAAAAGGAGGAACAGAAGCTCCAGTCTTTGCCCTGACTGAACACGTCTAGCTGTTGTAACCTGGCTGAGGTAAGGCAACCTTAAGAGTAGTCATACTGGGTCAGACCAATGGTCCATCTAGCCCAGTATCCTGTTTTCCAAACAGTGGCCAAGCCAGGTCACAAGTACCTGGCAGAAACCCAAATCATGGCAGCACTCCATACCACAAATCCCACAGTAAGCAGTTGCTTCCCATGTCTGTCTCAATAGCAGACTATGGACTTTTCCTCCAGGAATTTGTCCAAGCCTTTTTTAAACCCAGATATGCTAACTGCTGTTACCACATCCTCCGGCAAAGAGTTCCAGAGCTTAACTATTTGTTGAGTGAAAAAATATTTCCTCCTATTTGTTTTAAAAGTATTTCCATGTAACTTCCTCAAATGCCCCCTAGTCTTTGTACGTTTGGAACGAGTAAAAAATCGATTTACTTCTACTTGTTCTACACCACTCGGCATCTTGTAGACATCAATCATACCTCCTCTCATCCATCTCTTTTCTAAGCTGAAGAGCTCTAACCTCTTTAGCCTTTCCTCATACAAGAGGAGTTCCATCCCCTTTATCATTTTGGTTGCTCTTCTTTGAACCTTTTCTAATTCCGCTATGTTTTTTTGAGATACAGCGACAGAACTGAATGCAATACTCAAGGTGCAGACGCATCATGGAGCAATACAAAAGCATTATAGTATTTTTGGCCTTATTCAACATCCCTTTCCTAATAATTCTTAGCATCCTGTTTGCTTTTTTGGCTGCTGCCACACACTGGACAGAAGAATGCAGTGTATTATCTACAACAACACCCAGATCTTTTTCTTGAGCGCTGGACCCCAAGGTGGATCCTAGCATTAGGTAACTATGATACAGATTATTCTTTCCAATGTGCATCATTTGCATTTATTCACACTAAATTTCATCTGCCATTTGGATGCCCAATCTTCCAATTTCCTAGTTTTGTATCATCTGCAAATCTGATCACCTCACTTGCCGTTCCAAATTCCATATCATTTATAAATATGATAAATTGCACCAGTCCCAGTACAGATCCCTGCGGCAGTCCACTGTCCACTTTTCTCCATTGAGAGAAATGAATATTTAACCCTACCCTCTGTTGTCTGTCCAATAACCAATTCCTAATCCACACCAGAACCTTGTCTCCTATCCCATGACTCTTTAATTTTCCCAGAAGTCTCTCATAAAGAACTTCATCAAAAGCTTTCTGAAAATCTAGATACACTACATCAACTGGCTCACCTTTATCAACATGTTTATTCAGGCCTTCAAAGAAATGAAGCAAATTGGTGAGGCAAGACTTCCCTCAGTTGAACCCATGCTGACTGTGTCCCATTAAATCATGTTTGTCTACATGTTCTGTAATTGTATTCTTTATAATAGTTTCCACTATTTTGCCCAGCACCAACGTCAGGCTTACCAGTCTATAATTTCCCGGATCATCCCAGAACCATTTTTAAAAATCAGCATTACATTGGCCACCCTCCAATCTTCAGGTACTACAGATGATTTTAATGACAGGTTACATATTATTAACAGCAGATCAGCAATTTCATGCTTGAGTTCTTTGACTACCCTTGAATGTATGCCATCCGGTTCAGGTGATTTACTACTCTTTTGTTAAGACTTGCATGCTTTACTGAGGTCTGGCTGGAGCCAGACCTGGATCTCTGAGGGAAAACAAGAACTATAGGCTGTGTTTGGGGCATGGCAACCCCAGGAGTCACAACTTGTGTTAGGCCTGTCGCTAGAGGCCTGCTTAATAATTGTCTTTCCTAAATCGCAGAGGTTTACCCACACTATGTCTTGGGCACTGAGAAGGAAGAGGCCCGAGGTTTCCTTTGAATAAATGCTTATTTTTGGTTTCACCCCTTTGTCCGGCTGTATTATTTCACTGGCCCATGCCCAACCCTCGCTCGGGCTGTCACATGGAAATTAAGTGCTTAATTGTCATTATAGAATTTGCATTTAGCGCACATACTTTAGGTGCCTAACTTTAGGTAATCTGTACAGAATAAACTCCTAAGCGCAAATTCTGTAACAGCAATTAAACACTTAACTGCCATTTTAGAATACTAGCATATTCTATAATGGCAGTTATGCGCATAACTGCCAGTATTCTAAAAGCTTACCTCAGGATTCTATGTATCTGGCTGAGATTTCTGTACAGAAATCGAAGCATGTTCCATAACAATGCAAATAACAATTAGTTAAGCTAATCAGTGATGATAATTGGATGTTAACAACCAATTATCTGCACTAATTGGCATTAATTAGAATTTACGTGCACTACTTGATAAGTGTATAGTGTAACATGCGCATAAATATAAGTCACATTGTTGAAAAGTGGGTGTGGTTATGGGTGTGTTGGCGGTTTGTGGGTGTTTCTAAAATCTTAGTTGTTATAGAATACACCTGCTTTAACATCTTCTTTTTTGTACAGTGACAATTAGGGGATGACATGGCAGCCTCACTACATTGGGGTAAGGGTAATGGGATTTGATGTACCACCTTTCTGTGGTACAATCAAAGTGGTATACATTTATTATATGCAGGTACTTTGTCCCTAGTGGTCTCACAATCTAAGTTTATGTACCTGGGGTAATGGAGGTTTATGTGACTTGACAAGAGTCACAAGGAGTTGCAGTGGGAATCAAACGCCATAAGATCATCCCGCAAATTTCTCAATCTGCACTTCCCCAGCTGAAAAGGACTAAAATACAAACTGATGCATGCTTCTACCTTCTCTTACATAAGCACGCAGTTGTGGAACGCACTACCTACAGCCCTGAAAACTATTGACGAAACAACTAACTTTCGCAAATCTCTGAAGACATATCTCTTCAACAAGGCCTACAAAGAGAACCCATAGCCTTACTAAACTACCTCGCCAACCCACCCAGCCATGAAAGTCCACCTTCTATACTTACCCGCCTATCACTTTCCTTTTTCTTCCCATACTTAATCCCTGTTCATTACTAATTGTATCTGATATCCTGGAATGACAATATCATAACAAAACTCTGTAAGCCACATTTAGCCTGCAAATAGGTGGGAAAATGTGGGATACAAGTGCAATAAATAAATAAATAAATACGGTTCCCCAGGCTCTCAGCCCACTGCTCTAACCATAAGGCTACTCCTCCATTCATAACTGAAAGTAAGACATAAAAAAGGAAGTGTCCACTGGATTAGAGAGTTGCACAGAAATCTTACCCATCCCCGCCCGTATCACTGGAATCTTAACCATCCTCACCCGTCCCCGCTGGAATCTTACCCATCCCCATGAGACTTTAACTTGGCTCCACTCAGTTCTGCAAGAATTTAATGGTATATATAAAAAAAATTCTGATCTCTCTGTCTCTCTCTGGGTTCAAGCTGCAGCACTGCAGGCAAGGAAGGAACAGAAGCTGGAACTTGGAACACTCTGGTGCGCACATGTAAGACTTGTCTCTGATTCATTTGCACTGTGTGCTGAGAGGTTGCCACTTGCACGTGCCAGTAGGTCAGGTGACATCTGATGCTTGTGCCTGTGTCAGAGCTGAGGTCTGCGCATCAGCCCGTGAGCAGAGAGGATTAACAGTAACATAGTAAGTGACGTCAAATAAAAACCTGAACAGTCCATCCAGTCTGCCCAATAGTCACACTTATTATCAATTCATAATTAAATCAACAATGGACATGCTATTATATGCTTGATTATGGTCTTTCTTTGGCATTTCTGGGACATAGACCATAGAAGTCTGCCCAGCCCTATCCTTATGATCCTACTGCTGGAGTTGCCATCGAAGCCCACTCCAGCCTATTCATCTTCTCATTTGCAGGACACTGACTGAAAAAGTCTGTCCACTGTTTTCATGTTCCAGCCACTAAAGTTGCTGTTATAAGCCCTTTCCAGTCCATCATAAACCAGATTGCCATATATGAGACACAGACATTACAAGTCTGCCTGATATCGTCCCTAGTTCATCACAGCCGGAGCCGGAGTCGCCATCTAAGAGTCACTCAACACATCCACACGCATGCAGAATTAGAGATTCTCTGTGTTCATTCCACGCCTTTTTAAATTCCATCATCATTTGTGTCTGTACCACCTCCTTAATGGAGATTTTCTACATCTGTGCTGTTAAAGTAAGGAGGAGGAGACAGCACTCAAAGAACTTGGTACTCGGTAGGTGAGAGGCTGGCAGAATTGCATCGTATACTTCCACTGGAACCCCCCCAGGAATTGTTTCCATCCCCACAGGAACCCTGCAGGAATTGTTTCCATCCCCAAGGGAACCCCACAGGAACTGCTTCTGTCTCCACGGGATCCCCGCAGAACTGCTTCCGTCCCTGCAGGATTCCATGAACCCTGTTCCCGTGCAAGTCTCTACACTGGAAGCCTCTCTTTCCCATTTAGGGGAAAGGGAAATGGGACTTGATTTACCACCTTTCTGAGGTTTTTGCAACTACCTTCAAAGCGGTTTACATATATTCAGGTACTTATTTTGTACCAGGGGCAATGGAGGGTTAAGTGACTTGCCCAGAGTCACAAGGAGCTGCAGTGGGAATTTAACTCAGTTCCCCAGGATCAAAGTCCACTGCACTAACCACTAGGCTACTCTTTCACAGAGCTTTTTTGCTTCATGCTCTAATCTTTGAAGCATGTTTTCGGTTACTTATGTAATTGTTTGGGTATTCCTTTACTTGAAACCTGCTAAGTCTGCAACATCTGAGCAATCTGGAATTTAGAAGAGAATGGTATGTGCAAGAAGAAACAGTAATAACTTGTTTCAGAAAACGTGTTTATTACTATATAAATATGTACAATATTTTAAGCTGGACTAATCTGATCTTCTGGCATAAACCATACTAGCAACAGTTTCATAAAAAACAGTTTAGCATAACAGTTCTGGGTCTTCATGGGTGGACCTTAGCATGTCAAACTTCAACACCATTGATATGCTTTAGCAGGCTGTAAAGATGAAAACTACAGCTCCTCACTCCTTATGATGGTGAATCAATGCCTCTCTTGGCTGCTTTGTAGCCTTTTTCCTGCTTTAGGTCAAAATTTATTTATTAAGATTTGTTTACCACCTTTTAGAAGAAATTTACTCAAGGCAGTATACAGCAAGAATAGGTTAAACATAGGTAATTGTTCTTTGACGTAGATTTTAACTTTATTTTCTCTCTTTCTCTCTCTTAGTTGGTAGAAACAGGGTGTTTGTGCTCTTAACCCAGTGGTATTTCAGTTAAACTTATGTTAGGTGTTACTCTGTGCTCCTTGAGTGCTGTAAGCTTGCATCATCCAAGATAAGCCCCTGGGTGGACATATTATGCCCTGTCACTGTAAGCAGCCACCTCTCTGCTTCCAAACCGTTCCCCCAATTGAGTTTGTAGTCAGCAACTTCAATCCTTCTTCCCTCTAAGATGTGGGATCCAGTTTCCCTGTGACCAGACCTTAGGCCTGTGGAAACCCTATACCTCAGAGGGACAGCTATGGATCAAACTGACCTCTCTGAACAGTTCAACAGTGAGAAACACTTAGCTCTGTCCGTGGGTCAGCTGATTTTAACAAGCTGGCAGCCCTGTGCTTTTATTCCTCTTTCCTCAGTCCCTTGAACTTGGAGCTCAAGCCCTAGTGGGGCCCCATGACGAGGTCCCCCACCTACTGCTCCTCTATGTCCTTCTTAGCTGGAACCCCACTAGGGGAGGAAAACATCATCCTAGCCAGACCCCCAATGAGGGAATAAGAGTTCCTCCAGCTGGACCTCCTCTAGAAGAAGACCAATGCTCCTCCCTACCTTTGGGTTTTATACCTTTCTCTCCAAATGCTCAAGCTCAGTTTTGATTGGGCTATTTTTAGAATAATCCTCCAACAATTACATTTTGATTGGCACAGGGACCTAGAATCTTGCTCCTGTAACTGCACAGGAAGGGACATTTGGCATCCTACTACAAAAGTAATCTGTAACACAATTCCAAACACGACTATGTGCTTAGTAATCTCAGGGAAACACTTAAAGAATTTGAGATGTAAGCACTTAACATTGAAATATTTAAGAGTTGATGCATGGTACTCCTTGTGTGCCTTTTTCTAAACTTGTGCAATGCATATGAGGCACTGCTTTCTTCCAATGATTTATTCTTAGAACTGTGATCTTTAAAACATATTTGCTCAGAGAGGTCAGTTCATCCATCATCTGAACGTTAGATCATTTCTGCTCCACTGGGCTGGAATATGTTTTCCTTTATTATGTTTGTAAAAGAATACTAAACTTCATTTTAAAGCAGTGATTTTCAAGTCTCTCTTGTGGACCCCACAACCAGTTGGGTTCTCAGGATATCCACAATGAAGAAACATAAAATATATTTGCATATGCTGCATTTGGCCTGCGTCTTCGGCAACACGAAGTTCTGTGGCATTTGGAGAATGAAAGACTTTGATTTTGGCTGCAATTAAGACTCCTGAAGAAGTGAAATGAAATGGGGCACCTCAAAAGCTGCATTCTTCTCAGTCTGCTGCAGCTAAGTGACTCATTTATTTTCTGAGAGATTTTGGATATAGTGGATGCTTTCATTTGGGCATATTATTAAGCACAAATATTCGCTTTATGGACACAATTTGAGGTTTGAACACTGTATCATTTATGTTAAAATATTAAAATGTTCACAAATAGGATTGAGGATGTGTGAACACAGTCACTAACTTAATAGTAGCTTTAAAAAAGCACTTTTAGTGCTCGTGACTAGTGACACACTGAGTAATCCTATAATTACAATTACAATTCTTTATATATAAAACAAAATTGTGAAGTTTGGTAATTTGCAGTGTCCTGCCCTAGTACATCCTTCAAAGCAATTTAGAATTACACCAGAGAGATTTTATTATGGATTTTACATGTATGCACATTTATTTTATGCATATTCATGATGGGTATCTGGAATACCTGACTGGCTGTGGAATCTCAAGGGCAGGTTTGGGAAGTCCTGTTATAAAGGCCCAGTTGACCCCTGAGAACAAAAGCAGGCCAAGTCTACTTTGTTACTCAGTAAGACAATTTATGGACAGCTGAATGTCCCTTATATGGATTTCCCAGGATGCACTGGGTGGGGCAGGGCAGGGCATCGTCATTTTGAGGTGGCACAAACTAAGGAGGAAGGAAGGCTACTCCCTACTCCTCCAACTTTCAAGGTACTAGAGAGGGGGTTGGGTTGGGAGACCCCTCCACCACTAGCCCACCAAGGAAAGCTTTTGGGGGGCAGGTCAGGTTGGACCCCCTGTCACAGGTCACACTGGTCCCGTGGCGGTGGCTGGGGGGAGTGAGGACAGGGGTCCCACTGGACCACCAGGGTGGTTGTTTTCATTTGAATGTGGGAGTCCAGGGGTCTGATGAGTGAAGACATGTGTGAGAGAGCTCTGACTGTGTGATAGATTTCTCAGCCAAAAGTGTTAGAAAGTTATTTTTCTCCAAGTACTGAGTGAAGGTAAAGTGAGCTGGAAGTGAGAGGTGTGGGATTTGTTCAAGAAAAATCTGAAAACTGATTTGTTATTACTTGTGTGCTGTTTAAAAGTTTTGTAATTAAGACTGAGGGAGAGAAACCAATTGTGTGACTGTGTGAAACAACTTTATTTAAGCGAAGTAGCCCCAGGTAAGTCCCAAGGGAATCTGGACTTCAGGGCCTGGGGTTTGGCCTGAAGTGAACCAGCTCTTGTGGTGTGTAGGATTTGCTAGTGTGATAGTGGGGGAGTTTGTACCCTCTTGGAAAGACCGAGTTGCTGTGGGCAGTGTGACTGCAGTGTGCAAAGAAAAGTGTCCTTCTTTATTTAGGGTATAAAGTGAAAAGTATAGGATAATTATTTAGGGTTGCAAAATTAACATTTATTTTCTCAGCTAAAAAGCCCCAGTCATCCCTGTGTACCAGCTAGGGCTGTTCTTGATGTTATACAGGAAGTATGGGTGTAGTTTAGGGGGGAGAGGGGGGCAATCCCCCCCCCCAAATGAGCTACCCCTACTGCAGGAGCAACAAATAAAACTGTTCTCCCCTGCAAGTCTGGCATCATTCTCATTACTCCCCACTCTTTGCGTGGGTACGGCACCTTTCCAACCCGCTCACCCCAGTATACACATGCACATGACATACAAGCTGCCTCCAGGCCGGCCCCACCAGAACTTTTCCTGTGCCATGTCCCACTTCTTTGATGTAACTTCCTGTGGGCCTAGTGCGGCACAGGAAAGGCTCTGGCAGGGCCGACCCGGAGGCAGCTTGTATTTAGCACAGCCTGTGTCCAGGGCTACTTTGCCCATCCAGTATCTTTATGTGTTTTTTCTCTTCCCTCCTCCCCCCCACCATGAGTCCTGCATCCCTCCTACTCCCTTCTGCTGACCCTCCTCTTTAGCCCCAGGTCCCTACCTCTCTGGTAGCAGTGATTGAAACAGTTTTCCACCAGTGTCAGAGCCTGCCCTCTTCTCTGGAGCGTCCCACCTACTTTGATGCAACTTCCTGTTGTCCACATAGGCAGGACACACCTAAGGCCCCGATGCAGGTGGAAAACTTTCTCAATCATCACCACTGCTAGAGAGGTACAGGGGCCTGGAGCTATAGAGGAGAGTGGGTGAGAGGGAGAAATGCAGAGCTTACTGAGAGGGGTACATAAGTACATAAGTGTTGCCATACTGGGACAGACCAAAGGTCCATCAAGCCCAGCATCCTGCTTCCAACAGTGGCCAATCTAGGTCACAAATACCTGGCAAGATCCCAAAAAAAGTACAAAACATTTTATACTGCTTATCCCAGAAATAGTGGATTTTCCCCAAGTCCATTTAATAATGGTCTATGGACTTGTCCTTTAGGAAGCTGTCCAAACCTTTTTAAAACTCTGCTAAGCTAACCGCCTTTACCACAAGAGAGACTTGATTGGAGGAGGAAGGTTGAAGGGGAGAGATGTCAGATTGTTCAGGGGGGTAGGCAGGCCTGGAAGAGAGAGGAAGAGATGTGGTACTCAAGTGGGGTACTGGTGGGTAGGGCAGGATAGTATGGGAAAAAGGGGAAAAAAGGAGGAGCTGAATATGGGGTTAGACAAGGACAAAGAAAAAATATTGGGCAGGGAGGAACACTAGGACAGGAAAAGTGGGAGATGGAGACACAGGGGGCAATGCTGAAAAAGGGGGGAGATGGGGGACACGGGGCAATGCTGAAAAGGGGGAATGGAGGCACAGAGAAGGTAGATGCTGGAAGAAAGGGGGAGAAGGGGGACACAGGGCAGAGGTTGGAAGAGAGGGGGGAATGGGGACACAGGGGGCAGATGCTGGAAAAGAGAGATGGAGACATGGGGTGGATGCTGGAAAAGAGAGGAGAGAGATGGGGACATGGAACGATTTCTGAGAATGTGGGGAGGGAGATGGGGACATGGATGCTGGAAAAGATAGAATGGAGATGGAGACATGGGGTGGATGCTGGAAAAGAGGGGAGGGAGATGGGAACATGGAACAGTTTCTGAGAATGTGGGGATGGAGATGGGGGCATGGATGCTGGAAAAGAGGGGAGGGAAATGAGGACATGGTGGGTTGATGATGAAGTGCCAGACTCACAGGGAGGGAATGAAGAGGTCCCAGACCTGTGCAGAGGGCAGAAAAAATTTGGACCTTGAGGGAAGTAAGCAGAGGGAAGAGAGAGAGAGAGACCTGGAGCAATGGGGGAGAAGAATCTTAGATCTGGAGAGGTAGAGCAGAGGGAAGAGAATCCTGGAGCAAGAGGGATAGGGTTAAATAGAAAGAGAGAAACAGGACATGGGGAGAGATGCTGGACTAGTGGAGATAGGGAGAGAGAGATGCCAGATCAGGGTTGGAGGTGAAGGAGGAAGGAGAGGAGAGATGATGAACCTTGAGGGAGGGAAGCAGAGGTTAGAGAAAGCCAGAGACACAGAGCAAAGGGGAGGGAAGGGGAAGACCAGGGGAGAGATCTTGGAACTGGGAAGGTGAGCACAGAGGAAGAGAGAGAGGAGAAACCTGGAGCAAAGGGGGGGGGGGAGATCTTGGACCTGGGGAGGTGGATGCAAGGGGGAAGAGAGAAAGGAGAGAGGAGAGACTGGAGGAAAGGGGAGGGAGTTAAGCAGAGAGAGAGAGAAACTGGACTGAGGAGGGGAGAGGTGCTGGACTTGGGAAGGGAGTGAGAGAGGGTCAGAGAGAGAGAGAGAGAGAGAACACAGCAGAAGGTAGATGGTACTAGGGAGAGAAGAGGAACAGATCAGATGAATAGGATGGGGGAAGAAGAAGAACAGAGCAGATGAATAGGATGGGGGAAGAAGAGGAATACAGCAGAAGATGAATCAGATGGGATGGGGGAGAATGGGAACAAAGCAGAAGATGGATGGGAGTAGGGGGAAAGAAGAGGAACATAGCAGAAGATGGATGGGAGTTGGTAACTAAATGGGAGAATGTTGGGAGCAGAACAGGGAATTATGCATGAGAGAGAACGAGTGGGAATTTCAAGCAGATAGTGAGTACTTGGCAATTGGTGGATATGAGTGGCGGTATGCTAATGGAAGTGGCGTACCAAGGGGGGGCGGTGGGGGCAGTCCGCCCCGGGTGCACGCTGCTGGGGGGGTGCCGCGCGCTGTCGGCTCTTCGTTTTCATGCTCCCTTTGCCCCGGAACAGGTTACTTCCTGTTCCGGGGCAGAGGGAGCATGAAAATGAAGAGCCGGCAGGCGTGCGGCACCCCCCCCCCCCCCAGCGGCGTGCACCCGGGGGGGTTCTTTTGCCAGGGGATCGGGGGGGTTTTGACGGTGGGGGGGGGGGGGGCGTCACGCTGTTCCGGGGGGGGGGGGGGCGCTGCACATCGGCGATCCGCCCCGGGTGTCAGCCTCCCTAGGAACGCCACTGGCTAATGGGTTGAAAAAATGAGTGAGAGTATGAAATGAGGGGTAAGAGAAGGGATAAAATGTGGGGAAAGGTTGAGATGTAGTGTGACCTGGAAGAATAGAGAGAGGATAAGAAGCATTGAAAAGGGATGGGGGTAGTGGAGAAGGATATGAAAGGAAGGGGATGAGTCTCATCAGGGATTGAGTGAGAGTGGAAATAGAGTTAAAAAGATGGTGAAAGAGAAGCAATAGAATATGGGGTTTAGGAGAATGGCCTGGAAGTGAGGGAAGGAAGGAGAGACAGGCATGGAGCTGAGGCAGGTGAGGGGATGAGAGGCAGTAGAGAGCAGATGAGTACAAAAGATGGAAATGGGGGACTGAGAAGGGGAATAGGAAATTTGGGGAAAAGAAAGACAGAGGGGGCAATGAGATTGCTGGAGAGGGGATGAGAGGCAGATGGGAAAAGCTGGTAGGTAGTTGAGAGGTGAAATGGACACTAGACTAGAGGGTGATGGGGAAAATGAGGGGTAAATATCATATATAAATGGATATAGAGGCAGAAAAAAGAAACATTAAAAAAAAAAAAGATTAGTACCAGACAGATATAAAAAAGGAACGGAAGAAGGAGAAGAGAGAAGAAATGGAAATGCAGCCCTGGACAAAAAGTTAGAAGACTGACACAAAAAGTGGAACAGATTGGGACCAACACAATTAAAAAAGCGCACAAAGGTAGAAAAATTATTTTTTGTTCTGTTAATGGTTGGAATGTGTCCATTTTGAGAATTGTACACATTATCAATTTTTGTATTTTAGCAGATAACAGGAGTAAATGCATTTCTATTTTCTTTTACCAGAATTATGCTGCATATAGGGTCTGAATTTCTTTGGCAGAGGGGAAGGGGGTCTCTATTTCAGTTTTTGTCCGCTTGTTTTTTTTGTGATCCCCTATTTTGTATGAGGTGAGTGTCTGGAAAACATAGAACTAACCCATCTGAAGACATTATTATTCTAGAAGAAATGAACCTACTTTCTATCACTTTTTGCTTCCCCAATACTGAATTTCTGTATCTAGAGCCTATGTATTTCTAAGGTTCACATTGTGGGTAGGAGGGAAGTGCTGGGTAAGAAGGGAGAAAAAGCTGGGCTTTGGAGAAGGAGAAAAGGTCAAGGTGGTGGTGTTAGGCCTAGAGAAGGGGGACAGGGAATGTGTGCTCTCCCCTTGCTAATTCATGTGAATGTGAGAGGGGGCATAATGAGAGAAATTTCTCATTGTTGGCTAATTTTTGGTTAAAAAAATAATCTATCTATATATCTTCACAGTTTTGATATAGCGACTTCCTATTTAGTTTGTTTTTGTCTTTTTCTTTTTTTTTAGTAGCCATAATGAATATGTATGAGATGTATGTATGCAAATGAATATGCTAATGTGCCACACCCAATGCTTTGCCCCACGAAATGAAACAGCCAAACTATGTCCATGACAGAAAGAAAGTCTTTGCCGTAAAGTGCAAGGCAGTAGGTTCTAAAGCTGGAAGAAAAGAACCTGAGCTCCAATGGTCAAGCAAGGTGAAGAAAGGAAGCATAAAGAGACCAAAGTAAAGATAAGTCTGCACCTCCATATACAGCAAAGGAAAAGACAATGAGAAATCATTGAGTTTAGTCAAACCTACCTTTTCTAGAGACTGGTTCCAGGTGTCTGCACCTGAAAACCATAAAATAGATCACAAAAATCAATTCTTAAGACATACACTACAAAAGAAAGCAATAGCTATAGAGTAAAAGAAAGAAAATAAGATAATTTGGTCAGTACTTATCTGATGGTTTCACTGCTGTTCCAGAGCAGTATTACTGTACCTGTTAAAGAAATTTGAGTTGTTAAATTCTTCTACATGAAGAATTATTTGAATATATGTTTCTGCAACAGAACCAATGTTGTTAACTTAAACACCACATTTTCTATGCCCCAAATTGGGTACTGGGTCTCAAAATCCTTTTAGTTTCCATTCCTCTCCATAGTTTAGAACTTTGAAGATGAGGTGAGTTTAATTGTCTGTGAGTTCAGGGGTGAGCTGTGATCTGGAGGTATTTGGCCATGGGTTATGGTAGAGCTCAAAGGGCCCTCTGAGACTCACTAGCTACAGGAAGCAAAGCCAGTGCTGGGCAGACTTCAACGGTCTGTGCCCTGAAAATGGCAAGGACAAATCAAGATCAAGTGTAAGTATGTAGTATTTCATCATAACTTATCCTACGAATTTATCTTGTTGGGCAGACTGGATGGACTATACAGGTCTTTATCTGCAGTCATCTACTATGTTACTATGGGGCTCATTTTCAAAAGACACAACCGCCTAAGTGGCATAAAGCAGCATTTGCACGTTTTTCTCACAAAAAATTTGGTATTTGTCTTCTGACATACCCAGCCTTGGACACTGAAGGGAGAAGAACAGGGAGCATTAAACCAGGGCCTCAGAAAATGAGACTAAATGTGGAGGATCCTGCTCAAGATCCTAGGACTTGAGATAAGAAACTGTTTGGGACTTTATTCACTGAATTTATGCTTTTTTTTCTATTTTGTTTTGTCTTACTGTTGCCCTGTATATCTGTATATGCTTTATTTGTAGAGAATCACTGAATAAAGATTGTATTTATGTAAGACACTCCTTAGTGAGGACTTGCAGTCATTTCAGGGTTTATGAGCATTTTTGCATGTCTTTCCAGTGAAAGTTTTCGGGCATTTTGTTTCCCCCATCCACAAGACTCCTTACATTTTGTTTTCTATTGTTTTCTGTTTCTCTCTGGGGCTACCTTCACCCTCATGTAGAGAGTAACTGATAAAGTTGTGCCTGTTTTGAAGCACTACAAAGGCACCTATTTGGAGCCTGATCTATAAAAGAAATGAGGTACCTGTTTTCCTTTATATAATAGTAATCTAGCTGGGCAAATATGCACGTATATATTAGGCACGATACTTATGATAAGCCATACAGCTGGTGTAAATGCTCATGCCTAGACTGCTGAATAATGCATGTCAATTATATGCATGTCATTGTGCTCCCCTCAAACTCCACCCATGTGAATGCCCACGTGTAAAGTGCACAGCATTGAATATTGGTGCATAGCCGGAATACTGTCATTTATGCACATGAGTTACCACTTAAGCATGTAAATGTTTAGAATAGTGGCTTTTATGTTCATTTTTGCTGCCTATATTTAGGTGGCCCCTTATAAAACCTTGTTGGGCTTATATGTATTTATTAATGCGTGTAATGTTCCTATTTCAGACTCCTGCAACAGCTGATATAAACATTTTCCTCCATTTATCCTGATATGGCCCACTGAACTTTTCACCAGGTTTTTGATAATCCTGTTTCTGCTCAAGAAGCTATTTTTGCCACAATCTCTGTAAAAATTGACTGTTTTGGTGTGGGGAATGAATCTTTTTTTTTTAATACAGTACAGTCTTGATTATCCGACCATTGCTGATCCAACCATTTAGCATATCTGACAGACCCCCGGGGGGCCATCACACAGCTTCTCTTACCGTTTTCCGAACCCGGGACCCTACTTTTACCACCGTTGTGAGCTGGGACCCTGCTTTCACTGCCTTTGTTTCTGCATTGTTTGAGGGGTTACATTGTTTTTTTCTGTATTATCCAACTTTTTATTTATCTGGCAATGGGTCGATCCCATTTAGGTAGGATAATCAAGACTTTACTGTACATGTATATCACTGAAGTTGTCTGGTTAACAAATCTTAAATCAATCAGAGTTCAGCAGTTTTGGGAATTCCTTCAAGTCGTTCAACAGCTGATGCTCTGGATTTATTACATTTCTATTTATTTGATTGCTTTCAAGTCTAATGGAATGCCTGATAGGACTGCACCATAGACTATGGATTATATATTATTTTCAATTGCATGAAGTCTAATTTGCATTCTAAGGTGTCAGCTTTACCTCGGATATTACATTCCTCCCTATATTTTATTTAGTTATTTATTTATTTTGTGAACATATTATATTCCATCACTCTGGCAGGAAAACCCTACCCTCGGTTGGATTACAAAAACACATTGCATTAATACATTCAATACACATAACATATTCTGCTAACATTTATCATATATGATTGTTTTACAGTGTTGATACTGTATTATGTTAGTCCTATTACTAGGATTAAATCTGCTATCTCCAAGTTTACTTCATTGATTGCATTCATGCTATTTTTAGTCATTTTACTATTGTTATGCTGTAAACAAAATTGCAAGTTTTATGCCAAGCTGTACACCACCTTGAGTAAATCTCTTCATAAAGGTGATTAATAAGTCTCAATAAATAAAACAATCTTAAAATACAACACAATATTAACAGCCAGCTGGTAGCACCCCTACATTAAACCATACAACTTTCTCCCCCAGAAGCTTTGTAAACTCCTAACCCTTGACACCTGAACCATACATAGTACTGCAGGTTAGTGACTCCTGTGGTAAATATTGCTACGATACAATACATTAGTTTGCCTCAGCTTTGTAACTACCCCTCTATGGGGGAAATGTTATGAAGTCATATACTGTATAGCCACATATGCATGAAAAATGGCCTATTAGAAAATCCCAGCTGGTGTAAAAATATGCACGTTGGCATGATGGTGCATACTGTGCTGGTAGGTATTGCAGGGATGGAGTTTGGGCGGAACAAGGGTGGTGTTTACAAATATGCACATAGATGATACAAATTTTATAAAGTTGCATCTAGTTTAAGAGGGCAAGTAAGAACCTACTTAGGTTCTATTTTATAAAGACACATAAAGGCTCATTTTCAAAGCACATAAACTTACAAAGTTACATAGGTGTCTTGCAGGACACTGGACTACTAGGATCCAGTATAGGTAGTCTAGGCACTAGTGCAGACCCTTCAGAACTAAGAATTTCTTCTCTAATATCCTGGAACTGCTTCCCTCCACCTCCCTCTGCCTTGAATGAAGGAATGCTCTTTCCTCCCAAATCCCTTCCTTTGTGCCTCTGTGAAACAGATGAAAGACACTTAGATTGGTGAAGGAGAAATCGTTCGAGGCCTGGAACTATGGTTTCAGTGAGCTCACCCTCTGTTTTAAGATGACAGAAAAGAGGCAAAAGACAATTTTCGCTCCCAAACTAGGGCTTGTATAATTCTTCCTGACATCATCCTATTTTTATATCTTCTCCTATGACTATTCCCAGTTTAAAAAAAAATCCCATCTACATGTACAGTCCCACATATGTTTTTATATACATCACAGATACCAAGTACATAGAATGTAGGATCGGAATTGAGATGTCGAGTCTGGGGTCATGCTCAATTCCAGTGGTATTTTAGAAAAGGATCTGCTGACGTTGAACCTCTTCTAAAATGCATGTTGGAGTTCATGTTTATGTGCCAGCATGTATAGCAGAAGCAGCTATTTTAAAAATATATAGACATTTAAAAAATGAACGACACAGACCTGGCATCTTCCAAGTGAAGCTGGTAGTACTACACATGGAAATGGTGGTTTTGCAACTTTCACATGAAGCTGCTGTCACTTCCAACTGTAGTTGACCCAATTTACAAACCTACACTTGTAAGTGCTGATAAATAAGTACTGAGGATACAATTTTAATGTGGTTTCATTTCAGAGGTGTTCAAAAGTTACTTGTGATTAAGGAGAATGATGCCCCTAATCCCTCATGTAACGCCCTGGCCAAAATAAGCACTTTTTAAAACCTATACATGCAATTGAGCCCTTTGTGAAATAAGGAATACAGGTGTAGATTTAAGACCCACTCAAACCCTAGCCCCTTGAAATCTCTAATTAATTAAATTGAATTTCCTCATGTAAATAGGTACTTTATGTAATCAATTTTTACACATGTATGTGATATACATGTGTAAATGTTGGGTTTTCCATGTGAAAATCATGGAGAGGACGTCTAAAGTAACCCCCATAACAACACTTTGTCATCAGACTGAGTTAATGATTGAGGTACACATCAATTCAATAGGGAGCATGGGAATAATTTAATCAGCTTTTTCCATGCATAAAACAGTGATTTACATATGGACAAGGCCTCTTCTAAAATGAAGTAACAATTTTAAAAAAACGGCATGCACTTCTACAGTGGGCATGCTCAGGGTTGGAGTTAGTTTGAAGCATAGGCAGCATTGCAACTTATGAGCATATATCATAAAATATGCTTGTACACAAATAAAGTATATACAGCCAGTGGCAATCAACGTTTTGCTGACTGCCGCTGGCGTCTTGGAAATTCAATGCCGGGCCATGTCTGGGCACCAGCCTTGAATTTATGGGTTTCCAGAGCCAACTAACACATAGCTGTTGTTATTCAGCACTTAACCAGCTATGGGTTACCACATAAAGATAGGACTGACTTTTTATGTAGTCCTATTTATGCGGTTAAACATGGCAGTTAAGTGCATTTAACCAGCCAAATACCGACTCTGCCCCCAGAACACCCCCAAAACAGCCAATTTGCAGTTTGGCGTAATTGGTTCTTTTCAGCGCACTAACTGATTAAATGCTGCTGAAAATGAGTGGTTAGCCCAGGCGATTTAACCAGCCAGGAGCCATTTGAATATTGAATGTGCCTGTTGAATATTGACCCCTAATATTCTGCCTACTTTCAACCATCCTGTGGTAAGTTTCTAATCTATGCATGCAAACCAGGCACAAAAAAATATTTTACATTTTTCTGTGGAGGGGGCATATCTTAGGGTGGAGAGCGGATGTTTCTGTGCTAATCAGTTAGCATGGCTACATTACTATGTGCTAACTGATTAATGTGGGATTAGCGCATGAGCCCTTACCGTCTACAAAATACGTGTTGGTAAGTGCTTACCTGCTAATTTTTTTTTTAATGGCCGCACACTAATGGCAACACTAATGCATGGCCATTAATAGGGAAAATTGAAAATCGACCGTTTTCTGGCTGCGGTAAAAATGACCTTAAGAGCAGCATTTTCTATTGTAGCTTGGTGAAAGGATCCTATGATAGCATAATTGAGGGTTGAGGGTGGGCCTAGTCAGACAAGGTTACAAAAGTAAAGCAAAACTCTTTATTAAATACAAAAGCCGAGGATGGTTACTTCACAGGCACTGAAGTAGAAGATGCTCTTCTTCGGTGGTTTTCTCAAGTCAGGAGCAGACAGTTTCCTGTCAGTGGTCCATTGCTTATGGAGAAAGCTAATCAGCTAGCTGAAAGTCTTGGACTAGCTGAATTCAAAGCCACTGTTGGATGGTTGGAAAGATGGAAGGAGAGGCACAACATAAAATTCAAGAAACAGCATGGTGAAAAACAAGATGCTGATGACTTTGGTGCTGAAAATTGGGTTGTTTCAGTTCTTCCTACCATCTAGAACGAGTTTGCACCTCGTGACATTTTCAATGCTGATGAAAACGGTCTCTACTGGCGAGTAATTCCTGATGGAACACTTGCATTCAAACAAGCCGAAACTACAGGAGGTAAAACGTCCAAGGTCCGACTGACAATCCTCCTTTGCTGCAGTATGGATGGGAGTGAGAAGTTGGAACCCCTCGTCATTGGAAAGAGCAAACAGCCCCGTTGCTTCAAGAAAGTTAAGCGACTTCCTGTGTCATATGAGGCTAACGCAAATTCATGGATGACTGGGGAAATTTGGAAGCAGTGGCTAAAGAAGTTAGACACTAGAATGTGGGCAGAAAAGCGTCAGATTTTGCTGCTTTGTGATAATTGTGCTGCACACAGGGATGATGTCAGGCTGTCTAATGTCAAGGTGGTCTTCCTGCCACCAAACACTACCTCTCTGATTCAACCTATAGATCAGGGCATAATAGCCAATTTCAAACAACATTATCGGGCTCTTGTGCTACGTCGTCTGATGAGCATTATGGATGACCAGACTGGCAAGGATAAACGTGCTGTTGAACTGGCTCGTAATCTATCACTGTTGGGTTCCCTACATATTTATTTATTTGTTACATTTGTATCCCACATTTTCCCACCTATTTGCAGGCTCAATGTGGCTTACATAGTACCGTAAAGACGTTCGCCGAGCCTGGTAAAGAAACAAATACAAGGTGATGTTGTGGTCGAATAAGGTTCATGTGATTCAGGCACAATGGGGATCGAAGAAAGGAAAGGTTATGTAGTGTCCATTATGAGCTTTAGTTTTGCAGAGTTTAGGCATTTATGTTGGCTCTATAGGGTATAGAAGCCTGGAATCATGTTACACAGGCAACCATTGTGAACTGCTACAAGCGGGCAAGCTTTGCTAAGGATGTGGAGAGGGACGAAACAGATGCAGCTGCTGCAAACGCGTCAGATGAACAGGCTATTGACATCCCAGTGTAATCCGTTGGGTTGGTCGTGAGCCCTTGCGCCCTGGCCGAGGCCAGCAGGGCGCCGACCCAGGCCAAGGGGAGACCGACCCAGCACCGCACACCCCAGCTACACAATACCCCCTAAGCTACCCCTCCCCACAGTCCCTCAGGAAGAAGGGAAATAGGCATACAGGCGGGCCTCGCGGCCGAACCGGAACCCACGCACACAGAGCCATTCGTGTGAGCCTCACGGCTGAACTGGAACCCAATCACACACAGGGAGGGGTGAAAGAACCCAGAGGGCCCCAAGATGCCAGACACTCGCTGAACACCAGCAATAGGGCAGAGGGGGAAACAAAGGACCAGAGTGGGCCACGCCCACCCAGGGGACTAGCGCAGGACAGGGGAACTAACACAGCAACCCCACCACCACCACCACCAGGGTAGGAGCCCCAGGCAGAAGCCAGAGGAACCAGACACAAAAGGAAGGCAGAAAGCCTTTGCCTCAAACCCACTGTAGACAGAGGAACACAGAACACAAAGGGTTAAGCTTGTAGAGCCAGCAGAGAGAGAGTGCCATAAATCAACAAACAATCAGAGAGAATGCTTCCCCTCCCGAGAGGGAGCGGGGCCCATCCAACAAACACACTGGCAGAGGCAGGAATACAATACACACAGTACACAAAGGGTTAAACTCACTGAGCCAGCAGGCCGGGACAGCAGGCTGGGAAGAGAAATCCTTAAAACAAACAAACAAAGGAGAACGCTCTCATTCAGCCCAGAGCCCTGGAGGCTGAGCAATGCCCAGCCCCCACTAAACAAACAAGCAGCTGACCCTGATTACAGAGCTAGGCACACACACACAGCAGCAGCTAACCCAGAGGGAAGGAAAAGAATACTCTAATACAACACAGATCCCTGTCAGAACCTAGAGCATGTTCTGAGAGAAAACTATCAGGCTTTCCTGTTACCACCAAGTAAGTAACGCAAAAGCAGAGAAACTCTTCAGCTGCAGGCTAAAGTACTATCCCCTGACGTCAGCACAACCCCTGGCAGCCAATCAGAAGAGACGTCCCCCCTCCCCCTCAGCCAGACCGGCAGAATCATAACACCCAGCCTGTGTTACTGAAGAGGAGTTTCATCACTATGTAGCTATTGATTACAATCTACAAACAGCTGACGACAGCACTGATATCCAGATATGTGCCTACATGCAGGCAATGTGTGCAGTAAAAACACTAGCGCACCCTTTCTTGCTTTTCTTTTCACATGTGAACTAAGCTTCATTTTGGGATAATATAGCAAAATGAACAGTCCCAAGGATGATATATTAATATTTCTGAATAGAAAGAAAATTGAAAAACAAAATAAAATTCAGCACCCATCATGAAGATCTGGGTGGATTAAATAGCAGAAACAGAAGGGTCATTCTGGGGCCCTTTTACAAAGGTGCATAAGGGCCTACACGTATCTAGCATGCGCCAAATCAGCATTACTGCCTGACTACTGCATGGCCTAGACAGTAATTCTGAATTTGGCGCGCACCACACACGGTACAAAATATTTTCTATTTTCTACCACGTGGCGCTTACCCGGCAGTAAATAGCACTGGGCACATGCTGCATGCCTACCGCCTGGGTAGCACATGAGACCTTATTGCTAAGTCAATGGGTGGCGATAAGGTCTCAGGTCGAAAATTAACGCGTGCTGATTTTTATTTTGCCGCACGTCAATTTTCCAGTCCCTTAAAAAAAGGCCATTTTTCCAGGACGGTGCAAGAAGTGGCCTGTGGCAGTGCGAGCACGTCTTTTGGGCGTGTGCCGGGCCAGTTTTTGACACGGCTTAGTAAAAGGGCCCCTATGAGTTTTAAAGCAAACCCAATGCTATTTTTTAGTTTGAAAGGTTATTAAAACAAATTCAGACATAATGGGGCCGCTGTCTCTGTAAGAGAAATTTTAATATAAGTTAACTGGATCTGTGGCAGAAACAGAACCATAAATTTATCTGTGATTCAATTTAAAGTTTGTGCTTCTACAGCAAACAAGTTAAGCAGGTTTCTTGTTAAATATAGTTTCTCTGATTTACTTAGACCCTACCAGGCTGTAATATATATGGAAACAAAACACAAGAAGAATCTTAACAGTAAACATTCAAGTCAATATTCAGCTTCTCTACCATCAGTTTTTTTTTAATGCTGATTGCAGCAGTTTAAAAAAAAATCTGGAGGGTCAATATTCAAAAACGTTAACCAGGCAGGAGAAGCATTTGAGCGTGCTAAAAACACTAGCATACCTTAAGCAGGATCCCTAAGCAGGTAGTGCTGCTGATTATTGCCTGGGACCGCCCAAACATTGTCCAGTTAGTGCCAGGAGAATGTGGGAATAGATAGAGCTTAAGCAGACCAGCCCTCATCTGCTTAGTGAAGATATTCAGTCCACTAACTGATTAAGTAAGTGGATAAAGTTACTAAATGGACTAGGCGTTAGCCCAGAGGAGCAGCAGTTGGGGGCAATGGAAGTGAGAAAGGAGTGCTGCATTGCATTTGCTTTCTTTTCTCTTCCGCTTGTCACTGCCGCAGTCACCCCCTTTACAGAGGCAAAGAAGAAAGTAGATTCAGTGCTGGCACAGGACCTTGAAACATGAGCCCCCATTCAAGCACTGTCGTGTCCCACCCTGCCTGTATCAGAGGGAGGTAGGACACGACAGCACTTGAACACAGGCCTGTGCTTCAAGACCCCACATCAGCAGTGAATTATCTGTTCTCCTATCTTCCCATTGGCAGCAGTTGCAGGTCCAGCAGGAGAAAGGGTAAAGGGGGAGATGCTGGACAGTGGATACAGGGGGAGGGAGAAAGGAGATGACACGCTGAATGGGTGGGTGGTAGGGAGGAGCTCCTCAGTACCTTTCCGCTCTCATCTCTCCCTACACTCCTCCCCATGAACTCCGTTCGCTGGATAAATGTCTCCTGTCGTCCCCCTTCTCCCCCACTGCTAACTCCCGGCTCTGTTCCTTCTATCTCGCTGCACCCTATGCCTGGAATAGACTCCCTGAGCCAGTACGTCAGGCTCAGTCTCTGGCTGTCTTCAAGTCTAGGCTTAAAGCCCACCTCTTTGGTACTGCTTTCGACTCCTAACCATGACTCTCTTACTCAACACCCTCACTTATCACCCCTACCACTGCAATTTCCCCACCCCTAGCTGTCTGTTCGTCTGTCCAATTTAGATTGTAAGCTCTGTTGAGCAGGGACTGTCTTTTCATGTTAATTTGTACAGCGCTGCTTAAGTCTAGTAGCGCTATAGAAATGTTTAATAGTAGTAGTAGGAGGAGGAGAAGGGGAGAAGCTGGACTGTAGGGGGATGGGGTAGGGAGTGGAAAGGGAGATGTCAGACTAGTGGAGGTAGGGAGTGAAAAGGAGATTCTAAATTGTTGGGGGAGGGGAGAGGAGAGAAAAGAAAGATTCTAGATTTGTGGGCCGGGGGGGGGGGGGGGGGTAGGGAAGGAGAGATGCTGGTCTATGGGCTATGTAAAAAGTCTTGAGCTGCCCCTGGGGTTGTGGTAGGGTGCATATGGTACCTCAGAACCTCTGTGTTAACCTCTGTCTTTACTACACCTTAACTGCATTTCAGATATTATGATTCATGTGTTGTTAACTATGTTGTGCATTAAAAGTAAATCTCAGTCCCTGCCCATTCAATGTTAAGCAGTTACATGAGGAATTAGCGCACACTAAGACTAAGGGGATCAATTCAAGAAAGGTCACCAAAGTCGTCTTCGACTCCTCTCTCTCCTTCTCTGCACATATTCAGCAGACTGCTAAAACCTGTAATTTCTTTATAACATCACCAAAATTTGTCCTTTCCTTTCTGAGCACACTACCAGAACCCTTATCCACACTCTTACCACCTCTCACTTAGACTATTGCAACTTGTTTCGCACAGGTCTCCCACTAAGTCATCTCTCTCCCCTTCAATCTGTTCAAATTCTGCTGCATGACTTACGTTCCACCAGTGTCGCTATGCTCATATTAGCCCTCTCCTCAAGTCAGTTCATTGGCTCCTTATCTGTTTCCGCATACAGCTCAAACTCCTCTTATTGATTTACAAGTGCATTCACTCTGCAGCTCCTCAGTATCTCTCCACTCTTATCTTTCCCTAAATTGCTCTCCGTGAACTCCATTCACTGGGTAAATCTCTCTTATCTGCAACCTTCCCCTCCACTGCTAACTCCAGACTCCGTTCCTTTTATCTTGCTGCACCGTATGCCTGGAATATACTTCCTGAGCCAGTGCGTCTAGCTCCATTGCTGGCTGTCTTCAAATCTAGGCTAAAAGCCCACCTTTTTGATGCTGCTTTTAACTCCTAACCCCTACTCACTTGTTCAGCACCCAAGTTTTATCATTCCCATCTTAGTAATTCCTTTATCCCTTATTTGTCCTGTTTGTCTGTCCTAATTAGATTGTAAGCTCTGTCGAGCATGGACTGTCTCTTCATGTCCAGTGTACAGCGCTACGTATGTCTAGTAGCACTATAGAAATGATAAATAGTAGTAGTAGTAGTTGTCAGGATTGCTGGATGTCAGGATTTATGAAATCAGCTTCTGATAACTCCCTCCTCCCTCAGCTGAGGATGGCAAATGGACCTCTGATAACTCCCCCCTCCCTCAGGAAGCACTGAGGATGGCAAATGGACCAAATGCTGCCCAGCTTGTTTCTGAATTAACATACCTGGGCATCTGGGAGCAGGGCTCTCTCTGAGAACAAAGAAAGCCAGACAGATAGGTTCCAAAACTAGGGACTTCAAAAGAGTAGAACCTGTGAAAATAGTCACCTTCCTTACATCGAGGAAATTAAACTGGAGTTTGGCTGGGACACCAGACATAAAGAGACAGTCCCTGCTCGACAGAGATTACAATCTAATTAGGGCAGACAAACAGGACAAATAAGAAATAAGGGAATAACTAAGGTGGGAATGATAAAATATGGGTACTGAACAAGTGATTAAGAGTCAGGAATTAAAAGCAGCATCAAAAAGGTGGCTTTTTAGCCTAGATTTGAAGACAGCCAGAGATGGAACATGATGTACAGATTTTCAAGATTGCACATTGTCACTGTCAACTGCTGAGCAAGATGTAAATAGGAACAACAAACATAGTTTGAAATGTCTATATGCAAATGCCAGAAGCCAATAAATAAAATGGGAGAGTTAGAATATATCCCACTAAATGAAAAAATAGATATAATAGGTATTTCTGAGACCTGGTGGAAGGAGGATAACCAGTGGCACACTGTCATACCTGGATACAAATTATATGCAGTGATAGGGTTGATAGGTGGAGGGGTAGCATTGTATGTTAAGGAGGGCCTTGAATCGAATAGACTAAAATTTATATAGGGCACAAAACACATCTCAAAATCCCTATGGATTGAAATTCTATGTGTAAAGGGGAAAAGGATAGTGATAGGAGTGTACTACCGTCCACCTGGCCAGGATGAAGAGACAGATGTAGAAATTTTATCAGAAATTAGGGAGGCTAACAAACTGGGGAACACAATAATAATGGCTGATTTAAATTATCCCGATATTGACTGGATAAATGTAACATTAATGCATGCTACAGAGGTGAAATTCCTTGATGGATCAAGGACTGCTTTATGCAGCAGCTGGTTCAGGAGCCAACACGAAGACAAACAATTCTAGACCTAGTCCTTATTGATGCAAATGATCTGGTGCAGGAGGTAATGGTGCTGGGGCTTCTTGATAACAGTGATCATAACATGATCAGATTTGATATAAGCTCTGGAGTAAGCACAAACAGAAAATCCAATACATTAGCATTTAACTTTCAAAAGGAGACTATGATAAAATGAGAAGAACGGTGAAAAAGAAAATTAGAGGAGCAGCTGCAAAGGTCAAAAATTTACATCAGGAATTGGATGCTGTTCAAAAAATACCATCCTGGAAACCAAGGCAAATATATCCCGTGTATTAAAAAGGGAGAAAAGAAGACCAAACCACAGCCAGCATGGTTAAAATGTGAGGTGAAGGAAGCTATTAGAGCTAAAAGAAAATCCTTCAGAATATGGAAAAAGGATCCAACTGAAAATAATAGGAAACAGCATAAAGAATGGCAAGTCAAATTAAAAACACTGAAAAGGAAGACAAAGAGAGACTTTGAAAAGAAGACTGCGTTTGAGGTGAAAGTGCATAGTAAAAACTATTTTAGGTATATTAAAAGCAAGAAGCCGGCAAAAGAATCAGTTGGACCGCTAGATGACCGAGGGGTAAAAGGGGCATTTAGGGAAGACAAGGCCATAGCGGAGAGATTAAATGAATTATTTGCTTTGGTCTTCACCAAGGAAAATGTGAGACAGATACCTGTGCCAGAAATGCTATTCAATGCTGACAAGTCGGAGAAACTGAATCAAATCTCTGTACACCTGGAAGATGTAATAGGGCGATTTGACAAATTGAAGAGTAGCAAATCACCAGGACTGGATGGTATACATCCCAATGGTATACATCCCAGAGTACTGATAAAATTGAAAATGGAACTTGCAGAACTATTGTTAGTAATATGCAATTTATCTTTAAAATCAAGCATAGTACCAGAAGATTAGAGGGTGGACAATATAACGCCGATTTTTTAAAAGGGTTTCAGGGGTGATCTGAGAAATTACAGACTGGTGAGCCTGATGTTGGTGCTGGGCAAAATTGTAGAGACCATTAAAAAGAACAAAATTGCAGAGCATATACATAAGCATGGATTAATGAGACAAAGCCAACATGGATTTGGTGAAGGGAAATCTTGACTCACCAATGCATAGGAGCCAACTCTGTGGGTGCTGTGGGTGCTTGAGTACCCCCAATATTGAGAAAATATTTGTATTTGTCCAGGGAGGGGTTATTTCTATTGGGCTTAGCACCCCCAATAATTTTGAAAAGTTGGCTCCTGTGCACCAATGTACTACATTTTTTTGAAGGGGTGAACAAACATGTGGATAAAGGTGAGACGGTTGATATTGTGTATCTGGATTTTCAAAAGGCGTTTGACAGAGTACCTCGTGAAAGACTCCAGAGGAAATTGAAAAGTCATGGGATAGGATGTAGTGGTCTGTTGTGGATTAAAAACTGCTTAAAGGATAGAAAACAGATAGTAGGGTAAAATGGTCAGTATTCTCAATGGAGAAGGGTAGATAGTGGGGTTCTGCAGGGGTCTGTGCTGGGACTGCGTCTTTCTAACATATTTATAAATGATCTAGATATGAGAATAACAAGTGAGGTAATTAAATTTGCTGACACAAAGTTATTCAAAGTTAAATCACAAGAGGATTGTGAAATACTGCAAGAGGACCTTTTGAGACTAGGAGACTGGGCATCCAAATGGCAGATGATATTGAAGCAAAATCTCAAACAGCCTGAAAATCCTCGGTGTCATATTGGACCGTAACCTAAGACTAGAAAGCCAAGCGAAATCCACAATGAAAAAAATATTCCACTCAATGTGGAAACTCAAATGACTGAAACCATTCTTCCCAAGGGAAACATTTTGCAACCTGATACAATCAATGGAACTAAGTCACGTCGACTATTGTAATGGAATTTTTGCGGGATGCAAAGAACAAATCCTAAAGAAACTTCAGACCGCTCAAAACATGGCAGCCAGGCTTATATTTGGAAAAACGTGATTTGAAAGCGCAAACCCCCTCCGTGAAAAACTACACTGGCTCCCAATCAAAGAACATATCGCTTTCAAAATCTGCACCCTAGTTCATAAAATAATCTTCGGCGAAGCCCCGAGATACATTACAGACCTCATAGACCTACCAACCAGAAACACATCCGAATCATCACGAACATATCTAAATCTCCACTACCCAAGTTGCAAAGGACTTAAGTACAAATCAACTTACACATCCAGTTTCTCCTTTATAAGCACACAACTGTGGAATGCAATACCGAAAGCCGTGAAAACAACATAAGGCCATTTAAATTTCCGGAAATCACTAAAAAAATAACTTGTTCCAAAAGGCATATCCTACCAATCCAACTTAAATGCTCAAACTCTGCAACACATCAAACCCAAAGTATGTAGTGGTCACAACACAACCCTTCCGCTTTATGACACCCTAACGAGACTGTTCCACAACATCATTTTGTATTTGTTCACACCGGAGTCTGCGAACGCCTCTCCGGTACTATGTAAGCCACATTGAGCCTGCAAATAGGTGGGAAAATGTGGGATACAAATGCAACAAATAAATAAATAAATGATGTTTAATGTGAGCAAGTGCAAAGTGACGCATGTGGGAAAGAGGAACCCGAACTATGGTTAAGTGATGCAAGGTTCTGCATTAGGAGTCACCGACCAGGAAAAGGATCTAGAAGTCATCGTTAATGATACTTTGAAACCCTCTGCTCAGTATGCTGCAATGGCAAATAAGTACATAAGTATTGCCATACTGGGAAAGACCAAAGGTCCATCAAGCCCAGCATCCTGTTTCCAACAGTGGCCAATCCAGGTCACAAATACCTGGCAAGATCCCAAAAAAGTACAAAATATTTTATGCTGCTTAGCCCAGAAATAAGCAGTGGATTCTCCCCAAGTTCATTTTAATAATGGTCTGTGGACCTTTCCTTTAGGAAGTCGTCCAAACCTTTTTTAAACCTTGCTAAGCTAACTGCCTTTACCACTATGGCAACACTTATGTACTTATGTAAATAGCTAGTGATGTAGATGTTGTGATTCGATTATGGGCCTCAGGGGTAGACATCTTGGGGAGATTGCAGTTCTATGAGGTAGAATTGTTTGGGTGATGATCTTCCCCCTTCTTATAACTGTTCCAAAGTAGGAAGCAGCTTTTCTTCTGCTCACAATTTTCCATACCTGACTCCTTTGCCCTCCATTCTCTCCCCCTGGAATCACGCAGCTGCACCTAGGAAGCCTGGAGCCAGATGGACTCTACTGTTGCCATATTCTGCAGATAAGCACAGATCCCACCCACACCTTCTGCTAGGAAGCAGACCTAAGACATGGTCTGCCCTATGTGTCTGCTAACCAAGGACTCCTTGCTTTTTGCAGGACCTGGACACAGGACAAGGTAGAGCACTGTAGCAGGTCAGCAGGAACAGAATGGACAGCAGTTGAGTCTGAGACTGTGATACTGATACAAATTGTTTCCAGCCTATGCACAAATGTCTTGTTCTCAAATAGACACACCCAGTTGTGGCTGCCTGCAAAGGGAGGAAGGGAGAGCCGGGGAATGGATCTGTGCACCATCTTTTTCACTAGTCTCAGGGTCACGGGCTCCCCATCTAGTGTCTTTTCTGTAGATCTACATTTCACAGCTATCTTCACTGGCTTCACGGGAATCCATCCACATCTGGCGGCTTTGCTCCTCCTCCCCAGTAAGCTCCACCCCTATTAGTGTGGTGAACCTCATTCCCCTTTTCTCAGGTTCCCACCCATTCCCATTCATGGTTCAGGAGGGGAGGGGAAACCATTGGATGTATTGATTGTCATTTCCAGAGCAGTGAACACATTCCTACAATCTTCCTTAGTTGTGCACATTTGAACCTTCTCTCCAGCCCTGCAACCCATTTTCAATCTGGTCAGAGGTGAGGCCCCTCACATACCCAACAGCATATTCCATGGGGGGGGGGGGGGGGGGCTTCAATTGCAGTTCCTGCTCATCATCCCATGCAGATGGCTGTACCTTGGTGCCTACATCATTCCACTGATCTGTGCACTGCTGATCCCTGATTGATGCAAGTTACTCCTATGAGCAAGCTCCCCTACTTTTAGTACCTATTTGCAATTGTGATAAAATCAGGGCTTTTTTGTGGGGGTACTGAGTACCGGCAACTTTTCTATTGTCTGCTAAAATTGACCCAAGGACCTCAAGTTTTAATGAAAGAGCTCAGGTTCTACACACCAATTCTGCCTTGTCATAGGTTCTGTGACTGGTTGCAGGGGGCCTGGCTATTGTGGGGTGGATCCCTCAGTGATCACCCCACCCTTGAAGGGTGGCCTAGCATTTGAGTACCGGCACCTTTTTTGCTAGAAAAGATGCACTGGATAAAATAAACATTTAAGAGCTTCTTTGACTCCTAAGTCATGTATATATCCCCACAGCTGTATATGATTGATTTCATTTTCCTCTTCACCTATGTATACCATTGCTGTAAAAATATTCATGTGTACATATGATGCAGCTGTTGGCATGTCTTTCCTAGTCCTCAACCACATGGCTTGTGGGTAAGGAAGCATGTAGAACAGGGAATAAATTATAGTCTAGGCATTGCCTACGCATATCTGCTTGTAGTTACCAGGTTGAAGGGCCGCCGCGAGGGCAGGGCAATATACTCTAGGTTTGGCCTCCAAAGGGGGGGCCCGGCGCCAGTGTCTTGTCTCTTTCTTGCTCCTGTTAGGACTCAGGTAATTGTGTTAATGTGATAACCTGGTCCTGGCACACAGGAACAGGAGACAGACCCTGGCGTTGGGCTCCCCTTGGAGGCCGGGGAGGAGCAGACACACAATGACACAAGGCAGGGGGTGGTGGCAGCTTGAGTGAGTGAGGGGTGGTGACGGCAGCTGTATCCTGAGTGATGTGGGGTGGTGGCTGTGTCCCAAGTGGGGAGGGTAGCTGCTGCAGCGGCCCTGCCCTGGCTCTGTCTCTTGGTGGCCCTGCCAGGCAGGTCATAGTGCGAGACATCTTTCTTTTGAGTTGCTCTATGCTCTGTGTAAAAAGGGTGTGGGGCTGTAGGGTCAGGGGGGTTTGTGTCCCAAATCAATACATGTGGCCCTATCCTGAAGGGCACCAATATACCTCGTATGTTTGGCAAAGGACACCTGTGATGCCAAAAGGTTTCAACCTCCATCATGGAGCTAGACTTGGGGATCAGCATGCCATGTGTCTACCAATGCTTCTGTCACAGACTATGCAGCCTCATGAACCTCAGCGTTACTTCATACCACATTTCTAGTGGCAGCGTAGGCACTGAACAAGAAGCTGCCACCTCCCTCTCCCCAGAACCAATAGCTACAGACTTCAATAGCAAGCCTTGGGGACAGTCTGCCTCATACTGTGACCTGCTTTGAATTGTTATGTCCAGGTCACTCAGTGACCGTCACTGTACCAACATTAAGGGATCATCTTCTTTAATGCTTCTACATTCCAGACCTTCCCCTATTCCCCTAATCCCCAGAGGACACTAGCTGAGCTGATGGGTGTAGGGTATCTGGAGATGGAGTCCTTTCCAAGCTGGGTTAAGAGGTCAGATATTGGGCTGCCTGGTGCAGAGCCAGGAAACTCTTCAGACACGTGCATGCAGTGGCTACATTCCTGGCACACGACTCTCAGATAGTAGTCCTGCCCATCTCAGAAACTGAGGGGCCAGCCTGCCCCCAGGACCTAGCAGGCCAATATGTAGCCCCCTGACGGTGGTTGGAAAAGGCCTCACTCCCGCATGGCCTACAGCCATGAGCTGGCAGAATGGAGTTGAAAGAAAGAGTGCTGGCATGTGTTTTCTAACCCCCTTGGGTGGGGGGTTTAGGAGCCCCTGTATCAGGAGCTGTGGTGGGGCACCTTAGTTCAACTGATACCACAGGCTGGTAGGCTGATGAAGGCCCTAAGCCAGTTGATGTCACGTAATCATTGGTTCAGATGCAAAGCATGATTATTTGGGGTGCAGGCTGGGAAAAGAGGGGCAGTTGTGAGACCTACAGGGCCTTCCTTTGCTGCAGGGCCCATTGGAGCATTGGCCAGGGCTGGCTTTACCTATGGACCAGGTGAGGCTATGGTCCAAGTCGCCAGTATTAAAGGGTGCCACCTGAGCCCGTGACATCACCGGCCCATAGGTTAAGCTTAGCTTTCATTAGGGCTGTACGTTAATTGCAGTTGACACATAAATTATTAATCGCTATTAATAATTTGCCTTCTGCCTGCCTCTCTCCCCGCCTGCATGTGGTCCAGCATCTCTCCTCGTCCCTCGCCGCTGGCGGCTCTCTATTCCCTCTCCTTCCCACCCGGTTTTACTTTTTTCCTTCTTCAGTAAAATCTTCGGCCCTGCAGCTGTGGCAGCGGTACTGAAAAGCTGCCTGCGGCTTGCATCAGGCCTTCCCTCTGGCCTGTCCTAAACAGGCAGTTGCGTCAAAAGGCCAAGGGGGCGGGATAGATCAGAGGGAAGACCTGGTGCAGGCCGCAGGCAGCTTTTCAGAACCATTGTAACTCCTGCTTTTTTTCCTCAGTAAAATCTTTGGCCCTGCATTCCCAGTGATTGGCATTGAATATCTGGTTTATTTTGGGGCGGTTCAAACCTAACTGGCTAAGCTGATATTCAGCATTGGTCGGTTAAGTTTGAACCATCCAAAAATAGGCCTGGTATTCATGTGGCCAAATATTGCTGCCAAACTCATGCTCAAAATTGGTAGATAGCTGGTTATATCGATATAACTGGCTATTTGCTAATCACTAACCACAAATTTTCAGTGGGACATGGTCAGCCATATCCCGCTGAAAATTCATGGATAGCCAGTTATGGGGCATTTAACCATCCGGGTGCTGATCCTGGCTGGTTAAATGCTTTTGAATATTGGGGGAGGGGGGATAAGCTTAATAGGTGCTTCTTGGACTTCTCAAATGGCACCCCCTTATAAAATCAGGACCATAAAGAACAGGCATTGCTGTGTGTTGAGAAGCTGCAGAGATGTTCAAAAAAGGCATAGATGAAAAGTGAAGTTTAAGGCTCCCAGGAGAGGGAGCAATGTAGTCTCATTTATTCTCTCTCTTCTGGCAAATATTACACAATAAGCCAATGAATATGTATGTCAAGCCAGGGTCAAGTTCTTGTATTGTGGCCAACCTTCAGCCAATCACATGGGGAATTTATGGAATTTAGCTTCACTGTTGGCCTTGCAAATCTAGCTGATTTTAGAAGCAGCAATACAGTAAACAAAGCTAACAGTGTGCAGAGGATCCACTTATCTTAAACTGCTTTTGTCAAGCAACATTTCAGTTAGGCAGAAGAACTGAAGTTGGTAACTGAGAAGCATAAGAAATTTCCCCTGATTCAGCAGCTGGAGCTGTGAAACGCTGGCCACATCAGAACTGTTTGATGAAGGCTGAGGCTGCATGGTATTGCCTGTGGACCCACTTTCAGTTTAAGAAAAATGGATTCCTACTAAAAGTGTGATAATAAGCTGCTGTATAAATAAACAGTTCCATTGTAAAAGATGAACTACTCCAGAGCAAAAATGTTTTGTGATATTTAAGCAGAAAAGCGAAAAAGACTGTATGAAAACATTTTTGTGGATGTGAGTCACTTTCATGCACTTTAAAGAAATTTGGGGAGGTATTTTAGCCGATGATTAAAGGAAGGAGAGCAGCTTTGATACAATTACTCCAATATTCTGAGGCTTTCCCCTACCCCTGACGTTGGTGATTATGGTAAAGAAATGTTTGAAAGAATAATTTATATGAATTATTGGGATACATTCTAAAAGGTCTTATAATCTGAGTGGATTTTGTTGAGGATTTAGTGTACATTTGCTAATGTTGCCATTAGCGTATGAAAATTACCACTGGAGCACTTTCCACCACCAATTTTATAAGTGGTAAGGGCTCCCACATTATCTGTGTGGTAAAGTAGATGAACTAAGTGGTTAAGCCCACTCATGCCCCCTCGAAAATGCAAAAAATTATTTAGTGTGCGATTCACATGTACAAATGCATAAATATCACATGACACTTTACCAATTCCCGTATTAGTCCGAGTTTTGCTGCATTAGGCATACGTTACTGTCCAATGCAGCTTAGTAAAAGGACCCTTTAGATTGTAAGCCCTGTGGGAACAGGGAAAGACCTACAGTACCTAAATGTAACTTGCCTTGAACTACCATTGGAAAGGTGTGAGCTAAATACAAAATTAAATACAGAACATCATATTTACAATCACTATTCAGGCAGCTCTTTATTCCAAAACAAGGTTTAATCGTAACAAAATAGGGGCGGAGTTAGGTCAGGAATTAAGGTATATGTGGAGATTTCATTCTCAAATATCCCTGTGGACCTTGCATTTGCTCCCACGCTGGTGCAAAGTATATTGATAATTTGTGCTTGCACTGTACATGTGAGCCACATTTTCAAAGAGAAACTTCACATGGCAATTCCTTTTGAAAATGAGCTAATATTTCTTATAGAACTTTTAAAAGTTCTTTAGCTACACACAGTCATTCCAATGGCCCTTAGCACTTTGGAAACTTCTATAGGATGTTTATCAAGGAGAGTAGTGAATCTCACCAAAATTTGTCAAATTAATTGATTTTAATAGGTGACACGCCCAATTCTGGGTTTTCAGCCAATCAGAAGCGAAGACACACCCAAGCACAAACACTCCCCACCCATTTGATGTCACAGCCCAAGACACACCCACTCCCCATCCCGTCAGATGTCACGTCGACCAAGTCCAAGCCCCGCCCCATGTCCTTCCTTATTTGCACTACCCTGCCCCTAAACTCCACCCCTTTTGACATAGCCCTGCCCAGAACCCCACCTCTTTTGTGATACCACAGGAAGTGATATCACAGTCACACCCTTTTCCACTACTAGCTACCATCTTGGATGGGTTCATGTGATGGGAAGTGATGTCAAAAAACCTCAGACACCACACCCCCTACTGCCTTGGCAGAATTTAGCTGCACTTGCGCACCTTAACATTTTTTTCACAGGAAAGAAAAATTGGCATTTGCTTTGTATTTTTTTTCTTTCAAAAAAGGACATTGAAAAAAAATAGGCATTTGTTTTTATTTCAAAAAGGACACCTTTTGAATCTGGATCGTCAAGAACGACAGGGAGGACTAGCCTGTGTACAAAGCTTCCCTTCTTTTTCAGGAGAGATAGCAACAGCTCTGTTCATTAAAATAATAATAATAATTAGGGCGAATGTAACAGGGTCTGTTCCAAGCACTATCACAATCCTGCTTTTTTTTATTTCCAAGAGCTGTTTGCTTTTTTTGTCCAGCAAAGCAAACTATTCTCTGTCTGTGTGAGATCAGGGTCTGTAGCCTGCTGTTTCCTTTTTCCCTGGGAAGCAGGCTGTTCTCTGTCTGTCTGTGTGAGAGATCAGTCTTTTGCTGCACCTGCCCTGGGCAGATCTACTTTTTTTCAAGAGCGATCCTAACAAAGCCGATTTTGCTTTCAGATCCATTCACACTGGCAGAATCACGTTCACTTTCTTTTTTGCAAAACCTGTTATCAGAAAATTTTCAGTGCTTTCATCAGTTTGAAAAGAAAAAAAAAATCTCACTCTCTTTCTGCACCCCCGCCCCCCCATCTCTGTCTGTAGCCTCCTCCCACCCTTTTCCCTGCATCCCCCTCCAGTCCCCACCTTGTTCTCTCTCTGTAGCCTCCTCCCACCTCTTTTTCCAAAAAGTTGAATGGCAGAATAAATGCTTTTTACATAGGGATTGTTTTGCCCCCTAACAGTATTCATCTACAACACATACAATTTTTAAAAAAAGTGAAGTAATATAATCAATAACCATAAGGCAATGTGTTAAAATTTTGAATCAAAACCAGTTATCATATACGACGCTTTGAATTTTTTTCTAAGGACACAAGATTGAACCTGCCATGAGGCCTTGTTTCTATCGCTTTTTGTTGAACGGATATCTTAGTTTGTTCATTTGGTGGCACCCTTGGATCGTAATCCAAAACTAGCTCCTTTAGACTTCAAAAATTTATTTTCTCACTGTTTTCATTGTTGCGTGTGATACCTTTTACCTTCAGACGGGTCTCATCGCTGGATATCTTGTACCCCATATGTTTTAGGGCCAGCCGATACAAACTCCGTGATATGTTTACCTTTAGGGATTTTGTTTGTTAATTCGCCTAGTCACCCAAATGAGGATCCCACTCACCCTCCTTACTTACAAAAATCACAAAGTCTATAAGAACACAAGTGAAGCTTCATTAGTTTTATGATTTTTATTATTATGATATATATTTTTATTCAACAACCGTAGCCTGCGCAGACTTGTACACTTTGTCACTGTTCAACATGTCCCAAAGTCTAAAACCGAACAAACGTTTAGAAGTATACACTTTTGTAAAAGGATATAAACATGCCTCAAAGTCTGAAACAGATACAAGCATACTGAGAACTACATGCTTTTGTAAAAGGAATCAAGTTTTCTTTCACGTATAATACAGTTTATATAATTCATAAAATTCCTATCCTTCAATTTGTTGGCCAAACTATCTAGCTTTTCAATAGGATTAGGTGCTGATTTTACACTTTTGATGAGGTCCACGATGGTGTTAATAGTTTCATTAAAAACCATCAGTATTTCCATTTTATACCCAGCTATCAGAATGACGCCTAGAATACGTTCCAAGCATAGTCTCTTGCAAAGTGCTCGTAGCTTTTGTGCTCTGACATCAGGGTGCTATCTTAGGCACGTGTGTTGGCTCAGCCACTATCTTTTCAATGCACAACCTTGACAGTCTTTTGCTACAGCCTTGGCCCAGCACAGATGTATAATGCTTTACATCGCTATTTGTACAAGCGAATTGAAGACGCTTTTCTGGTAAAGAGTGTGGATTAGAGAATGACACGGTGATGGGGAACCACAGTAACCACGGGGATGGGGATGGGGACAGAGCCCACGGGGAAGGGGCAGGGATGGGGACAGAGCCCACAAGGATGGGGACAAACTTTGTCCCTGTGTCATTTTGTACTTTGAAGCCTGTTCATGAACTGGACTGTTATTTATGTTTGAGTGACGCAAAGATATTTTTTGGAAAAACAAGCAAACATGCTGGCCACAACTAGCAAAATTTGCATGGGGGGGGAGGGGGGGGAGATCCTGCACATCCTACTACTAGCACATCTTCTAAGAAGACATCTTCTGTTGCAGGAAAGACTGTGGAAGACAGGAGAGCTAGACTGAATCCTGAGATTGTTGATGACTTCTTATTCATCCACAGATTAAAAAATCATAACAGTACTTCATAGGGCATATTTTCCCCTCTAGGGCATACCCCTGGACATTTTAACAGGGTGGATTAGGATTCCTTGGGGTAGTAGAAATCAGGTATTGTTGGGTTTGGAAGGGTAGAGGGTGGTGGTGAGGAGGGTTATTATAGCAGCTCATTGTTATTATTGCTTTCTATTTGTAATTTATACACAATAGTTGCACAGCATATTTTTCCTTTTTATACTTTAATAAAATGATTTAAATATAAAATCATAATTGTTCGAGGCTTCTGCAGATGAGGACAGAGCCCATGGGGATAGAGCAGGGATGGGGACAGAACCTGCGGGGATGGGGCGGGGACGGAGACAGAACCTGCGGGGATGGGGCAGGGACGGGGGACAAAGTTTGTCCTCCGTGTCATTCTCTAGCATGGATCTCAGTTGCTTAATAAGACCTATACTTATCTCTCCTTACTGGCCCGCCCGCCAGCCTGCCCATTTGTCCAGAAATCCTGACAAACAGGCAGATTGCTAGCCTCCCCTCCCCTTACTTAATAGTGCCCTGGTGGTCTAGTGACCTCTTCCGCCTTCGGAGCAGGAAAGAGCCCCCTCTTTCCTCGCTGGAGCGCTGCCCTTCATGCATCCTTCCTGTTGGTGATCCTCGGCGCTGATTCAAAATGGCCACTGAGAGTTGAAGTGACCACGCGAGACTTCAACTCTCAGTGGCCATTTTGAATTGGCGCCGAGATCACCAACAGGAAGGATGCATGCAGGGCAGCGCTCCGGGCAGGAAAGAGAGGGCTCCTTCCTGCCCCGAAGGGGTCACTAGACCACCAAAGCAGTAGTAAGGTAAGGGGAAGGGGGTGACTGGGAGGGGGGCGACGGGGTATGTGATGGCGGGAGGGGAAAATGTGACAGGGGGCGGAGCGAGCTGTGAACGGGGCGGGGTGTGGACGGGGCTTGTGTGTGGTGGGGCGGGGCATGTGTCCTCCTTTTTGGGGGACAAAATATGGTAACCCTGGGGCTGGGGAGAGGGGTCGCGGGGGGGGGGGGCAGCAACAGACTGATCTCTCACACAGACAGAGAACAGCCTGCTTGCCAGGGAAAAACCAAACAGCAGGCTACAGATCCTGATCTCACAAAGAGAATAGTTAGCTTTGCTGGACAAAAAAAGCAAACAGCTCTTGGGGGAAAAAAAAGCAGGACTGTGAGAGTGCATGGAACCAGACCCCGTTGTGTTCACCCTAGTTATTATTATTATTATATTTTTTTTTTACCAAGAGAGCTGTTGCTATCTCTCCTGAAAAAGAAGGGAAGCTCTGTACAGCAGGCTAGTCCTCCCTGTCATTCATAGACGCAGACAATCCAGATTAAAAAGGAGTCCATTTTGAAATAAAAATAAAAACAAATGCCTATTTTTCTTTCCTGTGAGAAAAAAAGGTTAAGGTGCGTACGCACAACTAAATTCCACCGAGAGTGTAGGGGGCCGTGTCGGGGTTTTTTTTTTTTTTTTTTTTACATTACTTCCCATCATATGACCCCATCCAAGATGGTGGCTAGTAGTGGAAACACAAAGTGATGTGATGCATATGGCACTGGTCACAATCTTGAAAAGGGGCATGGCTGTGATGTCACTTCCTTTGACATCACCAAAAGGGGCAGGGTTTAACATGGGGCTATGGAAAAAAGGTGGGTTGGGGCAGGCCAATGCAAATAAGGTGGGGCAAGGGGTGTGGCAATGCAAAATGGGCATGGCCAATATGCCATATCCTGTGACAATATCTGAGGGGGCAGGGAGAAGGCATGGCTTGGGCAGTGACATCATCAAATGGGGTGGGGAGTGGGCTTGGCTTGGGCATATCCTGTGGCTGAAAACCTGGAAGTAGGCGTGCCTCCCATCAAAATCAATTTTGACAAATGCTGGTGAGATTCACTAGTAAGGAGAGATAAGTATGACTTAGGGCTGAAGCCCAGAGAACTTAATCAAATGATTGCTGATTTTATTTGCCCCTATGTTTATTTCCCCGTGCCCCCTGTGTCCAGCATCTTCCGTCCATCTCCTTATATACTATGTCCATAATCTCGTCTATTTCCCAATACCCATCTATCTATCACACCATTTGCATTCTCCTCATCTCTCCCCCTATCCAGCATCTGAACTCTCTTCCCATCTATCTCCGTGTCTAACTTCTCCCCATTTATCTCTTAGATTGTGAGCCCTCTAGGGAAAGAGAAATTACCTGTATATAATGTGTACAGCGCTGTGTACATCTAGTATCACTATAGAAATGATTAGTAGGAATATTATGTCCAACATCATCTCTCCACCTCCCTATGTCTTCATGGTATTCAACATCTACCTGTACAGCTCCGATCCAGCTTCTACCCTTCATGTACCTTTGACTCCCCATCCACCCTCCATGTCTAACATTTCTCTTCAGTCAAGAACCATGTTTATCTGGAGGAATATATAAACTCGATTTTCTATATTGCAGGACTAAGACTGTGGAACTCAAAGAGCTTTAAGAAGCATGAACAAATTTTTTAAAGCTCTAAATATTGCTATGCTTCAGCAAGCATTTAATAAAAACATAAACATTTCCAAACTGGGACAGACTGAAGATCAATCAAGCCCAGTACCCTAATTCCAACAGTGGCCAATCCAGGTCTCAAGAACCTGGCAAGATTCCAGAATAGTAAAACAGATTCTATGCTGCTTAACCTAGAATATGAAGTGGATTTTCCCAAATCAATGGCTTATGGACTTTTCTTTTAGGAAATTATCCAAACCTCTTTTTAAATGGACGGGCATGGTTAGGCTTTTGGTGAGCACACACTGGGCAGGCTAAGACTGAATCTTGGACATCTTTTCCAAGTGAGGGCCACCAATAGTAGCAGGCGATAAGGTTCTTGGTGCCAAGAACACCAGGGTGCCCGGTAGCTTTTGCTTCATGTCCCCACTTAAGAACATCTTACAGCCATCTGGGAACAAAGGTCTTGCCTGAAGGTATGGAAGTAATGGTGGCTAAAAGAATACAGGCTGGGTCAATGATGCATTGGAGGCTTGTAGTTTCCTCATCAGGTTCCATGGTTCGCGACAAGGCATCTGCTTTAGTGTTTTTCTCCGCAGGGCTAAGATAAATGGAAATCAAAGCGTGAGAAGAATAAAGACAAGCGAGACTGGAGAGGATTGAAATGGTGGGCCCCTTAAAGGTACACATTTTTGTGATCCATAAAAATAGTGAAGGGGTATATGGCTCCCTCCAGTAAGTGGCGCCATTCCTCCAGTGCTAATTTGATGGCTAGTAACTCTTGGTCCCCGATGGTGTAGTTTTTTTCTGCTGGAGAAACTTTCCCAGAGAAGGTGGCACATGGAAGTAACTTGCCACCGGAATTGGCTTGGGACAGGACAGGACAGCACTGGTACCAGGCGGGAAGGACTCAACCTAGACATAAAACCTCTTCTCAGGGTCAGGGTGCTGGACAATTGGGGCTGACGTAAAGGCCTGTTTGAGGGACTCAAAGGTGGATAGGGCCTCAGGAGGCCAGACTCGAGCATTCACCTCTTTCCAGGTCAGTGCCATCAATGGGGCCACTATGGTGGAATAGTTATGAATAAACTGTGGATAACACTTTGAAAACCCAAGGAATCTTTGAAGGGCCCACCGACCCACAGGTTGTGGCCATTGCACAATAGCTGATAGCTTAGTGGGATCCATTTTCAATCCTTGATCTGAGCTATATCCCAAGAATGGCAGTTCGGTGCAGTGGAAGAGAGGTTTCTCCAGTTTGGCATAGAGTTGGTTGTGATGTAGACGTCGAAAAACCAGTTGAACATGTTGCTGATGCTGTTCCATTGATTGGGAAAAAATCAGGATAACATCAACATAAACTAAGACACATTTGTACAGGAGATCTCGAAAGATGTCATTAATGAAAGCTGGGAAGACAGCAAGAGTGTTCACAAGGCCAAAAAGCATAACCAGGTACTCATAGTGCCCGTCACAAGTATTGAAGGCGGTCTTCTGAAGGCAGTCTTCACTCATTTCTTTCCTTAATACAAATAAGGTTATAGGTCCCGTGAAGGTCAAGCTTAGTGAAAATACGGGCCCCCCTGGAGTTGATCAAAGAACTCTGAGATGAAAGGTAAGGGATATTTGTTTTTCATGGTGATTGCATTAAGTCCTCGGTAGTCAATACAAGAATGTAGACCTCCATTCTTTTTTCCCCCATGAAGAAGAATCCAGCCCTAGCTGGAGATTTGGAAGGGCAAATAAAGCCTGGCTGGAGGTTTTCTTGGATGTAGGTGGACATGGCCTCTTTCTTTGGCTAAGATAAGAGGTTATTTTGGATGTAGGTAGACATGGCCTCTTTCTCTGGCCGAGATAAGGGGTAAGCCCTACCTTGTGGTGGGCTCTTCCTGGGCATCAGGTCAATGATACAATCATAATGTCAATGCAATAGCAGGGTTTCCGCCCATTGCTTGGAGAATACACCGGCAAATTCTGCATAGGCTTGAGGCATGCAAGGATTGACCTGTATCGCATTCAAAGCCAGAGTCGTAGGAGGTGATACAGGGTCCAGGCATCGCCCTCAGCATGACAAGCCCCAGGCTATGAGCTGCTCTTGTTCCCATTCAATCAGTGGATTATGATGTTGCAGACATTGAAGGTCCAGGATTAGAGGGTTGTAATAAAAAGAATTTTAGAGATTGCTTTTCAATTCAATCTGCCTTGACTAACAAGTGCACTCGGGGTCTGTATTTGTGTTAGAGAAGTAATTCTGTTTAAAAACGATTGCTTAACTTTGATTGTGTGAAAATAAGTTGGAATGTAGAAGATAAGGCACATCTCTGAAGCCAGCTTGTGCAGGAGGGAGGCAGGGTATGCTTGAAGTTCAGGAGATAGGCCACCTGGCTAGTGGTTTGTTTACCTGAACCGAGAGCATGTGACTGCATCCTCATGTACATTCCTGTAACTTTCCTTGGCTCTGAAAATAAGCTTTAGCTTAATAAAAAGGGAGGCTTGTTGCAGCAGAGATCTGAGGCTCATCTGTGGATGAACGCATTCGAGCAGAAAAGACTGTTCCTGGTCCTAAAGAGACCGGGCTTTTGCTGCAACGGGCCTCCCGGCTGATGAGATAAGGGCCTGAAATTCCTGACCAGTGATGTTGTATGTATAATATGTATATATCTGTCTTATAGCTTTCTTTTAGTTAGATGATTTAATCATTGTATATATCTTAATCATTGTAGATTTTAGAACCTCTAATAAAGATCTCATTTACCTAATACGAATCCAAAAGAATCCACAGTAATTATTGAGTAGTCTGTGTTAGTGAAGCAGGCTGTAAATCTATAGCGGTATATTTTTGGCGATGAGTGTGTAGGATTCATACAAAGAATGACACCTTTTTAAGAGGAATGCAGAGGGAGAGTTGAATTCCAAGGCTGGAATGAGGTACTATGTGTTAATATAGCCACTGAGTGGTCAAAATGAAAGGAATAGGAGTTGTGGTTTGCTGCAGGCAGAAAGTTAAAACAGAAAGGGGGGTAAGGAATGGTATCACATACTATGTAAAGTGAGTTTATCTTGTTGGGCAGACTGGATGGACCGTGCAGGTCTTTGTCTGCCGTCATTTACTATGTTACTATGTAACAGTATTGCTTATCTGAAAACCCGTTAGAGCCGGGATAAACAGCATAGGAAAAGTACAGAACTGGAATGATAAGTGTGTGATTTATAGTTAAAATAAGTTGCTTGCCAGAATATTTTACTAAATGATAACTGAGCGTGCCATTGTAAGAGTGGCGCAGTTGGAATGATGTGTGATTTACACAGTTAAAATGATAACTGAGCGTGTCGTTGTAAGAATGACGCAGTATAAATATAAGAAACGAAGAAAAGAAAATTAACAAAAAGAAAGTACATTTATATCATGATTTAAAATTATGTTTAGACTCATTTGGAGTCATTAATTGCTCATATAAAGGAAAAGGGATGGGAGATAAATCTTAATAAGATATAAGGACCATTTCAGGCAGTGAAACTTTTAGGGATTGGAATTTGTTAATTACTCAGCTTTTGCAAGCAGTGCATATCAGGGGAAAAAATATGACCTTGAGTGAAGGGAAAAGAGCAACAGTTTTTTTTTTGTTAAAACAGGCTTTTGAGCAGACAACTGTCCCGTCTGTGGCCGTGCCAACCCTCAGACTTACCCTGTTTCTGGGAGTCAGTGTCTGTGCTGGCTTCTGCTTGTCTCTGTGTCTGTGTCTGTCTTAGGTTCTCTCTGGCTCTGTGTGCTGATTGCCCTACTGAACCTCACCTGTGTGGGCTATGCCTCTTCCAAGATGGCTGCCGCCTCCTCCTCTTTGCCAGTATCCAAGATGGCTCCCGCTGTTCCTTCCTATGGGCTGACTGCTTTGTGTGTCAAGCCTCTGTTTGGTTGCAAGGTGATTGCTGCAGCTGTGGCTCTGGTGTTGATGGGCTTTATTAGTCACTTGGAGACTACAGTCCTGGCCTCATCTCATCTAAAGGTCCTGGTGTATAGAGTGCTCTGTACACAGTTTCAGTGTTTGCTCTGTGTGAGTTTCTATGTTTGTTTAGACTAGCTAGCTTAGGCACCGTGTGGCTTGTAGCCTGTGTATAGCTTTGCTAGTGCTCTGTGTTTGTGTAGACTAGCTAGCTTAGGCACCGTGTGGCTTGTAGCCTGTGTATAGCTTTGCTAGTGCTCTGTGTTTGTTTCCAGTGCATGACTAGTTAGCTTAGGCACCGTGTGGCTTGTAGCCTGTGCATAGCTCTGCTAGTTCTCTGTGTTTGTTTCCAGTGCATGACTAGTCAGCTTAGGCACCGTCTGGCTTGTAGCCTGTGCATAGCTCTGCTAGTTCTCTGCGTTGGTTCCTAGTGTTAGACTAGCCGCCCTTGCTAGCCACTATCCCAAGACTGTGTTTGTTCCTAGTGTTAGGCTAGCCGCCCTTGCTAGCCACTATGCCACGACTGTGTTTGTTCCTAGTGTTAGACTAGCCGCCCTTGCTAGCCACTATCCCAAGACTGTGTTTATTCCTAGTGTTAGACTAGCCGCCCTTGCTAGCCACTATCCCAAGACTGTGTTTGTTCCTAGTGTTAGACTAGCCGCCCTTGCTAGCCACTATCCCAAGACTGTGTTTGTTCCTAGTGTTAGACTAGCCGCCCTTGCTAGCCACTATCCCAAGACTGTGTTTGTTCCTAGTGTTAGACTAGCCGCCCTTGCTAGCCACTCCTAGTGTAGACTAGCCAGCTTAGGCACCGTCTGGCTTGTAGCCTGTGCATGGCTCTGCTAGTTCTCTGTGTTTGTTCCTAGTGTTAGACTAGCCGCCCTTGCTAGCCACTATCCCAAGTCTGTGATTGTTCCTAGTGTAGACTAGCCAGCTTAGGCACCGTCTGGCTTGTAGCCTGTGCTTAGCTCTGCTAGTTCTCTGTGTTTGTTCCTAGTGCAGACTAGCCAGCTTAGGCACCGTCTGGCTTGTAGCCTGTGCATAGCTCTGCTAGTTCCCTGGGTTTGTTCCTATACTTGACTAGCCAGCTTAGGCACCGTGTGGCTTGTAGCCTGTGTAAAGCTTTGCTAGTGTCTGTGTTGTTTCCAGTGCATGACTTGTTAGCTTGGGCACAGCTTAGTTGTTAGCTGGTGTATAGCCTTCCAAGTCTCCTGAGTTTGCTCTGTGTATGACTGGTTTGCCTAGGTATAGCGTTCCTATTAGCCTGGGTACAGTTTACTAGTCATTGTGTTGATTCCTGCCGACTGCCAGAGCCTGGACAGTCCCTGCTTGTCTGACTTGCCTTCGCCTAGGTGCCAGGGGGCACTCCTGGATCTTCATTCCTGCTGTTCCTGTAAGTCCTACCGGCTGCCAGAACCTTAGGGCTCAACCCTCGGGGAAAGGCAGTCAAGTGTAGGTGAAGCCTAGGTCCAGGGTGTTCCAGTTCCGCGGGTTCCGCTCCAGTGTGTTCCAGTCCAGCGGGTTTCACTCCTGTATGTTCCAGTCCAGTGGGGCCACTCCAGTGTGTCCAGTCCAGCGGGCCCCACTCCAGTGCGCACCCGTCCGGTGCGTTCCAGTTCCGAGTGTTCCGGTGTAGCACTCCAGTCCGGAGTTCCGGTCCAGTCTTGTTTCCTCTCTACCTGGAAGGTGATTTTGCCTGCCACTGCCGCTCCACGGTAGTGGCCTATGGACTCACAAACCCCGCGCTCCCGGGGAAGAAGCCTGAAGGTATGCCAGGGTCCTCGAGAGCGCGGCAAGCGCGAGAGACGCGACAACAACACAGATTACTTTGGATCTGTGGCCAGTGCAACTAGAAGTAGAATTAAGTGTCTCAGTGAATAAAAATTATGCTAGAGTTTTTGGCAAAAATAAAGGAATCGGGTAACACTGGGGTTTCAGAGCCGTAGGTGTTTTAGAAGTAGAAAAGAAAATATACTTCTTTTGAGAAAAGAAAATATACTTCTTTTGAGAAACAGCTATTAGCATGTTATTGTGCTCTGGTGGATACCGAGCAGTTAACTATAGGACATGTTGCTGTCCTGAGACCTAAAATACCAATAATGCAATGGATACATAGCTCCCCAAAAACTCATTGGATAGGTCATGCACAAGAAGCTAGCATAATTAAATGGAAGTGGTATATTCAAGAAAGAGCAAACTCAGGGATTGGGGGAATTCCCTCACTGCATGAAAAGGTGGCAGCCCTTCCAGAAACAGGACAAACTGGGCTAGAACCCCTGGAACGGGTGGAGAGCCCAGTCAGGTGGGGAAAAGCCTATGATCAATTAACTAATGAGGAGCAGCAACATGCGTGGTTTACAGATGGTTTTGCTAAGTATGCTGGAGGAAAGAGAATGTGGAAAGCGATAGCCTACAATCCAAAAAAAGAACATTCATTAGAATGTAGTGGAGGAGGAAGTAGTCAATATGCAGAGTTATATGCTGCCTATATGGCTTTGAAAACTGAGCATTTAGGGCAATGTCATACATATATACTGATTCATGGTCTGTGGCAAATGGATTAGACATGTGGCTACCTACTTGGTATAAAAACAACTGGAAAATTAATACCAAAGATTTGTGGGGCAAAGAATTGTGGCAATTGTGTAAAATACTAATGTTATTGTTTTTTATGTAGACGCCCATTGCAAGGGTGATACTCTAGAAAGTCTCTACAGCAAAGTGGCTGATGAATAAAGTAAAATCACACCCTCGAGGTGGAAAACTGTGGAAGAGCCAGATAACTGCTCAGGTTTGGCGAAATAGTCGCACCAAAAATGTGAACATCTGGGAAGAAAGGCCACTTATAGGTGGGCAACAGATCGTGGTAATAGTTTAATTATGGATGTTATTAAAACTGTTATTGTTGAATGTCTGGTCTGTTAAAATACCAGACTAAGCGATCTGTTCCCCACATGTCTAAGGGGTAATTATAAAGGGGAAAATTACCTGAACAAATTTGGTAGATGGATTATTTAGGACCTTTACCCAATTTGCAAGGATGTAAATATGTGTGCACAGCAGTAGATGATTATTCTAGACATGTAATTGCACATCTTTGCAGGTAACACTATTGAAACTTTAGAATTTATCATTGATAATGGTTCCCATTTTGAAGGCTAATTAGTATAACAATTATGCCTTAAGTCATAATATAATCCTGTCCTGATCCTCCAATCTGGGCAAGAATGGACTTATATCCCAGCAAATGTGTTATCTTAGAGAATAACTGATCTGTTTATATGCTTTATTCATATATCCTTGTAAGATTCATTGTAATCCTTCTTCTTATGGTGTCTTTGCATATGGCTATTACCACCGATGGACATTTATGACTCACAGCCGAGAGTCAGGGCAAGCTGATTGGGAGATGGAAGAATCATAGTGAAATCTGACAACAAAATAATTAAACATGTTCAGCTAACTAGATGTGTTCTGTGGCAACTGTCAACAACACTCAAATATGGAAAGAAGTCCTGTCACATGAATGAGTTAAATATGACTTACAGAAGTCAGAGGCAGACAATACAGCATCATTGACCCAAAAATGCGGACATTGTTTTACATTTACACCACCAATGTGTTAAATTAGCACATGTTTATATTCTTCTTGTATGAATGCTACACCTATGAAGACCTGTGTAAATACTGTAGTAACCTTAATTTCCTTAATTGTACAGTAAAATGAGCTTAGTATGATACATTGTTAGGAGCTTTTGGTACAAGTGTAGAGATAATAAATGCTATTGATGCTGAAACTTTAGCCAAAGTAAAATGTATTAGAACTGACATTAATCAGCTTATTATTTTGCAATATGATAAAGTTTTTTTTTTATTATACTCGTACAAGTAGAGATTAATATAGCATAATTTACTACTTGCATGTTGTAACATTTATTTGCCCTTAAACAAAAGGTTGGAGGTGAATTTCACCGGTGGGTTCCTTCCACAACCTGATTAATAATTTCAAATACTGTCTTGTTCACTGACCTCTTTTGTTCTGGGCAGATTGTGTAGTTTAATGTAACTAAGCAGTGTGTATTATTTGTAATACTGAATTTTGGTTAGTTATTAGTGGGCAGCATTATTACCATTTGCCCTTGGATTATACGGTCTACTAATTTTAGTATGTTTGTTGAGATTAGTGTTCAATATATATATATATATATATATATATATATATATATATATATATATATATATATATATATAATGTTTATCATTCTTAGACTGTATGGAATTGTTATATATGGAATTATTAGATCGAATTGAAAAGCAAAGGACCGAATGTAATAAGAAGGATTTAAGAGATTGCTTTTCAACTCTGCCTTGACTAACAAGTGCACTCAGGGTCTGTATTTGTGATTAGAAGTAATTCTGTTTAAAAATGATTGTTTAACTTTGATTGTGTGAAAATAAATTGGAAGGTAGGAAATAAGGCACATCTCTGAAGCCAGCTTGTGCAGGAGGGAGGCAGGGTATGTTTGAATGTTTGAAGTTCAGGAGATAGGCCACCTGACCAGTGGGTTGTTTACCTGAACCGAGAGCATGTGACTGCATCCTTATGTACATTTCTGTAATTTTCCTTGGCTCTGAAAATAAGCTTTAGCTTAATAAAAAGGGGGGCTTGTTGCAGCAGAGATCTGAGGCTCATCTGTGGATGGATGCAACACTCAGAAAAGACTGTTCCTGGTCATAAAGAGACTTCGGGCTTTCGCTGCAATGGGCCTCCCGGCTGATAAGATAAGGGCCTGAAATTCCTGACCAGTAATGTTGTATGTATAATACGTATATATTTGTCTTATAGCTTTCTTTTAGTTAGATGATTTAATCATTGTATATATCTTAATCACTGTAGATTTTAGAACCTCTAATAAAGTTCTCATTTACCTAATACGAATCCAAAAGAATCCACAGTAATTATTGAGTATTCTGTGTTAGTGAAGCAGGCTGTAAATCCATAGCAGTATAAGGGTTCACAGTGGTCTGTAAGACATACAGAGATATGGTCTCCTGATAAAGCACTCCAATACAAAGTTTCAGTGAGACAGTTCTGGCCTTGAGAATCCCCTGGATGTGTCCATAGACCAAGGATACCAGCATGGGGCAAGGTAGCTCCTGCATAGGAATACAGTAGAGTCACACCAAAGCCTCATCAATAAAGTTGCCCATGGCCTCTGAGTCTATAAATGCTACAGTGAGGACGTCTAGGTCTATGGTGATGAGGACTGGGACCAATATCTGTGAGTGGGGAGATTGCAAAGTGGCCCTTAGTCCTGCCTCCCCAGTCAGGACTAGGCTTGTCAGTTTCCTGGCTTCTTCGGGCATCACTGAGCAAACTGTTGTTTCTCTCCGCAATATAAGCAAAAACCCTGGGGCCGTCTTTGCTGCGTCTTCTTGTCAGAAAGCTGCAGCCAGTCCACCTGCACAGGTTCCTCAGCATTCCCTGGTGTGTCAGCTTGGAAGGAGGTGACCCCTTTGAAATGATAAGTGGGAGTTGGCCGAAATGGCCAGTGAGTCGCTTGATGCTCTAGGGCTCATTCTCAGGATTGTATATCTACCCGGGTACACAGGAGAACCAGGTCATCAAGTTTGGTGGGAAGCTCTCTTCCAGTCCGCTCATCTTTGATTGCTGAGGATACCCCCGCCAGAACACCAAGGCGAGGCTCTCATCGTTCTATCCAAGCTCCTCAGATAAGGTTCAGAACAGAATATTGTAGTCTCCGACCAATGGTGTGCTGGAAAATTTTTAACAAGCTCTCTCTCCAGGCATAGCCAGCTGCACAATTTGGGGGTGGGGGGCCCAAGGTGGATTGGGAGGGCAACGCATTTCTCATTCTCCTCCCCCCCCCCCCCCAATGTGGGCATGCTAGGCATACCTTTGCTGGCAGGGATGCCGACTATCTTTATCTTTTGATCTAGGCACAGGAAAAAAAAAATAAGATTTTTAAATGCAGATCAGAGAATGGTCACTCTACTACATAATGCTGCCTTTCCTCTCTTGTTGTTCCTGCCTCTGACCTTCCCACCCCTCTACTGGCACAACAGTTCCACTTCCTCTTTGTCTACATAATAAACCCTGTCTTGATCTAAACTGCTGCTTTCCCTCTGCACTCTGCCATTTGCTTCATTCACCAGCTGAGTGCTGATGGGTTCCAGATTGTCAATTACATCATTTGTGTTCTAAGCCCTTGCTATTTTCATGTTACATCTCTTAGACTGCTTGGCTTCAATATGAGCTCATTTTCTGCCAGTTCAGCAAGCTCAAATACTACATCTCTCGAGATTGCCATGCACTCACTTCCTTTCAGATCTCTCCCATGCACTCTCAAGCTGCATCTCGTGCCAAACTGCTTTATAAAAAGCAGCAGCAGTTACAAACTGCTCTGTGTATTACAACATGCACCATAATACAGTAGTCAGTTGTTTCAAACTGCGTGGAAATATTCCCTTCTCGTCAAACCACTCAAAATCACACAAACAGAAAAAGGCTAGATGGTACACATGCATTGCACAAGAATGAACGTAACAGCCTGCAGCCAGTCTTCTTTTTAGCCTTTTCCGAAGCACCACTCAGGTGGTGTGTGAAGAAAGCCCAACCTTTGCTGAGGAAGTACTGACGCCAGGGCTTTTTTTGAGGGGGTACTTGGGGGGGTACTGAGTACCGGCACCTTTTTCATTGTCTACAAAAATTGACCCATGGTTCCCAGGTTTTAATGAAAGAGCTCAGGCCCTACATACCAATTCTGCCTTGTCATAGATTCTGTGACTGGTTGCAGGGGGCCTGGCCATTGTGGGGTGGGTCCCTCAGTGATCATCTCACCCCTGAAGGGTGGCCTGGTATTTTAGTACCGGCACCATTTACGTTAGAAAAAACACACTGACTGACGCAAAGAATTAGCTGTCCTTATGAAAACACTATGTGACAGGCATTCAAAGAAACATGTGACCTCAACAAAAGTTTCCGCAGAAAAAATGTTTTTTTAATTTTAGTTTTCATAAAAAGCTTTGAGAACAGCCATATCTTGAGCTCAAATAATCAATGACAATAAGTGTACTTGTATGAGCATATAGTAATAATCATAGCTCCCTTCACTTTATGTTTAGAAAAAAATCTCATTCTATAAAACATTACCTGTTCAAGGAATTATTTCCCATTATATAAAATATTAGCAGCTCCAGGAATTATGTTTTACTGAAGTATTTTCAAAGGGTCTGTGACAGTCTATAGGAAGTTACCACTCTCCCTTAACAGCACTCCCTCACAGTTACAAAACTATCTTAAAATGCAGGCCATAGAGCAGGGAAGAGATGACTCAACAGTTGCAGAGCAGGAAGGGAAGGCATGGTCAAGGCAGGATAAAAAAAACTTCAGCACAGATCAGTCAGGGAGGTCCAGAGAAGAAAAGCCCTCTACCCCATGCCCTATACCTTTAGCGGAGAAATATAAGCTGCAGAAACTCTACTCAGGTAGGCCAAGTTAGCTTGGAACCCTGCTGAAATTATAACTTTTAAACTTTGGGTCAAGCCTGGCCAATTGTGCTGCCTTTTTGGAAAGACAAAACTGTAATGCTGGGACTCCGGGCCCAAAACAAGCTGGCTGTGCTGCCTTTAGACAAAGAGAGATTTGTGCATGCTGTGGCCTTGCCAGAACAGGCTGCTTGAGAAATCAAGAGTTTTCTGTTTATTTTCTCCTCCTGACCTCTGAAGGAAACAGGTCACCCATTTCTCTGCATACAGATAAAGTAACTTTTATTCACATTAAACCTCAGTGTGCTTGTGGGTTTTTTTTTTCAAGGCTCCAGGCTCACCCTCACTCATGCTACTATAATAATTAAAAATAAAAATAATAATTGTTTCACAAAATTCAAAAATTCATGTTGTACACATGCTGAAATATACTTAAGTTAATAAAATCACCAATTCATACTTCAATTCTTGCATCATAGTTTAGCACAGAATACGGTACTAAATGAAGATGGAAAAATAACAGACATCTCATAGAGCTGTCGGATGATGGAGAATCAATAGGAGACTGTGATATCAGATTACAAAATATATTGAAATGATAGGATGGATCAGATTGGTGGGGAGAATGGTGCTACATGCTGAGAATTGCATAGAGTCAAACAGGATGCAGAAAATAAAATACTGTAACCCTATGGGTTAAATTTTAAAAGATTATCTGGCTCCTTCTAGATCTGATGTAGCGACAGTGAGCAGTGCAGTGAAACTGAGTAGTCTGTGTGCATGCGCTGAGTGTTCCGCATGCCGATGGAACTCTCAGGAGAGTGACAAACAGCTCAGGCTGGCAGTTGGGAGAGAGCTGTATTGGTGAGAACATGTTACTAGGGAAAGGCTGGAAGAAAGTTGATGCTGGAGATCATCACCTGAAAGAAAAGGCGCCCACCGTTCAAGAGAGCCAGAGAGAAAACAAAGAGAACAGCTAAGTGACTGGAACTATTTTAAAAAAGTGCACATAAGAGAAAATAGTAAAGGAAACCTGAACAATAAGTGAGAGATAACTAAAAGAAGGAAAAAAAGAGTAGAGGAAAACTTACATGTTGAGATCCTTGAAGGTCTACGGAAATCTGAAAGACAGGAGAAAAGAAACTTTAAAGAATCTAGTGTTTTGTAAAATTGAATGTACTTACGTGATTTATGTACCTAATATTTATACTTATCTGAAAATGCTCCCAATGTTTCTAAACTGATTTGTGTTGCAAACCTGTAATTGAAATACATATGTTAAATTTGCAAGTTGGTAAAATTTCATTAACATTTAAATATAATTCAAATAATAAAAAAATATTTTCTTTTTATTGTTAAACTCCCTGGTTGGTGTTGAGCCATTTTGGGGAAACACTGTGACATATTTGGTACCATCATTTAATACCTTGCTCTGCCACCAGGGGGTTTACAATACAATGGGGAATCATTATGGATAGAAATACCATGCATGACAGGGAAGAGTATAGTGGCAAGGGTATAACACTTTTCCTGGATAGGATGAAAGACAGATGGTGAAATACTAACAAAAATAAGGAAAGTTAACAATTTGGAAAAGCATTTTACAAGAAAGTTAACAATTTTACAAGCAAGTTAACAATTTGGAAAAACATCCAACTCAGAATAAGGATGTCCTGGTTGGTTCGTCACTGGTGGTGCTAATATTTATATCAGAATCTGACAACATACAGCTTGTTCTAAAATACATGAGAAATGGACGTACATGTGCTTAGCGATGCCAAGCATTAACATTCATCTTACAAACTGAAATGCTCAAACTGTGAACGGGGCAGCAAAGGAACATCCATGTTATAAAATGGCCTTGTAGTCATCCATATGGAGTGGAGGAGTAGCTTAAAGGTTAGAGCAGGGGGCCTGAAAAGCAGGGGACCCTAGTTCAAATTGTGAGCCCTCCAGGGACAGAAAAATACCTATTGTACCTGAATGTACACCATTTTGATAGCCTTTGGACTTATAGGTTTCTTGTATACCAACAACAATCCTGACAGCTACTGAAAATCACAAGCTGAATGGGATTTTAGCTGGGGTCCCCTGCTCTAACCATTAGGTTACTCTTCCATTCCACATGGAGTTCCATTAAGCAATTAATTTTAAAAAGGTTCATATTTCCTGAAGCTATCACCAAGCCCTGTATCCCTTGCCAGTTTTATGTTCATAGGAAGAAAGGAGACAGAAACTACTGGGGGTTAAGGAATGGATTTGCCTTAACCCCTCCAGTAGAAACAGCTGATCAATTGGAGCACCTTTCTTAACCTGGACGTGTCAAGTGCCAGGTCTAAATACCACTGTACATCTTTTTGGTTTCCCTTTCTGAAATCAAAGTTGGATGTCCATATTTCAACCGCTCCCTGGTCCTGCCCAAAATATACCCAGACCATGGCATCTTACCATAAGGATGTACCTCAGTACCTCTCTCTCTTTCCAGTCTCAAATTTCTATGTGCCCTAGTTCCCCTCTCTCTTCTTGGCCCACAATCCATATGCCTCAGTTCCCCTTTCTCTTCCCAGTCACAGAATTCCATATGCCCTGGTTCCCCTCTCTTTCACCCCCTCCTCCCCTGATCCCAACATCACCCCTTGTCTCTCTTTTCCTCACTCACCACAAGTAGATCTCCTCTCTCTCTTCCAGTCCCGTGATACTGAAGAAAAGTATATGCCAAACTGAGTACCGGCAATGAACTTTGGTGCAGAGGAGCCTTGGTACCACATGTGCAAAGGCCTTGCTTATCCCGCCCCCCCTCTGATGCATTCCATACACCTTGGCACCACATGCACAAATGACCTGCTGATATGTTACATGCAAGGAACGCATCAGAGGAGGCAGAACAAACAGGGCCTTTGTGCATGTGGTGCCAAGGCTCCTCAACACTAAAGTTCATCGACAGTACTGAGTTGGGCAGGTACTTTTCTTTGGTCCTGCAGGACTGGAAGAAAGAGGAGAGATCTGCTTGTTGGGCCTCATGTGGCCCATAAGCCATAGGTAGCCCACCCTTGGCTTTGCCTGTGGAGTGATGTGGCTGAATGAAGTCCAAAAGACAGTCCAGTTCCTGATGATGAGTGTCACGACAACAGGATGGTGAGCCCTTACACTACACCTGGAGCTGAGGCAGACAAATCACCTGGGCTGGCATAAGGCAGGAACTGAGGCAAGACTAAAACATGGGCAAACAGGACAAGGCAAGGCAAGGCACAATGAGACAGGACAGGGCAAGACTGAGCAAGACAGGACAAGGCAAGAGTAGGCTGGGCACAACTAGACAAGATACACAAGACAGGAACTGGATCCAGACAAGGTAAGAAAGGCAACAGGGCTAGAACTGAACCCAGACAGGAACAAGGCAAGACAAGGAAACAAGGCTAGAAACAAGGTTCAGATAAGGTAGAGCGAGGCAGAGCAAGAACTGGGTCTCGACACAACAAGGTGCAAGACAAGACCAAGCAATGCTAAGCAGGACAAGGACTGGCTCCAGACAGGGCAAGGAATGCAAGGCAGCGGGCTAAGAACTGGAACCCAGACAGGACAAGGCAAGACAAGGAACTAGGCTAAAACTGGGTCCAAGCAGACACAAGGGCAAGACAAGAACTGGATCCAGGCAGGACAGAACAAGGTAACAAACAAAAGAGACAAGGTGGAGACTAGACACTAAAGATAAAACAAAGAAAAACTTTGGAGACAAGGCAGGGCTTGGAGCTTGGTAGGAACTAGGAGACAAGGAAGGGCTTAGAGCTCGGCAGGAACTCAGAGACTAGACAGGGCTTGGAGCTTGACAGGAACACAGAAAGAAGGCAGGGCTGGAGCTTGGTATAAGCAGGATCAGGAACAAGACAGGAGCAGGACCATGGCTGGAACACGAAGACAGCAGGAAGACCTCATTGTGAGGAGCAGTGCACGTAATGTGGTGGAGGAAAAATGGCACCTCACAGTCCAATTCGATGAAGAACACAGAACCGATATAGAGAGTGGTGCATGGTCCACCTACCATCCACACATTGTAAAGTGGATGGGTGATATCATAATAGAACTTTACTGATAAGGCAAGAGATCAAAGATGCTCTCTGATATCAGATGTCAGGTTTAGTGGAAAAACATGAGAAATTAGCAGCATGGCTCAATACAATGGAATAAAAGGTGGGAAATCTATAAGAGCAATAAGCCATGGTTAGTAAAGAACAACTAGATTTCTGGGATAAATTAGAAAACCTGGAGAGCCAATCATCATGTTGGTATAACATCAGAGTTCGAGGGGTCCCAGAAGCTACTACTACTAATTCTTATAAGTTCTATAGTACTATTACATGTACTCAGCACTGTACATTAAAACACATATGAGACAGTTCCTGCTTGACTGACATTACAATTTACTCAAGACAGACAAACAGGACAAATTTTTAGCCTAGATTTGAATACAGCCAGAGATGGAGCTTGACATACCAACTCAGGAAGTCTATTCCAGGCATGCAGTGCAGCAAGATAAAAGGAATGGAGTCTGGAGTTGGAGATTTACGAAATTCCTAGGGAGAAGTGTAGGGAGAGATAAGAGTGGAGAAGTACTGAGGAACTGCAGTGAATGCACTTGTAAGTCAATAAGAGGAATTTGAACTGTATATGGAAATGGATAGGAAGCCAATAAAGTGACTTGCAGAGAGGGCTAATATGAGCATAATAACATTGGTGGAATAAAAGTTGTGCAGCAAAAATTTGAACAGGCTGTGATATATCAGAACTGTGAACAACTAGTGAAAGTCATAACAAGGTTTATACTGGGCAACTATGCTGGTGAGGAAATGGGAGCACAAAAGATAAAGCTCTAGGCCAGAAGACAGAGAACTTTGCCCGTGAAGGAGCAGATCATTTGGGCAGCCAGGCAAAAAGGGCTGATATAGTGGAAAGACTGTACTCTTGAAATTTTCCAGGATATCTCTCCAATTATTCTTCCAAGAGGAGATAGTTGAGAAATATGGCATGCTGAGATCTGAGATGGCATCCGTGTTCTGAGTTCTGTTTTTTCCTCCTGTCCTCTTTCTGACTTATTGGTAAGATAAAAGCATAAGCCCCTCTCAGCTGGGTGTCACTACACCCTCAGGACCCATTGATAATTTTGTAACCCGAGCTAGATCTTCAGAAATTATTTGTGAGAATTGCCCGCTGGGCTTAGCATGGACAATGGAAGACCCCATGTTGGCCCTTGAGCTGGACGTCACAATCAGCCCCGAAGTGAGAGTGACTCCTCCACATCCTCGGGCCAGCTCATCGATGCTAGCGACTGTCATAAGAAAAGAAGTCTAATCTCAGGGAGGCAAAAGGCTCTATAGGAAAAGCATCAGAAGATAGGAGACTGCAACACTAGGAGGCAACTGGAATGCAAAAGGACAGAATTACAGACTCTAAAATTGGGGGGAAGTGGATTAAAAATTACAATTAACCCAGCAAAGATATTATGAACTAGGTAATAAACCGAGTAGATTATTAGCTTGGAAACTTAATAAATAGCAATTGAGGAACTTTATCTTAAAAATTAGGGATGAGAAGGGGAACCTGGTTTATGAGGAGGCAAGTCAAAGAAGGTTTGGAGAGTTTTATCAGAAATTGTATGCTAGAGATAATGCCATACAGGATGGAGAGTTAGAAGACTATTTACAAGTGACCCACCCCAGTATATAAGGGTATGACCAGGAAAAATTGGACAAAGATATAATTCCTATGGAGGTACCAACTGTAATAAAAGAACTAACCACAGGTAAATCACCAGGCTTACACATGTTCCCCAATAGTTTTTATAAGGCTTTTGTAGACCAACTAGCCCCAGTGATGGCAAGATTTATAATTTTAAATTATATTAGAGAGGAAGGGTTTATACCACAATTAATGAATACAGTGGGGACTACAATCTCTCTATATAAAACGCACCTCCAACATTCTAATGAAGCCGGAAGTTGTAGTTGTGTAGACCGCTTTTGCCAATGAGTGTCTGTCCCGCCCTCGCGTCAAACGTGATGACGTCGAGGGCGGAGCACTGACTCTCAACGAATCAAGGAAGCACATTGGTTAATCTCTGTTTCCACTCCACAACACTGCCGTCATTCCCAAACACTCAAAACCAAACAAAATTGCTGCTGCACCCTGTCCCCCCGCCCACATTCCCCCTCACCCATCCTCCCGCAGCCGCTCGCTCACCGTTCCGCCGCACCCCCTCTCCTCTCCGACTCTGGCCATGCAGCAGGACGATTACTACACACGAGTGAAAGTGACACAATCTACTACACTGTAAGCAAGGAAGCCCATTGGTTAATCTCTGTTTCCACTCCCCAACACAGCCGTCATTCCCATACACTGAAAACCAAGCACAACTAGGAGCTGCTGATCCACATTGTGGTTTTTTTCCCTACTTTAATCTGAAACACGTCTAAAGCTGTTTCTACTGGATAAACTGTGCCTTAAAAGGTAAAGGACAAAAGGTTTTTGTTTCTGGCTTCTTACTGCACACCTTTTAAATTTATTTGAAAACTACCCATCTGTACATAAGAAAATCATGAAATCTAAATTAAATATCACTAAAACAGCTCAAAAAAATATTCTACCTGGTAGAAAGAGCAATTTTAAACTCTGTATTGTCAGATCATTTGTCAACAATACAAACTTTATCCAGGTAAGTGCCTGTGGCTGCGTCAGCCCCACCGTTGCCTGACAATGTGTGTCACAGTATGAGGGAGCTCCAGCTGCCTGTGGGTCACAACAGGACTTAGCTGCTGGACGCCAGAAGCAGTCTCTCCTTAGGTTGACAACAAATAGCAACCCCCCCCCCCAACCACCTTGGAGGGAAGGAGGAAGGGAGGGGACAGGAACGTTGAACTGGGAGGGAGGGGGAGGGACCCTTGAACTGGTAAGGGGACCCTGGAACTGGGAGGGAGGGAAGGTGACCCTGGAACTGGGAGGGTGGGGACCCTCAAACTATGAGGGAGGGTGGGGGGATACTGGAAGGGACCCTGGAACTCGGATGGAGGGGGGGATGACCCTGGAACTTGGAGGGGGGATGACCCTGGAACTGGGAGGGACGGAGGGAGGGATGGAGGGGGGACCCTGGAACTGGGAGGGAGGAGGGAGGGGCCCCTGGCACACACTCTGATTCTCACACACACACTCTCCCTCTCATGGACACACTCGCACCCAGTCTCACTCTCTCTCTGTCACACACACACACTCGCACATTCACTCTCTCTCACACAGTCAATCTCACACACACTCTCTCAAACATACACACACCGAGGAAAACCTTGCTAGCGCCCGTTTCATTTCTGTCAGACATGGGCCTTTTTCACTAGTATTATATAAACCGGGCAGGAATGAAACCTGCTGCAGGTCATACTAACCAATATCCTTAATTAACATTGATCTGAAACATAAGGCAAAAATTTTGGCTACTCGATTGTTGTTACTTCACTTAATTCAATTCGATCAGATGGTACTTGTTCCGGGAAGACAAACATTTGGAGAAGGCAGGCCCAGAAGCAGGAGGGAGGAGGCATTGCTCCTGCCCTCCTGTCTCCAACTGTAGAGGTATGTGGTGGAGGGGAGGTATTAGATCTAATGCCACAAAGCAGATCACTGGTAGGAACATTTTTCAGAACCAGACCACTATATCAATAACCCTAGAAACAGGATATGCAAAGAAAACTTTAAAACAATGTAGGGATGTTAGACTTTTGAAGTTAACATGAACAAATACTTTTCTATTCTATTTTGGGTATTTATAGCCTGCTACATTCAGTAAAGAATCTAAGTGGGTTACATAAAGTTCAAAACACACAATTAAAGATACTGATAGCTCTACTACATTATTTATTCAAATATTTACTAAAATGATAAGTCTTCAATCCTTTATGAAATTGTAAATATCCAAAAACGTTTGAATTCGTTCAGGTACAGAATTCCACAATTTGTTAGATTTGGGACCCGATGTAAAAAAAATAAGAGCTATCAAGAACTTTTTTGTAACAAACTTTTTTAACAGATGGAAACCCCAGTATAGGAGCAGAGTAGAAACGCTGAAAGGCTGGATATGCTATTAACTGTGGAAGAAGAGAACAATTCCTGTGTAAGATTTTAAATACAGTACAGTCTTAAAATCAAGTCGTGCACAAACTGGTAGCCAGTGCAGGCTTTTGAGTAAAGGCATCACATGGTCCTATTGGGAACAACCATAGATAATTTTATCTGCAGTATTTTGCAGCAACTGCAATTTATTAACAAATCTTGAATTTAATCCAGAATATAGGATACTCAAATAGTCCAATGGAGACATAGAGGGGAATAATCGAACGGCGCCGGCGAAATACATGGCCGGCGATGTATTTTGGTGGTGCCGTAAACAGCTGGCCAAACCCGTATTTTCGAAAAAGATGGCCGGCCATCTTTTGTTTCGATAATACGGTTCCGGCCAGCCAAATGCATTGGATTTGGCCGGGGTTTGAGATGGGCAGCTTCGTTTTTTAGCGATAATGGAAAGTTATGTCGGCCATCTCAAACCCTGGCCAAATTCAAGGCATTTGGCCATGGGAGGAGCCAGCATTTTTAGTGCACTGGGCCCCGACATGCCAGGACACCAACCGGGCTCCCTAGGGGTCACTGCGGTGGACTTCAGAAAAGCTCCCATGTGCATAGCTCCCTTACTTTGGGAGCTCAGCCCCCCAAACCCACAAATGTACTGCACCCACTAAAACTGCTCCAGGGACCTGCATACAGCCTCTAGGACTTATTGTGCTGTGTAACCTTGGCACACCAGTTGACACCTGGAGACTGATCTCTATGAAAAAGTCCTTTATTTGAATAAGCACGTTTACTCACAGTTAACTGCAGATCAGAGGTTGTGCCCCACTGGCAAAGAGTCCCCTGGTACTAAGATGAGCAGTAGGTCAGAGCTGGCACAATAGTGTACAATGTCCTCTTTCAGCACCATTCAAGGTAAGAACTACGTTCTGTAACGTGGGTAACACAAGAAAAAGGGAACTAAAACTGGCTTACAAAAATGGCCACTACCGCATGGACTACAACAGGAAACAAAACAGGGCACATTCTGACCCAGGGGGAAAGCACCAGGGGAGTAGAGCCTACCAACTACCAATACCTACACCCACCACAATGCATTGCTGATGTGAATCTGCAGTGCAAATAACAGAAAAGGTGTCACACTCACCCCAGAGCCACATCACAAGCAGGAAAAGGCTGTCGGAGGACAGAACACATTCTGCTGTCATGGAGGTGGGTACGGCATTTGAGGCTGGCATACAGGCTGGAAAAAAAAGTGTTTATAGTGGGGTTGTTTTGGTGGGAGGGGGTTAGTGACCACTGGGGGAGTATGGGGAGGTCATCTCCGCTTCCTTCCGGTGGTCTTGTGGTCAGTTTGGGCACCTTTTTGAGGCTTGGTCGTGAAAATAAAAGGACCAAGTAAACCCGGCAAAATACTGCTTAATGCCGTTTTGTTTTTTCCATTATCGGCGAAAGCCAGCTATCTGGTAGCCACACCCATACCCGCCCATGTCCCGCCTTTGTTTCGCCGCCGACACACCCCTTTGAACTTTCGCCGGCAAGGCGACGGGAAAGTGGTGATGCTGTCAATAACAGCAGCTTTCGATTATACTGATTTCACCGCTTTTCCCGAGATTGCCGGCCATCTCCCGATTTGTGTCGGGAAATGGCCGGCGATCACTTTCGATTATGAGCTCGATAGTAACATAGTAAATGATGGCAGATAAAGACCTGTAGGATCCATCTAGTCTGCCCAACAAAATAAACTCATTTTACATGGTATGTGATACTTTATATGTATACCCGAGTTCGATTGGTCCTTGCCATCTTCAGGGCACAGACCGTAGAAGTCTGCCCAGCACTGTTCATAACAATAGCCTGTACCAGCATACGATAATGTACTGTAAAAAAAAAATGATGTGATTGTTCTCAATTGTTGCAATTTAAAAATATCTTTTTACTCAGGTAATTTATTTGAGACTAGTAACGAAGGCCCGTTTCAAATCGCAATGAAACGGGCGTTAGCAAGGCTCCCCTCTGTCCCTTTGTGTCTCCGACGCCAATGTGTGTGTTGCCAGTGCACCCCCTTCCACCCCCACCGATGTCGTCGCTGCCGTTGCTCCCCCCTCTGCGAAGGCCCCCCCACCCTACTGACCTGCCGAAGTAACGTGTGCTCCGCCCTCGACGTCATCGCGTTTTGACGCGAGGGCGGAGCACAGCTACAGTGCAGTACAACGTTGGAGCTGAGAATGTGCTCCGCCCTCAACGTCATAACGTTTGACGCGAGGGCGGGGCCCAGACTGTGATTTTGTGTGGCTTCAGAGCTTCGAACTTACGAACCTGGCTTCAGTGACGTCAGTGCAAATAAAACGTTGAGGGTGAGTTTTATATATATATATATATATATATATATATATATTCTATCGTTAATTGGGGGGGGGGGGGTTCTTTTACTAATGTGCGGTAAAAGGGGACCTACTCTAGCGTCAGTGCTTGTTTTTGACGTGCGCTGAGGCCTCCTTTCACCGGTGGGTAAAAGGCTATCTTTTTTTGGGAAAAGAAATGGCGGTAAGTGAACCACTTGCCATGCGGCCATTTCGGGCGGAGTACTTACTGTGCCACCCATTGAGGTGGGGGTAAGGGCTCCTGCGCTAATTCAACGGTAACCAGGCAGCGGGTGGCGCTTCCCGAATACTGGTCGGTTAGGTACTGGCACTACAAAATTTCAAATATATTTGTAGTGCCAGAAATGGCACACAATGGGGGTGGGAACTATCTCTAGGCTCCTGTGGTAGCCCGGCGATAGTTCCGGATTGGCGCGTAGCAAGCCTGTTGCTGCATGCAACCCTTTAATAAAAGGGCCCCTGGGTATCTAATATAATTCTCAAAACATTAGAAGATTTTTCAAACGACAACTCTTCTCCTGAGGCAACTGTAACACTACAAAGGACCAAAGACTCATTATTTAAAAAATAATTTTGTCTTAGCTGCGTTAAGTTTTAAAAGATGTTGATTGGACCAAGAATGAATTAAGGACATGCAGTCAGAAATAGAGGCTTGTAGTTTGAATAGACAAGAAAGGACTTAAGGGGGCCTATTACTACAGTGCAATAAGATTTTCAACTTGCCACACATTAACTACTAAGCTTAAGATGCAGTAAGTTCAAAGCTGTGCAGTAAATGCAAAGGGCATGCCCAGCATCTAACCTGCATTTACTACACAAGGAAGACACTTACCACATGGGCACAAGACCCATGCTATCCTACGTATTAGTTATCCAGTTAGTGGATTGAAAATCACCACTAACCAGGAAATTCCAGACTCCGCAGAGACTCGCTTCCCGCCCCTCTCCCTGAGCTGCCCTACAACTAACCCGATGGTGCCATGGTGGTCAGCTCAAATTTTCAGTGGCACTATCCAGTTATGTGTCACTGAAAATCTGGGTATGACCTAGTCAGCACTACTTAACCATGTAGAAGCCTCAGTTAAGTAGAGCTAAATATTGATTCTTATGCTTTATAATGCAATATAAGCTATGAAATTCCTCTGCCTGTCATCTTCTGATCACTTAACTATCTATCAACCCTCCCTCCCTCGCTTTCCACTTGACTGTGCTTAGAATACTTTTTTTTTAATAACTGATATTTTCCTGTATTCCCATCTTTTGTTTGCTATATTTTTAGCTGACAGAGATGTTAGCTTCCAAAAACTAGTTAAAAAAGTTATTAAATTTTGTCCAATAAAAATGTGTCACCTTAAATATATTTTTTTATTAACCTTTATGTCTGTACACACCAGATGGTAATCCAACAGCTCTGAAGGCAATTATTCCAAACATACCAACGGATCTATTGAACTGATAGCTGAATAGAAAAAGGACAAAAGAATTAACACATGGTTGGTTTCTCTCTTACCAATTAAACCATTAAGAATCCTTTGTATGCTCTGCAGGACAAGTAGGGTAGTAGGTGGGAGGTGATGGCAAGAAGGGAGAAATGCACTTTGACAATCAGCTGAATAATTAAACAGACAATGGCATATACTGATCTTGTGCCACCATCTAAATTAACATTACATGTAGAGAATCCTTGAATAACTGTATTTGAAACACTCTTTAAGAAGAAATTTCTAAGGAAATTGCAGCATGATTAAGTAGATTGTAGAAGAATCTATTTAGACAAGAGAGATTTGAAAAATGTAATTACTTATGATGAATGAATCCCTGGCTATAATCCAGCTGAGAAAGGAGGGGCCAATAGTGTCAAAAAATAAATGAAACCCATGATTGGGCTGAATTGTAGCTGGCAGAGCTCCACTGTGGAACAGTCCATTTGAATCTGATACCCTGCTGTCAAAGGAAAAACAGGTTAATTCTTGATTGGGAACTGAGGGGTTCATTTACAAAGGCACGGTACTGTTTTTAGCACGCGCTAAACGCTAGAGATGCCTATAGGGAGATTTTTGGCACAGACTCACACCAACAGCGTTTGCAACAACTGGCTATGAATACGGTGACCGAAGGGTTATCAAGCCCAGTATCCTGATTCCAACAGTGGCCAATCCAGGTCACAAGACTGGCTTTTCATCTCGCCTGCGCAGCCAATTAATTCTTTATCCTCCCCCCTTTAGAAAAGTGCATTTTTTGAAAGTGATTAATACCATATTTTTAGTGGTAGGAGTTTCATCATGGAACTCCCTTTTTATATTAGGACTAGCCGTTGAGCCCGTGAAAATGGGCTACTTTTGGAATGGGGGGGTTTCCGAGCCCCCCCCCCCGGAGTTGCCGCTGCCACCCCTCCACCAGGCCCGAGCAGCACTGTAAACTTACATCTGCACGCAGCAGCAGGCACATCAGCAAAGCTGCCGTCGGAGCGGGCTTCCTTCTCTGCCTGTGCCCCACCCTCGTGTGACGTAACGTCAGCGAGGGTGGGACAAAGGCAGAGAAGGAAGCCCGACGGCAGCTTTGCTGATGTGCCTGCTGCTGCGTGGTGATGTAAGTTTACAGTGCTCAGGCCAGATGGAGGGGCGGTGGCGACTCCGGGGGAGCGATTCCGACGTCTGCAGCATGCCAGTAGAGACTTCCCTCTCTGTCCCGCCCCCATCATTATGTACTGAAGCGGAGGCGGGGCAGAGAGGGAAGTCTCTACTGCGCATTTGCGAGTGAGTACGGTCACTCGCCGTTTATATGTTTGATCTAACAAAATTACTTAAAATTTCGGAAAAAAAATAAAGACATTTCTTTGATCGATTATATTTGATATGCTGTTGACCTGTGAAGACATGAAGCTATTTTTATACTACTTTGTATATTTCTACTGACTTATTGTTCCTGTAATTCTTTGCTGGATTTCTTTTGTACACTGCGTTGAACTCTTATCCAGGAGAAATAGCGGTCAAGAAGAACTATATTGACATTGACATGTACCTGGCGAGATCCAAGAACAGTCTTGCTCAGGAGTATCTCCCCCTGTCCCCAGCATAATAGAAAATGAATTGAGAAAAATACATTAAAATATGAATAAATTAAACATGAAAGAAACCAATGTGGGATCAGGAAGAAACAAAGGATGAAGATATGAAAAATGAAAGAACACGAAGTATGAAAGTTTGGGAATATTTTGTTAATACATATTTATTTTTATTTATTTAGATTAGTATGTTACATTACAGGGTAAATTGGCAGACCAGACGTATCACACAGTGATGGCATTAGGGCCGCTTAGGCCCTTGACAAGAGAATCATTTGACATCCCAGAAGCTTAATTTTGGTGACCTCTAATCAAATTGGACATTTTAAATTTCAATTTCCCTTTTCCCTATCAATGAAAAACATGCCAGAAAAGTCTACAGCTACCAAATCAGCATGAGCCACTATATCAGTATTCTGAAACAAGAATCTTCCAGCTCAGAGGGGAAAGAAAAATGTTTTGCCAAGGATTCCTTTGGCACAGAAGCAGATCAGGTTATAAAGTAATCCCTCATACCACCTCAGGCAGATGGCAAGCTCAGTAGGGTATATGCCTTAGACTTTCCTTTGCCCTGGAGTGGAGGAATAGCCTAGTGGTTAGTGCAGTGGACGTTGATCCTGAGGAACTGAGTTCAATTCCCACTGCAGCTCCTTATGACTCTGGGCAAGTCACTTAACCCTCCATTGCCCCTGGTACAAAATAAGTACAGGAATATATGTAAACCGCTTTGAATGTAGTTGCAAAAACATCAGAAAGGCAGTATATCATTTCCCTTTTCTTTCTTCAACAGAAGGATACCAGCAGAGGAAAAGAGCTGAATACAAATGGAGTTCAGAGTTGCAGATACATCATAGCTATCACCATCTTAATCACTCCCCCCACTTGTAAAGTCCTCTGGTGGTAAACAGAAATGCATTTTGATGGTGAACGCCTCTGATGTTTTGAAACATGTAATGCAATCATTTTGATTCTCTCTAACGTGTTTTCTTTCAGATGTTTAATTTTTAGGTCTATTGCAGTGCAAAGCATCTATTACTACTACTTAACATTTCTAAAGCGCTACTAGGGTTACACAGCGCTGTACAATTTAACATGGAAGGACAGTCCCTGCTCAAGGAGCTTACAACTTACATTTACCTGTGTGGGGCCCATTTCCTGGATAGATTTGACTGAAATTTGGTTCCAGTTCTACCAAATTTCATTCAAAGGCATTAACTGAGAACACTCTTCCCCCTCAGAATGTGCCAGAACAAAGTCATGCCTGAATATGCAGGAACAGAAATCCAATTTTGTGCCATGCTTTAATACTGCACTCTTAACTTGTGAAAAATCATGAATTTAGTTCAATCAAGCCATTTTAGATTTGACACAAGTGGCTTTCACATTTCAGTGACTCTGTGGGACTAAAACCAGACTTCTTTGAGCAAGTAATTTTAGAATTTTAAAAATCTGTTGAGGTTCATATTTTGCTGGCAAATCTCTTAAGAATATAAAAACAGAAGATTTTGGGAACTGGTGGGAATGTGTGTTTTCTTTGCCACAAGTTTTACACAATCTTATCCAGCACAGAAAATGAGCAGACCAGAGAGGCCTGTCTGATATTATTTGGAGGCAACCTTGGTACCTTTAAAGTGCTAGTGGTAGTACAGCATACAGCTGAAGGTACATGCCCAAAGGGGCACATACCTTGGGAGCCCTTTAGAAGTGGCATGGAGGAGTGGCCTAGTGGGGTTAGGGTGGTGGACTTTGGTCCTGAGGAACTGAGTTTGATTCCTACTTCAGGCACAGGCAGCTCCTTGTGACTCTGGGCAAGTCACTTAACCCTCCATTGCCCCATGTAAGCCGCATTGAGCCTGCCATGAGTGGGAAACTGCGGGGTACAAATGTAACAAAAAAAAAAAAGTACCAGAGGAGCACTATAGGAGCATCCTGTTTATTGGACCTTCGGCTGTAGATGGACTTTTAGAATGCTCTGTAATGGGTAAGAAGGAAAACAAAAATAAGCAAGTTGTAATGCTGACACCCACTGCTACTGGTCTTATGGAAAAACATATAGTGATTGGCCTTCCCTTGTCCAGTAATATTCACCTTACTCCTCCTGTTGAGGGAGCTTCTTCATGCTCAGCCAAGAGGTCTCATCTCCTTCCGCCTGTGGCCTCGTTGAATTTACAGTCTCAGCGTTTAGCGCAAGCTAAAAATGCTAGTGCACCTTAGTAAAAGACCCCTTAAAGATGGATCTAGCAAAACTGGAAAAATGGTCTAGAAATGGGCAGCTAAAATTTAATGCTAAACAATGCAGGGTCATGCATCAAGGCAGCAAAAACCAAGGGAGCAGTATAGTATAGGGGTGAAGTACTTAAATGAATTAAAGAATAGTGGAACTTGGGGTTAGTATATCTGATTATCTTAAGGTGGTCATACAGATAGAAAAAGCAACAGCGAAAGCCAGAATGCTTGGGTGCCAGAGCTACCCTTAGGCATGATGCTACCCTTAGTCCTGTGAGAGCTCCTCTACCACAGCCTTAGGCAGAGCTGGCTGGTTATGGCAGCCATGATGTCTTTGACCAAGAAGTTGGGATCTTAGCTGCAACAGAGGGGATGAGCTTGAAACAGTGGCAACTGGACAATAATTGCTCAAGGCCTTGGATCCTGGATTGACGGAACGGGACAGGGGGTTGAAGGAATGGTGATGGTTACAATGACTGGGATGCCTTCAAAAGGTACCTAAGATGACTAGTTTGCCTGTTGTAGCAGGAGACTCTGTTGGTTGAAGAAATACCATTGCCTTCTTATTTTCAACCATGGCCCATAGTAGTGACACTGGACACAATATGGGAAGGTATTGGAAATTTAGGCATGCAGTCTGTGGAGAAAAATGCTGAGGAAGAAGAGAAAGTTTCCGCTTGAACTGAGACTGTGGAGAAAGAAATTGAAAGTATTAAATTATGTACCATCATCCAGGATAACTGATTTGACCAATTTAAGAGGAAAGGTGAAAACTTTGGAGAATGTTTGGAGGTGTGGTAACTTGCAATTGTTGAATTTTCCTTAACTGTTTCACTGAGTGATGTGTTTTGACAATATATGTTGGAGGTCTTGGGAATACTTGCATAGAATTTCCACCATGTACTAAAGTTTATTATTTACCAGTTAAAAGAAAACAATCTCAAACTTCCCTTGCTTTGGATGCAGCTCAGGAGCTTAATTTGAGAGAGCTTTGTTGAATATTGGAAAGATCTGACTCGGAAATGGTGACAACTGCCTCATCTCCAGATTCCTTTGCACTGGTCTCAAGACAGGGGACTGGTTGTATTTTAAGAATCAGCAAAAACTGTTTCTTAATTTACAAAGTTGGATTTATCCAGATGATTTATAAGCCACATAAAAGAAGTGTAGGCAACTTCTTCTCTTGTGCTTAGGAGTCACCTAGCTGAGGGGGGGGGGGGGGGGGGGGGGGAACGGGACATTTCTGCTTATGTTCCCATGTAAATGTGTAATTAAATTTAACTCTCAGAAATGTATTTTTTTTTTCTCCCCTCTCAGCTGTTCACATTTTTGGCCACCAGAAGATTATGTCATGCAGGGGTTTGGGGAGAGGGGCCATGAACTTTATTTTCACTAACTTCTGAAATTTAAGGGCCCTTTTACTAAGCTGTATAAGCGCCTACGTGCGCCCAACATGCGCCAATTCCAAGTTACCACCCGGCTACCATGTGGCCCTTGCGGTAATTTCATTTTTTGTGCACGTCCGAAAAATATTATTTTCTGACGAGCGTAGGTCATTACTGTCTGGTTACCGCGTGAGACTTTACCGCTAGGTCAATGGAATGCCTGGCATTAAGGTCTCAGACCCAAAATGGATGCGCGGCAATTTTCATTTTGCCGCACATCCATTTTCAGCAAAAATTTTAAAAAGGCTTTTTACAGGTGCGCTAAAAAATGATTCTGCACGCGCCCAAAACACGCGTCTACACTACCGCAGACCATTTTTCAGCATACCTTAGTAAAAGGATCCCTTAGCTTTTCGTTCAATAATAAATGTAGGCAACAAAGTAATTTGTGGCCTCCAGGCTTCAAAATTGTTTAATTTCAATAAATCTCCCTATTTAAAATTATTATACCTAAGCATGCAACTGGTAATAGTCACCACATATTTATTATATAATACAATCAATATCTCTGCATTTAATTTTAAGAAAATAAATGCATTTTTTCTGAGAAGGGGTCCATAGGTTTCACCAGTCTCAAAGGGGTTCATGACACAAAAAGGTTGAGAAACCCCTCATCTAATGGGCGAACGTGGGCAGGGTATTCATGAACGGGTCACCTTGGCTCCTGTCCTGGTCTGCCAGCTTGTTGCCTGGCAGCATGTTGCCTCCCAGCAAAAAAGTCCAACTGTGCCAGGAAAAATCCGCCATTTCCAAGTTGTGGCGAGACACGTATAAGACAAACGTGATGATAGCACGCAGATTTGTGTGTTGCTTGTTAATGACGCACAATATGTACGTCATATATATGCGCACATACAGCCCATGCGTGGAGACCCTGGATCTTGTAATTAGAAGCTGATTCGTTTGTCTGTGTTCTTCCTCCCGCCCACCGCGTCTTGAAATTCACGTTGCTTCATGCTGTATATCTGATCACATGTTGGCTTCGCCCCCCCCCCCCCCCCGTTTTCATCAACATTTTATTAGTTTTTGATGTACTATTATAGTTTCTATTATTTCTTATTTCTGTTTCCTGGCTGTCTAATAACCCACCCCCCCACACAACCTCTTTGAAAAAAACACCACAAGAACACACAGAATAGTCTTAACCCCCCCAAAAAGTTTATATATATAGAATAATATATAAAAAGGCAGGGGATGTTGGATTTGGAGGGCAGCTGCAGCCTCATTCTCCTCCTCCTTCTTCTTCTTCCTCCTCTTCTACTGGGTGGCGGTAAGTGCTCCCTCCAGAAATGGCCACACTAAGTGGTTCACTTTACTGCAGCTTAGTAAAAGGACCCCTTGATATACCACCTCTTTCACCCCTGTACTACAGTTTCTATTATTTCTGACCCCTGGCTGTCTAATAACCCACCCTCCACACAACCTCTTTGAAAAAAAACCACCACAAGAACACACAGAATAGTATTAACACAGAAAAACTTTATAAATTTAGAAAAATATATAGACAATATATACAAAAATATATATAGACAATATGTTGGGGGAACTATATTCAAAACACAGACAGGGGGGGAGGATATATATGGAGTTGGATAGGGGGGAGAGGGGCTCAAGGACGCTGTACTTGGGAGGACAGATACTGGAGCAACTGGGAAAGGTCCTCCAGTGTCTGCCCTCCCATGTGCAGTACCTCGGCCATCTCCTGGAGGTCCTCCGGGGAAAGGTTGGTACGGGCGAGAGGGATGGGAGATGAGGCGCGGTCCACAAGGGTGGGAGGGATAGGGGAGGTGGCTCGGGTGTGGGTGGGAGCAGGGGGAATGGGAGAAGTACATCGGTCAAGGGTAGGAGTGGGAGGGATAGGGGAGGTGGATCTGGCGAGGGTGGGAACAGGGGGAATGGGGGAGACACCACGATCAAGGGTAGCGGGGCGATGATGACGGGGGATGTACTTAATGTCCCCCCCTGTGAGGTCCACCACGGCACCTGCCAGTAAAGACAAAAGGACTGTTAGAAAGCTTCCTCACGGACAGCTTTAACATGCGTACACCAATGTAGGCAATAATCCTTTTGACACTCACCATGTACAATCTCCATCTTGAATCGCTCCAGGAGGGGGGTGACTTCCTCGGGGGAGGCGGAGGCCCCGGCATGGCTTTGGGAAAGGGGGAGGGAAGCATTTTAATTCAGAGAGAGAGTGTTGCATTACATCGCAGTGGTGAGCAAATGGAGTGGCAACTTTCTTAGTGTTTAACACGCTCCGATGTTCAATCAGACGAACATATAGCGTACGTGAAGTTTGCCCCACGTAAAGCATTCTACAGGGACAAATCAAACAATATACTACATAGTCTGATTTACAGTTGGTATTCACTTTTAAAACGAACTTTTGCGAAGTAGCCGGGTGTATGAACACCGTAATTTCCAACATAATGTCACACATACAGCAACCCCCACAACATTTATGTCCTTCAAAAGTGGGGGATATGTCCCTATGCATCGGTAGCAAAGAATTAAAATGCTTTGTTTTACAACAGATTGAGGTCTCTCCAGTAAGGATAGGAGATAACAGGAAGCGGATTTTGTTTCAATATGAACAGAAGTGGATACACCGCTTGAACTCACTGGTTCCAGTGGGTTTGAACGGTAAAATTGAATGGGGTCATTTTTTCTAGTTTGAGAGGCTGGGTCACTTTAATAAAAGAGATCACGGGTTTTGTTCGGATGATGTAACTGATTGTCTACAAGCTGATTGGTCAGGTTGTATCCTGGCGTCTGACGTAACTCAGTATTTAAGCTAGAGAGGCCATTTTTTCTTTTGCTGGCCCGCTGAAGCTGAGTATTTTTTAAGCTAAGGTCTTTAAAATATTTTTTAGGATGAGATTAGTGCCATGCTATTTAGTTTGCTCTTCTCATTATTATTTTTCCTTTACAGATTGACGCGGACCATTTGACCCTGAGGCAGGTGACGAAACGCTGGCCACCGTTGGTCATGGTCATATTCAGCGTCCTGAGAGCCTAGATGGAATGAAAGCTAAGTAATTTGTATAGTGAAATTTCTAAGTAAAGGAAAAGCAATAAGAGAAAAATTTGTAGAGGTGGTTGCCGATGATGAAGCAGCCCAGCCCCTGTGAGCCTTTAAATTATTCAGCCGGGGGCTTCTTGAGGCGTCACCTCTCGAACCTATAAATTTATTGTATGGTCAGACTTACTGCCGGTTGACTCTTTATCTATCTTCTCCATTATTGTATATGGTTGTTCAGACAGAAGTATTAGGAGGGGACTGCCTTCACAATTTGCTTTAATTGTATAAATATGATAACAGTCAATGATTGATTATAGGATATTGGTCTAGGTATGAATGAATTGGGGCGAGTGAAAGTGAGTTCCGAATGGACACTATTTGTGAAGGGCAAAAGAAGGTAAATAAATAAATGTTAATAAGACATATTGATATTGAGTACTTTATGGAGCTAGTTATAAACTCATGTCAAACCAACAAGTACCTGGGCTGTTATCAAGGTTAGTCTTGACCTCCTGGAGCCATTCCCGGTGGTCCTTCCTCAATGCACGTGCCCGTTTTTTCAGCTCTTCAACCTGTAAAACAAGAAGGGCTGTGTCATATCATGTGAAAAGAAATATATATAAAAAAAGCAATGATGTACTGTCATGCTCATTAGCTCCACCCCACCTTCTAGAAAACTTTATTTTACACGCACATAACGACCGTTCATATTTGCTGAGGGTGAGCACGCACCCCCAATTCCACTAATGCTCATTAGCTCCACCGCACCTTCTAGAAAACACTTTTTTTTGTACACGCACATCACGACCGTTCATATCTGCTGGCAGTAAATTGGCTCTATAGGGAAAAATGAGGGCGAGCGCACACCCCCAATTCCACTAATGGTCATTAGTCAAATACATCTTTTTACACGTACATACAAATGTCCACATATGCTGGCAATACTTACGGATCTGGGGTACGAAGAACGACTGTTGAACAGGTGTTGCAGCACTTCCCAGCCATGGTCCATGCGGTTTATATCGCGCCTCTTCCCCGGTCGGGGGAATAAACGCTTTTCGTTAATTATGAAAAGCTGTGCCAGCCACAGCACATCCATGTCGGAGAAGTTTGGCTCCCACGTGCAGCCATGACTTCTCCGACAAATGTGCACACGCGCGTACCCATGCATATTTAGCATGTCGGAGGGTTATGCACGCACTACATGGACGTGTTATGACGTGCTTATGACAGCTCTGGACTTACCAGCAGCCTCTGAGCACACGTTCAATACATCACAGCAAAGGGTTCGGATTGCTTTTGTGCATGCGTCGGAATCGGTAGTGCATCGCAACGTGTCCACATTACTATAGTAGTTAGCTCATTTGCATTCCGTTTTCGTTAGTTGCTACCGTGGTAGGAAAATGGCTCGGAGAAGCCTGTTGTGCATGGCACGGTTTACCACTTTGTTGACTCGTTTAGTTTAGTGCATCCACCCCTCAGGCTGGAAGATTTTGTCTCTCTCTGATGTCCCGTTACAAAGTTCCTGATCAATTCTGCGACAGCCACCCCTAAACTACCTTTATCATGCTTGCTTAGAACGTTAAAATCTCACAGATTTGCCAATACAAAAGTTTTTTCCCCCTTTTTCTGACTCTTTAGCTGCCTTTGCCTCTGTACAGGGAAAGGTGCTTAGCAAAACAATAGGAAGGCTGGTTTTATTACCAAGACCCACAGGGGAGGGGCTGCTCTGGAGCAGGGAAATGTACCCAAGCCTAATCACTCTCAGGAATGCGGTCAGCATGCAGACACTGGGTTTAACTTCTATAAATCTTGTTTCTTTTCACAAACTTAGCTCTTCTGATAAATGCATTTTAAACTTTAACAGCTTCATACATTGCTTTTCTTTAGCCACAAGTTAACTTAAATGCATATCAGTTCACATCTAGCATAATCCAAGCAGAGTTACTGATCTCCTTTTCTGGTCTGATTAACTCACACATTTAACCCATCTGCTGTCTTTCTTTAAACACAGTGCAGATGGCTGTTTCAAAAGCATGTCCTGCTGAAGCTTTCTTCAATAGCTGTTTAACTTTGCATTTTGGGTTTTTACTGTTCAAGACTCTCATAGACTTCTTAACGTAAAGTCTCTGATATCATGGAGTATTACCTTGGCACACCAATCACCTGAAGTCTCTATTATTTTATGAAGTCTCTTTTATTGAATAAATCACAGACAATTTACTCACAGTCAGATGTTCAGAAGTGCTGCTCTCAAGGGCACAGAGACTCCTTCATCCGAGAGCTGTTGGAGGTGGAGATCTGAGAAAAGGTAGCTTTATTGCATGGGAGAAAGATAGCTGACAGGTAGAAATGGTTCAAAGCTGGGTGACTGGAATGTGCGATATCTCATTGGGGAGGAGATATTTTCTAGGTAAACACCCACGTTCGTTGCAGGGAGTTCCAACAGGACCAAGCTGTCTGGGCCAAGATGGTGAATGCCGAATGGCTGAAGGGACAAAGGGGTGTTGAGGCTTCACACAGACTCAGGAAGGAGCAGATAGAGACCAATGGGGACAGGGAGGTGCTAGAGGACAGCCCTCGATTGAAGGGAAAGGTCATGCCTGGCTGGCCTCCCAGGACAGAGAAAGTGAGAATTACCAGGAAATGATAGCAGGAAGACAAAAGAGCCAAGCTTGGCAGAGAGAGAGGAGGTCTGGGCAGCCTCACAACCAGTGGTACCAGTTCTTACACAGCCAAGCAAGTGTGGTTGTGTTGCTTGTGAACTACATTACACACAATGCCTTGCTCACGTACCTTTGCAGAGAACTGCAGCAATGATAGTCCTTAGAAATGAGGATAACAGTAAAAGCATTACACACATTTTAGGATCACGTTATAAACTAGTGCGAGGCTGTCAGAGGACAGAACCGGAAGGGCTCCCACGGTAACTGGGCAACGCGCTGTAGGAGTATTTTCCTGCTATCATCTCACTTTTGCTGGTCAGAGGCCTGGTAAGCCTGAACATCATTTCCTGTTCTAATATGGATTCTACAGCCTGTGGCCTGAATACATCAGAAACCAGCTTTCAACAATGGAATACTACTGCTTGGCAGAGTTGTGATGACTTCATCCATTGACATGCTGTTTACTGCAAATTAGCCTCCAGTTATCTTCTGGGAAGCACGGAGGAGCTTACCTCATAGAGAGTCTTCGGGAGTATTTGTGAACCAAGAGGGAGTTTGCTACCATCAGACTTGTGACTGATAAAGAGTTTCTTTGCTAATCACAAGGCCTCTCGTAAGGACCGTGAATTCTGTGGAAGCACGCAGTTTGTGATTGGTTCATAGGTATCACCTGAATGGAGAGGGATGCCAATGTTGGGAAAGAGAAAAGAAAGGAAAAGAGAAGATTTGCCTGGTGTATGCTCTGGTTCAGTGTAACTAGAGAGACTGATTTTCCTAAAAAAACAGTGAACTGAATTCCTTGTGATAAAAGCTGACAAGGTCAGTTCCGCAAAGAACACAGCGAAGATGACACAAAGAAGTGGTCTTTAGCCGATGTATAGAAAGTAGAAATTTATTGATAGGTCCATATAAATAATGTAAATCAAAGAGACTCAACAGCCATGTTTCGGCCAACCAGCCTGCCTGCCTCAGGAGTCTTTGTGCTCTTTTGCAATGGTCTGTTGAAAAAACTGTGTCTGTTGAACTGCTACCAGAAAGAAACCTCATGTACGGAGCTCAATGCTCAGAAAACTACATTGTGCAGGATCGGCAGTAAAATGTCACCTGTTCCAAACATAAAACCAAGGTCAGTTCTGCTGCAGCTCTGTACCTTCCCAAAAGACCGTGAACCTGAGTATAGAGACTTTGGGTTTTATTCCTGAGCAGGGGATAGACTCACAGGTATCGTGCTAGAGTCTCAATAGAGGCAGCCAATTCTTCACTACATCAGAAGTCTGCAAGGGGTGAGAGAAGCAGGATTTACTACCTATAGGTCAGGGTATAGATAGTTTATAGTTTTTGTCTGTAAAGGACTGGTTGGTCCCAGGATGTGTGGTCAGTAATCACTATTAAGAGTGGGTAATCTCTTCTCAGGATATTTTGGTGGTGAACAAAATTTTGTAACTTGCTTTGCATTTTGCCATATTGTTATTTTTATATCTATAATAAATAATATATTCCATCTTGGCATTTTTCCTTTCATTGGCACAGCCGAGCTTAGGGCCACCTAAGAGGTACTGTTATATCCCTTAGCAAGTGAGACCAGAGTAATTACTGTATAAGTGATTTTCTGCCAGCTTAAATATCTCGCTACAGCATGGCGATGCCCGATTACCACCACGCTACCATTTCCACAGTCCCCCCCCCCCCCCCCCGCCAATGGCACTTGTTCGACCCTGAACTAGCGCCGGCAGCCGCGTTCAGAATGATCTCCCTTTTCTTTTTTTGTGATCCCCAGTATTATTGTAAACTTGATAGAGATCGGATATATATTTCTTATTTGTATATTTATCAGTTATTTATTATCTGGACTTCTATTTTCTGCATAAGTGTTTTCTTTATTTAATTTTTGCAAATTACATACGCTGGCTTCTGCAGGCAAAAGAATCTAGATATTTAGCGGCTGTATAGCCAGACAGAGTGGTGAGCTGTTGGTACTATCTGGATAGCAGCATTATTTAGCCGAAGATTATGGAAAACATGTTAGGTTTGAAATTGGGCCAGATGTGGGGTTCCACAGAAAATAAGCCCTCCTAAAAATGCCCTAATTCAGATAACACTTAGGACAGCATTTTTTGTGGTCCCAAATTACCCATATAATTATCCACATAGTGGTGATGGAATCAACACTGTCCAGATAAATTGTGTTTCTGAACCAGTGCTATGTAGATAGGGCTGAGGTGATCTAACAGTACCATACAGAAAGGCCCCTGAATATTGGTCTCAGTAGCATTTAACTGAGTAGCAGGTGTTTCTACCTTTTACCTGGATAATGGGGTAATTTGGTAGACCACTTCTAGCCTAAAAGCAGATAAAATCGGATAACCTTTTGACTAGAACACAAGATGTCAGCCTGCCGCTAAAATTAACGAAACTACTGTGCTTTTTTTTTTTCTTTCAAAACACTTTTACTAAGGAAGAGAAAAAAATAACCTCCACTTACTCGGTAAAACACGCTTACCATTTTTCACTTTACTGTGGGGGCAACTAATTCCTCGGTCACATTTCTGAAAAGATACAAAACAAGCAGCTTCACGAGTGTTACTACACGTCCTTACGCCTGCGCTGACAATCGCTCTTTTCCTTCGGCAGAGAGAGTCTGCAGCGTCAGCCAACCAACACTGATACTCGGCGGTAAAGCCCCCGACAGGCCCAGTCTTTATGACGTCACTCGGCGAGTTCCAGTGCTCTTCCTAACAAGAGTTCCCCTGAAACAATGAAGCATTCTCGCGAGAACGCTGCGTTCCGCAACTAACCATAAATTTTACATTATGTCGTCATAATGCCTGGAAAATAAGAGAGGTGCTGCGTGTAGAAGAAGGTAGTATAAGAGAGCTTCTAATTCATCTTCAGGCTAACAATGAGGGGAAGCCTTGCGACAGGGCAGATTAGATTGGTTGAATAATTCCACAAGTCTCCAAGGTCTTTATAAAACATAAAAGCAGTAAACCTTGAACAAAAGACAGAGAGCAAGGTAAAAAAAATCAACAACAACCCTATGCTGATAACGTAAGCTGGATAGTATGGTAACCACGTAGTAGGCGCTAAATGTAGGGGGAGGGGCCAGTGCTGGTACACAGATTACTTTCGGTTTTAATTGTAAAGAAGGCTGCTGAAATGGAGAAGGTAAAGAAGAAGGGAGGTTTTATAATCGGAATCATCAACCCAGACCTTATTTTAGGGTAGCCTACAAATGAATCAATTCTTTAAAAAAAAAAAAAAAAATCGGTTATTGAATGTCCGATTTCCCTGTTACCAAGAAAAGTTTAATATGGATCAAGCCCCCCTAGTTCTGATGACTTTTTTTAAAACCAAAGTTCTGATTTTGAACGACAATGTGTAGTCATGCACTGTCTGTGGCAGTGCAGGTGTAGATTTTGGGATTGAGGCACTAGAGGGGGATGTGCTACAGAGAGAGGTTTGAGTTGACAGCCCGGAGGAGGGGGGGGAGAAGAGACTCAAGCAGCTCTCTTCCCTCCCACGAAGGCACAGCTAAACCAGAAGAAAAAAAAATACCCACAACCTCGCTGCTGTCAGCACAGGCAAGACAGCGGCAAAGGTTTCCTAGGAAAAGAGAGCGGAGCCTTGCTGTTGACAGGAGAAGTCCCCCCTCAGCCTCAATTACCTTACCAGCTATCCAGTCCGATCCGAAAGGACCGGAGAAGATCGGAATCGTGCTTCCCAAATTCGACTTATTTATTTTATTATTAGTGTTCAGTGGGGATTACGAAAACCCTACCGTTTATCCCCCCTTCTCCAATGATGATCTAGTTTTATTGCTGCTGGTGGATTTCCTGCTTGCCCCTTGCTTCTGCCTTTCGGAGGAAGAAAAGCGTAATTGTCAACAAGAAACCCCACAACTATCCGGAGCAAGCTAAAGCAAAATCGGAAAGGGGAGAAGAAGGAAAGCAAAGAAGGGTCGCGGGTCGAAGGTGTGCGTATTGCGAGGGAGAAGCAGCGCTCTCTCGTCTTTTTCTCTGGTTCGCAGTGCCCCATCGTCTTGCATCCTGCCTCGTTCCCGGCGCCACCCAGGCGGAGTCATCATGGCTTCAACCGCGACCTGTACCCGCTTCACCGACGAGTACCAGCTCTTCGAGGAGCTCGGCAAGTAAGGGCACCCCCTCGCACCCTGTCAGCAGCCCATCCCTCTCCCCCCACGGATCCGCATGCCTTTGCTTGCTTTCTGGTAGTGGTGGGCATTTCGCTTCTAGCTCAGGCCAGGCGGAGAGGCGCCGAATTCGATTTTATATCGAGAGAAAGCTCCTTGCTGCTTCGGTCCTACAGAATGCTACCGATTGCTGCAGTTTGGAGCTCTCTATAGGACGAGAGAGCTGGAATAGATCAGGGGACTGGGGGTTCCTAATTTTGCATTTTTTTTTGGCATCAAAGCCAGCTGGCATAGTGGTTGACCTAAAACCCAGAAGTGTACAGGCGAAAGTTCTGAGGCGTGAAGGCAATTTTGTTTACATATTTAATTATTTTGACAGATGCCTTTTTGGCAGGGCGGTTGCAGAGGGTTCCGTGCTGTTTATTTAGCATGCCTGCTGGATGGTCAGAACGGATGTGTATTTGACCTGAAAGTTAATGGATGATTGTGATCATTAAATAGTTTTAACCGAAAGATTGCACGTTTATAAGTACCAGGTTTTTTTTTATATAAAGACTGGACGTTTAGGGAACCCCCGGGTACTCCCCAAATTAATGGAACAGCTCCAAAGCTATAAATATGGTGGTTGGTAAAATCGCTCTCCTGTTTCGGGCAGTGAAAGTAATCCGTTTAGCTCTTTTGCTGTTGTTTTTTTAGTGCCTGATTATAGGATGATCTGCCAATATTATCTGAACAAAGTAACTGATTTGTAGATAGTGCTGGGAATGCACGTCACATACTAAGTGGCACATTGTCATAACAGGAAACAGATACAATACAAATATTGTTTTAAAAAGGCTGAAAAGTAGAGAATGTGCTGCTATGCCAAAACCAGCATAATGATACTGGCGTGCTTTATTTCACTAAATGCCCTCGCCGTGCAGTGATTGGGATCCAGGTAAAGGATCAATCAATGGCTCCCCAAGTGTTAGACTAGAGCTCGCGAGGGGATTTCCTCGTCTGTGACGCCAGGAAATGTATTGGCAATTCATTGGCACTTGTTATAGTTCCGATTGCTCATTTGGTTCGTGCTCTTCTAAATTGTATATTTTGGCTGTTTATTTTTAGGATATCAGTCAGTGTGCTGCTTGTTTTTAAAAGCTAAATTGAAATCTCCATGTTCCTATTTTCAGATTACTTAGGAGACATGCATGCTGTCTTTCCCATCCTCCGCCGTAAGTGATTGTACTGATTCCTGTCTGGTGTTTGCCTTACAGGGGTGCATTTTCCGTGGTGAGAAGATGCATGAAAATAACTTCAGGACAAGAGTATGCTGCCAAAATTATCAACACCAAAAAGCTTTCTGCTCGGGGTGGGTGTTTTTCAAATATATATATTTTGAGTTTGTTTCTTGTGTTCCCTGGTGCTGTTGATGAGGTGCATATTGTGTGTAACATTTCCAGTTTGAGAGGTTGGCTGTTCTGTGATGAAATCAGATGTTAAACACTTGAGATTTTTCATACTTCCTTGAACCTTATTGATGAGGAAGGAGTATGTAAATTTTAGCAATAGTATATAAGAGAGAGACCCTAGGAAAATCAGCAACCTACCATAGATACCTTTCTATAATCAGCCAATTATGGAGGCTGTGTCTGCTCTGGATTGCCTACATCCTTCTGCAGAGATACTGAAATAGTGCAGAATCTGAAGGAGTGGCCTAGTGGTAGGGATTAGGCTGAGAACCAGGAAACTCCCATCTCTTTCACTGATGTTCCTTATGACCTTGGGCAAGTCAGTTTGGCCCCTTTTGTGTCTGGTACCTGCTTAAACTGTTGTCTGCATTAGGCAAGGACCAATTCTACCTGAATTGTAACAAGGCTGTAAGACCTCAGAGTATCATTTGGAAAGGCAGGCCAACATCCCAAAATTAATTATTCATTTGTTGTAAATTATTGTTATTATTATTATGAGCCTTCTGAGGTTAGATTTTAAAGAGAGATAATTTTCTATACCCATTTTGTACACAGTGCCCACAGTCTTGCACAGTTGTGAATTGCAGGCTTTTAAAACATTTATAGTGTGGTTGCTGTGTTAGTCTTCTTGCAGGTATAGAAGTAAAGATTAATAAAACAAAGACAGAAAATAAGGTGATACTTTATATCACCTTATATTCATTTTTTATTTGTTGATCTTTATTTCTATAACATTTATTTGGTTTGTTTTATAAAGAAGTTACTTGGGAGCCTTTGTTCTAAAGTGCAATACGTTTTTAGCATTTTTCGTTCTTTAAATACAAATATGAACATATGGCAAATGCAAAGGCTGTACGGTAATTTCTGTGGGCATGCCTAGCACATCCTTTGCAGCTGCTGCACTGAAATGTTCTGTAGCACATGTTAAAGAGTGCTTGCAGTTAGCGCGAATGCACTGAGAGGTGTAGTTAGCATGGATACACTTACGCCTCAAGTGACAGCTTGCAGTAAGTACTGTGTGCCAACAAATCGGGGAAAATATTTCTTCACTCAACGTGTAGTTAGACTCTGGAATTCATTGCCACAGAATGTGGTAAGAGCAATTAGCTTAGCAGGGTTTAAGAAAGGTTTAGATAGCTTCCTAAATGAAAAGTTCATAAGCCATTGTTAATTTGATTTAATTTGTCATTTATAACCCGCTTTAATGACAATCTAGGCAGTTTACATTTAACAGTATGCTATGAAATGGTTAGCTAACATTAATTAGTAGTAACTTACAGTGGAACTGTTCATTATACAGTAAACAATATTACATTACATCTTATTAACTAACTAGACATGATTGAGCATAATTGTTTATGTAAGATCATATTGAATATGAAACTTGGTAGTCTTTGGAAGTCATAGTGTATAATGTAATTATAATGTAATTTAGATGGCCTTGGGGAAAATCCACTGCTTATTTCTATGATAAGCAGCATATAATGTATTATACTGTTTTGGGATTTTGCAAGGTACTTGTAACCTGGATTTGTCATTGTTGGAAACAGGATGCTGGGCTTGATGGACCTTCGGTCTGTACCAGTATGGCAATGCTTACGTTCTTATGCACTTAATGCATTGTGCAGTCTGTACCCATTCTCTGCCCAGATCTCATCCCCAACACAGTGTGCAGTTAATATGCATATTAGCTACCATGGTAACAGCGCGTGCTAATTCTTGCATTAGCTGGTTAAATCAAAATAGTAAAAGGGCCCCTATGTTTCCAAAGCTGGGGACTGGCATATTTGCAGTAATCTCTCTTTTCACAGTTCTCAAGACATTTCTGCAGAGGTGAACTCCCTCAGTGACATCAGAGTGCTGAATTCCTCTGCAGCTGTCACTGCAAAACATCACCTGTACTACCAAATGTGTACCAGCACTGGGGCATTTTACAGAGAATTTGGCAGAAATGATCATTTTAGTGATGCAGTATGATAGTGACTGAATCTGACGGTGCATTTTCAAGGGGTCCATGAAGCATCCAGAATCTGTAGACATATTTTTAAATGCACTAAACACAGCACAAAGACACATTTCCTCAAATCTGTTTTGACTCAAAGCACAGAAAATAAAAATAACGAGTCACAAAAAAATATATAAAATCTGGAAATGACTCCAGGAACAGCGGTATATTTATAATACAGCAGCTCAAAGTTTTATAGGGCCCAGTATTAAAAAAAAAAAAGCTGAGCTCCTAAATCTGTGCCCTATTTTCAGCCAAACTTAGAAGCATAAGTATTCAGCAGAAAATAGTCTTAATGTAGGAGCTTAAAAGTTATGATGATAAATTTAGGCCTTCATTCATAGTGGTGAAAATCAGTGCTCAGCTTCTAACTTTATCCCTATCCTAAATCTGACCCAGTTGCCACCCACATTGTAAGCTCCTAAATTTAGGAGTTTAGTGAAATTTTGGGTATAAATTTAGACACTCATCCCTAGTATAATTTCAAAGAGACCAATTTATGAGCGTAGTTCCATTTTTGCATTAATGCCGACATGCTACTGTTGCCATTAACGCATGGCCATTAAAAATGTTAGGGGTCCTTTTACAAAGGTGCGCTAGCGGGTTTAGGGCACGCTAATTGGCGCATGCTAAATGCTAGCGACGCCCATAGAAATATATGGGTGACTAACGCTTAGCGCTTGCTTATTTTTAGTACGCACTAAAAACGCTAGCACACCTTTGTAAAAGGACCCCTTATTGCATTAGCACTTACTGACATCTATTATGTAGGTGGTAAAGAGGGGACTAATCGAACGGCACTGGCGAAATTGATGGCTGGCCATGTTTGGGCCCAGAGCTGTAAGCGGGCGGAGCCAAGTGTATTTTCGAAATACGCTTGGTGCCGGCCAAATCGCTCACCGGGTTTAGAATAAGATCGCCGGCGGATCGCCAGATGTAGATGAGATGGCCGGCTCCGATTTTCAGCCATAATGGAAACCGGACCCGGCCATCTCAAACCTGGCGAAATGCAAGGCATTTGGCCATGGGAGGAGCCAGCATTTGTAGTGCACTGGCCCCCCTGACATGCCGGGGCACTTAAAAAATCTTAAAAAAAAACAAAATTAGCTTCCATGTTCATAGCACCCTTCCCTTGTGTGCTGAGCCCCCCAAATCCCCCCCAAAACCCACTGCCCACAAGTCTACACCATTACTATAGCCCTAAGGGGTGAAGGGGGGCACCTACATGTGGGTACAGTGGGTTTTGGGGTTTTTTCGAGGGCTCAACATTAACCACCACAAGTATAACAGGTGGGGGGGGGGGGATGGGCCTATGTCCACCTGCCTGAAGTGCAGTGCACCCACTAAAAACTGCTCCAGGGACCTGCATACTGCTGTCATGGAGCTGGGTATGACATTTGAGGCTGGCATACAGGCTGGCAAAAAATGTTTTAATTTTTTTTTTGTGTGGGAGAGGGTTGGTGACCACTTGGGGAGTAAGGGGAGGTGATCCCCGCTTCCCTCCGGTGGTCATCTGGCCAGTTGGGGCTCTTTTTTGGGACTTGGTCCTAAAAATATATGGACCAAGTCCGCCCAGCGAAATACTCGTTTGAGCCGGCGTTTTTTTTCATAATAAGGTGAAGCCGGCTATCTTGTAACCCCGCCCCGCTCCGCCCCCCTTCCCGCCTTCGCTACCCTACCAACATGCCCCTTTGAAGGTTGGCCGGTGCTGCAACGAAAAAGCAATTGGGGCCGGCCAAAATCGGCTTTCGATAATATCGATTTGGCTGGGATTGAGAGATCGCCGGCGATCTCCCGATTTGTGTCGGAAGATCGCCGGCGATCCCTTTCACAAATAAGCCTGAAAGGCTCACGTGGTGATCCTGCATTAATCAGCATGAAGTAATATATACTTGTGTTAACTGATCAGTGCAGAAATGCCGTTCTCTGCCCCAAGACACACCCTCTCTATGCAAAAATAAAAAATATTTTTTAGCATGAGGGTAGTGAGTGCAGATTAGGAACTGAGGGGGTCTTTTACTAAGCTGCAGTAGTGTTTTTAGCTCATGGTAGAGATCAACTGTCAGTAAATGCTGAGACGCCTGTAGGAATATAACAGGCACGTCCGCTTTTACCGCGAGCTAAAAATGTTAGGGGTCCTTTTACTAAGGTGCGCTGAAAAATGGCCTGCACTGGTGTAGACACGTGTATTGGATGTGCGCAGGTCCATTTTTGAGCGTATCTTCAAAAAAAGGCCTTTTTTTGGCTGAAAATGGACATGTGGCAAAATAGAAATTGGCGCACATCCATTTTGGGCCTGAGACCTTACCGCCACCCATTGACCTAGCGGTAAGGTCTCGCGCGTTAACCAGGCGGTAATGGTCTACGCGCGTACAGTGCCGATTACTGCCTGGTTACTGCCGCATGCCGGAAAATTTCGGGCGCGCTTAGTGGACGCGCATAAAAAATGAAATTACCACCTGGGCAGGACGTCGGATTAGAACGAAGCCTTGTGCGGGATTGGGAAGAAGAGGACCTCAGCTTGGTTGGCGGGGGAGGGGTAGTTGAGAGGTTCGTCGGCAGGGGAGTCCAGGGGCAAATCTACAGGGGCCCAGGCCCCCGTGGCCCCATACTGGCTACGCCACTGGGGTTAAGTGTCTTGCCCAAGATCACAAGGAGCAGCAGTGAGATTTGAAACAGCCACCTCTGGATTTCAAGACCGGTGCTCTAACCACTAGGCCACTCCTCCACAATGTAGTATGCTAATAGTCTTTTTATCCTTTGATACTAGGAATTTATTGCTGAAAAAAAATATATTACATAGGAAATGATATAAGTTAAAGAATGAAATGTCCCACCCAGTTGAACAAATGATTGTAAGGCCAGAGCTTGCAAGCTTTAAACAGAGATACAGTGCTATAATGTCAATGCTTTTTCAACGAGAGAAGGCTCTCAGGCAGCTTGACACAAAACATGTACCTTCTTTCAAGGTACAACACCATCTTTATTGTCTTTGCCATACAAATTAAATACATAATTTGATTGTAAGGAGCCCTGATAATGACAACTGGAAGTTTCTACTTTATTATTTTTTCTGTTTAGTAATACAGTACTGCTGTGTATGTGACCCTATTGTAAAATTACCCTTATTTTATTCTGCTGCCAAGGGAGCAAGTCTTGCAGTAAAAGAGCCATGTGATTTCTCAGGTCTTGTCATGAGACTTGGGTCTGTGGTAGCAGGAGATGATGTATTTAATCACTTCTGCTGCATTTGCTGGGGCTGGATCAGGTTACTGAAGACAAAGGCAGAAATGCCAACTTTCCCAGTTCTGGGAAGGAGATTTGTGCTCAGTCCTGGTTTTAAACTTACTATGAGGCACATTTTCAAAGCACTTAGCCTTCCAAAGTTCCATAGAAACCTATGGAACTTTGGAAGGCTAAGTGCTTTGAAAATATGCCTCTATATATACTTGAGAAATTTGAGCAAAAAAATGCTCCCAGAAAACTGGGGTCATCTTATTTACGGGTAACACTTGTAGCACTAAAATAAATTACTGGCAATCCGGTGCTGATGGCTTGAGAATCCTTCCGGCATCTGAATCTCCCCCCACCCCCCACCGCTGATGGCTTGAGAATCTCTCTTGCATCTGAATTCCCCCCCACTCCGCTGACGGCTTTAGAATCTTTCCGGGATCTGAATTCCCCCCCCCCCCCCCGGCTGATGGCTTGAGAATCTCTCCGGTATCTCAGTCCACCCCCCCACCCCGCTGCATACCTTCAAAACTCTCTTACACAAAGTACCAACCCTGCAGCAGCATTCTGCATCCTCTGACCTGTTCTGCCCATGCAAAACAGGAAGTTGAGTCAGAGGGCATGCTCTGGAGCAGAGGTCAGGTGGTTTAGGTGTACTGCTGTAGTGCCAGTGCTTTGTGGAAGAGAGTTTTGAGGTACATGGCGGGGTGGGGGGGGGGGGAATTGAGATGCTGGAGATATTTTTGTGCTGTTGGTGGGTGCGGGGGGAGGGGAGAACACCAATGAAAAAAAGACATGCTTGGGGTTGCAGCAGAGAGGGCATGTTGGATCTGTGTGTGTGTGGAGGGGGTGGGGGCAGCAGAGAGAGCATGCTGGATCACTGTGCTAGGGTATGAGTGAGGCAGGGAAAAGTGTGTCTGTGTCCTCGACCTATACATGGGTCACACCAATTTTGGCCATTATTAGTCCCAAAACTGCCCTCAGTTTATTCATGAGATTGACTTACAGGCAAGTATATATGGTACGTCCCAAAGCCATATGGTTTTTGTGGCCCCTGATTCTACCCATTGAAATCAGTGCTGCAGATCCCATAATGCATCAGGATGACAATGGCAGAAATCCAGGACTGGTTTAAAGTCTCCCTCCTGGAACTGGGTAACTTGGAAACTCTGCAAGGGTGGGAGGCAAGCATGGCAGCACTGTTAGAGGAAAGTACAAAGTTTGCTGTACTCATTTCCCACCAGCCTCAAGAGGATTGTCTAAAGTTGTGATGGGGGTAGGGTGGGGGAACTCCCCTCCCTTCTCCTCCTCCTCCTAACATTTGTGCCAGAGGCTTTCTGTAAAGTTTTGTATGGGGATGCATAATTTGAAATTGTGTCACTTTGAGAAGGGACTCTGTACTTGATGATCAGTGTGGCTGTTTTAAAGATCATCATACAGCAAAGGGCAATTATTGAGATGATACCCCAAATCATTCTGAATTATTGTTTATGCTAGCAATTTTCTAAACAGATATGGCAGTCTGATAATCTTCTTATCTCATCTGCAGCTTCTGCTTTTGCTACTGACTGGTAGATTTTAATTGTGTTTAGAAAACAAACATGACATATGTCATGCTAAATAAGTTCTGTTTCTGTCTTCTGCCTTTACTGTATTTATACCTATATTTTCAAAAGCTTCTTTGTTCAGTATACATTTGAACACTGTTTGAGTAAATGCAACCAAACTTGACAGGGGATACCTTTTTTCAGTCATGGGCTACTTTTTAATCCAAATTGTACATTTTTCTTTGAGGTGGTGGCTTCAAACTCTCTCTCTCACAAATCATAGTTACTTGATGCTAGGTTCCATTTATTTATTTATTAGGATTTACTTACCGCCTTTTTGAAGGAATTCACTCAAGGCAGTGTACAATAAGAATAAATCAACACGAGCAATAGGCAATTACAACAGTAAAAATATTCAAATAACAGTACAAAGTATGGCATAGTATACTACTTACAATGTCAATATAATACGTAATAGAACATTTTAATTGACAGTGAAAGGTATAAGCAAAGATGAAATGTATAGATAGGTAAGAGAGTAAGAGGAGTTCAAAAATAAGGTGACTAATTTAAAGAACGGTGCACATGAGATCAGAGAGATGGTTAAATATTATCCCAGCTAGGGTAGGAGTGCATAAACATGTCCTGCTTCAGTATGTGCAGCTTGTATCACTGCTTTCATGTGTGAGTGAGACTAACAAGTTCATTACTTCTTCCATTAAAGGCCAGGTTGAGGAACCAAGCTTTCACCTGCTTCCTGAAGTAGAGATAGTCTTGTGTTAAGCGGAGTGTGAGGGCTACTCCAGAGAAGGCTTGCTTTTGGGTATCACATTGTGTAATGTCTTTTGGAGAGGGTGTGTTTAGTGATAGCCCTTGAGAGGACCTTAGTGTCCTTGGTGGTGTGTAGAGGATCATCCTAATCTTCAGGTACTCAGGACCATTTCCTTTGAGGGCCTTGAAGATCAGACATAGAGTTTTAAATTTAGCCCTGTATTATACTGGTAGCTAATGAAGTTTTTGCAAAAATGGTGTGATGTAGTCACGTTGCTTGCAGCCTTCTATAAGTCTTGCTGTAGCATTCTGAATCAATTGGAGCTGGTGCAGGCCCTTTGTAGTCAGACTGTTGTAGAGTGCATTGCAGTAATCCAGTCTTGATGTTGTCATGGCATGCACAACTGGGATAAGATTTACCTTCTCAATGTAAGCATAGCTGTCACAAATAGTAGAAGCAGCTCTTGAAGGTTGTTTGGATTTGGGGAATCAGAGTAAGTGTTGAATTTAACTGTATTCCCAGGTTCCTGACTTGGGATTTGAGGGGCAGTTTGTACTTCCCAAAAGAGATTTTGATGTCAGGTGTGTATCCACTTGTGTTAGGGACACAAAGAAGCTTGGTTTTACTTGGGTTCAGGCAAAGTTTGTTGTGTTTAGCCCATTCTTGAATTGATGTTAGACAGGATCAGTTTATTCAAGGTTATAGGTAAGTCAGGTTCAATGGGTATGAGTAGTTGAGGTTCAGTGGGTATGAGTAGTTGCACATCATCTGCATAGATGTAGAACTGAGTGTCCATTGACTGAATCAACTCAGCTAGTGGCTTGAGGTTGATATTGAACAGAATAGGTGACAGTATCGATTCTTGTGGTACCCTGCAGGTCAATGTCCATGGTGGCGATGAGTTGCTGCCAAACATTATGGATTGTTGCCGGTCTGATAGGGTCTGAACCAGGCAAGTGCCGTTCCATTGATACCTGTGTCAGTCGTGGTATCATGATTCACAGTGTCAAAAGCTGCTGAGAAATCTAGCAGTAGTAACACCAAGGTGAATCCCCTGTCTTGGTTTTTGTGAAGATCATCTAGTAGGGATATGAAGAACATTTCTGTTCCATAACCAGGTCTGAGTCTAGATTGCCATGTATCTAGCCAGTTTCTCTCTTCTAGCCAGTCATTAAGTTGAACACAGACTGGTTGTTCTATAAGTTTCCCTAGAAATGGAATGTTAGATACTGGCCGGTAACTTTCAAGTTTGTCCTGGTCAAGGTTGTTTTTCTTTAGCAAAGGGTGAACCACTGCCCTTTTTAATGCTGTTGGTAGTTGCCCATTAGAAAGAGGCGGTCACAATTTTTGTGGCGCCGTCTGTAAGGCTCATACTTGCCTGCTGCACTATCTTCGATAGGCAGGGGTCGATGGAGCAGGTAGTTGGTCAAAGGTTTCTTAGGATTTTGTCAAGGCTCTCCTCGTGTGATTGGGTTAAAAGTAGCCCATCTGTCTCTGTCAGGAGGGGGTGAGTTTGTGTGCACTCCTGGTTAACTCATTGGAGACTGGGTGGGATTGCCTGTAAATCCTGGCGGAGACTTTTAATTTTGTTGGCAAAGTGTGCAGCAAAATCATTGCTGTTCAGTTTAGACTGGACAGAAAAAGATCTAGGGGTATCATCATGGACAATATGTTCAAATCTTCTGCTCAGTGTGTGGTGACGGCCAATATAGCAACCAAAATGCTAGGAATTATTAGGAAAGGGATAGAAAATAAGTCAAAGAATATTATAATTCTTCTGTATTGCTCAATGGTGCGACCTGACCTTGAGAATTATATGCAATTTTGGTCGCTGCATCTCAAAAAAATTAGAAAAAGTTCAAAGAAGGGCAACCAAAGTGATTAAGAGGATGAAATGTGCCTCATATGAGACTTAAGAAGTTAGGGTCTTCAGCTTCAAAAAGAGGCAACTGAATTGGGGGTGGGGGGGGGGGGATATGATAGAGGTCTAGAAAATTCTGAGTGGAGTAGAACGGGTAAATGTGAATCAATTGCTTTCTCTTTCAAGAAGTACAAAGACTAGGGGGCATTCCATTACTGTTATTTATGTTAGCTGGGATACCAAGAAGAAAATGCAAAAATTATGTTAATTTTTTAGTGGATTTCTGAATTCCAGGAGGCTTTTGATATACTGAGTTATATATTGACATTATCTTTTCATATCCCAATTTTACTAACTTATTTACCATAGATGTCAATTTTAGAGGGTTGTGAGCTATGTGTTCGATGCAAGATGGAAAGGAACAAGTAATCCTGTATTCTAGCTGAGCTTTGAGGAAATCTGAACATGATGACTATAATTTTAGTTCTTCCAAGCTGGAATTGCTAGCTTTTAAGTAGAGCACAGTAAGCAAGTTGAAAGAATATTTGATGACTTGGACATTTACTGTGAACTGATTATAATCAATTAAAAAGTATCTTAAAACAGCTAATGTTGGCTTAGCTAGGAGAATAAAATTTTGAAAAAGTATATTATAAGCTTGCAAGATGTAATGCACATTTGGGTGCATTATCCAGAAACCCCTTGATGGTGACATTGAAATAACGGGGGTGAATCAATGAATTCTGTGAAGAGTTATACCGTCCAAAGCACATTCAGAAGGAATCCTTGGGTGATGTACCACAGTCTGTTGAAAGCTTTAAAGCAGTGTGAATTCCTTTTCCTTTAAGCTTAAAAGCTATTTATTCTAAGTCTTAACTGTAGACTGTAAAAAAATTTAACCCAGCTTCTCCTTCCTTAGTAAAACCCAGTGCAAACAGCTGCTTCAGTGTTGAGTCTCATTTTACTGGCATCACGAGATTCTGACAAAGTTAAGTCGTTCCCAGTGGAGATACAGGAATTGTAATAAACAAGAAATCAACGTTGAAGGCTTATCATAGAGGAAAATAAATAACCAGAATGTGTGCCAAGGGTATTGTGAAAAACAGTTGTACGATTTTAAATGTTTATAGTAGGTGTGTAGGAAAGAATTGCTTCGGAACTGCTACAAAAGCGTTATTGTTGGATTGACATGGCTCAAGATTGTTGGAATGTAATTGTATTTTACATGCATTGCCTGTCACCTATTATTTCTCTGTGATTACTCTGTGACCTCTGATGTGAATTACTTAGAGAGGTCACACAGCTATGCAACTTCCTGTGGGGGTTAGACACAGTTAGACACAGCACATGCAGCACATGGAGCACATGGAGCTCATGATCTCTCCTAACCTGAGAGGATCTATGGTGGTGTGAGCATCCATTACCATCTAAGCACATGGAAGGAACTGATAATACAAATGTATAGTAATATGTATATATAAGCCTGTCTGATTATAATCTAACTGCAAACTGTGAGTAAACAGATGTTTTGTTACTTCAACTTTAAACTGACTCAGCAGTGAATTATTCAGGGGTGTATGAGAGAGAGATGAAGAAAGAAATTAACATTTCTAAAGCTGAAGCTGTGTATACTAAAATCTGCTAATTATTTACTACAAATAATCCCACAAAAGGGTTACGGGCCCAGGGTCCAGGAATTGAAAAAGAAGAGAAATATTACCAGGCAGAAAAAAAGGCCACATTTTTCTCTTAAGTTTTAAAGGAAAGATTCAGTCTGTCTCTCTCTCCCCCCACACAGCAGACAGAAGGCTAAGAAAATGGCTGAGGGAAGAAATTCACCATTGTTCTATTCTCTCAAGGTGCCTAAATTAACTGAGTTTAATTATCGGCAGTGGGAATTAAGATTCATATGTCTCCTTCGAGCAAAAAGATTAAATATATGCTTAGACCAAGACAGAACAGCTGAAAATATGGCTGAATGGGACAATGCAAACTATTATGTGAAGTGCATGCTTTTGGAAGCTCTCTCAGAGAAACAAGCCATATTAGTGGAGGGAAAAGATACACCAAAGGACATTTTATGTAAGCTGAGAACTATGTATGCAACTACATATGCAAAGCAGCAACCAATTTGGCTGGCAGAGTTGAATGAAACCAAATTAAGGGATAAAAGTAAATGTAATGATCACATTATGCATCTTATGTCTTCATTTCAAAAGCTAGAACTTTCTGGAATTCCCATGTGTGATGCATTGAAAAGAGCATTTCTTTTTACCTCACTATCAAAGAAGTTTGATGTTTTTAGGTCTGTAAATGAGGCCATTGAAGGGCAATCTTTTGAACAGGCAACATCAAAACTAAGGCAGGAATGCATAATAAATGATTCTGAGGAGATGTGTTCTCAAAGCAAGTCAGAGAGAAATGAAACAAATTTCTTGGCAAAGAACAGAGGAAGGCGGAGCTATGGGAAAACTCCACCCAAGGGCAAGCTGATTTGCTACTCATGTGGAAAGGAGGGACATGTATCTAAATGGTGTAAGGAAACACAAAACACTCCCTCTAGCTCACCTAAGCCAATGGAACTAAAGAATTTTCAAACCAGGAAATGTATGAAGGACAAAGATAAACACAAGGGTTTTCTAATGGCAGAAAAATCTTTGACTATGGTAAATAATAATTCAAATGAAAGTACTTGGATTTTGGATTCAGGGAGCACATGCCATTTAACCAATTGTAAGGATTTCTTTCAGGAAATGTGTCCAGAGGAAGGTATTCTTAAAACTGCAAACGCAGGGACTGCTAAGATCCAAGCAAAAGGTATTGGATTCTTAAAATGCAAAGTGTCTAATGAAGTTAAAGAAATTCCTGTAAGTGATGTCTTGTATATTCCCCAAGCAGTTTGTAATATGCTTAGTGTATCTACATTAGATAAGAAGGGATTTGTGATTCATTTTGAAAACAGTAAGTGCACAATCTCTAAAAATGATGAAGTGTATGCTGAAGCTTTTATGCATAATGATGTTTATAAGCTGAACATTTCAGGTGAAGCCTCACATCTGGCGCAAGTAAGGAAGAATGATGGTAAATGTAGTCTGGAAATCTGGCACCGCCGCCTGGGACATCGTGATTCTAAGGTGATCCAGGATCTTTACAGTAAGCAACTGGCCACCGGCATTCAGATAAGTGCAGATGCTGGTAAAATGGAGAAATGCATAGACTGTGTTACTCAAAAAGGTGTAAGACCCTCATTTCCTGCATACACAGGAAATAGGAGTAATAAAGTGCTGGACTTAATACACAGTGACTTATGTGGACCGTTTAATATCCCATCATTGGGAAATAACAGATTTGTGCTAATATTCTTGGATGATTTCTCTAGATATTGTGTGGCCTATTTACTGAAAGAGAAAAGTCAAGTCACAGACATGCTGAAGAAATACGTAGCCATGGTGAGCAATAAATTTGAAAGAAAACCAAAGGTTCTTCAGACCGACAATGGTGGTGAGTTCACTTCACACAGCATGCGCACATTTCTAGAACAAGAAGGCATTCAACATATCACAACAGTAGCTTATACACCAGAGCAAAATTCTGTTGCAGAGAGAAAATTTAGGTCACTTGTGGAAATGACCAGATGTATGCTGTCAGATAGCAATCTCCCTAAAAGACTATGGGAGGAAGCCATTCTCACAGCAGTGTACCTACAAAACAGAATGCCAACTAAAGGCGCTGAGCGCACACCACATGAGACATGGCATGGTAGGAAGCCAAACCTGTCACACATAAGAACATTTGGAAGTACAGCATATGCTCATGTACCAAAGCAAAGAAGGCATAAGCTGGATTCCACAACAGAAAGGGGCATTTTAGTTGGCTATGCTCCAGGACACAAAGGATATAGAATTTTGAATCTGAAAACTGGCATTGTTGGCATAAGACATGTTACATATTTTGATGAAAACAAAAGGGTTGATAAAGGCTGGATTATCCCAGATGAGCCTTATCATCCAGAATATGAAACTAGAACCATAATAGACATGCCAGTGTATATAAATGCCATACCAAGGCAGATGTCTGAAAGCAACTCACCTGTATCTAACGAGGAACAGGCAGAGGAAGCAGACACAGAAAGGATCATTGAAGAAGACAGTACAGTTGGAGAAGGGGAATCAATTGGAGAAGGACTCTCAGATATAGAGGATGCAGAAAGGTCAGACCAACCTGTAGTCAGACGCTCATCCAGGGAAAACAAAGGTGTTCCACCCCCAAGACTGTCTTACCTAACAAAGTCAGCAGAAGCTCAAGAGCCCTTAACATGGGATGAGATTGAGAAAATGCCAGCAGAAGAAGCTGCTGAATGGCGTAAAGCTGCACAAGAAGAAATTGATGCATTGGATAAAAATAATACTTGGATTCTTACAAAATTACCTCCTGGCAAGAAAGCTATAGGATGCAAATGGGTATTCAAGTTAAAAAGGAATGCACAAGGAAAAGTGGAAAGGTATAAAGCCAGATTAGTGGCAAAGGGATATCTTCAAAAATATGGAGAAGATTTTGATGAAGTGTTTGCACCTGTAGTGAAACACACGACAATAAGAACACTTCTGAGCATTGCAGTCTCAAAAGGCATGCAAGTCAAACACATTGATGTGAAAACAGCGTTTCTTCACGGAGATATAACTGAAGACTTGTACATGGAACAACCAACAGGTTTCATAAATACAAAACAAAGACAGCTAGTGTGTAAATTAAACAAAGGTCTTTATGGATTAAAGCAAAGTGCAAAATGTTGGAATGAAAAATTGCATGAAATATTGACAAATTTAGGATTTAAGCAAGGTGAAGCAGATAAATGTTTGTACACTAGGTGCACAAATGGACAATATGCATACATTTTAGCTTTTGTTGATGATCTGCTCATTGCAAGCAAAAGTGAGCAAGAGTACAAGGACATTGTAAAGTGTTTAAACCACAATGTTGAGATAAAAGAACTTGGAAATGTGTCATACTATCTTGGTATAGAAATTGAGAAACAAAATGATGGTTCTTATCTTCTAAGCCAGAAGCAGAAAATAAATGAGCTTATTGAAAGTTTAGGTATGCAAGATGCCCAAGTTGTAAGCACTCCCATGATAACTGATTTTCTGAAGGATGAAACAGTAAGAGAACCTTTACCAGATAACATCCAATATAGATCAGCCATAGGTAAGCTTTTATATCTAGCTACCACATACAGGGCTGATATAGCAAATGCAGTAGGAATTTTGAGCAGAAGGGTCAGCTCACCTACCAAATCAGATTGGACTGCAGTTAAAAGGATGGTAAGGTATTTAAAGGGTACCATTGATTGTAAATTAAAGATTTCAGCCAATAGTAATCCAAAACTAATATGTTACTGTGATTCAGATTGGGCAGGGGATCATTCTGATTATAAATCCACAAGTGGATATGTGTTTATGTATGGAAATGTACACATTTCATGGGCCAGTCATAAACAAAGTATTGTGAGTTTGTCTTCTACAGAAGCTGAATATGTGGCCGTATCGGAAGCGTGCAGAGAACTGATGTGGATTGAAAAACTTATGCTGGATTTTGGAATAGCAGAAAAGAGACCAATCCAGATAATGGAAGATAATCAGAGCTGCATCCGACTGTCACAGAATGACAAGGTTCAGTCACGCACCAAGCACATCGCAACGAAATACCACAACGTGCGAGAGTTGGCGAAAGAAGGGGTCATCAGTCTACACTATTGTCACACCAGTGAGATGACAGCTGACATCATGACCAAACCGTTACCCAGAGAACATTTTGTGAATCTGCGTATAAAGCTTGGACTTTGTATGAATAAATAATTGCATGACAGTTATGCATGAGAAGGGGTTTGTTGGAATGTAATTGTATTTTACATGCATTGCCTGTCACCTATTATTTCTCTGTGATTACTCTGTGACCTCTGATGTGAATTACTTAGAGAGGTCACACAGCTATGCAACTTCCTGTGGGGGTTAGACACAGTTAGACACAGCACATGCAGCACATGGAGCACATGGAGCTCATGATCTCTCCTAACCTGAGAGGATCTATGGTGGTGTGAGCATCCATTACCATCTAAGCACATGGAAGGAACTGATAATACAAATGTATAGTAATATGTATATATAAGCCTGTCTGATTATAATCTAACTGCAAACTGTGAGTAAACAGATGTTTTGTTACTTCAACTTTAAACTGACTCAGCAGTGAATTATTCAGGGGTGTATGAGAGAGAGATGAAGAAAGAAATTAACATTTCTAAAGCTGAAGCTGTGTATACTAAAATCTGCTAATTATTTACTACAAATAATCCCACAAAGATGTCACATCAAGGTCATCTGCTTTGTAGCAGTTTTGTTGAATAAAGCAGAAGCTAAATTGTAAATCTGACATTGAACGAAATGTGTTGCATACAAGCATATCAAAGAAGTGTGGTGCCTTAGGGGTCTATTTCCCAGCCAGAAAACATCCTTGCATTTCATGAATTTGACTTCAACTCGGAAAGCAATACCAGTAGATTTTACAGTTTTAGAGCAAACTAGTGACAGGTTTAAAATGTTTTGGTCCTGACAGGATATGTTCACTGGAGCTGTGCAAACATGAAATTGAACAAGGCAAAAAATGTTAATAAAATACTGCTTCATTTGTTGTGGGTGTCCGTGAAGAATTCACTCTGATCAAGGAAGACATTTTTGAATCAGTAATAAGAGTTATGCGAGATGTATGCAGTACTTAAAATTCAGAAGACATCTCGTATACAAGGAAACAGAAAATGTGAAAGATTTAACCGTGTAATGTTCTAGGTGCTAAGAATGTTGAAACAGAATGTTTTCTGAAGCTAGGTGTGGTGTCCTATTGCAGACTATGTAGTTCAGTGGGATGCTCACCATCTTGCCTAATACTTCATCAGGATGCTGACTATTTCCTGACAGGGCTGCCCTTGCATTAGGTGGCTAGGCACCCGCTTTAGCACAGTTTAGAGGGTGGTATTAGTGTACCCCAAAGCAGCAAGAGCAACACAAATCTAGGTATGCAGGAATGCCTGGATGCCGCAGTACTCTCTCTCTGAAACTCCTCACCGCCTGCCCCTCCCCCCAGGAATTGATATCACATGCAGCTAGCACATATATAGAAAGCAAGCGGCCTACATGTGTTGTCTGTGTGTGAGAGTGTGGGTTAGGTGTGATGGGATCTCTGATGAGCTCAGTCTTGTTGTCACTGCAGTACTGTGCAAGTCAAGAATCTTAGTGATGGCAGCAGGTTGAATGAAGCAGTGGAGCACATCACATTCTGAGTTTGGTCCAGATGTTGGGTTCCATTCCCAGTTGCATACCTCCAGCCCCAGCAGCCAGCACAACTTGAAGAAAGAAGAGGCAGGCTGCAGGAAGTTCAGGATGTAGAGGAGAGGCACTGCATCCATGACCTACCAGCAAGTTCATCTCACCTGATGGGAAGATTCCATACAGGCTGAGGCTGCGGTAATACACGAGTAATACTAAGAGGAACGTGAAAGGGGGTCAGGGTGAAAAGAAGGTGCTTCTGATTAGGCTGGAAAGTGGGGAGGGGGAGGAGAAAAAAGGCTGTTGTGCTGGCTATGCCCAAGGACAAGGGCTAAGAGTGTTACAAAAAATATTCACAGTTCTTAATATCCATTAAAATGTTACAAAAATGTTACAGTTCTAATATGATATTTAAGATCAGTGAATATTTTTTGTAACATTTTTAACTAGGAAAAAATGCCCGTTTCTGAGCGGAATGAAACGGGCGCCAGCAAGGGGCCCCCTCCCTCCGTCCCTCGAAGCTACTTGCCTTGTTCGCCCTCCCTCCGTCCCTCGAAGCTACTTGCCTTGTTCGCTGTGGGCCGTTTCGGCCCTCGAGTGTCAATAGCTCCGCCCTCGACGTCATGACGTTTTGACGCGAGGGCGGTGCAGACACTCCAGGGCACACCGGATAGCTCGGGCGCCTCAACTTCCGTGGAGGCTTCAGAACGTTGGGGTTGCCTTTTATATATATAGATTGTGGAGAATGTGGGCGTGTAAGGCATCTGACAGGATTACAAGAGTCTGTGTCTATGAAGTAGGTGGGCTTCTTTTGTCAGATAGATGGGGTTTTTTTCAGTCAGAGTTTGTTTGAGAATAGTCTTTTGTTAAGGGTAGTAGATGTGTTAATGGCTTTAGGTCTCAGTAGTTTCCCGGGGGGGGAAAGGGGAAAGTAAAATCTTTGCAGCAGTACCTTTTATATGATTCAGATCTGATCCAGCAAAATAAGCTGATATCCTGCGACATATTTCAATAATTCTAACAATTAAACTCATATCATGCTACAAGAGGAACAAGAAAGAGAGAAGGAGCTACTTGCTGGGCCTTTGGGGAAGAGGCAGGAATTTGTTGTTAGAAATGTAGATTTTTAAATTCATACTAATAATATTAATTTTTCTAAATTTCATGGTGGGGGGGGGGGGCATGGCTGAAGGTTTGTCTTGGGCCTGCTCTGCTTCCTGATGGTGACGTACTTTGTGTGGAAGATGAAGTTAGTAATCTAGATGATTGATCGCTAGAGGCACATGAGATTGCCAGTTATATTTCAGAAAAAGTGGTACCATTATGAAACAAAATAAGTGCTCTAGTGAAGCCTTGATATGTTGGGGGCAGGATATTACTATGCAGAGATGGCTATGGCAGTCCAGTCATTTATATTATAATTTGCAATAAGCAATAACTTGCCATTTCATTGACTTTCTGAAGAGCATGTGAGCTCTTTGAGAAAAAAAGCTTACCTTTTGCCACAGAAAATTTCTGAAATTCTGATAGTGTGTGAGCAGTCATGCTAAGATGTAGCTCCATGAGTGTGTTATGCAGTGTGTTTTTTTCTAGCAAAAAAGGTGCCGGTACTCAAATGCTAAGCCACCCTTCAGGAGTGGGGTTTTCACTGAGAGACCCACCCCATAATAGTCAGGCCCCCTGCGACCAATCACAGAATCTACAACAAGACAGAATTGATGTGTAGAGCCTGAGCTCTATCAATAAATCTTGGGTTCCATGGGTCAATTTTAGCAGACAATGGAAAAGGTGCCGGTACTCAGTACCCCCTCAGTTATGTTTTCACTTGTTTACTGGGGTTAGGGCTTCTCTTTGCCTGCATTATGTGTTGTGTTTTTTTCCCCTGGTTTCTTTCCCCCCCCCCCCCCCCCCCCCCCCCTTGCTGTACATACAGGTCTGGGGTTTGCTAACTCTTTGTTGTTGAGTTACTGTAGCATATGGTGGGTGTTGAATGCTCGTACATTGGCTGGTCTAGTTATCTCTCCTCTGTAGGTTTCATACTGCTGGTATCAGTGGATCAATATGTAACTAGTGCCAAGGCTAAGAAAGAACTGTAATGAATTGCATCTGCTGAGATCCTGTAGGTGGTGCTGACACTTTCATGAACTAATGGAGCAGTGTCATTTACCTCATTGTTGGACTCCGGTCGTGACATTTTCCTATTGCAGTAAGAGGAGGAATTATTTGGAGTAGGCTAGGATGATTATTGGTGTTAAGAATGCTGTGCAAGGTGCCCTGGTACAGCCTTACTGTTTGAAGATTCATTGCAAACTGGAAGTAAAGTTTTTGAGAGTCTGATTGTTCCAAAGTAGTTGTATGCATAGTGACAGTGATGGTGCAGATAAGTACCCTATACATGAATTTTCAGTGACATTCTATGGATACTGCCACTGAAAATTTACAGACCACGCTTGTGCTCTTTGAGTACTCACCCCCTATCACTTTGCCAGACGCATCTTGCCGACATATAGCCTTCAGTGTGTCCTCGAAAAAGCAGTTGTGAAACATGAGTCATGTCGGACAATTTACCCTGAGCCGACAAAGATAAGTGCTCTGTTTTTTTTCAAACAGACATATATTAAAATACATTTTTCTATGGAAACAAACAACACTTTATAAAAATATCATTACGTGAAAAGACCACTGAAGAAGATAGCTCATAAATCTTGATGATATAAGGTTGTATCAATGAGCTGCACTGCTGAGGCTAAGTGGTTCTATTCATGGTTAAATTCCAATGAATTATAGTGGGTTGAACCATTAGAATACTGACACATACATGTGTATATGCAAATATGCTAGTCTACAGCTATGCGCGTAACTTTGATAACGCGCCATTTGAGGGTGGGTGTACACATAGAGTACAAAGTTTTATGCATGTAATCTGTAAAATATAAGTTACGCATATTATTGCTAGAATATAGGTGCACTGACCCTCACAGCCTTATGGCTCGTGTAAGTTCTCACACCTAAGTTATACGCATGTATCTTGCCTATTATGCTAATATTTTGTAAAGAGAAGTAAGCACCCACTTGTAAAATTGCCCTCTACCTGTAGATGTAATAAATGGCACCCGAATTTAGGCACCAAGATGATCCACGCTAAACTAGTATTCTGTAAAGGGCGTCCTTTTTAGAATACTAGCTTAGGGGTCCTTTTACCAAGCTGTGGTAAGAAGGGCCCTGTAGTAGTGGTGGGCAGTGGCGTAGCCAGACCTTGATGTGGAGGGGGTCCAGAGCCCAGAGTGTGTGTGGGAGGGTACATTTTGGCCCACTGCCACCTGCTCACATGCCTTGGCTGGCGGGGGTCCCCCAATGTTGCACAGTCATTTTAATGAAATTGAGCGTGCTCAGTTTCACTAAAACGAGCATGCACACGATGTGAGGGAAAGAGCAGGGCAGGCAATGCAGTGGAGACTAGCGCCAGACAAACGCTTCAGCTGGCAGGGGTTAGGGACCCCCACCAGCCAAACCGGGGGCCCCAGAGCCAGTTTTGGGGGTCCCAGGCCCCCATGGCCCCCTGTATCTGTGCCACTGGTGGTGGGGACCGTTTTTGCCATATGCCAGGGCCCTTTTTACTGCAGCGGGTAAAAAGTCCCTAAAAATGACATGGCCATGCGGGGAGGGGGAGCACTTACCGCCACCCATTGAGGTGGCGGTAAGGGCTCCTGCAGTAACGTGGCGGTAACCGATTACCGCCGGGTTACCACCATGCTGGAAAATCTGGAATTATTTTCTGTAGCACTGGAAATGGCGTGTGCCCAAGGCAGAACTACTGCCGCAGCAACCCTTTAGTAAAAGGGCCCCTTATTGTTCATTTCATACCTAACTTTGGGCGTGAGCGCTTACACCTGCCAAAGGCTGGTGTAAATGCTCACACCTAACTAATTGGGTGCACAGATTTTTCTTTACCCTGATTTTCCTTCTCCCTTTAGCTATCCTCCATTTGCTTTTTCATCTTTCTCTTTACAGTGATTTTAGTTTTCTTTTATTGATTGAGAAGTCCTTAATTTTCCATTTTACTTTCCTATGCTGATCCCTTTTCTGATTCTTATACCTGTGCAAAGACGGGAGTTTATTCCCACATCAATACAGGCAGAACTTTTGCCATTTTTCCGTAATCCAGAGGTGGACGGTGCAAATCCCACTTCTGCTCCTTTTGATCTTGGGCAAGTCACTTAACACTCCATTGCCTCAGGTACAAAATTAGATCGTGAGCCCTCCAGGGACAGAGAAAGACCCAGTGTACCTGAATGTAATGCAGCTTGAGCTACTACTGAAAAAGGTGTGAACAAAATACAAATAAATAAATAATTGCTATGCCACTTGCCATTTGATAAATCCCTACCTGCAGGAGAATCCTCAGGTTATATGCACAGATTTTTACTGGGCGTCCCTTTCGATTATGCCCCTCATCGTGACTCAAATAGAATAAGAACTATAATTAACAATTTTCCTTAACAAAAATACCTTAAAGTGGAATGCAGATTTTCAGTGTTTTAGGCAATGTTCACCCCTCCTACCTGAACTGGCGCTCTGTTAGCAATAGCTGGCAGGGATTCCAAGCCCTGCTAGCTGAAGGTGATGTTGAAAACGCTGCTCTTCAGCTCTGCCGTCTGTTGCGTCTTCTGAGACCGCCAACACTGGCAACTACACATGCTCAGTTTTCAGCGTGCGCGCAAAAACTAAGAAAGTACCAGTGCTGACGGAGGTCCTGGAGATGCAGCAAATGGCAGAGCTGAAGAGCAGCATTGTCAGCATCATGGTCAACTGGCAGGGAATCCCTTCCAGCTGCAGCTTAGAGTGAGTGGACTCTGAGTGTGTGAGCCTCGGCCTATCCATGGCTATGCCACTGCAATCTGCCGAGCAGCACCATCAGATGAGGTCTTGCTGGCAGAGGTTGCTTGGAAATGAGAGTATTTCTAAAACTAAATGCTAAACTCAAACAGTTATAGTGGGCACAATTAATATTCTTTTGTCTGTTTGTGCTTTGGGCTTGGTTTTACACTGAAAAAATGCACTGTTATGCACTGATATTCTGGAGGCTGTTCTTGATATACTTGTAATTGTGGCTGTTTTTGCTCACAATGAAACAAAAAGCAAGAACTGAAATTTGTCATGTGTTTTGTGAACTGAAAAAGAACTAAACTTTTTTTTGGGAGAGGACTGAATAAAAACTATAATTAACATTGTTGACAGAGCTAGAATAAAATAAGAATAAAAATTACATGTTTTGTACATGAATAAAAACAAGAACTCATTTTTTTTTCTGAACTAAAATATCACTGTTAGGCTTCCTTTCTACCTTGGACTGTGCCTCTTACAATGCCTACTGTAGCTTTGAGGGAGCGGGGCGGGGGGAGATTGGAACGACTTCTCACGCTCCAATTCATGTGTGAATGTCTAAGAAAGGACTGTAATAGGATAGAAAGTACTTAAACTCATCCTTAAATCCTACCTATACTCAAACTTTAACCATTTTTCACAGCTTACCTCCAGAACAATGGAAAACACACAAAGGAAAGATGTGTCAACAATAACAGAGCAAAGATTAACAGAATTGCAGAAAGTAGAACATTACTGGAAGTGACAATAATGTAACTAATGACATCTTGTTGCCAAGAGGAAAAGGCAAGCTAGCAACACCCTGAAAAGAAGTGTGGAACAGGCTCTCAGTGGAGGTGGGGGTGGCAAGGCTTCTATCTGAATTCAGGAAGCACAGAGTATCTCTGAGTCTGGAAGGGATTGTAGAAAAGAGAGGTTGATGTGGGTGGGCAGGCTGGATAGGCTGAATAGTCTTTATCTGCCCTCATTCTTTATGCTTCTAAGAGCATAAGCAAAACTTGAAACTGACTGATCACCCCTGCTGCCTACTGTAGCAACATATTTCCTAGAACAGGGACTTTCATTACATTGTGATGATAACATTTCAGTAGGTGCTAGTCGGTTTCATAGGCAGGAAAACATTGTGGTCCTCCTTATATTTCATATAGCCTTGAGGTTAGTGACTGATCTGTGGCTTTCACAAGTGACCTCTGATTGTCTTTCATTGTCTGCCGAGCTGTGGTGCTACTGTTCCAGAAGGCACATGAAGTCTGGCACTCACAGGGAGCTCCTGCTTTCTGATGATGGATGCAGCTCTCTATGGTCAGCCAGTGTCTTCAGGAAGTGGCATCTGGTGCATACCATCCTGGGGCACTTGAGTGCTGCCTCTTCGGTCCGCCCAACTCCTGCTGACTTGACAAGCTCAAGGGGGGAGGGGGAACTGCACCAACCAAGGGACTCGGAGACATGATTACTTTAAAACACAAGAAGATAGAATGTAGCGTGTTATTGATGAATAAGATGTACAATTTTGTACTTGTGTTGTAGCTGTACCCAGTGACTGTTCTTTACGCAGTCTTTATGAACAGTTAAATAAGTCCCAATCTCACACGGGGATGATAAAAAGCAAACGCTGCCGCTAGAGGCTGTTAGCGCCATACTAGATGATCAGAGTCCCCAAGTGCGTGAAACAACGCGCTCGAGGGCTCTGAACACAACTAGCATGCACATGCATGCAAGACAGGGCTAAAAACATATTCATCCCCAATGATCAGTGACCAGCGCGCCAAATATTGGGTTGCTGGCCACAGCAAACTCTACGCCAGCTCTGAGCTGGCATTAGGGTTTACAGATCATTTGGGAGGAATGGTGAGCCCTGTCCAGCATGCATTTGCATGTTAGCAGGCCCCCGTTCTCCCCAACAAAGCAAACCTAAAGACCCCCCCCCAACGACAGGGGGCCGGAGGTCCGGTGGACCTCCGGTCCCCCCAATGATTCCCCCCCCCCAGGTTCAGGGAGGGCTGGAGATCTAGTGGGTCTCCAGCCCCCCTAACTCCCCTCAACATTTCCAAAACAGTCCCTGGTGGCCCAGTGGGCGACCAACCCCCCCCCCCCCCCGAGCGACAGGAGGGCTGGAGATCTGCTGGACCTCCGGTCCCCCTGATGATTCCCCCCCAGGTTCAGGGAGAGCTGGAGATCCGGTGGGTTTCCAGCCTCCCTAACCCCCCCCCAGCAAAGGGTCCCTGGTGGTCCAGTTGGTGGTCCAGTGATCAATCCGCCCCCTACCCCCTACCTTGTGGGTTGGAGGAGAGAGGTAGCCTGCCTCCCTCCTCTTCCTTTGACGCCGCAAAATGGCAGCGCCCAGCCCTGCCCAGTGTATCTTGGGATGCGCTTGGTGGGGTTACGCACCATATAAGGGTGTGTGTGTGGGCAGATTTGAGTGAAGGCTTTTGCTGCTTTTACCCCACTACAAACTGGTTCTAGACCAAGGGAGTAGAAAGAAAGTATTAATGTAAAATAGATGTGTTTCTGAAAAGAGTTAAAGTTTAGCACCCTCTGTTTAGTGTTGATATATGTACACGCTTGCCGTAGCACACTGGATCACAGTTGAAAGTGATCTTGTGAAAACCAAAATAATGTGGGGCATGTTTAGCAAAACCAAATGAAAAATGAGTGTACAATTTATAGAAAATGTTCTGCACTGTGGGTCTTCTTAAAATGACTTTGTTTTAAACAGTTTTTGGCTGTTTAATTTTTTTTCTTTTGAGATGTAACCTTGAAAAGTTGCATTCCCAAGATACTTTGGATATGGTATTTAGAAAATGTTTGCATGCCGTATCACCGGCCACTTAGAATGGTATCAACATAGGGTTTCATATTTCTCAATATGCAAGAGCATTTAAAACCTATGAAACATTTTATTTCCTTTCAATACCCTCTTCTTCACTTCCTAGATGTCATGGATAGGTGGCTTTCATTGTCCCGAGGGCTGGAGAGACACTTGACTCTACTTGTTGGCCAGTCAGATACAGTAATACAGCAGCAGGCATCTTCCCTCTCTGAACCTGAGCTCATCCCCAGCTCTGATTGACTGCAGGGTGACAACCTGGATTCCGTGTCCCCCTGCATAGAGGCCACGGGGGTTTTCCTGAGAGGGGATCTTTAATATCTGCCCCTCTGTGTTCTGTAAATTCAATGGGCAGCAAGTTGGGAATCTGTGATGTCATATTTTATAAATTATCTGTGGAAAATGCTTATTTAATTTTCAGAGATCTGTTGCTGTGCTGAATGCAGTCTGAGCTAAATGAAGGATTAGGGATTTATAGGCTGCGGTGTTAAGAACTGTTAGTTGAAATATTTAAGGATGTTTGTGTTCTTGCTTGGGAGCTAGCTGGTAGATTAGGCTTACCATATTTCACATTATCAGATGGGTTCGTTCTCTTCTCTGTTCTCTCCAATGTTTCTTTGCTAACACAGTGGTAAAGAGGAGAGCTCTTTTCTGGTTGTACATCCCCTGGAAGAAGAGGAGTATCCTACTGGTTAGTGCAGTGGCCTGAGAACCAGGGGAACTGGGTTCGATTTCCACTGAAGCTCTTTGTGACCCTGAGGAAGTCACTTAACCCTTCATTGCCCCAAGTACAAAATAAGTACCTGCATATCTATATATATAAAACTCACCCTCAACGTTCTATTGTCTGACATCACTGAAGCCAAGGTTCGTAAGTTCGAAGCTCTGAAGCCACGAAAATCACAGTCTTGGGGCCCCGCCCTTGCTTCAAACGTTATGACGTTGAGGGCGGAGCAATTCACTCGCATCAACGGCGGCCAGGGCGGCACAATGGCGTCACTGACGATGAAGGTGCATTGGGTGGGGGGGGGGGGGCAGAGTCACACATCGATGGCGGCCACGGCGGCGCAATGGTGTCACTAACAACGAAGGTGCGTTGGGTGGGGGGGGCCAGCGGAAAGCCTTGCTAGCGCCCGTTTCATTGGCTCCAGAAACAGGCCTTTTTTTTACTAGTAATATATAAACTGCTTTGATTGTAACCACAGAAAGGTGGTATATCAAATCCCATTCCCTTGCCCTATCCTTTTAGTCTGAAGCAACTGACCTTTCTCTATATGAAAAAGTTTATTTTCTTCATTAAAAAAAAGAGTACGACCTGAAAATGCTATCCTCTTTACCATAGTGCTTAGTGTTGGTACATGTACACTGTAGTCTTAGAGTGCAGCATGGGTGGACATTGGGAAGTCATTATCGGTGAGCTTGTCTCTACATAAGGATAAGTAGATGGCTTAGCACAGCTGCAGAGATCTACTGGTCCTTCCAAGAATGAGGTCCTAAATGTAAAATAAATATCACAGCTGTCTAGTTACTTTTAAACCATGTCTCCCCTCTTCTCTCTGCATAACATTTTTGGTCAGACATCATGATGCCAACCTGAAATTTTCAGCCCCCATGTTACCTGTGTCAGTTCTTTTGAATATTGACCTGTATGGTTGTGGCTTTTGGAATAGCAGTGTGGCTTCCCATAGGAGAATGGCTAGAGGAAGGGGAACGGTTCATAAGACACTGCTCAGAAAAGTTTTAAAGGGAGAAAAAAAGTCACAGCTTAAATTTCTTCAGTGAAGGTATCAAAATGCCAAGTAATGTAAGGATTTTTCTTTTTTTTTTTTTTAAGAATGGTTGTTTGGTAAAACTCGTGCTACAGTCAGTTTAGCACTGATCTCAAATGTAATTTCTCTGCCCGATCCTTCAGTTTCAGGCACAAAGAGATTTGCAGCTTGGGAGAATGCTGCTTTTATTAAAACAAGAAGTACAAAATTGGCTGCCAAATCTTATTAGGTTGGAGGGAAAATGGTGTAACTCCGAGCCTCACCTCCTCTTCGTTTTTCCTCTCTAGTTGTGACTCTCTTCCATTTTTAAATGTCTTCTTTGGCAAAGTGAGTTGAGGTTCCTGCCAAGTGCAGTTTAACAAGCAAATCTAGTGGGTAGTGAAGATTTAAACCAACCTCCCCCCCCCCCCCAAAAAAAAGTGTGTTGATTCAGTCATCTGGCTTCTTAGTTCTTAGTCCTACCTTTAAATGGCTTCCTGAGTTCTCTAGACATCGGAGCCGAAAACTTCAGCGTTACACCCCCCCTTCAATTAACTTTCAGGCCTCTAACCTGCAGCCCCCACCTGCATAAAAATGCAGGTTAAAGTACCTGCTGATAGTTCTTTCAGGGGCCCTTTTACTAAGCCGCAGTAAAAAGTGGCCTACGGTACTCTAGGCAAGTGCATTGGGCATGTGCCAGGCCAGTTTTTACTGCATCTACAAAAAAATGGCTTTTTTTTTTTAATGGGACGGGAAAAGGACCTGCTATAAAAATGAAAGCAGCCTGCGCCCAAAACCGGCCTGAGCCCTTAACGCCACCTATTGATCTAGCATTAAAGGCTCACGCACTACACGTGCGGTGACTGGTTGGCACGCGCCGCGCATAGCAGGAAATAATTTATCCACGCGTTAAGGGTGCGTGCCAGATCTGAAATTACTTCCAGGAGGGCTCGCTGGCCTGGCAGTAGTCTCATTTGGGCACGTACTGCACGCGTGTGGAGCAGGGGCGTAGCCAAATTTTGGCGGGAGGGGGGATCCAGAGCCCGAGGTGAGGGGGCACATTTTAGCCCCCACCTGGCACCGCCGACCCCCCCGCCGCCACCACTACCACCACCACCAACAACTTTGACCCCCCCCCCCCCACCGACGACCCTCCCGACCCCCTTCCGCCGCCAACCCTCCCCTGCTGTCGCCTACCTTTGCTGGCGGGGGATCCCAACCCCCACCAGCCGAGGCCTTCATCTTCCTTCATTCTGTTTCTGAATCTGACATCCTGCACATTGTACGTGCAGGACGTCAGACTCGCAGAATCAGAAAGAAGGAAAAAGAGGACCTCGGCTGGCGGGGTTTTGGATCCCCCGCCAGCAAAGGTAGCAGACTGCGACGGCGGGTTGATGGCAGGTTGACGGCGGGAGGGGGGGTAGAGAGGGTCATCAGCAGGGGGGTCCAGGGCCAAATCTACGGGGGCCCAGGCCCCCGTGGCTCCACATAGCTACTCCCCTGGCGTGGAGCCTACTGCAGCTTAGTAGAAGGGCCCCTGAGTTTGTATGACTATCAGCACCTTTTGTTTTTTGTTGTCTGCAGTTGCTCTTTGCTGCCTCCATGAAGTGGCTGCCCTAGGTGATTGCCTAGTCTTGCCCAGTGGTTAGGCTGACCCTGCTGGACATCATTCAGGAGCTTTGTTGCTGGTCTTCATGGTGACCTGGACACTTCAGAAGGAGTTTGTATGCTAGCCTAGCAGAATGGAAAGTGTAGGTGCTGAAAATGGCAATTAAAAAAAAAATACATTGGAGTGTATGGTTCTGGGACTGAGCAGTGAAAGTAAGGCTGGTTGGGAGAGAGTGGCTCATGACAGCGTTTTACTACCTTCTCATGGCCTCACTAGGGCAGCAGTAGCCTTAGAAGTGGTCAAAACCTTTTTCTGACCTAGCTGCCTCTAGGGATTCCTCCTCTGTTCTCTAAAAGTACCTGCTGTTCTAGTGAGAGAAAGCTGGGCGGATTGTCTTCCATCGATCTGTAGCTTTGCCTCTTCTATTTGTGTCTCTGCCAAGTTCCACTAATCAAAGATTTTAAAAAGCCTAATTTTTCCCCTAAGGGAAGTAACCGCCAGCCAGCCAGCAAACCTCTTCCAAAACTGAAAGTGTTCTGAAAGCATTTTACACTATTTTTACAAAAGCGGCTTCAGGTTTTATGCATTCAGAATGTAGTTTATAAGTCAGTGAGGAATTTGCTCTTGCTCAACAGCTGTAATATTACACGATTCCCATGTGGAAGCCCTCAGGTGGAAATTATGAACCTCGCAACGTTTAATTCAGTGTTCCTCATTTCTGTGGGGGGAGAGAGACAATCAGATTATACTGAATAAAAAAACACAAAGCATATTCCCTGAAAAATTCACTTTGGTGGGATCTGGTAGGATATGATGTCTGTAAGGGGATGCCATGATACGTAGACATGGTTTTGCAATCCATGTGAAAATGCACTTGCCTGCCTAGTTATTTTTCTGCCTGCAATTTTCATTCTTTAAATAACAAGCGTGGGTTTTAGCACTACTTTGCAGGTGTTGCTGAACCTGGAGGACTTACATTCCAAGGCAACAGCCATAAAGTAAAGTAAATGCATGAGGAGTGGCCTAGTGGTTAGAGCACCAGTCTTGCAATCCAGAGGTGGCCGGTTCAAATCCCACTGCTGCTCCTTGTGATCTTGGGCAAGTCACTTAACCCTCCATTGCTTCAAGTACAAACTTAGATTGTGAGCCCTCCTGGGACAGAGAAATATCCACTGTTCCTGAAAGTAACTCACCTTGAGTTACTACTGAAAAAGGTGTGAGCAAAATTTAAATAAATATGTCTTCATATTCAGTGGCATTATTTGTTTTAGTAGTGCTGATGAATACATGATTTTGTGGCAGCTGGTGACACTCCCACCTGTCATTTTGAGATGGGCCAGTGAAACAGCAGACCTATTTTAAATGGGTAATTTATTGGCTGGGTGGGGGGGGGGGGGGACTGATAAAAGATATGGGTCCCCGGGCAGTAAGGGTCGTGGGTCCCTAACCACTTGTCAAAAGTGATTAAACTAGATGGAGGTTAGGGGAGAGAGGCGCCCCTACTGCAGTGGGCCTCGGGCACCGTCCTATTATCTGAATGGTCAGCCTGCCCCTGCTTATTGGGAAGGGTGCTGAATTTCAGTATTCCGGGTAACTTTTTTGAACATCCCCTGGCTCACCTCTGAGCATTATTTATTTATTGCATTTATATTCTGCATATATAAACTAGCACATTTGGTGCATGCTGAAGATGAGGTAAGGGTTATTTCTTGTTTTACATTTTGTTTGTGGGAATAGTACACATTCGGAATATTTAGAGACTGGATACCCACTGTCTGACCTGAGAGCTCCTGACTTCTGGAAGTGCGAGGTGATATTTTTGAGAAAGATAAATGTTGCATCTTCCTGCTTCTTGTGACTTGTGTTAAAGGCCATAAATTTCAGTACAGTGCAAAGATGGCCAGCATTCTGTTGCATCTTATAATGGTGGCTTGTTTATTGTAATGAATAGTATCCATCCAAATAAAGAAGCAACCATCAGACCGCCATGTCTGAGAGTTTGGGTTACCCTGGTACAGTTAGGAAGTGGAAGATGAGGCACACTCTGTGAACGTGTACTGAATAACTCGTTTTTATTTTCATGTTCAGTTCAGGCTTGTCTTTTTGTTTTAGAGCCCAGAGTGTGAGCACCATTGGGCTGCTAATGTTTCTGGATATACACAGATTACATTTGCTGTAGCATGCCCATGGAACCCAGGATGTCCTGTGGTGAAAAATCACTGTGGTTCCCTGCCCTCTATGTAGTTTCCAGGCTTAGATGAACTTTTACCTGAATTATTGAACTCTTTAACATTTCAGTTCTTGCCTTGAGTTAGAAAGCACTAGGATCCAGTTGCACCCTGCAAGTTATGAATCTGCATTAACATCTGTTCGCTTTTGAAATCCAGGGTGAGAGTGTGGCAGTGTTGAAAAGTGTTGTACTGTGTGATAGAAATATATCAGAAGAAACTCATTGGGGATGTGAATAGTCATAGTGAAGGGCAGCATTTATTACTTGCACAAGAGGGTAATTTTAAATTACAAAAGAAATAAAAAAAAGTGATAGTTTTCCCGCTTTGACTTCCATACTGAGCTCTCATACGTTCATCCCTGTTAATGTCAAAGATTTCACAATTCTTTGTGCTACATCCTAGATCCATTTGAAAATGGTGGCTCTTTATATCACCATTATTTAGAAAGAAATGTACTTTGTAATTCTGTAGAATTTCATCATGTGTCAAGTCCCCTTTATAAAATCCATTTGTTTTAATGGGTGCTGTGAAGTTGATGCATGGTGGGTTGGGCATTTTTGGTCCCTGAGCTGAAATATTTATACTTCCCCATTTTTTCTAGAACACCACAGAATCATCTGTAGATTGCTACTGGACTGACTTGTTTTTCTGATAAAATAGTGACATTAGGTGTGATACGTTTTATTATAACTATAATTATGCTGTATATCTGGGCCTTTTTCAGTGAAAATACATTTTTTTCCTTCTATAAGCATGATGTGAGAGATAGTCCACAATGAGTAGAAAAGAAAGGGCTTGGTGAGACTGTCTCTGTGACTATTGTGATCAGGATGAGTTGGAAAGAGAAATCTTAAATGAATATGATGAATGTTCTTCTGTCACTAGAGAATAATGTACTTTGAAATTCATAATGGCCAAGTAAGGTTCCCCCCACCCCCATACTGGGGCCAGTTCTGTAAAGGGTACCAAAATCTAGGTGCTAAGCTAAAATTCTACAGTTAATCACAAAGATATCGTCACCTACCTTTCAAATATACCTCTTCAAATACGATATGAATAGATATCACCAAAACTCTACAATTGGATACAAAAGCTTCCACTACCTTTTCTACTTCAAATCTAGCTCTTTAAAAACTCTGTGAGTAACCACACAAACTATAGATGCCCTCTCCACATTGCACAACACTATTGCAACTCAACCAAAATGTAAATTGTAAGCCACTTTAAACCAAAACTTGTTTTTGGATAATAGTGGAATACAAGAATTCATAAATAAATAAATATTCTTTAATGGCAAATTTGTTCAGCTACTCCATTATATAATACAATATAGCCAAGGTTAGCAATCAGTTGCTACCACTCACTCTTTGGCAGGTGTAATTGGGTGCAGCTAACTTACTGTATTCAATAAAATGTGCACTTAAATAGTTGGAACACCCATGAGCACTGTTCCCTCTAAGCTGAGCAGGAGTCCTCTACCTACAGTCCTGCCAGTGGAGGGTGCTGCTTCACTATCACATTTTCAATAGCGAGGGACAAGCAATTTCTGCAGGACTCATGGGAACCTGCCTGTCCATAGCGATTGAAAACAATATTGAAGCACCACCCCCTACTGGTAGCAGTGCAGTTGGAGGACACCCACTCAGCTTAGACCCACCCCCTTTGCAGTGATATGCTACAACACTTAGGTGCCAAGTTATAGAATAGCGCCTAACTGCTGTTTCACCCCTGTATTGGTGCTTAACTGCTGTTCCAGTGCCTGAAGTTAGTTACCTAATTAATACCTCACTTTTTGATGCATTTTTATTTATTTATGCGTGCATTCTTGTAGCCCACTATTATCCCAAAACAAGTTTCGGTCTAAAGTGGCTTACAATTTACATTTTGGTGGAGCTGCGATAGTGTTGTGCAATGTGGAGAGGGCATCTATAGTTCGTGTGGTTATTCATAGAGTTTTTGAAGAGATAGATTTGAAGTGGAAAAGGTAGTGGTAGCTTTTGCATTCAATTGTAGAGTTTTGGTAATATTTATCCCTCTAAAGGGATTGTGTGTATGTGAATAACTGATACTGTAGTTCCAGAGTAACATAGTAGACGACAGTAGATAAAGGCCTGCACAATCCATCCAGCCTGCACTGGTAACAGAAAATCTACACTCCTAAATGTTTTTTTTTTTTTGCATTTTGGTCACTGAGTCAGATTTGTATGCATTAAATCGTTTGCATTTGTAGCCAACATCTCATGAAGTGGTGATGGTAGCCCCAGAGGCCCTACATAAAAGAATAAAAGTTACACTGATAGTCAAGAATTGGGAATAATAGTGGAAAGGGTAGCAGTGCACAAATAAAGTAATGAGAGTCTTGGTTGCTAGAGGGAGACAAAAGCTCAAAGACTAAGCGGAGATGAAAATAAGTCAAAACGTTAAGTGGGCACCATAGGTATCTATATATATATATATATAAAACTCACCCTCAACGTTCTATTGGCTGCTGACGTCACTGAAGCCAAGGTTCGTATGTTCGAAGCTCTGAAGCCTCGAAAATCACAGTCTCTGGGCCCCGCCCTCGCGTCAAACGTTATGACGTTGAGGGCGGAGGCGGAGCAATTCACTGCCCTCGCGTCAAACGTTATGACGTTGAGGGCGGAGACGGAGCAATTCACCCACATCGACGACGGGTGGGGAGGGGGCCACAGGAAAGCCTTGCTAGCGCCCGTTTCATTGGCTCCAGAAACGGGCCTTTTTTTACTAGTATTTAAATAAAAGCACCTTTGCTGGGTGACCCTACAAATGAAGTATGTACAGTTCAAGTCATTCATAAAGCACACACATGAGTGAGGGCATTTTCAGTTCAAAGCCCAAGCTGTGGAATATTCTGCCTCTTGATGTAGAACATAAGATCTATTCATTTAGGTTCGCGTGTAAAATTACTCTCTTATTTGCAATGTTTGTTTTATGTGTGTTGAATTGTAAACCAGGAGGGTAACCATGGGTGGGTATAGAGTCTTTTTAATATGTTGAGTTCAAAGCAGAAGTAGGATAGTTGACTTTATAAGTTTGAACCCATTGTTGAGGGAGTTTATTGGTTGGTTTATACATGTCCTACATGTGTGAATAATTAGAATTCTACTTTATGTATTTATATTTTATTTATTTATTCATTGCTTTTGATATACCACTTTGGGCCTGTATAGGCAACTAAGTGGTTAACAGTTTTAAAATAAAGGTGACGGAAAGAGTGGATGGGGGGTAGGGGAGGCAAGGATGGGCAAGAGCTCAAGATGTAGTGGTGTTAAAAGTTGCTGTAAATAGCTCAAGAAGAGGTGGGGCCAAACAATTCAGTAAAGAGATTAGTTTTGAATATTTTTTTGAATGAAGCCAGAGTAGGTTGGTTTCTGATGTGTCGAGGGAGGTTATTCTACAATTTGGGACCAAGGTATCTGACAGCAGATTCATGCAAGTAGCAGAGATGAAGGATAGACATAGGTATAAATTCTAATTAAAGCCAATTAGTGCCACTAATTGGTTGTTAAGTACCAATTATCAGTGCTGATCAGCTTGTTAATCCATCTTTTCTAGCTGAAAAAGAGCCTGTCACCCCCCATGCTTAATAAAAGGCCCACAGTGCTGATCCCTGGAGGTGTACTGGTGTTCTAGGACATCTGCAGTGCTAACTTTCATTGGTAGGGTTAGTACAGTTTGAGTCTCTTCATTTAATGCCAGTACGGTAAGCCTCTGAGTGTAAGATTTGGTCTTACATCACACAGTATCTGGTAGTGGAGGGAGTATGTGTTGCTATCACTGAGTTGACACCAGAGTTTGTATGTTGAGTTGTAAAGTGAAATATTCTATTTCTGCCATGTACTTCTTGCTGGGAGAGTTTTTTTATTGGTCGATTTGGGAATGCTCCATGAATAAATAATTATACTCCATATTTTCTGAGTACTTGTACTCCCCAGGCTTTAGAGGTGTGCAGCTAGGTCCTGGTGGCCACCAACACCAGAGGGCTCAACCCTCGTGAAATGAGCAAGACGTTTTTCTTTTGTGTGTGGCTTGACTCTATTAGGCTGTTCCACTTTGGTTTTATGTGCATATAATATATAAATATTTATGGTTTACGTATTTTCATGATTTTGTAATCAATTGCTTGGCTCCTGTCAGTTTGTAGTTTTCTATCACTCCTAACCACCTTACTCACTGATTATAGCTCTGAAGATGGAGTTTGGGGGGGGAGAGGCAGGGGGCCAGGGGCGCTATCTCCTCCTTGCCTCAGGCAGCAGATTGCCTTGGGAATGTAAGAGCATGAATTACGAGGATCGACTCGCATTTACAGGAATTGAGGAAAAAAAGCTTAATTTTTAACCAAGATGCTACCTGAGTGAGATAGTCATTAATGTGATTGATGGCAGCAAAATCCGAAATATTGCACAGGATTTGAATATCGTCTGCATAATGGAAAGGTGGTCCTGAATGATGGTGAGAAGGAGGGAGAAAAAGGTATTGAAAAGAGTGGGTAACAAGATGGAGTCTTCAGGGGATACCTGATGGAGAGGGAGTGGAAGAGTTTTGGTGCCATTAAATATGAGCTGAAAGGTATGGCTGGAAAGAGAGCTTGAGAACCAGTTGAGGACCGTGCCAGTAACACCAATAGAGTGAAGGCGGTAAAGAAGTAATGAATGATCAACAAGATCAAAGGCTGAGGATAGATCTAGTGACACAATGACAACAAAGTAATGCTGGTCCAGAAGGCACGAATGGGGTCATAGAAAGCAAGGAGTAGGGTTCCTGTACTGTGATGTCTAAAACCATTTTGTTAAGAGTGGAGAACATTAGTATTTTCAATGTGTTGAGTTAGTTGAGCGAGAACCAGTTTTTCTAAGATCTTGGAGAAGAATGGAAGATTTGAGATGGGGTGAAAACTAGTCGGGAGAGACGAGCCCAGATGAATATTAAGTGTAAATATAAAGTGAGAAGTTGGAAGTAGGATTTAGAGGGCAAAACCATCAAAGCAAAAAGGTGTTCCACTGCTCCTGCAAAGAAAAGCCTCTCTGCTCTCAACTCCAACATCTCCTCTTCTGTTGCCCCCTCCCCTTCACTCTTGTTCTACAGAGCCAGGTAGGTCCCCAGTTGCACTCCAGATACTCAGCTAGTTTTTTGAGTCTGCTGTCTTTTAGTCTCCCATCTAATTCCAGAGTCTTTACTGTCCCACATCCCCATGTCTCCAGTATCTGCCCTCCTGTCTTTTTCCACCTTTCTTAGGCCTCTTCACTCATGCCTTCTTCTCCCCTTCTGCAGTATAGGCTTGCTTACCTCTTGCTCCAATATTCATTTACACTGGCTTTTCTTCATTTTATCTGAGTATCCATCCCTCTGCTTCCACCTTTCCATTTTCCCTCTATACATGCCCATTCTTCCTTCTCCTTTCTCACAGTATTTGACTTTTCCGTTTTTACTTCTCCATCATCTCCTAGCATCAGTCCCCTTCTCCCACCTGTTCCAGCATCTGGCCCAATCGCTCCCTGCTGCTCTGCCTTTCTCTACTATCGCTGACCTTGGTGCAATATTGCAGTTGGGTTTTCTTACATAGCTTTTGTCCAATAAAAACACTCAGAAGATGAGAAAACGTACCTGCTTGATGGGGAATCAGTACTTGTGTTGTAGAAGTTTGTAATCACAGGATTCTTAAGCTGTTGTTCAGATGTCCATGTTCTTCGGTGCTCACCAGCACCCCCCTGATGGAATCAATACTTGGTGGGACTGCAAGAAGATAATCTGGGGGAAAGCATGGAAGCAGGAAACATTGGTGAAAGTTATATTATACTAGTAAAAAAAGGCCCGTTTCTGGAGCCAATGAAACGGGCGCTAGCAAGGCTTTCCTGTGCCCCCCACCTACCCGTCGTCGATGTGGGTGAATTGCTCCGCCTCCGCCCTCAACGTCATAACGTTTGACGCGAGGGCGGGGCCCAGAGACTGTGATTTTTGAGGCTTCAGAGCTTCGAACATACGAACCTTGGCTTCAGTGACGTCAGCAGCCAATAGAACGTTGAGGGTGAGTTTTATATATATAGATATGCACTTATATCCCCCCTAACCCCTGCAAAAGGTTCAATGTGGGTAAGAAAGCAAAAAAGCCAAAGCATAACTTCAGGAATTACAGTTAAATTAAAAAGTGGTAGTGGGTGATATCATTATTTTGTGTTGATCTAGGTCTGCCAAAAGGGAGGCCCCCCCCCCCCCCCCCGATTTTTCAAAAAACACCAGTTGCAGTGACTGGCTCGGGCAAGGCTGATAAGGCTGAGTGGCGAGGAGCAAATGAAAAGCTCTCACCAGTCAGCTGCAGTGAAAATACAAAATGTGATCAGGCCAAGGCCTGGGTGGCCCATCCTATTCTAAAAACTATATTTTTTTGCTTTATCTGCCTCACACTCACCCTGTTCCCTACAGGCTCCCAGGAGGGAAGGATTGGAGTGGATTTACATTAAGAAAGATGACAAAATTGATCCTGAATATCTTTGATATCTTAGGCTGTTGCACTGTATGGCTGACAGCTGGAATATAGCATTTACAGTGTGAACAAAGATAACTAGGTAGATTTGAAGGCACATCTGGTCATTTTCTGCCATCCTCTACTATGTTACTATGAGATGTACACCACAAATATGCCTGAGTGTGTTCAATTGGTGAGAATGGGGCACCTCTTCAAGTTATAATGAATTTAAATGCCAGAAATAATTTTTGTGATTCATTGCTCACAGGTGTTTTCTTCATGTAAATGTGATTTACTTAAGCCTGCCAGGGTAGGTGGTTGCATTCCGCTGTTTGAGGGCAGGTGGTTGCCATATCACCCACGCTGCATATTCATGTAACTACAGAAACAGATGGAGGTGTCTATATTTGAAAATCTGATGGGATTTGCTCAGCCTAAGATCTCATTTACATTTGAACATTTTTTGCTTCTGGCTTCTGCGATCTGATCAGGCAAGGATACTGGATTGTAGACATCACAATGGCTTTCAGATATTACTTTGGCGATAGATGGAATTTTTTTTTTTGTTATTCCAGCAAATGATTTGATTTCACAAGATGGTTGGTTGTTTTGTGTGTGTTATTCTTCATTTCCGTAAAACTTTTCTCCTGTGGATTACACTGTATCTGAATGAATTCATATCTCAAGAGTAACAATAACCTATATTATTGCCTGCGTAACTCCTAGTTAAGAAAACTACTATCTGTTGAAAGTACTGGAAAGTTGATCTGGAGTGGGGGCTTCTGGTTTTTTGCAGTAAAAAAATATGTTGTAAGATAGGTTGTCAGAGGGATCATGGAAGGGCCTGCAGAACATTAATGATCGTTTAACAAATGCACTGCATTCTAACTGCGTGTGGAGTGTGCTTGCTTCCTTACATAGATTTCATATCTTACATAGTATGTATTTGACTGATGGGTGTTCACATAGGTGGAATCTGTGTGGGGCATGAGAGGGGCATAAAATATCTTCTGCGAATACTGTAGGTACGAGCATTTACACCACCTCTGTGGCTGGCATAAGTTCTCGTAGTATACTGAAAACTCTTTCTGAACAAAAAGCTGACAATATTATAGTAATCAAATCTGTTCAATGAAGTAGAAAAAATCCCCAGGGGGAAAAAGTCTCAGAACCCTTTCCTCCACTCCCTTGCAACAGGAGAACGTTTGGTAGGAATATCAGGGTAAGGTTACTTCACCAGCATTAAAAAAAAAAACTCTGTGAAAAATTGTGTTAAAATTCCAATTAAACATCTTTTAAAGGGTCTAAATAAAAATGGTGACAAAAATTAAACTTTCAAACTTAACTCAAACTGCTGCAAACACATACTGACTGCGGCCAAAGTTTCGCCAGTATAGCTGTGTCAAGGTGCTATTTGTGTCTCAGCTTGTAATGGCGTTCTCTTTCTGAAAGTGTCACCTGACGCATGTATCTAACCTGTTACGCTAGTGTTCTGAGGCTCCTACTTTCCAAGATGCCATATAGGCGCCCTCTAGTTGCCTAAATATAGGCACATGGTTATAAAATTGTACTCAAAGGGGGTAATTTTAGAAAGTTAATTTTCATGCATATGTGGAAATGTACTATATGTGTGGATAATGGCTCTTATAAAATAACCTTAAGACAAATCTACTCACACGAGCTTGAAACTCTTTTATCAAAAGTGGAGAAAAAAGACCTCAGTAGTCACGCCCATGCTTCTCACTGATGTATAGAGCTAAAGGCTTCCATCATCACAGGAAAAGAAAAAAAAACTCCACAAAAGAACTTATAGGCAGAGTGAAAAGCTGTCATCGCAGAAAAACAGGAAAAACCTCAAAAAGGGCTAAGAAATTGTAATAATAAAGAATTATAAAGAGGTACTTGTCTTCTCTGGTATCGTCAAGCAATCAACAGTCATTTCTCCATATCCCTTCAAAGATTCCCAACAGGGACACCCTGATTCGCAAAGCTGCTTCAGGGGAGAAAAAATCCTATTGCTTGACCTCAGCTTGCTTCAAGACTGGCGAACAGGGACATAAAGACACCGACTCCCATTTTAAAATCAATGTTAAATTCCACCTCCATTCTGGCCAATCATATGAAGAATCTACTCCAGGTCCACCCCTAAAAACGCGGACCATACAATATGCATATTCAACCCACATGGTTCTAATGAATTGAAAAAGTAAATCCATTTTTGTTCATGCTGGAGCAATTGTCTTCCAAAAATTCTCCTCTGCATAATGCATGTGGCAACTGTTCTAATATGATACATTTTAATGAGTCAAAGGCATCCATTTGCTGCTTGCAGTGAGCCACAAGAGATTCTTCTAACTTGCCCAAACACAAACAGGATCGATGTTCAATCAATCTCATTTTTAAACTTCTAGAAGTCTATATACATGTCCTATATACATCAAACATCTAGAAGTCTATGTCCTATATACATCAAACCACAAGGGTACATGATCAAATAAATGACTAGTAGATTTATACGTGGAGGGGCATAATCTAAAGGGGTGCCCAAGTTTTCCTGAGGACGTCCTCGCAGGACGTCTCAGCGAAGGGGCACGGAAACCTGTATTATCGAAACAAGATGGGCGTCCATCTTTCGTTTCGATAATACGGTCAGGGATGCCCAAATCGCGAAATTTAGGTCGACCTTAGAGATGGTTGTCCCTGATTTTCGGTGACAATGGAAACCGAGGACACCCATCTCAGAAACGACCAAATCCAAGCCATTTAGACGTGGGAGGAGCCAGCATTCGTAGTGCACTGGTCCCCCTGACATGCCAGGACACCAACCGGGCACCCTAGGGGGCACTGCAGTGGACTTCATAAATTGCTCCCAGGTGCATAGCTCCCTTACTTTGTGTGCTGAGCCCCCCAACCCCACTACTCACAACTATGCACCACTACCATAGCCCTTATGAGTGAAGGGGGGTACCTACATGTGGGTACAGTGGGTTTGTGGTGGGTTTTGAAGGGCTCACATTTACCACCACAAGTGTAACAGGTAGGGGGGGTGGGCCTGGGTCTGCCTGCCTGAAGTGCACTGCAGTACCCACTAAAACTGCTCCAGGGACCTGCATACAGCTGTCATGGAGCTGGATATGATATTTGAGGCTGGAATAGAGGCTGGAAAAATATTTTAAAAAACTTTTTTTAGGGAGGGAGGGGTTAGTGACCACGGTGGGGGGGAGTAAGGGGAGGTCATCCCCGATTTCCTCTGGTGGTCATCTGGTCATTTAGGGCACATTTTTGTGGCTTGGTCGGACCAGGTAAAATCGTCCAAGTGTTCATCAGGGATGCCCTTCTTTTTTCCATTATGGGTTGAGGATGCCCATGTGTTAGGCACGCCCCATTCCCGCCTTCGCTATGCCTCCGACACGCCCCCATGAACTTTGGTTGTCCCCGCGACCAAAAGCAGTTGAGGATGCCCAAAATCAGCTTTTGATTATGCCGATTTGGGCAACTCTATGAGAAGAACGCCCCTCTTGCGATTTATGTCGAAAGATGGGTGTCCTTCTCTTTCGAAAATAAGCCTGATAGTGTCACTTCTCAAGGCATAGCTCTTTCCAGACGTTGGATGAGTAAATACATCCCCCTCCAGCATTACTGCACACACCAAACAGTGACCATGCATTCTGTGCCCTTGATACACAGCATCAATTGGATGTTTCACTGACCACACATCATTATGGCTCAGACGATTGCCAAAATTACAGTTGCACTGAAATGAAAACAAAATCTTGCAGCTAAGAGGGCATTTTACAACCCCTGGTATGCCTTGTTGCAATATAGAGCTAAAGAACAAGTTGATGATATATTATTACCTTTTGTAATGAAATACAATGCCACATCAAACAGACTATACAATGCAATTGAGAAATATTGTTCAGTTTTGCAAATGAAGAAATGTTTTCAAAATGTCAAGCTTTTGTTTTCATTTCAGCACAATTGTAATTTAGGTGCTGAATTATAAAATGGCATCGGGGCAAAAATAGGCATGATGGCGTCCTTGGCTGTTGAGTCGGTACACCAAACCTTCGACTCTTGACTCCTCTGTTTTTTGATACATTTACTATATTCTGTATTATAAGGTAAGTTTTTAGTTTGGAGTAGAAGTCAGCACATTTTTATTGACTGACTCCGCAGGCATGATGGCATGTACTTTGTCAGCAGGCATAGCCAGGGCACAGTATGTCAGGAGTGCAGGTGACATTCACAGGCAAGATCGTTGATCATAACATACACTGTGACTGTAATTGGAAATTTATGTCTGCATATTTATACCTGATCTCGAGTAGATACACATGAACATGTCTGCATTCAAGGCACAATTTCTATCATGTACTAGTATTTTATAAAGATTCATAGATGCCTATGTGTTTGCATTAAAATACCGCTTAAGTGGGTGCATACTTAACCTGGCGTCTTAACCTAGACACCCTGTTAAAACAAACTTACCCTCATAGTGCCATTGAATGTGCAAATAAAGTGTCATAGCAGCTGAAAAACAGGCTGATAGGATAAAAAGTCCAGCTAATTTTCAGCAGCACAAACTGCTCAGCAAAACAATAAATAACGTATTCACTTGATCTTGCGGGCAAGAGAATTTACACATAAAATATAATTTCTTTTTCTGAACAATGTTACAGAAATAGTAAAAGATGATTAGTAAATGGTAATGTTTATTGGATTTATTGTGGTGCAAAAAAAAATTTAGAAACACCTTAAATGCAAGCAGAAATTTTGACATACAGTTAATCCTAGTGCATAGTCAAGATCCTGACTTTGGATTATTGCAACTGAGAGTGATGTAGTACTCAACTTGTGGAATGTTTTTGCGTTTAAGCTCATTACATTGAAAACATAAGCTATTAGAGTTGATTTTGCTTAGCCAATTATTCTTGTCTTCAGTCTTGTAAAGGTTGTAACAGCCAAACTCATAGTAAAACATACAGGCGTGGATTTCATGTTGTGGCTATACCAAGAACAAAGTACACATGGAGTGTATCAGAAGATGCATGATTTCTTCTTTTATTCTTTGTGTGTTGAAGAGGACATGTAGGTTGAATGGGTTTCTTTTAATTCAAACATTGCTTTTTATCTTGGCATAATGGTGCAGTTTGGTTTCTTTGGAAACGTGTAGTCTCAGAAACTTAGAAGAGAAAATGTAAATGCGGGCAGGCATGAATTTGATTAAAAAAAAAGATTGTTTCAGTTTTGCAAAATATACAAGTCAAGACTTGTGAATAGAGAAGTTCAGGTCTGAAAATATACGTTCGCCCTTAGGGTGGTGATCTGAATTGGTGATCATAATCATTAAACAAATATGAAATCACAGTCTGCTGGTTTATGGCTTCTGATGCAGTGCTCATTCAGCCTATTTCTATATTAAGTTATAGCCCTTTTTTCTGTAACAGCCACTCATCCTCACCTGTTAGGGTGCTCTTCTCATTGGCAGGCCTAGATCAATGCACAATAATGACATCATTCACTACCACGTTCGCTGATGTCATCAGTTAACTGCGTCCATCTTCTCCAGACTTTTCCATCAAAGCACAATGTGCAAAGACCATGGTTCTATAGGCTGTAAAGGCCATCTGATGCAGCCAATGAGCAACAGCAGCTCCCTTGCTAGCAAGTGAGGCCAGTAAGGCAAAAAAGTCTGTGAGGTGGCAGAGAAAAGCTCCTCTCAGACCAGAGGTAGATGTTGCAAGATCTGCAGTTCTATTAGGAGCCAGATCTTTTTGTCTCACCCGTGTCAGACATGCATGAAAGAGTGTTGCCGGCATGTAAGAGGCTGCACCTGAGAGAGGAGAAAATGATTTATGTGGAGGCTAAAGAATTTTGTACCTGCCAAAAACTACAAGATAGGCCATCGGTCCAGAGATGATGACATGGTTTCATAAGCATTTTTTGATATGTGTCATAAGAATCCCAAAAAGCCACTGACTCACTATTAAACCTCCAGAAGGCGTTTCTTGAACCTGTCCTGATGAGTCAGAGCCATTTGGGTTTTCAGGATAATCACAGTAAAAAGGTCTCCCATGTGTGCAGATTTATCTTACACTTTATGGATACCCTGATAATTGTGAGGTTATTAAGACAAGTTTCAGAAGCACTGCCTAAGAGAAACAAGCTCCTCCCCCTTTTGGGGGGGACTGATTTAGAGAGCTACACTAATCTTTGCTGATTAAGTATGTAATTCATTATGTTTTCACAGACATGGGATATTAGACAGAAGAGTATGGCTTTGAGAATTGTCCATATACCTGTGGATAGTATAAATGGCGCTTTGAGTTGCACGCGCAGATTTGGATGTGTCCAATTGGCGCTGATATTTAGGCAATAACAAGCAATTATTTGCACTAATTGGCAATAATTAGAATGTATGCGCACATGTTTTTAGGCATATTCTATAAAAAGGTGCACGTAAATCCTAGTACTCAGATCTGAAAAGGAGGCATGGACAGGTTGGGGGCATTCCTAAAATGTATGTGCATTGTTATAGAATCAGCGGGATCTGCGCCTAATTTACGAGTGGGGATTTACACCAGGTTTTCATTGGTGTAAATGGTCACACCTGAATGCAGTCACGGTTCCCAGGGCTATTCTATAAACTGTGCCTAACTGTAAGTGTGATGTATAGAACAGCACTAAGGCGCTATTTGTTTGCACTGATTTAGGCGCCATTTATAGAATCTAGTCCACACCATATATATATATATGGGGTATATACATATAATTATTTATTTATTTGTTGCATTATTTATTTGGGTTTTGCTCACACTATATTCAGGAGTAGCTCAAGGTCAGGCTGGTTTTAGACATGGTGGGGCCCAGGGCAGAAATTAAGGAAGGGGTGCTTGATCCCCCCTCCCCTGATCTGCCCACCTGCATTGCATCCGAGTATCTCACCCTTCTTACCACCATAGTCCATCTCCCTCCCTTCCCCTCACCTTGTGGTCTTCTTTAAAAATGTATTTCTCTTCTTAATTCTTAGAGGGGCCCCAGTGCAGCAATGATCCGCATAGGCTGCCTCTGGCTGCCCCAAAGCTTTTCCTCTCTCTGCCGCAATCCACCCAGGCAGAAACAGGAAATCGCGTCAGAGTGGGACGGATTGAGACAGAGAGCAAAAGCTTCAGGGCAGCCAGAGGCAGCTTGTGAGGATGGCTGCTGCATTGGGGCCCCTCTGAGAAGGGAAATACATAGTAGTAGTTAAAGAAGATCTGGAAGGTGAGGGGAAGGGAGGAGGAGATGGACTGTGGTGAGGAGATGGACTGTGGTGGGGAGAAGGGGAAGAGGTGCCTGGACTGCATGTTCGCCTTGAGCTGTGGGGGCCCAGGGCAGCTGCCCTGTCTGCCCCCTCTAACACCAGCCCTGCTCAAGGTGAGTTACATTCAGGTACACTAGATATTTCCCTGGCCCTGAGGAAATGGAGGGTGAAGTGACTTGCCCAAATTACAAGGAGCAGCAGTGGGATTTAAACTGGTCACCTCTGGATGTCAAGACTGGTGCTCTAACCATTAGGCCACTCCTTCCTAAGGGAGGGCTAATAAACTTTACCTAGAAATAGGCCCCATTGTCTGGATTTTGAAGGACAAAACACAGAAAATGGCTGTAGACCTTCATGATCAAATTGAGAGACTATGGAAAAAGACACTTTGCTCTTCCAAAGTTTTTTTTTTTTTACAAAGGATATAGATTCTATTATAGTTCACTAAGGGTAAATTAATTGAAGGTTATATAATGTGTAACATGAGCACTTGTAATAGTGCAAAGCCTTAATAGCCATATTAGTCCTGTAGAAAGCAGAATTGCTTGAAAGCTGATACCTTTTGTTGAGCCAACATAGTAATTATCCAGAGATGCTTTAGATGAGCTTTCCCAGCGCTGTAAGCGTCTTACTTAAATGTTATCTGAGGTGCAAAGCTGTTGTACTTTGGGTAATATTTAGCAAGGCTTTCCCTTTAAAGCTGTTTTGGGCTTCCAACTTGCTTGAAACTAGGTCCTGTTGGAGCTCTAGCATCTTAAACTTTCAGTCACAACAAGCTGATTTTTTGGTCATTTTCTTTATTCCTTACCCAGTCTCATCTGGACCCACTACCACAATGACAGCAAGAACCACAGTGAGCTTCTCCAGGGACAATTGGTCTGTTTACCCTGAGTCTGGCCTCTAGGCAGTGTATTTACACAATGGCTTGAGATGCCATGTTCTCCTCCTCTCCTTCCCTCCTAGTGAGCATTGATGGTAGCTCTGCAGTCTATATAGCCAGGTTGTCCCAAGTTCGGAAATCAAACCCCAGGAATCCAGTATAGCAGTGCACAGCATTGCCACAAAGCCATTGGGCCTGTTCTAACTTAGGGCAATTTTCATGTTGGGTCAATAAAGAGCATCACAGTATACAATCAGTTCTGTTTATATTTCAGAATCTTATGCTAGGGCTAATTGAGTATTGACTGTTTTTTAACTTGTGTTTGCAAGATACTCTTGTATGTAATTCTGTTATGAAAGGACCATACTATATATTAGCTCAACTTTCTCTCTGGTTTTGTCTGTAATTTTGCTTTGCGGAAGTGACAGATTTTCTAAATTGTTCCAACACATTTTGGCAGTGTTCCCAGCCTATGCCATGCACTGTTTTCTAAACTTCGTTCAAGTTCCCAAATGTCTTGAAACAGATGCTGATATTCTGCAAACCTCTACCCTCTCAGGACATACTGAGAATTTTCCATTGGTGCTTGTTATTCTTGACAAATGTTGATTATTTTTTTTCTAAAATCAGTTTTACCTTCCTGCATCAAAGTTCAATGTTGTGAAAAAGTTTCTGCGTCTTATGATTTCCCTTGTTAATGTATATACGTCACACTGAATGATTTCTGGCCTTTAAACAAAATGTAATATTAGAAAACGGATCCTGAGTAAACACAACAGTTTTACATTTTTTTACATTATTTAAGGAAAAAAGTTATCCAATACCATATCACCCATGTAAAAAAGTAACAGCCCCCTTAGTTACTCAATCAACCAAATGTAATTGATTATTAGATTCAGCTGATTGAATACAGCCAGTCTTGATTGCAGCCAACCCTGTTGAATTTAAACCTCACTATATAATTGAACCTGAGAGAGAAGCAGTCACCAAAAAGTTTCCACATGAACATTCTGCCACAATCAAAGAAATTCCAGAAGATAGTAGAAGAAAAGTTGCTGAAATATAGTAGTCTAGAAAGGGTTACAAAGTCCTTTCTAAAGCTCTGGGACTCCACTGAATTACAGTGAGAACCATTATTTCCAAAACGAGAAGACTTTTCGTTTTGGAAATAATGGTTCACCACTTGGAACAGCCAGGAGTGGCTGACCTGCCAAAATTACTCCAGCAGCAACAACTCATCTAGGAAGTTGCAAAACATCCCAGAAGGAGAAGAAAAGAACCAAGAGGAATCACACGTAGAATGTTGCAGAACGAACAACAGTGGGAAAGTGGAGATGACTTGAGAAGAAACGGGTCTACAGGTTGATCGTGAATGATAAAACCACTTTATTCCAATATTTGCAATGACATAGAATACCCTATATTCTTTATTTCAAACATCCCAGAACAACATGAAAAGAACTGCAGGCCTCAATAGCCTCAGCTAGGGTCTAGTGTTTGTGTCTTCACAATAACAAAGAGAGTGGGGAAAATTTGGATTGTGACATCCAGTGCTCGTCTCAAAATACACCAGAATGATAACCCAAGCCTTTTGGGATGTTCTATGGCCAGACAAGTCAAAAGTGGAACACTTTGGACACCACAGATCCCATTATGTCTGGCGTAAAATGGTAAGAACATCATACTGACAGTCAAACATGGTGGTGGTAGTTTGATTGGTGTGGGGATGCTTTGCTGCCTCAGGACATTGAAAATTTGCCATTATTGCAGGAACCATGAATTCTGCACTGTACTACTAACATCCTGTTAGAATATCAATGATATGCTTTGATGTCCCCATGCATACCTCCTACCCACCCCCATCCTCCCACCCTGTCAGACTGTCATAGTAATGCTTGAATGTTTTCACTTATATACATTGTCAACTAGCACATTTGCTTATTTCCGATCTGACGAAGAAGGGCAACCTTCGAAAGCTAATCAAGAAATGTATTAAGTTATGTCCAATAAAAAAGGTATCATCTGATTTTCTTTTCCATGTTTTATTTTGTTTGATTTCTATTGATGCACTGTACTACAAAATTCTAAAGGAGAATTTCCAGTCATCTATCCATAAGCTGAAGCGTAATTGGGTTATGCACCTACACAATGATCCAAAACACAAAAGCAAATCTATATCCGAATGCCTGAGAAGAAACAAAATTAAAGTTCTGAACTCAGTAGAGATGTTGTGGCAGGACCTGAAACCAGCAGTGCATGCATGAATGTCTATGAAAAGCAGTTCTGCAAAGAAGAGTGGGCTAAGATTTCTCAACAGCAGTGTGAAAGACTGATATCAAATGTTACCATCTCTGGGAAAATATGACCAAAAAAATGAGATTTTAATGAATTCTACTATAGTAAACAATTGGTAATATAATGGTCCAAATCCCATACTTTTATGTGAGAAAAAAAAGCTACACAAGTTCAAACTTGACTGCTTTTGGACCTGTGATGTGAAAATCGGGCATAAGTACATAAGTATTGCCATACTGGGACAGACCAAAGGTTCATCGCACCCAGCATCCTGTTTCCAACAGTGACCAATCCAGGTCACAAATACCTGGCAAGATCCCCCCCAAAAAGTACAAAACATTTTATGCTGCTTCTCCCAGAAATAGTGGACTTTCCCCAAGTCCAATTTAATAATGGTCTATGGACTGTGCCTTTAGCAAGCCGTCCAAACCTCTCAGTGCTATGAATCTACTACTACTATTTGACATTTCTAAAGCGCTACTAGGGTTACGCAGCGCTGTACAATTTAACATAAAAGGACAGTCCCTGCTCAAAGAGCTTACAATCTAAAGGATAAAATGTACAGTCAGACAAGTAGGGGTCATCAAAAATCTGCGACTTTAGACATGTTTTCCCAGAGACATTCACAAATTATAGGAAGTGTTTTGTTGCAATTATCACTGCTAAAGGTGGTGCAATGAGTTATTAAGTTTAGGGGGCAGTAACGTTTTCACATGGGTGATGTGGATGTTGGATGAATTTGTTCCTTAAATAAATGAAATAATAATGTGAAAAGAGTTATGTATTTACTCAGGTTCCCTTTGTCTAAAATGCATTTTGTTTAAAGATCAGACACTGTTTAATGTGGCATATGTGCAATGATAGAGCAAAAGCTTTTCAGTTTGAGAGTAACTGCTTAATAGGAATTGGCATGTTGCTGTCCTTGGCTATAGAGTGCTAGATCACTAAGGACTAGGGGAAGGTATTTTGTCTGTAAGAGGATGTACATAATGCCATAATCTTATTATTCTTTCCTCTTGTTCCTGCCAGGTAAATTGTTTTAGTTCATTTTACTCCTAAGCTTGAGCAGTGAGTGGGGTGAAGGTGAGCCCTTTGCTTGTATGTGCTTTGCAGGTGATTGGTTGGGACAGTACTAGGAAGGTGAACGAGTCACAGTTAATGATATTGGTGCTGTAATGTGCATAGTGATGCTTTACTTTCTAATGCATTTTTTTTTTTTTTACAAACTGATGAATAAATGTTAAACTGGCACTGGAAGTAGAAATTATTTTTAGATGATACAGTTGGAAGCTTAAACACACACAAATCACTAATGCCTCTTTTATTTTTTTCTGAAGTATTTTCTTCACATATGTAGTCACAAATGTGTGTAAATGGCCTTCTAAAATACTGGTGTAAACATTTTGTAGGTTAGCATAATCTGTGTACATAGGTGAATAATCTAGGCACAGAGCAGGTGTAACTGTGCCTGCAAGGTAGAGCGATTTCTGCTCTTAAGTGTCCATATAAAACAGCTCCTCAAGTAGGTATCGACTTGTCCTCTTAAAGCAAGCACCCATTTCCATTTCTTAGTTTTGTTATCCCATATTTTCCAAACATAGTTCGGTTCAATGTGGCTCACAGTGAATGTGATTAGATTTTACATAGAATTGTAATTTACAAAAATAGATGCCTTAGTGGCGAGGTATGGGAACCCTGCAGCGTACATAGATTTATATTGTACTCCCTTGCGATTTGATAACCTTTAACCACATTTTTTGGTGGAAGAATAATTAGGGAGTTCATGTAGTTGGGAGTCGTTCCATTTACTATTTCAAGAATAATGGTAGTAGCTTTAAAATATATTCTTGCTTTCACCAGTAACCAGTGTAGGGCTTGCAGCAAAGTGGGGGGGGGGGGGGGGGGGGGGGTCACTCTCTCATTGCTCAGAATATCAGGTGTGCTGTTAAAAAATGACCCTCCTCTTATATAAAGACTTTCTATTTCACCGTGTCCTGCAAGATTGTTGAATGGTTCCATTACATCTCTTTCTTCTGACGAGCATGTCTTGAGAGTGGAGGCCTAATCTAATGGTTAGAACAGCAGGCCGAAACCAGGGAAGCCCAGTTTAACCCATTAGTGCCCAACGTTCCCATGTCAATTTGTTCCCGTTTGGCGCCCCCTCGCTGCACCTTTCAGGGTCCCACTGTGACGTTGAAGCTGGTTCCCTTCCTCGCAGGTTCAGGGAGGCAGGCTGACTGGCTGGCTTCGTCCGTTGAAGGTGTTTCCCTTCCTCGCACATTCAGGGAGGCAGGCAGGCTGGCTGGCTCCGTCCGTCTGTCTGACGTTCAGGCTGCCTGCCTGCGTCGCTCCCTCCATTTGTCCGAGGTTGTGCGGGGCGATGGGAGAACTGCGGAGGCGGAAATTGGCTGCCTAGAGGCAGGGGGAGATCGCGTGTCACCGCTTGCCGCGTCCCCGTCTCCCTTCCTCCCTCCGACGTTGTGCGGGCGATGTTAGTCCTCCGGAGGTGGGAAATGGTCGCCGAGGGGCAGGGGGAGATGGTGTTTCACCGAGTGTCAGTGCTCCGCCCTCGAGAGGGCGGGCCAGACACTCATTGCCAAACCGGATATCTCTGGCGCCTCAAGTTTCCGGCTTGAGGCTTCATGGAACGTTGGAGGTGCCTTTTATATATAGAGATCTGGTCACATTGATGTGGTTAGTGTTTTGCCTCATTGGGCATCTTAGAAGGGTATCAGTGGTCCAAGTTTCTCACCTGTGGGATATAACTGAACATTTCGGGTGATGGAACTCTGCGCCTGTCCCATTGGACTAACTGTTGTTTAAATAAGAAAATAAGTTAGTATCATTTTGCTTACTTTCTGCATGTAATTCCCTGGGCTATAATCAGGTTCTGTTACTGTATGCACTGCCTTTTGTGTAAGTAGTTCTAATACTTCCTCCTTGATAAAATGGCTTTCCTGATCTCATTACGGTCATCTGTGTCCCTATGTCCTCTCTTAGAGCCACACTAGAGAGGATGTAGGGACACAGATGACTGTGAACACTGAGTGAGCCAACTTATTAGAGATTTTGGCTTTTTGCTGGTGCCTTTCTTTGCTTACTTGTAGGGTTTCATCTCCCACTTATATATCTAAAGAAAGTTTTATCTCCTCTGATTTTTTTTTTAAATAGATATGGTTTATATTTCCTAGTGTGACTCAGACTAGTGTGTCCTTGGGCAGGCGTCTTATCTCTTTAGGCCATTTATGTGTCTTTCGATTTGGCATTGCTTGTCTGCAGAATATCACGTGTCAGCTAGTGTCTATTCCTGAAATGCTCTCTTACAAATTTGAACTTAATTTCGTTATCTGCTTTATTATTCTTGCTTTGAGTGGAGATTGACCTTTATTTGAGAGGTTAAGTTGTGTCTGCCTCTAGTTGCAGGAAACAGCAGGCCAACAAAAACAGAAACCTTGTCGAATCATTTGAGGTGCATTCATTCATTTGGACTGACAGTGGATAGCGAAAGGCAAAGATAAATTGGATATTATTTAGTGAGAAGCTTTTTCTTCTACTCCCCATGTTTTTGAGTGAATTCTGCAAGTAGTACAAGGGACTATATATGGACAGGTATATGTAACATGACTCTTAAGCATACAGATCTTTGCTTGTCCTGCTATCAAATACAGTTAAATGTGGAGTGCTTTAACCCATTAGTGCCCAATGTTCCCATAATATGCTCCCATATGGGAACGTTGGGCACTAATGGGTTAATAGCATACAAATCCTGAGATGCCTTTAGTTTGTTTCGTTTAGCTTATTCATCCGTTGGCCATATGCCCTTTGTTCATGGCTTCATAGAGGTTTACAGTTACATACTTATAAGGGAAAAGGAAAGAGACGTATTACTAAAGGATCCATAAAGAACAGTCTGTGTCAAATTACTTCATAGTCAGAGAGGAGAGGAAGCGTGAAAGGCTTAAAGTGCACACAGAGAGAGTTCATCATGCTCCTGGGCCCAATGAGGCATATTTTCAAAGCACTTAGCCTTCCAAAGTTCCATAGAAACCTATGGAACTTTGGAAGGCTAAGTGCTTTGAAAATATGCCTCATAGTTTCACCAAAAGCTTGCTATAAAAGAAAGTCATGAGCCCTTGTTTAAATTTACAGTACAATGATTCAATGCGAAAAAATGATGGAAGAGAGTTCCAGAGGAAGGGTGCCAACAATGGAGCTTCGTGTAGACTCATCATGAGTCTTTGAGATGGGAGGCAGGTGGCAAAGGTTTTCGAGCTGTGATCTGGTCAGTTTTGGTTTACACACTCAGAAGCATATACAGTAATGTGTGTTAATCCTTACTGCATTCTATAACCTGAGACCCATTTTATCCAGTGGGGCCTGTTTGCTAACCCCTGGATTCTATTAAGGATGCCCAAATTTAGGCATGATCCTGAGTTGTGCGCACAACTTAGTTAATGAGTAACTAACACTCCAATAATTGGCTGCTAACAATCAATTCTTGGTGTTAATTGGCACTAATTTGGAGTTCCGCCTGAATCATCTTGCTCACAACCCAAAAGGGGGTGTGGCTATGAGAGGGGCATGGTTGGGTCAGGGGAGTAACCAGAGAAGTAAAGGATAACACAGTTACTTCCAACAGGGAGTGTCGGCAAAAGAAAAGTTTATTAAGGCACCAGAAGAGCCCGCCTGCCTTAGGAGTCAAATATAACGGTTCTTGAAGCTGAAAGGTGTAACAAACAGTGCCTGGATGAAACTGCTCTAAACATGAGCAGAGTCAAGGTGAAAACAAAGCCACAACTTTGTTCAAACAGACACTATGGCACCCAAACAAGGCTTACCACAAAGATCCTTCCTAATCACCAAGCAATGATACTCTTCCAGAACTAGATAAAACCGAACTCTCTATACCTGATTGCTTAAACCACTGAACATTAATGAATATTAATGTTTCTTCAACTAATCTCTCATGCCAGAAATGATCTGATTATATAACTTACTCTATAAGTTACTTTATCATTTATGTATTTAATCAAATTCCATATTGTATTTTCATGCCGAAAATGGCGATTGCCACTACGGCACACTGTAAGCCACATTGAGCCTGCAAAAAAGTGGGAAAATGTGGGATTCAAATGCAACAAATAAATAAATAAATAAAATTGTCACTGCAACAGTTTCCAAGAAACCTTTCTGGTTACTTTGGATTCCTGTAGAGGTTACTTTCCTGTTTTCCTTTTGACCTTGGGCCAGGGCAGGTCTAGAAAGTTAAGTGCAGTGTTACTGAATTTAGGAGTTCTGTGCCCAACTTGGGTGCCAGGATTTACACCAAGTTTCAGTTGATGTGGTGCAGGAATCTTCACTAAGCACTATTCTGTAAACAGTGCTCAGCCCGGAATGCTCTTTATAGAATAGCGCTGATTTCGGATTTTTCCCCGCGCCTATTTTCAGTGCCACTGGCCCTAAATGTGTGATGTGGTACCTCAGTAACTTTAATGCTGGTTACTGAATGGTAGCAAATAGGCTTCTAAGTTTGTAGGCACTTTTTGAGACTTCTGTAAGACTAGAAAAGAAGGCCCGTTTCTCTGAGCAATGAAACGGGCGCTAGCTTTTTTTTGGGGGGGGGGGGGTGCCTCGCATACGGAGATCAGTGGCAATTTTCCTGGGCTGCCCCGTGGCTCGTGGCGGTTGTAGGTGGTTCGTTTGTTGCCGCTGTTGTTAGCGTTGCTCTGTGTGGGTGTCGATTTTCCTGTGCTGCCCTCGACGTCATTGCGTTTTGACGCGAGGACGGAGCACAGGTACAGTAATAAAACTCACCCTCAACGTTTGCTCCACCCTCGTCATGATGTTTGACGCGAGGGCGGGGCCTGGTGGCTTCACCACCACGAACCTTCGAACCTGAAGGAACTGTTGTCAGTGGCTTGGCTTCACTGACGTCAGTGTCCTCAGAACGTTGAGGGTGAGTTTTATTATAGTAGATTGTTACAACTGCAATAGGATTACAGATGCTTTACCTGATTTGTCCAAAACAAAAAAAAGAACAGAACCAAGAATCCAGAGAACTAGAGGTAACTGGGACAAAGTTTATTCAACTTAGAAATTGCTCCCAGTGTGGCCACGTTTCTCCCAAATGGGCTGCATCACAGGTCATACATCAGAATAGATACTATGCACTCAAATCACAGCAATTAAATTAAAGCACAACGGCCACTTCCTTACAGCAATGTGGAGTGGAGTGGAGGAGTGGTGGCCTAGTGGTTAGAGCACCGGTCTTGCAATCCAGAGGTGGCTGGTTCAAATCCCACTGCTGCTCCTTGTGATCTTGGGCAAGTCATTTAACCGTCCATTGCCTCAGGTGCAAACTTAGATTGTGAGCCCTCCTGGGATAGAGAAATATCCAGAGTACCTGAATGTAACTCACCTTGAGCTACTACTGAAAAAGGTGTGAGCAAAATCTAAAAAAATAAATAATGTTATCAAACTCCTTCTCATAGACAGACACCATTGCAGTGCTTATGTGGCAGTGTGCAAAGGTTGCATATGCACTGCACTGGTGTTTGTGAGAAGGAGTTTGATAAGGTTGCTCTAAAGAAGTGGCAGTTGTGCCTTAGTTTTGTTGCTGTAACTTCAGTGAATTATATCCATTCTGATGTTAAATGACCCTCAATGCAGCCCATTTGGGAGAAACATGCCCATATTGGGAGCAGTTTCTAAGTTGAATAAACGTTGTCCATGTTACCTCTGGTTCTCTGGATTCTTGGTGGTGGTCTTTTTTGTTTTGGCCGCCGGTACTACTGTGTTTCCCCGAAAATAGGACATCCTCCGAAAGTAAGACCTAGTAGAGGTCTTGCTGCAATTTGAAAATATAAGGCCTCCCCCGAAAATAAGACCTAGCAGGGGAGGCCTTATTTTTCGGGGAAACATCGGGGTCACCCCCCCACCCAAGATCGCCGGCTCCCCCCCCGATCAGCGGCTCCCCCGCCCTCAGTCGCTCCCGGAACTAACCTCTTAACCGCTTCCTTTCACATTCGCACTCGCCGCAATCAGCAGGGCTGGCCACTTCTTCCTTCCGTGTCCCGCCCTCGCCTGACGTTACGTTACGTCAGGCGAGGGCGGGACACGGAAGGAAGGAGTGGCCTGCCCTGCTGCTTGCGGCGAGTGCGAAGATGAATGGTGAAAGGAAGCATTTAAGAGGTTAGTTCCGGGAGCGACTGAGGGCAGGGGGAGCCGCCGATCGAGGGGGGGGAGCCGGTGATCTCGGGTGGGGGGGGGGGGGGGTGACCCCGATGTTTCCCCGAAAAATAAGGCCTCCCCTGAAAATAAGACCTAGCAGGTCTTGGGGAGCAAAATTTAATATAAGACAGTGTCTTATTTTCGGGGAAACACGGTATAACACCTGCCTTTCCTTTTGTGTGTGTGTTCTGCCTGATTTCTCCAAAGACAAATTGTGGAAGGGCCTTTTCACTGGCTATTGGCAGACAAATCCCTCTTGACACCAAGCTTTTTTATGAAAAGGGTTAGGAAAGACGGAAGTATTAGCTGGGCACTTTCTTGTTTTTTTTTGGTTTGCCCGGATTTGTGCGTGGTTTTTTTTTTTACTGCTACAATATCAGTGCTAGGGGTAGACACATGAATGCAGAATATAGTGACATATAGGCTTCATGTAACTGTTTGTTCATCCTATGATCATAAGCTTATGCTTTATAGTATTCGGTGTCAGCCTAACTGTAAGCCAGGAAAGAGGAATAGAAACTGTAGATAAAGATGCAATTGTGGTGACTTAGATATCTAACACAAGCTATTGGGGTCATTGCAATTCAGTTCTAATATCATCAGTGTGCTGTGCACACTGCTTGAAATTGTAATAAAGCAGTAATCCCCTGCTTTCTCCCTGTAGCACACTATTCAAAACTTCTGGAGTGGAGTCACGGCAGAGCCTTTGAATTCTAAATAAGCAGCACTGTTAACAGCTGCATCCTGCAGACCCAAAAAGGGTGTGTTCTTCTAATACTTCCACCTTTCCTAACCCATTTCTTAAAAAGTCATGGCCATTTAGACCATGTTTTACTTGGCATAAATCACGATGCCTGATTAGTCACAGACCACCCCCCCCCCCCGGATTCTATGTAGCATGCCTAGAGATCGGCGCCAAAATTGGCATGGATTCTCTAACAATGCATGCAGTTTAACAAGCTAATGAGCACTAATAACAGCACTTAACAAGCAATAATGAGCACTAATTGGCACTGATTACAATTCGGGAGCACAACTCGCATATTCTGTGACGATGTGTGCCGAATTTCTAATGCGCTCAGGCACGAAGGGTCATGGGTATGGGTGGGGGAAATGGGCGTTCCTTGGGCATTCCAAAATTTACGCTCCTAGTTATAGAATATGGCCTAGTGCGCCTAAATCTACGCGCAGGGATTTACACCACATTTTCATTGGTGTAAATAGATGCACGTAGTAGATTTAGTTGCTGAAATATGAAGTAAGCGTATAATCGGCGCCTAAATCTAGGCACTGATTATAGAATACGATTAGTTGGCACTGATTTCAGCGTCGATTTTTTTTTAGGCACCATATACAGAGAGGCTCATTTTCAAAGCACTTAGCCTCCCAAAGTTCCATAGAAACCTATGGAACTTAGCCTCCCAAAGTGCTTTGAAAATATGCCTCTCAGAATCTCCTACAGTGCGGGTGTATTCTATAACAACATGCACTGATTTTAGAAACACCCCCACTCTGCCCATAGCCGCACCCCCTTTTCAACTATGCAACTTAGAATTTACGTACACCACGTTACAGAATACGCTTAGTGAGTTTTGCGTGTAAATCCTAATATCAATTAATAGCACTGATTAGCTAGATAACCAATTAAGTTACACCTATTGTTATAGAATACGGTTCGGTTTCTGCACAGAAATGAAATCTCGGTATGTAGAATCCCAGGGAAAATGCACACTAAGCTAGTGTTCTGTAAAGGTTGCTCTGTGCAGAACGCCCTTTACAGAATACTAGCTTAGCGTGCATAATTTCGGCACCTTTCTTTGGGCGCCATTTACAGAATATAGCTCACAGTGTGGAGTGTGCAGGTGGCTATTTTTAGAGTCATGATCCTAATTTTATTTGTGGCTCAGTTTTGAGCCAGTAACGGTCACCGTTTCTGTAAACACTGACTAATGCCAGCTAATTTAGACCAGGATATTCAGCTCCAGGCCACATCTGTCACTAGCACTGAATATCATGCTCTTCGTTTATGTGGGTACAGCCGATTATTCAGTGCCATATCTGCATAGCACCGGGCAAAGTTAGGACTGTCGTTTGTGTGGTCCCATATGCCCAGTTGGCTAGGCAGGCACTGGCACAGAATATTGCCAGTGCCTGCATAACTCCTGGCTCCTCCCCTGTCTCTCTCAGACCCTCTCAGCATGATCAGTGGCACTCCGTGGTTAAGTGCCACAAAATCTGGGGATGGCCCATGTTCCGCAGTTTAACCAGTCAGGAACCTCTTCTACCTGGTTAAATCTGGTTAAATTGCTCTGAATATTGATCCCTTTATTTTTTATTTCTTGTGGTCTACTTTTCACCATCAGTATGTGTGTGTGTGTATGTGAATGTATATGTATATGTGTATACATATATATATATATATGTATACACACGCATGTGTGTATGTATTTAATGATAATACAGCTGCATGTATGTTTCCTTTCAAAACAGATTATCCCAAGATTAGCTTTTAGTATGATGTTAACAAAACTTAAGATGTCCGCTTTGTTTTCTGTTTATACTGGGAAGCTCTACCCCTTCCCCATCAGTCAAAACCATCTCTGATATAAATGGGACAGGGTGGTTGGGTTGCTTCATGTGCATCTTGCAAGCCGTAGACAGCTTGCTTGGATTACTAGCATCATATTTTTTTAAACAATTATTACAAAGCACAGTAAACACAGCTGGTGAAGTTCTGGTTTTGTTTTATAAATTTTGGGATGAGGCAAAGCAATGGAATCTTTGTTTTCCTGTTACCAAAAGGCAGTTGAATTGAAGTCTTGTTATTTAAGTGTACTTTTATTTCTGCTAATGCTTTGAATTTGCTATCAAAAACAACAGTATTACTAGTAATTGTGCTTCATGAAAATTGAAATTACTCACATACGGAGGATAGATTCACAATGGGCACTAAGGAGTAAACTTTCATTAACATCCCCAGCAGCAAAGTAACTGTCTTTGGTAAAGATAGAAAAATCATACAATTCTAGCTGGCTAGAAAGCATCCGATTATCTTGGCCTGAGGTCTAAGTGTTAGGTGCATAATTTAGCCAATACTGAAAATTTGCAGTAGGTGGCTGGCACTCTCCCGCTGTCTCCAGCCATGCCTCAGGGAAAGCCCACATTTTAGGGGTAACTTTTGAATAGGCCACCTAGGCTGAGAGGGCAAAAGACACCTACTTCTACACAGAGTGTAAGACACATGGAACTTTGGAAGGCTAAGTGCTTTGAAAATATGCCTCATAGGTGCCTCTATGTCTTCATAAAAAGATAGGGCTAAACCAACAGTAATCATGGCTAGATTGAAGCTGTAGTCATTTACACCCTTTTGGGGGGGGGGGGGGTAGATGGAAATGTTAGCACATAAAGCCAGCCTATAGCTCAATTACACCCAACCGCCGATGTTCAGCAGCACTTAACTTGGCAGTGTCGCTGAATATCGGCTCTGACTGGCCATCAAAAAAGTGGGCAGGTCAGGGGTGGTATCGGGGGTGGTGTTGGGGAGGAGCTGGTAATTATGCAGATGCTGGCAGTATTTAGTACTGGCATCTGAATAGCTAAGTGGGTAAATTTAGGACAACTTTTGAGCTGTCCTAAATTCAGCCAATTATGTTGGTGCTGGCACTGAATATTGGCCAGCACCTGTATAATTTTTAAGGTTTTTTCCATCCCCTTCGATCCCCCTTCTGATCTCCCTCCCCCTCAAAACATCCCCCTCTTTTGGTCTCCCTTTCCCCCAAATGACCCCCTTTTCGGATCCCCCTCTCCCCCCACAACAGCAATACCTCCCTGCCCAATTCCCCTGCCCACACACCATCACCACAGCCTGTCCCCCTAGGACTACCTAGCATCCCTAATGGTTTAGTTGGGGGTTAAGGACAGTAGCAGACCCTACTCGCTCCTGCCCCTAGTAGCACCTACTTAGGCAAGAGATCATGGCAGCCATTTTGATGAGACCACTGACTGCCACTGGCTGACTATCAGCTGGAATGTGTATATTTTATCAACGTATGTTGTGAAATGTGCCAATGTCCACACTTTTCCAAACTCTACCCCAGAACCCTGTCTTAGCTTCCTTGAATACTTATCCAAGTAGCTGCATCAAATATTGGTGGATACTGAGATAAGTTCTGGCTCTGCCTTGGTTCTGCCTCTGGACTGCCTGATGCTGTCGGGGTAGCACTGGAGTGGTCAGTAATGACTTTCAGTGGCTGATCCTGGTGAGCAATGCCTGTCCAGAATAGGAGATAAGTGCCGCTGAATATTGAGCCCGACAATTATCAGTAAATAAAATCATTTAAAAAATTGAACTGTCAAAAACTGTGTGACATAACTAGCCTGTCAAGCAATAATGATATATAAACAGCATTTCAATGTGTAGAGTCCATTGTACAAATTAGATAATTTGAGCTGAAGTAGAGATCAGTGGATTTTACCATCTCTGACATATATATTGATCAGCAGTACCTGCAAGTGCTAGTTGCAAGGTCCAGTCTCATAGGAGTACTGCATCATTTTTAATGATGAACAGCACAGAGGCTGTTGAGAGTATAAATCATTGGAGAGAAAGTCCAGTCACAGCAGCGTAGTCTTTGGGTAATACTGTCTTAAAGTACTTTTCCTGCCCAGTTGTTACTTCATACAGTCCTAGTTATACTGTTATTGTGTATGTGACTCATTTCTTTTCTAATGTGTATGTTTCTGGTATTGTAAATCTTAATGATGTTTACATCTCTGATCAAATAGCAGTATATCATCTCTCTATATAAAACACACCTCCAACATTCTAATGAAGCCGGAAGTTGTAGTTGTGTAGCTCGCTTTTGCCCATGAGTGTCTGACCCGCCCTCACGTCACAACGTGATGACGTTGGGGGCAGAGCACTCACACTCACCAACTCACCGTGGGAGGGGAGGGTGGGGGATTACTTTGCTAGCGCCCGATCATCATGACGTCGCCAATCGCATCGCTCAGACGCATAACGGACCTATCCACCACCCGAACAACAGCAATCGCTGGCGCAGAGAAGAAGAGAAATGTGGCTGTTGTCAGCACAGGTACGCGATGGCGAAGGGGGAGGGTTTTCTGCGGAAAGGGGGGGTCGACAGGGTCACGGCACGGGGGTCAAGGGGTCAGTAACGCGGAAGGGGATGTTGAAATCGGAGGGAGGGGGAATCTGGAACTCGGTGGGGGGGCGTGAGGGGGCCTTGAACTGGGAGGGAGGGAGGGGTGTGAGGGGGCCTTGAACTGGGAGGGAGGGGGGTCTGGAACTCGGAAGGAAGGAAGGGAGGGGGGTCTGGAACTCAGATCAAATCGGTATAGTCGAAACCCGATTTTGGACGTCTCTAGCAAAAGTCCATCACAATGACGTCCAAATCTCAAGGGGGTGTATTGGTGGCATGGTGAAGGCAGGACTTGGGCGTTCCTAAGACTTGGACGTCTTTGAGCCATAATGGAAAAAAGCAGAGACGTCCAAGACTAAAACTTGGACGTTTTCACCCGGACCTGTTTTTATTACGAATAAGGCACAGAAAGGTGCCCGAAATAACCAGATGACCACTGAAGGGAATCGGGGGTGACCTCCTGTTACTCCCCCAGTGGTCATTAACCCCATCACACCCTCAAAAAACATCATTAAAAATATTGTGTGCCAGCCTTTATGCCAGCTTCAGATGTCATACTCAGGTCCATGACAGCGCATGCAGGTTCCTGGAGCAGTTTTAGTGGGTGAAGTGCACTTCAGACAGGTGGATCCAGGCCCATACCCCCCCCCCCCCACCTGTTACATTTGTGGAGGAAACAGCGAGCCCTCCAAACCCCACCAGAAACCCTCTGTACTCATATATAGGTGCCCCCCTTCACCCGTAAGGGCTATGGTAGCGGTGTACAGTTGTGGGTAGTGGGTTTTGGGGGGGCTCAGCACACAAGGTAAGGGAGCTATGTACCTGGGAACATTTTATGAAGTCCACTGCAGTGCCCCCTAGGGTGCCCGATTGCTGTCCTGGCATGTCAGGGGGACCAGTGTACTACAAATGCTGGCTCCTCCCATGCCCAAATGGCTTGCATTTGGACGTTTTAGACTTGGATATCTTTGGTTTTGAAAATCGCCGAAAATCAAAGATGTCCAAATCCAAGGACGTCCTTGGTATTTTCAAAACGAAAGATGGACATCCATCTTTTTTCGAAAATGACCTTTTCCCCACCTCCGAATTTGGACGTTTTACAAAGATGTCCAAATTCCAACTTTAGACGTTACTTTCAAAAATGCCCCTCTTAGTAACCTATGTAACTTTGTAAGTCTAAGTGCTTTTAAAATGAGCCCCTTTGTATTACTTCACAGTATGCTTGGTACTGTTACTAGGACACTAGAATTGGGCTTTTGTTGTTGTTGTATGTTGCCTTCTTAATAATATTAATAATAATAATATTTATTCTTCTATTTTGCATATGCCAAAACTGATTCACGTGGATCACAACACATAAAAACCTGTACAGCCTGGAAACACAATAACAGTTACATGATAACTGAAATTACATAGTGTTGTTTATAAAAAGTAACATATAACACACTACAATTAAAGTCATATAACGCAATTATTTCATAAGAAAATCAGTTTAAACTTTCATGCGTTAAACATGATTAAGGAAGTCATTATTGCTGTATGACAAATCTTTGAAATAAACATGTCTTTAAAAACTTCCTAAAAGACTTATAATCAGGAATTGACCATAATTCAGTTGGAATAAGTTTCATTTCTTGATATGAGAAGAAAGATTCAAATAAACATGATAGTTTCATTCCTTTCGGACTAGGAAAAACAAAAAAGGTTTGGGTTTCTCAATGACCGGGTTCTCATTGAAGGTGTAAATGTAAAGAGAGAATAACGGGCTTATTTTCAAAAGAGAAGGGCGCCCATCTTTCGACACAAATCGGGAGATGGGCGTCCTTCTCCCAGGGTCGCCCAAATCGTCATAATCGAAAGCCAATTTTGGGGGTCCCCAACTGCTTTCCATCGTGGGGACAACCAAAGTTCACGGGAGCGTTTCAGAAGCATAGCGAAGGCGGGATTGGGGTGTGCCTAACACATGGGCGTCCTCGACTGATTATGGAAAAAAGAAGGGCATCCCTGACTTGGCCCATTTTTTGTTACGACCAAGCCTCGAAAAGGTGCCCGAACTGACCAGATGACCTCTCCTTACTCCCCCAGTGGTCACCAACCCCCTCCCACCCTAAAAAAAATTTTTAAATATTTTTTGCCAGCCTCAGATGTAATACCCAGCTCCATCACAGCAGTATGCAGGTCCCTGGAGCAGTTTTAGTGGGTGCAGTGCACTTCAGGTAGGCGGACCCAGGCCCATCCCCCCCTACCTGTTACGCTTGTGGTGGTAAATGTGAGCACTTCAAAACCCACCAGAAACCCACTGTACTCACATGTAGGTGCCCCCCTTCACCCTTTAGGGATATGGTAGTGGTGTACAGTTGTGGGGAGTGGGTTTTTGGGGGCTCAGCACACAAGGTAAGGGAGCTATGCACCTTGGAGCAATTTGTGAAGTCCACTGCAGTGCCCCCTAGGGTGCCCGGTTGGTGTCCTGGAATGTCAGGGGGACCAGTGCACTGCGAATGCTGGCTCCTCCCATGACCAAATGGCTTGAATTTGGTCGTTTCTGAGATGGGCGTCCTCGGTTTCCATTATGGCCGAAAATCGAGGACTACCATCTCTAAGGACGACCATCTCTAAGGTCGACCTAAATTTTGCGAAACGAAAGATGGATGCCCATCCCGCCCCTGCTAGGACGTCCTCAGGAAAACTTGGGCATCCCTTTTGATTATGCCCCTCTAAATATACAATAGTGCTAAGCCATACAAAATCTTATAAAGAATACAGCAAAACTTAAAAAGCACCTTAGCTTCCACCGGAAGCCAGTGGAGGCGCAAATACCAAGAAACATGATCAAATTTTGATAATGAGAAAATCAATCTAAGTGCTGTATTTTGGATTGTAATTTTTTAAGAATACCTTTAGAATAATTCAAATAGATCACGTTACAATAATCATTTTGAGATAGAAGGGCCTGAACCAGTAGTCTAAAGTGTGCAGTGTCAAAATATTTGCAAATTCTCTTAGTCATGTTGCAGCATTCCGAATTAGTTGGAGCGGATTCAAACTCTGTTTGGTTTGACCAGTGTACACGGCATTACAGTAATCTGGTCATGGTGTTATCAGCACGACAATGATCATAATCACCAAGCAAAAATAGAGTGGCTCAATGAAGAGTGAATATCTTCAAATGGCCAAGCCAAAGTCCAGACTTGAATCCACTAGGAAATGTACAGGAAGACTTGGAAGACTGCAGTTCACAGGCAATCTCCAGTCACCTCGAAAAAGTTCGAGTTATTTTGTCAATAGAAAAAACCTGCACCATCCTGTTGTGTAAAGTTGGTAGACACTTAGGGGACAATTCTATAAAATGGTATCTAGATATAGATGCCACAATGGGGTGCACTTGATGCCAATTCTCTAACGGCTTCTGGGGTATGCCTAAGCTGCTATCGAATATTATCACAATGCCACTTTGGTGTGCTAAAAGTTAGACACACCAACTTATGTCATGTCAACGGCTGGTGTAAGTTGACGTTCCTAAGTGTGCCATGCAATGCGTGCAACGATGGTATTATAAATGTTGCATACATCGTTTGGCAACGTGTCCATGCTCTGCATATGTGTATTCCCCTTGCAGTTGTGCGCTAAGCAACTTATGCAGGATTGTCACAAAATAGCATCTATCATTTATGTGCATAGCTTTCAATTATTGGCACCAATCACGCATGCAAGGGCTGGAATTCTGTGCATGTTATTTTTGCCTTTTTGGTGTGCAATTCTATAACATAATTTTATTTATTTATTTATTTTCTGCATTTATATCCCACATTTCCCACCTCATTGCAGGCTTAATGTGGCTTACAAATACCGTAGTGGCGCTCACCATTTCTGGAATAAGAAATACAGAAGAATGTTCCAATCAGAGTATATAGAGTACACAGTAAAGTAGAATAAAATCGGTAATCAATACATTTCAGGTGCTGAAATCAAGGGTAGTGAAAAGTGTTCAGTGATGACAATGTGATAAAGTAACCAAAATAAGAATAATTCAATTTTAACTAATTCTGGTACAGTTCTGATGTCCTGTTTTTTTAAGAAGGGTGCTTTTGATAAGTCTCTCTGAACAGGTTAGTCTTTAATAGCTTCCGGAAGGCTGCCAAATCGTGTGTTGTTTTTATGGCATTTGGCAGTGCATTCCAATGTTGCGTACAAATGTAGGAGAAACTAGATGCATATATTAATTTAAATTTAAGACCTCTGCAATTGGGATAATGGAGATTCAAGAAAGTACGTGACGAACATTTTGTATTCCTTACTGGTAAATCGACGAGGTCAAACATATATGTCGGGGCCTCACCATGAATAATTTTGTGGACCAGGGTACAGATTTTGAATGTAATTCAATCTTTTAATGGTAGCCAGTGTAATTTTTCTCTGAGGGGTTTGGCACTTTCATATTTCGCCTTTCCAGATATGAGTCTGGCTGCAGTGTTTTGGGCTGTCTGAAGTCTCTTAATGATTTGTGCTTTACATCCGGCATAAATGGAATTGCAATAGGCCAAATGCCTCTGCTTAGGCATCCTGAGAGCGTCTACTCTACAAAATGAAATGAGTGCCTACATTCTTTTACAGAACACTCATGTACAATATGTATGTATAATTTAGATGTGAACAATTATGTCATTCACAGAGCAACAAACTCCCAGCTCTCTGTGGTCATGAATTACAATCTTTTAAAGTGTGAGAAGCAGTGGCGTTCCTACGGGGGCTGACACCCGGGGCGGATTGTCGATGCGCCCCGCCCTCCGGGTGCAGCGCCCCCTGGATGCAGCGCGACCCCTCCCCGGCGAAAGGACACCCCTCCCGTGAAAGAACCCCCCCCCCCGGGTGCCGCGCGTGCCAGTTCGTCGTTCATTCCATGCTCCCTCTGCCCCGGAACAGGAAGTAACCTGTTCCGGGACAGAGGGAGCATGGAACGAACGACGAACTGGCGCGCGCGGCACCCCCCCAGCGGCATGCACCCGGGGCAGACCGCCCCCACCCCCCCTAGGAACGCCACTGGTGAGAAGACCTAGGAGTAAAGCGCTGGAGAACCTTCACATTCTGCCTGATTGCCAGGGTTATTAAATAGTACTGCATACATGCAGCTGGTTAGAATTTATCTATTGCAAAGTGTCTTGTCAACAACTGTTTTGTATTAGTTTTTCTCAGAATTCATGTGCCCTTTAAAATACATTTATCTCTTTGTTATCATAAAATGTCAAGCACATTGTATTCTTAGCAGAGGGCATGCAGTAATACTACAGTGGTAAATGTAGCAACTATCCTTATAGGTCACAGTTGACCAACATTCATAAAGACAATGTAAAATTTGTTCCCTGGAAGAGGATTATTGATATTAATTCAGTAGATGTGATGAAGAAACTATTTTAGAGCATGTCCCATGGGATTAAGATAGCCAAGTAGATAATGGCCACTGTTGATAAGTCTTTTTCAGATACATAGGGAATATAAAAATTCTAAATGGAAAGTAGGTTTTGTTAAGATGTAATCTCTCAAAACTTGAAAAATTTAATTTACAAGATTAAGGTCTTTAGAAACCTTCCTGTCTTAGGGGCCCTTTTACTAAGCCGCGTAAGCATCTATTCGTGCCCAAATCGCACCAAAATGGAATTACCGCCCGGCTACCATGTGGCTCTTCTGGCAATTTCATTTTTGGCTTGTGTCCGATACGCGAGGCTGAAAAATTATTTTATTTTTGGATTCGCATAATGAATGCACACCAAGTTGTATTTGACGCGCGTAGGTCATTACTGCCCGGTTACTGTGTGAGACTTTACCGGTAGGTCAATGGCTGGTGGTAAGGTTGTAGACCCAAAATGGACGCGCGGCAATTTTGATTTTGCCGCACGTGCATTTGTGTGTCTTTGTATGTCAGTTATCTTCAAACCTTGAAAAGCAAAGCTAGACAGGTTAATACAATGGCCGTCTTCAAATCTAAGCTAAAAGCCCACCTTTTTGATGCTGCTTTTAACTCATAACCCTTATTCACTTGTTCAGAACCCTTATTTTGTCATCCTCCCTTTAATATTCCCTTATCTCTTGTTTGTCCTGTTTGTCTGTCCTAATTAGATTGTGAGCTCTGTCGAGCAGGGACTGTCTCTTCATGTTCAAGTGTACAGCGCTGCGTACGTCTAGTAGCGCTTTAGAAATGATAAATAGTAGTAGTAGTAGATTAGAGAAAAATTCAGCAGTCTTGCTAAGTGACAAAGTCTGAAGTCTACATGAATAAGCACAGTGCCTCCAGTGTTCAGGCCCTGATGAAGAGTGTCCCGTTAATGATGTCAGCACTGGGGGTGAGGCCTAATGCATGGTGATCAGTAGCTCAGACTTGCAATCTTGTTTCCCTTTCGGGCTACACAGATGACAAGCACTCCAGCAGGCTTTGATGAAATATTGTATAACAGAGGGACATTTTTGATATTACGTCTAAATCCGACTTTGGACATTTTGCAAAAAACGTCCAAAATCTGAATACGAAAGAAGGTCATTTTCCAAAAAAGAAAAACGTCTATCTTTTGTTTTCGAAAACACTGTTTTGAACAAGGTTTTGTGGTTTGAACATTTTGTTTTTTGGTCCATTTTCAAACAAAAAACATCCAAAATCAAGCCATTGGAATGCAGGAGAAGCCAGAATTTTTAGTAGACTGGTCCCCCCAACATCCCAGGAAAGCAGTAGGGCACTCTAGGGGGCGCTGCAGTGGACTTCAAAAAATGCACCCAGGTACATCTCACAATTGCTCTCTTACCTTGTCTGCTGAGCTCCCCAAAACCCTCTACCCCTAACTGTACACCACTACCATAGACCTTACGGGTGAAGGGGGCAAGGGGACAGTGGGTTTCTGGTGAGTTTTGGAGGGCTCACCATTTCTTCCACAAATATAACAGGTAGGGAGAGGTATGGGCCTGGGTCCAGCACCCGCCTCTAGACTATTCTAGGGACCTGCATGCTGTTCTAACAGACCTGAGTATTACATCTGAGGTTGGCATAGAGGCTGGCAAGTAATGTTTTTAATCACATTTTTGTGTGTGGGGGGGGGGGGGGGGGGGGGGAGTTAGTGATTACTGGGGGAGTAAGGGGAAGTCACCCCTGATTCCCTCTGGTGGTCATCTGGTCATTTAGGGCACCTTTTTTGTGCCTTATTCGTTATAAAAACAGGTCTAGCTCAAAACGTCTTAGTGTTAGTCTTGGACGGTTTTGTTCTGTTCCATTATGGCTGAGAAACTTCCAAGTGTTAGGAATGCCCAAATCCCACCCTTAACATGGCCCTGACAAGGCTCCTTGTAATTTGAATGAACTTCTGATGGACTTCATAGAAAAACATATAAAAATTGGTTTTGAAAATACCAATTTGGACGTTTTTGTGAGAAAACCGTCCAAATGCAGATTTATTCCACTTTTTGGACATTTTTCTCTTTTGAAAATGAGCCCAATAGTAACATAGTAAGTAAGTGACGGCAGATAAAGTCCTGAATGGTCCATCCAGTCTACTTAACAGTCACGTTCATTATCAATTCAAGATTTAACTCAACAATGAACGTGATATTATATACTTGATCATGGTCTTTCTTTGGTGTTTCTGGGACATAGACCATAGAAGTCTGCCCAGCTGTGATCTTGTGTTCCAGCTACTGGAGTCAAAGCCCACTCCAGCCTATCTGAATCCATCTTGTCATTTGCGGGGAAAAAGACAATAAGAGTCTGCCCGGCATTTTCCTCACATTCCAAATTACTGGAGTTTCTGTCAATGCTCTCTCCAGCCCCTCCTAAACCGGATTGCTGTATGCAGGATTCAGACCGTACAAACCAGCCCAGCACCAGGTTTAGTTGATGCAGCCAGAGTTGCCTTCTAAGCACAACTTGACATGCAAACACATATGCAACCATTTAAGTTTTGTTTTTTTATTTAATTTAATTTTATTTCATTTCATTTTCTAATTAGAGATCCTCTGTGTTCATCCCACGCCTTTTTGAATTTCGCCACCTCCCTCAGGAGGGCATTCCAAGCATCAGCCACCCTCCCTGTGAAAAATAATTTTCTGACATTACTCCTAAGTCTACCACCCCACAACTTCAATTCATGTCCTCTAGTTTTACCACTTTCCCTTCTCTGGAAAATATTTGTTTTTATATTAATACATTTCAAGTATTTTAAATGTCTGTATCATATCTCCCATGTCCCTCCTCTCCTGTAGGTTATACATATTCATGTCTTCCCGTCTATTCTCATATGTCCTTTGGTGCAATCCCTGTATCATTCTTGTTGCCTTCCTCTGGACTGCTTCAGATCTTCTTTATCAAAATACGGCCTCTAAAACTGAACACTCCAGGTGGGGCCTTACCAACGACTTATACAGGGGCATCAACATCTCCTTTCTTCTGCTGGTTAGCCTCTCTCTATACAGACTAGCATCCTTCTGGTTACGACCACTGCCTTGTCACACTGATTTGTTGCCTTAAGATCCTAAGATACTATCACCCCTAAGGTCCCTCTCCCTGTCTGTCTAGCACATATGTCTCCCTTGGATTTCTACTCCCTAAGTGCATCACTTTGCACTGAATTTTAATTGCCAAACATTAGACCATTATTCTAATTTCTGCAGATCCTTTTTCATGTTTTCCATTTCCTCCAGAGTGTCCACTCTGTTACAAATCTTGGTATCATCCGCAAAAAGGCAGACCTTACCTTCTAACCCTTTGGAAATGTCGCTCACAAATATATTGAACAGAATCAGCCCCAGCACTGATCCTTGAGGCATTCCACTACTCATATTTCCTTTCTCTGAATGAATTCCATTAACCACCACCCTCTGGTGTCTGTCAACCAATTCCTAATCCAGTTCACTACTTTGGGTCCTAACTTCAGCCTGTCAAGTTTGTTCAAGAGCCTCCTATGAGGAACCGTGTCAAAGGCTTTTTGCTGAAATCTAAGTAGATTACATCTAGTGCACATCCTCAATCCAATTCTCTGGTTACCCAGTCAAAGAATTCAATCATATTCATTTGGCATGATTTACCTTTGGTAAAACCAAGTTGTCTCAGATCTTGTAACCTATTGGATTCCAGGAAATTTACTGTCCTTTCCTTCAGTATCGCTTCCATTACTTTTCCAATAACCAAAATGAGGCTTACTGGCTTGTAATTTCAAGCTTCTTCTCTGTCACCACTTTTGTGAAGAGAGAGACCACATGCGCTCTTCTCCAATCCCAAGGAATCTCCCCCGTATCCAAGGATTTATTAAACAAATCTTTAAGAGGATCTGCCAGAACCTCTCTGAGCTCCCTCAATATCCTGGGATGGATCCCGTCTGGTTCCCATTGCTTTGCCCACCTTCACATTTTCAAGTTGTTCATAAACACTTTTTTCTATGAATTGTGCTATATCCTCTCCATTCTCATATGTACCTTTGCTAATCAATCATGGTCCTTCTCCAGGATTTTCTTCTGTGAACACAGAACAGAGGTATTTGTTTAGCACGTTTGCTTTTCCCTCATCATTCACATAATGGTTCACAACATCTTTCAGTCTCACAATTCCATTTTTAGTCTTCCTCCTTTCACTAATATACCTGAAAAAATTCTGGTCACCCTCTACTTACATTTCTAGTCATTTGTTCTTCCGTTTGCACTTTTGCCAGACGTGTCTCTTTCTTGGCTTCTTTCAGTTTCATCCGGTATTCCTTTCTGTGTTCTTCCTATTGAATTTTCAGTATTTCATGAACACCATCTCTATAGCCTTTATTTTCTCAGCCATTTGCTTGTAGAACCATATCGGTTTCCTTTTTCTCTTGCGTTTATTTACTGTCCTTACATAAAGATTAGTAGCCATATTTATAGCTCCTCTCAGCCTGGACCACTGCCTTTCCAATTCTCATATGTCCTCCCAGTCCAATGGCTCTTTCTGTAGGTATTCCCCCATTTTACTAAGTCAGCATGTTTGAAATCCAGGACTTTGAGTTTTGAGTGGCTGCCCTCCACTTTAGCTGTTAGCACCAGATCGTTGCTGCTTCCCTCATGGGTTCTGTCACCATTTGTCTGAGCAGAGCACTTTGTAAGGTGTCCACGACCTCTCTACGTCTTTCTGATTCCGCAGTTGGAGCCTTCCAATCTGCATCTGGCAGGTTGAAATCTCCCAGAAACAGCATCTCTGTTTTTTTTTCCCAATTTTTGGATATATGTAACCAGATCTTTATCTAGATCCTCCGATTGTGTAGGAGGTCAGTAGACAACACCCATGTGGACAGAGGTTCCATCATTTATTTGCAAGGTGATTTATATCGCTTCTTCCTTTCCACAGTCCCCTGGCATTTCAGATGCTGTGATATTGTTTCTTATATACAGAGCTACTCCTCCAACTTTACGACCATCTCTATCCTTCCTAAATAGATTGTAGGCTGGTATGTTTGCATCCCATTCACGGGAGTCATTGAACCATGCCTCCTTGATAGCAACAATGCCTAAGTCTGCCTCTTATATCAGGGCTTGCAGATCATGTACTTTGTTGCTTAGACTGTGAGCATTTGTGTAGTTCAGAGCTGGTGCAAAACATGATAGGGTTATTTAAAAAAATGTATCTCCATTGTAAAACGGGATCTATAGCTTCATTTTTTTAGACCATATCTTGAAATCTCTGCATCATGGGGATCTAAATATGTAAGTAGTGGCTTTTGAAAACTGCCATTTGCATGTATAATCTACATGTGTCAATGCCACGATTTCCACATGTAGATTCTTCTAAAATGACCTCCATAATCAATTAATCAGACCATATAATACATGTTATTTCTAAACCCTTGATTAAACTCATCTCCCTAAATCAATAAAATAAATCAAGCCATCTAAAATGTCCCTATTAAAAATGCATTTGTATACGTAGAAACATAGAAACCTCACACCAAATAACCTCATTCCTCTCCAAACATTAAAAATTTAGTAATGGAATGCACCTCTAAAAAGATACGCTTTTTCAGCATCTTTCTAAAAAAAAAAAAATCATTAAATCAGACACTTAAATCCAGCTCCTTCTCCTGTTAGAACTCCCATAAAGGCTTCTTCCATGAGTTCTAACAGGAGAAGGAGCTGGATCCCCTTTTCTTAAATATACAGTTTTCCTCCCGTGTTATCCTGCTTCCAAAACTTTCCCAGCAGCTAAGCAACCAGCCCCCTTCATATACCCCACTCCATTCCTTGGGTCCAGCTGTGAATTTATTGCTTATGTGGCAGGATTATGTGCTAGTTTGTTTGTGTAATCTTCATTTTTTTTTTACTCTACAGTGTCCAAGACTCCTTTTCCTCTTTAACACATTTGCATATTCTCTGCTGGAGTTTCTGAAGGGTCACACAGCACCCTGCCTGAGGGTAGCTGTGATTTCAACACTAAAACACTCTGTAGTCCTAATAGCTATAGGTGGATTAACACTGTTAATAGAATCATCATTTATCACGATAGGGCAAACCTATTGACATGACCAAATCAGCAGCTATCATTGTGCTTCTGTGAGATAAAGCTTAACATCCAGGCAGGCAGGCATTCGTTTTCAGCTAATGGGACAATAAACCTTGACATTTAAGGACCATAATCGTTCTTCTTTAATAATGTGCGTAACTGAGAACTGCAGATACGTGAAAGTAAATTACGAGACGGCAGTTAAAAAAGGTGTCTTAAAATAGATGTACCATCTGCACAGTATCCAACTACAGCAAAACTGTAATACAAAGCAGACTAGAACCTTCTTTTGGCAGAGATCAGAAATTATGTAGAAGTAGTTTCTTAAAGTTATGCGAATGAAACGGAGGGGGAAAATAAATGAACCACTCTGCTATAAGAAACAACCATGAGGGGACCGGGCAATGCCGCTCAATGTCATGCGGATGGGCTAGGTTTGATTTCTGGGTCACGTTTTCCATTCTCCTTGATAGGTGGGGATGCTGTGACAGTGGCTACATGTCAGGATTCTGGAAGGACTGTTTTTGCAATGAACGGATTAAATCTTTGGCTAGTTGTGAACAAAGCTTGTGGTACGAGATCCCAGCCATGGTTTCAACTGTGAAGGAGGCTCAAAAGAGCAAAAAGAAATTGCCCGGCACGAAAAAGTAAAAAATAATAGATTCCTTATTGTCTGCCTCACAAAAGCTGGGGGCAAATTTGGAAGTGTAATTAATAGCAGAATTCCCACAGTGAAAGGTTAAGTCAGTTTTGACTGAGGACAAGTAATGTGATTCATGGAGGTAAATGCTGTCATCTTGGGTAAGGAGCAGTGGCCAAGAGAAAGAAAGATGATCTAATCTATTTTACAATTTTGGCTTTTCATGTAGAGAGCTAGTCTAGAGAACTTTATTTTTTAAGCTTTATATGTGTAAACAATCATGCATGTGTAAGTACTGATTTTAGAATAGGTATTGTGTATATGGGTATGCAGGTATCATGCATAGATTTCTGTTCCCCCTATTTTGCAATGGTAAATACATGTAAACTTAAAAAAAAAAAAACCCCTATTGGCATTTATACCTGCTCCAAGTCATGCATAACTGTCAGCTCAATTTTTGTTTTAGAGTTGGGGTTTGGAGGACTGATTGAAGGGCCAATTTGCTTATCTCAAAATCAACATTAGAACTGATGTGTAGGAGATTTTTTGGACCATCTCCGACTTAACCTTTCTTAAATAAAGTAATAGAAAAGGTGGTGGCCTCCCAGTAACAGGAATTTTGAATGCTTTTCAGTCATGTTTCTGACAGATGCACAGATGAACCTCCATAAGCAACAAATCTGGGTTTTGGAACTCAGCTCCTTAATTGGCTCCTATTGGACACACAATTTTGCAAAATCTCACTTGCACATCTAACTGGTGCTCACATGGTAGGTAGCAAAATCCACTTCTTACATGTGTAAGTGCCATTATTTACATTACAAAGCCGTTCAGTATTCTTTTAACGTGTTTTTAAAAGAATAAAATGGCTGTGCCTGCCGTATGTGTCACCAAGCACGTTTTTTTCTTATTTTACAAATGGTTCTGTGTTCAGTGAGCCTTTTGTAAAATATGTTGCAAATTTAGGGCCCTGATTACTAAGTTGTGTTGTAAGCACGCTAATGTTTTTAGCACTCACTAAAAATTAGCGTGCACTAGAGACACCCATATATTCCTGTGGGTATCTCTAGCGTTAGCATACACTCATATTTAGCGTGCACTAAAAATGCTAGTGTACCTTAGTAAACAGGGCCCTTAGAGTGTTCCAATCTGAGTGTTCCCTTTTCCAGCCTAGATGTTCTATACAAAATTGGGCTGAAGTTAGTGCATTTTGTGTAGGGTTGTTATTTAGGATGTGATGTCAGGCACTGACTACTTGTTTAATTTATTTATAATTTATGTAAAAAACAGGGGTTAAATTACTCAAAACCAGAGCACGCTGTATAAATCACTATCTTAATGTGCTCCAGACACGTTTTAAATATCAAAATATTCTTTATTATACCAATTCACCCAGTACATACATACACCCCCTTATTACTGAATCAGCTCAATCCTTCTTACATGATGTATATAACTAATGTTACATTTAACCAGTGCTTTTTTTGTAGAAAAAAAGGTGCCGGTACTCATTATGGGTGGGGTCACCACATATGGCCCCACACCTATGATAGCCACACCCACATTAGCCACACCCCCTATACCAGCCATGGCGCATATAAACAGACATCATTGAAAATATACTAGTATAGGAGAAAAACAATAACTTGTGATTTTTTTTCATTATAAATCATTTCTGTAAGATGTTACAGCTCCAGTATACCCAGTGCAAAATAAGACAGCAGATGTAAATTCTCAAATTGGACAAATTCCAAACACTAAAATGAAAATAAAATGATTTTTTCTACATTTGTTGTCTGGTGACTGTTTTCTATCCATATTGGCCCAAGTGTCTGATTCTGCTGCTCTCTATCTGTTCTCTTAACTCCGTTTCCAGGGCTTCCTTTCCATTTATTTCTTTACTTTCCTCCTTTCTTCTTCCATGTCCAGCATTTCTCCTCTCTCTCCGCCAACCTCTCCATCCATCCATGTCCAGCAATTCTCCTCTATCTCCTGCTCTGCTCTCCTCTCCATCCATTTCCAGCATTTCTCCTTCCTCCCCTGCCATCCCATCCATGTGCATCTCCTTCCTATCTTCCCTCCCCTCCATCCATGTCCAGCATGTCTTCTCTCTCCCCTGCCCTCCCCTCCTATCCAAGTCCAGCAATTCTCTCTTCCCTGCCTTCCCCTCCCATCCATGTCCAGCAATTCTCCATTCTCCTCTCTCCCCTGCCCTGCCATCCCATCCAATCCATGTCCAGAATGATTCTCCTCCCTCCCCTCCCCTCTCCTCCCCTCCAAGTCCAGCGATTCTCTTTTGCCCCCTATCCTCCCCCTCCCTTCCATGTCCAGTGACTCGCCTCAGCCTCCACCTGCCCCGAGATCATTCAAACCCCAGCCCCACTTGCCCCCCCCCCCCCCCACACACACACCCCCAGCCCCACTTGCCCACACCCCCACCCCAGCCCCACTTGCCCACCCTCCCCTGCCTGCTCCCTTCCGTTTGCTCCTGGCTGTGTTCACTACTTTACAAAACTTTTCTTTTTTACCAAAGTCACGAACCGGCAGCCTGAAGACTGAAGAAAGCAAACAGCAGGCAGGCTTGCCTCCTTGTGTCGCATCGCTTTGTTTCCCTGCATTTTCCGCGCGTTCCACCCTTGAGGAAAGGAAATGACATCAGAGGAGGTTGGGACGTGCTGAGAATGCAGGGAAACAAAACGACGCAATGCAAGGAGGCGAGCCTGCCTGCTGTTTGCTTTCTTCAGTCTTCAGGCGGCCGGTTCATGACTTCAGTAAAAAAGAAAAGTTTTACAAGACAGGGATCACGGCCGGGTGCAAACAGCAGGGAGCGGGCAGGTGAGCCCCTGGACCCAGAAAAAAGGTGCCGGTACGCTGTACCGGCGCGTATCGGCACAAAAACAAGCACTGCATTTAACCTATAGAAACATCAAGACCAACAATAATGTTTGAACCAAATTGTCTTTCAAAGACCTTCACTGTCCCTTAGACTGTGTCATATAAAGACTGCTTGTTTTATCTACACCCAATAATCCACAAATAAACACTTTTAGATGCTTGCTAAATTGGTTCAATAGTCTCCTCCCTGGTGCTTCAAAAAATAGGAGAGCTGCTTTCAGTGTCTCTAAAATTGGTCAAATTCCCAAACAGCCTGAGGAGTGAGAATCCGAGTGCGCAGCTGGACGGCAGTCCCGCTGAGAATATGGGAAATGGTTCCTCCTGAAGAAGTACCACGAAATGCGGTCACCCATAGAGGAACTGAGAAATGTTTGGGAATTTGACCATAGTTGCTCATTGAGGAACAATTTGCACCATCCCACTGAGGATTTGAGAATCATCAAAAGATCAAAAACATTACCGGTTATTACAATGGCTTGGTTTGGAGCAAACCGGGTTATTTCATTGAGGACTGGTAACTGTTCACATCGGTGATGGCGCGTTGTGTTAAATGAAGATCTTGAGTGCATGTGATGCCTAATAACAAAAATTGTTTATTTGTGGATTATTGGGTGTAGATAAAACAAGCAGTCTTTATATGATATGTATGTTGTGGGTGAATTGGTATAATAAAGAATATTTTGATATTTAAAACGTGTCTGGAGCACATTACGATAGTAATTTATTTATAAGCCACATTTTGGAATTTGCACAATCTCCTTGTAGTAATGTGCAGTAGTAAAAACAGAATACATAGAATACATCAGTGGATGGGAGCCGTGATGCAAGCCGGCTAGATCCATGGTTCCCAAACCTGGTCCTGGAGGCACCCCAGCCAGTCAGTTTTTCAGGATATCCACAATGATTATTTATGAGAGAGATTTTTCTTGCACTGCCTCCACTGCATGCAAATCTATCTCATGAATATTCACTGTGGATATCCTGAAAACTTGACTGGCTGGGATGCCTCCAGGATCAAGTTTGGGAACCATTGGGCTAGATGTTCAAATGGGGCATGAAACGGTACAGAAGGAATATATTGATGCATTGAAAAAATTTCACAGTATACTTCAAGTGGACCATAAACAACACTTAAGGGTCCTTTTACTAAGGTGTGCTGAAAAATGGCCTGTGCTAGTGTAGGCGCGTGTTTTGGACACGCGCAGATCCATTTTTCTTCGTGCCTGTAAAAAAGGTCTCTTTTTTTTTTTTAAGAAAATGGACTTGTGGCAAAATAAAAATTGGCGCGCGTACATTTTGGGTCTGAGACCTTACCGCCACCAATTGACTTAGCATTAAGGTCTTACGTGTTAACTGGGTGGTAATCGTTACCACGCGTACACTGCTGATTACCGCCCAATTAGCGCCATGCATTGGAAAATAAAAATTTCCGACTTGCGGTAAACGGGTGGTATTTCCATATTGGCGCATGTTGGACGCGTGTAGGTGCCTACGCGGCTTAGTAAAAGGGCTCCTTAGTGGGGAGTGGACAGGGCATCAGACTGTGGGGGTGAGGGAACAAACACAAGTAGTTGGAAAATTAACGCAACAATCATGGCTTGTTAATGCCTAGCTAACAGTTGATTGTTGAGATGTTGGAAGTTAATGTTGGGTTATGGATATAGAATTTCTGTAGCACTGTGACAATGTTTATCAGTGTGTCAACAAAAATATAATAATAAAGAAATACATCAATGTATAGGATTTCTGATTTTAGGTTTTAACTGATAGTGAGGCGTATTTTCAAAGCACTTTGGGAGGCTAAGTTCCATATGTTTCTATGGAACTTTGGGAGGCTAAGTGCTTTGAAAATAAGCCTCAAACTCTGATAAAACAACTCTCATTCCAAAAAAATTAAGAACCACTGAATAGCTGGAAAATAAACTCCAAAGTTTACATGACCCAGTACTTAAACACTACAGTCAAAAATTTTTAAAATACTGGTTGCAGCGTTTAAATAAGTGTTGTATATTCAGTGCTGAGTGTATGTACAGAGTGGTCCATGCCGTAGGTATGCAGATATTAGACTGAATATTACAACTCTCTGGATAACCTAACGGAACATCTATGCTCTGCTCTACCATTATCTAGGTAGTGCAAGACAGTCTGCAATGATTTTCAGTGACACTCTCTGTATAGTGTGCTGAAAATCATTGAGGTAGTGCTGGCTAGGGCAATCAGCTTTAATGCTGCCGATGAATAGATAACTGCCTTTGAATATCAGGCTGACAATTTTTATAAACCTCAAAAAACAGAAGCTCTCATGATGTGCAACAATAAAGACAACCCCCCAAAAACACTTCTAGAAAGCAGAATTTAAAATTGCTTTCGTAAAAAGCAAAATTGAAAACAAGAAGCCGTCCATACTTAGCTACCTGATCAGTTTCAACTGGGCAGATTCTGTAAAGGTCTCTAGCGAAACTTGACACCTTGTACGTGAAAGAGACAAATTGCTATTGGGACAGATTCTTTATCTATGTCTTGTAGAAATTATTGAGGCAAGTGTGTGTTTTGATAGTGATCTGCAGAGCATAATGCCTTGAGATTAAGACGTTTACGGATCCGATCATTGATGTTGCTCTGAGCTAGAGTGGAATAGGCAATTAACTGGGCAAAGCAACTTGATAAGCTTACAGTTGCTTAACAACGTCTAAGCAAACAATAACCGCCATGTGCGTTCTCTGAGCTCATTTGTGTTTTAAAATAGACCTGGCCTTGTCCAGAGAGAGATGACTAGAATTTTATTGTGATAAAGTATCTGAAAAATCAAGTGACTGCGAGTCTAAACATGTATGCCTCATTCTGGTGTAACTAAGCTTGTTAGTCGAAGTATGTGAGTGTGCTCCCCTGCTGAAGAAATGTGAATGTTTCTTTCTACAAAACTGATGCAGCAAAAGAGAAAACAAAGAGAGAAACCATCATTTTCTTGCCATCAGTGCCCTGAAAGCTGTATTATGTTTATGTTAAAGCAGAACTTTCAGTTTGGGGCCTCTTACATGTTAGGAAGACTTTGGATCGGACTACCGTGAAGAATAGCCAAAAATGATGATATGCTAAGATATCAGATGTGATAGTGTGTTAAGATGTGGTGTTTGCAACTTGTGTACAGCAGCATCTTACAGGAATTATGCCGGACCATTGAAAGTATTACAACCTGATAAGAATTCAGGGGTCCTTTTACTAAGGTGCGCTGAAAAATAGCCTGTGGTAGTGTAGACGCTTGCTTTGGGCTCGCGCAGAATTATTTTTTAGCGTACCTACAAAAAATGCCTTTTTTTGGGTTTTTTTGCTGAAAATGGATGTACGGCAAAATGAAAATTGCCATGTGTCCATTTTGGGACTGAGACCTTACCGCAAGCCATTGACCTAGCGGTAAGGTCACACGCGGTAACCGAGCGGTAATGGTCTATGTGTGTCAAATTCCACTTGCGCGTAGCTGCTGCGTGTCAGAAAATAAAAAATATTTTTCAGACACGCATAGCAGATGTGCGCCAAAATTGAAATTACCACAAGGGCCACGCGGTAACTGGGCGGTAACTTCAATTTGGTGCATGTTGGGCTTGCGTAGGTGCCTACATGTCATAGTAAAAGGACCCCTCAGTTTTCTCCAGTATGACTCCTAGATGTCTGTATTCTGTCATTTGGGACACGGTAGGCTGGGACTTTATGCGATACTTTATTTCCAAGGTGGAGGGGACATTAGTGTTCAGTGGTTCAGAGTTACTATTTATCAAAAACGTAAATAAGTGGGTTCATATTTAAACTTTGCGATTGCAGTTTTTTAACCAGCAGCTGTGGGGTTTAAATGAATCTCAGATCTTTGGTGCTGAAATTAAGATGGTGGATGGTGCTAAATATCTAGATAGAGCAGGATGGTGGGTTTTTTTTTTTTTTTTTTGCAGTCCTACCTTTATCCAGATAGTGGTGTGAATATTTGGATAGTACCACTGAAAATTCATGGATATGCTGGCAAGGGGAATAATGGCTGCTGTTATCCAAATAATTCCCTTTGAGTGCTGGCCTAAGGTTTTATTTATTTATTTCATTTATATCCCACCCATCACCTAAGCGGCCTGCAAATACAACGCACATAAATAAAACGAAAAACAAATCCTTAACAGAATTGCATACAGGCCTGTACAAACAACTGCATTTTCAACTGTTTCTTAAAATCAGATAATGGTGCCATCATACGGAAAGTGCTAGGCAATTTGTTCCAAAAAAGTGGCCCAGCAAAAGAGAAGGCATTATTTGAGGTATCAACATAACATATTTTTGATAATGATGGTTGTAACAACTGCAGTGTCCCAGAAGATCTCAAGGAATAACCTAGTTCATACAGTGTCAATATTTGTCCAAAATAAGCAGGGGCAGTATCAGTTAATACCTTAAAATTCAACACTAATATTTTATATTGTACACAATGTCATAGAGGAAGCCAATGTAGTGCCCTCATCGAAGAAGAAACATGATCAGACCGTTGTAGCCCAGCTATTAACTGCACAGCCACATGCTGTATCACCTGCAAGGCTTGATATACTGCATGTGAAACTCAAATACACACCATTACAGTGATCCAGTCTTGATACTATGAACCATTGCACAACAATTCTAAAATCAGCCTTATGAATCATAGACTTGATCTTATATAAAACATGTATATGAAAAAACGAGTCTGAAGCACTTTTGCTACTTGCAGGTTGTGGGCAGCTTTTGTGAGCTGCGTAGATTTTTAGTATCATCCGGGATATAAATGTTTAAGGGGTCTTTTACTAAGGCGCGCTCACGTTTTTGGCGCGTGCTAAAATTATACGTGCGCTAAACATGAGAGATACCAATGCGTTCCTATGGGCGTCTCTCACGTTTAGTGTTTCCACAATTTTAGCGTGCACTAAAAACGTGAGCGTGCCTTAGTAAAAGACACCCTAAATAAGGGGTCCTTTTACAAAGGTGCCCTAGTGTTTGTAGCGCGTGCTAAAAGTAAGCACATGCTAAATGCTAGAGACACTCATAGGAATATATAGGTGCTAGAGACACTCATAGGAATATATAGGTGTCTCTAGCATTTAGTGTGCGCTAAAAACGCTAGCGCATCTTTGTAAAATACCCCCCTCAGTGAATAAAATAATTTGACAAATTGTTTTTTTATCAAGATATGGAATTTTGAAAGTGTATCTCATGTTGTAGTGTAAATCCACTTAGTGAGGAATGCATGAAGTAGTGGGTTTTGAAAGCAATGGAACTGGAGTGGGAATAGAACAGTTTCAGAGGCAGCAAATGAAGTTTGCAGTGGGAAGTTTGCTGTTCAGCTTCGCCTAACTTAGTGAGGAGCGGAGCCGTGGCTTTTCAGTGAAGTCAGCTTCGTCTGGAATTTGCAGAAGAGAATGGCGATAGAATGTGCTAATCCATCTCTCTGTCAAGCATGACAAATCTGGGTGGTGCGCAGGAACCCGAGGCACTTGCTGGGCTATACTAGGCACCAGGAAAAAAAATGAAGCCACTTGTAATTAGGGAGCACGCCACGCTTAGAATTTAGATCAGCTTGGCGACAGTGCCCACCCAGCAGAGCAGTAAGGTTTACTGCTGCTGGAAACCTCCGTTTAGTGCGGGAGGTGGCAGGGCAATGATGTAGAAAAGCCCTCCCTGTTGTAGGAAAGCCAGTGCTTTGTGAGAGCCCTGCAAGGATGACAACCGACTATATATTTGTTTTTTCTGTCCAGCTTGCAGTAATACATTCTGGCTGACAGCTCCTCTTTTACATATTTGTTTTATTTCCTGTTTGCTGCTGCCTTAGGGCTGAACATGCCATTGCGGCAAGGAGAAATAGCAGGATTTGGAAGAAGTGAAGCGCTCTCAGTGATTGTTGGATAATTGTTTTTGTGCTGCACAGTAAAATTCAGGTGGCACTAGCACCTTGAACATATTATGGTCAATATTTATACGCCATGGTTGACATTTCTTTAATGTGCTGGCTGTGGGGCATATATATATATATATATATATATATATATATATATATATATATATATATATATATATATATATATATATATAGGGTGAGACAAAAAAAAAAAAGTAACCCCTTAGAATTTTTTGCTGTTTTTCTCAAAAACTGTTTAGAATTTCAACACAAAATTTCACAGCTTTAATTGTGGTTACTACCTATATTTATGTGCTGCATGGGATGAGATAATCTTTAAACATGGCTAAGTGACAGACATTTTAGTGTCATTGTTCAGCAATTTTCGCACGTTCAAACATGTTTGCATTGTAAAACTAAAAAAAAAAAACCCCAAAACAAACAAACAAAAAACCCCCGAAGAACTGCCGTCCACGGGTATCACACAGAAGAAAAAAAGAACAGTAGAAGTGACCAAATGAAAAACTGTCTCACCAAAGGTGTCATCAAATTCTTTATTGAATCTTCAAAAGACTCTTAAGAAGACAAAGTGGATGCCTCTAAATTAATATTGTACAAAAATTCTGAAAAGAATGCAAAGATACTGAAAAGGTACAACATACACTTAAAGCTATTGCAAAAATATCACGGTCCAGAGAGAATATATATGTATAAAAGTACAAAGGGAAATATGTACATATTGTATACTTGCACAAAAAATAAATGCCAAGCATTTGCATAAGTACATATGCACAAAATAAAATGCTAATGGGGCAGACTACTGTTGAGAACCAATAGCAATATTTATTTATTTATTACATTTGTGCCACGCGCTTTCCCACTCAAAGCAGGTTCAATTTGGCTTACATAGTAATTGGGATTACAAAGTATTGGTGGAGAGAAATAAGTTGAGTATTATCGGAGTAATAAAAGAAATAGGAATGTAGAAATGCAGGGATGAGGGGAGTAGGAGAAGTATGAGCAAGGGTAAGTGAGCAATTGGAGGGTAGATGAGGCGGGGGGGGAATGGGCAAGAATGAAGGGAGTAGGAGATGTGTGAGTAAGGGTAGGTGAGCATTGGGGGAGGGGTCGCTGAGGCGAAAGGGGATAGAACAGGGGATAAGCAGGGGAAAATGAGGCGGGAGATGTAGTCTAGGTTGTTGTCATTGTCTCCTGGATATATAATGCATAGATGGGTTTGTGGGAATTAATCTGGATCGTTTAGGTAGGCTTGCCTGAATAGATGGGTTTTTAGTGATTTCCGAAAGGGCAGATGGTCACTGAGTGATTGGATTGGTCTGGGGAGGGCATTCCAGAGTTGGCTGCCTAAAAAGGAGAAGTTGGATCCATAATAGGTTTTGTACTTGAGTCCTTTGCAATTGGGGTAGTGTAGGTTGAGGTAAGTTCGTGAGGTTGTAGACATGTTCCTGGTGGGGAGGTCGATCAGGTCGAGCATATAGCCTGGAGATTCACCGTGGATAATCTTGTGGATTAGTGTGTGGACTTTGAAATTGATTCGTTCTTTGATAGGGAGCCAGTGAAGTTTTTTTTCGAAGAGGTGTTGCACTTTCAAATTGTGGTTTGCAAAAATGAGTCTAGCTGCTGTATTTTGGGCAGCCTGAAGTTTTTTCAGGATGTGTTTCTCGCAGCCTAAGAAAATACTGTTGCAGTAGTCGGCATGGGTAAGTACTGTGGATTGCACCAAGTTCCGGAATGTTTTCAGGGGGAGATATGGTTTTACGCGTTTCAGTATCCACATCATGTTGAACATTTTCTTTGTAGTGGATTTTGCGTGATCTTATATATATATGATATATCTAACTAAATATCTGAATATTTAGTTATATATGAACCATTATGTACCCACTTATCACCCAGTGAAGATCACTCAGGGGCCCTTTTACTAAGGCGTGCCAAAAAGTGGCCTGCGCTGGTGTAGGCACGCGTTTGGGATGCGTGCAGGTCATTTTTTCAGCACGCCTGGAAAAAAGGCATGTTTTTTTTTTTTTGTGGACGAAAATGGATGTGTGGCAAAATTAAAACCAGCACGCGTCCATTTTGGGGCTGAGACCTTACCGCCACCCATTGACTTAGCGGTAAGGTCTCATGCGCTAACCGGGCGGTAAGCGGCCAGTATGTGTAAACTGCCGATTACCAGCAGTTAAGCACCACGCAGTAGAAAATAAAAAATATTTTCTACCGTGTGTTTTGGATACACGTCAAAAATGGAATTACCGTTCAGGGCACGCAGTAGCCGGGCATTAGTTCCAATTTGACGCACGTAGGCGCCTAGGCACCTTAGTAAAAGGGCCCCTCAGTAAAGAAACAAAAAGAGTCAAAGGGAAGAGGACACAAAACCCATCTGAAGATCAGCAGAAAGTTAAATACAATGTATAGCACTGTACATATGCACTTATGCACGTTTTCGTACTTGTGGTAGTTTGGCACTTTGTCTTATTCTTAGAGGAGCCAATATTCAAAACACGGTTAACTCTCGTGAGCCAGCTATCTCCTAGGTGCTACCTGGGAATATTCAGCGAGGGATAACCGACTGTCCCCTGCTGAATATTGCTGGATAGCTGGTTAAGTGAGACTTTTTCATTTGGTCACCTCCACTATTCTTTTTTGTTCTGCATTGTAAAACTACCATTATTTGGAAAAAAAATGAAGTAAAAATGATAAAAACAGGGTATCAGCTTACTGTTAATGATCTCACAATGACGTAGACATTTGTATACAATAATTTGAATTTCAATAATTTGTATATGATAATATTATAATTTACTGATAATTTCTTTTAAAAGCATTTCGGATCGGAATGGCAACCATGGGCAAGGTATCAGTAATGGATAAAATGAGAATCCAGACACTGTACATAAGTATTGCCATACTGGGACAGACCAAGGGTCCATCAAGCCCAGCATCCTGTTTCCAACAGTGGCCAATCCAGGTCACAAATACCTGGCAAGATCCCAAAAATTACAAAACATTTTATACTGCTTATCCCAGAAATAGTGGATTTTCCCCAAGTCCAATTTAATAATGGGCTATGGACTTTTCCTTTATGAAGCTGTCCAAAACTTTTTTAAATTCTGCTAAGCTAACCGCCTTTACCACATTCTCTGGCAACAAATTCCAGAGTTTAATTACACGTTGAGTGAAGAAAACGTTTCTCCAATTCGTTTTAAATTTGCTAATTTGTAGCTTCATCGCATGTCCCCAAGTCCTAGTATTTTTGGAAAACGTAAACAGACGCTTCACGTCTACCCATTCCACTCCACTCATTATTTTATAGCCCTCTATCATATCTCCCCTCAGTCGCCTTTTCTCCAAGCTGAAGAGCCCTAGCCGCTTTAGCCTTTCCTCATAAGGAAGTCATTCCATCCCATTTATCATTTCCGTTGCCCTTCTCTCTACCTTTTCTAATTCCACTATATCTTTTTTGAGATGCGGCAACCAGAATTGAACACAATATTTGAAGTGCAGTCGTACCATGGAGTGATACAAAGGTATTGTAATGGCCTCATTTTTGTTTTCCATTCCTTTCCTAATAATACCTAACATTCTATTTGCTTTCTTAGCTGCAGCAGCACACTGAGCAGAAGGTTTCAATGTATCATCAAAGATGACACCTACATCCCTCTCTTGGTCAGTGACTCCTAACGTGGAACCTTTCATGACGTAGCTATAATTCGGGTTCCTCTTTCCCACATGCATCACTTTGCACTTGTTCACATTAAATGTCATCTGCCATTTAGATGCCCAGTCTTGTAAGGTCCTCTTGTAATTTTTCACAATCCTCCCGCAATTTAATGACTTTGAATAACTTCGTGTTGTCAGCAAATTTAATTACCTCACTCTGTAGGTCATTTATAAATATGTTAAAAAGCAGCGGTCCCAGCACAGACCCCTGGGGAACCCCACTAACTATGCTTCTCCATTGAGAATACTGACCATTTAACCCTACTCTTTGTTTTCTATCTTTTAACCAGTTTTTAATCCACAATAGGACACTACCTTCTATGACTCTCCAATTTCTTCTGGAGTCTTTCATGAGGTACTTTCTCAAACGCCTTCTGAAAATCCAGATGCTCAATATCAACTGGCTCACCTTTATCCACATGTTTGTTCACCCCTTCAAAGAAATGTAATAGATTGGTGAGGCAAGATTTCCCTTCACTAAATCCATGTTGGCTTTGTTTTATTAATCCATGCTTTTGAATATGGTCTGTAATTTTGTTCTTTATAATAGTCTCTACCATTTTGCCCGGCACCGACTGCATGAACAAGGTTTCAGAGCAAAGCCGATGGTGGCTTCTGTATCATCTGAAGAACTGGAAGCTTAGCACTGTGAAGAAAATTTGTTGGCATGTGTGCAAAATTCTGACACTTTCAGGCTTATTTTCGAAAGAGAAGGGCGCCCATCTTCTGACACAAATCGGGAGATGTGCGTCCTTCTCTCAGGGTCGCCCAGATCGGCATATTTGAAAGCCGATTTTGGGCGTCTTCAACTACTTCCCGTTGCGGGGATGACCAAAGTTCACGGGGGCGTATTGGCACCGTAGCGAAGGCAGGGCTGGGGTGTGATTAAGAGATGGGCGTCCTCGGCCAATAATGGAAAAAAGAAGGGCATCCCTGACGAGCACTTGGCCGACTTTACTTGGTCCATTTTTTCATGCGACCAAGCCGTGAAAAGGTGCCCGAACTGACCAGATGACCTCCGGAGGGAATCGGGGATGTCTCCCCTTAGTCCCCCAGTGGTCACCATCCCCCTCCCACCCTAAAAAAAAACTTAAAATTTTTTTTTTTGCTAGCCTCTATGCCAGCTTTAAATGTCATACCATCTCCATGACAGTAGTATGCAGGTCCTTGGAGCAGTTTTAGTGGGTGAAGTGCACTTCAGATAGGCGGACCCAGGCCCATCCCCCCCACCTGTTTCACTTGTGGTGGTAAATGTGAGCCCTCCAAAACCCACCCGAAACCCACTGTACCCGTATGTAGGGGCCCCCCTTCACCCCTTAGGGCTATGGTAGTGGTATACAGTTGTGGGGAGTGGGTTTTGGGGGGGGGGGGGCTCAGCACCCAAAGTAAGGGATCTATGCACCTGGGAGCAGTTTGTGAAGTCCACCCTAGTGTGTCCTGGCATGTCATGGGGACCAGCACACTACGAATTCTGGCTTCTCCCACGACCAAAGAGCTTGGATTTGTTCGTTTTTGAGATGGGCGTCCTCAGTTTCCATTATGGCTGAAAACTGGGGACAACCATCTCTAAGGTTGACCTAAATGTTGAGATTTGGGCGTCCCTGACCGTATTATCGAAACGAAAGATGGACGCCCATCTTGTTTCGATAATACAGGTTTCCGCACCCTTCGCGGGGCCGTCCTGTGAGGACACCCTCATGAAAACTTGGGCGTCCCGTTCGATTATGCCCCTCATTGTTAACTATATCATTTGAATGACGTTATTTTACTGTGTTTTAGCTAAACATTTTTAACATGCAAAAATTGCTAGGTAATGCTAAAATGTCAGTGACATCAACATAGCATAAGATAATTAGACTTACAGTTACATAGAGCCTCATTTTCGAAAGAGAAAAACGTCCAAGAGATGTCATAAAGCACCATTCAGTCACCAAGTCCCAGTCATCTTCTGATCTGTTCCCCTTCTACCATCATCCCATCCATCTTCTTATTTGCCCCCTTCTTCCTAGTTACATCCATTTTCTGCTTTCCAATGTTCTTATCTGTCATGTCCAGCACCCTACCCTCTGTGTCCCTGTCCCTGTTTCCCTCATGATCAGTATCTGTCCTCTGTGTCACCATCCCTCCCCCTGTCCAGTTTCTCCTCTCTTTCTCTCCTCCCTTTTTTTCTGTAACCCTCCCCCACCAGCCAGTACTTCTTCTCTCTTCCCTGACCCCTCCATGATAAAGCATCACTTTCTATTTTTTGTTCTCTCTCTCTCTCTCTCTGGCTGCAGCATCTTTCCTACTCTCCCCCCCCCCAACCCATCCCATCTTCCTCTTTTCCCTCTGGTCAACCCTCCCATTCCAGCATCTCTCTCTCTTTCTCCCCATGGGTCCAGCTTCTCTTCCCTATTTCCTTATTCGATCTCTCTTTCATGTTCCTCTTTCCCCTCCCTGTAGTGTGGCGACATCTTTCTCCCTACCCCCTATGCAATATGGCGTCTCTTTTACCTTCCCTCCCCCCTCTCCTGCCATCCGCAGTGCAGCATCTCTCTCTCCCTCCCTCCACTCACCGTGGGGTCTACTATCTCTCCCTTCCCGGTCCCTCCAAATAGATTTTTAAAGAAAATGGTGCCTATGTAGCATAGATGTCACTATGGGGTAGCAAACGCCACCCCAGAAAAACAGCTTGTCACTCATCATTACCTGTCTAGCATCGCCCCTCTCCCCCATGGGGTCCGCTATCCCAGTCCCCCTGCACATCCTGCCTTCAGCTGGCCCTGGAACTCTTCTCTCTGCTACAGCTTTCTGTTCCTGCATAGGATGGATGGTCCATTTGGGGAAGCAACCACTCACTTTGTGCCTCCTAGCTACGCCTCTGGCAGATAGTGCTTGGGAGGGGGAGATTGGCAGTGATTCTATGCTTACAGGTTTATTTAACATTTGATATCCCACTCATTAAAAAAAAAAGTTTGTAAGTGGCTTACATTTTAAATGGCAAAAGGGAGAAAAAAGTTATAATATAATTTCTATTAGAAAAAAAGAGAAAATAAAGGTAATCCTGCAAACTGGGATAATACTCTGTTTTCAGTATCTGCTGAGAAGAGAAATGTAATGGTTAATCAAAAGCATCATTAAAAAGGTATGTTTTGAAGCCTTCCTTGCACCTTTTCAGAGATTGTTCAAGACGCAAAGAGGAGGGAAAGGCATTCCAGAGTGTAGGTCCAACTACACTGAAAATGGTATTCCACACATGTTGCGAACAGATGTGATGGAAAGTTGGAATTACTAACTTACTTGAATATGTTGATTTGAGAACATGAGTAGGTTGATGTGGGCTAAGTAAACGTGAAAGAAAAGTTGGCTGCATAGTTTGATGAATTTTGTAAACCAGAAATAATATGTTGAGTGTAATTCTGTGTGAGGCAGGCAGCCAGTGAGCATTTCTAAGAAGAGGAGTATTGTGCTCAAATTTACTAGAATTGTTAATTAGCCTAACTTATTCAAGTTAAAGCCACTTGAGACAATACCCTGAAAATCTGTGACTGGCCCCACTCTTTGGCGTTTATCTGGATAGAGGATGCTGCTACTTGGATAGACGCTTTTATATATTGGGCTGATTGTTTTAAACTTGACTCCTCACTCTATAAACTTGGAAACACTTTTTTTTGTGCTTAGCATGCAAACTTGCATGCACAGGTTGTAGCCTAGTGCCAGTTACATGTATAACTTAATTGATAAATTTGGTACAAATTGGCACCGATTACCATTAATCAGCTATAATTGAAGTTAATTGCTGCTAATTGGCACTGATCTGCAGTTATGTGCATAATTGCACATAGTTGTAATTCTGTAACCTTAGCATGTAAATCCTTTAGCGTGTAATGCCAAGCGGATGTGGGAGGGGCATGGTTGGGTCAGAGGGTATGCCCAGATCCACTAACCCCCAAATTCTAAATATGGCACCTTAATTTCTGCTCGGAAATCAAAGTGTATTCTACAGCAATGCATGTAACTTAGGGGCCCTTTAACAAAGGCACATCAAAACGTGGCCTGTGGTAGTGTGTCTTTTGACGCACGCTGGATCATTTCTCCACCACATCTGGAAAAAAGAGGGGCTTTTTTTTGGGCTGGGATATGAAAGTACGGCAAAATGAAAGCCAATGCTTATCTATTTATGGCCTGAGCCCTATGTGTCACCCATTGGCTTAGCTGTAAGGGTTCACATGTTACCCGCGTGGTAACCGTCCAGCGTGCACCAACTGCTGATTACTTCTGGGAATGCCCCTGCGGTAGAAAATAGAAAATTATTTTCTACTGCGTGTTTTTGATGTACGCCAAACTTAGAATTACTGCCAGGCAAACGCGCTAGCCTGGCGGTAATACTGATTTGGTGCGCACTCCATGTGCGTTTATAAAAGGGCTCCGTAATTGGTTAACTAGCTAATTAGCACTGCCAATTGGATGTTAAGCACATATCAGCAGTAATTGGCATTAAGATTTAGGCGTACAGCTCATTAAGCGTATTCTGTAACGTGTGTAAGTTTCAAGTTGCATAGTTGAAAAGAGGGCATGGTTATGGGTGTGGAATGGGTGGGTTGTGGTCGTTTTGAAAATCTATTCGCATTATTATAGCATACATCCGTTCTGCACCTAATTCAGGCATCGGAATTTACGCCAAATAAAACATGGCTTAAATGGCTGTGACTGCATTTGGTTGCTTGGAGAAGCTCTTGGCGTATTCTATGTACCGTGTGGATTTTTCAGGCACCATATATACAGTGGGGGAAATAAGTATTTGATCCCTTGCTGATTTTGTAAGTTTGCCCACTGACAAAGACATGAGCAGCCCATAATTGAAGGGTAGGTTATTGGTAACAGTGAGAGATAGCACATCACAAATTAAATCCGGAAAATCACATTGTGGAAAGTATATGAATTTATTTGCATTCTGCAGAGGGAAATAAGTATTTGATCCCCCACCAACCAGTAAGAGATCTGGCCCCTACAGACCAGGTAGATGCTCCAAATCAACTCGTTACCTGCATGACAGACAGCTGTCGGCAATGGTCACCTGTATGAAAGACACCTGTCCACAGACTCAGTGAATCAGTCAGACTCTAACCTCTACAAAATGGCCAAGAGCAAGGAGCTGTCTAAGGATGTCAGGGACAAGATCATACACCTGCACAAGGCTGGAATGGGCTACAAAACCATCAGTAAGACGCTGGGCGAGAAGGAGACAACTGTTGGTGCCATAGTAAGAAAATGGAAGAAGTACAAAATGACTGTCAATCGACAAAGATCTGGGGCTCCACGCAAAATCTCACCTCGTGGGGTATCCTTGATCATGAGGAAGGTTAGAAATCAGCCTACAACTACAAGGGGGGAACTTGTCAATGATCTCAAGGCAGCTGGGACCACTGTCACCACGAAAACCATTGGTAACACATTACGACATAACGGATTGCAATCCTGCAGTGCCCGCAAGGTCCCCCTGCTCCGGAAGGCACATGTGACGGCCCGTCTGAAGTTTGCCAGTGAACACCTGGATGATGCCGAGAGTGATTGGGAGAAGGTGCTGTGGTCAGATGAGACAAAAATTGAGCTCTTTGGCATGAACTCAACTCGCCGTGTTTGGAGGAAGAGAAATGCTGCCTATGACCCAAAGAACACCGTCCCCACTGTCAAGCATGGAGGTGGAAATGTTATGTTTTGGGGGTGTTTCTCTGCTAAGGGCACAGGACTACTTCACCGCATCAATGGGAGAATGGATGGGGCCATGTACCGTACAATTCTGAGTGACAACCTCCTTCCCTCCGCCAGGGCCTTAAAAATGGGTCGTGGCTGGGTCTTCCAGCACGACAATGACCCAAAACATACAGCCAAGGCAACAAAGGAGTGGCTCAGGAAGAAGCACATTAGGGTCATGGAGTGGCCTAGCCAGTCACCAGACCTTAATCCCATTGAAAACTTATGGAGGGAGCTGAAGCTGCGAGTTGCCAAGCGACAGCCCAGAACTCTTAATGATTTAGAGATGATCTGCAAAGAGGAGTGGACCAAAATTCCTCCTGACATGTGTGCAAACCTCATCATCAACTACAGAAGACGTCTGACCGCTGTGCTTGCCAACAAGGGTTTTGCCACCAAGTATTAGGTCTTGTTTGCCAGAGGGATTAAATACTTATTTCCCTCTGCAGAATGCAAATAAATTCATATACTTTCCACAATGTGATTTTCCGGATTTAATTTGTGATGTGCTATCTCTCACTGTTACCAATAACCTACCCTTCAATTATGGGCTGCTCATGTCTTTGTCAGTGGGCAAACTTACAAAATCAGCAAGGGATCAAATACTTATTTCCCCCACTGTATATAATCTAGCCCTAAGCTTATAAAATACTTACAGTTAGGCGCTCAACTGCAGCATTGAGTTGTGGACATTGTGTAAGTGCTAGTGCCGAAATACTGGCATATAAATGCCGATTTATGCTAGTATTCTATACGGCATTCATGCTTGGTGTGTAGCATCCCAGCACCTAACTATAGGTGACCTGCTCTGAATCATCCTCTCAATGGTTGCAAATGAGAAGGGTTAATAAGACTCTAACAGCAGTTAGGTATAGCACAGTACTGCCTATCTGCTGCAAAATGCATATTTGTATTGATAGGGAGTGAGCCATCGAATTCTCACGGTCTACTTATCAGGTTCCTCTGCCTTAGCATGAAAACGGGTTGAATTAGCATCATTTGAACTCAGGAAAGGTGGCACTCCTTTTCAAGGCTTCAACTGAAGCTGCTCTCTTTTCATACATGAATCATATACCCAGGATCTAGGTGTCATCGTTAATAATACGTTGAAACTATCTGCTCAGTGTGCAGCGGCAGCTAAGAAAGCAAACAGAATGTTGGGAATTATTAGGAAAGAAATGGAAAACAAAACTGAGAATGTTATAATGCCTTTGCATCTCTCCGTGGTTCGATCGCACCTTGAATACTGTGTGCAGTTCTGGTCACCGCATCTCAAAATAGATATAGCAGAATTAGAAAAGATACAGAGAAGGATGAAGCAAATGATAAAGGGGATGGGATGACTTCCCTATGAGGAAAGGCTAAAGAGACTAGGGCTCTTTAGGTTGGAAAATAGACAGCTGAGGGGAGATATGATAGAGGTCTATAAAATACTGAAGTGGAACAGGTAGAGGTGAATTATTTGTTTACTCTTTCCAAAAATACTAGGACTAGGGGGCCACTTAATGAAGCCATTGAGTAGTAAATTTAAAACAAACTGGATGAAATATTTCTTCACTGATTGTGTACCGTATTACGCAAATATATGCCTATTCAAGTAAAAGCCACATTAACAGTTTCCCCCCGAAAAAGGGGGAAAAACTGTTAGCTCCAGTATAAGCCTGGGGGGGGGGGGGGGACACACATATTGTTGGGGAACACTTTGTGAGGACAACATCCCCCTCCACCTTCACCCACTTTTCTCTCATGCCCCCTTCCTCAGCCTCTCCCCCTCTTTCTTTCATGTCGCCCTCCCCAGACTCTCCCCCGCTTTCACTCATGCCTCCTTCCCCAGCCTTCACCCAGTTTCTGTCCCCCTCCCCACTCATCTCTACAGCAGATTATTTTCTTCGTCCTTGGTGCAGTATCAACGTCCTTGTCTTCCCCTGCACGGCCGGGCTCTGCAGATACTTGAGTTGCCTGGTGCAGGGAGTTGAGGAAGTCTTGCGGTTTCAAGTCCCGCATGGCACGGCTTAAGTATCTGCAGAGTCTGGCCATTCAGGGGAAGATAAGGACTTTGTTGCTATACCAAAGAAGGAGAAAAAAAAATCTGCTGTAGAGGTAAACGTGGTAGAAGGGATAGGCCTGCGTTTACATGCTGACTTGACTATAATCCAAGACCCCAATTTTTAGACTTTTTTGGAGGCCTAAAAATCTCAGGTGGAATTCATTGCCAGAGAATATGGTAAAAGCAGTTATCTTAGCAGGGTTTTAAAAAGGTTTGGATAATTTCCTGAAAGAAAAGTCTATAAGCCATTATTAAGATGGACTTGGGAAAATCCACTGCTTATTTCTAGGATAGGGAAAAACCAGAGAGAAGAAACTATTATCTGCAGAGAATATCAAACAGTCCACAAAGAGCAGATAACATTTCTTCTAGTGTTGAACAAACTTTAATCCACTCAGTCTTGAACATACATTGCCTGACGTGGCCACATTTTGCCTTCCTAGAGGCTGCGTCAGGGGCTTAAACTAGTAGGGTTCCATAGGACACATACACCTAATAGTGGTTAATCCAAGATGGACAAAATCAGTGGTAAAAAGGTACTAATAAGAGCACTGCTGCAGAGAGAGTTGTGTATGTGCCCTATGGGACCCTAATAGTTTAAGCTCCTGACGCAGCCTCTAGAAAGACAAAATGTGGCCATGTTGGGTTATGTATCCTTGTGGACTGCTTTTTATTTCTAGGATAAGCAGCGTAAAATCTGTTTTTCCCTTCTTGGATCTTGTGAGGTACTTGTGACGTGGTTTGGTCACTATTGGAAACAGAATGCTGGGCTTGATTGACCTTCGGTCTGTACCAGTATGGCAATATAGAAAAAAAAAAAATATATATATATATATATATATATTTATTTATTAAGTTTATAGTTGTTTTCTTGATGTATAATCTTGAATAGAAAATTTCCAACACTATAAGAAAAATTAAAGTAGGAAAAATAACAATTATGGTAAGCAAAACAGCATCCTGTAACATACGGAAATTACAGACCACACTGAGAAGGATCCAAAGAATACAAGCTAACAGGTAATATTCCGCTGTAATAATCACTGACCTCAACCAGAAAAAAAAAGGAATAACTTCTCCATTAGCTCACACATTAATTGTGATTGCTCCTACACCAGATTTCGTACTCTGATTGAATTTTTTGGAATTGAGAAGGATAATAAAACAAAAACATAAGAGGTCTCACACAGCTGAGTCTTGCATTTCCAGGGGAACCTAAGTAAAACATTTTTGCTGCTAAGGCAAGGGTCTCCCGCGTCAAAGCTTCAAAGAAACTGCTTCCTACGCTCCTGGGTTTTCTTACACATATCAGGGAAAATTCTAATCTTATAACCAAGAAAATCCACATTTTGAAAACAAAAATGCAAGCGTAGAACTGAGACCTTGTCTTGTGCAAAAAGAAAAAAAATGACACAGCAAAGTTGCAGTCCCAGTTACAAAATCTCCAGAAGTTTCCAACAGGCCTGAAACATCAAGCATGGAAACCACAGTTTGCTTAGACCTCCCTTGATCTTTCCCAGCAGGCAAAATATAATATATATATTGTTCAATGGGGGCATAGTATTTCTGGATCAGGAGGTAAAAGGTATAAAAAATACACAATCTTCTCTGCTGATAGACAAAATGGTATGCATTGGAGATTAGAACTTATGGAAAACAGGGCAAGGGCTTTAAACTTGCAAATATTAAATTTTCCTCATGTCTTTTTGAAACAGGTGGGAAATCAGGAGACGAAAGGCAAATTTTGGTTCCAAACAAGGCAACTTTATTGCTAGCAAGTGAACAGCACCGAGTAGCCTCGGGACACTGTGTGTCATAAATCATCTGACGCTTACATTTATACTTCCCTACTGGGCCTGCGCATTTGGCCCCTTACACGTCATACTTGTCATGCGCAGTAAACATTTGTAGTTCTTACAGTACAAAATTGTAGTCCCAGTACGTACACACGTCATAACACTGAAATGATACTGGCAAGAAAAACGAAACTTAGCAGCTTATTCTGTACACACACAATGCTCCTTTCTAGCACAGGAGATAAGGTGCGGCTCAGGAATGCAGGGGGGTGTCAGCACCCTCCAAGGTCGCCTATTCAGATGGCGTTGCTACGTGCAAGCTGGTCTTGTATAGGCCTTGCAAACTACTGTTACAAGCTATATATCTAATAGCCCTGCATTCTGTCTGTACATTAGTAAACAGCAAACTTGTCTTGTTAGTAAACAGTAAAACTGGATAAGGCACAAATGTCCAGTGCAGTAATAAGGTGTGGCCAAATAGCCAAAAGCAGAGGTAGAGTGCATAAGTAAAAGTCCATCAGTAGGCACAAAACATGAGGTTGTCCTGTTGCTCAGTAGCATTCAGGTAGTACCGGCGTTCCACTCCTTCATTCCCCCCTTTTGATACTTGAACATCCATTCTGGTGGAGAGTATCACCTCCATGAACCCTGAAAAGGAAAGAAAGGACAAGGATAGTTAGCGAGGGAGGCAACAAGCGAGCCCTAAGCCCTTGCGCAGCCGTTGGTTGCTTCGCCGGGGTTGAGACGGAGGGCCCCTAGTGGAATCCCCCCCCCCTTTGTAGCCGGTCTTTTGCTTGCACAAGGGTGATGGCCCATTGAGTGACTCAGGGGGTTCAAAGTGCATATCAGCCACAAGGTGCTTCATCGTCAGCTTCATCAGACTGGGGAATGGGGGAGTACATCTGGAGAGCCATAAGTTGGGCAGCAGCACGGCGGTCAGCGATGCTTTCCATGGTGGAGCGGAGACACCTGAAAACTAAGGGGAGAGACAAAGGTATTATTAGGCAAGACAGCAAGAACAGGCCACCCATGACGAGGAGGCCTTGCAGGCTCCCGGAGGTTGGGAGCCAGCTGGTGAGGGAGGAAGTCCAATCCCAGGCACTGTTCCAGGTCTGGACGGGGACGTGGGCTAGTTTGACCATCCGGTCAGTTATCTCCCTGATGACATGGCTCTGGTCATCAATCTGTAAGCAGCAATTACTGAGGTTAAACTTGCCACACACCCCGCCCTCCTGGGCTAAGAGGTAGTCAAGAGCCAAGCGATTTTGGTAGACGGCGGTAATGAGCTTAGTGTTCTGTCGAGCTAGGATATTGAGGGCCAGGGCAGAATCGTTAGTGAGGATTTCGAGTACGGCCTGTAGGCGAATAATGCGATTCAGCATGTAGATAGGGGTGCGGTACCCGTATGTACCATCTTCAGCCCATGTGGCCGGTCCATAGTAGTGAATGATACGTTCAGGCGGCCACTCGTTGTCCTTCCAGTCTCCAATCTGTACTTTGGGCTTGATGATTGGGAAAGACCGTTTTCGTCGGGTAGGGTTATCAGGCCCCTTTTCCACGTATAGGGGGATTCCCAAAGTTTCGCCGACTTGTATGGGCAGAAGGAAAAAACTAGGTCGGACCGTGCCCAAGAGGCAGGTACCGTACCAGCGGGTCGGGAGTTGTTCATAGGCCCTGCGTCCTCAGATATAGTAGTAGCCCGCCGGGGCTACCCACTTGAGGGAGGCGTTCCCTCCGTATGTCCATGTCGTGTTCAAGGTGGGTTCTGTCCAGATAGGCTCCGGGGCGGGCAGGTTGTCCGTTTGCCACCAGGTCGTCCGGCTGCCATTATACTGAAGAACCCCCGTACAAGCAGAGTCTCCCACTGGTACAGAGTAACGCTTCGATGGCGCTCGACTAGCGCAGAGGGTACCTATGATATTTGTTCTCAGGGCCCATTCGTATGGCTTCGGCCGTTGGGGAAAGGTAATGTTAGTGGTGTTGAGTGCATCCCATGTGTGTTGTCGAATCTCTCTCGCTTCCCAGGGCCATTGTTCACCCATGTCGGTGCCTCCACAGACGAAACAGTTGGCAATTCCGAGGGAGAGGGCGATGTTTTCAGCCAAATTGAGGAACATATTTCGGGCTTCTGGGGAAATGGGGAATTTAGTTTCGGTCTGCTCAGCACGAGCAATTTCATCAAATACGTCTTGGTAGCCGACAACAGTAGTCTGGTAGTGCGTAGGAGGCTTCGTTTCGAGACTCTGATATATGGTAATATATGTCAACGGATCCATTCCTCCGCCGTCAATGCCGAGGCCCCACGTTCCTCTCCAGGGCATGTCGTGTCCTCGGATGGGCCAGTCTAGGGACACATAGTTACCAGAACCTCGACGAAATTCGCCCAGGCCGGCGCATCCGGCATATCCTCCTCCCGTATAAGCACATACTCGGTCCCAGCCCGAGGCTCGAGTGTCGCCGGCGCATGGGAGCCACACCCACGGGGAGCAGCATCTCATGTCTGGACTGAAGGGGCAGACATACTTGTGGTCCTTAACGTATGCCTCTCGCCAACTCTGGCTACCACACTTGCGAGACCAAGGGTGCTTGTCCATGGCGGCACAGACGTCGAAGGTGAGGGTTGCTACAGTTTGGATGCCACCGACAAGGATACGAGTAGAATTAATGTAATACAGAATGCCATCTCCCTCGACTCCCGGAGGTCCGGCCACATACGCAGGGAGTCCTACGCTGAGGGTGACATTGTAGTATCTTGGTTTGGTAGGGCTGTGGCAGATAGTGAGATTTCCTTGGAGGCATCTGTGGAACTGTTGGAGGCCATTCGGAGTGATGAGGGCACAAGTCGGGAGAAACTGGCAATCGCCTTCCGGGGGCTGCGTCTGGTGAATGAGGGTAGTGACTAGGTGATATCCTCCCTCTATACGGTGGCGCACGAGGCGCAAACATTCAGTACAGTTCTGGCTCAAGGGGTAATAGCTCGGGACTGAGCAAAGGAGGAGTAGTAGGCTCAGCATCATATATGCGGTGGAAGGTATCCGAGCCTTTGCAGCAAGAAGATGATAAGGCCCACGATTATGGCTGCGATAAAGAGAGAGCCAAAAACGCAGTGGGTCCAGAAACTGAGTTCCTGTTGCTGGGCAGGCATGAATCTGGTGGTCACGTCTTTCTTAGAGTCAGCCGTAATGGAGCGTCAGGATGTTGGTGCGCAGTCCAACGCTTCAGGGAGCTGCTAGTGGGAGCAGCAGGCTTCAATCGGGTCCAATGTATCCACACTGGGCTTCCTGCAATTTTAACAGCGGTGGAGGTCGTTAGGAGAACAAGGGAGGGCCCCTTCCATTTTGGCTTTAGGCAGTCAGATTCATCCCACTCTTTTACCCAGACCTCGTCTCCCACCCTGAACCTGTGCGTAGGATTGGTGAGGACCAAGGGAGCTACTCTTTCAGTGTACTGCTGGATGTCTTGCACTACCTGGTGTAAGGCTCTCATCTGTTTCACTAAGGAACTCTCACCCTGTATCTGCAAGGAGTCGGGAAAGGAGGGTAGTGGTGGTGGCCTAGCATACATCATCTCGTAGGGAGTAAGGCCGGTAGCCTTGGGGGTACACCTAAGATGCAGCAAGGCCAGTGGAAGCAGGTCGGGCCATTTGGCTTTTGCTTCTTGGCATAGCTTGGCTAGCTGGTTCTTCAGGGATCGGTTAGCCCTCTCCACTACTCCACTGCTTTGGGGTCTCCAGGCACAATGCAACTTCCAGTCGAGACCCAGCCTTGTACTGAGTTGTTGTGTTACTTCACTAGCGAAGGCGGGGCCGTTGTCAGAGTTTATTTGCTTGGGGAGGCCGTATCTGGGTAGGATTTGATGAAGCAGTAGGGAGGTAACTTCTTTAGCCATTTCCGTTCTAGTAGGCTGGGCTTCAATCCATCCGGTGTAGGTACACACGGCGACGAGGATAGCTTTGTAGCCGCGCGCCGGGGGCATGTGTGTGAAGTCAATCTGGCACACGTGGAAAGGGCTGGTGCCTCGGAGAACATGTCCTGGCATAGGGCCGGGCCCCGTTCGAGGGTTGTTCCGGGCACAAGTCGCGCATCGGCTGGAAGCGTTTTTGGTCCACAGGGATAGTTTGTTGATGTAGTAGGTCTTCTCAAGTAAGCGCCCCAGGGCGTCCCTTCCCAGGTGGGTGCGGTCGTGAGCCTCCTTGGCCACCGTCCAGGCCAAGGCTTCGGGTATCCATATGCGCCCATCCTGTAGTATCCACCAGCCATTGCGTGACTGTAGACCCTCTTGTTGGGCCCATTCCGTTTCTTGGGGGGTGTAAATAGGGGTCTCCGTAGGGAGCTGGACGACGAGTACGGGGTCAGGAGGGTGAGAGGAGTAGGGGAGCTGACTTGCCCTTTTTGCAGCGTCGTCTGCCCGCTGATTTCCCCGGGCGATAGGGTCCGTTCTTCCCGTGTGGGCCCTGCAGTGCATCACAGCCACCTTCTTCGGCTTCCATACCGATTCGAGTAATTGGCAGATCTCAGCGGCATTTGCAAGTCCTTTCCCTTCTGCTGTCAAAAATCCCCTCTCCTTGTACAAGGCTCCGTGCACCTGGAGGGTGAGGAAAGCGTATTTGGAGTCGGTGTAAATGTTAACAACTTTTCCTTCAGCCCACAGGAGGGCTCTGGTGAGGGCGATTAGCTCCGCTTTCTGGGCTGATGTTCCGGGTGTCAGAGCCATAGCCTCGATCACATGGTCCTCAGATACCACCGCATAGCCAGCTCTTCGAATTCCCTCTATCACCTGGCTGCTTCCATCGGTAAAAAGGGTGATACCCCCTTGCCAGGGTTGATCCTTCAGGTCAGGTCTGCTCGAGTGCACAGTGGCCATTACCTCTTCACAGTCGTGGAGTGGTGGTTCAGGGGCCGGAAGGAGGGTGGCAGGATTGAGGTTGGTCGTGTCCAGGATCCGCACCTCCGGATTTTCGCACAGGAGGGCTTGGTATTTGACCAATCGGGAGTTGGTCATCCATCTGGGTCCGTGGCTCTCGAGTAGGCCGCGGATGGTGTGGGGTGTGGTCACAAAAAGTGTTTGGCCAAACGTGAGTTTATTGGCCTCGTGTATCAGCAGACAGGCCGCCGCAACGCTTCGGAGACAGCCCGGCCATCCTCGTGCCACGTTGTCCATTCCCTTGGAGAGATATGCTACAGGGCGTTGCCAGGTGCCGACCAGTTGGGTGAGGACTCCAAGTGCCAATCCCTCCTTTTCGTCGATGAACAAGTGGAACGGCTTAGTCACATCTGGCAGTCCGAGCGCTGGTGGGGCCGCAAGGGCATCCTTAAGGTCCTGAAGGGCTTTCAGTTCGCTTTTCTCCCACCGGAGATCTTGGCCCTCGAGTTCAGGTCCTTTCAGTTTGGCGTACAAACTGTGGGTCAGGATGGCAAAATTAATAATCCAAATGCGGCAATATCCAGCGGCTCCGAGGAGTGCCCGTAGTTCCTTCTTATTTGCAGGAGTGGGTTGGTTGCGGATGGCTTGGGTTCGGGGGATACCGAGCCTTCGGGTTCCTTCTCGGAGGCGAAACCCCAGATACTCGACTTCGATCTCGCATATCTGCGCCTTCTTGCGACTGGCCCGGTACCCCTGGGCTTCCAGGGTCTTCAAGAGGTAGAGTGTAGCTTCAGCACATTCGGTGTACGTTTCACGGGCCACCAACAGGTCATCCACGTATTGGACGACCGGCCCATACTCGTCCTGATACGTCTTCAGGTCCTGGGCGAGTTGGTCGCCGAAGAGGGTAGGCGAGTTCTTGAACCCCTGGGGAAGACGGGTCCATGTATATTGCTGCTTGGTTCCCGTCTGCAAGTCTTCCCACGTGAAGGCAAACAACTTCTGGCTGTCGACAGCAAGAGGGATGGAAAAGAAGGCGTCCTTCAAATCAATGACACTGTACCACTTGGTCTGAGATGGCACTTGGGCTAGGATGGAGTATGGATTTGGTACGAGGGCAACTATGTCGGCTACCTGGTTGTTGACTTTCCTCAGGTCCTGGACGGGTCTGTACTCGGATGTTCCTGGTTTCTTAACGGGCAACAATGGGGTGTTCCATGCGGATCTGATTGGTTTAAGGACTCCCTGTTGAAGGAGTTTCTGTAGATGTGTATGCATACTATGCCGGGCTGCATAGGGGATGTGGTATTGTCCTTGGTTGACAACTTGAGCATTTGGTTTGAGCTCAATCCAGATGGGGATAGCGTTAACGGCCAGTCCGCCGGGGTTCAATTCTGCCCATACATCAGGCACTTCATCCATTATGGCTCGCCTCTGCTGGGCGAAAGGGGTGTTCTGGTCGTAACGGCAGTCGCCGGGTCCTACAGTTGGGGGAACGTGTAGTCTCCATTCTTCTCTTACTGGACAGATAAGTGTCACTGGCCGATCTTCAAAGCGAGCTTCCACTTCACCCGTAGTCTTGAACTTCAAGGTGGCCTGGAGCTTACAGAGTAGGTCTCGACCAATCAAGGGGACCGGGCATCCAGGGATGTGTATGAACTGATGGGACACCATCGTCCCTCCGATCTGGACTTGGCGCTCTTTGAGGAGGGGGGCCGCAAGGGATTTCCCGGAGGCTCCCACAATTGGTATAGTTTCTTTCGTGGCTGGGGCTATGGCAGTGGTGATAACAGATCGCTGGGCCCCCGTGTCTAGTAGGGCCTTCATAGATTCTGTCCCCACCCGAATTTCCACCAGAGGGTCAGTGGGGACTCTGCCCTCCCGGTTTCTTCATGCTGTGCTGTCTCGGGTAGCGTCCACAGCCATCTGCCATTCCCTCCGGTCATCCCGTCCTCTCTCTCTTCGGCCCCTTCCCCGGCCTCGCCTAGGGGCCCCCGTGCGGTCGCCGGTCTCCTCCTCTCTCTGCCGGTCCCATGATTCCTCTTCTCTCGGGTTGTCCCGTATCTCCTCTGGACAATCAGCCCACCAGTGTCCTTCTTGTCGGCAATTTGCACACTGGTTACGCCCTATGGGGGACCGCGTTCCGCTTGTTCTCCTGCCCCTCCCCTTTGGTCTAGACCTCATTCGTTCTTCCAACACCGTAGCCAATACATCTGCCTTCTCCCGCATCCGTCTGGTCGATTCCTTCCGGGCCTCCACCTTCTCCTCCTGGTCGCGATATCCGAACACGCGATCAGCTATAGCTTTCAGTTGGCTTAGGCTCATCCCTTCGAACCCCTCCGTTCTCTGTAGCTTTCTTCGTATATCCGGTGCTGACTGGCTAACAAAACTCATAACCACGGTTGGGAGGTTCTTAGGGTCCTCGGGATTTATCGGGCTGTGCCTCCTAAATGCTTCCATAAGTCGTTCAAGGAAGTCCCCTGGACTCTCGTCCTTTTGTTGGACTACACTGTGGATTTTTCCCATGTTGGTAACCTTCTGCTTCCCCTTCTTTAAGGCGGCCAGGTACGCCTGTTGGTATCGGCGGATAAAGGTTTGGCCTTCGGCGGTTCGGTAATCCCACGTGGGGGCAGCGATGGGTGCCTCCGTTTCTAGTAGGTTCTGTAAATTGGCATGGGCCGGATTCGCATCCCGGATGGCTTGCTCCATATTTTGTTGTAAAAGGCGGCGTTCTTCAGAGGTCAGGATGTGGGCGCTCAACTGCCTAAGGTCGGCCCAAGTTGGATTGTAGCTGTATATAATGCCTTCCACCAGCTCTATCAGCTGCTCGGGTTTCTGGTCGTAGGACGGCCCATGGAATTTCCAGTTATACAAATCGGCACTTGAGAAGGGAACGTGACTATAGACTGTTGATTCGATGGGCTGGCCCCCCCCCTCTGCCGGGTTAGGGGTATAGGTGGTGGACTGTCGGACTGGGAATAAGTGAGAGGTTCCCCCTTTTCGGCTGGACGGAAGGGCCTGTTGCGGACTCGATTGGGGGAACCGAGTAATGTTCTTCACAACCCGTGTACTCTTCCGTGTGGTTGCGAGGCCAGGTGACTCAGGTGAGGCTGGGCGGGACGTCTCCCCGGCATCCGACTCTGACCCGGAAGTCTCGGCGTCAGCGGGGCCTTCTGCTAGGCCCGTGAGGTCAGGGTACATAGGAGCATAGGGCGGCGGCGCAATGTCGTCTTCGTATGCCTCCGCCGTAGCAAGTATCGGGGCTTTTGGAGGCTTCTTCTCGGCCGAACCCTGAACTTTCCCTGCGGTTTTCTTCGGGGGTTTTTTCCTAGAAAGTGTGTTGGTAGTACTGGGCGTAGTTCCTGCCTTGACTCTGGTAGCAGGGGGCGTGGTCTCAGTGGCTTCAGTGCTAGGGGCGGTAGGCCGTATGGGGGCGGTCCCTGCGGCCTTCGGGACGGCAGCGGTTGCCGAGCTTTGGAGAGCGAAGGCATGGGTCGGCAGGGTTCTAAGTTTGGTTTTCCGGCCTTTTCTCTGCTTTACCAACATAAGGGCGGCCTTTTCTACCTTCCGTTGGGCCCAAGCCGGCGGATCCCGGACTACATCCAACCACGCTTCTATGTATGGAATGTCCTCGGGACAGCCGGGGTTTCCCTCAATTATAACAATATTCATGACCGCCGCCACTTTTTCATACTCGAATGACCCTTCCGGGGGCCATCCAGCAATTCCTAGCCCTGGCCACATAAATTGACATCTCTGTATCATCCCGGCCCTGCTACATTTATCTAGGTCGAACACTTCGCTAAAGTGTTCCGTCATTAAATCTAACGGTGAAGACCCACCCCCGCCCATCCTAACCTGAGTGCCAAAGGACAGGTGACGGACAAAGGGGGAAAGGGGAGGTGGAGGAGTAAGGGGTCTCGTTCCACCAGACACAGAAGGGTCAACACTCGGCCTGACCAGGACGCGGTCGCCCGGCCTGGAACTGCAAGCCCACTCACACACTTTCATACGCCACAAGAAACCCCCCGTTCGTTCGCCGCTCGGTTTCGTCGCCGGAGCCTAGTGAGTTTCGGGACCTAGTCGGATACCAATAGTCCGTATTAGTCACTGGCTAAAAGAGGGTGATCACGCCTCTTCTTCGGTCCTTACTGGGCCGGTCACTACGTAGAGTATACTCGCCTGTCCGCCGGGGTCGCAGGCCGCGCCGTCGTGCGCTTCTCCCTGAAATGGAAAAAGGTGCCTTGTCGGAACCACACAGCCCCCCTCTACAGTCAGGCGGAGTGGATCGGCCCTCCTCCGGGAGATGGACGCTGAAATCAGCGGTGGCCACTCACCACCTCCTCGGGTGGGAATCGATGACCCGATCCGACCGCAGTGGGGGAGGGGAAGAATATAATCCGATTCCCCTTTCTACTTCTGTCCCATCTGGGTCGCCAATGAAACAGGTGGGAAATCAGGAGACGAAAGGCAAATTTTGGTTCCAAACAAGGCAACTTTATTGCTAGCAAGTGAACAGCACCGAGTAGCCTCGGGACACTGTGTGTCATAAATCATCTGACGCTTACATTTATACTTCCCTACTGGGCCTGCGCATTTGGCCCCTTACACGTCATACTTGTCATGCGCAGTAAACATTTGTAGTTCTTACAGTACAAAATTGTAGTCCCAGTACGTACACACGTCATAACACTGAAATGATACTGGCAAGAAAAACGAAACTTAGCAGCTTATTCTGTACACACACAATGCTCCTTTCTAGCACAGGAGATAAGGTGCGGCTCAGGAATGCAGGGGGGTGTCAGCACCCTCCAAGGTCGCCTATTCAGATGGCGTTGCTACGTGCAAGCTGGTCTTGTATAGGCCTTGCAAACTACTGTTACAAGCTATATATCTAATAGCCCTGCATTCTGTCTGTACATTAGTAAACAGCAAACTTGTCTTGTTAGTAAACAGTAAAACTGGATAAGGCACAAATGTCCAGTGCAGTAATAAGGTGTGGCCAAATAGCCAAAAGCAGAGGTAGAGTGCATAAGTAAAAGTCCATCAGTAGGCACAAAACATGAGGTTGTCCTGTTGCTCAGTAGCATTCAGGTAGTACCGGCGTTCCACTCCTTCATTTTCAGTGGCTCCTAGAGAGGTTTTCCATAAGCACTTAAAGGATATCTTAAACAAATCCAAGGTAAATAGCATATTGCACATTTACTTCTGTCATGCTTGGATCACAAATGGCTAAACATTAAGGCTGCAAAACCTTAAAGTTTCAATGGGAAATTTACATATCAATAGGGGAACAAGTGTATAGGAGGATTTGATTGTCTTGGAAGAGTAGAGAGGGAAAGAAATAACAAAAAAAAAAGTAGCTGAGATGTGGAGAGGACTGGGTTTTATATCACAAAAAATATAGCAAGAATTGTAATTTGCCAATGATCCTGACAGAACAGCCATCCTTCTTCTATTGAGTGAATTCATTCAAAAAGGTGGTAAATAAATCTAAATAAATATAAATTACAAAGCTTGGTTAATTCTTTTTAGATCTTTACATTATCCATTTTAATTAAAGGTACTCGGTATGCTCACTGTAACTATCTCACCCACACAAGGGATCTATTTCCTTGGCTTCATAATGAGATTAATCTTGGCAGATATGCAGAATGCACCTAGCTGTAATTACATAGAAAATATGTGTAATATATATATATTTTTTGTTCTTATATTGTAAACTAGTAAAAAAGGCCCGTTTCTGCCTGAAATGAAATGGGCGCTAGCAAGGGTTCCCCCCTCCCTCCGTTGCTCTCTCCCTCTCTGTCCTCTGAGTCCCACGCCCTCCTTTCGTCCCCTCCGAGTTCGAGGCCATCCTCCCTCGCCTCTCCCACTCCCCTGTAACTCACCACTTTGTCGAACGACGACCACGATTGTGGCGGGGCCATTTGTGGAGGGGTGGTTGGAGGGTAGCTGGCACGTTTTTAGTCGGTGGTCACTGTGGGGTTCGTCGGTTGAAGCCATCTATCTCTGGCCATGTCTCCGCCCTCGACGTCATAACATTTGACATGAGGGCGGGGCTAGGAGACATGGGCAGAGAGAGATGGCTTCGGTTGGGCATGTCTTCGGCCGCTTTTGTTTGTTAGGCAGTCTGCAGTGATTCATTGGAAGGGGAGGAGTAGGGAAACACGCTTCGTGTGTTTCCCTACTCCTCCCCGTTCGTTCATTTTCGTTGTTTTGTAATTGTTCTGCCCTCGACGTCATCACGTCTAACATGAGGGCAGGGCATGGAGACATGGTGAGTGTTGTGGCTTCACCACCATGAACTTACGAACCGGTGTCAGTGGCTGCAGTGACGTCAGTGTCTTCAGAACGTTGAGGATGAGTTTTATTATAGTAGATGTTACTGAACTCCATTGAATATTGTAATGATGAGCAAAATATAAATGTAACCCTGGTGTTGCACACAATCCTGGACCAGGATTTACAAAGTGATAAGTTTGTTGACCTGGGAGTAGACCAGGGCCAGGCTGAATTCCATTATAAGCCAGGGGATTTATGCCACCATCTCAGGTAGTTCAAACACCATTCCACTCTCACTTTAAAGGTTGCTTTTAATAAACAGTGAACTTTACTAACAGCAAACTTAAACAGGAACTGGTCAGGTTAACAGTCAGCACAACTCAAACCCATGGGGTGGAGGATTAAGTCAGCAGCACTGACCAGGATGGAATTTTTCAATCACAGCCTCATTACATGTCCACTTGGTTCTTCACTCTTGAGCCCACCCCACCTGGCAGGACAAACCGGAGCTGCAGCTTACCCGCTCTTTTGCCAGACAAGCATCCTGTCAGCTGCCAGACTGATTCCAGGACAAGACCTCTGTGTCCGTCCTTCCCCCAAAAGCATGGTTCTTCTCACCCGCCTCTGTATTGAAAGGTCTCTTCCCTGTTCCATTCTCTCTTCCTTTCCCAGAGCTTCCTTACGGCAACCTCTGCTTCTCAGCAGAGATCAATTGGTAGTAACAATCCCTGTTTCTGGTGTTGAGCAGGTACCCCCTTAAACTCCACAGGTCCTGGTAGGGGTTTGGTTGACCAAAGACCACATTTTCATTGGCCGATGCTCAGAACTCCTGCGCAGAACGCATACTGCTGGAAAAGCCCAGAAAACTAGCTCACCAATAATCATAGGAAATGATATTCAAATTATAAGCGTACTGTAAAAGTGAAAACAAGGGGGGAACTTGCCTGTGACATGCGCAGAAGAGTTTCATAGTAATCTCAGCTCTTGTGCGCAAGCACCAGGGTAACCCAAAAGTGAAGCACACATTAGCACCTGTTTTCTGTGCCTTTAAACATAAGCTTTTTATTTTTTTTTACTTGGAAGGCATATATTTAAGCGCAGGAATCAGGCACCAATTTGTGCTTTCACTTTCAGTTTTGCTCTGACTCGCACACATTTGTCTCTCACTACCAGCGCTTAGGGGCTTGCACGGGCTTCCTTCTGCTTCCCCAAAATAAAAACTGGTAGATTTTAAAGAGAGAATCATGAGAAATCCTCTCTTCAAACACCCCGATGACTGCTCCGAACTGGTGTTAAGTTTTCAGTAGTAAGGGTGGCTTTGTTTTGTGTACTGTGTGAGCATTGGGAGGGAATAGGAAATGACCTCATAAACATCAGTTTGACTACATTTAAATGCAATTTGCACTAATCTTTGGTGTGCACATTGTCTCCCACGCTACAGCTCTCTGAGCATTCTGCGCTCAGTAACGCAGACGCTAGTCTGGCGCTATTTACCTCAAGTGCCGGCGTTACATTTTGAGCATCGGCCCATCAGTAATGCAGATGCTTTTATCCCATTCAAACCCTACCCCTGTGCATCAGAACAATGTCCATCATGTTTTCATAACAAACACAACTGTATCAGTCTCCCAATTCTGTCTACCCTAGGGAGCTATCAAAGAGGTTTTATGACAGGGGACAGCATGAGCCTATCTGGCCCATTATTTGGGCTGAAGGCAGTAGACGGAACTTGCTGCCATATTGAGTGACCCCAAACATTTGCACATGCTGTTGAAAACAATAGCAAAACTTGTGAGGTTTATATTGTTTTAGTAAACCTCCTTTCTTTTTGCATTCTTTCTGTTAGGAAGGGATGGGGGGTAGGGAATTTTCGAGGGACTTGTGAAGAGAAGAGGGTTATAGTCAAAATGTGTTTGCCAGCGCTCCAGAGCTTGCTTTGTTATTTGCAATGCTGTATTGTGGATTTCAGTGGTCCGCTATATGTCTTTATGATGGCAATAAATATATTTCTATATAAAAATGATAGCAAGTGCTTATGACTGCCTATCAGGCTTATTTTCAAAAGAGAAGGGCGTCCATCTTTCGACACAAATCGGAAGATGGGTGTCCTTCTCCCAGGGTCGCCCAAATCGGCATAATCAAAAGCCGATTTTGGGCGTCCCCAACTGCTTTCCATCGCAGGGATGACCAAAGTTCCTGGGGGCATGTTGGAGGCGTAGCGAAGGTGGGGCTTGGGCGTGCCTAACACATGGGTGTCCTCGACCCATAATCGAAAAAAAGGGCGTCCCTGACGAGCACTTGGACGACTTTACTTGGTCCTTTTTTTGTTACGACCAAGCCGCAAAAAGGTGTCCAAACTGATCAGATGACCACCGGAGGGAATCGGGGATGACCTCCCCTTACTCCCCCAGTGGTCACTAACCCCCTCCCACCCTCAAAAAAAGTTTAAAAATCTTTTGTGCCAGCCTCTATGCCAGCCTCAAATGTCATACTCAGGGCCATCGCAGCAGTATGCAGGTTCCTGGAGCAGTTTTAGTGGGTGCAGTGCACTTCAGGCAGGCGGACCCAGGCCCATCCCCCCCCACCTGTTACACTTGTGGTGGTAAATATGAGCCCTCCAAAACCCACCACAAACCCACTGTACCCACATGTAGGTGCCCCCCCTTCACCTGTAAGGGCTATAGTAGTGGTGTACAGTTGCGGGTAGTGGGTTTTGGGGGGGCTCAGCACACAAGGTAAGGGAGCTATGTACCAGGCAGCTTTTTCTGAAGTCTACTGCAGTGCCCCCTAGGGTGCCCGGTTGGTGTCCTGGCATGTCAGGGGGACCAGTGCACTACAAATGCTGGCTCCTCCCATGACCAAAGGACTTGCATTTGGTCGTTTCTGAGATGGGCATCCTTAGTTTCCATTATCGCCGAAAATCAGAAACGACCAAGTCTAAGGACTACTACTACTACTACTACTACTACTACTATTTAGCATTTCTATAGCGCTACAAGGCTTACGCAGCGCTGCACAAACATAGAAGAAAGACAGTCCCTGCTCAAAGAGCTTACAATCTAATAGACAAAAAATAAAGTAAGCAAATCAAATCAATTAATGTGTACAGGAAGGAGGAGAGGAGGGTAGGTGGAGGCGAGTGGTTACAAGTGGTTACGAGTCAAAAGCAATGTTAAAGAGGTGGGCTTTCAGTCTAGATTTAAAGGTGGCCAAGGATAGGGCAAGACGTAGGGGCTCAGGAAGTTTATTCCAGGCGTAGGGTGCAGCGAGACAGAAGGCACGAAGTCTGGAGTTGGCAGTAGTGGAGAAGGGAACAGATAAGAAGGATTTATCCATGGAGCGGAGTGCACGGAAAGGGGTGTAGGGAAGGACGAGTGTGGAGAGATACTGGGGAGCAGCAGAGTGAGTACATTTATAGGTTAGTAGAAGAAGTTTGAACAGGATACGAAAACGGATAGGGAGCCAGTGAAGCGACTTGAGGAGAGGGGTAGTATGAGTAAAGCGACCTTGGCAGAAGACGAGACGGGCAGCAGAGTTTTGAACCGATTGGAGAGGGGAGAGGTGACTAAGTGGGAGGCCAGCAAGAAGCAGATTGCAGTAGTCTAAACGAGAGGTGACAAGGGTGTGGATGAGGGTTTTGGTAGAGTGCTCGGAAAGAAAGGGGCGGATTTTACGGATGTTGTAAAGAAAGAAACGACAGGTCTTGGCCATCTGCTGGATATGATCAGAGAAGGAGAGAGAAGAGTCAAAGATGACCCCAAGGTTTCGAGCTGAGGAGACAGGGAGAATGAGAGAGCCATCAACAGAAATAGAAAACGGGGGGAGTGGGGAGGTGGGTTTGGGGGGAAAAATGAGAAGCTCGGTTTTGGTCATGTTTAATTTCAGGTGGCGTTGAGACATCCAGACAGCAATGTCAGACAAGCATGCTGAAACTTTGGTTTGAATGCAAGGTGAGATATCAGGGGTAGAAAGGTAGATTTGGGAGTCATCAGCATAGAGATGGTAGGAAAAACCATGGGATGAGATTAATGAACCAAGGGAAGAAGTGTAGATAGAAAAGAGGAGGGGACCAAGAACAGAACCCTGAGGTACGCCGACAGGCAGAGGGATAGAAGTAGAAGAGGATCCACCAGAGTGAACACTGAAGGTGCGGAGGGAGAGGTAGGAAGAGAACCAGCAAAGGACAGAGCCCTGGAATCCAAGTGAGGACAGGGTATCGAGGAGTATGCTGTCAAAAGCAGCGGAAAGATCAAGAAGAATGAGGATGGAATAGAGACCTCTGGATTTAGCCAGTAATAGGTCATTGGAGACTTTAGAAAGCGCAGTTTCGGTTGAGTGGAGAGGGCGAAAACCAGATTCTAGTGGGTCAAGAATAGCATGTGAGGACAGAAAATCAAGGCAGCGGCGGTGAACAGCACGCTCAAGTAATTTGGAGAGAAAGGGAAGGAGGGAGATGGGTCGGTAATTAGAGGGACAATTAGGGTCGAGTGAAGGCTTCTTAAGGAGAGGTGTGACCACAGCATGTTTAAAGGCAGCAGGGACAGTCGCAGTGGAAAGTGAGAGGTTGAGAATGTGACAGATAAAAGGAATAAGAGCAGGAGAGATGGCATTAAGAAGGTGGGTGGGAATGGGATCAGAGGAACAGGTGGTACATTTTGAGGAAGAAAGGAGAAGTGTAGTTTCCTCAATAGTAACTTCAGGAAAGGAGGAAAGGGAATGAGGGGAAGGAGAGAGAGGGGAACGGACTAGTGGAGGGAGAGGTGGGGAGGTAGAGAATGCAAGGTTTATCTTTTGAACCTTGTTGTGAAAGAATTCAGCAAGGGTCTGAGGAGATAATGAAGGGGGAGTTGGGGGAGGGGGCACCTTGAGGAGAGAGTTCAATGTGGTGAGGAGAAGTCGAGGGTTAGAGCCAAGAGAGTTGGTCAGTTGGATATAATAATCCTGTTTGGTGCGTAAAAGAGCACCTCTAAGGACGACCTAAATGTCAAGATTTGGGCGTCCCCGATCGTATTATCAAAACGAAAGATGGACATTCATCTTGTTTCGATAATACGGGTTTCCCCGCCCCTTCGCCGGGACGTCCTGCGAGGACGTCCTCAGGAAAACTTGGGCGTTCCTTTCGATTATGCCCCTCCACGTGTGATTTTTTTTGACAGCTTTTATTTATTTGAAAGCTTCCCATATGTACATATATATCATGAAATACAATATAAACTCACTAAAACAGTTAAAAAATTATTGTCGGCATTTCAGCTATAAACCGAGTGCCTGGGTGAGATGAGCTTTGAATCTAACGAGGTGCCATGCACCGAATTGGAGGTGAGAAGAGGCAGATAGGAAAGTACTTAGGTGCCAGTAAATGAAGGCAGCGCCTTGTCTAAGAAGTTAAAGATGTTTTCTATTTTTTTGTACCTATTCTTCATGTTTGCGGAGTCAGGTATTTGGATTTTTCTCTTCAGTAACTGTTAGCTGATAGTTTGTTGGAAGTACACCAATATGGCAGCAGCTCGGGGGAGATGGCTTCAGCTCTTTGATGTCATGCCATCTCCTGTCATTAAGCGTCCTTGGGAGCTCCACTGCTCCCATCACTATAGCAACCCCTATGGGGTTACACAAATATGTATTAAGTGGAAATAAAATGTGCACATACAGTTGTGTGCAAATGTTTAGGCATTCCTGGTCAAACTGTATGTTTGAAAGCACATCTTTTTAAAATAAACACCTAGAACCAGCCCCAGGTGTTGTACAAGTTCTCATGCACGACTTGTACACACATTTACATCTTTACATTTACTCATACACACATTTACATCTTCCAAGGAACTCATATAAGATGTAAATGTGTGCATTTTATGAACCTAGGGCCCTGTTTACTAAGGTGTGCTAAACGCTAGACTTGACCATATGTTTCTATGGGCGACTTTAGCGTTTAACGCATGCTAATCATTAGTGTGTGCTAAAAACGCTAGCAGTCCCTTAACGCTGCTTAGTAAACAGGGCCCTAAGGAGGAGATTCTATATATGGCACCTGAAAATCCATGGGGAATTAAGTGTATTCTATAACGTTTAGGCGTGGTATATAGAATACACTTAATTGATACTGCAGCGCCTAAATCTACATGCGTGCATTTATGCCAGTAAACACCTGGTGTACATCTGTGCATGTAGATTTAGGCACACTGACCTGTATTCTGTAATTATGCTCAGAAATTTTGGAACGTCCACAAAACGCCCATAAACATGCCCCTATTCAGCTGAATACGTTTATTTTGAACTGTACGCTTTGCAGTTTAGGTTCAGTTCTTTATAGAATACGCTTAGCGATTTCCGTGCGTAAATTGTAATTATTGCCAATTAGCGCTTGCTATTGCTTGTTAAGTGCTTTTAAAAATGCTGATTACCTTGTTCCATCAATTAAGTTATGTGCGTATCTCTGCGCGGAATCTAGGCACCATATATAGAATCCATTCTTTGGAATCAACTCCCAGCTGAGCTTCATGCTGAGGAATCTTTAAGCAATTTTCTTTGTTCAAGCACTTGGGGTGTCTGATTGTTTGTGAAGGAGTTCAGCATGGGGCATCTATTTGTTATTTTATTTTGTATTAACTATAGTTATATTATTTTATTATGAATGAGTTATTTTATTTTATTTTAACTTTGAAAATTGCTGTGATCACTTACAGCCAAGTGGTATAGAAAATTTAATAAACCCCTCAGCCTTTCATCCATCTCTTTGTGTTGTTTTCTTCAAGTTAGCAATGTTACTGGCTCCTTCACAGCTCCTACTTAAAAGAAACACCCTACTTAAAAGAAACACCCTTTGAGTCTAGCTCTCTCTTCTGTTAATGCATCATTTTAAATCACTCATTGCTCAGCACAATGTTTTTAGAAAGCGTTTTTTAACCTCTCTAATTAATTTTTTTTTAAACCACAGTATCATGAACCAGCTTTGAACTGAGCTGCTGGACAAGGAGACCTTTGCCTTAATTGTTCTCACTTAATTGCATTATCTCACATCTCTCTCTTAGACAGTTTGGCAGGGACAGAGAGCATTATTCTGCCTTACTGCTGTTATGTATGCATATTTGTCTTTTTGCATTTCTCTGTTTTCTTTAATGCTTCTACTGCTGTCTGATTGCTATGGGGATGATGCTATGGCTGCAAAGACAACTTCCATATTTCGGCACAGGGTGTTTTCCGAATTACCAAGCCATTCCAGAAATTGCCCCACAAGTCTGTGCTTAAGAGGCCCTTTTACTAAGCCTTGTAGGCATCTACGCACGCCCAACGTGCGCCAAAATGGAGTTACCGCCCGGATATTTTTGGCGCGCATCCGATACGCTCGTCCGAAAAATAATTTTTATTTTCAGATGAGCATATCAGAAGCGCGTAGGTCATTACCACCCGGTTACCACGTGAGACTTTACCGCTAGGTCAATGGCTGGCGGTAAGGTCTCAAATCAAGAATGGATGTGCGGCAATTTTGATTTTGCCACACGGCCATTTTCGGCAAAAGTGTAAAAAAGGCATTTTTACAGGTGCGCTGAAAAATGATTCGGCTTGCTCCCAAAACATGCATCTACACTACCGCATGCCATTTTTCAGTGCACCTTTGTAAAAGGGCCCCTAATTATCCAACTAGCATCGAACATGGTACAGATGGGTTATTCTGGGAGAGTGGGAGTAGCTGTTGGATAGGGGCAGTATAAATACCAGTCCTGAGCTCTACTAAATCTTCCCTCAGAATTTCCCATGATCCTCAGCTCCAGCACCTTTCTTAAGTTGATACTGAACCTTCCACTATGTGTCAGCTCAGTAAAGGCTTGATGTTATAAAGAGGACAATTCTATAACACAGGTGCACCAATTATATGCATAACTTTATTGGGATTTATTAACCGTCCAAGGTGGTGTAAAGCAGGTACAGTTTAACATAAAATTTACAGTTTTGTTAACAGCATAAAAATAGTAAAATGACCAGGTATAAACAGATGCAATAAATGAAGTAAATTTGGAAATGGTAGATTTAATAGTTACCTGATGCTGGGGTCTACCTTAGGAGTCAACACACAAGAAAAAGATCTAGGTGTCATTGTAGACAATACGCTCAAATCATCTGCCCAGTGTGTGACGGCTGCCAAAAAAGCAAACAGGATTCTGGGAATTATTAGGAAAGGGATGGTAAATAAGGCCGAGAATACTGTAATGCCTCTGTATTGCTGGTGCAATCTCACCTTGTGTATTGCATTCAGTTCTGGTCATTGTATCTCAAAAAAGATATAGCGGAATTAGAAAAGGTTCAAAGAAGAGTGACCAAATGGTAAAGGAGTTGGAACTCCTCTCATAAGAGCAAAGGCTAAAGAGGTTAGGGCTCCTCAGCTTGGAAAAGAGACGGTTGAGGGGAGATATGATTGAGGTCTACAAAATCCTGAGTAGTGTAGAATGAGTAAAAGTGAATCGATTTTTCACTCTCAAAAAGTTCAAAGACTAGGGAACTCTCAGTTACAGTGAAATACTTTTAAAACAAATAGGAGGAAATATTTTTTCACTGAGTGAATAGTTGAGCTCTGTAGCATCTCTGGGTTTAACAAAGGTTTAGATAAGTTCCTGGAGAAAAAATTCATAGTCTGTTACTGATACAGACATGGGAAGCCATTGCTTGCCCTGGGGGATTGGTAGCATGGGATGTTGCTACTATTTGGGTTTCTGTGAAAAAAACAGAGGAGAGAAGAAGAAACAAGTATAAGAGTAAATGCAAAAAATGACAACCAAGTATCCTACAAAAAAGGACACTGAAAGACAAAGAGACATCAGATAAACATGTAATGGGCTATCGGACCTCTTATAGCCCTAGCTATTTCAGATCCTAGCTCCTCTTAAATGCATCAGTCAGTTACCTCAAGATCTTCAGCGCTTATTGCAATTTAATAAATTTTATTTAATTCAAAATTTGTTATAATGTGGTATAAAAATACCAAACTGGACCAAAATATAATATAGTACTAGCAGCTACTTTCAAACCATAGATCGCGATGACAGCACTGTAAGAATCTCAAAAAGCTTCCGACATCCCATACAATGAAAGAAGGCATTTCGTTCAAACCTAGCCTGCTTTGGGGGATCAGAGAAGAGCCGCTGTCAAAAAAACAAACCACAGTAAATAAATTAAAACATGCTCTTCAACTTACAACTCAAAAACAAAATCAATTTTTGCTCAAAGCTATTGTGTAAAAAGTAACACCAACACACAATGTAAGACCCCCCTTTTTATGAGATTTGAACTGGCAGAATGTTCATTCAGCAGTCTGCCATGATGTGGTTTGTTAGTGAGGCCTGAAATTTTGTGTTTGGTAAGTGTTACTTTTTACACAATAGCTTTGAGCAAAAATTGATTTCGTTTTTGAGTTGTAAGTGGCAGAGCATGTTTTCATTTATTTACTGTGGTTTGTTTCTTTTAACAGCGGCTTTTCTTCGATCCCTTGAAGCAGGTCGGGTTCGACCGAAATGCCTTCTTTCAGTGTATGGGGCGTCGGGAGCTTTTTGAGATTCTCACAGCGCTGTCGCCGTGATCTGTGGTTCTTAGAAAAGTAGCCACTAGTATTTCATTATATTTTGATCCTGTTTGGTATTTTTATATCACATTATAACAAATTTTGAATTAAATAAAATTTATAAAATTGCAGTAGGCACTGAAGGTCTTGAGGCAAGTGATTGATGCATCTAAGAGGAGCTAGGATCTGAAATAGCTAGGACTATAAGAGGTCCGATAGCCCATTACATATTTATCTGATGTCTGTGGTTGTTACCAGTTTTTTGCATTGCCACTTATACTTGTGTTCCCTTCCCTTTTCTTTTTCATACTATTTGGGTTTCTGCCAGGATTGGCCACTTGGAAACAAGATACTGGGCTAGGTGGACCATTAGTCTGACTCAGTATGGCTATACTTATGTAAACCTAACAATAGGACTACCATGAAACAGTATGAAAAATATATACATTTAACAGCCCTGCAGAACAATCATATATCAAAAATATGATAAATGTCAGTACAATACGAACAATACCATAATAGACAGCATGGAAGAACATTCAAATAACATGGATATAATACAATGTTAGCATAGTGCCAATGAAACACCTAATAAGCCCATAGTAGAACATTCAAATAACATAGATATGATGCTAATGCTTGATCTACAATACAGCTTATTATGTAGTTGAGGGACCAAGTGCAGATACATAGATGGGAACAAGATGGGTAGTATAGAGTCAATTAGGCTAAACAGATGAGTGGCTAAACTCAAGGCAAGTTCTTTGTACAGTTAAACACGATATGAGGAACTGGTCTAAGGTACAGGGTGTGTAGCAAATGTATAATTATGGTACAGCCAGGGACCCCCCCCCCACTGGAATCGTGGTGGGCCCAGTCATAGAGCTCAGGCCATTACAGACCTTGGCTCAGTCAGAAATCTGATGGCTGACATAACTGGGAGCTTACTGGAAAAGTATGACCTAGTTTGTAGCCCAGATTGAGGCCTAAAAGTGAAGTTAATAGATATGGAAACAAAATGGAGGATTTCAACACAAAATGGAAGCCCGTATCTGTTACAAAGTGGAATTTTCTCTAATGTAAGTTAGAAAAACAAGTTGAGAAATGAGTGAGTCATAGCAGGTGCAGAGAAAATAGGAAACTAGCTGTTCCAGAGAGGAGGGAGACTTTCCTGTGAGCAGGGAAGGCGTAGCAAGATAGAAGCTACTCATTAGCATGAGCCAATCAGTGACAACCATGACATTAGCATAGATCCAATCAGGTATATCTACTGTCATATTATCCATATCCTGAGGGCACCTATAAAAATCAGGGTATTTCCTGGTTTGAGTTAGAGAGAATAGGGTTGCCACTCTCTCTCCAAGGGAAACCAATGTGTCCAGCAGAATTGACAAATTACCTAATTGCTTTCCCTTGTAAAACCTCTAATTGATAAAAGAAATTATAAAAGATTAGCAAATAATTAACACCTGTTTGCAGCTTATCATATTCCTATAATTAATTGTACATGCCTGTTGTCCATCACTGATTTGACTTGTACCTTGGCAAATAAACTCCTCATTCCAAATGATGATTTGTGGGCTTCACTTAATGATCAAAGGCTGTAAGTATAAATGCATTGTATAACTTGTAATCTAAATCCAGTTTGTCATAAGGCTGGTATCTTTTCCTTAGATCTAACATCTCCCTTAGAGGCAATAACTCCTTGATTACCCCAGTACTAGTGTTATTTAGAGATGGAGTCAGATTAAGGTCACTCTAGCCTTCTTGGGGGGGCTTGGGACCCCTTAATTCTCAACACAAACTAGTCCAGGTGCAGAATGAGTGTATAGTCAGTCACCACATGTGTTAAAGGCTTGGAAGAAGAGCCAGGCTTTCACCTGCTTCCTGAAGTAGAGGTGGTCGAGTTAGACGTAGCTCCTCTGGGAGTAAGTTCCAGAGTGTGGGGCTACTGAGAAGGCTCGCTGGCCGGTATCACATTGTACAATTTCTTTTGATAGGACCTTAGAGGTTTCAAAGGTGTGTAGAGAGCTAACTTATTCTTTAAGTACTCTGGCCCATTTATCTGAGTACCTTGAAAAGCCCTGTAAATGATTAGAATAGTAGCATAAATATGCATATATATGCACATACAAGGCCAGATCTGGGTGTGACATAGACAGTGATGGTGTATAGTTGGCACTGATAACTACCTTACAGGATGGTGTCATACATGAACTATCACTACTGCCATAGTGTGGCTGCACTACATTCTACCTATCAGCCATTGAATAGCATGGCCATGGCCCTCTTAGGCAAATCCCACTAACGGCCCCCATCTACCCTTCCTTGATTATGGACCCTCCTCCAAGATCAGTAATTCCCTATCTGGTCCCACTGACTCAAGACCCTCCATGGGAGCCCACCCCATTTCCTAGAGCAAAGCCCAGCTCCCCCCTGCAAGGACCACACCCTAGCCCCCCCCCCCCCCCCACTCCCTCGACCCCTCCTGTTACTAATGCAATCCTTGGTAGTTTAGTGTATAAGTTAGGAGCAGTTGTTCTTCGCTTCTGCCCTGGCCAAATTCCAGGGTAAAAGTGGTGACTCTGACTCCTTGCAGTAGTCTCATGATAATACCACTAGAGGTCAATCTACTTTTAGGAGTCTGAGCCTCCATTTTGAATCCAGAACTCAACAAGAGCAGGAGTGGAAGGGGACTCCTGCTGCCCCATACACTGCACTACCAGGGATTGCTTTGGTCAGTGCCATGGGGGATGGGGGGTCTGAGGGTGGTGGGAAAGTTGGAGTATGGTCCTTGCAGAGGGGCTTAGCTCTGGGTAGGATTGCATCAGAGGGATCAGGGATTGGATCAGAGGGATCAGATGGGGGATTACTGATCTTTGGGGCCTGATCAGGTGGAGTGGGGGGAGGGGGGGAGCGCTTCCTTGGCCTCAGTGTTTTTAGTTTTGAAAACTGTCATTTGATGACAGCACTGGGGCCTACTTTACATGTATCGGGTGCACCCACATTATCTGCTGATGAAGGAGCATTGAATACAGTGAATGTCCGTGTTTTCTGATTAACATATCGTGAATCTATTATTACCCCTTAACTGCTAGTCCACTTTAATCATACACAGAGTTACTGGTGGGGGGGGGGGGGGGGGGTGAAGGAGATATGATTCAAAGAACTGTATTCAGAAGTATGTCGTGAGAGTAGTACACCACAGCTGCCTGTATAATTTGCATTACACCCTTTTGCTCCTCTTGGAAATTGGAATGCAAATATTGATTTCCTGGGTGGCTTATCAAAATCAAACAATGACAGATGCTAGACTGAATGGGACCCTGTAATCCTGAAATCAGCCTTGCTTGATTCCTTTCAGTGCTAGGTGATAGGAAACTAATTTTAAAATAGCCTCTCACTCTTAGTTTTGCCCTTTTATACAAGTACCTGGTATTTGCTAACATTTCTCTTCAATTTTGTCTTTCTCTCACGCTCTGCCTGTTTGCACAGCAGATAGGATCGTTCTCTTTTCGGATCTTGGGAGCAGTACTCATTGTGCAGGAAAGTGCTAAATGTTCAGCCAAGCTTAGAGCAGAATCTTTGAGGAAATTGCCTGTAATTATTTGAATGAGTACTCTGTAGTGGTGGTGATCGCAATTTTTAAAATGCTGGCTGTGGTGTTTAAAAAAAAATGCATGTATTCTGCATTGCCGTATGGATTGGCAGTGGCAGCACTGAATGTATGTAGAATGCTGTCACCGCTGGTGGCAATATTTGTCGGGAACTGCCTAGTTTTAGCTCATAAGTGGCATAAGTGGTGGTATTTCATTGTATAAAATGATCTCTTACAGAATTCTGACTAGCAGAAAATTGTGCATCATGTTTTGATGGCCCGTACTTTGCCAGAGGGCAGGCCCGTGATTGGAGTTTGAGCAGAGTGTACATGTACACATGTAAATTATAGAATACTGTATTTATCTTTGTTTATGTATACATCTACGCCAAGGGATCTCAAGTCAGTCCTCGGGACACACCCGGGCCAATCAGGTTTTCAAGATACCCACAATAACACTCACTCATTACATACAATGGAGCCAGTGCATGCAAATTTATCCGATGCATATTCATTTGTGGCTACCTTGAAAACCAGACTTGCTGGGTGTGTCCCAAGGATTGGGTTGAGAACCCTTATCCTAAAATGTATGGGTGTGGGTCCTATATTTGATATACCACCTTTTTGTGGTACAACCAAAGCAGTTTATATTATATGCAGCAATGATGTGGTGGTAAATGTCTAACAACAGGCTCTCTCAACAATGCATTCCTCTCCTCCCCCTTCCCTCCCACACAGGCATGCTAAGCATACCTTTGATGGCAGGAATGCCAAACCCTGCAAGCCCAATAAATGGACTGCCACTGCTCCCCATTGCTTGTTTCCGGCTTTGAGCAGTATGCCGGGACTTCTTGTGCATGCTCACCATGCTGCTCAGAGCCGGAAACAAGCAGCGGGAAGCTGCGGCAGACCATTTATTTGGCTGGCAAGGCTGGGCATAGTCTCCAGCAGTGGTGAAAGGGAGCTTAGGAGGGGGCCCGAGCCCAACTCGGGGGGAGGTCAGCCCACACCCATGGCTTTGCCCCTGCTCAAATGCCACCTGTATCTGAAATACAAACCAGAAACACACTCAGCATCTTCTATATAAGCTTCCCACTGCCGGGATTCATCAGGGCAGCAAGAGAGTTTTCTGGGTGTATGTAATCCACAATCACATAACACACAATCTCAAAGTGTAGTTATATAGTATTTCAGAAGACTTCCCAGTGTTGGGGCTCAATGTGGTAGGGGGAGAGTTTTCTGGGTGTGTATAATTCACAATCAGTTCACAGTTCAAGAGCATGGTTATAGCAACTAGAAAACAGTTACACACAGAGCCTCTGACACAAAATCGCCCTGCAGGACACCCCTGATCTCTCTCCTTCCCCTCCAGAGGGTCCCAAAGTGCCTTTCCCCAGTCCAGGTCTGCATGGGGTCCTGAATGTGCAGTGTCCCAGGTCAGAAAACTGCAGCAGTGTTTGCAACAAGAGGGCAGGAAGTTTGGGACAATCTCTTACCTAGGCAGAAGGTCCTGCAGGCATTTCCCTGTCTGCTTTGGCAATTTTGAAGAATTAGAAATGAATTTGGGGTTCTTTCTCTAGCTGAGGGTTAGTCTCTTACAGTGTAGGGAGAAGAGAGAGAGAGAAGAGTGGAAGCTGAGATTTGGAGCTGTAAGTTTATTTTTTTAATCTACAAATTAAATAAAAAAAAGAAAAATTGTTTGACACAAATTGATGATATCACAAATAGGAAACAGAGCTTCACACTGAGGGGCGGGCTGAGCCTGCTGAGAGAGACACAGATTTCTCTCCTGGGCTCTACCCCTTTTAGGGATGATTGGTCAGAACTGTCCCTGGGGCGGGAAGAGGAGCAGAAGGTTCCACCCCGTAGCACCGATGGAGGGAGAAGGGAGGGAGAGAAGGAGGAGTTTGAGCTCCTTCTGGTAGTCATTGGTCAGAATGTCTCTGGGGGGGGGGGGGGGGGGCGGTAAGCTGGCACAGGAGGAGGAACAAGTAACCCATTCCTCCTCTTCGTGCTGCAGCAGTGGCACAACAACCAGCTCACAAAATTGCAGAAAACTTTACAACCAGTTCGCGTGAGCCGGTGCGAGCCGGCTCCAGCACACCACTGATATGCAGGTACTTTCTCTGTCCCTAGTAGCGGCTCACAATCTAAATTTTGTACCTAGGGCAGTGGAGAGTTAAGGGGTCCTTTTACTCAGCTGCGGTAAAAAGTGGCCTGTGCGCTGTGCCATTTTTTTTACCACGTCTAGGGAAATGGGCCTTTTCTTACGGTGCCGGAAAATGGACGTGTGCTAAAATTGAAACCAGCATGCGTCCATTTTTGGCTTGAGACCTTAACGCCACCCAATGACTTCGTGGTAAGGTCTCATGTGCTACCCGTGCGGTAAGCATGCAGTGCACATCAACTGCTGTTTACCGCTGGGTAAGCGGCTCGCGGTATAAAATAATTTTCTACCACGGGATTCGGTGCGCGCCAAATTCAGAATTACTGCCCAACTCACATGCTAGCCGGGCGGTAGTATCAATTTGGTGCACTCTGTATACACGTAAGCCCTCCTGCGCCTTTGTAAAAGGGCCCCTAAGTGACTTGTTGGGGGTTACAAGGAGCTGCAGTGGCAATTGAACCTGGTGTCCCAGATTCTCAATCCACTGCACTAACCATTAGGCTGCTACTCCACTCATTGGGGTGATGGTAAGGGCTCCTGTGGTAACCGGGCAGTGCACAGCGATGCTTGATTACTGCTGGGTTACCACTGCACTAACCATTTCCGCGTGTTTTTTCTCCCCGGAAATGGAGCATGCTGGAGGCAGAACTACTGCTGGCAGCCGCGTTGGGCCAATGGTTGTTCTGTTCTAGCATTCGGTAAGACCGCGTTGCACTTACTGATGCTTTGTAAAGTTTTGAGAATTTCTCAGCCAGGGAATTCACTGTGTCTTCCTTCAGTTTGACATTTCAGGAGCATTTGACACAGTGGATCATGATATCCTGTTGTATAAATTAAGCGAATATGGGTTATCTGGAGTTGTTTATAAATGGATAGAAGGTTTTTTTTGCAAAATAGATCATACTGTGGTAGGAAGAATAGCACCTTTTCATTTACGTGGAGTCAGATTTTGATGTTCCACAGGGTTCACCATTGTCTCAGATTCTTTTTAATGTGTTTATCAGTTCTTTGGGTTCGGTTCTGGATGCATCTGGTCATTGTAGTTGTTCATGTGCATTTGATATATTCGTATTAATCCCAGTAATGGCGGATTTTTCAGTGTTACAAAATTCTATTTCTGAGTGCATTGCTTTTTGTTTCATTCCTGGGCAAATTCCCGTGTGTTGAAACATAATGTAGCCAAGCCTAAGTTGCTATATTTCTGTATTGATGTATTCTTAGTGCCTAGAACTGTAACTATAGCTTCTGGAGAGCAGTTGAAGTTTCAAAAATCTTCCAAGGTTTTGAGAATTATTTTGGGTACTCAGTTGACAATGGATCTACAGGTAAATTATCTGAACAAGAAGTTATTTTTTAAACTACATCAGTTAAGAGCAGTAAGACCTGCTTTCTTTACTGAGTGCGATTCCCACTGCAGCTCCTTGTGACTCTGGGCAAGTCACTTAACCCTCCGTTGCCCCTGGTACAAAATAAGTAGCTGAATATATGTAAACCACTTTGAATGTAGTTGCAAAAACCTCAGAAAGGCAGTATATCAAGTCCCATTTCCCTTTCCCTATTGGAGATTCTACATGGAATGTTGAGATTCTGTTGCTACTATTGGAGATTCTAGATGGAATGCTGCTATTCCACTAGCAACATTCCATGTAGAAGCCTGTCCTTGCAGATCAGCAACGCGGCCGCGCAGGCTTCTGTTTCTGTGAGTCTGACGTCCTGCATGTATGTGCAGGACGTCAGACTCACAGAAACAAAAGTCTGCGCGGCCGCATTGGTGATCTGCAAGGGCAGGCTTCTACATGGAATGTTGCTAGTGGAGGAGTAGCCTAGTGGTTAGTGCAGTGGCCTTTGATCCTGGGGAACTGAGTTCGATTCCCACTGCAGCTCCTTGTGACTCTGGGCAAGTCACTTAACCCTCCGTTGCCCCTGGTACAAAATAAGTACCTGAATATGTGTAAACTGCTTTGAATATAGTTGCAAAAACCTCAGAAAGGCGGTATATCAAGTCCCATTTCTCTTTCCCTTTTACAGAACATTTTCATAAAGTGGTTCAGGCTATAATATTGCCACAGTTAGATTATTGTAGCACTTTATATAGTGGAATAAATTCACGACTAATTAATAAGTTGCAGTTGTTGCAAAATATCGCCGCTAAATTGATTTATGGTTATTCATGATACAACCATGTGACACCGCTGCTTAGGCAATTGCACTGATTCTATAATTTAAATTAAAAAAAAAATCATACTAAAATGTTTTTTTTTAAATATTTGCCAGAGGTTATAATAAACTTTAAGCAGCTATTTGAAAGAAAAGTGACATAGGAAATTTAATACCAATGACTTTAAACAAGCAAACAAAGTACTTATCAACAATCTTGGTAGCTTACAAACAGAATGAGATCCATTATCAGACAAGGTCTGAGTAAAAAAAAAATCCAGTCAAAATCCAGTAGAATCCTGTAAGCCCAAATACCCTGACTTTAGTGCTGAGAAAAAATTTGTCTGGTTATGTACCCACATATTAATAATGTAGGAATTTAAGCACCCACATAATCATATATTTATCAGGGTGTAATTAGTGATAGTGCAGTGAGTGGTAAGGATAACAAGGTAATGGATAGCTTTCTACAACTAACTAACTAACTAACTAACTAACTAACTAACTAACTAACTAACTTTATATAGATATTTATATAGATATTCAGTGCCACTTGTCTGGATATAAATGCTGCTTAAAAATTAGCCAAATATAGATACCAGCTAACTTTTGGACAGTCTCAAGGTGTGACCAGAGTTTTCTGGTTAAGTTTAGCTGTCCAGCTAAATTGTAATTTTTCTTTTTATTTCTGGAACACCTTCAGGGCCACTGCTTCTTAAATGGATACATTTTGTGCGGCCAGTGGGATGGCTAAACCAGGAGCGTAGCCAGACCTTTAATTTGGGGAGGGGGGGGGGGAGGAGGACCCAGGGGTGGACAGGGGGCCAAATATTTCCTCTCAGTTCTCCTCCCCCCCAAGTTGCCACTGCCACTGCTCCCGCTGAGTGGTACCTTTGCTGGCAGGGATGCTCAAGCCCCACCACCCAAAGAGATTCTTTTCCGGAGCTCGCCCTTATTACTGAAGCAGCGAGATAGCTGGCAGGATTCTCCAGCTTTCGAAGTCTGTACAACATGCTCAGTTTGCCGGCATCAGCGGCTGGAGCACCCAGGTGACTTCCTGCTGCTCAGGCAGCATGGGTGGGCACTCAGCAGCAAATTTGTTTGGCTGGCGGGACTTGAACATCAGAAATTTTGAACCCCTGGGCTCCCCTTCAATGGCTATACCACTGGGCCAAAAAAAGATTTATCTTCACAACAAAGGGAGAAGTTTAAAAAGCAGAGGCTTGTCTGGGTAACTCCCATTCTAACACTTTCGATATTGAACCTTCTTGTTAATAATAAATTTACAGGGAAAATGAGGAAAGATGGGGGCTTCCAGGGCAACTGTTGATTGCTGTATTGGCAGAAATAGGTTTCTTCTTTTCTGGGTAGCCTTGAAGACTTCCAGTATTTATTTGGATTTAATTCATACTATTTCAGTGGCAGCTCAAGGTGAGTTGCATTCAGGTATATTAGGTATTTTCCTATCCCTAGAGGGTTTACAAGTCTAAGATCACAAGGAGTGGCACTGGGGTTTGAACCAGGCTTCCCTGGGTCTCAGCCCCACTATTCTGACCACTAAGATACTCTTTGACTCCATTACCACTATGTCATCGCAGTAATTCTGCTTCAGACACCATGATTCATCTGAGGGAATTGAGAAGTTTAAGAGTTTGTTTTTATTGGCAATTTTTCTCTGTTTAGTTTTAGTATAAAGCACCAGACTGCCTTTCAGAAGTGTGGAGTTGTATGTCTCGGTAGAGAAGACCTTTTCCTTGATTCCCACAAAACACTCTTTATGGCTCATGTTAGCATCTAAATTGCTTGTTTAGGATACGTTACCTCAGTGGTAATAGCATATAAATCATTAATATGGCTTAAGAGTTGTCCATTTGAGTAATGTCAGTCCAGCATAAGCTTCTCAGATTGCACAGATGCACCCTTCAGAGCTCCTTTCATAACCACAGGTGTCCTATATTTCACCACTAAGCTGCCTTCAGTCTAACCAGCTGCCTCCATCATCCTCCAAGCTGAAGCATCATTTCTCAGATGAGCCACCATTTCTGTAGGGGACATTTCTATATAGTGCGCCAAAAGTTAGGGGCCAAAATGCTGGGTGTTAAGTCACCCAAATTCCCTTATAGAGTACTAGCCCAAGTCAGCATTTACACGACAACATTTAGCTGCACTCATGCTGTGTTTATGACAGGCATAATCCCCTGGATTCTATGTTTGGCACGTTGAAGCACATGTGTAGATTTGTGTGTACTCCTAATCTACGCGTGCACCTTAATTGCTTAACAAGCCACTTAGTCATGATAAGTGGCCGATAATGACCACTTACCATCAATAATTGGATTTAATTGGAATTTACGTGCGTGCTTTGCCAGGCGTATTCTATAAAGCGGTGCGTGTAAATTCCAACAAGCACAGCTAAAAAGGGGGCATGGCCATGGGTGGAGTGTGGGCATGACAGGCCTATCAGGTTTAGGTGCACACATTTGCACCAGCTTTTCACTGGCATCAATGGTCGCATCTAAATGTAGGCGCATCCACCCAGCCCAAGGCGTAGGTTATATAAAGTACCTACATTTAGGTGTGTCTAATAGAATATGCCTAGGCGTCTCTATCGGATGCGCCTAGATTCGAGGTGACACATATGAAACCTAGCCCAATGTAAGCACCTAAATGCTACACTTTGACAAATAAATTGTACTATTCTAGAACTTGTGCACATATAGAATACCGCTTGTCCAGAGCGGAAAACAGGCAAAACCTACATAACCATAAATACAAACCACGCGAACAATAAAAACAATCATCACAAATACCAGAGCTTCGAGTACATCAGGGCAAAGCAGTGGCTGTCAGTTCAGTGTTTTAACAAACGCTTGAAAAGATTCGGGTTTCTCTCACACCAAATCTCCAATGGCAACATATTCCACTTCAAAGTACCAGCAAAAGTCTGGTACAGGTAGTTGCAGAGCGCAGTTCCTTTGCACTCACTTTGCGGTGCAGAAAATCACTTATTTGTCTATGGTAAAATGCATCTTTCTGTGCGAGGTCATATTCATTTGCTATCTCTTCAAAGGGCAGAATCTCCCCATTAACCCACAACTGCCCCAGCGTACATAAACCATTTCTGGCCCATCACTTATAGATATGCTCTGTTTTTGCCGAGGGGAAAGCCATAGCACCCAACAAGCACTTACGTATGAATGTGTAACTCTTGTGTGCATAAGGGCTCACATTCGATAATCTGAGGTGCTCACATTATATAGAATGAGGACAGGGACAGCACAACATCTTTTCAGTTGCAGGGTCCAAACCAATCAAAATCCAGCCCTGCTCCCAAGCTCTCTAGTTGGGCAAAATATCGGTGGGACCATTGTCCTTGTGGCCCACCCCATTTTGCTGCCTATCAATGAGGGAGCTAAGGTACATTTGAAGAACATTTTGCTTGGGACAATTTTAGCAGCCCCACCTGTATTCTTTACAAAAGCATACACTGTTTATAACCACCAGGTAGAATGCATATCAGCTGCTGTTAACAGTACGTGTGAAAATATGCATTGAGGCTGCCAAAATGAAAGAGGAGGGCTCATTATTTCTTTGCAGCTGTCTCACCTCGATTTATCCAGGAGCTACAGTGAAGAATTGTGGTTTTTTTTTCTTCATAAAAGTTCTGACTTCTGATTGAATTAGCTAGATTAAGATGTTTCAAACATCTGTCTAAATTATTTATTTAAATAATTATGGCAGAAAAACCACATCAAGATTTGAGGAAAAATAAGCTGGGCTCCTAAATTTGTGCCTTATTTTCAACAGATTTAGCACATGCTAATGATAAGATGCCCATAGAAATATATTGAGCATCTTATTATTTAGCGCATGCTAAATCCATTAGCACACTTTAGTAAAAGGACCCCTTAGGAGTCTAAGTTTTGAGTTGAAAATTGAGACTAATGGTTTGACTGCTTCTGTCTTTTGCGCTTTTTTTGCCCAGATTCCATTATAGAATACAGCTCAACCCCATTATAACGCAATCTGTTACAATACAAATCTGCTTATACTGCGATGGAAGTGTGCCTCCTGATTTCATTAACAGGAAATGGAGTGATGTCATAAGGTTGAAGCTGTCTCCATCCACTCGAAGCCAAACACGCAGTCTCATGTTAATAATACAGTACCACTTTGAGTTAAAGAAATGTCTGAAACCTCAAACAGATGGATGGAGTTTACCCCCCCCTTTTTTTTACAAAGCTGTGCTAGCTGGTGCGGTAATGCCAACATGGTTTGTAAAAGGGCGGTTAGTTTGGAAGAAAAAAATTGCTGCACTCGATAGAACCAAATCTGGAGTCCAGCACACTCAAGTGGCTAGAGACCTAGCAGTGAATGAGTCAACAGTTTGTAGATGGAAAAAGGAGGAAGAGAAACTTTGTGATGCAGCTAACTCCATACACAGACAATGGACTGAAACGACACCTGAAGACAGCCAGTTGGATAAAACTGTGTTTCAGTGGTTTGGTCAAGAAAGATCCAAAGGCAGTGGCGTTCCTAGGGGCGCTGACACCCGGGGCAGATCGCCGATGCGCCCCGCCCCCCGGGTGCAGCGCCCCCCTCCCGGAACAGTGCGACCCCCCCCAGCGAAATAACCAAAGACCCCCCCCCCCCCGGGTGCAGGAAGTAACCTGTTCCGGGGCAGAGGGAGCATGAAAACGAAGAGCTGACAGGCGCACGGCAGCCCCCCAGCGGCGTGCACCCGGGGCGGACCGCCCCCCTCCCTTGGTACGCCACTGTCCAAAGGCACTCCTCTGTTTCAACCCCATCTGCAAACATGCCAAAAAATTTCACGAAGAAGTTCACAGAAATGAGTCATCGTCACTTACAGCAAGTAGTCGATCGCTTTAAAAGGTGACACAGGATAACCAAAACCACTATTTCCGAAGAGATATGTTCAGCTGACGATGAGGCCGCATGCTTATACCCTGCCCAACTTCAGAAGATAATTCAAGATGGTGGCTATACCACAGAACAGGTGTATAACTGTGATGATACTGGACTGTGTTATAAAATGTTACCAACTACCACTCTGGCTTGTAAGAATGATGAACAGCAAGCAAATGAAGGACAGGGTGACCATTCTGTTTTGTGTTAACCAAACAGGAAATCACAAACTGAAGCCACTTTGTGTAGGCAAATTTAAATCACCATGGTGCTTCCACCATGTCCACATGATCTCTATGCCTTTTTCATATGAGTTTAGCAAAAATGCATGGATGACTTCCAGCATTTTTGAAAACTAGTTTCATCAGCAATTCATACCGGAGATACGTAAACACTTGCAGCAATAAGGGTCCGATGTCAAAGCTCTGTTGTCACTAGATAACTGCCATATCCATCCATCTGCTGATGACCTAGTAAGCAGAGATGGCAAAATCCAAGTCAGCTTCTTACCCAAAAACACCACATCAGAAGTACAGCCGCTCGATCAATGTTCAAGATGAACTTCCAAAATACGCTGATACAGCAAATAATCATGAGTGAGGATTCAGTCACTGCATTTGTAAACAAACTAAACCTAAAATAAGTTTTTTACATTAGTGTTGAAGTCTGGGATTTGATCACAAAAATTTGCATTTCTAAATGTTGGAGAAACCTAACTGGTGCAAGCATTGCGATGAAGAGAATGACTTTGAAGACTTTACAGAGGAAGATGTCGCCGCCACCGAATAATTCTTAGAAAGATACACTTATGAAGGCCTCACAGAAAATGGTATGGCCAATGCAGAAAGAGTGCTGAGAGCGTTCATTTGTATGGAGAGTGGGGCCACTATAGAATCTTGGGATAACAGCTGGCCTATGTATGAGCACATGACTGATTCAGAAATAATCAAAAACATACTGACAAAAATCATGATTTGGATACAACTGAAGAGGATGAGGATAAGGAACCTGAGCCACCACCTAAGAGCTCTTATGCAATGTGGTGCTTTCAGAGTTGAATGTTAATATTGCAGAGGGATGCTAATTAAAGTTTAGGCTGTGCTCAATCCAGCCATCAAAATACTTAAGAAATTTTATTGATTGAAGCTGGGATACATCCTTAGCTCTGATACTTAATCTTCCAAGTGTATGTGTATTAACTGTTCTGCCCCCAGACGCCTTATACTAGTCTCTATATCATAGCTCTAAAATGTGTTTAATGCCTTTAATGTTACATGCACGTCTTAAGATTTTTATTGTTGTCGTCTGTTCCTGCCATGAAATGTGAGAAATGTATTGTATGTAGTGTAGTGTCACATGTACTGTAGCCACCCCTGCTTGTTTGTATAAAATTTGTTACTAGTGGTCTGTTCTCATGCAAAGGCTTCCTCCCTTTCTCATCCAAGCGTGGTTCCTTTGTCTACCTGCTGTCATTTCCTTATTATTCCTACTACTATCTTTGTTCTGATGGGTCAGCAAGGAATGACCTTTCTCTACAATCAAGGACTGCCTTCTTTGACCACCTCTGCTACCTGGTCTCAGGTTCTGTCCCCATTGGGCCCTTTATCTTGCCCCCCCCCCCCCCGGTCTTATGAGTGTTCTTCTTAGTCGCCCTGTTGCCAGGAGCCCAGACATTCTCTATCTTGTCTCAGATGCACATGTCCCTGCTCCCCTGCAGTGAACTTATATTTTTACCTCTCACAATATTGTTTTTTGGGAGGACACCAGCTATATACCCTTCATTCAAGCAGGACACATCTGAGTAGTCCTATCCCACTACAGTTCCCACAAAGGAAAAAAACCAGCCAACCAAAGAGCAAATCCTGCAGCAGCCAACCAGCAGTGGTTTCAACTGCACAACCCAAAACCTCAGAAAGAGATGAGTTAGTAGAGTAACTGGTTTGCATAGATCTGGGGGGCACAGGGCTTACCCAGTTCAATGGCTGTCCTGAGCATTACAAAGCATGGAAATCCGACTTCAAGGACTCCATAGTAAATATGAGGCTTACTAGAAAGCAAGAGATGAATATGATTCTACACTGGCTGGGAAAGGAATCAGTTGAACATGTGGAAGAGTTAAAATATTTGTATCTGAATGACCCCACTAAGGGATTAAAAGAGATGTGGAAAAGACTTGAAGAGTGCTATGGCAGCCCAGAAGCTATGGAAAATTTGCTGTTCAATAGGCTGGACAGATTCCCAGAGATATCTGCTAGAACTACAAGCTGCAAGAGCTGAGAAACCTCCTTCATGAGTTAGAGGCAGCCAAGGCTGAGCAGAGCTTCCCAAGCCTCAACGAGCTAGATACACCTTGGGGCACAAAAATCCATCTTGGCAAAGTTACAATATGACATAAGTCATCAGTTGGTTGAAAATACAAAAAGGAAAATCAAGGGAAATATCCTCCTTTTAACGTCTTCACAAAGTTCATAAGAGACACAGCTAAGAACAGAAATGATTCCTGGTTCATGGTCGAGTCTCCTAAATCAAGCAAATCAAGCCAGTTCCCAAATGAGAAGCCAGTCAAGCAGTATGGCTACAACAGGAAACCTATATCTGTACAAAAGATGGAGGTGTCACCCTCAACATCTGCACCGTCTAACCCTTCTTCCTCCTCCACAGATAAAGCTGAGGATGCAAACCGGCAGTGCCTTATACACAAGAAACCTCACCTTCTCAGAAAGTGTTGAGGGTTAAGAGAGAGAGAAAACCCCCTGAAGGAGCACAGAGAGCTGCTCAAGAAGTATAGAATCTGCTACAAATGCTATTCTTCCTCAGACCTTCTCGCCAAAGACTGTAGAGCACCTATCAAGTGCACAGAATGCAGCAGCGAACAACACATCTATGCCTTGCATCCAGAGAGTGCTATACCAAACCCTACAGGAGATAGAGGAAAAGGAGGCATCAGCTCTCCATGTCACTCTGAAACACACAAAGGTGTGTGGAGAGAATAGAGATGGGAGATCTTGCACTAAGATATACCTGGCCAAAGTGTATCCTAAAGGACAGCCTGACAAGGCAGTTAAGATGTATGCTATCATAGATGAGCAGAGCTAGATCTAGAGCTAGAGCTAGATCAGAATTCTATGACCTGTTTGCTATCCATCAGTGCTATTCCTCATATAGCCTCAAAACTTGTGGAGGGGGTCATACAAGTGTCGGGGAGAATAGCAGGTGGCTATATGATAGAGGCAATGGATGGCAGCACCAAGATTTACTAGAGCACTTGGGAAGCTCAGTGTCCCAGACCACCAAGGATGACGACAAACCTGCCTGTTCTATAGAAGATAAGAGTTCCCGAACATCTTGAACAATGAGTTCAGTAAAGACAAGTCGAACAGCTGGGTGACACCCATCCCATTCCGTAAGCCCAGGCCTTGACTCCCAAACAATAGAAGTCATGCCTTCTCTCAGCTTACCTCATTGCAGAAAACCTTGAAGAGAAAGCTGGACATGAGGCAGCATTTTGTGACCTTCAGGCAGGACATGCCAATGGCCATGCAGAGCTTGCCCCACCTCTGAAGAAGAACAATGTGTGCTGGTACCTACCCACCTTTGGGGTATACCACCCACAGAAACCAGGGCAAATCTAAATTGTATTTGATTCAAGTGCCCAGTTCTAAGGCATCTTGCTGAATAATGTGCTGTTCACCGGACATGACCTGATCAACAGTCATAAGTACATAAGTACATAAGTAGTGCCATACTGGGAAAGACCAAAGGTCCATCTAGCCCAGCATCCTGTCACCGACAGTGGCCAATCCAGGTCAAGGGCACCTGGCACGCTCCCCAAACGTAAAAACATTCCAGACAAGTTATACCTAAAAATGCGGAATTTTTCCAAGTCCATTTAATAGCGGTCTATGGACTTGTCCTTTAGGAATCTATCTAACCCCTTTTTAAACTCCGTCAAGCTAACCGCCCGTACCACGTTCTCCGGCAACGAATTCCAGAGTCTAATTACACGTTGGGTGAAGAAAAATTTTCTCCGATTCGTTTTAAATTTACCACACTGTAGCTTCAACTCATGCCCTCTAGTCCTAGTATTTTTGGATAGCGTGAACAGTCGCTTCACATCCACCCGATCCATTCCACTCATTATTTTATACACTTCTATCATATCTCCCCTCAGCCGTCTCTTCTCCAAGCTGAAAAGCCCTAGCCTTCTCAGCCTCTCTTCATAGGAAAGTCGTCCCATCCCCACTATCATTTTCGTCGCCCTTCGCTGTACCTTTTCCAATTCTACTATATCTTTTTTGAGATACGGAGACCAGTACTGAACACAATACTCCAGGTGCGGTCGCACCATGGAGCGATACAACGGCATTATAACATCCGCACACCTGGACTCCATACCCTTCCTAATAACACCCAACATTCTATTCGCTTTCCTAGCCGCAGCAGCACACTGAGCAGAAGGTTTCAGCGTATCATCGACGACGACACCCAGATCCCTTTCTTGATCCGTAACTCCTAACGCGGAACCTTGCAAGACGTAGCTATAATTCGGGTTCCTCTTACCCACATGCATCACTTTGCACTTGTCAACATTGAACTTCATCTGCCACTTGCACGCCCATTCTCCCAGTCTCGCAAGGTCCTCCTGTAATCGTTCACATTCCTCCTGCGACTTGACGACCCTGAATAATTTTGTGTCGTCGGCGAATTTAATTACCTCACTAGTTATTCCCATCTCTAGGTCATTTATAAATACATTAAAAAGCAACGGACCCAGCACAGACCCCTGCGGGACCCCACTAACTACCCTCCTCCACTGAGAATACTGGCCACGCAATCCTACTCTCTGCTTCCTATCTTTCAACCAGTTCTTAATCCATAATAATACCCTACCTCCGATTCCATGACTCTGCAATTTCTTCAGGAGTCTTTCGTGCGGCACTTTGTCAAACGCCTTCTGAAAATCCAGATATACAATATCAACAGGCTCCCCATTGTCCACATGTTTGCTTACCCCCTCAAAAAAATGCATTAGATTGGTGAGGCAAGACTTCAGAAGTCCACTTCAGAAAAGAGCCCATTGCCATAACAGCCGACATTCAGGAAATGTTCTACTGCTTTGTTGTCAATGAAGACTACAGGAATTATTTAAGGCTCCTGTGGAGATGTCATTGAATACAGGATGTGAATCCATGTCTTTGGAAACAGCCCATCACCAGCGGGGCCACCTACAGGCTCTGATGAACTGCACGGGAAGGAGAAAAGGAACACAGTACCGATGCCAGATAGTTTGTAGAAAGAGACTTCTATGTGGATGATGGGTTGAAGTCTCTGCACACTGAAACAGAAGCCATCAACCCACTGAAAGAACACAGATGATGTTCGTGGAAGCCAACCTGAGACTCCACAAAATTGCATCCATCAATGCCAGCGCTAAAGACTTGAAGGACCTAAACTTGGGAGTAGACACACCTCTACTACAACACAGCCTTGGCCTAAGTTGGGACCTGAAGAAGGACACCTTCATATTCCGGGTCTTCACCGAAGGGAAACCGTACACCAGACAAGGCATGTACAGTGAACAGCCTGTATGACCCACCACCAAGATCTTGCTCCTTGTACTACCTGATAAAGCATGAACACTGTGAACCGCCTTCCACCCTTGAAGAGCAGAGACTCAGTGACTTTCTCTCTTTATGTTGTCCGGTGTTGTCATTGTTTGTCTCTCGTTTCAGCTCCTGTGGGGTAAAGAAGATGACTCCATAGACGATGTACAGCCTGAATGTACATAATGGACTCTGCATGTTATTAATGCACTGCTTTTAGCTCCTAACTACTACTCAATTGTCTCCCCTTGTTCCTTCTCACCCAGTACTTCCCTCGCCCTTAATTGTCTTGTCTGTATGTATGTATTTTTAGATTGTAAGCTCTGTTGAGCAGGGATTGTCTCTCTCTATGTCATGTGTTCAGCGCTGCGTGCGTCTGGTAGCGCTATACAAATGTGAGAGAGGGGCACTGGGAATGATGGGTATCAGAGAAGGTCATGGGTTGGGGGGTGAAGGAGAAGATTGTGTGGTGATGGTGGGTGCTGGTGTTGGGGCAATGTGAGGGGAAGCAGGATGAGAGCTTGGAGGGTAGGGGGTACAGTTGGGGCAGCAGTTAAGAGGGTGTGCGTGTGCTCTGGTTATGCTATTTCTGGCATTGAACCAGAAGAGGTGGGTGGAAGAAACTCTTCCCTAATCTGGATTTCACTTGGCAACTGCCTGATCATGCATCCTTCGCCCCTTCCAGTCCTTCATCTTTTACCCCTCCATCCCTGATTCTTCCCCTAACCTGAGTGCTGTTTTTAATGCCCCTATATTAAAACAGTGCTCATCTCACTCTTATTCCCTCCCTGTCCCCACCCCTCAAGATTTTCTCACCATTCAGATTCTTTCTCTGCTCCTTAGATCCTTTCCTCCAACCCAAGCAAATAAATTACCCAGACAAGGGCTGTTGGAAAACAGCTTTAGTTTTTTTTTAATAACAAATCAAAATGAGCTTGTTCTTGATGCAAATCTGTGCAGATGTGCTGCTGAAATGCAGCTGGATTTCAGAAGTTGTGTACACCACAATTTCTGTACCGTTTTCTGTCTTTTACTTCTGAAATAGTCCTGCAGCTTGCAGCAGGAAGGTGGGACTATGTCTGAGATATACACCAGAAGGTACTGGTTTGTTGGGCCTGACTTCTTAGTTTAGGATTCCTGGAAGGAGCTTGAGGTGACACTCTTGAAAATGTACCTCCAAGGGATGCAGAGCGGCTCACCAGAGTTCTTTCAAGAGGTGACACAGAAGACAATAAGGAAGCATCATTTGAAAGAACCATTCTAAGCGCATTTTTTTTTACTGCATGGAAAACAAAACATAACATCTCCAATGTGGGGTGGGGGGGAGGGGGGGGGGAAGAATCCACTTCAATGTCTCTTGTAGGGCAAAATGTCGTTTTCCCAGAGAGTGTGGTGTGAAGAGGTCTGCTTTTGGTTTTAGTCATTTGCTGTTGGTCATGACCCCCCCCCCCACCTGCTGTTGGCCAATAAGGTCTCACTAGCTCATTCCTGCCGCTGCTATGGTTACTCTGCATACTGTTATCAGGCACAGAAGTGAAAAGAGTAAAACATTCTCATCCTGCTGTGAGCAACCCCAAGAGGGTTAGCAGACCGTCCTGCCAGCCCCACTCTTCCTTTTGCTATTTCCCCTCTCCTATTCACGTACTCAGTTCCTGGCATGAAAGTCTGACTCCCTTGAGCTTAGAGCAGTTAAGCTGAACCAAGTTTACCAAGTGCCAAGCTTCCCCTGCAGTGTTTTTCCTCAATATGAGCTGCAGTTAACCAAGTGTTTGTTTTAGTACTCAGCTGCTACTGGTGCAGTGTTATGAGCTGGGCAGCCTCTCTTCAGTTCCTGTGCATCCCCTTCTTTCCCTGCCAGTGAGCTTGAGCTTGTCAAACCCTGATGCATCTGTTAAAGCTAGGGGTATGCTGCCCTTGCCAGTCACTGGGCCTCATCAAACTCAGATTTTCAAATAAGATAGTGGCTAATGTTGTAAAACACTTGTGCACTCTCTGTCTAGTGTTTGTTCTGCTTTCTCAGCATTAACCTTTATTTTTCAGTTGCATCTTTTTATTTTTTGTTACATTTGTACCCTGCGCTTTCCCACTCATGGCAGGCTCAATGCAGCTTACATATTATATACAGGTACTTGTTTGTACCTGGGGCAATGGAGGGTTAAGTGACTTGCCCAGAGTCATAAGGAGCTGCCTGTGCCTGAAGTGGGAATCGAACTCAGTTCCTCAGGACCAGAGTCCACCACCCTAACCACTAGGCCACTCCTCCAGTCCCCCTTCTTTGTTCGGTGATCCTGAGTCGGAGGCACTGCATTCAAACATTACATTCTTTGTAAACTTAAAATAAAATATAGACGCTGTGGAAAAGCACATGCAGTGGGTGACTCATGGGCTGAGTATTAGCAGTTTGGATTATGGCTCTTGAAACTGGCGCTGCTCCTAATCAATATTCCATTTGCCCTCACATGGGACTGATCAGTTCATCGGTTGCATCAATTAGTGCTATCAAAAGTGTTCTGTTGTGCATACTGATGCAGTATGACTCAAACTGCAGTAATTAAAGAGAATCTGTAGCATAAAGGGACCAATGTATAGGATTAATGAAGAAATAATCTACTGCCACTTGGGTCTGGTTCTGTTTTCTGAACCACGCTGCTATCCCTGGAAACATAAAGCGTATTTTATGCCTTTATCCAACTACATGGAGAGAGTACTCCTATTTGACCTGGAGTGTGGCGTAGCTTACTTTACTGTATATAGGCTTTTCCAGGGGTGGAGTTGCAGTGTATATGCGTGTTTTATAAAGTGCATCAGTACACGCACAGGTCACATGTACATAGTAACATAGTAGATGACGGCAGAAAAAGACCTGCACGGTCCATCCAGTCTGCCCAACAAGATAACTCATATGTGCTACATTTTGTGTATACCCTACTTTGATTTGTACGTCCCTGACGAGCACTTGAACGACTTTACCTGGTCCTGTTTTTCTTATGACCAAGGCACAAAAAGGTGCCCGAACTGACCAGATGACCACCGGAGAGAATCGGGGATCACCTCCCCTTACTCCCCCAGTGGTCACTAACCCTCTCCCACCCCCCAAAAACATCTTTCAAAATATTTTGTGCCAGCCTCAAATGTCATACTCCGGTCCATCACAGCAGTATGCAGATCCCTGGAGCAGTTTTAGTGGGTGGACCCTAGCATCAGGTAACTATAATTCAGATTATTCTTCCCAATGTGTATCACTTTGCATTTGTCCACATTAAATTTTATCTTCCATTTGGATACCTAGTTTCCTAAGGTCTTCCTGCAATTTTTCACAATCCGCATGCATTTTGACAACTTTGAATAGTTTTGCATCATCTGCAAATTTAATCACCTTACTTGTCGTTCCGGTTTCCAGATAATTTTTAAATATGTTAAATAGCACCGGTCCCAGTACAAATCCATGTGGCACTCCACTATTCACCCTTCTCCATTGAAAAGAATGACCATTTAACCCTACCCTCTGTTTTCTGTCCAATTACCAATTCCTCCTCATTGTCTCCTATTCCATGACTTTTAAATTTTCTCAGGAGTCTGTCATGAGGAACTTTGTTAAATGAGGAATACAGATGTAGACTTTAGTCCTGCATAAAACATATCACCTTGATATCTCTACGTGGTATGGATATCCACATGTATATAATGGCTTTCTGAAAATCTGTATTTATACATGTAAGCATTATACATCTGTAAATGCCTCTGTTTACATGTGGATTGGTTTACTACTACTATTAAACATTTCTATAGCGCTACTAGACTTACGCAGCGCTGTACAAATTCTAAATTAATGGCCTTATTGTTCCAAAGAGTATGTACTCTCATATGACTTGCTCAACCGCATGGAAACCAGGTTGGGAAGATCTGCAATGCCCAATATTTGGGGCATTGCCATTCTAAAGAAGTCTCAGAAACAGAGGGAATGCTCCCACTAATAAGGAACCATGTTATTCCAAAAGTGGGAAACAGAAACTGAACAAAAATGAGAGTTCAACTGAGACTGAGTAACAGAGACAAGGAGGAATGAAGACACTGGTAGAGGACAGATATTTTAATAGTAGCCCCTTTTTCAATCTGTTTCAACTGTCACCCCCCACCCCATCTAATAAAATGGAATCCATCACCTCGAGCTCCGGGTATTAACTACCCACCACCACCTCCACCACCAAAGCAATTCAGCTGCACGCTCAAGCTGAGTGATGCCTTAATTCATAAGCTTTATTTCTACTAATTGCCTGAGACGGCATTCATCTGTCCCCTGTTCGATTTAATCAATTTTCCATGCCATCAAAGCTAGTATATCTAACAAAACCTAATTAATTTCACTCTGCATATGCATATGGGCTTCACAGAGCTCCAAACTACTCAGAGCATAGTCCCTCAATCTGTGTATCACCACAGCTGTGTATGTCTGTCTGTAACAGAAATGTTTAATCCTACTTTGGGGGTAAATTTATAACATGGGCACCAACATTTAGGCACCAAGGGGGGTGGAGTTCAATAAATGGCACTCAAAGTTAGACATCAGGAAGATCTATGTTAGACTAGTATTCTGCAAAGGGTGCTCTGTGGGTGTGGCACTTATGCCTTGTGAAACCTAGTGTAAATAATGGTGTGCAAGTAATGGCAGTTGGGTGTGTAAATGACCCTATTCTATAACATCATACTTAATTTCTGGGAATGCCCATGCCCCTCCCATAGCCACACTCCCTTTGAGTTGTGTGCTATAAAAATTAGGCACGCGTTTCTTAGAATAGGGAACAGGGCAGATCCATGTGTAAACCCAAATGACTACCAATTAACCCCAACTGCTTCCCGTCACGGGGACAACCAACGTTCCCCGGGGGCGTGTTGGAGGCATAGCGAAGGCGGGACTGGGGCGTGCCTAACAGATGGGCATCCTCGAGCGATAATGGAAAAAAGAAGGGCGTCCCTGACGAGCACTTGGCCGACTTTACTTGGTCCATTTGTTCTTGCGACCAAGCCTCAAAAAGGTGCCCGAACTGACCAGATGACCACCGGAGGGAATCGGGGATGCCCTCCCCTGACTCCCCCAGTGGTGACTAACCGCCTCCCACCCTGAAAAAAACTTTAAAAAGTTTTTTTGCCAGCCTCAAATATCATACTCAGGTCCATTGCAGCAGTATGCAGGTCCCTGGAGGGGAGGTGTGTGTGTGTCAGCGGAGGCATAGCGAAGGCGTGGACGTCCTTCTTTCAAACATTTTGGACATCCTGAACTGCCCCCCCCCCCCACAGGGATGGTCAAATTTCAAGGGAGTGGAGTGGAGGAGTGGCCTAGTGGTTAGAGCACTGGTCTTGCAATCCAGAGGTGGCTGGTTCAAATCCCACTGCTGCTACTTGTGATCCAAAATCCAAATAAATAAATAAAGGGGGTGTCAGAGGCATAGCAAAGGCATGGATATGCTTCTCACAGTCACAGGGACAGAGGCATAGCAAAGGCACCTAACACTTGGACGTCCTTCACCCATACTCAAAAAAAAAAAAAAAAAAGACGTCCCTGACGAGCACTTGGACATTTTCACCTGGACTTGTGTTTTTTTAAGGTTGTAGATGGCTATTATACACGGAGCTTGTCTGCGTGTATGGAGCCGTCTTTGGCATGTGCAGAGCAGCCACACATAACACTTGGCTGCTCTGCACTGGCTTCCCCTCCTTAGGAAGGAAATCATGTGCAAATGAGCTAAGAGCGAGCAGCTCATTTGCATGCAATTTCCTTCATGCATGCCCGTTCCTTTCCGAATCGCTAAGGGATCGGTAATGGAAGGGCTTTTTCCGTTCAGTTAGTGTATCAGTTAGTCCACTGCAGTGCCCCCTAGGGTACCCAGTTGGTGTCCTGGCATGTCAGGGGGACCAGTGCACAAATGAGTTAGATTTGGTCGAGATGGGCGTCCTCCCCCTCCGAAGGGACACCACCTTGTAGGGGTGGAGGGACTTCCATGTTTCAATGACTCAGAGGGCTATGCTGAAGGGTTAACCATATCAGACAGGCCTCTGAGGAGAAACCAGACAAAGAGTGTCCCAAACTGGAGGATCCAAGATGGTGTCCAGGGAGGACGTACGTTAGTTGAGTTCCCGTTTTTACACCAGAATACCTGAAGAAGTAGGCGCGCTCCCCAGAGAATGGGGAAGAGAAAAGGCAAAGCCGTGGTGTTGTCCTCCTCGAACACGGCAGGGGTTCCCACCACTTCTCAGCCTACTTTGGAGAGATTCGGGGTCATAACGTCGGGGATATCGGTTCCTGCTTCGGGGAACAGCAAGGCTTTATCGCCGAATGTCAGTGGAGAGGGAGTGACTTTGAGTCCCCCTGCTGGCTCGACCCCTCCAAGACCCGGAAACAGTAACACTTCACTATGGAGGTCGACAGTGGAAATGCCCGAAGTGGGTTAGGATTTTCATGCAACCCGAGGAGGTCTGGGCGCAGCATCGACTCCGGATAATAAACCAACTGGGGGATTGAAGAATGAGCTCTTCCCCCTGAAGATATCTGGAGCGGTTTCTATGGAGAAATTGGATCTGGTGAAGCCAATAATATCACAATGGACGTACTATGGGAAGTGCTGCAGAGTGTGAATAACTCTCTTCTTCAGATGTTTAAAATTTTTCAGGAATAAACATGTGAGTTAAAGAATTTATATTAATACTTATCTAACAAAGTGGAAGTCCAAGATATAAAAATAGAGACTTTGACTACGGAAATGGTTTCTCTACGAAAATCAGTTAATTTGGTAATGAAGGACAGCCATGTTTCTTGTAAAAATTTGAATTTCTGGAGAACCAATTAAGGAAAAATAACTTGAGAATGATAACTTTTACTATAACATCCTATATATCAGCTACTAAACTGTTGAAGAAATATTTCTCTGATATTTTGCAGATACCTTCTGATAGCCACCCTCTGGTGTCTAAAGTAATTTATATTTCCCTTAAAGTTTTCTTTATCAGAGAAAAGAGATGTGTACTTAACTGACATTTTGGAAAATTCAGAAATTACAGATAGAGTTATATTATTAGTGACTTTCGCTTTTGATTTAGATAGGAACAATGTTTTGGAATTGTATTTCCGACACATGGCTGATAGTTTTTTGGGTTCAAAGATGAATATATTTCCTGACATATCAAGGGAATCACAGACTAGGAGGTGTGAATTCTTGGCTTTTAAGCCAGGAATCATTGCCCTAGGTGGGACCTTCCTAGTGTGATTCCCTTGTAAGTGTTTTATTTCCTTATTATTTATTTGTTGAACCTAAGAAATTACAAGAGTTTGTGGAGTTGAAAGAACAGATGAAGAACCCTCTGCAGCAACTTCCTTTAGTTACCACTGTACTGGCTGCAATTACCGATTAACCTTCCTCCCTTAGAAAATGTGAATTGTAAGATTAACCATTTTGAGTTTTTCTTATTTTCTTTGAGATTGTTTTCCTGATCTTGGATCTCCCAATTGTGGACAATTATATAATATACTGTATATTGATGAGAGAAAATGTTTTCTTTTTCCTTCATATTAATTTCTGTTTTTCCTTACATTTATGTGATAAATGTGAATGTAATTAAGTAAAATGATAAATAAAATAATAAAAAAAAAAGAGATGGGCGTCCTCGGTTTCCATTATCGCCGAAAACCGGGGATGACCATCTCTAAGGTCGACCATCTCAACATTTACGCCGACCATCTCTAAGGTCGACCTAAATGTTGAGATTTGGGCGTCCCTAGCCGTGTTATCGAAACGAAAGATGGACGCCCATCTTGTTTCGATAATACGGGTTTCCCCGCCCCTTTACGGAGCCATCCTGCGTTCGATTATGCCCCTCTTTGTGTCATCAGCAAATTTAATTACCTCACTAGTTACTCCCATCTCTAAATCATTTATAAATATGTTAAAAAGCAGCGGTCCCAGCACAGACCCCTGAGGAGCTCCACTAGCTACCCTTCTCCATTGTGAATACTGACCATTTAACCCTACTCTCTGTTTTCTATCCTTTAACCAGTTTTTAATCCACAATAGGATACTACCTCCTATCCCATGACTCTCCAATTTCCTCTGGAGTCTTTCATGAGGTACTTTGTCAAACTCCTTTTGAAAATCCAGACACACAATATCAACCAGCTTGCCTTTATCCACATGTTTGTTCACCCCTTCAAAGAAATGTAATAGATTGGTGAGGCAAGATTTCCCTTTACTAAATCCATCTTGGCTTTGTCTCATTAATCCATTCTTTTGACTATGCTTCTATTTGAATTTCAGTGCTGTTAAATGTGTATTTTTTGTGATACTGTTTCACGGTAGTTCTGTTATTAGGTTTCAAGTTACTGTTTTCAAGCTTACCTCATTTATTGTATTTATGTTTATTCTTGGTTATTTTACTATTGTTATGCTGTTAACAAAATTGTAAGTTTTATGTTAAATTGTACCTGCTGTACACCGCTTTGGGTGAATCTCTTCATAAAGGCGGTTAACAAATCCCAATCAGTCAATCAATCAAGAAATAAATTACTTATAGGCAAGTACTTGACCTGTTAGGCAATATTGTTAAGGCAAATGCAAGATGGAATGGCTGTCTCATCTGTACCAATATAGTCTGCATTAAAGATGAAAGGAGTGAGCAGGGGAATCATATTAGCATGACTCACTGTCTACACAATATGTTTTATTTCACTTCTGACTTAAAGTCCACCCACAACACTTGGTGTTCTTTTGACCCAACATACATCAGGCACTCTGCTCTCTCTCTCTGATATGATCTTTGTATAGCTGTTGTGCTCATGGGAGGTGATTTTTGGCAGCTTGTTTCCGATAGTCTTGTTTCCATCTACATTAATCATTTCATGAATTTCCAGTGTCCTAATTATTCAAGACTTTTGGTTGCAAAGTAAAAATATTAATTTTCATATTGGAAAGGTATCAACAATTCTGCTTCCACAGCTGGTTTGGTAGCTCAGTGCTAATGCTTTGCATTGTCATGTGGGAGGCCTGATTTGATTTCTGTGTCCAGCTGATACTTCTTGGGTTGGCCAAGGCTAGAGGGCTGCAGAGTCTCTATAAACACCATTGTCATTCCCTTCTTGGCAGGGAGGGCATCCCAGCCACACGCTAGTTGTATTCAGGGTGCAGATATACCACATTACTCAGAGAGCCACAGGTTGTAGCCCCCTGACCAAAGACTGTCACTGCTGTAGCTTGGCTAGATAGAAGGGAGATGGGAGGAGGGGGGGGGGGGCTTGGGTAGCCATCAGTGGCATAACTACATGGGGCCACGGGGCTTGGGCCCTCACAAATTTCCTGTGGGCTCCTTGTTTTGCTGGCAGTGGTCCCCAACCCCTGCCAACTGAAGTGTTGTCCAGCGCCACCACGTTGCCTGCCCTGCTCTTTCTTCCCCTCAAATCTGGCACGCTCCTTTTAGTGAAACTGAGCATGATCAATTTCACTAAAAGGAGAGTGCAGGATGTAAAGGGAAGACAGAGCAGGCCAGGCAACATGGCAGCACCGGAGACCGTCGCTGGATAATGCTTCAGCTGGTGGAGGTTTGGGACCCCCGTCAGCCAAGGTATTTGCTGCTACAGTAGGTGGGGAGTGGCAGGGGGGGCAGCGGCGAGGGTGCGGGGGTGCAGCAGCAGGGTGGCAGACCAAAATGTGCCCCTCCCCACCTCGGGCTCTGGCCCCCTCCCACCGCGAGGTCTGGCTACATCCCTGGTAGCCATTAATGATGGTTCATGGTACCTTAGTCCCAAAAGACATTGGTTCTGATTGAACTACCAACCCTTTCACTTATGTCTGATATTTATCATCTTTTGCTCATATTCTCTGAAGAGAAGATTCTAGGTTTCAAAAGTGGTTATAAAGGGGGGGGGGGGCTTCTACTAGATGCCTTAATTTAGGTTCCCTAAGGTCATGTGGTGGGAGCTACGTCTGTAACTGCATCTAGGTGGCCAGGTTCTATTATAGAATGCTAGTTTAACCTGGTATCAGCATGCCTTTCATTTAGGTGCCTGAAAAAGAAGTGCAGTGGGCCTGAAGAAGAAATTTAGGAAGCAGATTTTATTTGGATCCAACACAGGCCATGTTCCGGCATTATGCCTGTGTCAGGGGTCATAAAATTTCAGTGGTTTAACACATTGCTTCCTGAATACACTCTGCCCAAATGGACAAATCCAAGATTGCAGTGATCAGAACTTAAGAGGCAGGAAGCAAATGATCTGCTTCCTCCGTCCCCTCTTGAGGCCCACTGTGCTTCTTTTTGATGTGCTTCATTTGCTGTGCTGTTGGTTCCCTCTGCCTTGATACCTAACATTCAGGCGCCTACAGTTACACCAGCCATAGATCTGGAGTCAGTACAGTGACTAAATGCGTCAGGGACACACATAGAGGGAAATTCTATATATGGCGCCTTAAAAATCAGCGTCATAAATCCATGCAGTTAATGTGATTCTTTAAACTACGCCTAAAGTTATGTTTAGTTTATAGAATACGCTCAAATACTGTTCTTGCGCCTAAAATTTAGGCACACCCATTTAGGCCAAGTAAAACCAGGCCTAAATACCTATGCCTAACTTAGTCACAGATCAGGTGTATTCTATAATAGTGCACATAGTTTTTTCAAACACCTAAAACCCGCCCATGGCCATGCTCCCTTTTTGACTGTGCACATTAGAATTTACTTGCACCGTGTTATAGAATACGCCTAGAAAGTTGTGTATGTAAATTTTAATTAAAGCCAATTAGTGCTGCTAATTGGTTGTTAAATACCAGTTATCAGCACTGATTGGCTTGTTAATCAATTAAGTTGTGTGCGCAGTTTGGCCAAATTAGTGTGCACAACTTAAGGCACCATATAAAGAATTTGGGGGATAACTTACAGTATGCTGTAAGTTATCTACATAGCTGGGAGCCCTATGCTCTGCCCCTGTGTACACCCCCCCCCCCCGCTTACAAACACATGCTATGTAAGTTAAGCAGGTATTGGCAAAATAGCACCTGGTATGCATACACATACACCTGTAAGTCCCATTACTCTGTACACTTATGCACTCAAGGGGCATGCAAATGCGGGCATCTAGACTACAGAATTGCCCCATACCCCCGGATTCTCTATAGGTCACCCAATGTTGGGCACCCAGATTTGGGTGTGGAGCCCAGATGCGCACATAAACTAATTAGTCGATTGGATGCTAACAACTAATTATTAAAGTAAAAAAAAAAAAAGGGGAGTAGTGTGATCAACAGGACTTTTCCAAAGATCCCAGGAGACGTAATGATGTAGTGAAAGTATTTAATCAGTACTAAAATAAGACTCGACCTGGCACCGTGTTTCAGCAAAATGCCTGCATCAGGAGTCTGTGAGTGATGATAAATAATAAAAATGTACAAAAAAGGGGATAACGCTGGATCAAGTCTTTAGAAAGACTAACATTATTGAATATATTATTGAAGGTCATAGCGGCAGCAGAAGTGAAACTCTGAGAAAAATGATGTCATCCAAAAGCACTGAAAAAATGCAGATCTCGTTTCTCCACCTTGGTGGTTGCTTGTGAGCAACTAATTATTGCCATTAACTGGAGCTGGTATTTAATTGGCACTAATTTTGGATTGCACACACATATACTTGCGCCCTGTTCCATAATGCTGCGTGCCCAAAGTATCTCATGCGCAACCCAAAAGATCGAGTGATGATGGGAGGGGCATAGGTGGGTCAGGGACATTCCAAATGTTTTGGCGCGGTGTTATGGCATGCCGGGGTTATGTGCCCAACTTGCATGCCAAGATTTACACCAAGTTTCAGCAGGCGTAAGTCCTCACACCTAAAGCTGGGCACAGGAATCCTTTCTAAGTGCTCTTTTTTTGATTTTGTCTCATTTCTATTTATTACCTGCAGAACAAGCAGGGTTAGTTTGTAAGCACAGCAGGTTTCAATCAGTGTTCCCCTGAAAAAAACAGTGCAAGGACTGCAGGTAACAAACCTGCTTGCACTTTACACCAGTGTGGGAAGTTTGAAGTTAGGACATGTCAATAAGAGGGCTGAGGGGCAATACTGGAGTTCCTGGGGTGAGGAATTAAAGGAGACCAGTGAGAAGTGACTGCTGAATAGTGAAGAGACCAGCTAAATGGTCATTTCCTGAAGAAATGTAGCTGCCAAGTCCTTAAATGTAGCCCTTTAGTGCATGAGGATTGTGCTTTGTAAGGTTATAGTCTAGCCTTGTTTACCTCAGCAGACAGTCTGAAATATCGACCTACCTTTCAGACAGATGTTCTTCCTATTTCATTCCTATTATTACCACATTTCCTGGCATCCGCCAAAAACCATCAAGAAGATCACTTGCAGGAATCTTCTATTTGTAACTTCAAAAATAGTCTTCCACGAGGTGTTTACACCCCAGCAGAATGATGCTGTGTCTTCAGTGACCCAAGGAAGGGCACATAATTCTCAAAAGCTAGTCTCAGATATGTTCTTAGTCCAAAGGTGTCACCTACATCAAGTTTGCTGACTCATTTGGAAAACTAGACAAATAGTTATCTTTCTTTCTCTTACTCCCCGTCTCTTTCAGAAATCTCTCTGTTCCAGCATCTGTTGTGGTAGAAAACAGCCACTTATTTCCCTGGCCTGGGGATGATTAAACAGAATCATTCAGAAAAATTATAAATGCAAACCGTGATCCAGCCCCACTCCAGTGACACATTCTGTTTGTGTTCACTTGGCACCCGAGGTTAAAAAGTGCCTTGGCACATATTTTATTGTATTTTCTTAAATAATATGTTCTAAACACTGCAGCCTACAAAGAAAAAAGTCATATGCCACAGAAAGGCTAAGTCTAATTTTTCTCAGTGCTGTATAACATTAATTACTGGTGCATAGACCTAATTAGTTGCAAAATATGAGAACATGTTTGTGCGGAGTTTGGTAATTAAGGTGGTAATTTAGCAGCAGTAGGAACATAACTATTCCCTGTGTGGGTACCAGCAAATTTTCAAAGCATTTAAGTATGTCTGTATTTCCGCTTTGATAATTACCCTAGGGAATTCCTTTGCATTTATTTACACCTGATCTTTGGCATGCACAGGTTCCTTTAAAATTCTTTGTAAAAGTTACTGAGTTGAAAATAGCGAGCGATTACAAAGGGAATCGTAGCCACATGAGCTGCACGGACTTTCAGCGAGGAACTCGATAAGGGAAGTTCTTAGCGCATGTGTGGAACAGTAACTTGTTAAGCGTTGACGCTGTGTGGATGCCCAGAACTTCTGGCCCAAAATCAACTGCTTTAATTTTCATCACTGCCACTCTTCACCCATTTCACTGCTACACACTGTCATGGAACCCGGGATGGTGTAGCCATGCTGCAGCAGACAAGTCCTCTGGGGAGATGCAGAGCAGAGGCGAACCAGGCACTGAATGCACACAGAATACCAGATATGGTAGAGACAGCACACTCAAGACAAGCAACAAGCACCACCAGAAAAGGGAGATAGACCACTCAGGCGGGCCTCAAGGCTGATCCGGAACCCACTCGTACAGAGTCCAAGCGTACGGGCCTCACGGCCGAACTGGAACCGAATCATACCAGAGGGAAGGGAAAAGAAACAACGGAATGTCTTGAGCAAGTACTACTCAAGCAGTGCACATACACTGCACTAAACAGAGCTACAAACAAGAGGTCAAAAGACCCTACACACAGACACAAAGAAACTGAAGGGGAAAAGACAACCCCACTTGGGCTCACATGGTAGAAACCACAAGTAAAAGATAAGAAAACCACACAGGAAGGCAGCACAGGAGTGGGCTTAGAACCACAGCTATAAATGAAAAGTCCTAACCAAGTGAAACAGACATCACACAGAGAGGTAGCACAGGGCTGGGCTAGTAGTCCCAGCTAAACAGAAGAACCACCCACTCAAGCACAAACAGAACCAAACAGAGAGGACATTCAGGGCTGTGCTTAAACTGAATTCATTTAGGGACTAAGGGACATTCTCATATTCCTAGTCAACTTCATACTAACTGCTAACTGCACTCTGGCATTCATTAAGGGGTCAAGGGCCAGTCTTACTTAATAGCATACAGATATAGTCTGTTATTACTTTCAGGACCATTCCTACATTTACCTATAATTAATCAAGACTTTTCCTGACCCTTTTCACCTATCAGCTCCATACATTAAACCAACCAGGACTGCAGAAAACTCAAACCATATGCTGACCTTTTCACTGCAGTTCTACTCAGAACGTAAGGCAAATAGTTGAACAAACATTAGATTTAAAAAGGTATTCTACATATTAACTACACAGACTAAACATATTCTAAAATAAGACATATTCTAAAATACACAGAATCAGTATTCCTTATAACAAAATCTACATATCAAAAACTTCTAAAATTATTTAACCAGCTTTAAACTACAGTATGTCTGGCTCATGCTTTGTTCATTCATAATAGTATACAGATGTGCTAGCTAGCATTAGCAATCCATCACTCACAAAGGGTGAAAGAAAGTTTCTGTCTCTGACCTTTCTAACCTTTAGCCTGGCAAACGTAAAATTTCTAAATAATCTAAACCAGATGACATTCCTTCACTTTACTTGCAAGGTGAAAAGTTGAATTCAAGCACCAAGCTTTTAAACCCCAGATTTTTATGGCTTCTTATATATGTATAATTATGCCCATGCTGCCTCATTCCCCCCTTTGAGACTAAAATCAGCTTATGCAGAGATAAGTCTCACAACTCAAACTCTAAAGATTATAGTGATCCTAACTAGGAATAGACTTGTGAACCACCATTACCCTACTTGTTAAGGTCCGACGGCATACTGCCGAAGCACATGAGGCCGGGAAACAAAACAACAACCCTGCTAAAACTAAGACTATTAGGGAAATGAACAAAGGACGTATCCAGGAGGTCAATGACCACCACCAGGAGGTAAGGTCTAATCCTCCTCGGTAATCCTCCACATTAAGACTGGCCAACTGTAGGACTTTATCCATGGCATGCCTAACTACATGCGTCCTATTTATGACAATAGTACAGCACTCTGAAGAATTTAGCACTGTGCAGAGGCCACCCTGGGCTGCAAAGAGATAGTCAAGACCCATACGGTTATACCGAGAAACTATACTTAATTCATTAATTTGATCCTGCAATGCATTGACTACCACGTTCAGCTCATGAACTAAAACATGGAGTAGAGATTGAAGTCTCCGGGTAGCCATGCCAAGTTCAGTAATACCCGCTACCGGACCCCCAATTGGAATCCAGGCCGTGGCAGAAAGGGCTACAAGTCTCTTTTTAGTCAGAGGATAAGTAGAGTTAATATACTGGGGGGCTAATTCAATCGCCTCATCCTCTGTGGCAACGGAGGAAGGTAAGGACAAGGCCTCTCGCTTAGAGCGGTGCGGGGATGGTGGTTTGAGGAGAGGAATAACTTTAGGAAAATAATTCAAGGTTACCAATACACAAAAATCATATGTGGGCGGAAGAATCATGTGGAGGACATTATCACAAAGCCAGTAATGACCAAGGAGAGGGCGAGGAAAGTTCCCAATAAATGTTGGCACAGGATGGACATTAGGATGCCCATAATGCGAGCCCCTATCCCAGGGGGAACTAAGAAGAAATGGAGACTTTGTACACCATAGGTGCCAATCCCCAATTGTGACAGACTGCTCATATGTTGCAACCCTTTCATACCCCGGGGACTTATGAAAGTAGAAAATAGGCCGGGACACTATAGTCTTCTCAGTAGTACGGTTAGGAGCCAGATAATCACCCTGGTCATAATCTGCAGGTATGGTAGTAGGGCACATAGGAGTACCTGGAGAGACTACCCACACAGATTCCCCTTTTTCTGGGAGAACATTAGTATAGTTACAAGGAATGGGAAGAACAGTTGAGATGCTTCTTGTTAAACAAAACACTCCAGAAGCTGGATAGGGAGACGTAAAGACTGGCCTTAGAGAAGATTCAGAGGGGGAAGTAGCATTATAAAAGGACCACCAAGTATAATCCTGGCTCCAAGGGCCTGAACTCGAAAAGTAGGGAGGTATAAGAGCTGGGAGCTGCACAGGGACAGGTACAGCTGGGACATCTGTAGTATAAGGAGAAAATCGGGAACACACAATACAAGGGGAAGTAATCTTTGCCTGGCTAATTAGTTCCTGGACAGAGTGTAACCAAAGGTTGGAGCGAGTTGGGGTACTAGGAAAAAAGAGGCAAGGAGTAGAAAACAACAAAAGCATCCAAACTACTAACATTTTCTTTCTTCCTAATCTAAAACAAATACAGCTAACTAATTAAGCAATAATATTTCAACAGTCTGTGCTAGTCACAGATTACTCTAATATAATGTTCTCAGTCTTTGAGTTCTTATACCAGTTGGGATAGACCCTCAACTGACAAGGATCAAGCTCTCAAATTCCAAGAAAGCCAGAATCAGGGCAAGAAAGAGTCTCAGTGTGAAGCCGAAGTTCAGCAGCTCCTGCAGTATGCAGTTGACCCTTCTTTTCAGCTAGTGGATTCTTTGGTTCGGGTCAAGCGCAACTTCAATGGCTCCGCTGGATCACTTTCTGCTCTCCACTGTTTAGGCTCCGTCTGATCCGTGCTGGGCTCAGTCTGGTCAGCAGACTTAATTCGAGACCAATGGACCCATGGAGTTATCCCTGCGACCTTCACAGCTGTAGGGGTAGAAAGCAAAACAGTAAAAGGTCCTTTCCACCGGGGCCCCAAAGGCTGGAGCCTCCAGTCTTTCACCCAAACTCTATCCCCTGGCAGGAAGGAATGTACCTGAACCTGGAAGGGGACAGGGTTTATTTCTCTCACATAAGACTGAAGCTCAGAAATTATCCTGCCCAAGAGGGCTACCTGCTCCTGCACCTGGGCAGACCCTAAAATCCCTATGTCTCCCTTAATTCCCTGCAAAATGGCTGGGGGCTTCCCATACACAATTTCAAAGGGAGAGAGGGCTGTTCCTTTAGTTGGGGTGCATCGGAGGCGGAAGAGGGCTAATGGCAGTGCCTGTGGCCATTTCAGTTGGGTTTCCTGACAAATCTTTGCTAGGCTATTTTTCAAGGTTCTGTTTGCCCGCTCAACCTGCCCTGAACTCTGGGGATGGTAGGCACAATGCAATTTCCAGGTAATGCGCAATGCGCGGGACAGGGCCTGAAGTGCAGCTTCAACAAAGGCGGGACCATTATCTGAACCTGTGGCAAGGGGCAGTCCATACCTGGGGATGACATCCCTAAGGAGGGCTCGAGCTACTTCTGTGGCTTTCTCAGTGACTGTAGGATATGCTTCCACCCACCCAGAAAAGGTACAGACCATGACCAAGAGGTATCGGAGCCTACCGCTCCTGGGCATTTCTGTGAAATCTATAACTAGGGACTCAAAGGGTGTTAGTCCCCTAGACTGAACTCCTGGTGGAATACGGGGTCCCTGACGAGCATTATTCTGGGCACAGAGAGTACATCGGGCAGAGGCAGTGGCAACCAGACTATCCAATCCTTCCAGCACCACTACTCGACTGAGTAGGCGGGCTAGTGCTGTTTTCCCTAAGTGTGACAGATCATGAGCTTGAGACACTACAGGCCAAGCTAGGTGGCGTGGCACCAGAACTCTGGTATCAGGGAGATGTAACCAGCCATCAGGTCTCCTTACTGCACCTTCCTCTTGAGCCCATTTCTCTTCCGTTTGGGTATACATAGGCTGCCCCAGCAAGTACTGATCTTTGGCATGCACAGGTTCCTTTAAAATTCTTTGTAAAAGTTACTGAGTTGAAAATAGCGAGCGATTACAAAGGGAATCGTAGCCACATGAGCTGCACGGACTTTCAGCGAGGAACTCGATAAGGGAAGTTCTTAGCGCATGTGTGGAACAGTAACTTGTTAAGCGTTGACGCTGTGTGGATGCCCAGAACTTCTGGCCCAAAATCAACTGCTTTAATTTTCATCACTGCCACTCTTCACCCATTTCACTGCTACACACTGTCATGGAACCCGGGATGGTGTAGCCATGCTGCAGCAGACAAGTCCTCTGGGGAGATGCAGAGCAGAGGCGAACCAGGCACTGAATGCACACAGAATACCAGATATGGTAGAGACAGCACACTCAAGACAAGCAACAAGCACCACCAGAAAAGGGAGATAGACCACTCAGGCGGGCCTCAAGGCTGATCCGGAACCCACTCGTACAGAGTCCAAGCGTACGGGCCTCACGGCCGAACTGGAACCGAATCATACCAGAGGGAAGGGAAAAGAAACAACGGAATGTCTTGAGCAAGTACTACTCAAGCAGTGCACATACACTGCACTAAACAGAGCTACAAACAAGAGGTCAAAAGACCCTACACACAGACACAAAGAAACTGAAGGGGAAAAGACAACCCCACTTGGGCTCACATGGTAGAAACCACAAGTAAAAGATAAGAAAACCACACAGGAAGGCAGCACAGGAGTGGGCTTAGAACCACAGCTATAAATGAAAAGTCCTAACCAAGTGAAACAGACATCACACAGAGAGGTAGCACAGGGCTGGGCTAGTAGTCCCAGCTAAACAGAAGAACCACCCACTCAAGCACAAACAGAACCAAACAGAGAGGACATTCAGGGCTGTGCTTAAACTGAATTCATTTAGGGACTAAGGGACATTCTCATATTCCTAGTCAACTTCATACTAACTGCTAACTGCACTCTGGCATTCATTAAGGGGTCAAGGGCCAGTCTTACTTAATAGCATACAGATATAGTCTGTTATTACTTTCAGGACCATTCCTACATTTACCTATAATTAATCAAGACTTTTCCTGACCCTTTTCACCTATCAGCTCCATACATTAAACCAACCAGGACTGCAGAAAACTCAAACCATATGCTGACCTTTTCACTGCAGTTCTACTCAGAACGTAAGGCAAATAGTTGAACAAACATTAGATTTAAAAAGGTATTCTACATATTAACTACACAGACTAAACATATTCTAAAATAAGACATATTCTAAAATACACAGAATCAGTATTCCTTATAACAAAATCTACATATCAAGAACTTCTAAAATTATTTAACCAGCTTTAAACTATAGTATGTCTGGCTCATGCTTTGTTCATTCATAATAGTATACAGATGTGCTAGCTAGCATTAGCAATCCATCACTCACAAAGGGTGAAAGAAAGTTTCTGTCTCTGACCTTTCTAACCTTTAGCCTGGCAAACGTAAAATTTCTAAATAATCTAAACCAGATGACATTCCTTCACTTTACTTGCAAGGTGAAAAGTTGAATTCAAGCACCAAGCTTTTAAACCCCAGATTTTTATGGCTTCTTATATATGTATAATTATGCCCATGCTGCCTCAAAACCAGAACCACACACAGAAAAACAACAGGGTTTCGCTTGGAAGCAAAGTTAACAGGCTAGTAATCCATATAGGTTTAAAGCAGAACAACACACACAAGGAAACAGAAGAGGGCTTTGCTTGAGAGCAAACCTAACATGAAAGTAATCCATACAGATTCAAACCAAAACCACTCACACAGGGTTCAGGGCTGTGCCCAAAGATACAGCATAACAAGAAGACCAGTTCTCTCAGAATCAAACAACAGTACAACAAGGAAAAGGAAAATAGACCTGTTGCAAAGGCAATGCAGGAAAGCTCCCTGGGTCCCTATAAAGAAGTAGGCTGATGATGTCACAAGTAGGAAATGAAGCAGAAGCAGAGAGACTAAAGCGAGGCTTGGCTTCAGGGACACCAAAGTGAGGCTTGGCTAACAGGAAGCACAACAGGAAAAAAGGCAGACTGGAGAGGTTACAGAGCTAGATACAGAGAAACAGTAGGTTTGAACATAAGGGCACGGCCATAACCATGGCACACATGGCTTCCGTACACGCATACAAGCAATAATGTGTGTGCCACAGTGGCAGGCGAGGTTTTTCCTGTGCATTATTCAGGGACAGTTTCCTAACAGATCCAAGAAGGGGGCTGCATTCTTCAATATGGTGACACCCGACAAGATGGCAGCAGCATTCAGGCCAAAGCAGGGATCCTGAAATGCTCCCCTCCCCAAGGAGAGAATGAACGATCACAATCACTATAAGAACCGGAAGTCTAAACACCGCCCCCCCCCCCCCCCCCCCCCCCCACACACACACACACTGCAAGCAGAAGCCTGCAAGGCCTTTTCTTTCCAATTTCCAGATCATTTTAATTGTACTGCAAAGTTCCCCAAGAATAATTCTTGTTCTGTGGCCTCAAAAGCGATGAAAGGTGTACAGGCAAAGGTGAGATCCAGAAGTCACCATCATGCTATGACAGCTCCTGACCACCATTAAAATTCCCTCGCAAAAGGTAGGTGTTTCTTTATATTCATCACTCAGAAATGTCTGTGCATTGCTTGGAATGCACATTTAGCTCATTTACATACATTTTGCATATGCTTCCCATTGTCTACTGCCACAGAGCTGCTAGGTTTATGTTGTCTGCGTAGGAAAATATCACAGGCATGGCACACTTGGATGAGAGTGGCAAGAGGAGATGTTAGAGTGTGGGAACAGGATGAAACCTTATGGGACCCTACATGGGAGAGGGAGTGAGAAATAAGTCACAGTTGCTCTGAGAAAAGGGATGTTATCAGTGGTATAATGAAAGGGTTGGTCCTTGGGCCGGCTCTTTTTAACACCTTTCTGAGTGATATTGTGGAAGGGCTGTCTGGTAAGGTTTGTCTCTTTGCAGATGATACCAAACTCTACAATAGGGTGGACACCCTGGAGGGTGTGGATGGCATGAGCAAGGATCTAGTGACGCTTGAAGTACATAAGTACATAAGTAATGCCACACTGGGAAAAGACCAAGGGTCCATTGAGCCCAGCATCCTGTCCACAACAGCGGCCACTCCAGGCCAAGGGCACCTGGCAAGCTTCCCAAACGAACAAACATTCTATACATGTTATTCCTGGAATTGTGGATTTTTCCCGTCCATTTAGTAGTGGTTTATGGACTTGTCCTTTGGGAAACCGTCTAACCCCTTTTAAAACTCTGCCAAGCTAACTGCCTTCACCACGTTCTCCGGCAATGAATTCCAGAGTTTAATTATGCATTGGGTGAAGGAAAACTTTCTCCGATTTGTTTTAAATCTACTACACTGTAGTTTCATCGCATGCCCCCTAGTCCTAGTATTTTTGGAAAGCGTGAACAGATGCTTCACATCCACCTGTTCCACTCCACTCATTATTTTATATGCCTCTATCATGTCTCCCCTCAGCCGTCTCTTCTCCAAACTGAAAAGCCCTAGCCTCCTTAGTCTTTCTTCATAGGGAAGTCGTCCCATCCCTGCTATCATTTTAGTCGCCCTTCGGTGCACCTTTTCCAATTCTACTATATCTTTCTTGAGATGCGGCGACCAGAATTGAACACAATACTCAAGGTGCGGTCGCACCATGGAGTGATACAACGGCATTATAACATCCTCACACTTGTTTTCCATACCTTTCCTAATAATACCCAACATTCTATTAGCTTTCCTAGCCGCAGCAGCACACTGAGCAGAAGGTTTCAGTGTATTATCGATGATGACACCCAGATCCCTTTCTTGGTCCGTAGCTCCTAACGTGGAACCTTGCATGACGTAGCTATAATTTGGGTTCTTTTTTCCCACATGCATCACCTTGCACTTGCTCACATTAAACGTCATCTGCAATTTAGCCGCCCAGTCTCCCAGTCTCGTAAGGTCCTTCTATAATTGGTCCAATAATTGGCAACTAGAATTTAATGTTAAGAAATGCAGGGTCATGTACTTGGGTTACAAGAATCCAGGGCAGCGGTACAATATAGGGGGTGAAGTGCTTCTGAAAGAGAGTGGAACTTGGGGTTGGTTGTGTCTGATGACCTTAAGGTCTCCAAACAGGTAGAAAAAGCTATAGTCAAAGCCAGAAGGATGCTTGGCTGCATAAGGAGAAGGATGACCACCAGGAAAAAAGAGGTGACAGTGTCCTTTTATAAGTTTCTGGTGAGGCCCCATTTAGAGTGTGCAATTCTGAAGATCACACCTACAGACGGATATAAACAGGATGGAGTTGGTCCAGAGGGTGGCTACAAAATTGGTAAGCGGTCTTGGTCATAAAACATATAGGGACAGGCGTAGGAACCTCAACATGTATACGCTGGAAGAGAAGCAGGAGAGAGGAGATATGATAGAGACATTTAAATACCTCAGTGGCATTAATGGCAAATGGCATTAGTGGCAAATAAAGGAAAACTCTAGAATGATAGGGCATATGATGAAGTTAAGAGGAAATAGCCTTAGGAGGAATCTAAAAAAATACTCTTTCATGGAAAGGGTGGTGGAGGTCGTGGAGATGAGGGCTGTGTCAGAATTTAAGAAAGTGTGGGACAGGCATGTGGGATCCCTTAGAAAAGGAAGGGTTAGTGGTTACTGAGGATGGGCAGACTGGATGGGCTTCTGCTGCCATGTTTCTCTGTTTCTATCAGAATTTCTCAAACCCTGTCTCACAAATGAGACAAATCCTAGATCTATTTCTCGAGGAACTAACAAGCAAGGAAACAGGCCAATTATTATAAAAATAAAGGCTATTTATTTAGAGTCAAGTGAAACAACCAAACGTAAGAACGTGAGTAACTAAGAATTATAATCAAATTCAAAATAACTCTGGAAAATACAAGACAGAGGTTCTTATCAGATAATTAGAGTGAACGCATATGAAACCCTGTGGTTAGGCCCTAAAATCAGACCTCTTGTTATTACTGTTTAGCAATAATAGAGCTGGCATACAACCCGGATGTGGATGAGGGTAACGGGTGGTGTCAGTGCAGAACACCCAATGAACTGATAGATGCAGAATATCCCAGGCAGGTCCTAGCTGTGCTACAACAGAGAGGATGGCTGGTAGAAACCTGAAACTGTGGTAATTGAGATTGAATGAAAAATCAGCCTACACTACTTGGTTTCCAGCACTTCTTTATACCATTCTGGTGAAGGCCTTACCCTTGGCATTACCCTTGATGATAAGCAAACTCATCCCTATGTTCTGAACATTTGATTCTCAGAAACCACACTTATGACCCTGAAGAGGCAGTACTTGGAATTCAGGAAAGTCCCTAAACTCAGGCACTAAACAGTCCAGTGATGTGGGCTGTGTCCACCATCCATGCTCAGGCTCCGAAGTGGCTGGGTTAGCCTGACCTGGGGTACATATCACTGAGTAAGAATGTTTGTCAGGTGATTGTATTAGGCAAGCAGTTCATAAGCAATTCCTTCTTGCTGAAGCAGGAACTTGATAAAATCAGGGCACAGTTCATTCTGTATTGATACATGGCTTGAAGTATGTGGTGCCGAGATTGTTACCAGCTCTATTAATGGTTATATAGGCAGGGACCTTGCTCCTAGACAACCTCAGAGAGATTCATTGGTCTGGGCAACCAGGTTTGATTCTGTGCTCTATGGAGGACTGAACCCCCACCCCAGTTGCCTTATATGTAGAGCAGAACACCTATGTGAGAAGTCCAGAAACATGCTTCATTTAAGACTATTTTATAAAGGCCACTCCAAACATCCAAAAGGAAGCAATACTATAAACAATATTCTTCAAAAAACACTTCCAGTAAATATCACAAATTGATTGGTTGTGAAATATAATATAAGCAGGTGGCATGATCAGATAAAGTGCTGATATGATAAAGTTTTTTTGCACTTATTGTTGTAAAAATGGTTTAAGTGATTGTGACAGGGTTTATGGGACACTGCCCCTCACCCTTAAGAAAAGTCCCTCTTTATTTAACCTGAGTCACCTTAAGAGTACAGATCTCGCCTTAGGAAGAAGTTAGCTGAAAGGGGCGGAGTCACTACTGGGAAGTTCAATAGACAGGGCCAGGTAGAGTTAAGTAGGCCCAGGGAGGAAGGAACTATAGCTCAAGCCTGTGCCCTTATTAAAGACGTATAGCTGCTGTGACTGGGCTGAGGTAAGCCACCGCTAATTCTGAACTGAATATTGCATGATTGTTTTGAGGCCTGGCTGAAGGCAGACGTACCTCTGACAGAAGACAAGAACTAAAGCCTGTGTTTGGGGCATGGCAACCCAGCAGCCACAATCTATGTTAGACTTGCCGCTAGAGGCCTATTTAATAACTGTGTTTCGGAACCGCAGAGGTTCACCCACGCTGTGACTCAGGCCCTGTGAAGTAGCAGGCCCAGGGATTCCTGTAAATAAATACTTGTTTTTGTGTGCACTCCAGTGTTGCCAGGTGGGCGGTTTTACCGCCCAATTGGGCGGTTTTCCGCGACCCCCGCGGCGGGTTGCAGTTTTTTTGGCTTGTTTTGGGACTTTTGGGCGGTTTTTTAAGCGGTTTTTTCGGCCGCGGGGGGCGGGGTTAGTGACGTTTTGGGCGGGGCCGATGACGGCGGGGCGGGGTTGATGATGGCGGGGGTGATGACGCGGGGGTGGGGGTGTCAGGGGCGGGGTTTGACTTTGGGCAGGTTTTGGGCTGGATTTGGGCTCGTTTGGGTGGGAAAAAAATTTTCCACCTGGCAACCTTGGTGCACTCCTATTGTCTTGCTGTGTTATTCCATTAGCCCACTCATAGCCAGTGATGTATTTAGTGATGTACATGAGGAGTTTCTGAGTAGATGGTTATAATTTTGGAAGGCAATAGAGAAAGTCTCTATAATGGGAGCTAGCCTTTTGCCTCATATATGATTGCCCCAAAATTTGAAAGATACTTCTCTTCATTGATTAAAGAACTTTTTAAAAAAATTATATGGAAATATTTGTGATATTTACTGGAAGTGTTTTTTGAAGTATAGTTTATAAAGTCATCATAGGTGCCTCAGTGCATTTATAAATCTGCTCCCATATTCAGCCCTGGTAGTGCACGAATGCCAGTGCAAGATTTACACCTGCTCCAAAAGGTGTACATATATGTATTCTGCGCAAAATAATATGTAGCTGCTGTAATGGTCTGACATTCAAGAAAACAACAAGGCAGATGATCTGCAAACTCCAAGACGGAAAACAGAGCAAATCAGTGGAAAGTTAACATGAATTTTATTAATGAGATCATAAAAGAGCCCGACAGAGGCCGTGTTTCGCCCAATAGGGCTGCGTCAGGGGCTATTCAAAGATCCTTATTGTCAATACTTGAATATGTATTAATAAGTTGTCATAAATATATAGGGGACCACAAGTCTATCCTTTCAAACGCTAGATTAAAAAAACAGCTGATAGCCCCACATACAGGTGCCGATATCAGTCAATGCATTGATTGATATTGGCACCTGTATGTGGGGCTATCGGCTGTTTACATACAGGTGCCGATATCAATCAATGCATCAATTGATATTGGCACCTGTATGTAGGGCTATCGGCTGTTTTTTTTTAATCTAGCATTTGAAAGGATAGACTTTACAATTTTACCTCCATTCTCCAGGAACACCTGTATACAGGTTGTGTAAAAATAGGCAAACACTTTTCATATGTGTCCTTTTTATCTGCATATATGATCGCACAATTTTATAAAAGCCCTTTGCTGCTTCTAATATAGGATTTAGATGTGGAAACAGCTTTATGAAAGTACCATCTTAGTATATTGGTTTAACCTAAGATGTTGTACAATTGGAAGAAGACAGTTCTTTGCACTGTCTTAGACAGAAGTGATAGATTAGATTCAAGTTTATAGTTCAAAGTTGTCTGTCTCATGCGCATTTAAAAAATTTGTTGCATGTCTTTTCACTGATAGCTCAAGGTGAGTTACAGTCAGATACAGTAAGTATTCCCTTATCCCCAGAGGGCTCACAATCTGATAGGTTGTTATTCAAAGGAAAAATATCTTGATATTTCCCTTAGCTGTGGCTATCTGGGGACATTGAGTGGCACTGTGTGGAAAGTGCTGGCGTAGTCTGTGGGTGGAGTTGTTATCTGGTTAGTGGCAAAATTCAGTCCACCAAACAAAGAACTATCAGGATAAAGTTAGTACAACAAAAAGGCTGTCCTAACTTATTCGGGTAGCTCTGCGGATAGCACCATCAGTTAGCACTGAATCTGAATATTCAGTACCTACTACTAAGAAGATTCTGGCACTGAATATCTGGATTTAATTTAGCTGTGATGGCCAGAGTTTAAAAAACCACCCCACCCACGCCCCAGCTGAATATTTACCCCTAAGTTTTTACCTGAGGCAAAATAGGGCAAAATAACTTACCCAAGATCACAAGGAGCATTGGTGGAAAAAGCAGGATTTGAACCATAGCTTCCCTGGTTCTCATCCCACTGCTCTGACCAGTCTGCTGCTCCTCCACTCCTAAACTGCTACACTAATAAAAATTGTGTACCATCAGCAGACTCATAGGTGCAACATGTTTAGTGAGACTTGCGGACATAAACAGGGTTTTAGAGACATGCAGAACTCTGCTTCAGGTGTCACATTTGCCTAACCATCTTAAATAATATACAGTTAATGGTGGTATATCACTGCCTTTGCCTAAACTTTTCTTCGTCGTTTCAACTCTTTCTTCCCTCATTGATCCCCCTGTCTGTCCGTGGTCCAACACCTGAATGCTCAACTTAAGTGTAAGGCAGCTGCTTCCACTTCTTACTTGTTCTGGTGCCAGGGGTGCCATGTTCTGTTTGTTCTTCTCTGTCCTTGGATTTCTGCTACTTCCTCGTCGCACGATTCCTTGTAGTAATGAGAACTATCATACATGTTAAAAGAGGAGACAGAGGAGGGCAGAGCCTCAACCCTCTGATCACCATCTCTAGCTCTTTTCTTCTCCTGTCTGCATTTCTACATCTTTCTTCCCCAGGTCTTCTGGTTTCTTGCTGTAGCTCTTTTCGTTCATCCATGCTTATGCTGTTGTACTCCTTTGCTACTTTCCTTTCACTCCCCATTTCCTCTCACATTCTTGTAACATGCCTTGCATTTGCTGGCAGGGAAATGGGGGAGCCATGCAGTACTCCTCTGTCTTTTGGAACTTAGTTATGTGATGCTGTCTAGGTCAAGAGAGGGATGAATAGTTAATCTGGCCTGTGATCCTTGGCTGGCTAAGAGAAGATAAGAATTTTGTGTTGGTGGAAACAGGTGGTGTGCTAGTAGTTATCTCTTATCATTCTATTCCTCCATATTTTCTTCCTTCTCTTTCCACTGCCTCTTCTCTATATCTACCATTTATTTTCTCCTCTTCTATCCCGTTTGCTACCTTCTACCTTGGGTTACTTCCAGTCCTCTGTTACACCTTCTCTTTCCTCCAGTATCTCCTCTCATCCGTAACCATTCCATATAATCCTTGTTCTGCCTCACTTTCAAAATCTCAGAAAGAAGCTGATCTTAGGTCTGCTCAAATTCTTTCTCTTTGTTATCAGTTCTGTTTTGCGGCTTTGTTTCTGCTTCAGTTAACATCAAACTTCAGGTCCCTCTCATCTTCCACCATAGTTTCCTGGTGGTAGCAGCACAGCTTTAGCTCTCTACTGCTGTATCCTCTGCCCTGGTGACTTGGGTAGGCAGCAGAAACACAGGCTATTTAGATTATGCTCTACTATGGTTTGTCTTATCCTTTTCCATGGATGAACAGGCTTAGCTTGACACTAGTGCAACGCAGGTTCTACTCTCCACTGCCACCTCTTTAACCATGAGCAGGTATGGTATGGCTCTCTTCTGCCACATCCTTCGTTGCTGGACCTTGTACCAATGGCAGAACTGTGGGCTCAGTTTTCTCCTAGCTTTCTTTTTATCCCGTTCCATTACACTGCTTTCCTCAGTGTAAGTGATTTTTAGCACAATTCACTCTTCTCAGTTTGGCTCTGCTTCTAGAGCGCTTAATTGTGTAGTGCTTAATTGTGTGTTGTGTCTGTAATAAATGTTTCTAGATTATGGGCACACCTGTGCAGCTGCTGTTAGATATGCCAGGATCATTTAGGGGGGGCGACACTGGAGGAAACATTATTATGTCGTAAATTCAATCTGCTGGCGAAGAAATGCATTTTTCAATATTGGACGGCTGATATGGGGCCGGAATATTGGCATTGGCGTAACCTTAAACACCAGTTGATGATGTGGGAAGCGAAGGAAGCTAAAAGATCAATAAAAAGGAAAAACACATTTCTTAAAATCTGGGGTGCTTACATAGATACTTTGTCTCACAGGGGGAAGATCTTAGTACTTCACGTGTTGTAGTAGAGGGGAGTGAGCATAGACGCCAATTAGACATTAGCGAGAAGTTGGGGGGGGGTGAAGGAGGGGGGAGGGAGGTGGTTTAGGAGGGGGGTTAGGAAAAGGGGGGGGTAAACATAATAATGAAAACAATATGAAGAATAATGTCGTCTCAGAATATATGTATTTGCTGCATGTATTACTGTTGGATGTTGCAAATGTAAGCTGTAGTTCTTCCATTGGTATTGAGTTTTCAATAAAATGTTGAAAGTAAATGTTTCTAGATTAGTTTAATTCACAGACTGTACTGCCTTTCCAGCAAAACATCAAAGTGGTTTACATCAAGAGCATATGATGACAACAAAATAGAAGCCATCATAGGGACACAAGGAGTTTTGATTGGCAGGAGACAACTGGAGAGTGCTTGGTCCATTATCTGGCCTGAAGCCAGTAGGCAGAGCTTTCCACCATACAAAGTATATATTTTGAATGTATCAAGATGACGGCTGCATAGTAGGGAAGCAATTAAACCTCCTTAGGTGTACACGGCTTCAGCCTTGTCACGTGACACCATCTTCTGTCAATCAAACCTCCTTGTAGGGATAAAGGTAAACAAACAGATGCAGATTATTTATTTATTTTTTGCTCGCACCTTTTTCAGTAGTAGCTCAAGGTGAGTTACATTCAGGTACTCTGGATATTTCTCTATCCCAGGAGGGCTCACAATCTAGGTTTGTACCTGAGGCAATGGAGGGTTAAGTGACTTGCCCAAGATCACAAGGAGCAGCTGTGGGATTTGAACCGGCCACCTCTGAATTGCAAGACCAGTGCTCTAACTACTAGGCCACTCCTCCACTCTGCCTAGCATTCGGATAGGTGGGTTACAAACAGTGCCGTAGCGAGGGCGGCTGACACCCGGGGTGGGTCGCCGCTGCGCACCCCCCCCCCCCTCCGGGTGCAGCACGGCGCCCCCCCCTCGGCGTGCACCCTCCCCCGGAGTGCATTCTTACTTAGTTTAAAAGCGAGAGGAGGGCCGATCCGCCCCCGAGTCCACGTCGCTGGGAGCTGCGTTGGCTCCATTGGTTCCTTGCTCTCTCTGTTCCGGAACAGGAAGTAACCTGTTTCGGGGCAGAGGGAGCAAGGAACCAACGAAGACGACCCCCCCCAACGGCGTGCACCCGGGGTGGACCGCCCCACCGCCCCCCCTTCCTACGCCACTGGTTACAAAGGCTTTAAATAAATAAATGGGATTGATTACTCTACAGGGTCCTACCAGAGCAGTGACATTATCAGTACAGACCATTCTCCTCCATGTGACGCATCTCTCCCACATTTCTGCAGTGCAGCTAATGAAGCACCTTTTAGCATTGCTCCATTGGGCATTACAAGGAAGGGATTGAAGAAATCTTAGGCAGTTCTGCAGAGAATTTTTCTTTTAATTAGGGCATGTCTGGTTATTTGGAGCAGTGTGATCACACCTTAATACAGTTGCCACTGTGTTGTGCTTTATGTGAGAGCTGAGCCTTATGACAAGTTCAGTTCAGACTGCAATATGTGCAGTGATGCAGACAGCTTTCTGTGGTCAACTTGCCATCATCCTTATCAAAACGTGTGTTGGAGGAATGTGATGGAATCCATTCTATGCCTCCTCCCACTGACAGTTAAGTAACTGTGATTCATCACTATAAAACGCTGTGATCCTTCTTTCCCCTTTAGGCTTTGATCTTGCTCATACCCCAATTTATTTATTTATTTTATTTTGCTCACACGTCGGTGCCGGGCAAAATGGTAGAGACTATTATAATGAACAAAATTACAGAGCATATTCAAAAGCATGGATTAATGAGACAAAGCCAACATGCATCACCAATCTACTACGTTTCTTTGAAGGGGTGAACAAACTTGGATAAAGGCGAGACGGTCGATACTGTGTATCTGGATTTTCAAAAGGCATTTGACAAAGTACCTCATGAAAGACTCCAGAGGAAATTGGAAATTCATGGGATTGGAGGTAGTGTTCTATTGTGGACTAAAAACTGGTTAAAGGATAGAAAACAGAGAGTAGGATTAAATGGTCAGTATTGTCAATGAAGAAGGGTAGATAGTGGGGTACCGCAGGGGTCTGTGTTGGGACCACTGTTTTTTAAACATATAAATGATCTAGATATGAGAATAACTAGTGAGATAATTAAATTTGCCGAAGACACAAAGTTATTTGAAGTTCTTAAATTGCAAGAGGATTGTGAAAAATTGCAAGATGACCTTATGAGACTGGGAGACTGGGAATCCAGATGGCAGATGTTGTTTGATGTGAGCAAGTGCAAAGTGATGCAATTGCTTCATGCTGCGACCGTACCTTGAATACTGTACGCAGTTCTGGTCGCCGCATCTAAAAAAAGATATAGTGGCAACGAAAATGATAAAAAGGGATGGGATGACACCTGTGAGGAAAGGCTGAGACGGCTAGGACTCCAGCTTGGAGAAAAGACAGCTGAGGGGAGATATGATAGAGGTACATTAAATACTGATTGGAGTGGAACAGGTAGACGTGACTCACTTGTTTACTCTTTCCAAAAATACTAGGACTAGGGGACATGCAATGAAGCTACAAAGTAGTAAATTTAAAGCAAATTGGAGAAAATATTTCTTCATTCAGCATGTAATTAAACTCTGGAATTCGTTGCCAGAGAATGTGGTAAAAGCAGTTAGCTTAGCTGGGTTTAAAAAAGGTTTGGCTAGTTTCCTAAAAGTCCATAAGCCATTATTAAAATGGACTTTGGGAAAATCCACTGCTTATTTCAGGTATAAGTAAATGTCTTGTACTGTTTTGGGATCTTGCCAGGTACTTGTGACCTCGATTAGCCACTGTTGGAAACAGGATACTGGGCTTGATGGACCTTCGGTCTGTCCCAGTAAGGCAACACTTATGTAATTTTGTCCCACATCCCATTTTTATCATTTAATACACAATGGGATTTACATAAGAACATAAGTACATATGTATTGCCACACTGGGACAGACCCTTTCCTGAGCACTTAGCTGAAAAGTGTGGAAGCCCAGAGGCTACTGGGCTCCCAGTAATAACTTTTATTTTTTTTTTTCTACATAAAAAAGTATTGTCCTCAGCTCCAACTGACTAGAATAAAACATGAATGACTGAATGAATAAAATCTGTGATCAACTCAGGAATATGCTCCCCTAGCTCTGTCTTTACTACAGCCTTGGAGCAGCAGGTTTATTATTATTATTTGTTACATTTGTACCCCACATTTTCCCACCTGTTTGCAGGCTCAATGTGGCTTACATAATACCGTAGAGGCGTTCAGTTGGTTGATAACAATTACAGGTTGTGTTGTGGTCGAATTAGGTAGGTGCGTGTCAGGCACCGATGGTCGAAGGGAATGAAGATTGTATATTGTTCAATACGATCATTGGTTGTGCTATGTTGCTGGGTGTAGGGATTTATGTTGGATTGGTAGGGTAAACCTTTTTGAAGAGATTGGTTTTTAGTGGTTTTCTGAAGTATAGGTAGTCCTGGATTATTTATGCAGCATCTTTCTCTGTCTCTTATTTGTAGCTTCAAACAGTACCTTGTTAAGTGAGTCCATGGGTTCTGGATCCAAGGTTAAAGAGCTAAGACTCTTGTATTCTGTCTCAATGTCCTGCAGTGCTGCTTCAGCAGGGCCAGCTTAACCATTGGACTAGGTGAGACTCTGGCCCAGCGTACTGGCCATTAAGGGTACCAAAATACTTAGCTTCTGACCTCACCTGGTCTACAGGTTAAGCCTTTTCTTCCCCTTCCCCTGGTCTGGTCTCTATCCTTCTCCCCCCTCCCCACGGGTCTGGCACTACTCCCTCACCTCTTTCACTCCCCCATAGTCCTGTAAAGTTTACGTTGGTCGCTGGCAGCAGCAACAGCAACATGACAGCCAGCCTATGGCCAGACCCTGGGTCTTCCCTCTGCTGCATCCTGCTTCCGCTGGTGCAATTCCCTGTGGGCAGGACACAGCAGAGGGAAGACCTAGAAGCTGGCTGAAGGCAGCCTGTCATGAAGCTGCTACTGCCGCCAGTGACCAGTGTAAACTTTACAGAACCGCTGGAGAGTGACAGAGGTGAGGGAATAGCAATGGACCTGAGGGGAGGTGGACAGAGGAGGGGAAAATAGAGACTGGATTGGGGGATGGAAGAGATGCTGGGCCACGGGGAAGGAGGGAGGGAGAGGGCACTGAAAGTGATGCGATGGGGGTGCTGCCAAAGCAAGTTGGTGCAGGCTGAAGCTCAGAGATGGCCCTGTGCTTCATCCTCAGTTGGTTCCTATGGCATTTGCTCTGACAGAGGAAACCCTACTCTTTTCCCAGGGCTCCCAAGAATAGCTTATAACTGGTGGAGAAATGGCTCTTGCTCCTCTCCTGTTACCGGATATGATCGCTAAAATTTCTCCACCAGACGCTGATTAAAGCAACAATAATCACAATTGCAATGAATTAAATATTATCTCTGTTGAAATGCAGTGTCCTGCGTTTCCAGATTTAAAGGTATGCACCCAGGACACAAAGAGACTATATTTTCAGCTTCAAAAGGGTTTATTTAATATATTGCAAACGAGAGATAGCTTTTAAAAGGATCTTAGAACAGAAGAATTTGTGCTTAGGAAACAACACAACAGACTTAAATTACAAGTTACTTACAAGTCCATGTTATGGCAGCTGAGAGAAAAAGTCTTTTGGAAAAGTTCTATTATTCAGCTGAGTGATGAGCCAGGTGGCAGAGGTGGTAGCAGGAGGCTGGACATCTTCCCAGCTTCTGTAGAGATAGGTCTGGAGGATTGCAGCTGAAGAGAGAATCTCTGTTGTGTGGAACACTTCTTCCTTTTATATTCTTAGTTTGCAGGGAGAAATGAGTGCATGCCCTGGATCATTTGCTTCCTGGTTTGTACTGGACTCTTGGTATTTGCAAAGCATTATGGTCCTGGTTTCATTGGTTGGTGTGTAGTTTTAACATGATAAGTCCTTATCTTCTACACATGTGTGCTGGGTCCTTTGGCTGTAGCCAGCAAGCAGGCAAAAAGTTTTTATGGCTTCCTGTTGGTTTATTGCAAGCATCCTGGCAGAGTTTATAGTAACTCTTGGGTCTGGTTTTCTGCTACCCATCTTTGATCCTTTGCTGTGTTGATATTTACACCCACAATGGTTTTGATCAGTAGTCTTTTGTTGAGGGGAGGAAGGGGGGAGATGAAAGCTGGACCAGTTTCTCTGCTGCAGTCCTTTTAAAAGCTGCATTTTTATATTGGTATATCTGATTCAGCATAACCTGCTCAATAATTCTGACACCATGTTACACTCCCACTGGGCAAGATCAGTCTCTGTTGCCTTTAGTTTCCTTGTCTCACCCTTCCCCCCTCTCATTAAAGGAACTCTTGATCAAGAAAATTGGGGATCCTCATGAAATTGTCCCAAACTTCACTCTTCTTCCTAGTAAGGGCAGGGACTGTCCCTCAATTATACCCTGCTCTACATCTACTCTCCTCCCTACTACAGTACTCAGTTTTACTAGTTATGTTGTCATGATTTGTACTTGTCATTTTTTTTACATATATCTTTTGATGTTCTGTACGTTTACTTTGTGAACTTGGTATATCTGAATATTCCTATTCTATGAAAATTGTTTATGTGTACCTATTTCCTCATAGCATCACCAGCTGAAGTATTGCAAATAGATGCGGAAAGCTTAGTTTCCGTAATGAGTAGTGTTGTTCTGTGTAAACATTGCATAGAGGACAGTATACAATTGACTTTAGTTGCAAAAACTTTTACTTTTAAAAGGGCATAGTATTTTCCCCTTTGTTACACAACATTTTTGTGGGCAAAGTTACCCGGACAAAAAAGAGAGCAGATCTGGGGGCCTGTTGAAGGTGGGCTAGCATATTTTCTACATAATGCCATACTGAGGGCTGTCCATTGGACAAATCAGACCACAAAAATTGTAGCTATTTGAATATGCAGTAGATCACTTATCTGTGTTAACCACTTAACCCTCCATTGTCTCGGTTTCAAAAACTTAGATTGTGAGCCCACAGAAAGGTGGTATATCAAATCCATGACCCTTTACCCTTTATAAGTACAGCGGATATCCAAATAAAGATTACAGGATAAAGTTGACTGGTTATCTTACCACTGCAGTTCTAGAACTATTGGACACGCATGTTTATGTGTCACTTGCGCACATAATTGTACAGAATATGTTTTATTACATTTATTGATACAAAACAGTGGAGGCAACAAAACATTTCTGGTGCACAAATGTCCTTTAATAGATTTCTTCCAAACAGACCAGCAACTCGACACAGGCTGTGTTTCGTCTAAAAGGTCTGCCTCAGGAGTCTCAAAAATATACACTCGTGTAACATGTCACCGAGGTTTATGCTCAGCAAAGATGTCGTCTTTTAAACAGGAACTAGTCTTCCAATGTGGCTTTCTTTCACAACAAAGAAAATGTTTAAAGACGATGGCTGTGTGTGTGTGTGTGTGTGTGTGTGGGGGGGGGGTCAATCTTTTGATTAGAGAGTTAGCTTTGATTGATGTATGGAGGCAATTCCATACATCTTTTTTTTCCCCCACCCGCTCGAGGTCCACTCATGCTTTGATTACATCCTTATTTCCAGGGGGTTGCTTAGCAAGGTCCTAGCGACCACTATTGATACGAATGAGCTTTCAGATCATTCCCCAGTAACAGTTACTGTGCAGTGGGGGGGGGGGGGGGGGCTAACATGCACTTCTCCAGGTGGATGAAGAACCATGTGCTATATCAAGACAGCCAATTCCATGTGTTTCTTTGGAAAGCTTGGCAGGATTATGAAAGTGGAACACACTACCAAAAGCCTTGAAAGGAATGCACAACCACCTAAATTTCCGGAAATCACTAAAAGCTAACCTATTCAAAAAGGCAGACCCCGCCGATCCAACCTAAATCCCTGATCTCTGCGACACAACAAAATTAAAGTAATGGACATAATACAACTCCTCTGATGCACATTTTCTGAATCTGAATGCGCCACATGAACTTTATACTACCGCACTATCACTTTGTATTTGTTCTCACCGGAGCCGGCAAACGCCTTAACTCTGTAAGCCACATTGAGCCTACAACTATGTGGGAAAATGTGGGATACAAATGCTACAAATAAATAAATAAAAATCTTTGCTGAGCGTAAACCTTGGTGTCATGTTCCACGAGTGTGTATACTTTTGAGACTCCTGAGGCAGAGGTTTTAGTTGAAACATAGCCTGTGTCAAGTCGCTGGTTTGTTTGGAATAAATCTATTAAAGGACATTTGTGCACCAGAACTTTTTCTCACCTCCACTGTTTTTTGTATTGCTTTGCGGAGTGTGGAATTTTGTTCTTCTGTTTTGTTTTGTTTTGTGTTGTTACATTTATTACCATTTTTCCTGTAGGGATAAACAAGGCAGCATACAAGCCAATAAAAAAAAATGGGTAGGGTTCCCAATTGTGCACTCAATTCACAGAATACAGTAAGCTGTGCAAAGCCTAGCTGAATTTAAGCGTCTGCAGTTACTTCAGGACTATGGCTGGTGTAACTGGAGGTGTATAAATGTTAGACCTGCCGATGCTGGGTTATGCTAGTATTCTATATTGAAATTCGGGCGCCCAGATACTACTATAGAATATACTGCCACCGTGTGGCATTGGGGTGCTTAAAAGGAGGTACCCCCTTCCAGAATTGCCCCTTTGGTGGATTTTTAAGTAAGGACCTCATGGCATGATTTTTTTAAGCTAGAAAGATAAGAACTATAGAGAACTGGGCATTTTTGAAGGCCGGTGGATAGTCTTCTGTACATCTAGGGTTCAAGGATGTATTTATTTGATTGACCACCTAGGGAAAAACCATCAAAGTGGTTTACATTATAATAATGTTATATAAAAAGAAAAGATTCAGCAAGCGTTCTATATACCTTCCAGGAACCCAGGATCAAATTAAAATAGATCATGTATTAAAAGCTAACTGAAACAAGTGCATTTTTAACAGCACTTTAAATGAGGAAAGGGAAGGCTCCTTGCATAACAGCATAGGAAGGGCATTCTATACTGTAGGTCCTATTACACTAAACATCAATTTCTGAAATGCATGAGATGGAATAGCCCGGACCGAAGGAACATTCAATGAATGCCATTGACTGGAGTGCAGAGCCCGTACAGTGACGTAAGGCAGTAAGTATGGTGACAAAAATTGAAGGGAACCCATATGGGGAATCTTAAACACCAGTAGCAACATCTGTGTTGAAAGAAATGGCAAATGCCCATTTTGCTACAAAATGGAAAGCTTTGAGAGTAGTTGTATTGCTTCGGTATTGCAGCCTGCTCAATTGGTCACCACAGACTGCACAAAGACTAAAATACTACAGATTCTTTTAGATTTGTATTGGGTAAATGAAACTCTTTATTTGCACTTTAATTGGAGAGTGTATAAGCCATTATTGTTCCAACTACACAATGATTAAGAAATACACACACTAATCGAGTACATTACTAAAGTAAGGCTATAGAAGTAAAATAAGAAAGATATATATATATATATAGATAGATAGATAGATAGATAGATAGATAGATAGATAGATATAGATATACACACAACATCACTGGTCAGAAATTACATCATTCAGGCCCTTATCTCATCAGCTGGGGGGGCCCGTTGCATCGAAAGCCTGAAGTCTCCATATGACCAGGAACAAGTCTTTTCTGCACGATGCGTCCATCCACAGAATGAGCCCAAGGCTCTGCTGCAAAAAGCCCCCTTTTTATTAAGCTAAAACTTATCCAGGAATGTACATGAGGTTTCAGTCATATGCTCTCAGTTCAGGTAAACAAACCACTGGCCAGGTGGCTTATCTCCCGAACCTCAAGCATACCCCGCCTCCCTCCTGCACAAGCTGGCTTCAGAGGCATTCCAGCCTGTTCTTGAGAGGTGCCTTATCTCATACATTGTTCTTGAGATGCGCCTTACATTCCATCCTGTTCTTTGAGATATACCAGGAAAGTCACTTTTGGGTCAAAGACAGGGGATTTTAAAAATGTATTATCGATTAAAGCAAGACTGAAAAGCAATTTTTAATGTTTTCCATCACAGTAGTGCTACAGAAACTCAACATAGATAGAGTTGTTTTCAACATATTCAGGTTGCAGATGATGTAAAATGCTGTAATTTGGTTTACTGCTAACCAAATACCACCCAGTAAATTATTCTCCCAAAACAAACATAAAGGTGAAGCTTCATGGTAGATGGCAGATGGTGGGATTTATTAAAGGTTCAACTTTCGCTTAATTATATTAAAAACACTTTTAGTACCAACAGCACGCAGGCAGATAACAAAATCAAGCACGGCTCTTCATCAGTCAAATTCCTTGACATCATATTGATTCTTCAGTTGCTTTAAATTAGTAATTAGTCATGCAACAAATGACACTGCTGTACTTCTTAAGTGAATCAATAAATACTTGATCAGTTTAATCATATTACTATAGCATAATCTAATGCTGTGAGTTAGAAAGCAAAGTTAAATTCCTGTAAAAGACATCATAATCAGCTAAAAAATATACAGCACATTTGAGATGTTTTGCAAAAGGGAGCATTCCTTCTTTCACGACAGAAAAACAGTCCTCATGAAGCACACAGCAGGGCAAATTTAAGTTGTCAATGTGATTTAAATCATGATTCTATTTAAAGAAACTCCCTGCTTTTAGGCAGAGGGAATAACATTGGCTGAGCAGTCCCAGAGCAGTGGGGAATATTGGGTAGGTGGGAGAAAGTAGGGATGAAGTGAAATATTTTTCTTTTCTTCCTGGTTGTGGGATATGATTGAGGTCTACAAAATCCTGAGTGATGTAGAACGAGTAGAAGTGAATCTATCTTTTTATTTGTTCCAAAAGTACAAAAACTGGGAGATAGTCAATGAAGTAACATGGAAATTTTAAAACAATTAGGAGGAAATATTTTTTCACTGAACGAATAGTTAAGCTGTGGAACTCTTTGCCAGAGAATGTAGTAACAGCATTTAGCGGATCTGGGTTTAAAAGAGGTTTGGACAAGTTCCTGGAGGAAACGTCCATAGTCTGCTATTGAGACAGACTTGGGGAAGCTACTGCTTGCCCTGGGTAGTATGGAATGTTGCTACTATTTGGTTTTCTGCCAGATGCTTGCGACCTGGATTGGCCACTGTTTGGAAACAAGACACTGGGTTAGATGTACCATTGGCATGACCCAATATGGCTATTCTTATGTTAAAAGAAGTCACTTTTTAAATGTTTTAATTGATTTTTTTCAGTCTGCTGTTATAGAATGATAGAGTTCTCTCTCCCCCACCACAACTGCATTTCTCTGTGTACTACTAATTTAACTTTTGATATTTTAGTATAAAATGGGGAGAAATATGGACATTTAATGGTGTCTAGTTTCCTTGTTTTTAGAATGCTCTATGTCTTCATAGTGTAATCTGACCTCCCTTAGATTTAAGCAGACGTGATGGCCTTTCTCTTATTCCCATGCAGGAGAGAAAGAGACAATTTTAAAAAAAAAGTCTTATAGCATATTTTCAAAGCACTTAGACTTACAAAGTTCCATGGAGGGGCATAATCGAATGGGGCGGCCATCTATAAGGGCGACCATCTATAATGACGGCCCCGTAAAGCGGCGTACCCGACTGTATTATTGAAACAAGATGGACGGCCATCTTTCATTTCGATAATACGGTTGGGGCCGGCCAAATCTGAACATTTGGGCTGACCTTAGAGATCGCCAGCGATAGAGATGGCCGCCATTGGTTTTCGCCAATAATGGAAACTAATGGCGGCCATCTCAAACCCGGCCAAATCTAAGCCATTTGGTCATGGGAGGAGCCAGCATTTGTAGTGCACTGGTCCCCCTCACATGCCAGGACACCAACCGGGCACCCTAGGGGGCACTGCAGTGGACTTCACAAATTGCTCCCAGGTGCATAGCTTCCTTACCTTGGGTGCTGAGTCCCCCAACCCCCCCCCAAACCCCACTCCCTACAACTGTACACCACTACCATAGCCCTAAGGGGTGAAGGGTGGCACCTACATATGGGTACAGTAGGTTTTGGGGGGTTTGGAGGGCTCAATATTTACCACCAAAAGTGTAACAGGTAGAGGGGGGTGGGCCTGGGTCTGCCTGCCTGAAGTGCACTGCAGTACCCACTAAAAACTGCTCCAGGGACCTGCATACTGCTGTCATGGAGCTGGGTATGACATTTGAGGCAGTCATAGAGGCTGGCAAAAAAATGTGTTTAAATGGTTTGTTTTGGGTGGGAGGGGGTTGGTGACCACTGAGGGAGTAAGGGGAGGTCATTTCTGATTCCCTCCGGTGTTCATCTGGTCAGTTCAGGCACTTTTTCAAGGCTTGGTTGTGAACAAAAAGGGACCAAGTAAAGTCGGCCAAATGCTCGTCAGGGCCGGCCTTCTTTTTTCCATTATCGGCCGAGACCGGCCATCTCTTAACCACGCCCCGAGGCCGGCCATCTCTTAACCACGCCCCCATCCCGCCTTCGGTACACTGCCGACATGCTCCCTTGAACTTTGGCCGGCCCTGCGATGGAAAGCAGTTGAAGCCGGCCATAATCGGCTTTCGATTATACCGATTTGGCCGGCCTTAGGAGAAGGCCGGCCATCTCCCGATTTGTGTCGGAAGATGGCCGCCCTTCTCCTTCGAAAATAAGCAGGATAGTGACCTATGGAACCTTGTAAGTCTAAGTGCTTTGAAAATGAGCCCCCCACTTGATCATTAAGGGCATATGAAATGGGTGAGCAGGGCCTCTACAGTTTGTGACATAAATTTGAATACAACAGGATAAACAGTTCAACAGTTAATGGAGGCCACCCTTAAAATGGTGAGGCAGACACAAAGACATATAAAAGACTTTGTAAGGCTAGTTCCCCTGTAAGAGCCAGGCTAAAAACCTCTCTTCTATCAAAACCCAGTCTCAATTGAAGACACAAATCTGCCAAGATCAGGACGTTTCCATCTGTTTTAACTTTGGATTATTAGTGCAGAAAATGTAAGATGTCAGCAGTGAGCCTTTTTAGATATAAAGACAAGTCATCAGGGCTTTCAGTAGAAGGTTTATACTTATGATAGCTTTCAAGAATTGTCAGTTATGCTAGAAATTTTCACAAATATTTGATACTAGATTCAGAAAATGCTGCAGTTATATGCATGAACAATTGGAAAATCTGCTAAACCCTGGTGCTATTGCATTCCCCACATTTTCTTCTGTGTTCTGGGGTCTTGGTGCCAGTAGACAGGAGAATTTGCATAACTCTGACCTGCAAGTCCAGCTATAGAAACTAATTTAGGCAGGCATACAGTATATGTTTCACTGTTTATGCAGCTTGTGTTTGCTGTGTGGGATTCAAGGTCCTTCCCTGTGTTTGTTTACCATGGCTACTGATTGTTTCACCACTTCCCACACCTGTCCTGGAGACCCCACAGATGTCGGGTTGTCAGGAAATCCATGGTAAATATGTAGGAGAGAATTTTGTTTTCTTGACTTCTCTTCAAAATGTAGTGTGACGTGCAGGCTGACATGGTTATATGTTTTGAGACAGGGCAAACCTTCATTTCAGACTGCTCCATGGCACTTTTAGCAGCTTTAGTATTTATTTCTATCAGTAGAAATCAAACAAAATAAAACATGGAAAAGAAAATAAGATGATACCTTTTTTATTGGACATAACTTAATACATTTCTTGATTAGCTTTCGAAGGTTGCCCTTCTTCGTCAGATCGGAAATAAGCAAATGTGCTAGCTGACAGTGTATATAAGTGAAAACATTCAAGCATTACTATGACAGTCTGACAGGGTGGGAGGATGGGGGTGGGTAGGAGGTATGCATGGGGACATCAAAGCATATCATTGATATTCTAACAGGATGGGTGTGGATAGGTGAGGGGTGGGGTGATCAACAGAGAAATGCAGCTTTATGGTTTATAATGGGCTAGGAACCCCAGGTCCTTGTTAAGTCCTTTCTGTTGGGTGTTAAAATATTAAGTATTTATTTCTGTAACTGAGAACACAAACAGCAGTAATTTCAGAATTTCAAATGGCCTCATCTGCTTCATCATCATCATCATCATCATCATCAAATATGTTACTATGGGTTAATACCGTATTTTTCGGACTATAAGACGCACTTTTTTCCCCCAAAATTTGGGAGGAAAATGGGGGGTGCGTCTTATAGTCCGAAGGTAGCGTTTTTGGATCGCCGTCCCGTACTTACGCGATGCCATGTTCCGTGGTGGTCTAGTGACGTCGGGGCAGGAAAGAGCCCCCTCTTTCCTGCCCATCGCGCTGCTCTCCGTGCTCCTCACTGCTTCCTGACGGTCTCGCTCTTTCCTGCCCCGACGTCACTAGACCACCACGGAACATGGCATCGCGTAAGTACGGGACGGCGGTCCAAAACTCGGACAAGACGCACCGGAGCACCTAGGTTTTAGAGGAGGGAAAAAGGAAAATGTTTTTTTTTCCTATTTCCCTCCTCTAAAACCTAGGTGCGTCTTATGGTCCGGTGCGTGTTATAGTCCGAAAAATACGGTAAGTATTGTTTGTTTGTTTATTTATTTATTTATTCATACTCATATCCCACAATTATCCAAAAATGAGTTTCGGTTCAATGTGGCTTACATTTAACAGTTGTTACTTTGATTCAGTTACATTTACAAGGTTGTGTAATTCTGTGTCTTACAGTGGTTGGCAAAGTAACTATCAGTTTGTGTGGAATAGTCATTGAGTTTCTTGAGAAGCTATGTCTTAGTTCATTATCTTCTCTCTTGTTCAATACCCACTTTTTTTTTTAGATTTTCATGTTTCTTATCCCATCATCATTAACTTTTCTAAACTGATAAAAATTTCTTTCCTGAACCACTGATATACTGTGGTCAACTGCATTGCCACTTTCTCCACTGTAGCAGCTTCTTTGTCTCACTGAACACAAGCAGAAATGTGAAAATTTATACAGTCATATAGCACCAACGTTTGCTTTAATCCAATTGACTAGTAACATTCGGGTCAATTTGAGCCACCGTGGTCAGCCCTTTTCTTTTAAACACCAGCCACAGCAGTCAAAGAAAAAATTATGGATTATCAGTTCCAGTATCCAGAATGGTGGCTGGTGTTGAATGCCCTGATAATGCAGTCAGTGCCCAAACTTACATAGGTAGTGGAGATATTTGCCTGCTATTTGGATAAGTTCCACAACCACCCTGGCTCTGCCTATGCTCCATCCCGGCACTAAACAAAAACAGGAAGATAAAAACTCAATGGGTAGGTCCAAACGAGGTCAGACAGTGGAGAAAGAAAAAACAGGTACACAAGTGGTCTGCAATCACATAAAAGTCCTTTAATTAGTCCAAGATCCAACATGGACCGTGTTTCGGCCTAGAGGCCTGCACCAGGGATACAAATGTCCATTGCCAAGTGTTACAGCATCAGGTAGATGTTCTAGACAACATATCTCTTTAAGAATAAGGCTGTTATCAAGATTTCTTTTATTGTTGATGAATTATGCCTTATCCTTAAAGAGATATGCTGTCTAGAACATCTACCTGATGTTGTAATACTTGGCAGTGGATATTTGGATCCCTCATGCAGGCTTCTAGGCTGAAACACGGTCCGTGTTGGATCCTGGGCTAATTAAATAAAAGTCTTTTATGTGATTGCACACCACTGTGTACATGTTTTTTCTTTCTCCACTGTCTGACCTCCTCTCATCCTGGCACTATCCAGATAGTGCTGATGAGGTCTGTAAGAATATTAATTGACACAATTCTGTAACATGCATCACTTTGCACTTGCTCACATTAAACACCATCCGCCATATGGATGCCCAGTCTCATAAGGTTGTCAAGCAATTTTTCACAATCCTCTTGCGATGTAACATGTATTAAGGGAATAGTATACAATATTTGCCTCCTAATGCACGTGAAGAAGTAAAATCAGGCATTATTATAGTGTAATGCATATTTGTTTAATATAACATAGACTACATGATAATATGTAAAACATTCAAATCACCTCATGATTATGTAAATCAAATAATGCAATGTGCATTACATAAGTACATAAGTAATGCCACACTGGGAAAAGACCACGGGTCCATCGAGCCCAGTATCCTATCCATGACAGCGGCCAATCCAGGCCAAGGGCACCTGGCAAGCTTCCCAAACGTACAAACATTCTTTATGTGTTATTCCTGGAATTGTGGATTTTTCCCAAGTCCATTTAGTAGCGGTTTATGGACTTGTCCTTTACGAAACCGTCTTACCCCTTTTTAAACTCTGCCAAGCTAACCGCCTTCACCATGTTCTCCGGCAACGAATTCCAAAGTTTAATTATGCATTATTCCAGAAAGAAAAATGTCACCTCAAAGCTGATATATTTCCTGGCAGGGAGCACCATTCAATTCTTTCCTCCCCCTAAAACAGAACCCCTTCCCCCACCCTACCTCAATCAGTCACTGGTAGCCTGGAGGCACAGGGCAGGATTATTGCAGGTTTGTGACTACTGTGGTAACTAAGCTGCACTAAAATGCCACATTTCACTGCAGCTTAGTAATTTCCCCCATGAATATCTTGGTCAGTGGTACTTATGAAGATAAGTGCTTTTGAATATTGACCTGATTATCTTTTCGCTGACTGATTAAACTTTTGCTCCCATGGAAAGTTTGTGAGATGTATGAAGTTCCTCCAATAAAAATGTATCTCCATACTTACTTATTAACCTTTATTGCAATATTTCTCATTGACTTATTAAGGAAATGCTTCTCTGTTTAGGAAAGTTAAAGATGATGGGATAATGACTATGAAAATCTCATCAAGAAATTGGCTAATCAGTAACAGAGGTCAAGTGGCATCTTATCCAGTTAAAGTTGGCACGGAATATGCATGGAGGATCCTTAGTTGTGAAAGGGACAGAGTTCAGTTGGGTTCATGCAATGCAATAGAAATACAGGGGTCCTTTTACTAAGCTGTTGGAAAAAGGGCCCTGCGGTAGCAGTGGGGGCTGTTTTTCCCATGCGCCAGGGTCCTTTTTACCACAGCAGATAAAAAGCCCACCCTCCAAAAATGGCCATGTGGTAAGATAACCCTTACACATTGAGGTGGTGGTAAGGGCTCCTATGGTAAGCTGAAGGTAATTCAGCAGTGCGCAGAGATGCCCGATTACCGCCGGGTTAGCGCTACGCTAGAAAAAATGATTTTTTCCGGCATGCCAGAAATGGCGCACACTCGAGCCAGAACTACCGTTAGCAGCCGCATTGGGCCGGTGATAGTTCTAATTTAGCATGTGGTGAGCCTGCATTGGGCTTACCGATGCTTTCTGAAAGGGCCCACAATTAGTTGGACAGTGTGGGCCACATGGTCCATACTTTGCCACACTCTTAGAAACCAGAAATATGATAGCAATATTAAATGTATTTATTAATTAGTATTTTTCTTAACTAGGGTCCTGGGATACAGCAGATATGTGAAGAAGGCTGCTGGTGTAACACTGACAGATGGAATTCTTGTGAATATCTCCTTTTGTATTTAGTATTTGTGCATCAATCAGGAGACATGCTTGTGGTTTGCTGCTTGAATTCAGCTTCTTTTCCCACACACTAGGAACATTGTTTTTGTCAAGTATGCAAACTACAGTATATTATTTATGTAGTACATATCCTATATAATAATTCTCTCCTCCAGCGTTCTATGCGTCTTGCTGCCTGTGTTCGTGACTTCTTCGGAGTTGGTCTGCTAGGCTCCGTAGCACAGGCTGACGTCAGCAAACGCACTGTGATGTCAACATCAGAACCCGGGGTAAAAAAAAAAAGCCTCACAGCTGATCCAACCCCCCCCCCCACCAAACTGCCATACAGCTTGACAGCAACACAAAATTTAAAAAGCCGCCCTCCTGAAACACCTGGGGGGGTGCAGCATGACACCCCCTCTCGGCGCATCAGCCCCCCCCCCGAGTGCATTCTTGCCTGCCGTGTGCATGCCGCTGGGGGGGGGTGTGTCGGTTCCGCTGGTTCCATGCTCCCTCTGCCCCGGAACAGGAAGTAACCTGTTCCAGGGCGCAGGGAACCAGCGGAGCCAACACCCCACCACCCCCCGCCCTTGCTACGCCACTGGTCAAGGGGAAGATGCTGGATAGAGGAGTAGAGAGGATAGGGAAGACAGGAGATACTGGATCAAGGAAGGATGGAAAGAAAGGAAATATGCTTGCTCAGGGAGAGAAGGGTAGATAGTAGACATGGTGGGAGTAGGGTGACAGAAGGGAGATGCTGAATTGGGATGGGGAAGAGAGAGGGGGGACCCTGAAACTCAGAGGGAGGGAGGGGGACCCTGAAACCCGGAGGGTGGGGGGACCCTGAAACTCGGAGGGAAGAAGGGAGGGGACGACCCTGAAACTCGGAGGGAGGGAGGGGATGACCCTGGCACTCGGAGGGAGGGGGACGACGACCCTGGCACACTCTCATTCTCACACACACACTCTCTCTCTCACAGACATACTCACACCCAGTCTCACTCACTGTCTGTCACACACACACACTCGCACATTCACTCTCTCACAGAGTCACTCTCACACACACTCTCTCAAACATACACACTCCGAGGAAAACCTTGCTAGTGCCCATTTCATTTGTGAAAGAAACGGGCCTTTTTTACTAGTTATATGTATAAGAGGGTGTAGAGACAAGTGGAGGCTGATTTTATAAAAGGGCATATGTAGGCTGTCAAGGCACATAGGCATATATATTGTGCCTGGTTTATAAAGGCAATTTATGTGTTTCTATACCTTTTAAAAAGTACCCTAAGTGAGTCAGGCACATATTTACATCTACTCTGAGGCAGACATAACTGTGTGTTTGTGTGTGTCAGAAAGAATAGGACTTCAACTAATCATACAAATGAAAGTCGTCTCCTTATATATTGTATCAAACTATCTAGAACAGTTAGGAGAACACAATTGCTCAATTGGCGTATATGTCAGAACACATTAATTGTGTATAGAGGAAAGGCCTCAAGAAACCCCCAGCTATGTGTTCTCCTAACTGTTCTAGATAGTCAGAAAGAATAGGCACATACATGCGTATATTTTTAAAGCATACATGTAAGTTGCAACTCTGCCCCCCCCCCCCAACATATGTGTATATCATGTAAAAGTAGATGCCATGTTTCTTTGCATCTACTTTTTATGTGCATACATGCATGGGTAATGTTATAGTATAAGAGCTGCATGTGTAGGGGTAAAAGCCTTCCATAATCGCTGCTGTTTTGCAGAGCTTGACTAAATGCAGATCTGTTCTACAGAATACAAAATGTGCAGTGTGCAACTTTTTCATTCCTTCCTTCTAGGTACTCTCTTCACCCTCCCTACCTACATAAGAACATAAGAGTAGCCATACTGAGTCAGACCAAAGGTCCATCTAGCCCAGTATCCTGTTTTCAACAATGGCCAATCAGTAGGACCCTAGTGGTGAAAGCTGTCTGGACTCCTGTCCTTAGCTTAGACTGTACTACTTCAGCCACCAGGATGTCCTGTCTCTGATCTTGGTCCCGCTAGTGACAGGTGATGCAAAGTCCTCACTCTCATTTTGCCAGCGGCAACTGGGCTCCTCCAGCATTTCTTCCATCAACTGCCAGGCCACAAATTTGATGGCCTCGGTTGACCCCCCTGCCTGGGATTTTTCCAGCTCTGGTCTTATTCCATTGAGTATCAACTTCTTAACATCCTGAGCTATATTTTCAAGTGTGGATAAGAATTGGCCAGATATGTGGTTTAGGGAAGCAATGCCCATTCTGAACAGGGCATTAAAAGCCTTCTTTTAAAAAGCTGTGTAAATTAAGGAGGTCTTATCGCGAATCCTTAAATTGAGTGGTTAGGAGGCAGGGCATTCTTATGGCTGGGGCTGATAAGAATAGGCACTGCATATGTTGACAAAATTGCAAAAGTCTAAAAGCATCAAACATAAAGATGTGGCTATGCCACTGACAGATTAATAGGAGTTTTATGCAGTGGATCTGTTATGCATTGAACTGCATTCAGTAAATAAAGAGCAAAACTATTTATAAATCATTGGTATAAGTCAAGTGATCCAGTTCATTGGTACTATGTTTAGTAAGCCTACAAGAATGTTATATATTATATATACTAGTAAAAAAGGCCCGTTTCTGACACATATGAAACGGGCGCTAGCAAGGTTTTCCTCATAATGTGTATGTTTTGGAGAGTGTATGTGAGAGTGACTGTGTGTGATATAGAGTGTGAAAGTGTGAGTGTGTGTGTGTGTGTGTGTGTGTGTGTGTGTGTGTGTGTGTGAGAGAGTGAGTCTGGGTGTGAGCGTGTCTGTGAGAGAGTGTGTGTGTGAGAATGAGTGTGTGTGCAATTGCGTATGGGAGACACAGTGTGATAGAGAGAGAGAGAGAGTGTGTTTCACACAGATACAGTGTGTGTGTGAATGACAGTGTGTGTGAGGCACAGATTGTCTGTGAGACTGAGTGTATGAGACCAAGCGAGTATGTAAGTGACTGTGTGACACATAGAGAGTGAATGTGATACAATGTGAGACATAGAGTGTATGAGAGTGAGAGACAGAAACACATTGTCTGTGAGAGAGAGAGTGTATGTGTGTGTGACAGAGATACCTCCCTCCCTCCCTCTCTCTCTATGGTGTCAGGCCCCCCTCTTTCTCTGGTGTCTGAGATTGCTGCCACTGCACCTAAGCAATTGGTGTGCTGGAGGAGAGGAAGAGAGAGAGAGAGTGTGTGTGTGTGGGGTGGGGGGGATGTGTTGGAGGGGTTCAGCTTGGAAGAAGAGGGGTGTGGGGGATTCTGGATGCGCTGCCAGATGAAAGTAAGTGAGTATGTGTGTGTGTGTGTGTGTTTGTGTGTGTGTGTGGGGGGGGGGGTTCAGGAAGCAATGGCAGATGACAGTGAGGGAGTGTGTGTGTGGGGGGGGGGGCAGGGGGTACAGGAAGCGCTGCCAGATGAGAGAGTGAGTGTGTGTGTATGGGGTTTCATGAAGCGCTCCCATCCTTGAACCCCCTCCCCACCTCAGTCCCCTTCTCTCATTCAAGAACCCCCTCCCCAGTCTCTCCCATCCAAAAACCCCAGTCCCCTCCCCACCCGTCCCCTTCTCCAATCCGAGAACCCCCTCCCCAGTGTCTCCCATCCAAAAACCCCAGTGCCCTTCCCACCCGTCCCCTTCAAGCATCCAAGAACCCCCTCCCCCATCCTTGAACCCCCTCCCCACCTCAGTCTCCTTCTCCCATTCAAGAACCCCCTCCCCAGTCTCTCCCATCCAAAAACCCCAGTCCCCTCCCCACTCGTCCTCTTCAAGTATCCAAGAACTCCCTCCCCACCTCAGTCCCCTTCTCCCATTCAAGAATCCCAGTCCTCTCCCCATCCGTCCCCTTCTCCCATCCGAGAACCCCCTCCCCAGTCTCTCCCATCCAAGAACCCCAGTCCCCTCCCCACCCGTCCCCTTCAACTATCCAAGAACCCCCTCCCCACCCCCTTCTGCTTCTCCCATCCATGAACCCCTCCCACCTCAGTCTCCTTCCCATTTGAGAACCCCCTCCCCCCACCCTTCTCCCATCTGAGTCCCTCCCCACCTACCAGCTCCATTCTCCTGCCGCCCAGGCCCACCACCCTCACTGCCTTAAAAAAAAAACCCAATTTGAAGCACTGGAGTAACAGGCAGCAGCGCCTCGCGTCTGCCCTTCTACTAAAATCTCTTCCACGACGTCATTGGGCCTTCCCACATTGAGTCCCACCCGCCCTCGCGGTAATTGGAAGTTACCTGAGAGGAGGGCGGGACTCAATGTGGGAAGGCCCAATGACGTCGTCGAAGAGATTTTTAGTAGAAGGGCAGACGCGAGGCGCTGCTGCCTGTTACTCCAGCGCTTCAAATTGGGTTTTAAAGGCAGGACAGCGCCGGGAGCGGACTCGCAGCACCCCCCACCCGCTGACATCTGGGGCGGAGCGCCCCCACCACGTCGCCGTCGCGCGTTGCTGAACTTGGGAGGGAGGGAGAGTGGTGCTCGGGCGGTCGGGGCGGGGCTACCTGAGGCGCGCGGCGCGGTTGGTAGCCAGCGTTTCCTTGGCAGGGGGAGGAGTAGGGAAACACGCTCCGCGTGTTTCCCTACTCCTCCCCCTTCCTTGATGCGGTCCCTGCTTTCATTTTTCTGTTGGTTTTCCGCCCTCGACGTCATGACGTTTGACGCGAGGGCGGGGCAGCAAGTCGTTCAGTGGCTTCACCACCACGAACTTACGAACCATTTTGGGAGTCTGAGTGACTTCAGAACGTTGTCCTCAGAACGTTGAGGGTGCCTTTTATTATATTAGATTGCACTGGTTTAAAGAAATTTAAAATTTATTTGAGTCTGTATCTCAGCTATCTAAACGATGCTAGGAGGGTTACAACCAAACAACCATACAAATGTAGGTATAAAATAGACCAAACAATGTATTAATTAATCTAAAACAATCTCTCAGCCTACCATCTGAACAATCATAGAGATTTAAACATTTACCCCTGGACTGTAAATATGGTGCTCAAATTTGTGCACTGAAGTTTGAGCATACGCCCATATTCTGCATGCAATTTAATTGCTTAAGGAGTAAATCAGTGCTGATAATTGGTGCCAACAATCAGTTATCAATTTCAATTTTATAACAACATTCAATCCATTTTATTTTTGCATTTCAGGAAGAAAAATGTTTGGACCATCAGAAATAGCGAATAACAGTAATGCAGTATACAACTACCTTTTTCATTGCTTTCAATCCTCATCGGTCCTTTTGTAAAATTGCAATCTCATAAATCGCTATGTCTTTTTAAACTCAAATTTATATATTAATTTACTTAACTTTCATGTTCTGGACCAACTGCCAATATTTCGCCACCCTCCTCAGGGCAGTGATCTATTAGATCTGTCAAAATGTAAAAAAAATATCATTAATGATCACATCTGTTCAATGCAATGATAATTTTGTGATAGAGGGAGCGAACAATCAAGAGGCTGAGATTCAGCAGTGGGGATGAAGGAGGAGAAAAGGCATGAGGATGAGTGGGTTTAAGGAATCTGTGTGAAGGGCATGTACAGCAAGGGGGGGGAGAGCCAGGGGCAATACAGTATAGGAATGTGAAGCGGTGAGGTTGAAGAAGAGAGTGGGACATGAGGAGCCATACAAGGGGAGGAACAAGAAGTACCCTCGAGGGAGGTAAAAAAAGGGCAGCGAACAGGAGAAGGAAAGTGAGGAGGCCTGACGCTCCTAAGGAGGTGCTCCAAGGAGTGCAGAAGGATCATGACCTACTCCTTGGCTGTGCTCCTTTGGTGCACGCCAGCAGCTCAAGTGTCCTGCACTGGGTGATTTAAAATCGGGAGGATGACATCGCCTTGTAATCATGGAGGGAGGGTAGGCAGATCGGGCAGAGTGCAAAAGTAAATTTAAGACCTTGTTGCAATCATGGAGGGAGGGTTAGCTGGTCGAGCAGAGTGCAATAATAATTGTAAGACCTGTAAAGACAGAGAAACAGAGCGTAAGGCAAATAAAGCAACACATTGGGGAACAGTTACAGCTGTCACCTATAGTTTGCAGTAACCCTGTTAGTGTTCAGGTATGGCAACAGCTCATTCAGTAGCTCCCTTCCTCCAGGATGTGAGTCTGCTGCCTACAAGTACCTGTGGTGTTTTCTGTGCTACACCTGGCCCAGGCGCCTTTACCATATTAAGGGACCTTATTGAACACCTGTACTTCATGGCATCATAAATAAGGACCTGCCCCAAGTGGCTGCCACAGAGATGAGTGAGATGTGGAGAGGGAGCAAGTGGTGTGTTCATTTGACACTGCAGTGTCACTTGCCTCTGCCTCCAGCTTGCGTCTCACCCCCCAGAGGTAGTCCTGCTTGTGCTGCCGCAGGTACAGGCTCCTTTTCCTGAGATCCTCCATCTGTAGGGAGACAAGGGGTGGGAAGGGAGAGGGAGGTTGAGTAGCAGGTACTTGACAGATATTTCACAGTGATACATAGCTATTTGCATTGGGGATTGCAAAATATGGCAGTTCGTTTGACCACTGGTTCCAGTAAGTTTGCCCACCACTCCGTTGTTATGCACTGTAGATTGGTTACCTATTCGCTATAGAATTATCTACAAGGTTCTGATTTTGATTCATAAAGTTTAATATGCTCATGCTTCTGCCTATTTATCCTGTCCTTTGCCAGTGTATTCCTCAGTGAGGGCTCTTCATTCTTCCCAGCATTGTTTATTAGCAGTGCCCTTGCTATATCAGGTTTGTCTTGTTGCATCTTCAATGTTTAGGGTCCTACTCTTTGGAATGGTTTTCCTCCGTCTCTCCACCTGGAAACGTCTTTTGCTAAATTCAGGGTGGGTTTGAAAACCCATTTGTTTACTGAAGCATTTAGAAGATTTTTTTTTTTTGCCTCTTAATGAATTTATCTTGTTGGACAGACTGTATGGACCATACAGGTCTTTATCTGCCATCATCTACTATGTTACTATGAGGTGGTATATCAAATGTTATTAAACTTAAAACATTACTGTGTTGTATGACTCCTGCAACCTCCACCTCCATATGCCACAGTGTAAATTGCCATACCGATGTCTGTATATTTGCCTCATTACATGGGGGAAGATGCTGCTGTGATGGTTTCTTTGATCTTATTTCTAGGTCAGGACATATATGGCAATGGCAATCTTACATTCTGACATGAAGATGCTGCCCTCCTAATGGATCATTACAGATTCCTGAGATGTTGTGCTGTGTAGCAGATGAAGTAACCTAACCTAGTGGTTATCATTCAGGGCTAGTGGGTTCAAATCCCACTACTGGTACCTGTCACCTTGAGCTATTCACCCTCCATTGCCATGGATATGGAAGTGGCATGCAAATAGTAGTTACTTGTACTGGAGTCATAGCCTCATAAACATAAGTATAGCCATACTGGAACAGACCAAAGGTCCATCAATCCCAGCATCCTGTTTCTAGCAGTGGCCAATCCAGGTCACAAATACCTGGCAAGATCCCCATAAAAGTACAAAACATTTTATGCTGCTTATCCCAGAAATAGTGGATTTTTCCTAATTTAATAATGGTCTGTGGACTTGTCCTTTAGGAAGCCGTCCAAACCTTTTTTAAACTCTGCTAAGCTAACCGACTTTACCACATTTTCTGGCAACGAATTCCAGAGCTGAATTACACGTTGAGTGAAGAAAACTTTTTTCCGATTCATTTTTAAATTTACTACTTTGTAGCTTCTTCGCATGTCCCCTAGCCCTAGTATTTTTGGAAAGCATAAACAGATGCTTCACGTATGCCCATTCCACTCCACTCATTATTTTATAGACCTCTATCATATCTCCCCTCAGCCGTCTTTTCTCCAAGATGAAGAGCCCCAGCCGCTTTAACCTTTCCTCATAGGCAAGTTGTCCCACCCCCTTTATCATTTTCGTCTCGCCCTTCTCTGCACCTTTTCTGATATAATCAGGAACCTTACTGTGCTTGCACGTACCTCCCTATAGAAGGAGGCTTGCTAATTATAGAAGGGCCTGGCAAAACTCATACCAAGAAGAAGAAGAAAAGGAGAAAACCTCCACAAGGTCAACAAAAGGTCCAAAAACCAGCAGTGGTGGTCCAGGAAAGGAAGAGAAAACAAGAATTCACAAATGAGCTTTTATTGAAGAATGGCCTTTCATTAGGCATCTACAGGCATAAATTAAAAAACCCCAAACAATTAAATCATTCATGTTCTGCCCCCATTTGCATAGAGGAAGGGTACATGCTGTTTATATAGTATATATTTTATATATATACTAGTAAGAAAGGCCTGTTTCTGTTTTAAAGGAAACGGGCGCTATCAAGGTTTTCCTCGTAGTGTGTATGTTTGAGAGAGTGTGTGAGAGTGACTGTGCGAGTGTGTGTGTGTGTCAGAGAGAGAGTGAGACTGGGTGCTAGTGTGTCTGTGGGAGAGTGTGTGTGTGTGTCAGAATGACAATGTGTGCGAGTGCATATGTAAGACACAGTGAGACCGAGAGTTTGCTGAACCCCCTTCCCCTCCCCCTTCCACCCCTGTCTGAGTTCCTGAAACCCCTGCCACTTGTTCACATCTGAGTTCCAGGATCCCCCCCCCCCCCGCCACTTCTTCCCATCCCCCCTCTCCCCTTCCCACGCCTTTCAGGACCCCCTCTGTAGTTTCAGGACCCCATTCCCTCCCTGTCATTCATGACCCCCCCTTCCCTCCCCTCCCCTCCCCTGTTGTTTCAGGACCCCCCTCCCCACCTCCTGCACGTTTTTACCTTCTGCACGTAGGGACGCCGCTTCACACAGCCTGTTCTTTCGCTTCTGTTTCAGCTGTTCCTGTGGTCCTGCCCTCAAAGGTGGGACCACACGAACAGCAGAAACAGAAGCGAAAGAAGTGGCTGTATGAAGCGGATGACATCACTGATCTACCGACGGAAGCAGACCACGGAGCCACGGTCCCAGGCAGCTATCAAACGTTGGAGGTGAGAATTATTATATAGGATTGGACATTGTTTATAGCAGTTCAGTGCCTGTGTCTTTAAATAGGACATGACTACAAATCTATGTTATTCTGTAGTTCTCTGTAATAGGTCCTTCCTGAGCCAATGTCCCAGTTCCCTGTGTTTTATGGAACTGTTCCGATTGGTTGGCCTGTGCTCTGATCATGCTGGGCTACTCCATTGAGTAGAAAGAATCTGCCTGCAGCTTGCTCTCTCTATTAGCTGTGATTTATTTATGTTGTGCTTTATTGCATGTCCCCCTTCTAGCTACTTTGATATATCAGCGTACAAAATCCATGCACAAAAATCTGTGCTGAGTGCTATTCTATAAACAGTACATAATTCAACCCACTGTTTATAAAATGCTGTTCAACGCCAAATTCTTTTAGCATTGATTTTTGAGTGCTATATATAGAGAATCTAGCTCTTGCCTGAAATAAATTGTTATTAAAATTAAAAACAATCTCTAAAGAACCTGAGGGAAGAAGTAACCAGTAAAAGATATACAAGATGGGGTAGTATGCTTAAACTGACTGCCCTCAACATTATCTTAGCAGCCACAGTTTGAGCCAACTAAAATGGCTTTAGTACAACGTGGAAGACCCACATACAGAGAATTATGATAATTTAAAATGGGCAGCACTATTACCTGTACTACAATTCTTCGATCAACAGGTTCCAAATGAAACTTCAGTTACCGAAGAAGGTATCGTCTACAAAAGTACTGAAGGACAAATTCTATATTTGGTGCCTACAAAATCGGCACCAAAAAAACAAAACCCCAAAACGCCCTTTGCGTGATTTTATAAGGGATGTACATCCTTTATAGAATCATGCTTAGCTCATATCCAAGCCTAAATGTAGGCAGCTGAAACTAGGCCTTCTTATAGTGCGATTCTATACTTATGTGCATAAATTTCGAGAATGCCCCTGAAATGTCCCTAACTATGCCCCCATATAGTTACACGTGATAGAAGTTAGGTGCACATCAGATACGTATGTAATATTATAGGCGCACACAACTCCTAATTAAGCTCAGATAATGTTGATAATTGGTTGTTACCACCAATTATCAGTGCTGATTGGCTTGTTATTCAATTAAGTTACACGTGTAAATTGGGCACGCACCCAATATAACGCTCATAACTTTAGGCGCCGTATACAGAATTTGGAGGTGAGTGAATCAGCTGAGATACTTGTGGATGCCAGATTAAACCAGCAGCATCAAAATTATCCCTAAATACCCATACCAGGCTATGCACCAGGTCAGAGAAATGACCTAAAGTAATATCATTAGGAGTGTGAAAACCCCGGAACTGGTGAACAACCATAGCCTTGGCCTTTCTGAGGTTTAGTAAAAGTCCATTAGCAGTCAATTATATTTAGCAGGTGCAAAACTGATTAGCATCCAAAATGTAGGGCAACTAATATATTTTATTTTTTATTACATTTGTACCCCGCGCTTTCCCACTCATGGCAGGCTCAATGCGGCTTACTTGGGGCAATGGAGGGTTAAGTGAGCTGCCTGTGCCTGAAGTGGGAATCGAACTCAGTTCCCCAGGACCAGAGTCCACCACCCTAACCACTAGGCCACTCCTCCACTATATATATATAACTCTCAAGAATCATTTTTGAAGTATAATTTGGGAATGATATCAAATTGGATCATTTGAGAGCCTATACTATGATTTAGGTGCACCCCTGGTTGTCTTTTATTCCAGCTGGCATTTCAGTTCCCATGAGTATTTTTATAATGGTGCCAACTGTAGTTCTGCAGTGAGCAAAACAAATTCTTCATATAGATGTCCACTGAGATTCCATCTGGTCCTAGAGCCATATTTCTCTCCATTTTTTATAGTGTTATGCAGTTCCTCTGGAGTAAATGACTTATCTAGGCATCTCTTGAATAACATTTATTTTATTTAATTTACCGGGAATTATTAACCGCCTTTATGAAGAGATTCATCCAAGGCAGTGTACAGCAGAGAATTTAACATAAAATTTGCAGTTTTGTTAACAGCATAACAGTAGTAAAATGACCAAATATAACACACATAAATGTTGTTTTCCAGATGTATTTACTCAAAATACTGATTTATAACTTTGCCATTCTTGAACAGCTTTGCTATGTAAAGCTCATTTAAAGGGCTTGAAATTTGCTATTAATTTCTTCCAGGTTCCTCATCTGTGACCCCTTCACATTCACTCTGGAACAGACCAGTCAGGCTTTGTTGAAGGATGATAGGGATTTACTAATATTCAGAAAGTTTTAGCTGTGTTGTATGAAAAATAGCTATAGGAGATTCATCATTCAGGAGCTGAAAAGGCATTTGACCGGTTGTTTTGGAAGTCTTACTGTACACCGCCTTGAGTTAATTCCTTCAAAAAGGCGGTAAATAAATAAAGTAGATGTTTTTGGTGTTAAATACTGTAAGCTGGGTTTTAAAAGGGAGATAATATGTGTGAGATTGCTCTGTTATGTACCTTACCTAGAGCTAGATTATTCATCATTTATACTATATCTACCAGTATGGAACCCGAAGAAGGGACACGGCAACGGTGTTGTGTCACCACAACTTTTTATATTGACTCTTAAAACCTTAAGATATGAAATTGAGAGTCTCTTGGTCTTTCAAGTGCTTAAATATAGGCAGTCATGAATTGGTATGTATTTTTGCTGATAGGAAATTACAGTCTATTCCAGAGATAGTGGCAGTGTTTACACAGTTTGAAAGTTTTGATGGTCTAAAACTCAATTTTTGAAAGCTGTGTTTATGTCCCACTGCCTTTAATGGGGTAGCTGCTAAGGTGTGGTAAGGGAACAATTTACAATATTTGCCTCTTTATTTACATTAGATGTCAATATAATGCATTTTATTACCATACCACACGTTATTTTGCCACTGTGGGGAAAACATAATGAGATACAAATGAATGCCACATGCTTCATTATTATGTAAATGAATAACACAGCTAGATGCTTCTGACCATCATTTTAAAGGGGGCATAGCTGAAATTTGTTTCTCTTTTCTTAGAAAATATCTACCCAAACACACACACAGTCTGAGCTTATCTCTTATGGTCTAAGGGTAAAGCAGTCCCCAGTTGCTCCTGCCGCTGCCTGGGCTGGGTTCAAAATGCATGAGCAATCCCTAGCAGTAGTTTTGTAGTACAGCTGCTAGGGGTCATGCCACTATGTATGGACAAAAGTACCATGATACTACTGCTAGACATTGCCTGCACCATTTTGAACCTGGCAGTGGCAGGAGTAACTAGAGCTTGCTTCTGCCCTGAAACCCCTAGGGAATCTAAAAGGTAGGCCCAGGAAGGCCTATGGGAGAGTAGGGATCTGGCTCTGCAGGGGATGCCTTCAGGGGCAGGGAGAAGCATACTTTTGCTCTGGCCACTTTAAGAACACTCCTGGGAAAGTTCAATAATGTAGCTTGTGAGGTTGACTGCAAGTCACATTATTCATGTACCATGGGAGTCACTACCCTACGGTACTGAGATACCACATGTTAAGGTGTGGTAAAAGGTCAACTTTTACCCTGTCCTAGTAACTACCTTGCTTAATGAACAACTGGCAAGGAGGATTTCTATTTATGGTGACTTTAAAATAGAAATCCTGGCCTGTATCAGCTTTATGAAGAAAAATGTAGAGAAACATTGATATGCAAGCCAAAATGGGCCACCTATCATTTCCTACGTGTCATTATTAAATGGCTTCTAAGTGCGTGCCTACTCACCCCTTAAACTAGGTGCCCTGTTGTAAGCCATTTTTGCATGTAAAAGAGCTCTACAAACTTAGGTTATGCCCAAAAGTACTTGTACAAGCTGGTGCATAGTTATACATTAATCCGCAGATTCTGTTTATTGCGCCCAGATTTCCATGCCCGACTTTGTGGGTGCATCAGAGATGCAAATAATAGAAACATCAATTATTGGGTGCTAATAAACAATTATTGCTGTTAATTGTCAGTTGTAAATATTTGCACACACATCTCGCTGTGCACTATTCTATAAGCACGGCGCCTAGCTTCAGTCGCACGTATCTGAAAAGGGATCATTGCTAGGGGTATGTCGGGGGGCGTTCCAAAACATTGAGCGAGAATTTACAGAATAAGTTGGGTGTTGGCATTTATATCTGCTTTTAGCAAGAGTAAGTATGGTGCCCAAACGTTAGGTGCTAGATCTACGCTGAATGCTATTGTATAAAGGACGTGCTCTCTTTATAGAATAGCACGTTAGTGCTCAATTTTTTGGTGCTGAATTTTCAGTGCCATTTAATTCCTTCCTTAATGTGCACGAGGTGCAATGCAATTTATGCATGTATTTTATAAAATACATGTTTAACATACATGCTAACATTTACACCTGTTCTCGAACTACCTAAATAAGTAACTTTGAATATCGAGCCCATTGCTTACATTTGCAGCATACTGTACATGATGTAAGGGTGATATGACTAGAGTATGTATAGGGATGATGCGGGGGAGAAGAGATGGAAAGGCAGTGACATAGAAACATGACGGCAGATAAAGGCCATATGACCCATCCAGTCTGCCCATCCTCTGCAACCCCTAATTCTTCCTGTTCCTAAGCGATCCCACGTGCTTATCCCATGCCTTTTTAAATTCTGGATTTAAATCATGGGGGTGAAGGGAATTTACTTTCATTTTCAACCTCATTGTTCAGGTTTTTATTTATTTCCTCTTTCACATAGCTGCACAGTGCCAGTCAACAACTGTCAAAGCTAGGAGCATGGTGATGCACATTTGAAAAAGGGATTAGGGATTGGGGTTAGAGGAGAGTGGAGAGCGTGGATGAGGCAAAGGACAAAGAAGGTATCGGTATATCACTCTATAAACCATTTGTCATAAGGGGTCAGTTTTGAGCACTTTTCCTCAAAAGAATATCCAAATGTTAGAAAAGGTACAGAATGGGCCACAGGTAGGCAAGATATGTGAGGCTTCAGGGAAACAGGGAATAGGTAAGTGAGGCTTGGTACAAGAATATTGGGGGAAGGAGGAAGAAGAAGAAAGACTGAGAAGAGGTAAAAGTGAGAGAACAGACAGGAAGAAGAAGATGGAGGACCCTGGTTCACTGACAGAGGAACAGAAGGCTTAATTGCAAATGAGACAGCCAGGGAAGAGAAGAGGTCATAAAACAATCAAGAGAATGAAGGGCGGATTCTCAGAACTCCTGTAGGGAACAATGCCTGGAAATACCACAGGAGCAGCACAGGAAAAAAAAATACTTCCCAATGCTCAGCACTAATAACATGCAAATTATATGCACATTGTTAGTGTTTACCATTGGAAAGTTAAGGGGGAGGAACATGCCTGGAGCATGCACACAAGAGCTGTGTGGTAAGCATAGATCTTGTGCACATGCTTGGTCCAAAAGATCAGGGCTCACATTTTCCGGGCATGAACTCCTGCAAACACTGGTCCTGGACTCTGATTCCCAGTCCACTCCTAAACCTTTAATGCCGGCATCATGGTGGCTGTTTCCAGCCCAGATCTTCCATGGGCGCTCTTACGAGCACTATCTGGGGCAGATCAAGCAGGTGCTTCTGCTGATAAATGGCAAGGTTGTCATTTTGGACACAGGGAGAGAACCTGGGGCCAGAAGTAGCACCAGTGAACCAGGGACCGATGAAAAATCTATTTTCAGATAGCCTAACACCAGCTCAGATTTGCGTTTTCGGCAGTAAGGGCAGCTTTGTTTTGTGTGATGTTCTCTCAGCATTGTTTTGACTACATTTGCATGCTATTTGTGGTAGTGTTTGCCACCCACATTGAAGGGCATAATTGAAAGGGGCACCCAAGTTTTCCTGAGGACGTCCTCGCAGGACGTTCCGGCATTAATAATAATAATGCCTTTCACTTGCCAAACAGGATTACTTCACCCAATTGACAAATTCCCTTGGCTGCAACCCTCGACTCCTCTTCGCCACACTAAACTCTCTTCTCAAGTTACCTCCATCCCCAATTCCCCCATCTCTTTCTCCTCAGACCCTAGCTGAGCACTTCCAGATAAAATCCGTAAGATTAACCTTGAATTTTCATCCAAACCCTCCCCACCTCTCTCTCCCTTAGTCCTCACCCCCTACTCTCCTTCTTTTTCCTCCTTCTCGGAAGTTTCTATTGAGGAAACTGCCCTTCTTATTTCCTCCTCTAAATGTACTATCTGTTTCTCTGATCCCATCCCCACTTATCTACTTAACACTATCTCTCCTAGTATCATCCTACTATCATCCCCAGTCACATCCTTAATCTTTCACTCTACACTGCAACTGTTCCTATGGCCTTCAAACATGCTGTTGTCACTCCACTCCTTAAAAAACCCTCACTTGACCCTACCTGTCCCTCCAACTATCGCCCCATCTCCCTTCTCCCTTTCCTCTCCAAATTACTTGAAAGTGTCTTTCACCGCCGTTGTCTTGACTTTCTTTCTTCACAACCTATTCTTGACCCATTCCAATCTGGTTTTCGCCCTCTTCACTCTACTGAAACTGCACTTACCAAAGTCTCTAATGACCTACTACTGGCTAAATCCAGAGGTCTCTATTCTATCCTTATCCTTCTTGACCTGTCTGCTGCTTTCGACACTGTTGACCACACTATACTTCTGGATACGCTGTCCTTGCTTGGATTCCAGGGCCCTGTTCTTTCCTGGTTCTCCTCTTACCTCTCACTTTGTTCTTTCAGTGTTCACTCTTATTATTATTTATTTCCCACCTATTTGCAGGCTCAATGTGGCTTACAAAGATCTGTTATGGCATCGCCATTCCAGGGTAGAAATATTGTTGTTACAAAGAGATTGAGGATGACAAAAAAGAGTTAGGCAAACAGTGTAGAAGGAAGACGTTCAGAGAAGGGGAGAGTAGTGAAGTATTATCATTAAGCTATGGATTCTCTTGGTAGGCCTTGTTGAAGAGGATCCACTTCAACTTCCATCCCGCTTTCTGTTGGTGTGCCTCAGGGTTCTGTCCTTGGACCCCTCCTTTTCTCCATCTATACCTCTTCGCTTGGTACCCTGATTTCATCCCATGGCTTTCAATACCATCTTTACGCTCTCAGAACTACATCTCCACCCCTGAAATCTCAACCTCGATCCAGGACAAAATCTCAACCTGCTTGTCCGACATTGCTGCTTGGATGTCTCAACGCCATCTAAAGCTCAACATGACCAAAACTGAACTTCTCATTTTTCCCCTAAACCCACCTCCCCTCTTCCCCCTTTCTCTATCTTTGTTAATGGTTCTCACATCCTCCCTGTCTCCTTGGCTCGTAACCTTGGAGTCATCTTTGATTCCTCTCTCTCCTTCTCTGCACATATTCAACTGGTCGCCAAAACCTGTCGTTTCTTTATCTACAATATTAGCAAAATTCACCCCTTCCTTTCTGAATACACTGCCAGAACCCTTATCCACACCCTTGTCACTTCTCGCTTGGACTATTGCAATTTACTTCTCACTGGTCTTCCGCTCAGCCATCTCTCTCCTCTCCAATCTGTCCAAAATTCTGCGGCATGACTTATTTTCCGCCAGAATCGTTATACCCACACTAGCCCACTCCTCAAGTCACTTCACTGGCTCCCTGTCCGCTTCCGCATTCAGTTTAAACTTCTTGTACTGACCTTTAAATGCATCCACTCTGCAGCTCCCCATTTCCTTTCCACTCTCATCACTCCCTACATTCCTCCCCGTGAACTACGCTCACTGGACAAATCTCTCGTCGTCCCCCTTCTCCTCCACTGCTAACTCCAGGCTTCACTCCTTTTCTCTCACAGCACCTTATGCCTGGAATAGACTTCCCTAGCCTGTATGTCTAGCTCCATCTCTACCTGTTTTCAAATCTATTCTGAAAACCCACCTTTTCACTGCTGGTTTTTAGCTCCTAGCCACTACTCAATTGCCTTCCCCTGGTCCCTTCCTTCCTTCTCACCCATTACTTCCCTCACCCGTAACTGTCTTGTCTGTCTGTATTATTTAGATTATAAGCTCTTTTGAGCAGGGACTGTCTCTTTGTATCAGGTGTTCAGCGCTACATGTGTCTGGTAGCACTATACAAATGCTAATAATAATAATTAAGCAAAAGTGTTTAGGACTAATTGTGGGGCTCAAAAGAGGTTTGGGAAAGTTCATGGTGGAAAAGGTCATAAAATAATTAGTTGGGTAGGTATTGGAGAGCCATTTCTTATTCATGGAAATGTGCGATGAGAAAATGATCTACTTTGTAACCCAGTCTGGCACATGTCTGACACGGGATTCTAAGGTCGATTAGACTCAGCATAGCTGTTCTTATGTTATAATATTTGCAATGCTAACATATGGCTGTACATTTTGTAGCCTGGTTACATGGTTCTGGGAATAGACACATACCTGGTTGCTATATGTTATGTTGGGCTGGGCTTGCTACGCATTCCTTATTTTAAAGTAAATAACTTGTCATGCTGAAAAAAAATGATAGCTATTGATATAGGTCTGCAGTTATTTTAGCTTTGGACAAAACACTGCCAGCGTGGCTGTAGATAGCTTTCACCCATGGACTTCTACACCAGCTGATTAATCACACTTTAAGGAACATTAATACCATTCAGGACTTTCCCCTGAACACATAGTAACGTGAATGATTTCCATAGACAATTCAACTGTTGATTGTATTGGAATACTTTCTATGAAAGTGATGACATCGTGCTTTTTAGAAGAAAAAATTACTTTTATAGAAACAGTTTTTCTTTATGAATTTGAATGTCTGGCCTCCTTAATCTGCTATCTGACTGGGTTTCTCAAGAGCTCACATGGTTACGTGACATCTTGTAGAAACCCAGCATTTTTGTCCAACAATAAATTGGTGAGTGAGTTTATCCTTATAAAGGTGTCTAGCGCTGTGAAGTAGCACTGGGCACCTGCTAGAAAGCATTCCAGCTTTGCCAGCTTTAGAAGTATCTTTATCAGTATGTACCTTGACGTGAGCCCAGCAGAATGATCTGATCTGTTCAGTTGTTGTTGTTTTTTTTTTTTTTTGTGGTGGTGTTTTTTTGTTAAGCAGTTGAAGTTTAGGAGGTTTGTACTTTAGCTTTTTTTAAAGCAAGTTTTAATTTAAAATTTTTGTTTTAAGTAAATAAGTCTGGAATTAAAACTGGCTATTTGAACAATGTTTTTTCCTGATTGCTGAACCCACCCATAACTTTATGATGAAAGTTCTCTTTGTATTGTTTTTTTTTTTCTTGATTCTGTCAATTATTGGAGCTAGTGACACATCCTGTCTTATCCTCCCTGTCTTCCTTTTTTTCTGGCATTCATTGTCAACACGGTTTCTCTTTTCTGTTCTTTTTTTATTGTTGTGCTACACAATTCCCCACCTACAATTTAGTTTGATGATTTGTCTTTGGTTGGATTTTATGTTGTTTTATGTTCAAATTATTTTATCGCTTGTAAACCACTATGTTGCTCTCACTAAATTTCAAATGGCGGTATATCAAATACTGAATAACATACTAAATAACCAAATAAATAAGTTTTTCATTGAAAAGATAGGGTGTAAATTGAAGACCTACTTTGCGTCTCTTTAAAAGGATGGAGGAACTATTACAATATGAGTATTTTCTGCTTTCAAGTTCAAGTTGTTTAATCTGCAGACTCTAACCTATTTATGGATGCACACATGGAAGTTCATTTCTTTGCATGAAGTTGTGTTACATACAAATTTTCAGAGACATGTGCAGCCTTCTACTGTCCTTTCGCTTCTGATGGTCTGTCACCTTCATCAGCTACGACACTTAGGGGTCCTTTTCTAAAGTGCTGAATGACTTCTTGTGGTAGTACCATAAGACTACCACTAGGGGGTCATTAATACCATTTTGAAAACTGGAGCCAGTTGATGTGGATGCATAGAGGGGGTCACTTCCACCCTGTGCCACTAGACTGCTGGAGGAGTCAGAGGGGGCAGAAGAAGGATTGGGCTGTGCTGTTAGGGGATTCTACTTGGGGAGGGAGTTGAATTTTGGGAGGCTGCATTATGGGGGTGGGCACTGTCTGAGAGGGATCAGAAGTGGGGGAAATGCTGAGGGGATCAGAGGAGTGAGAAATGCTGGGAGGATTGAAACGATGTTGAACCACCACTGTGGCTATCCTTTTTTACTTTGGGCAGCAGCCTTTAAGAACAGTCACACTGTCAGCAGCTAGCATATGACACTGGCCCACTAAAGTAGCATCCAAGATAGGGCTGGATTTTTACCATGCTAGCTGATTTTGGTGTGGCGATAGCTGTTGATGCAGGCCCATGATTATGTCTATTGTGTGGTAGAACCTGTGATAGTTGTGTACTGTAGCTTTGTAAAAGAGTCCCTTAGTGGCATTTCTGCTTTAGTTCCGCTTTCTTATGCCTTTTTGAAGTTACTGTACTTTTCTCAGATAGCTGCAGTTTTGTTTTTTTCCAGATGAAGTGAATATTTTGTGCTTTGCTAGTGTAATATGGTATGGTGAATTTCAGAGTTATTGATTTTGCTGACAACAGGCACAAAAATAAATAAATAATCTATCTATATATTTGGAAAAGACTTTTTGAATGTGACTTGCTCTCTACCCTCCCCCTGAAGACCACTGATAGCCTGGAACAATAGGACTACCAGTGTAACAAAAGCTGACTGGGTGGATACTGGAAAGATAATCACCACCATTCTGCAAATAGCAGAATCTGTATATTGTCAGCAATCACAGAGACTGAATAACAAAATGCAGCCCATCTACCTGAAACTCCCAGACAGTGACCCACCTAATCCTGTCAAGTACCTTTGGGGGTGTGTACTACTGCCCAGTAATTGGTCAGCCAAGAAACATGTGACCAGCTACCATGCTGCCATCTCAAAAAACAGAAAGAACCAGTTTCCACCTGTCCCTGAGTTTTGATTGGATCAATACACCCCATCTGACTTCCAGCCTTAATAATGAGCATTCTTGCAAAAATATGGACCTGTATAGAAGAATGCATCAAGAAAATGCAGCCAAAATGAAATACAACTTGCACCCAAGTTCTGATTGGCCATCAGAATATTTTATTGGCCTAATGGGCTACATTTGGAATGTGTTCATGAGTCAGTAGAATATTCACATTATACCTATCTCATTCCCTTGTGGCCCTGGTGGGATATACAATTTTAACTTCCTTGTAGAAAGGTATTGTTTTCAGAACAGTAAACAAAGCTAAGCTGAACTCATATTAGCATAAATCAATCTGAGTGTGTTCTTCATGAAGCCCTAATTATTCAACAAATTCATTCATTAACAAAATTAGTAGGGCCAGTTTTTGGTTATGCCTGAGTAGCCTTCTCATGTATCACAGACACTATATGTTACTGTAGCTGAACACAGCACCACAGATCTACTTACCCAAGAGGAGAGCTTTTGATTCTTAAATAAACATCCTGACAAGCTTTAAGCCTGGAGTGACAAACACTTTACAAATATAGTCAAGATCTTCCTGGACGAATCATAGAAGATTCACGGCTGGGTTCATGTGTAAATGTTCAAGCCAAGTGAGCATGTTTGGTCAAGGGGTTGAGGGATGGTGGGTGTTGAACAACTGGTGTAACAGGGGTAAAAATTCTTATTCTCAGGTACAAATAAAGTCTATTGTCAACACAGGTAATGCAATGGTTTTAGAAGGCAGATTAGGAATTTTACACAAGAGAAATGTGTCACAAGATAAATATTGTTAGCAATGCAGAATTATTAACTATGCTGGATTAATAGTAACTCGACACGAGTCGTGTCAGGTCCCCTTTATTGTTTTAGAAGATTGTTGTAATAAAGACCTTTCCTGGACACCATCTGTGAGAGGTTCTTATTTTTTTTTGTTTCTTTACTGTTTGATGCCTGGCACTGCCCCATGAAAACCATGGATGGGGAGAGAGGCTTGATGGGGTTGAAAAAGGATGGCAGCAAATCTAGGAGGAATTTCTTTTTCTTTGCAACATTTCTCACATCTTACCCAACCCCAGAACTTCCCTACCAGGGTCATCAGTATCTTCAGAAATCATATGGGGACTGCCTTAAAGATCTCAGTATATATATATATATATATATATATATATATATATATATATATATATATATATATACTTTGGAAAAAAGGCTGGAGAGAGGAGAAATAATAGAAACATGGCATAAATTCACAGGAAACAAGTCTCAGTTGAAAGGAAGCTCTGGAATGAGGTGCATAGGATGAAGGTGAAAGGAGACAGACTCCAGAGTAGCCTAATGAAATACTTCTTCATGGAAAGAGTGATGAATTTGTGGAACAGCCTCCTGGTGGATGAGGTGGAGATGAAGACCATATGTGAATTCAAGAAAGCTTGACACCAGTACATAGGATCTGTATGGAAAGGAAGGAATAATAGATGATATGGATGGGCAGACTGGCTAAGCCATATGGTCTTTAGTTCCTTTCTCTCTCTGTTTCTGAGTGGGCAAGATGGGCATGTGTCTGGGGTGTCCGTCCGAGGAGTGCTAGAGAGCAGTGTCGCCACCTTTGGGCTAACAGCAGAAGTAAGCTGCTGTGTAGTATGTGAAAGTTCACTTCCACACCCAGCCAGTCCTCCATAAAAATCATGGATGTTCCTGTGCATAGGATCAGCAGGTCATATGATTGTATTATACAGGAGGAAACCTCCATCCATCTCCAAGGCACCTTCCAGCCCCTTGACAGTCCTTTGCCCCTCTCTACACACATACCCAAACCCCTCACAGTGCTTTGCTGTAACCCCCTCCCCCCTACGCAGCATCCTGCCATACAAAATACACCTCCTTCCTCTTAACATATGCCCCCCCCCCCCAGATGCTTTCCAGAGTCTGCTAATTAAGGAAGGGAAGGGAAATGGGACTTGATATACTGCCTTTCTGAGGTTTTTGCAACTACATTCAAAGTGGTTTACATATATTCAGGTACTTATTTTGTACCAGGGGCAATGGAGGGTTAAGTGACGTGCCCAGAGTCACAAAGAGCTGCAGTGGGAATTGAACTCAGTTCCCCATGATCAAAGTCCACTGCACTAACCACTAGGTTACTCCTCTGCTGGCACAGCAATACTAACAAGTTGGGATGTGGATACTGTAAGTGTGCACACCCCAACTTGTTAGTATGGATGTACCAGCCTGATGAAATACTAACAAATGACAAAGCAGTAATAAAACAATAAGGCCCCAGTACAGAGAAATTACTCTTCTACTCCTGTTGCGCTGCTTGTTTTCATTGTTGAAAACATTATCATTCTCTCTGTTCATGACAGTTTCACAACAGAAATTGATTTGCTGCACATACTTTCACTTTTAATGAGAATTGAAGCCAGAGGGTAGAAATTAATGCAGTGCTTCATCACCAGTGCACCTGGTTTAGCAAAATTATAAGCTAAGAAAAATGTCCCTGTTCAACAGCATCTTGTGTGTGTGTGTGTGGGTTTTTTTTTTCCAAGTTTGTCATAGTAATATATAGTAAATGAGGATAGATAAAAGTCTGAAGTGGCCCACCCAGCCTGCTGAGTAGGGTGATTAGGGGCTGTAACTGCTATGATTTAAGTGCCCTTCCCCAATTCCGTCTTAGAAGTTCAAAAGTCATTATTAAACTTTTTTGAGCTGAAGTGCTTATGCTTGGTTTCCATTCTTTTGCCATTTAGGGATCTTCTGTACTTATCCCACTCCTTTAAAAAAAAAAAAAAACACACACACACATTCTTAACCATTTTTTACTACTACCATGTCCAGGACAGCACTCTAGGCATCTGCCACGCTTCATATTATGTCCCCTAGTTCTACAACTTTCTTTCCTTTGGAAAGCTTCATTTGAACAAACAATGCTACGTGTTTAAAACCGTTCAAAGGTCTCAAGGTTTCATCTAATGCCAGAGTTCAAAAGTTGTGATTTATTTATAATGCTCATAAGGTAACTGGATTGTGTTGCTCTAAAATCAGGTTTTGCAGACACTCTGTAGTCTCATTAAATCACGTCCAGTTCCAAGTTCTGTCCTTCTAACTGCCTTCCAACATTTGCCATCTCATATTAGCAACCTGCTTTCAGGGCATGGACTGTTTAATAGAGCCCAAATGGAGGGTCAAGAAGCCATTGATTGGAAAACAGACTTGCAACTGAAGGGGGAAGTTATCAACATGGGTTTCCCGTTAAGATGGGTTATTTTACTGCGCCATGCTATTTTAGCATTTTGTGCAATGAAACCCTGTTCTAAAATACTACTACTTATCATTTCTAAAGCGCTACGTACGCAGTGCTGTACACTTGAACATGAAGAGACAGTCCCTGCTCAGCAAAGCTTACAATCTAATTAGGACAGACAAACAGGACAAACAAGAGATAAGGGAATATTAAAGTGAGGATGATAAAATAAGGGTTCTGAACAAGTGAATAAGGGTTAGGAGTTAAAAGCAGCATAAAAAAGGTGGGCTTTTAGCTTAGATTTGAAGACAGCCAGAGATGGAGCTTTACGTGCCGGCTCAGGAAATCTATTCCAGGCATATGGTGCAGCAAGATAAAAGGAACGGAGTCTGGAGTTAGTGGTGAAGGAGAAGGGTGCAGATAAGAGAGATTTACCCAGTGAGTCTGGAGTTAGTGGTGAAGGAGAAGGGTGCAGATAAGAGAGATTTACCCAGTGAACGGAGTTCCCGGGGAGGAATGTAGGGAGAGATGAGAGTGGAGAGGTACTGAGGAGCTGCAGAGTGAATGCACTTATAGGTCAATAAGAGGAGTTTGAACTGTATGCGGAAATGGATAGGAAGCCAGTGAAGTGACTTGAGGAGAGGGCTAATATGAGCATAATGACAATGGCGGAATATTAGTCGTGCAGCAGAATTTTGAACAGATTGAAGAGAAGAGAGATGGCAAAGTGGGAGACCTGTGAGAAGCAAGTTGCAATAGTCTAAGCGAGAGGTGATAAGAGTGTGGATGAGGGTTCTGGTAGTGTGCTCAGAAAGGAAAGGGTGAATTTTGCTGATATTATAGAGAAAGAAACGACAGGTTTTAGCAGTCTGCTGAATATGTGCAGAGAAGGAGAGGGAGGAGTCGAAGATGACCCCAAGGTTACGTGCTGATGAGATAGGAAGGATGAGAGTGTTATCCACAGAAATAGAGAATGGGGGAGGAGGAGAGTTTGGTTTAGGGGGAAAGATGAGAAGCAACTTGTGGTAAAATAACCCATCTTGATGGTGGCCCACGTTGATAATTATGACCCTGAGTATTATACCAAAAACAAATCATATAGTGCCTATCATTTTGATTTGAAAGCAATTGCTGTTATTCAGGTGGAGGTTACTGTATTTCCAGCAGCAAAAAATGGAATTGCTTTGCAAGGAACTGAAGTGTGGTTTTCTCTGATTAACATACTGTCTAGTTGCTGAGGAACTATAGTTCAGAAATATGCACAAAATATTCAGGGAATTGGAGAAAATCCTTCAGGATCATCAGAAAAGGAAGCCTCTTTTAGGGGTCTTTTACTATGGCTCGCTAGTGTTTTTAGCATGCGTTAATATTTAGGGTGAGCTAAATGTTAGTGGTGTGCCCTAAATATTAGCACAAGCTAAAAATGCTAGCACACCTTAATAAAAGAGGCCTTTAGTTCAGCAGTATGAATTAATCCTGTAGAGCGCAGCACAGACTCGAGCAGAATTAGTCAACTCTTCTACAAGCTCCCTAACTGCTAACCAAGGAGCCATTGAACTCTGGATTCTGGTATAAGAACTAGGACTTAACCTGAGACTGAGGAAAATGAGGACATAAGTTCTTAACCTGAGACTGAGGAAAATGAAGACATTGCTACTGCTACCTCTGCTCATAAAACTTAATAAATCTTAGCAAATAAGGATCATTTAAGCAACCCAACCTTCGCAATTATCCCTGCTTACACTAATCTGCATCTTGTTGCTGTGCATTCTTATCCCTACCACTGCCCTCTGCTTTAAGGAGATCTCTCAACTGTCAGCCATACAAACTCTCCACTAATTGTCAGGACTACTCATGTTAGACTTTTTAACTCCCATCGCCATAATGGCTTAATATTTTTAATAAAAATTTGTATACATTTTTTTATATGTGCGCAGAACCGGTACCCACTGTGGAAGAGGTGACCATCCATCCCATCACAGCACATTTGAATCCGAGACATTTTTTAGAGGGTCTTTTACTAAAGGAGAGGGTGTGGTTAGTGATAGTCCTTGAGAGGACCTTAGTGTCCTTTACTTTAGTAAAAGATTAGCTTGAGTTATCTGCAGCAGGGACCATAGGAATAAAATGGCCCCGAGTACTTGAAGAATAGGATGATCCTGTACACACCACCAAGGACACTAAGGTCCTCTCAAGGACTATCACTAACCACACCCTCTCCAAAAGACATTACAGGATGTGATACCCGCAAACGAGCCTTCTCCAGAGTAGCCCCCACACTCTAGAATGCATTGCCTGAAAGGCTGCGCTTAACACAAGACTTATCTCTACTTCAGGAAGCAGGTGAAAGCTTGGCTCTTCAACCAGGCCTTTAATGGAAGAAGTAACTAACTTGTTAGTCTCACTCACACACACAAGGAGTGACATGGGCTGCACATACTGCAGCAGGACATGTTTGTCCACTCCTACCCTAGCTGAGATACTATTTAACCATCTCTCTGACCTCCTGTGCACCTCTCTTTAAATTAGTCTCCTTATTTTCTAACTCCTTTTACTCTCTTACCTATCTATATGTTAACCATCTTTCTGACCTCATGTTCAACTTTCTTAAATTAGCCATCTTACTCTCTAACTCCTCTTACAATACACAAGCATACAGTTTGTAACATTACTGGCAAACTGATTTTTTAGGGTCATTTGACAATCTAAGATCACAGTCCCCTTTTTTGCTTACTTTAAGGGTAAAAGTTTGTCATCTCTATGTATGTTCCTCCCCCCACCTAGGGTTACCTTATCCACCCCCCCCCCCCAAAAGAGGACACATGCCCTGCCCCTGCCACACCCCTGCTTGCCCCGCCCCCTTTCACACACCCCTAAGGGTGTCCTAGCCTCCCCTTACCTTACTCTACTGCCCTGGTGGTCTAGTGACCTCTTTGGAGCAGGAAAGAGCCCCCTCTTTCCCGCTCGGAGCACTGCCCTGCATTCTGTTCCCCTTGCAATGCTGAGTGCTGACGATCCTAGTGCGGATTCAAAAATGGCCACTGAGAGTTGAAGCGCGCTCATGAGGCCGCTTCAACTCTCGGTGGCCATCTTGAATCGGCGCCGGGACAGTCAGCGCTCAGCATTGCAACTGCAAAGGGAGCAGAATGCAGGGCAGCGCTTCGGGCAGGAAAGAGGGGCTTTTTCCTGCCCCAAAGAGGTCACTAGACCACCAGGACAGAAGAATAAGGGGAGGGGAGGCGAGGCTAGGACACCATTAGGCCTGCCAGCCCGCCCAGAAATCCGGACAAATGGGCAGGCTGATAAAACTGGCCATGTCCTCAAAAAGAGGACATGTCCAGGTAAAACCGGACATATTAATCTAAGTTCCTACATGGCAAGGCTAGTGTATGTTAACATAGTAACAATGGGTTTATGAATGTATGCAAATCTATTTGCTGCATATTCATTGTGGATATCCTGAAAACCAAACCAGTTAAATGTACTCCCAGGATAGGGTTGAGAAACTGGTAGATAGGGAAGGGCGCAGTAGGTCGCAGATCTATAAAGAATAGTCTGTTAATGTAAGGGCATTATGGCAGCTTGACCCCTAGTTCTATTACTGTGAAACTACCACTAGGTGCCACCTGGCACTATTTTGAACCCGGTGCCTGAAGAGGCAGGAGTGACTTGGATTTGCTCCTTGACCACAGGAGCTTTTCAGGTAAGTCTAGGGGAGGTTTAAGTAGTAGGGCACGGACATGGATGGGGAGACTTCTCTGGTGGGGGAGTTATCTGGGATTAGGATGTCTGGCTTGGAGGGTAGGGGAGATTTGCCCCTAGTTAGAAATGTCACATCTCTTTTAAGTTGGCTTCCTGGCAGAAAAAATAATACCAGCTGTAAAATTTAGTGGAGTGGATGAGTAGCCTAGTAGTTAGTGCAGCGGACTTTGATCTTGGGGAACTGGGTTCAATTCTCACTGCAGCTTCTTGTGACTCTGGGCAAGTCTCTTAACCTTCCATTGCCTCAAGTACAAATAAGTACCTGTATATATTATGTAAACCGCTTTGAGCTTTAAATGTTGTTGCAAAAAACACAGAAAGGCAGTGTATCAAGTCCCATTCTCTTTCCCCATTCCCAATGCAAAAACTTCCTTTTTTGATTTTACATGATGAAGTGCTTTGCATACATTTGTGTGCTTTACATCTCATTGTTTCCTGTTGTGTGTTGTAAACTAATATGATTTATTTAGATTTTGCTTACAACTTTTTCAGTAAAATAATGCACAGTTTTACCTTTTAACATGTTAAGAGGCAAAAAATGTGGGTTATTCTCTTTACATACATTAGTAACTATCCTCAAAGTAAAAACAGCAGGACTTTTTTTTTCTTTAACGAAAAGGGTGATGGATACATGGAGTGGACTCCTGAAGGAGATGATGATAGAGGCAAAAACTGTGACAGAATTAAAAAAGGCATCAGATAAACACAAAGGGATCCAAGAAGGTGGTAGCAATGTACTGGGCTAACTTGCTTGGAACAATCAGACCAAAGCAGCAAAAAAATGATTATACTGTGCTTCCAGAAAGGTGGTATTTACAATCATAAATAAAATGGCATGGGGGAGGGGGGAGGTGGCAGGTTAAACTGCAAGACAGTTAAAAACATATATAAAATGGTAAGGTGGGGAGAAGGGGTGTTATTCTGCACAGAGTGGAATTTAAAACTGTAAATAGAATGGCACAGGGGAATAACCTGCACAGAGTGGCATTTACAACTCAAAATACATAGTAACATAACATAGTAGATGACAGCAGGTACAGTCTATCCAGTCTGCCCAACAAGATAAACTCATTGAATATGATACTTTATATGTATACCTGTCCTTCATTTGTCCTTGCCATTTTCAGGGCACTGACTGTAGAAGTCTTCCCAGCACTGGGTTTGATTCCTAATTACCAGTGTTGTCACCCAATGTCCACTAAGCTTCTGTGGATCCACTCCTTCTGAACAGGATTCCTTTGTGTTTATCCCACGCATTCTTGAATTCTGTTACCATTTTCATCTTCACCACCTCCCCACGGGAAAGCATTCCAAGTATCTACCACCCTGTCCGTGAAAAAATACTTTGACCTTATTCCTGAGTCTGCCCCCTTTCAAACTCAGTTCATGCCCTCTAGTTCTGCAGCCTTCTTGCTTTCGGAAAAGGTTTGTTTGCGGAGTAATACATTTCAAATATTTGAACGTCTGTATCATATCACCCCTCTTTCTCCTTTCCTCCAGGGTATACATGTTCAGGTCAGTAAGTCTGTCCTCGCATGTCTTGCAACGCAAATCCCATACCATTTTTGTAGTTTTCTTTGCACCGCTTCAACACAATACTCCCAATTGAGGCTTCACTAATATAGAATGGCATTGGGGAATAACCTGCACACAGTGGCATTTAAAGCCCTAAGTAGAATGCTTGGGGGGGGGGGGGGGGGAGGGGAGGGGAAGGGGAGAGGTAACCTGAGTGGAGCAGTAGTTGTAGCCCTAAACAAAATGGGCAGCCTGAATTGGCTATTTTGTTCTTATTTGCCATCATTTACTCCATTATTTGATTGGCTGATTTCATCCTACTTGTTGAAGAAATGTCTTTTGTTTCCTCAGGGTATATAGAACTATGTAATAATGCTGAGCAGGGGTGATGATTGAAATGCATTTCAGCAGGGTGTATCCTGAAAGAATTGATTTAAGACACACCTCATAACTGAATTGAATTGCTGTTTTACTATTATTTTCCTGACATTGTGAAAATTTATTTTTCTTATCATCCTTTTTCTCATTTATTCCTGCTGCAAACCTGCACTACACTACCTTGAAGGGCATTCCCAAGATTTATGTCTCTGAAAATGCTTTCTGTTCAAATGACAAGTAGGTTAGTGCTTTGTAGAAGGGAATTGGTCTTTCTAATGTTTACATTAGCATCACTGGTTAGGTGCCTTTTTCTGCCTCTCTGTTTAATGCTATACTGTGTATTTTTTTGCTTCCCAGACTCCTTATTTTTAGGTCTTGTGGAATTTACAAATGACCGTCTTCACTGTGATACTATAAGAAAAATTAACTCTTGGAGGCTGTATGTCTGATTTCTAGCATTTATAGAAGTACGAATGTGAAGTGATCACTTCCTGTGTGCTTAAGAACCAAGGTTATAGTGCCTCACCACTTGAAGTGATGCCAAGATAATGTAATTAACGTCAAATAATAGGCTTCTTATCAACTCCATAAGATATATATATTTTTTGTTACTGGAAATAAAGGGTCTGATAATTATATTTAAAAAAAAAAAGAATCTGAGCTCCTAAGTTTGTGGCCTATTTTTGTGGTCTGCACTATTTTAGCACTTTCCCACATGCTGAGGCCACTTTTAGTGTGACTAAAAAATGAACACAATTTAAAAAAAATTAATAGCTAAATTCCCACCTATTTTGCAGCGCGCAGTGATTTGTGCAGGGCATACCTACTCTCCACCCAAAACATACCTTCTACACTAAAAAATATTTGTAGTGTGGGATTGGTACGCACCAAACCCAGAACTACTATGGAACACCTGAGCGCATCCCGTGGTAGTGCCTTTTCGCAGAGGTAAGCATTCGTTAGTACTTACTGCTGCTTAGTATAAGGGCTCTTAAATAGCCTTAGCAAGCTTTCAGTAGAAAATTCATTTTAATGTAGGAGCTTTAAAGTTATGTTCGTAAATTTAGGCCTGCCATTCATTTGCCTAGGTTTATGGACCTAGTGTTGAAAATCAGTCCTAAGTTTGTAAATTGTTTCCCTGCCCTAAATCTACCCTTGTTGCTACCCAAATTTTATGCTCTAGTTTAGGAGTTCAGAGAAATTTTGAATAGAAATTTAGGGGCTCTTTTACTAAGACGCGATAGCGTTTTTAGCACGCGCCTAAAATTAGTGTGCGTTAATTTGCTAGAGATGCCCATATATTCCAGTGGGTGTCTTTAGCATTTGGCACGTGGTGATGTTTAGCGTGCGCTGAAATTGCTAGCGTTGCCTTAGTGCTGCTTAGAAAACAGGGCCCCGAGCCTGTTAAAAAGCAGCCTGCGGTAGTTTGAACTTGTGAAATTGGTGTGTACTGAGCCATTTTTTACTGTGGCTGGGAAAAAATTATTTTTAAAATCTTGTATAAGAACGTCCTTCTGTATATGAGTGAGCTGGTAGCTCCTTTTCATAGAGGTGACTTCAAAATACACACAATCAATTGTTATTGGGCTTTCCTTTAACAAAGAAAATAGCACAAAGAACACAAGAATAGCCACACTGGGCATATTTCTGTATATGGAGAATGGCTGAATATTGTTGCTGTCTGAGTGGTGCTGCCAGCTTTCTCCTCTATCTAGGTATTCAGAAGCAGTTACTATCTGAATGCTGTCACTGAATTTCTGGATTTTTTTTTTTTTTTTTGCTCACAGTGACAAGCTCAATGTTGTATATATGTGTGTGATGGGGGAAGGGAGGGGCAGTCATTTCCAGGAGGGCTATAGTGCACAAAGTAGCCTGGCACTTTTCTTCTGACCAGTGCTAACCACTGCAGATTAAATATTACCCTGATGTTGAATTCTTGCATTTTTATAGGAATAACAAAAAACTATGTGTATTTTTTTTCTTTATCTTGTTTTGTAGACTTCCAGAATGCTGTTGTGCTCTACTTTAGAGCATTTTCAGTTATTTATTGAATACAGGTTTGTCATAACGTTTTTTGTTTTGTTTTTGTCGTGCTTCTTCAAAGATTTTTTTGTATAGTTCTTTCTTTGTAATTCCTCTACTCCAGGAAAAAACGCTCTTTCTCATTTCATATCATTTAGTATGTTTAATTCGTCTAAAATCACAAATATCAAAGGGGTTGGCTGGCATCAAAAGCAGAACTCCCATCCTTGAGTGCTACAAACCAGTTGACTTTTTAGGATGTCTATAGTGAATACGTATGAGCGCTATTTGCATGCCCACTTCCTCCATTGTATGCAGATTAGGGCAGTCTTAAAAATCCAATTGTTTGCAGTCCTCAAGGACTGGGGATTTTGAGACTGCTGGTCTAAAGTTAAGTTAACTTTATTCATATATACGGTGGCTTTATCTATTTAAATAACAGTTCTGAATATATAGATGAACAGCAACAGTTCCAACACTTACCGGTGTATCTTTAATGTTAGATCTGCTGTTTAGCAGACATAAGCTATACTGTTAGTTATCCGTTTACTGGCCAAATATTGCCCCTTTCTATGTGGATAAAACTGGATTATTTAGCAATCTAAGGTACTCATTTTCAAAGCATATAGACTTACAAAGTTACATGGAGGGGCTTTTTTGATATGAGGTCTAAGTCCAACTTTGAATGCTTTTGGTCAAAATGTCTAAAATTCAAGTGGAGATTGTGGAGGGGCATAATCGAACGTGGACGACCATCTCTAAGGGCATCCATCTCTAAGGACGTTCCGGCGAAGGGGCGGGGAAACCCGTATTATCGAAACAACATGAACGTCCATCTTTCGTGCCGATAATACGGTTGGGGACACCCAAATCTCAGCATTTAGGTCGACCTTAGAGATGGTCGACCTAAATGTTGAGATGGTCAACCTTACAGATGGTTGTCCCCGGTTTTTGGCCGTAATGGAAACCGAGGACGCTCATCTCAAACACGACCTAATCCAAGCCCTTTGGTCATGGGAGGAGCCAGCATTCGTAGTGCACTTGTCCTCCTCACACGCCAGGACACCAACCAGGCACCCTAGGGGGCACTGCAGTGGACTTCACAAATTGCTCCCAGGTGCATGTCTCCCTTACCTTGGGTGCTGAGCCCCCCCAAACCCCCCTAAAACCCAATCCCCACAACTGTACACCACTACCATAGCCCTTAGGGATGAAGGGGGGCACCTACATGTGGGTACAGTGGGTTTCGGGTGGTTTTTGGAGGGCTCACATTTACCACCAAAAGTGTAAAAGGTGGGGGGGGGGATGGGCTTGGGTCCTCCTGCCTGAAGTACACTGCATCCACTAAAAACTGCTTCAGGGACCTGCATACTGCTGTGATGGAGCTGGGTATGATATTTGAGGCTGGCATAGAGGCTGAAAAAAATGTTTTTTTATTTTTATTTTTTAGGGTGGGAGGGGGTTGGTGACCACTGGGGGAGTAAGGGGAGGTCATCCCCGATTCCCTCTGGTGGTCATCTGGTCAGTTCGGGCACCTTTTCGAGGCTTGGTCGTGAAAAAAAGGGACCAAGTAAAGTCGACCAAATGCTCGTGAGGGACACCCTTCTTTTTTCCATTATCGGCCGAGGATGCCCATCTCTTAACCACATCCCTGTCCTGCCTTCGGTACACTGCCGACACGCCCCCGTGAACTTTGGTCATCCCCGTGACGGAAAGCAGTTGAGGACGCAAAAAAATCAGCTTTCGACTATGCCGATTTGGGCGACCTCGGGAGAAGGACGCCCATCTCCCGATTGTGTCGGAAGATGGGCGTTCTTCCCTTTTGAAAATAAGCTAGATAGTCATTTGCGAAACAGAAAAATGTCTATCTTTTTTTTTTCTTTCAAAAATGACTATGTTCTAGATGTTTTGTGCTCAAAATGTTTATCTTTTTGGTCCATTTTTGAAAAAAAAAAATGTCCAAATGAAAAACGTAGAAAAGTAAGTCATTATGATGTAGGTGGGGCCAGCATTTTTAGTAGACTGGTCCCCCAGAAATCCCAGGAGACCCTAGGGGGGGCACTGCAGTGGACTTCATATAAATGCTTCCAGGTACACATCTCACCATTGCTCCCTTATGTTGTCTGCTGAGCCCTCCAAAACCTACCAAAAACCCACTGCCCCCAACTGTACACCACTACAATAGCCCTTATGGGTGAAGGGAGCACCTATATATGGTGTGTTTTGAAGGGCTCACAGTTTCCACCATGTGTTAACGGGTAGGGGAAGGTATGGGCCTGGGTCCACTGCACTGAACACTAAAGTACTCCAGGGACCTGCATGCTGCTCTAACAGACCTGACCATAATATTGAAGCTGTCATAGAGGCTGTTAAGTAATATTATTATTCACATTTTTTGGGGGTGGGAGAGCATCATTGACTACTGGGGGAGTAAGGGGGGGTCATCCCCAATTCCCTCCAATGGTCCTTATTTGTTCTTAGAAGAGGAGTAGACCATAACATTGAAATTTCAGTCCTAGACATTTTCGTTTTGTTCCATTATGGCTGTAAAACGTCCAAGTGTTAGGAATGCTCTAATCCTTCCCCTGAATTGCCCCCGACATGTCCCATTGTGATTTGTACGAACTGTAGACGAGTTACCTAGATAAACGTCTGCAAAATAGGTATTGAAAATACTGATTTGGACATTTTTATGAGAAAAGCATCCAAATGCTGCTTTATGCCACTTTTTAGACGCTTTTCTCTTTAAACAATGAGCCCCGTAGTAACCTATGTAACTTTGTAAGTCTATACGCTTTGAAAATGAGCCTCTAAATGGCCTAATTTTAATCAAGCTATAAGCAAGCTATGCATAACTTGTTTTGAATTTTGGACCCAAAGGGCTTAACCACCATTTTCAATTCCACCTTGCATAGTTCTGGGTGAGGGCAGGACATTTTAATGTTGTTCTCAGGGCTCTTTGTGTCTTTCAAAGGGCACTTTGGAATATGGTAATTGCTAATGAAAAGCTCTTTAACCTAATGAAATTAATAGATACTTACTAACCAAGGTGAGTTATAAGAAATTGGCCCCAGCAGTACTACACAGGGATAATAGAATTTCCAAAGACAAGTTGAATGTATGTCAAAAAGGGTGGCCGGATCTGTACCAGCTTTGAGTTTGTGCTCTTTGGCTGCTGGGCCCATCTTTGTAACGTTTAGCTCTATGCCATAGTCAAAGGCTGTTGTAAAATGGAGAACGTAAGCTCAGACATATGGGAATAGTGCAGCAAGCACATTTAAATTTAGACAGAATTCCTCCAGTTTCAGATGCCAGAGTGTGGAAAATAATCAGAAGTGCAGACGGTGATTTATAGCCAACACTGAAACTCCTTCATTTGATACAGAATGTCACATAGTGGAAGTGAAATATTTATATCCTTGGCTGCTCATAATTAATTCATAGGTGTGCAATGAATATCATTCTAAACCTGGCGACGGAAGGAACGAGTGCAGTGCGAGACTAATAATATCACACATAGGAAAAGGACTCTGGTGTGAGAGCAAAGTTTTCTCTGGTGATGGAGGGGTGGGGCACGGGAATCCCTTTTATAGAGCTCTTTTTAGGAAATATGTATGTAATATGTACAATTTCTCATTCATAATAGATTTTCTCAATGTTAAACATCCATAGCTATCCCAGTACGTTTATGATACTGTATTGTAAAATTGGATTCTTACAAATTACTTTCTTATGCATTATTCTTTTGTTATGTGTCCTATTCTGTTTATTGTAAACCACATTGAGTTCAAACTTGTTTGGGATAACATGAGATATAAATGTCACAAATAAATAAATCAGGGGCCCTAGGAAGGGCCATGTGGCCTTTAAGGACTCCATTGCGAGTGGGATAAAGGCGGCTATTTGAGTTCACTTACATTGGCAAGAATCATCCGGTTCATCAGAGACTCAAAGCATGCTCAGGCTGCTTCCTGGGAGGAGGCCTGGGCAGTATCCTCTGAGGAGATCTGCAGGGTGGTTACATGGTTGTTGCCTTGTTCCTTTGCTAAGCACTTCAGACTGGACATGATGGCCAAAGCCTGCTTGGATTTCGGCAGAGCCGTCATTCAGGAAACCTTGTTTCCCCCATCCAATAGGTCTGCTTCGGTACATCCCATTGGGTCAGAACAGTGGAAGCTGATGCTGAGAAAAGAGAAATTATGTCATATGTGATCATTTTCTTTTTTTTTTAGTCACCGACACTGTTCTGGAATCCTGCCCCTGGAAGACCTCAGCCAGGGGTTCTGGGTATGCCCTCTGCTTCTTTTCAGTTCATTAAAAAAAAAAGAAAGAAAAAAAAAGAAACAAACAAACAAACAAAAAGGGCCAATATAATTGTGAGTGGCAGCCATATAGGGTTCCTGTGAGAGAGTACTTTCCTGGTATATGCAGGATAATGAGTGCCACTCTGTGGTGTTTTGTTCACTTGTCTATCATTGCAGCTGAAGTGGTTGATGGGAATGGGTGTGTTATGAAAAAGGACCTTCTGCTGCTTGGGCAGATGCATACTGGATTGTTCCAGGAGGCACCACATCTTATACTGTGATATCATTGATAGAATTCAGTTTTCTCTACCTCCATCTGCTGGTAGGAGGGGATAACAACCCATTGGTTCAGAACAGTGTCGCTGAGTAAACAAAAGAAAATGATCAGGTATGACATAATTTCTTTTTCCCAGGAGTCAAAAATGATGATTCTGTACTAAAGAAAAGCTTGAACTTCCCATTGCTGACAGGACTGGCTAGGGCAAGAGCCTAGAGTAATCAATCCTAGAGCCTAGAGGGATCAATCCTGGTTTTGATTAGTTTGAGTTGGTGTGAATTTCTGACGAGAGGAATAAGAGTCTGCAAATTGTAGGTGATATATACAGCCACACCACTTGGCTACAGGAAAAAAGTCACTTTTTAAAAAAATTTAAGTGTTTCACAAGTCTTTTAAAGTTCTAAGAAATAACATCTTTTAGTAAATGGTAGGTACTGTAAAAATATGGAGGTTGGCTAAGTATTACCATGCCTCACTTATAATGTCACATAAACATTTTAACTTTACATTGGCTGAAATTTCCATTAAACATTTTGGGCTCCTTTTACTAAGGTGCACTAATGATTAGCATACACCAAATTCTACGAAGCTTGTAGGAATAAAATGGGCTTCTTAGCATTTAGTATGGACTAATAGTGCACTTTTGTAAAAGTAGCCCTTTGATTCTAATGAAGAATTTATCATTTCTTAAAATGTGTATTTGTATTAGGTGGGATGTATAGCTCATGCTGAAAATTTTTTTTTAATTCTTCTTTGCAGACCACCAGAAATTGGAAAGAGAAGCTAGAATTTGTCGCCTTTTGAAACACCCAAATATTGGTAAGTTAAGTACAGAGGTGCATATGAAGTACGTATGATATGTTGTGCCATGTGATGATTGGGAAAAAAAAGAATTTACCAGGATTTACAAATTGAAAGACTGGGAAAATGAATCAGTGGTAGTATCAGTAATAATAGTGACTTTTGAAGCCATAATAGAGAGTCGTATAAAGAACTAAGAATTGCTTAACCTGGAAGGACTACCACCTGAGCAAGTCCCAAAAAACAGAAAGGCAGTCGATCCGCAAGCTCCAAGATGGAAGTGACAAAAGCAGATCAGTGATCGATATAAAAACTTTTATTCATGTAAGGAGATTGCTATTTACATGAATGAAAGTTTTAATATCGAGGACTACCACCTGACCAGCATCAGAACTGCATATACTCTACTGCAATACCTTTAAAATTCTTAGGAACTTGGGGTAGGATTTGAATTCATGGGGGCCGATAGTCAGACCGGCAATTGGCGGGTGGGTGGCCGGTGACCGGCATTGAATATCCGGTTTATTTTTGGCCGTTATGAACATAGCCAGCCAAGTCAATATTCAGTGTTAGCCGGCTAAGTTCATAACAGCCAAAGATAAGCCTGCTATTTGGGTGGCCAGATTTGGCTACCAAACTTAACCAGCCAGCCGCTAAATATCATGCTTAAAAAATTTGGTGCAGAAATCAATGCTGACTAAGCGTATTCAATAAGCGGTGCCTAAATTTAGACGTGGTGTATAGAATACACTTAGTTGATATCTCAGCACCTTTGTTGACTTCGAATAAGGAAGATTCTTTGGACAAGTTGGTAGATGACTGGTATTCTTTCTTAGGGTTAGCATTAGATATAGTAGCGCTTATGAAGGAAGTTTGTTTTAGTGGAGATTATAGGTCAAGACTTGGATGAGCCCTGCAGTGCAGGTGCAGAGGGAATTGAGTCAAAGCAAATGTTTATGGCAGAAAACTAGAGATATCAATGATTTTGAGAGTTACAAGTTATGCTTGTTGGAATATCTGTCATTATGTGAGGATGAGAGAAATAATTTTTATAGATTTAAAATTCAAACTGCTTTGCATCGACCAAAGGAGTTATTTAGTACTGTGGGACAGTTGGTACATGTCTCAGGGGGCCCTGCTCCTGCGGATTTTGCTGCTTATCCTTTTCAGAAGGTGGGTAATTTAGAAAAATCATTGGTAGCCACTGGGAATGTAGTTATGCTTGATGTCGTTTGGGCTGTCTTTGATTTACCAACAAAACAGGAGGTAGCTAAAGTTGTATCTTCTTTAACACTCACAAAATTGTTGATTGATCCATGTTCAGCTGCAGTTATAAGGGGTTTGGCATCAGCAGTATCTCCGACTTTATCTCTGATTATGGAGAAATTGTTATCTTCTGGGATGATGCCTGTAAAATGTAAGGTTTCTACAGTTAAACCACTTTTAAAGGGTAATCATTTAGATGTATCTGAATTAAGTAATTATAGACCGATCACTGTGGTTTCCTACAATATTGAAGGTAATTGAAAAAATTGTTCTTCGTCAATTGAAGGAATGTGTTCAGTTGACACAGTGTTTGGACGATTATCAATATGGTTTTAGGGAAGACCATAGCGTTGAAATTCTGTTATTGTCCTCTTTGGATGTATTAAAGCAGGGGATTGATGAAGGTCGTACATTTTGCTTTGTTTTTTTGGATGTGTCATCAGCGTTCAATACAGTTGGTATTGATCTTTTGCTATCGAAACTTAAAGGATTGGAGGAGTAGAGTGGAACTGGTTTACTTCCATTTTAAAGGGTCGTCAGATGCAAGTCATTAGTAATGGAGAGGTATCTACAATGAAGCCAGTTACTAAGGGAGTGCCACAAGGCTCTGCACTTTTTGCGTAATTATTTAACATCTATATGGGTAGAGTTGAGTAGGGTTTTTAGGAATTTGCAGGTACAGTATAGGATGTATGCTGACAATGTACACTTCTTTTTTCCAGTCCAAGGAGGATACACAGGATTGATTAAACAATTGAGTGATTTATGTCTGCTGTACAGAAATTGATGGGTTTCATTTAGATTAATTTTGAATTTTGGTAAAACTGAATTGATGGGCTGCATCACGTTAACCTTCCTTTTTTAGGCAGCACTACTCCTCAGGAAGAACAGACGCAGCCCCAGACCAGGTCTGGCAGGAGCCGCCGTCCACCACGACAGGTCAAAGATTGATTTATAATCTGTCGTCTAAAATGCTCACAAATAGCCAAGTTGAGATCCTGCAATTGGGATTATCTTTTGTTCCCTATACTAGATATGATGATTTTGCCACACGTCAGTTTTTGTATCGGTTTTTCAGGAAGCTCAAACTTAAGGCGCATTTCAAAGATGTGACATCAGAATCTACACTTACACCCGCTATACTTGATACCCCTGCGTTTTTGTCCAAATATCGCATCCCCTCCACCTGGATGCCTCCGGGACCCCCTGATCCCATCATTGAAGCTTTTCAGAGACTTGTTTTGAATGACGTGGAAAAAATGGAGAATGTGCCACGACCATCATAACTTATCTAATATTCAGATGAAAGAGATGAACGAATTACAGGAAGATCCTACGATCACAATACTTAGAGCTGATAAAGGGAGAGCTGTGGTAATTCAAGATCAGGAAGCATATACAAGAGAGGCACATAGACAATTGGATGATCATGCATTTTATATCAGGTTGGAGGGGGATCCTACATTACAATATCAGAGCGATGTGAAAATTCTCATAGATCAAGTATCAGCGGATGGTATTATTTCTACACGGGAAGTGAGATATCTGTTTTTGCAACATCCTACCACTCCGGCCATTAGATTTGTGCCGAAGATCCACAAAAGCCTTCATAACCCGCCTTCATGACCGATAGTGGGTAGTAATGGCTCAATACATGAGCCATTATCACAATTTTTGGACTTCCATTTACAACCTTTACTGCAGGGGACTCCTTCATATGTTAGAGATACGGCACATTTGTTATCTATGTTAGGAGATCTCCAGTTAGATGAGTTTCAATATATGCTCATTACTATGGATGTGAAGTCCTTGTACACTGTCATCCCACAGCAGGCAGCTTTACAAATAGTGGATATGAACTTACAAAAATTGGATATTTCCCATCAAAAGTTGGCTTTGTTGAATTCAATGGCACAATGCATAGTGCTGCACAATTATTTTATGTTTGAAGATACGTATTATTTGCAAATACGAGGAGTGGCTATGGGGACAACTTTAGCCCCCACCATAACATGTTTATATATGGTTAATTATGAACAACAGCATGTCTATCTTTCATGTTTTGCATCCAACATAGCACTATGTGTCAGATACATTGATGACGTCCTTCTTATATGGAAGGGGGATCGACAACAACTTGATATTTTCTGTCAGCATCTCAATACATGTGATCCAAACATCGAATTTGAAATTAATGTGGGAGGAACTCAAGTAAATTTTTTGGACATTCCTATCACATTACAACAAGGTCGTTTTAATACTCAGCTGTTCCGTAAACAAACTGATACAAACTCTGTACTTCACTATTCTAGTTTCCACCCGATGTCACAAAAAGAAGCTATACCTTTTGGACAGTTTTTACGGGTGAGGAAAATATGTAATTTGAAAGCAGATTTTCACAAGCATGCTGCAGATATGTCACACAGATTTCAACAGCGAGGATACCCTCAGAAGGTTATATGAAAAGCACAAAAAAGAGCTGCCAACGTTTGGAGACGATGGCTGTTTGAATCAAAGAAAGATAGAGGGCAGTCCCGCTATGATGAAACTGTCACGTGTGTGTTGCCATATTCTTCAAGAACAATGCAAATTAAGAACATTATTAGGACCCATTGGCCTATGTTACAGTTACATGGCATTGTTAGCATGCCATGGTTTGCTTATACAAGATCTCATAATTTGGGTGAACTACTAAAACACAAGGAAAGGAATAGCTCTTCACCAAGCGATAGAGGCCATTTTAAATGCATTGGCTGCATATATTGCAAATATGCTTGGGTTATGTCAAGTGTCATTCATCCGGTTACTAAACGCATTGTTCATATGCAATAAAGAACAGACTGTGACACAGCGCAGGTCATTTATGGCATACTGTGCCCATGCTCGCTATGGTATATAGGACAAACCAAACGGAAAATCAAACAGAGAATAGGTGAACATCTCAGTAATTTGCGTACACATAAGAAGGAGGCTCCGTTGGTGAGCCATTGGGATCTTAAGGGTCATCGCGAGGAAGACTTAAAATTTGTAGTTTTAACGCGTATTAGGCAAGTTTGGGGTGGCAACATTGTATCCAGTTTACTGAGAAGAGAAGCAAGATATATCTACAGCTGCCAAACTACAACTCCCAGGGGCCTCAACAAGGCTATTGATTGGTGGGCGGTGACACAGCTATAATAGGTTCATTTAAGATATAAATACTACTGTGCATGTGCTGGCGTTTTGCCGACTTGCACAGGGACTGCTGTCTGTATCCATCTGGTGGTCGTTGGATTATATAAGTTTAGTTTCCTAAATTATTTCATTAAGTGGTATAATATATTAGTATATAGCGTTACCATTTATGAATGAAGATTTTATTTTCTAGTTTTTGTTCTCCTGAAGACGCCTAAGGGCGAAACATGTGACTACATGTTGAGAGCGAGATAAGGCAATCAAGGTTTTAAGAGATGGGCACTTTATCACACAGTAAATGAAAAATAAAAAAGAGGCACTTTAAACAACTGGGCCAGCACACCGCGGGAGGTGGTGGAGATGAAAACGGTAACAGAATTCAAAAATGCGTGAGATAAACATAAAGGAATCCTGTTCAGAAGAAATGGATCCTCAGAAGCTTAGCAGAGATTGGGTGGCAGCACCGGTGGTTAGGAGGCTGGGTTAGTGGTTGGGAGGCGGGGCTAGTGCTGGGCGGACTTCTATGGTCTGTGCCCTGAAAATGGCAGATACAAATCAAGGTCAGGTATACATATAAAGTAGCACATATGAGTTTATCTTGTTGGGCAGACTGGATGAACTGTAAAGGTCTTTCTCTGCTGTCATCATCTACTATGACTGTGAATTTGGGTGATTCTGTGTTACCAGTGCAGGAATGTATGTGTGTGTTGGATATTACTTTGGACCCTTTATTGTCTATGAAGGATCAAATGTTGCAGGTGGTTGTCAGCTTTTTTTCAGCTTCATTTGTTAACAAAGTTACAGCCTGTGTTGCTATATTGTGATTTTTGGTCTATGATACAAAGTTTAGTGATCATGTATCGATTTCTACAATTCATTATATTTGGGTTTGTCAAAATCAAAGATACAATTACTGCAGGTGACACAAAATGCCTCCACCCGATTGTTGGTGGGTGTGTCCAGGTTTGAGCATATCTCCAATCTCTTTCTACTGGTTGCCAGTTGATGCTCGAGTACAGTACAAGGTGGTACAATTGGTACACCAAGCACTACTGTACTCTGATTATGTTCCTCGATACCTTAAAGATGTAATTCAGGAATATCGACCCGTTTGATCCTTGCAGTCTGAAAATTTGAAGTTTTTGATGAATGATAAACTGCAAACTGTGGTATATGCTAACAGAAGGAACAAGGGTCTGCAAATCTGGAACAAGTTACCAGGGGGTCATTTTACTAAGGTACACTGAAAAATGACCTGCGATAGTGTAGGCACGTGTTTTGGGCACGCGCAGATCCATTTTTCAGCACACCTGCAAAAAATGCCTTTTTTAAAATTTTTGTCGAAAATGGATGTGCGGCAAAATCAAAATTGGCGCACGTCCATTTTGGGTCTGAGACCTTACCGCCAGCCAGTAAAGTCTCACATGGTAACCGGGTGGTAATGACATACGCGCATCAAATGCATTTATTATGTATGTTGATTTGTGATCCGCCTAGTTGTAGACGGACTAGAAATGTTTAAATAAATAAATAAATACAACTATGTGCCTCCATTTACACCAATGAAAATGTGACGTAAATCCCAATGTATACATTTAGGCGCACTGGGCAATATTCTATAATTACACGCATAAATTTTGGATCGCCCACAAAATGCCCATTTCCCCACCCATAATGTTTTAGGCGCAATGCATTACAGAATGCGCTTAGCGAGTTATGCACATAAATTCTAATTATTGCCGAGTAGTGCTCATTATCACTTGTTAAGAGCTGTGGTCAACACTGATTAGCTTGTTAAGCCAATTAAGTTATGTCCGTTGTTATAGAATACTCTTGGATTTCTGCACGGATTTCTAGGCGCATTATATAGAATCTGGGGGTAAGTGCTAATATTCAGCCAAGACAGCCAACTTAAGGCTATTGAACTGGCCAGGAGTCATTCTTGACTGGTTATATAGCACTGAATATCAGCGGGATGGAGGACACAAACAGTCAAGACTGTGATGGCTTTTCAAGCTTCTGTGGTCTATCGTTCTGTATCTATATGTGAAACAAAACAACCAGCAGAGGAGACAAAAAAAACTTATATCTAAAGGTGCTCAAATCTCATTTATTGAAAAATCTTCAATTGACTTGACACGGCCTTGATATTAGATTTAGGGCCCTGTTTACTAAGCCACGTTATAGGCGCGTTAGTGTTTTTAACGCGCATTGACGATGTGCGCACCTACAATATCCAGGTGCTTAAAAAAGGCTAACACACCTTAGTAAACAGGGCCCTAAATATTTTTATGTCTTTGTATTTTATCTTGTCAGTTTCATTACTTTCTGTATACGAAGATGTGTTGGTTTTTCCACATTGAGGGCCCCATTTACAAAGCAGCGGTACCTGTACCGCTACTTTGCCGCATGCCAATCCGGCACTGCTGCAGGAGCCCAGTATTAGTGCCTGCCCCAACATACACCATTTCTGGTGCAAAGAAAATAGTTTTATTTTTTTTAGTGCAGGTGCTTACCTGGTGCTACCCGGTTACCTCTGGGTTAGCTAGGGAGCCCTTACTGCCTTCTAAGTAGGCAGTAAGGGCTCCCCCTCGGAAGTGGCCTTGCAGCAAGTGTTACTCTTACTGTACTGCCGTTTCCATTAAAAAAAAAAAGTTTTTACCTGCTGCGGTAAAAGTGGGCCTCGGTGTGTGGCAAATGCACATGCCGATTCTACCGCAGGGACCCTTTTACCGCAGCTTTGTAAAAGGGGGCCCCAAAACTGGTGGAATCAAATCTTAGGTGTTTTTTTTTTTTTGAGACGTCACACCGTTTTGGTTCTTTAAGCTAATAATCTTCAAACTCTTGATGCAGGCCATTTGGCTGAAACATGGCCCGTGTCTAGTCAATTGAAGATTTTTCAGTAAATAAGATTTGAGCACCTTTGGATATAAGTTTATTTGTCACTTCTGCGTTTTCTGTTTTCTTTTTCGTTTGATTTGTTTTAAGTGGGGGTTTGTTCTTCTGTTTCCTTTTTCGGATCTATATGTGACTATCTCCAGTGACTTTAATCATGTTTTCCCAGAGAGGGTCAGATATACAGTATCTATATATGTATCTATGTATGTATGTATCTATCTATCTATCTATCTATCTAGATCAAGTCAAATTTTCAGGATACCCATAATGAATATGCATGAGATAGATATGCATGCAATACTTCCATTGTATGCAAATCTCTGTCGTGCATATTCACTGTGAATATCTTGTAAACCAAGGACTGGGTTGAGAAATCTTGATCTAGATACAGATATGTAAAATATAAATATGATCCTGTTTTGGGATTTCTATAAACAAGAATTAATATGCAAAAGACATGTGGGAAGAATAAAAGGTTCATGTATATAAAGTGGGATTTGCCATATGGCTCAGGACACAGCAGTCTGTGCTGCTTTGCAGGAGACTTGAATTTGAATCTGCTATCCTGCAGGGGCCAGGCATGCCATGGAAGCCATATGCGTAGAGAATACTAATACCAGTAGCAATACATCACTTATATAGTTGGCATATACCATTTAGAGTTCAGTGCTGATAACAATATCAAAGTTAACCTAGCTACAGAGGGAAGATAGAATGAATCACTTACTTTCTATAGGCCAACATAGCAAACATTTTTGTAATAGCCAAGACTTAAGATACTTCCAAAACTGTAAATAATTTGTTGTTAATCTAATGTCTAAAGGAAGTGCATGCCACATCTTGGCAGCTATGGAGGGAAAATTAAGCTCAAAAAATATATTTATATTTAACCCCTTTGATTGACTGAAAACCTAATTTAGTAAGGTCTCTAGATTTTGTTTCCCTGTTGAAAGACCATAAAGATATCAAAGGAGTCATATATTGTAGGACTTGACCATAAATAAGCTTAGACTGTAATACATACTTTGAAAGTATCGTGGGCTTGAACTGGTAACCAGTGAGCCTTAATCATCAACTGTGTTATCCTTTCAAAATTATTAATAGAATATTTTAAACATAATGCTACATTCTGTAATGTCTTTCTAATACTCTTCAAGCATCCTGCGTATAAATTGTAATAGTCCAACTGTCTCACTATTAGGGCTCTGTTTACTAACAGGCTCATTTTCGAAAGAGAACGACGCCCATCTTTCGACACAAATCGGAAGATGGGCGTCCTTCTCACAGGGTCACCCGAATCGGCATAATCAAAAGCCGATTTTGGGCGTCCCCAACTGCTTTCCGTCGCAGAGATGACCAAAGTTCCCGGGGGCATGTTGGAGCCGTAGTGAAGGCGGGACTTGGGGCGTCCTCGACCCATAATGGAAAAAAAGGCGTTCCTGATGAGCATTTGGATGACTTTACCTGGTCCAGTTTTTCTTATGACCAAGGCACAAAAAGGTGCTGAACTGACCAGATGACCACCGGAGGGAATCGGGGATGACCTCACCTTACTCCCCCACTAACCCCCTCCCACCCTCAAAAAACATCTTTAAAAATATTTTGTGCCAGCCTCAGATGTCATACTCAGGCCCATCACAGTAGTATGAGGGTCCCTGGAGCAGTTTTAATGGGTGCAGTGCACTTCAGGCAGGCGGACCCAGGTCCATCCCCCCACCTGTTACACTTGTGGTGGTAAATGTGAGCCCTCCAAAATCCACCACAAACCCACTGTACTTACATCTAGGTGCCCCCTTCACCTGTAAGGGCTATGGTAGTGGTGTACAGTTGTGGGTAGTGGGTTTTGGGGGGGCTCAGCACACAAGGTAAGGGAGCTATGTACCTGGGAGCTTTTTCTGAAGTCCACTGCAGTGCCCCCTAGGGTGTCCGGTTGGTGTCCTGACATGTCAGGGGGACCAGTGCACTACGAATGCTGGCTCCTCCCACGACCAAATGGCTTGCATTTGGTTGTTTCTGAGATGTGCGTCCTTAGTTTCCATTATTGCTGAAAATCAGAAACTACCAAGTCTAAGGACGACCATCTCTAAGGACGACCTAAATGTCAAGATTTGGGCCTCCCCGACCGTATTATTGAAACGAAAGATGGACGCCCATCTTGTTTCGATAATACGGGTTTCCCCGCCCCTTCGCTGGGACGTCCTGCGAGGACGTCCTCAGGAAAACTTGGGCGATCCTTTCAATTATGCCCCTCCATGCCGCACTGTAGGCGCAGAAACCTTTTAGCGCACGCTAATGCTAGAGACACCCATAGGAATATAATGGGTGTCTCTATCACTGGTGCATGCTAAAAATTTAGCACGCCTACAGCACCGCTTATTAAATAGGGTCCCAAGAGATCGGACTGCTATCTTAAACCGATGTTGTTCAAAATCTGCACGAGTGTTCATAAAATTATTTACGGCAAGGCACCTGGATACATGACAGACCTTATTAACCTGCCAACTAGAAACACCACAAAATCTGCACGATCATACCTAAACCTCCATTACCCAAGCAACAAAGGACTCAAATACAAATCCACTTATGCATCCAGCTTTTCCTACTTAAGCGCACAACTATGGAACACACTGCCAAAAATAGTAAAAACTATGCCAGACCACCTTAAATTCCGGAAAGCACTAAAAACAGACCTGTTCAAAAGAGCATACCCCACCGACCCAACATAAAAAATACATGGACACCTGCGACACGATGTAACCAAAGAACGTAATGGACATTACCTGACTCCTCCCCCTCCCTCCCTAAATTCCCCCCAATTATACCTACCATACATGTACCTTATCTACCACAATATCACCTTGTATTCATTCACACCATGTATTTGTTCAGACCGGAATCGGCTAATGCCGTTAACGGTAATATGTAAGCCACATTGAGCCTGCAAAAAGGTGGGAAAATGTGGGATGCAAATGCAACAAATAATAATAATCTAAGACATCTCATACTTCAAAAGACTTCTTTTTTTTGTTGTACTAAAGATGCCAAATGGGGCTCAAATAATAGTGTAGCATCTAACATAACTTCCAAGATTTTCATAAATGTTACTTATGGATAGCCGACTCCTTTAATTTCTTGACCTACAGGTAACTGTTTAGCTGGATGAGCTAGAAAGAATGTGGTTTTATCTAAAGTTAATGTCAGTTGATGTAGTGCAATCCAAGCCTCCACAGCTATCACACTTTCCTTCACTCTAAGACTTAACTCTTTTATTATCTTTTCAGTGGGAACAAGAAATCATGTCATAGTGTTTAATTTTGAACCACTGGAACCAACAGAGTTGTAGCCACCCCTGAAATTCTGTCTGCCGCTGCATTTCTTCTGAGTCCTAAACAATATTGCAGTGGGTAAATTTGTACACCACAATCTCTTTACCTCCCGCAGATATACTTTTTTTTTCACCTTTCTTTAGGATTTTTTCTTTCCTCTACAAGGGTGTGCATTTACTACCAGTCCCTGAATAACAAAGTGCCAAAAAGAGTTATTCCCATCAGCAGAGTGGTCAAGACAGTTTCATTCCTTCCAGAAAGTAAAGCATGTTGGTATGAATGTCTAAATGTTCTCTCCTCCTCACACCCACTCAATCCCCAAGCAAGTCTTTTTCATGTATCTAACTGATAATGGATGCACAGAAGTTGTATGCAAAATGCTCGCGCATGGCATTTTTCAGTGAAAGTGATTTATTACTTTTGAATTGACTGTATAGTTTGGAAATAATGGATTCTTTGAAGAGAAAAGGTCACGCTTTAAGAGAAAAACCTAAAGGCGCTGAAAGAGCTTTGCAAAAGCATAATCAGTACAGTAAATAATTTTGGGTCTTTTTTATCAAGCTATGCTAGTGGTTCCTGCTCAGCAATGCCAACGAAGCTTATTCAAAGTGAATGGGCTTTGTCGACATTGCCGCACCAGTGGCCGCTAGTGTGGTTTGATGAAAGTGGCCCTGTGTAAGTTGAACTTTTATAAATTCCTGGCTATTTTAATACTATTAAGCATTTTTTTGCAAAACAGTCCATTTTAATAAGAAGAAAACAAAATCTATTTTCTTTAAACTTTCATAAGGGTAGCCATGTTAGTCTGGAAGAGCAAAAATGACAATAGCACCTTGTAGGCTAACCAGTTTATTGAGATACTAGTAAAAATGGCCCGTTTCTGGCGCCGGTGAAACGGGCGCTAGCGGGCACGGGACTCCCTTCCCCTCCCCTTCCGATACCTGTTCCGTCGGCCCAGGAAAGAAAGAGCCCCCTCTTTCCTCCCGTAGCGGTGGCTTCCTTGCTGCATGGTGTGGGAGTCCGGCTCTCGGCATTTCAAAATGGCCACCGAGAGTTGAAGTCTCGCAAGGCAGCTTGAACTCTCGGCGGCCATTTTGAAACGCCGAGAGCCGGATTCCCACACCATGCAGCAAGGAAGCCACCGACACGGGAGGAAAGAGGGGGCTCTTTCTTTCCTGGGCCGACGGAACAGGTACCTCTAGACCACCAGGGAGACACGCGTAAGGGGAGGGGAGGTGACAGGGAGGGAGGGAGGTTGGTGAGGTTAAGCGTGTGCTACCATGGGTGGGGCTATGTGGCGAAAGGGGCGGGGTTCAGGTGCACGTCAGCGGCGGCTGGGATTTGTTGGAAGGGGAGGAGTAGGGAAACACGCTCCACGTGTTTCCCTACTGCCCCCTGTGCGTATATTTGTTTTCGTGTTCCGCCCTCGACGTCATCACGTGTGACGCGAGGGCGGGGCATGAAGATGTTGTGGTGGCTTCACCACCATGAAACCACGAACCGGTGTGTGAGTGACTTCAGTGACGTCAGTGTCCTCAGAACGTTGAGGCTGCGTTTTATTATAGTAGATGAGCTGAATCTTCACCCAAAGGAATTCCCTGAGATCAAACTAATGACATCCATTCTATTTCTGCATTGAGACCCAAGGGAACCACTGATTTAAGATGAAAAATCCAGCGCTGCTCCCTCAACTAAAATCAGTGGTTCCCCTGGGTCTGAATACAGAAATAGAATGGATGTCATTAGTTTGATCTCGGGGAATTCCTGTGGGTGAAGATTCAGGTTTAGTGATGTAGTGTAACATAGCTGTTAAAAGTGAAAGCAAAAAACTCAATTGCCATCTTTCTTGGAGAGTAAGCTGACTGACTAGTAAAGCTGGTGCTGCTATATAAAGATATTTATCTTTAATGTAATGGGAATAGGATTAATTTGTCCTGTAATATATGACATACTAAAAAGGATGAATCATGTCAGATAATTAGTCCCCTACCTGACAGTTAAGAGACTTTTTAAAATTTATAGAAAAAGAAATATGTGGCTATATGGGGATAAAATAAGTTATAAATCGAACATTTTTTGATCTGTGTGACCGATAACAAAGCGGGTGCGTAAGTCTCACTGACTGTAAATATAGATCAGTGAGGAGCATCGTTGAGGCCCACGGATAGCACTTACTGAGGTGGGAACATATTACATCTGTTGTTTGGAGTATTGGGGACCCACAAAATATCCCTCTTGCCGTCGAGCAATAGTATATTTTATAAACTATGCGTGCAATTTGCAGTTCTACCAAATCTCTGCCTCGGAACACACCTACACATGGTTACAAAAAAGGACACATCTTCTTGGCACCGTGGGTACTTTTACATGCATAACGCTTAGCGTAATTGTGTAAAAACCCTTTATCACACTGAAGAAGTCTATAAAATTACCTCTTATTGTTTCCTAGGAAAGCTTAGCATAATTTTGAACAGCCGAACCTGGAAATGGTAGGTATTCAAGGAAATAAGGATCTCTTATACCAAACCAGAGTAAATGGGCCCCTGCAGTGGCATCGGTGTGTGGGTTTGCTGTGCGCGAGACCCCTTTCACCTCTACCCAGTAAAAGTTTCAAAAAAAAAATGTCCGTTTGATAAGATAAAACTTTCTTTGTGCTCATTTCCTTGGGGAGCCCTTACCTCCCTGGCGCTAAAAAAATAAAATCATTTTTTGAGCCCTAGAAATAGCGCATGGCACACACCAGCACTACTGCCAGGATCCTTTGGTAGCCCAGCAGTAGGACCAATTTGCTGCTCGCTATTACAACAGTAGCTCTACCGCGGCATAGTAAAAGGGCCCCTAATTGTCCATCTAGGACCCCAGATATAGTACATGACATTGTATTTTGTGTACCTTCAGTTCATCCTGAATTGCTTAATTGAGCCAGCCTGAAGCTGGTACACATATATTCAGGTGACTGTGAAGATTTGAATGATTTATTGCTTGTGAAGGATGTCTGTGAGCAGAGTTGAATATAGTAGTAGAACATCTGTGTTTACTCCTTTTTCCCATGTGCTCCAAATCCTTTTTCAAGCCATGATGAATATTTTCATTTTTGCTGCATACCTCCAGAAAGGCTGCTTTTCTGAAAGTTGCTGTTTGGGTGGTTTTCTGTCCAATAACCAATTCCTAATTCACAGAAAGACATTGCTTCCTATCCCATGACTTTTTAATTTTGTCAGTAGTCTCTCATGAGGAACTTTGTGAAAAGATTTCTGAAAATCCAGATACATTACATCAAGCTGCTCAAATTTATCCACGTTTATTTACACCTTCAAAGAAATTAAGCAAATTGAGGCAAGACTTCCCTTGGCAGAACCCGTACTGACTCTATCCCATTAAACCGTGTTTGTCTACGTGTTTCATAATTTTATTCTTTATTATAGCTTCCACTATTTTCTCCGACACAGAGGTCAGGCTTACCGGTCTGTAATTTCCCAGATCACCCCAGGAACTCTTTTTAAAAACTGGTGTTATATTGGCCACCCTCCAATCTTTAGGTACTATGGATGGTTTAATCACAGGTTACAGATCACTAGCAACAGATCAGCAATTTCATTTTTGAGTTCTTTCAGTACCCTGGAGTGTATGCCACCTGGGCCAGATGATTTATCACTCTTTAACTTGGTTTGGCTCAGTTTGTCTTCTGGGTTCATCGAGATTTCTTTCAGTTCCTCCATATCATCACCCTTGAAAACCAATTCCGGTACAGGTAGGTCTCTTACTTCTTCTTTTGTAAAGACGGAGAAAAGAATTCATTCGGTCTCTCCACCTTTCACCTTCCAAAGAACAGAGTATTTAGTGAGACCTTCAGCAGGACCATTCTACACATATTTCACTGAGAAATTACATTTTACTACTTTCACTGACATTTTCAGGCTTATTTTCGAAAGAGAAGGACGCCCATCTTTCGACACAAATCGCAAGATGGGCGTCCTTCTCACAGGGTCACCCAAATCGGCATAATCAAAAGCCAATTTTGGGTGTCCCCAACTGCTTTCCATCGCAGGGATGACCAAAGTTCCCGGGGGCATATTGGAGGTGTAGTGAAGGCGGAACTTGGGCGTGCCTAACACATGGGCGTCCTCTACCCATAATGGAAAAAAGAAGGGCGTCCCTGATGAGCACTTGGACGACTTTACTTGGTCCTTTTTTTGTTATGACCAAGCCATGAAAAGGTGCCCGAACTGACCAGATGACCACTGGAGGGAATCGGGGATGACCTCCCCTTACTTCCCCAGTGGTCACTATCCCCCTCCCACCCTCAAAAAAATTATTTCAAAATATTTTTTTCCAGCCTCTATACCAGTCTCAAATGTCATAAACAGGTCCATCGCAGCAGTATGCAGGTCCCTTGAGCAGTTTTAGTGGGTGCAGTGCACTTCAGGCAGGCGGACCCAGGCCCATCTCCTTTACCTGTTACACTTGTGGTGGTAAATGTGAGCAGCAGCGTACCAAGGGCAGGGCGGTGGGGGCAGTCCGCCCCGGGTGCACGCCGCTGGAGGGGTGCAGAGAGCAGCTGCGCGCCTGTCGGCTCCGCTGGTTCCCTGCTCCCTCTGCCCTGGAACAGGTTACTTCCTCTTCCGGGGTAGAGAGAGTAGGAAGCCAGCAGAGCCAAGAGCCGCGCGGCTGCTCCCCGCAGCTAAGAATGCACCCGGGGGGGGGGGGGGGGGGTGCGCATCGGCGATCTGCCCCGGGTGGCAGCCGACCTACGATCGTCACTGAATGTGAGCCCTCCAAAACCCACCAGAAACCCACGGTACCCACATCTAGGTGCCCCCCTTCACTCATAAGGGCTATGGTAGTGCTGTACAGTGGTGGGTAGTAGGTTTTGGGGGGGGGGGGGTTTCGGAGGCTCAGCACACAGTAAGGGAGCTATGCACCTGGGAGCAATTTGTGAAGTCCACTGCAGTGCCCCCTAGGGTGCCCGGTTGGTGTCCTGGCATGTGAGGGTGACCAGTTCACTACAAATGCTGGCTCCTCCCATGACCAAAGGACTTGGATTTGGTCGTTCTTGAGACGGGCGTCCTCAGTTTCCATTATCGCTGAAAATCAGAAACGACCAAGTCGAAGGATGATCTAAATTTCTAGATTTGGGCGTTCCCGACTGTATTATCGAAACGAAAGATGGACGTCCATCTTGTTTTGATAATATGGGTTTCCCCGCCCTTTCACGGGGACGTCTTTAGAAAAACTTGGGCATTCCCTTCGATTTTGCCCCTCTTTGTGTGCTCTCGGAGATCACCTTCAGGGACACACAGTGAAAGCATTTGAAAACCTTAGATCTGTCTTCTGACAGTAATTTTTAATTTTTAAATTGTGTTGCTTACATAGCATGTTCATCTCCCATTTCTGAGCTTTGTAACTCAGTCAGCCTCTGAGAGCATTCATCTTCCATTCACAGCTGGCAGGCTCTCTCCTGCTATATCTTTGCCCTTGGCAGCACCCCTTCCTAACATCCTGGGCCCTATTTGCCACCTACCCTGTCTTCCCCCCCCCCCCCCCCCCACTAAGCTTCATAAAGCTTTCCTCCACATTTCATTTCTCCTGAAATGCTCTCCCCATGTACCTTTTGCTCCCCAAGGCTCTCTGTGTGCTCCCTTCCATTTACCCCAAAGCTCTTTCAGTATCCCCTTTTTTCTCCCCAACTTCTCACCATGCTTCCGCTCTGCCCCATCAATCTCCAGTGCATCAGCTCTACTTGACCCTTCTGTCCTTAGAGAAGCCGTGCTTAATATGGTATCTGCTTCCTTCCTGCACATGGCAGTCTCCTGGTATGAGCTGTGCAAATATCATTGTTCATACTGCAAGACTAGCTTCCCTTCTTACAGAAAGTACTGATTCTCCTGCCAGGAGTTCTGGGGTGGGGGAGGAAGGTATGAGGCAGAGCAAAAGTGGCATCATAGGAGCTGGACAGCATAGAGAAGAACAAAGGTTTTTTTTATTTTGTATTTATTTTAGTATTTTTTTTTTTGTGGCAGCCTTAGAGCCATCAAGAGAAAGTGGAAAGAAAGCAGTACTGAGTACAGAGAGAGGATAAATCCTCTCTGGTTCTACATGCACTGCTGCCCTTCTGAATATGCTACTCTAGGTGACTGCGTGGTCTGCCTGCCTATTAGTCTCACTGTGAAAATTTTCCTACTATAATTTATGCTATACATGATCTGGTAGGTTTGTAACTATTTCATTCGCATACTTTTTTTCACTCAACCATAAACTTTTTTCACATTACCATTACATTATGGATTTTCAAACACTAGTTTTTTTCTCTCATTTTTCTCTTTTACATTTCTCCCACACATTCTTTAATATATGCGTCACGTTTTCAGTTTTTTTAAATATGTCTTTCCTGTAAGGTGTTTGGTCTGTATCACACTATATAGCTCAACTTTTGTGCACGCTCATTCATAGGCCCATATCACTTTGGGATTCTGTATATTTATACTTTTTTTTTATTCACTTGGCTCTTTTTTGTTTTGTTTGTTCCTCAGTTTTCTACTTTCGTGCATTTTATTTTAGCAACTTATTTTCATTTTATTTTATTGAGGACTCCTGAGGAAGGTTTGCCTGTCAAAACATGGCCCGTATAGGTTCCATTAATATAGCATATGTTCACAAATTGAGACTGCGTTTCAGTTGGATTTTCATTCGATTATTGTATACACTGACACAATTCTTTGTGCAACTACTTGTTTTAACAGCCTGGAATATTCATTTGTGTTCATTTCCACTTTTTTTTTTTGGTGCTTTTGGTAATACTTATTTGGTCAGCAAAAGAAAAGTTTTTATAAAAAAAAAAATTAAATCTATGTTTAATCAACCATGTGAGTTATACTTGGTGCTGAGATCAGCAAGCACTTGCAGCTTTGTAAAGAAAGTGCCTAGCACATGCACAGAACAATCTCTCGGTAAGTGTCCTTATTATGAGCATGTGCTAGGGCTGGTGTACTCTTGTCACGTCTGTGGCCATGACCACCCTCAGACTTACCTTATTCCTGGGGGTCAGCTTCCTAGCTGGCTCCTGTTACTTCTGTCTGTCCTTTCTGAGCTAGCTCTGGCTCTCTGTGCTGGCTGCATCCAGCAGCATGACACTAATTGCCTCACTATACTACACCTGTGGGTGTTGCCTGGGTTAGCTCTCTCTCTCTCTCTCTGTGCCGGCTGCTTCCAGCATGACACTAATTGCTTCACTACACTACACCTGGGTGTGGGAAGCCTCTCTGTGTTTCACTGTGCTTTCTGCCTGCTCTGTGGTTTGTGCCTGAACAGCCTCCGTAGTGCTTAGAGATTGCTGCAGCTGTGCCTTTGGTGTTGAAGGGCTTTATTCAGTTCCTGCCTTATCCTGCAAGTCCTGCCAGCCACCTGCACTTCGGAGCTCAACTCCGGAGGAACGGTGGCTAAGTGCAGGTGAAGCTGTTCCTGTTTCATCTGTTCTAGTTGCCTGCCTTGTAATACTCCAGTCCAGAGTTCCAGTACTGCTCTTCTGTGTTTCCAGTCCCGAGGTGGTCTTGCGTGCCACTGCCGCTCCTCGATAGTGGCCCAAGGGCTCACGAACTCCAGTCCTGCCTCGAGGACCTGACAGAATGTCAAGGCCCTCGAGAACACAACAACTGTTTCCTTTCCCCTGCAGTACTTGCTGGCTCCACTGTCCCCCTGTCTCCTTTCCTTTGCAGCAGTGTTGCCAGGTACTCGGCCCCGAAACCCGCCCAAAAAGTTCACACCCCCACCCCCGCCGTCATCAACCCCGCCCCCGCCGTCATTGACTTCGCCTCTGCCATCATCGGCCCCGCCCAAAACCTCACTAACCCCGCCCAAAACGTCACTAGCCCCGCCCCCAATGGCTCAAAAAACCGCACAAAAACCACCCAAAAAACCCAAAAATCAGCCCAAAAAACGTCACGGAAAACCGCCCAATTGGCAACCTTGCTTTGCAGTGTTCTGCTGTTGGCTCCACTTACTTCCTGCAGCTTACTTGCCCTGCCTCTACCCCTCAATGATTTTGCTTGGGAATCTTCTTGCTGAGAGCCCCCCCAGATGACATCATAGGGACTTTCCCCAGCCGATTGGCTGTTTGCTTGTTTCTCCGCCCTCCTAGCTGACATCATAGCTAACATCACAGAGGCTTTCCCCAACTGATTGGCTGTCTTCCTGTTTCTCCACCCCTAAGCTGTTCTCTGCTGTCAGACACTGCCTGCTGTTGAAAAAAATCTCCCCCTTGCTGATAACCTCCCCAGCTATTTCTCTGCCCCTCTAAAGCTGTTCTCTATTCTCCGACAAGTTTTGCTATTGAAAAATGCATGCAGACTGCTCCTCCTAGAAGCCTCCCTCACACAATGACAGCTCTATACCCGATGAAAATTTTTGCATGTTAAAGGTAGGTGCTCCTTTCTGTGCATCATGTGGAAATGTTTGTGCATCGCTCGAAATGCATATTATAATACTAATGAGTTCTTTGTAATATATTTGCATAGGATTATTGTTAGCTGCTACCCCAACCGATAAAAACCGTGCAGAACCTCTTTGTGCATTAGACGCTGAATAACGTGATCACTAGACTGGGTAGAACCAGTTTAAATCAGATGTTGCTAGCACGGTAAGCTTTGAGCATCGGCCGCTGAGTCAGCAGGAGCACAGTCCAGCCCTGTGCTGCTTCCTCTGTTGTGCTGTGCTGGGTCTCTGACTGTGTCTGCTTTTGCCCCATAGTACTGTGATTCTGTTGCTTGATCCCTTCTCTACTAAACAGTAGGAGCACATGGCAGACTGTTTAGATTTTGGTGGATTGTTTGGCAATTAATATACAGTAATCTGAGATGACCGCTTTTAATGCAAAATATATCATGATGGGGGCCTGATATCCTGCACTTCTGGTGCTGAGAACAGACAATGTTCCTGACTTCAGTAGTGCAAGGTAAATACCATGGGATTTACTAGCCTATGGTACTCAGGTACAATAAGTCAAGCTTTATTTTACTAAAGTCATGCTATTTTAATACATGTTACTAGCAAGGTCCCTTATTAAAATGCAGCTGCCACGTGAAGCATAATCAGTGGTACCCACCAATGCAAGAGGCCACAGTGCTAATAAATCTTTTTTTTGGGGGGGACAGTGGAATATCTTTTTGATTGGGTGAGGGGTTGCCAAATAAAACAACCTTCACCCCTACTCCCCCCAGCTCCCTAATTGGTAGTGCATTGTGGGTAAAAAACGGTTGATTCCATTCCATTGTTTGTGAACCAAATGGATGTACTCAACCCAGCATACGTTGAGGTAACTGTACTAATATGAGGGAATGCTGAAGACAACTGCAGCCCAACTCGATCCCTCCTGTCCCAGTAGCTAATATTAAAAGCCACTGTCAAGGTGGAACGATCTTTACATTTTTGGGGGCATTGCCAATGTTGCTCTCTGTCTTTTTGTACACAAATTCCTCGTTTCCCATAGCCTAGGTTGGTTGTTTAAGGCTTCTGCAGATTTGCCACAAGTGAGGTGGTTTGTAGAAGTAATCTCATGCTTGCTGCTTATGATGTGGAGATTGGTTTGTGAGTTTTTTGAAAATGCTAATGAAACTTGTATCTCCTTTGTCACCTGTGTATAATAACTCTTGTATTTCTTGCTGCGCAGTTGCTCCCATTTTTAAAATATGGTATCTGTGGGGTTGAAGTTCTTATGGCAACTTTTTGAGGGGCCTAGCATGTTGTTTTGCAGCCCTTGCTACGGCGTGTTCTGTACTACAGTGCAGTCTCAATTATCCGACCTGAAGAGACTGACCCATTGTCGGATAACTAAAAAGTTGGATAATATGGAAAACACTGCATAAACCCCTCAAACAATGCATTAAAAAAAGGCATAGCGTTCACAATTTTCAAAAATGGTTCTAAATCAAAGATTTTAATAGAAATAAATGTGATGACATCACCGGGGTGGGGGGGTCTGTTGGATATGCTGGATGGTTGGATTACTGAAGGTTGGATAATCAAGATTGTGCTGTATATTGTGCATTAGTAGATGGTCTAAAGCAGTGGTTCATGAAGAGATTTGCTTGTAGTGGAGACAATGCATGCAACTCTCTGTCTTAGGAATATTCATAGTAGATATCCTGAAAAACTGACTAGCTGGGGTGCCTCAAGAACCAGGTGCAGGAACCACTGACCTATGTGTCTTTTTAAAAAAAGCCTCAACATAAGTGCCTCAGCAGTCCAACTTAGGTAAATTGTTATAAAATTAACTTCTACGTATGTACTTTATATATGGAAAATCATTTCTGGGCAAGTCACTTAACCCTCCATTGCCCGCCGCATTGAGCCTGCCATGAGTGGGAAAGCGCGGGGTACAAATGTAACAAAAATAAATAAAATTTATAAAATTACCCCTTTTATGTAGCGCTAGAGCGGAGCCTAATGCAGTGGTTCCTAAACCTGGTCCTGCAGACATCCCAGCCAGTCAGGTTTTCAGGATATCCACAATGAATATTCATGAGATTGATTTCCATACCAAGGAGGTAGTGCGTGCAAATCTCTCTTATGAATCTTCATTGTGGATATCCTCAAAACCTGACTGGCTGGGGTGCCTCAATGCGAAGAAATGCAAAGTGATGCACTTAGGGAATAGAAACCCTTGGGAGATGTATGTGTTAGGCGGGGAGAATCTGATAGGTACGGACGGGGAGAGGGATCTTGGGGTGATAGTATCTGAGGATCTGAAGGCGACGAAACAGTGTGACAAGGCGGTGGCCATAGCTAGAAGGTTGTTAGGCTGTATAGAGAGAGGTGTGACCAGCAGAAGAAAGGAGGTGTTGATGCCCCTGTATAAGTCGTTGGTGAGGCCCCACCTAGAGTATTGTGTTCAGTTTTGGAGGCCGTACCTTGCGAAGGATGTAAAAAGAATTGAAGCGGTGCAAAGAAAAGCTACGAGGACGCATGTGGTTAGGCATGCCATGGATAAAGTCCTACAGTTGGCCAGTCTTAATGTGGAGGATTACCGAGGAGGATTAGACCTTACCTCCTGGTGGTGGTCATTGACCTCCTGGATACGTCCCTTGTTCATTTCCCTAATAGTCTTAGTTTTAGCAGGGTTGTTGTTTTGTTTCCTGGCCTCATGTGCTTCGGCAGTATGCCGTCGAACCTTAACAAGTAGGGTAATGGTGGTTCATAAGTCTATTCCTAGTTAGGACCACTATAATCTCCAGAGTTTGAGTAGTGAGACTTATCTCTGCATAAGCTGATTTTAGTCTCAAAGGGGGGAATGAGGCAGTGGGCAAAGAATAATTCTAAGAAATCATATTTGTTAATTCTAACTTTCACTCTGCAAGTGAAGGAATGCCAGATGGTTCAGATTATTTTGAAAGTCTAGCTTGCCGAGCTAAAGGTTAGAAAGGTCAGTGAGAAATGAAACTCTGTCCCTTGTGATTGATGGATTGCTAATGCAAACACATATGTATCCTATTATGAACAAGGTATATTGCAGGCAATTTAAAAGGATTAGGCTGAAATGCTGTTTAGTTAGATTCTAAATAATTCTAGATATAAATGAGTTAGATTTTAGAAGTTCTTAATATGTAGATATGGCTTATAAGGAATACTGATTCTGCTTATTTTAGAATATGTTTTATTCTGGTAGTTAATATGTAGGATACCTTTCTAAATTCTGTATTACTCTTTGTCTGACTTTCTAAGCAAAACTGTAGTTGAAGAGATCAACATATGGTTTGACTTAGCCATAGTTCTGGCTGGTTTGATGTATGGAGCTGATAGGTGAAAAGAGGTCAGGATTAGTCAGCTCTCTTCTCCTTGATTAATTATAGGTAAAATGTAGGAATGGTCCTGGAAGTAATAACAAGCTATGCCATTAAGTAAGACTGGCCCTTGACCCCTTTAATGAATGCCAGAGTTTAGTTAGCAGTTAGTACTAGGAATATGAGAAATTAATCATAATAAAATGTAAGAGACTGGAGCCCAAATGTCTGGTGTAAGGGGCCCCAGGTCACAGGTCAGTTTAGGATGTCTGGAACCTATGTAACTGATATTTGTATAGAGCTGATTGGTTGAGGCAAGGTAATCAATCTATTCCTTAACCAATTGGAGAGTAAGGGGGGCTAGGCTAGGCTAGATAGAACTGTATTTAAGTAAGAGTAGAAGCAGTTTACGTCAGAAAGAAGGACAGAAGGAACAGACAGAAGAAGGAGAAGACAGCATAAGAAGAGAAGCAGCTGAGACAGAAGCCACAAAGACACAGAGAGCTGAGAAAGAGAAGAAGAGACTTAATGCTGATGTCCTGCTTTGTTTGCTGGCAAATAAAGAAGATTTCTCCCTCATTCTGATGTGTGCTGTTTGACTCCTGAAGTACCACAAATTCATGCATCCATTCCTGCAACAGTGTTACAAGACGTATGAGGAGAGACTTGATGACCTGAACATGTATACTCTGGAAGAAAGGAGAAACAGGGGTGATATGATACAGACGTTCAAATATTTGAAAAGTATTAATCCGCAAACGAACCTTTTCCGGAGGTGCGAAGGCGGTAGAACAAGAGGACATGAAATGAGATTGAAGGGGGGCATACTCAAGAAAAATGTCAGGAAGTATTTTTTCACGGAGAGAGTAGTGGATGCTTGGAATGCCCTCCCGCAGGAAGTGGTGGAAATGAAAACGGTAACAGAATTCAAACACGCGTGGGATAAACATAAAGGAATCCTATTCAGAAGGAATAGATCCTAAGGAGCTTAGCCGAGATTGGGTGGCAGAGCCAGCCGGTGGTGGGAGGCAAGGATAGTGCTGGGCAGACTAATACGGTCTGTGCCCTAAAGAGAAAAGGTACAAATCAAAGTAGGGTATACACAAAAAGTAGCACATATGAGTTTGTCTTGTTGGGCAGACTGGATGGACCATGCAGGTCTTTTTCTGCTGTCATTTACTATGTTACTATGTAAGTTTGTGAACCACTGGCCTAATGGTTAGTGCAGCAGGCTGGGGACTGGAAGGCCCAGGTTCAAATCCCACAGTGGCTTCCTGTGGCCTTGGGCAAGTCACTCCACCCTCCATTGACTGGGAATAGCACTGTTAACCAGGGCAGCCGAGAGAGTGAGCCGGGCCCGGGGCAGGGCCGTCATCCCACCAAGGATCACTGCCGCCCCCCTAAAATCGCTGCCGCTGCCCACCCACCTAAAGTACTTTGGCTGGCCCCCGCCAGCTGCAGGCAGCGCAGCTCCTTCCTCTGCTCAGCATTGCCTGCTTTCCTCAGGTCGCACATGCTCGGTCTCAAAACTGAACATGCGTGGCCTGAGGGCCCAGCAGCTGCTAGGCAGTAAATGCAAGGGGGGGGGGGGGCCCGGTGCCGGAGTTTTCTGTATCCTGCTCCTGGGCCAAGGGAAATTCCCCTGGGCCCAGGGAATTTTGCCCTCCCTGCCCCCCCCCCCCCCCCCCCCCCTGCTGTTAACCCTGTTGTGAAAGCCATTATACTCCTGACAGCCTCCATCAGTCATTTGCAGCTTGGTAGTTGTGTGCAGAGAGACTAACAGCAGCAGTGTTTTGCTGTCTCTGCCTTCTCTGTCTTTTGTATTTAACAGGTTCATTATATCAGATATCTGAAATGACTGTTTCTGCCATGCTTGCTTATTAAAAAAACAAAACAAAACACAAATAGCTATAGATACTAACATGCCCTACTGCCTTAGTGCATACTAACACTGTTAGCACACACTGTTTCACTGCAGGTACCATGTTATGCCGTGGGACTCAGTCTGTAGTAATGCACAGTAGTGATATTGGTGCAGAGTTTGCCACTCTAGCTGTGAATTTTCTTTTAATCTTCTTTGTGACTTGATGATCTGATTTCAGGGTTCCATGCCAGTGCAAAGGAATTGAAGTGTATGCAAAATGGGAGCAGTTTAGAACATTTTGTCTTTCTTTGGAGTTTTGTCTCATACTAACTTTTATCTGACAGTACATAGACCCAGTTCTGAAGAAGCAAATGTTCAAATTATGGTTGATTAGAGCTCCATTATTTGCAGAATTTCATTTCTTTCTCTATATATGTCAGATTAGTTGAACTTTTTTTAATGAATTTCTTTTTCAACAGTGCATTAAGAGTGTTATATAGTTCTGATGTACAATGATTTAACTGTCATTAACAAGTGCTAGAAAAGCTTTATTAAGATCTTTTCTCGCTCTCATCAAACTAATTACCCTGTGCCATGTTTTCTCTTCAAATTCTAGTTCACATCTACAGGGGTCTGATGAAGCATTCTTTTAATTCCAGATTGCAAGCTATATTTATTAAGAAATTTCTTACAATTAAGTTGTAGCTAGTATGATCCTCAGGGGAAACGAAAAGGTGCAGCCCGAGAAATGATCACCTTGGGCATCAAAAAGAGGGTTCTTTGATCTGAAAAAAATGATCTAGTAGTTCTTCAGCATAGAAAAAGGACTTTATGTAACAGTGTAAGGGAATTAGAAATAGCTGAAATCTTTGAGGAAGAATTTATTTTGCAGGGGTGAAGGAAAAGAAAGCCCAGCAGCTCAGGAAGGATACCAGATTTTGAGTTACAGACATAAGTTTATCAAGTTTGTTATGATTTGATATACCGCCCTTGTGGGATCTTTCACAGCAGTTAACAAATAAAAAAATATATGGATGGTTGAAAGGAAATACATCTGGTGATAGGTAAGAAGAGAGGGCAGTGCTGCATGAGATCGACAGCTGTGAGGGCAATGAAGTAGCAAAATATTAGGAGTTGTAAGCATCCTTACAGAGTAAAGTTTTCAAGCCTATCTTAAACTATGTAAATGATGTTCTGAGCGAAGGGATTGGGGAAGCACATTACAGAGGGTAGGGCCCATCACGCTGAAGATTCTGGATCAGATGAAGCCATGGCAGATCACACAAAAGAAGGGAACTATGAGGCCATTGTTCTGAGGAGCGGAGGGATCTGAAAGGGCAATAGGGGATTAGTAGGCGTAAAAGTTGCAGAGGAACTCCACAGTATTGGACTTTATAGACTACTGTCAGGAGTTTGAGATATCCTGTATGATGTCAGCAGGCAGTGTTCTTCCCGGAGGATTGGGGTGATGTGATCATGTTTAGATGATCCCATAATCAGCTTGACAGTTGTGTTTTGTACAGTCTGAAGTTAGCATATATCACGCACACATGTGCCATGTAAAAGGGAGTTGCAATAGTCTAGTTTCATAATAAGAACATAAGAATAGCCATATTGGGTCAGACTGATGATCCATCTAGCCCAGTATCCTGCTCCCAACAGTGGCCAATCCAGGTCACAAGTACCTGGCAGAATCCCAATGAGTAGTGGCTTTCCTCATGTCTATCTTAATAGCAGATTATGGCCTTTTCCTCCAGAAACCTGTCCAAACCTTTTTTTAAACACAGATACGCTAACTGCTGTTACCGTATCCTCTGGTGTTGACCTTTACACTTTATTTTATTTGAGGGGTTACCCGACTTTGCTTTCCAAGCAGAGGCCCCCTCCCCCTGTTAGAAAGGTCTTCATTGGGGATATAAAGCTTCTGGAGTAGGACCAGACTGGGATAAATTTTTTTTTTGTTACATTTGTACCCCATGCTTTCCCACTCATGACAAGCTCAATGCGGCTTACATATTGTATACAGGTACTTATTTGTACCTGGGGCAATGGAGGGTTAAGTGACTTACCCAGAGTCACAAGGAGCTGCCTGTGCCTGAAATGGGAATCGAACTCAGTTCCTCAGTTCCCCAGGACCAAAGTCCACCACCCTAACCACTAGGCCACTCCTCCACTTTACAAATTTTTATTTGTAAATCCATATCATTTGATAATATTCCTTATTGGGGATCATGTACTAAACAAATTTGCTTTGTCCACTCTGTGCATCAAGCTGGTACTGTGGTGCCTGCAAGAATGCCGCAGGTCCATCATAGAAGATGAAAAGTGTGAAAAACAGATGCATGTATTTGTTTTTTCTGTGTGTGGGGATTTTTTCTGTTGAGGTAAGTTTGTGTACATGTTAAAGATCCCTAAAGCTGCTTCCTTGTAAACTTTTAGAGTAGGCATATGCCTGTGCCATCCCTTATCCCCTTACCAAACAGTCTCTCTCCAGAAAGTTGAAATCAACTTTGTAACTTTCTCCTCATTTCTGCAAAGCAATGCATAAACTGGTGGAGCCTGGCCCTCAGGGATGAGCTGTTACAGCCCTTGGGCCACTGAGGTTTGCTCTTCCAGTTCAAGTTTAATCTCTTGCAGGCAAACCTTTTGTGAGGTCAGTTCTGTTACTTGGAAAGGCTGTTTCTTTTTGATCTGTTGTGATATAAGAGGATTCCTGCCTGTTGGCAGAGGGATACTTTAACTTTGTGGCATTCCAGGCCACGGGTTTTAGCTCTGAAGATGCCAGAGAAAAGAAGGCAGCAACCTCAACTGGTCAACAGCCAACTGAACTGTAGATACCATGAGATATACATTGTAAATGTAATTAACTAAATAACTGCTTTATTGGCTTAAATTTTTTTTTGTTACATTTGTACCCTGCGCTTTCCCACTCATGGCAGGCTCAATGTGGCTTACATATACAGGTACTTATTTGTACCTGGGGCAATGGAGGGTTAAGTGACGCCCAGAGTCACAAGGAGCTGCCTGTGCCTGAAGTGGGAATCAGACTCAGTTCCCCAGGACCAGAGTCCACCAACCTAACCACTAGGCCACTCCTCCACTTCAAGTATAGTGTCTATTCTCATTGGTTTAATACTTCGACTCTCCAGGGCACATGAATTAAAAGGATTTTTCAGACAGGGGTATGGAATGGGAATTGCGTCATCCACTCCTCACATTATCCTGGAATTGCAGTGTCTCCAGGAATGACGCACTTCTGCTTTAGATGATAAAAAGGGGCAAGTGACATCACAGCACAGAAGTAGCGGCCACTTGAAGGAACACCACAGGACCAGGCTGAGAAGTGACACAACCAAGGTCGAGGTGGGAGTGTGTCCAGGGCCCAGGACAGGAGTCACGGCAGGGCTGTGACATGTCTTCAATGACCTGCTGAATAACAGTCATACAGTTTTACAGGTAACAACAGAAGGGACAGAGTTCCAGATACTCGCCTTTTCTCTCAGGAATAATCAGACAACACATATAATCTCCATTCAGAAGGAGTTAGCTTAGTCACTGGTTCCTCATCAAAGATAAGTGTTCATTTGGCTTTCTATTCCTGTCTTAGTAAATTACAGCCCTAACTTGAGAAGATTCCTTCAGTTATCAGGCAGTACGCTTTTGGCTTTCTTTACCTACTGATAGATGAGCTTCTCTTTCTCATTATTCTTTTTGTAAAAATTTGAAAACTTATTTGTTTAAAAAATGTCTTGTTTAGTTGTTCTCTGAAACTGTTCTTCTGGGAGTTTTTTTTTTCATATTTTTAGTTTTTTTTTATTAACCACTTTGAACTACTGTTTTGTAGGAGTTAGTGGGATACAAGAACCACTATATTAATTTTTTTTTAATTTGGCATTATTGGGCCACTGAGTTCACACTATTCATAATGGCTACTTTATATTTTAGGGAACAGTACAATAGAACAAAAAAATCAGTAAATTAAAAAAAAACCATAAATCGATGTAAGAGTATTCAAACCCCACAAGCTCTAGCTTTCATTCCCCTGCCAACCCTGGATTTTTCTTGCTTTAATGTTCCTTTTAGAGTAGTGATAGGATGGCAGGTATCTTAGAGATATATCAGCAGTGAACTGCTACAAATGTAAGAGAAATCATGTAAGTATAAAGTTATTTTCTATATCGTTTGGCGCTTGGTGCTTGCCACATGCATTCTTATTACGTCCCTGCAGTATTCCAAAGCCCTTCTAAACCCATCAAGAATCATCTGTTCCATCGACACCCAGAGGTAATGAGCAGTAGGGAGGTGCATTCATGACCATGTACAGTATTTGGTTTGTTTGGTTTCTTAAAATGTAAGTTGTGTTGGTGTCTTAAGTTGTCTGGATAGTTTTTCCTGAATATCTCTTTGGACATATCCACACAATTTTATAACATCCATTTCCCATGTGTGAAACATGCTTTATACACAGAAAATCCTTAATTAAACCACCTCACCTCCAAATGTCTAAAATTGCTTTTATCCTTGTTCAAAGCCCCCCCCCCCCCCCCCCCCGAGAATGTAATAAGCTCTCTCCCATCTTGTATGTATATAAGCATCCAGAGATCTAGATAACCAAAATCAATACATACCAATTTAAAGTAACCAGGTTTTAGTGAAAACCTATTAAGGTCTCTACCTGCCAAATATGTTGGGGTAATGAATTGCACAAACGTGGTAGAGTTACAGAAGAATCAATTTAGTAAGTCGTAATGATCTCATTGTTTTTGCAGGAGGATATCTCCAAATAGTTCTGAGCATGCAGTGATTGATTTGGGGTACAGATGCAGCTTATCCCTCAAATATTTGGCCCCAAGTCAAATATATTTTATAGGCCAAAGTCAGGGTATTAAAAGAGCAAGTGCAAAAATGCTTAGCAAGGAATTTTCTATTGGACAGAGGTGGGCAGACTACAAATGTGAACCTGTTTGGACTTTTGTGCCCCAAGAGGCAGTAGCTGCATTTAGCAGAGCGAAGCTGCAGCTCCTGCTTGGGAACTTCACAATCTTCTCTCTAGAGGCTTTGGGGGGGGGGGGGGGGGTAACAGAGAATAGTTGGTAAGTGACTCAGTTTGTCATTACCATTCCCAACAACTATTTTTACCTCTTCAACAAGGAAGCACAGCAACAAACGTCAACACCATGGAAACCCGAATGTGGAGTACCACAAGGATCACCTCTCTCACCAACCCTTTTTAACTTAATGATGTCACCATTAGCCAAATCGCTATCCAACCGTGGACTCAACCCGTACATCTATGCAGACGATGTCACGACATACATCCCGTTCAAACATGATCTAACCGAAATCACAAATGAAATCAAACACAGCCTCCAAATAATGAATTCATGGGCGGACGCATTCCAACTAAAGCTAAATGCAGAAAAGACACAGTGAGGCATATTTTCAAAGCACTTAGCCTTCCAAAGTTCCATAGAAACCTATGGAACTTTGGAAGGCTAAGTGCTTTGAAAATATGCCTCAGTGTCTCATCTTATCTTCACAATATAACACAAATAAACACAATACCATAAACACCCCAGATTACACCCTTCCAGTCTCTGACAGTCTGAAAATTCTGGGAGTCACAATTGACCGAAATCTCACACTCGAAGACCATGCGAAAAATACAACAAAGAAAATGTTGCACTCAATGTGGAAACTTAAAAGGATCAAACCTTTCTTCCCAAGGGAGATATTCCGCAGCCTGGTACAATCGATAGTGCTAAGCCACCTAGACTACTGTAATGCCATTTATGCTGGATGCAAAGAACAAATCATTAAGAAACTTCAAACCGCTCAAAACACAGCAGCCAGACTCATATTTGGGAAAGTGAAATACGAAAGTGCCAAACCATTAAGAGAAAAACTACACTGGCTTCCATTAAAAGAATGAATTACGTTCAAAGTTTGCACCCTGGTCCACAAAATTATACATGGGAAAGCCCCGACCTATATGTCAGACCTTGTAGACCTACCTACCAGGAACGCAAAAAGATCAGCACGCACATTCCTCAATCTCCATTACCCCAACTGTAAAGGACTAAAATACAAATCCACATACACAACCAGTTTCTCCTACATCTGCACACAACTATGGAATGCACTACCGAAAGCCATAAAAACAATGCAAGACCTAGCTATCTTCCGAAGGTTACTGAAAACTGACCTGTTCAAGAAGACATACCATAAACAACCATCCTAATTTCTAAATAACAAGACTGATCACGAACTAGACAGAACATAACTCTTATCACTTGACTGACTAGACTCACTGCTATTAATGAACAAGCACTACCACTTCAATCCTAATGTGTAAAATGTTTTCTCTTTAATTGATGACTCAACATATGTTACAATCCAATCTGTTATTTAGGAACTTATATGCAATACCATAACGTATTCTACTTTACCATGTATGTACGCACCTTATTCAATACCACTTTAATCCTTATGTCGAAAACGATCTTTCTATAAGTGATGACCTAACATATGTTACAATCCAATCTATCACTCAGGACCTATATGCAATACCATAATGTATTATTCTTTACCATGTATGTACGCACCTTAATGCAATACCATTTGTAATTCTGTTAACCGGAAATGGCAATCGCCATTACGGCAAATGTAAGCCACATTGAGCCTGCAAATTGGTGGGAAAATGTGGGATACAAATGCTATAAATAAATAAAATAAATAAATACTTCTGGGAATGTTTGTCTCTTCCTCTGTGCAGTGCAACTGGGAAATGCATGCTGACCCGTGCCACCAAAGAAGATAGATTAAGCAGGAAAAAAAAGGTTTCCTTCATCACCCAGTATTTCAGTACTCTTTCTAAAACAGGGGTTTTCAACCCAGTCCTTGGGACACATTGGGGATATCCCGAAAACCCCGAATGGCTGGGTGTGCCTCAAGGACTGGGTTGAAAACCTAGAGGATTCCCAGCTGATAGTCTGTGCAAGAAAACCCCCTGTGGCCCTGGGGTAAAAAAATATTCTCCTATACCTGCTTCACAAGCCCATTTTAGGCCTCTCCATTAGAGGGCCACCTAATTTTCTGATTTGGGCTAATCACCCAACTTAACAAGTAAATTTTAGATTAATTCACAACGTTTATGACTTTGAAGGTAGCATTGTCAGTGACTTCCTTCATCGTGCATTATTGTATGTTCTGTGAAGTGCACTTCCTTTTTGATCAGGGACTGTGGATAAGGAGCCTTGATAACAAAATCTTCATTTTGTTTGATGTACTGTAGAAGAAAATGACAGAAGCTTTCGCTCCTCAAATACAGATACAAACAAGCCTGTAAAAGTTTCCTAAAATGGAAATAATTAATCTCAACACACAGTCCCTGGGAAAAATCATGTAATAATGTAGGCCAAATATAACTAAACTCAAGCCGGGCTGAATTAGGTTCTGATATTCAGTTATGGCACCTATGTGAGTACCAGCACTGAGTATATGGGCTTTGCACAGGCTCTGGCCATGTCTAGTATGCAGCCGGCCAGGTCAGATATTCAACCCTCTGCCTGGTTAGCTATCCAGGCAGTGGGCTGAATATTGGGTTAGCTGCTAATGGCCAGCCCTCCCTAAGAACCCCATTCTCAAAAGGAGTTGGGTCTCCTCCTAAAGATGATTGGCACCCTCCCTCCCACCTGTCCCTGCCTTAAACAGGCCCTATCAAAGACCTCCCCCCCCCCGGGCCTCCCATTCAAATCCCTATTGGCTAGGGGTTAGTGGGGCAGGAGGGATCCTCACTCACTTTTGTCTGTCGCAGCTTCTTTATCCTCTAGCGACAGTCACGTGGTACTATTGCTAGTAGCGCAAGACTGTCACTAAAGGTCACAGCAGCCATTTTGATAGAGGAACTGTAGTGGGCAGGAGCAAGTGAGGATCGCTCCTACCCCACCGAGCCCATACCACTTGGTATTTGAATGGTAGGCCCGGAGGGAGGGAATTCTGGGATCGGGCCTGTTTGTGGGTCCTGTGTTTCTGCTTAGCTATGTGAGCATCCCCATAACTGCCAGCTCCTCTCCAACTCTGCCCCTGTAACACCCCTCTTCTGTCTGGTTTCCAGAGGTCGGTTAGTGCCGATATTCAGTGGCAATGCCTGTTTAAGTGCTGCTGCTGAATATCATTGGCCTGCCTGCTGAGTGCTATTTAAACAGACAGGAAAGGCTCCTGCCCACTTAAATCACTTTAAATATCAGGTCCTTGTGTCCTCGTAGCACCACATTCAACACTGGCAATTGTAAAAGGTTTGATAGGGAGGATCGTAACAATCTACCAGTAGCATAGGGCACAATCATACCAGCCATAATGAGGAAGACCCCTGTAATAACACTTGTGGACCAAACACAATACCTTTTAATTACTTCCTTGCCAAAATAAAGGTGTCACATGATCATAATTACTCTGGACCATTGGCTGATTAACTGCCATGTTCTACAGTGTATACAACGTCCTCAGGCAGACGATTGGGAGGACCTGATAAAGTATTACAATAATTGATCTTATACAAAACCAAAGAATGCATAAATTAACTTGTCTCTGTCCAAAAATGAACAAAGCCTAAGCAGCATTTAATGACCACTGAAATATGACAGGGCATAATGTTGCATCAAATTTTATACCCAAGCTTGACTCGCATTCAGCATTGGACTTCTTCCCATTCATTCAGCATCTTTTCACTTGCTAGGATTTAAGTACAAGTTGCAGTACGATGTATTTTGACATGCATTCCCCTGGTTTGTTCTGTAACTTACCTTTGTCTCAAAAACATTCAGCACATTCATACACTAGGTTACAGCATAGAGACCTGATAGTAGAAGGAAATTTCCTCATCTTAATGCCTTTGATTGTGGTTCTTATAAAGACTATAGTGGCTTTCAATCATGTACTGCTGGGTCTAAAATGTGCATCAAACAAAGTAAACTATATAGCTATCTGTTGCCTTCTCACTAATGCGTGGAAATATTCTAATGGGAGGAAAAGGTCTCATAAATATTAACATTATACACGATCTATACAAATCCGAACTTTTATTACATGACTGCTTAACCTCTTTGCTATTAATGATCAAGCATTACCACTTTAAACCTTATGTTGAATAGGACTTCTCTACAATCGATGACCTAATGTCTGTCACAATCTAATTTATTACTCAGGAACCTTCTTGCACTACCATAACATATTCTTTACCATGTATGTATTCACATGGCATATATATATACCACGATCGGTTCCATATACACTATGTTCCATATATGGCACCATGTATGTTACCATGTATGTATGCTCCTTAATGCAATACCATTTGTAATTCTGTTACCCGGAAATGGCATCCGCCAGTACTGCAAATGTAAGCCACATTGAGCCTGCAAATAGGTGGGAAAATGTGGGATACAAATGCTACCAATAAATAAAATAAATAAATAAATCACAGGGATATACCACTGAATAACGATTTAGATATAAATCAATCCCTTTCTCGTGATTGTGAATAATCATAGACCAAAAAACCTCCTCCTTCCTTAATGTGTGACCTTATGAGACCTTTCCCTCCCATTAGAATACTTCCATGCATTAGTGAGAAGGCAACAGATAGCTATATAGTCTACTTCGTTTGTTTATGGTTCTAGCAGGAATGGCAACATTTCAAGGCAGTGGCCTGAGTTTTTGGTATCCCACTAGATGAGGAGAAAGCAGAAGGTTCTTGGGAGAAAGCTTCTGAAATTATGTTGCCAAATATTACAAACTGGTAAGCCGGGCAAAATAGTGGAAACTATTATAAACACAACACCGACATTGAAAACTTCTTCGACGACCTAGACCTATTCCCAGGCGGATTCCCAGCTGACCGTATCTGGTCTACATTCAATCTACTCATCACTGAATCAGTTACACAAGCGACTCATAGATTTGCCAACACCCACTGCAAACTGGACATATGTCCCAGTCATCTACTTAAATCCGCCCCCAGCCGATTCATAGAAGACATCACATCCCACTTAAACTTCACGCTACAACAAGGTTTCTTCCCCGAGGAATATGGTAACATCCTACTTACCCCAATACCAAAAGACACTAAGAAAAAAACAAACGACCTCACCAACTACCGCCCAGTTGCGGCCATACCTCTAGTAGTAAAATTGATGGAGAGCTCGGTGACGAAACAGCTTACGGAATACCTGAAAAAGCACTCAATACTACACGACTCACCACCATAGTACCGAAACTACCCTAGTCACTCTCCTGGCCAAATTCAAACAGGAAATAACCATAGGTAAAGGCATACTTCTCCTTCAATTTGACATGTTGAGCGCATTTGACATGGTAAACCATAATATACTACTAAGACTCCTTGGCCACTTCGGGATTGTTGGAAACATACTGAATTGGATCAAGGACTTTCTAACCACCAGAACATACCTAGTAAAATCAAATTCAAACATATCACCACCGTGGAAAGCGGCTTGTGGACTACCTCAAGGATCACCAATATCACCAATACTCTTCAACATGATGATGATCCCACTGGCAAAATCCTTATCCAATCAAGGCCTTAATCCATTCTTCTATGCAGATGATGTTACAATCTACATTCCCTTCAGACATGGCTTGACTGAAATGAAATCAATGATGGCCTGAACATCATGGAGTCTTGGGCAAACTCATTCCAACTGAAACTGAACACTGAAAAAACACACTGCCTTATCCTCTCATCTCAACATGACAACTACAAACCCGCAACCATAAACACCCCAGGACACACACTCCCTATTTCAGACAGCCTAAAAATACTCGGAATCACAATCAACTGCAACCTCACTCTCGAGAACCAAGTAAAAACCGTACTAAAGAAAATGTTCTACTCAATGTGGAAACTCAAACGACTAAAACCTTTCTTCCCGAGAGATACCTTTCGTAAACTAACACAATCAATGGTCCTAAGCCATGCAGATTATTGCAACGGAATCTATGTGGGCTGCAAAGAACAACTCACAAAAAAAACTCCAGACCGCCCAAAACACAGCAGCCAGACTGATATATGGTAAAGCACGATTCGAAAGCGCTAAATCCCTTCGAGAAAAGCTGTACTGGCTCCCAGTCAAAGAACGGATCATCTTCAAAATCTGCACTTTGGTCCACAAAATCATCTACAGCGTAGTCCCAGGATACATGACAGACCTTATAGATCTACCAACAAGAAACAGACTTGGATCAGCACGATCATACTTAAACCTACATTACCCAAACTGTAAAGAGCTAAAATACAAAACAACGTATGCATCTAGCTTCTCCTACATAAGCGCACAACTATGGAATGGACTCCCATATGCAGTGAAAACAATACATGACTACCTAAACTTCAGGAAATCATTAAAAACCCCCCTCTTCAAAAAAGCTTATCCCACCAATCCAACATAAATCCTCACACCCAACAACACAACATAATCAATGTTCGTACTGGTCAATTTACTTTCCTCTTTCCCCTCGACCCCATGTCGCCTGATTCACTTCTACCTCATCTGACCTCAACACAATCTTGTATTTGTTATCAATCGAAATGGCAAACACCTTTACAGTACTTTGTAAGCCACATTGAGCCTGCAAATATGTGAGAAAATGTGGATTATAAATGTAACAAATAAATAATAAAATAGTGGAACACATAGACAAACATGGTTTAATGGTTCAGACTCAGACAACAGATAAGGTGCAGATGATTCCACATGAAATACAACCTACAACGGATGAGTTAGTAAATTATTTGTGCACTAAAATAGATACTATTAGGCAAAGTCTTGTTGAAATGAGGCAGGATTGCCAATGGTGGGAGCAACAGGAGGAGAGAGGAGATAACGCTATAAAATTGATACAAATACTATTAATATCTACCTCAAAAGGTTGTCTAAGAAAACTAGTTACTTAGATGTTTGTCCGTCCTATCTACTTAAGACAGCACCCTCTGACATAGTGGTCTGTGTGACAATGTTAGTTAATTCTATTCTGAGTACTGGAAGTTACCCCCTCAGTTTGGCAGATATCAATGGAAGCTGTTTTGTGTATGCCTGAAAATTGTAGACCAGTGGCAAACATACTATGGCTTGCTAAACTTATTGAATCTGTTGTGAATACTCAATTATGAAACTACTTGAGCAAATTTGACAATCATCATTTTTCACATCATGGTTTCAGACGACTACATAGTACTGAAACTTTGTTACTGGAAATGGTAACTGAAATCAGACTGGCTCTTAGTAAGGGAAAGCAAATGATTTTGCTACAATTCGATATATCAGCCGCCTTCGATGCGGTGAACGATGATCAACTGTTGGATAGGCCTGGTCAGATTGGAGTGAGTGGTACTGTTTTGAAATGGTTTAGTGAGTTTTTACAGAGGAGACTATATAGTATAAGAAAGGATTCTAAGGTATCCTTGCAGTGGATTGCGGAGTTCCTCAAGGGTCACTGTTGTCACCTTCTCTGTTCAACATCTATTTAAGTATGATGGAAACAGTGCTGTCCATCTTGAGAGTATTGGTCTACTCATATACTGATGATATTTTCCTTCTGTGTGAAGCTCAAGAAAAGTGTGAAGATGCTATGACTTTTTTTGAGTTAGATTGTCTTCAAAACTGATGATTGGGCTACAGCCAGTTTTCTGAAATTAATTAGACTAAAGGCTAAGGTTGTTTGGTTTGGAGATTATGAGAATTTGATAGCTAAGTGTCTGGAATTGGGTACGGGGAGAAACTAATGATTGAGGAGCACTCAGAAGTGTTGGGAGTCAAAATTGATTCGTTCTTTACTTTTGAATTACATGTGAAGGCTTTATCTTTCTCCTTTCTTTCCTTTTATTCTTATGTTGAAACAAGGATGTCCCAGAGACAGTGGAAATGATTGTCAATATGTATTTCTCAACCAGCCCTGCTGTCATTGGTACAAATAAGGTATTTTTTAAAATAACTATGGGGAAGGGTAGTGGGCATGCGCTGACAATTTTTCTGTTAAAAATTACTTCCCCTTGGCAGTTCTGAATTAGATATGAAACATATCAGCTCCTGGGGACAGAAAGTCTATTTAGTTGGGCAGGCCCAATGGGTTATGAATTTATTTACTCTATCATGCCATGTTCTGCTTTTTCTATCACCTGTTGTTTTCCTTACAAGATACTCCATTGCAATATTTCTGGTTAGTAAAAAGTATTTCACTCCACTGTTTTGTGTCTGTTATCATTGTTTCTCATGCAGGTGCAAACAGCTTAGCAGTTTAGTATGTGCTTTAGTACATGTTTGGCTATGACACTGAGAAGTCAATAAAACAGGTATTTTCAGGTTATGTTATAAACCTGTCTGCCATTTTGTTAACCTCATGGGACAATAATTCCCCACTGCAACCCTACAGCTAAGGGAATATTTTCCAACTATAAACACATACACTAAAAGTGATAATTCTATAACTAGCCATCTCCATCTTTGTACCCAGAAGGCATGCGATAGGAGCCTATTCTATAAAATAAAGTAAACACCTACTGTTATATATAGAGTAGTAGCATAACATGGTATAGATGTGCCTAACATTTAAGTGTTTGCAGTTAGTGCCAGCCATAGATCTTGGTGTAAGTGCCAGTGCCGAAGTAACATAGTAACGTGGTAGATGATGACTGATAAAGATCTGAACGGTCGATCCAGTCTTCCCAACAGTTGCACTCATTATCAATTCTTGATTAAACCAACAATGAATGTGGTATAACATAACTGATCCTGGTCTTTCTTTGCCATTTCGGGGACATACACTGTAGAAATCCCTGGCCCTGTTTTCGCATTCCAACTGGGACCTCTCCTTTTCTCCATCTATACTTCTTCCCTTGGTACTCTGATCTCATCCCATGTTTTTCAGTATCATCTTTATGCTGATGACTCCCAGATCTACCTCTCCACACCAGAAATCTCAGCCGAAATCCAGGCCAAAGTATCAGCCTGCCTGTCTGACATTGCTGCCTGGATGTCTCAGCGCCATCTGAAACCAAGACTAAGCTTCTTATCTTTCCCCCTAAACCAACCTCTCCTCCTCCCCCATTCTCTATTCCTGTGGATAACACTCTCATCCTTCCTGTCTCATCAGCTCGTAACCATGGGGTCATCTTCGACTCCTCCCTCTCCTTCTCTGCACATATTCAGCAGACTGCTAAAACCTGTCGTTTCTTTCTCTATAATATCACCAAAATTTGCCCTTTCTGAGCACACTACCAGAACCCTCATCCACACTCTTATCTCCTCTCGCTTAGACTATTGCAACTTGCTTCTCACAGGACTCCCACTTAGCCATCTCTCTCCTCTTCAGTCTGTTCAAAATTCTGCTGCACAACTAATATTCTACCAGTGTCGTTATGCTCATATTAGCCCTCTCCTCAAGTCACTTCACTGGCTTCCTATCTGTTTCCGCATGCAGTTCAAACTCCTCTTATTGACCTATAAGTGCATTCACTCTGCAGCTCCTCAGTACCTCTCCACTCTCATCTCTCCCTACATTCCTCCCTGGGAACTCCGTTCACTGGGTAAATCTCTCTTATCTGCACCCTTCTCCTCCACTGCTAACTCCAGACTCCGTTCCTTTTATCTTGCTGCACCATATGCCTGTAATAGATTTCCTGAGCTGGCACGTAAAGCTCCATCTCTGGCTGTCTTCAAATCTAAGCTAAAAGCCCACCTTTTTTATGCTGCTTTTAACTCCTAACCCTTATTCACTTGTTCAGAACCCTTATTTTATCATCCTCACTTTAATATTCCCTTATCTCTTGTTTGTCCTGTTTGTCTGTCCTAATTAGATTGTAAGCTCTGCTGAGCAGGGACTGTCTTTTCATGTTCAAGTGTGCAGCACTGCGTACGTCTAGTAGCGCTATAGAAATGATAAATAGTAGTAGCATGTCTCTCTTTACTGTGCAAAATATAAAGATAACAGGTGTAAATTTCAACAACTCACATGTTCCAATCAATACATTACAAATTAAGGGGTCTTTTTACAAAGGCTCACTGAAAAATGGGTCTGAGGCTTTACCGCCAGCCATTGATCTAGCGATAAAGAATCTGGGTGGTAATGACCTACTCATGTCAAATGCCACTTGGCGTGCGTCCGTTACACGTGCCAGAAAAGAAAAAATATTTTTCAGATGCGCATAGCAGATGTGCACCAAAATTGAAATTACCGCAAGGGCCATGCGGTAACTGGGCGGTAACTCCAATTTGGCGCACATTCTGCACACGTAGGCAGCTATGCAACTTAGTAAAAGGGCCCCTCAGAAATAAAAACAAAACAACAACAAAAAAAGAAAATAAGGTGATAGCTTTGTATTGGGCTATCTCAATACATTTTTGACTAGCTTCCTCCCTCCCTCCTTCTTTTTCCCTTTCCATCTGGCATCTCCTCTCTCATTCTCTCTCTCCCACTTTCCATCTGACATTCTCTCTCTATATCTCTCTCTCCCTTCTATCCTGTATCTCCCCTTCTTCCCCCCTTTTCCGTCTGACATTCACCTGTTTCTTTCTCTCTTCTCCTTCCATCCAGCACCCCCCTCTCTCTCTTTTTCTCTTTCTTTAAATCTGGATCATCTCTTCCCCTTCCACCTTGCATCTACCCTTTCTCTCTCTCTCTCCCATCCATCCATCCATCCATCCATCCATCCATCCATCCATCCATCCATCCATCATGTCTCTTCTCTTTCCTCTTCCATCCAGCATCTCCCTTCTTCCCCCTTTCCATGTAGCATCGTCCACCTTTGTCTGTTCCCCTCCAGCCAGCATCTCTGTTGTCTTCCTCCTTCCATCCAGCATCTTTCCCTGTCTCTCCACACTTTCCAGCCAGATCTCACACCTTCACCCTTATATCCAGCATCTCCTCCTTTTCTCCCCCCTCTGACTTCCAGCCACCATCTCCCTCCAGACACCCACACCCACGCAGACACCCACGCACTCAGCTCTTCCGCTAAACCCTCCCTCCTGTGGCACCTGCTGCTGCTTCTCAGGACCAACAGCGGTAATAAAAAAAAAACAACAACAACAAAGGTACAGAGCCTCTGCCTCCATGCGCACTGCCACTGGCTGTGCCAGTCCCACCCCTTCCAGAACATAGGTGCATGTTTGCATCTGTTTGATAAAGACAACATGTGCATCTATGTAGCTTTAAAAAAGTAGACCCTCTGAAAACTATCACACAGAGTTATACTTGCTTCAAGGTAGATGCATGTTTTCTGCCAAAGTGTTAATGCATACAAATGCATTTGATAACACATCTACACATTCTGCAGCTCTGCCACACCTTAATCCAACATCTGACTTGGGAACACCTGTGTGTATACCACTTAAAACTACATGCCATTCCCCCACAGCTTGTACATTTTTTAAATCCTTGGACAATTTTATAAGCACCAGTTTCAGTGTATAAGAGGCTGATATAGGCACATAAAATTACCCTTATTATGATTTCCTACTAGCCATGTATATCTCAAGTACGTGTATTTCTTTTTTTGTGTGTGTGTGTATGTGTCCTTCTGATTCTTCTCTTGGGGTTCCGCTAAATTGTAACTGGAGATGGGATCTAGCAATATGAGTATTTATTTGTAATTAATCAGGGTTTTTTTTTCTTTTTGTTTTACATCTCCGTACTTACCCGTCCCAGACATCTTGACCATTCGTGACTGTGGGCATGCACCTTGCCTCCTTTTGGAACCCTAGATCTAGCACTGGGATTCATTTTTGCATAGTGTTGAGGAAGTTGCTGCAGACTGGAAATGTGTAGAAGAGCAGGTCAGCTAGGTTTTTTTTAGGTATCAGTTAAAAGTAGCATTCAAATTTGAAGTGCAAACTAATTTTACTACTCTATTAGCAGTTATATTTTTGGGGTTGCAGCTATGTTGGTGCTGCATTTTCTATTTTGTTTTAGGTTTTACCATAGAATGTCTTAGTTTTTACAGGTACGTTTGTCAATCATTTTTAAAAACTTTTGTGCATACTATAGTTTTTTATTTTTTTAATCATTTTCATTCAGTAAAAGCTTATCCCTTCCAGTTACGGATTTTACTTGCAAAGTAGCTCAAAATAATTTACATTATTTAAAACTCATCTATCTTCAGTCAACATGTTAACTTGGTTCTGAAAGAGCCAAATGCTTTGCATATTTCCAGGAGGAAAATGCATTTCTAAATAAGAGGAGCAGAGCAATTGTGCTCTTTGACTCCTGCTGTGAGATCCAAGTTTAAATTAGTAACAAATTTTAGCCATACATAAGACAGAGTTGAATCTGGTGAATGTTATAGTCAGTACCATTTGCCTTTTAACTCCCATACTTCCCTTCAGATTAAGTTTCTACTTCAAGGCACCAGTGAATTTATAACTTATCCTACATCATTACTTTTTGCATGATGGTAGCTGGTAAATGGGCATTTGTACTGTACCCTTTACCTGGGTGCTTTGCATCTGTTTATATGCAGGTATGAAAAGTGCATGCCCCAAAGAGCTTAGAATGTAAATGAATACCTGAGACAGTCACAGAGACCATTGATGGGAGATACAGATTTAGAACCCTGGTCTCCTGGTTTTCAGTTCATTATTCTGTCCAGTAGGTTGTTGTCCCTTTGTGGCTGTGCTTTGGATTACATTCAAATTGATGTATGTATTGCAATCACTAGATGGAATTATATTTCAGGATCTCCTAGTGCAATTCATTTTGTCTAGAGGATGACCAGTTCAAACATGTCAGGATGATCCCTGATGAACAGTGTTCTAGAGCAGTGGTTTTTAACCATTTTTGATCTACACACCCTTTTAATGGATCACTGAAACATTTGTACCCCCTTCCTAAACTCTGTGTCCCCTAAAGACTACTGACAGCTACATATGGGGCTGTTACCCGCTAACATGTGTCTAAAATTACAGTAGTACACAGTAATACTACCAATAACTACTCTAATAACTGCCTTAAATCTGTCTAGAACGTCACACACACACATTACAAACCTGCCATACCTAAACAGCATTAACTCTCTGGACTTAAACACCAAAGATCCTGTTATACCAGATGCCAGAATACCAATACTCCTGGGAAAACAAGTCAGACTGCTAAAAATCCCTACAGAAAAATAAAGTTTAGTAAAATACCTCTCTTCTGGCTCACTTATAAAGCACAGACAAACTCCTCACCAAATAGGGTCATCAGCAATTTCTGGAACAGGTCGATCCAGTCCTTGTTTTACCCCACGCTAGTTCTGATTTCCCTATTGCATTCCCTAAGAAGTGCAAGACTGCAATTCAGGAATGGATCAGCTTATCCTGAAAAAGGGGAGACAGTTAGCAACCCTATCAGCAAATATAGAAGAAAGCAGGCATTGGGGGTAATTCTGTAGTCTAGGTGCTAACATTTACCTGCAGTTACACGTAAATGTTTAAAACATTGTATACTGTCATGGCCATGGCTGTGCATCAGGCCCCAACTTATCTTCTGCTCCCGGGGATCAGGTCCTGCGGGATTTGCTGGGTCTTCAATGATCTGTGCTGAAGAACTGCCCTTAAAGGGGCAGTAGCGGCTGGTCCTGGGATGCCAGGGAATTCTCTACTTGTAGTCTGGGGGTATTTAGGGGAGGTCTTTGATCCTCTCCAGTGCTTTGGCTACAGTTCTCCTGGGGTTGTCCTGACCTGCTCCAAGTTCCAGCCTTGTTGCTGCCTATTCAGTCCTGTACCTGTGACTAGTTCTTGTCTGTTCCAGTTCTATACTTGCTCCAGAGTTCCAGCCTTGTTCCTGTCTGTTCCAGTCCTGTACCTGCTTTGAATTTCCAGCCTGCCCTGGATCCTTATCTGATCCAAGTTACCCCCAGCCTTTGGGCTTCTGAAGCTTTCTAGCTTTGCCTTCGGCGGCCAGACCTAAAGGGCTCTTTTCAGAGCTGTTCCCAAGTCCTGCCCTTGTCAGGCCTGCCCCGAGGGCTCTTTTCAGAGCCGCTCCCTAACCCAGCTTTTGCCGGAGCATGACTCACCTGCTGCCAGCCGGGGTCTGCCTGACCTTCGGGTTGAGTGGGCAGCATCAGTGCGACAGTGGTCCAAGAGCTCACTACCCTAAAGCATGACACATATGTATGCACATATATGAGTGCATGGTAGGTATGCACCTATGCACTATTCTGTAACTATGTACTTTTATATCTCTAACATAGTTTGCAAGTGGGTGTGTACATGGGCAGAGTTTGAGTAGAGTGTATACCTAAGCACATAACCTATAGAATACTATAAGTTATGAGCATATCTGATGAAACCAGGTGTACATATTTACAGCAGTTCTATGATTGATGTAAGTACTCATTCTTAAGTGAATATTTATTTCTAATCTATTTATACAATTTTTATACCATCTTATTGATCTACATCATTCAACATGATTCACAGTTTATAAAAACAGTTTCAGATTGAAAAGTAAGAGACGGTTAATTAGTTGGATTTAGCAAAGTTGCAGTTTAGATTGTCTTAACTCACTGTTCTACCATCAAATTGGAACAGTGTCATAACCCAAAAGGCAACTTATTCCAATATTTAGCCACAGTTGGTCCAAATGCCTTTAATCTCCAGGTCACTTTTCTAAAAACCTCACGATCAGAAAGTACCAGCAAATTTCCTTGTACCGACCTCAAAGGTCTTTTTGAACAGTAGAACTGTAAGTTCAACAAATAACAAATTCAGATCATGTAGAATCTTGAAAATCAAAAAGATCAGTTTAAAAACTCCCCTCTCTTTAATTGGCAGCCAGTGTAACTGATGTAGGAAAGGCTCAGCACTCTCATATCTCTTACTTCCCAGAAAGTTGCTGCATTCTGAATCTGCAATTTCTTACAGAATTTGGCTTTTAAACCTACATCTTAAGACATTGAAATAATCAGTACCTGTAATGAAATTGTAAGGTCAAGGTGGTAAATAAATAAATAAATAAATAAATAAATAAAATTAAATAACTTTTTAAAAGGGAATGAGTAACTGTCACCATTCGTTCTCATAGAGGTTTCAGTTGGCTAATCAACTTCAAGTTAAGAATACCATCATAGTCACTTTTGCTATCTGTTCTCTACCTATTTCACACAATATACCGTATTTTTCGGACTATAAGACGCACCGGACCATAAGACGCACCTAGGTTTTAGAGGAGGGAAATAGGAAAAAAAAAATTTCCTTTTTCCCTCCTCTAAAACCTAGGTGCTCCGATGCGTCTTGTCCGAGTTCGGGATCGCCCTCCCCCTGGCCGTGTCACCACTTCTCCCTACTCACGTCACGCGATCTTCCCTGGTGGTCTAGTGATGTCGGGGCAGGAAAGAGCCCCCTCTTTCCTGCCCAGTGCGCTGCTCTCCATCCTCCTGTATGCAGCCTGACGGTCTCAGCGAGATTCAAAATGGCCGCCGAGAATTGAAGTCTCGGCGGCCATTTTGAATCTCGCCGAGACCGTCAGGCTGCATACAGGAGGATGGAGAGCAGCGCACTGGGCAGGAAAGAGGGGGCTCTTTCCTGCCCCGATGTCACTAGACCACCAGGGAAGATCGCGTGACGTGAGTAGGGAGAAGTGGTGACATGGCCGGGGGGAGGGCGATCCCGAACTTGGAGGGCGGGCGGCCAGCCAGCCAGCCAGCCAAATCTACCTTCGGACTATAAGACGCACCCCCCATTTTCCTCCCAAATTTTGGGGGAAAAAAGTGCGTCTTATAGTCCAAAAAATACGGTACCTAAATATCTCAATGAGTAAACCCAAGAAATTAACAACTAAGAAGGTGGTTTTATACAAGTTAACTACCAGTCCACAAGAATTTAACCATCTTTTAATGTCTTTCAGACAGGTATTCAGTTCATTGATTGGCTCAGATTTGACCCCTTTATAAAGGTAGTATAAGCTGAATGTCATCACCATATACAAATACATTTAAAACAAATTTCCTAAGACACCTAAAGGTTGAAGTAATGGTGAATCTAGAGGGTACCCTCCCCCAATTCCAAAAATAATGTTTCAACCCAAATTCCTTCAGTCTCTCACATCTAACACTCCTAAAGCTCTGTATCAATCAGGATCTGGTCTTCTAAGAAACAACCTAATTGAAACTCTACTTTTTTCAGTTATATTAGAAAGCAGTAGAAGCTTGGATTCTGTTACATCCCCTCTTGTCTTCTTTAATATGGGGGAAACCACTGTGTCTTTTAAACCAGGAGACATAATTCCTTGTTACAAATCTACCACCCGATTAAAAAAAAAATCATCAGAACAAACTTTAAATGATTTAGCACACATGGCATCCAAGCGACAATGAGAAAAATTCAACAATTTTATTTTATCCAATATAAACCTATTCAATTGCTTGAATTCCCAGTTTTCCGTCTGAGTCAGTTATTCCCCCAACTCCTCTTCAGAAACATTACAAAAACTTGAGCCACAGTGTCTGGATCTCTATTATACACTTATCTGCCAAACATTCTTCCCCTAGAAGTCCTTGCACCATTTTTTAAACATCCCCTTAGGTTTATTACTTGTCTTCATAGTTACATCTGAAAAACTGTTTTTCTTCTCCTTATAAATAATCTCTCTATAAACATTGGCAGCTGTTCTTCATATCTTTCTATCATTTGAACATCTCAGTTTCCTTTCTAGTCACTGTGGAAACTTTTTTTTTGTAGATCTTTAGAAAACCATATTCTCTGGCCATAAGAGCTCACAACCCTTATCTGTAAAGACACCAGTTCCTCATAAGTGTTCTTTGAAATATAAAGCCACTTTTTCACGTGTACAGTACCACTTCACTGCCTAATTTTGTTTATGCTTATTAATTATTTCATTTTCTTTAAAACTGACGTCTTTCTGTCAGTAATCTCACATTTCTTTTTTTACCATTCTGATCTGAGGTTATTGAGATTTAATACCACAACCAGCACAAGAAAATAATAAAACAAAATGATCCGACCTTCGGACTGGAATACTGTGCAGAACCTCTATATGCTTTGCTTGATACATATTCTCTGTAATTAAAATTGAATCTAAAAGATGTCCTGATTCATGTGTTCCATTCTAAACTAGCTATTTCATTCCTCCAGAGGCAAATAAAGAAAGCACTGAGTTAGCCCATAAATCCAAGAACTCATCTGCATGGGTATTAAAATCACTTAAAATTAACAACTCCTACTTATAATCTCAACCCAAACAAGAATTTCATTAACTTGTCCCACCCCTCTGGGGGCAGTTTAGGAGGACAATAAAACAGAAGTTCCTCTTCAATATCATTCCCTCCCTGCAGAAGCAATCCTTCTATGCCTGTGGCATTCCTAAGCTCTTCTTTATCCATCCAGATCATTCTTTAAAAAGACAGGCAACCCCACTGCTCCTACAGCCTATTCTAAGACATATTAAACTCACACCTGGGTCACCCTCGCTTTTCAACCAAATTTCAGTCACAAAAATGCAGTCAAGATTTTTTCCTTTGCTAAGATCATGTATTAAATGCCACTTATGTCTGACTGAGTGCACATTCAGCCAAGCCCAAGTACTTTTCACTTCCATATCTAATTCTTCCTTCTTTTTTCCCCCCTCTTACTTCTGGAGTTAGGTAGGAGAACTGATATCAAATGCTTAGCACATTTATCCACAATGCTCAATCCTGTCCTCATATTACCATATTAGAGCAGCAGGCTGGGAGGTTCAAATTTCACAGTTGCTCCTTGTGGCCTTCAGCAAGCGGTTAGAACCCTCCATTTCCTTCGGGTGGCCAAAGATGGCACTGTCAACTTCACCCCATTTAAGGCCTGTCATTGAAACCATCACATTTGTGGCAGCCCCACTGCTCACTACTTGTGTGGACAGCAGAGACAGAAGAGAGATAGAGAAGAGAGTTTGAAGATGATTACTACAGATCAAACAGTGCAGAAAATTGAGCAAGGAGAATAGATGACTGTTCTAAATGATACCACATGTTTAAAAATTGAAATAACCTGATTTCCCCTGTAAAAAGAAGCTGTGAATGACACCACAATCATTACTTTTTTCATGTTAATGTGAAATCCTCCTACAACTGATTCTCCTCTTTAACTTAGTGGCATAAGCCAGGGTTTTATTGAAATTCCTTCTGAAGTGCACTAGGCATGATCAGTTCAAAAGGAACCTAGGTTCAGCTGACTGCATTGGAGTTCATGCCCCATACCTCCCTTCTTTGTTTCAGCACCTGTTATCCCTATCTCTGCACCACTGTCAGCAAAACTAAGGAATTAGATTCTAATCCAGCAGGACATTTCATGACTGTAGGCCTTGTTGGATGAACTGTTTCCAGGTGGTAATTTTATACAATATGTTCTGTGTGAAGAGCATGTCCTACATGCAAAATTGGCAAATACAAAATTGCATAAAGGAATACATGCTCACAAGAGCACATGTGCCTGTATGTAGACTGTGCTTTAAGATGTTCTAGAAAGTCTATTTTGGATGGAGCTGCAGCAGAGATGCAAGGTACACCCATACTCACATGGGAGATAATTTATAACAGATTGCTTATGTGCAAAGACCATGTTGGAGCCTATTTCTAGCCTATATCCTATATAATAAAACTCACCCTCAACGTTCTGAAGACACTGACGTCAGTGAAGCCAAGCCACTGACGTCACTTCCTTCAAGACGGGTTCGCAGGGTTCGTGGTGGTGAAGCCACCAAAATCACCAAGTCTCGGGGCCCCGCCCTCGCGTCAAATGTGATGACGTCAAGGGCAGGGCAATGGCGTCACACACCGAGGGCGGAGCAATGGCGTACGGTGCATTCAGGAGGTGCGGAGCAATGGCGTCAGAACGACGAAGGGGTCGGCAGGTAGGTAGGGAGGGAGGGAGAAGGGGGGTGTTGGGGAGGAAAACCTTGCTAGCGCCCGTTTCATTTGCTCCAGAAACGGGCCTCTTTTACTAGTGTCTTTATAAAATTCTAGGAATAAACCAGCAGATATTGTGGCTAGATTGACGGTGACATCTAATGGCTAGATATATTATCACACCTGGTTTCACTTTATTGTTCTTTCCAAAAGAGAATGCTTGGCAACCACTCCATTTATACCACCCCTCCCTCCAGATGCGATCGACACATAGAGACAACTTGGATACATACAGATGACACGTGGGTTACAAATTATTCCACAAGATGCGCTCTGTATACCTTTCCCACCTTGCACACTCACTCCCCATATTATGACACACCTATTGCAATTGGGCTGGTGTTAGTGATTCAGATGTGTATTTCTCTTTTTTGTTGTAAATTCCACTGTGAAGTCTAGGAACTGAACAGTATAGCCATTTTATGGTTGCTTTGTATGATAATGACTGAACCATGTAGTTTACTACTGGTACTGTGAGGGTAATATATATATATATATATATATATATATATATATATATATATATATATATATATAACTGAACGCCTCTGAAGCTGTGTGGTATACACCTAGGTTCCATTATAGAATATTAATATAACCTGGTGTTGACTCATTTAACATTTACACACCTGCACTTACTTGAGTCATAGAGAAATATTCTATAAGTTTAAGTTTCATATGCAAAGGGAAGGTCCTCTACTGTTCCCCCCATGTGTACACTCCCTTGCAATTATGCACTTTGCAAGTAAGGCATGTTATGAAATAGTGCTTAGGCAGAATATTGCATATATATACACGCATGTATGCACATATTTATTTATTTTAAAAAACTTATATACGTAATTGACTAAGTGGTTTACTAAAGAACAATATTATATAGAACCTAATGTACAAAGAAACACATGTTTTATACAAAATCACAGTTCAATTCATGTTGTCTCAAAGGGCATAACATTCCAGAAACTCAATAAAATGCAGCCACAAACAACTGTGTTTTGAGAATTTTATTAAATTTCATCACATTACTGCAAAGCCACAAATGTCCTGTAAGAGTGTTCCACAGTTGCATACCGGCAAAGGAAGAAGTTCTAGTTGCAACATAGCGTGTCTGCATCACTGGATCTAAGGACAGCCGCATCCCATTTTCTGATCTTAAATGCCTTTTTGGATTGTACACTTTGCGGACATGTTTAAAATACAAAGGATAACAGTATTAACATCAGCATTCTCACTATGCCGTGCTCCCAATACATACACACAATAAACTAAACCACATAGAATGTGTGGCACAATATGGGGCTGCAGCTTTATTAACAAATACTGATTAACAATAACAGTGATATTGTTCAGTCAATAACACATAATTACAATACCCAACGCCAAATAGAGATGCCTTTTCCCCTAAACCTGAAGCCAGTCAGTGCTGAACTAGCTTCATCAATCACTTTACAGTACACATATCTCCACCTGCCACAAGTCTGCGGTGACGCAGGACCAGCAAATACTCATGGCGATGCCGCACATGATGAAGCATATTCATTCTTAAGCCAATTTCCACTTTCCAAAGGCCTCCTCAACAGTATTACAATCACCACAATTCCGCCACCCACCAGCTGCGACCAAACCACCCAACCCCCTACCCAACTACACCACACAAACCCCTGACATACCCAACAGGGAGGGCAGGGCGGGTAACCACCTCAACTCTCAACCTGATTTTGCCCACCAAAAGCTCCTCTAAAACCCCCACACCACTTTCCAGAAACTGCTAACCCACCAATCCCATCCTGCCTCCTGACCTCCCTGACAATCCATTCCTCCTCACCATAATCCCCCTGCTTCGCACCCCCCCTTCCACCTTCACTAAAACAGCACACTATGCTCAGCTGCTGTTATCAGCTCACAAACCTAGGCTGTGAGCTCCCAAATGGTTTGATGAACCAAGACCAACACTTTATATTGAATACGCTGAATAATTGGTAGCCAATGCAAATTCATAAGAACCTGAAATATATGTGAAAATTTTGATACACCAACAATAAGTTGTACTGTGACATTCTGTACCATTTGCAATGCCCTAAGCCATGGACATGATAAACCAAGTTACAGGGCATTGCAATAATCCAACTAAGACAATATCAAACTGAAGTCATATGCTGATAACATAGGTGTTAATCTGTGCAAGAGGTGTATCTGAAAAAACCCCTGTTTATACTACCTTAGTGCACTCAATATGAGTGTGCAAGTCTCTATCTAAATAAACTCCTAATAAGTAATAACCTTATCTCTTTTTGCACATCAATATATCTTATCTCCTAAATTCACACAATCAGACCACATATCTTGATCACTTCTTCACACAATCATTACTTTGGTTTTAGCAATATTCAAAACCAAACCATTCATCATCACCCAGTTCCTCACTTGTTCCACTGTCCTCTTTCTTATACAATTTAGCTTTAGAACCCCTATTGATTACCATTAGAAATAACATCAATATATCTGGTGTGGTTATTGATGGGCATGAATTCAAATTGTTCGCATATGCAGATGACCTCATGATCTTTTTGACAGATCCAAACTAATCATTTTTCTTCATTTCCTGGATATTGAATCAACTGGGACAAATCTGAGGCCATGTCCATGAATGACCACAAAACGCAGACAGATTTAGGATTTGCTAACTTTCACTGGTCTCCTTTATATATTAAATATATGGGCATCCTTTTCCATAGAGACAGAGAACAGATGATGGAGTTAAATGTGGATAACATCTTAAGGAAAGGTGGATCCCGTTAACTCTGGCTTGGGGGGGGGGGGGTAGGTTCAAAACTATAAAAATGATACTTATGCCTACTGTTAGTTACTATATTACTATGAAGGGCATAATCGAATGGCGCCAGCCAAATAGCTGGCCGGCCATCTTCAGGGCCGGCTCCGCTAGGGGGTGGAGCCAACCGTATTTTCAAAATACGGTTGCGGCCGGCTAAATCGATCGCCGGGTGTAGAGGAGATGGCCGGCTTCGTTTTTCAGCCATAATGGAAACCGGGCCCGGCCATCTCAAACCCGGTGAAATGCAAGGCATTTGGTCGTGGGAGGAGCCAGCATTTGTAGTTCACTGGCCCCCCTCACATGCCAGGACACCAACCGGGCACCCTAGGGGGCACTTCTAAAAATTAAAAAAAAAATTTTAAATAGCTCCCAGGTGCATAGCTCCCTTACCTTGGGTGCTGAGCCCCCCAAATCCCCCCCAAACCCACTCCCCACAACTCTACACCAACTCTATACCATAGCCTTAAGGGGTGAAGGCACCTACATGTGGGTACAGTGGGTTTTGGGGTTTTTTGGAGGGCTCAACATTAACCACCACAAGTGGAACAGGTAGGGGGGGATGGGCCTGGGTCCACCTGCCTGAAGTGCACTGCACCCACTAAATACTGCTCCAGGGACCTGCGTACTGCTGTCAGGGAGCTGGGTATGACATTTCAGGCTGGCATACAGGCTGGCAAAAAACCTTTAAAAAATTTTTTTTGGGTGGGAGGGGGTTGGTGACCACTGGGGGAGTAGGGGGAGGTCATCCCCGTTTCCCTCCGGTGGTCATCTGGTCAATTGGGGCACTTTTTTGTGACTTGGATCTAAAAAGAAATGGACCAAGTGCAGCCAGCAAAATGCTCATCTGAGCCGACCATCTTTTTTCCATTATGGGGTGAAGCCGGCTATCTCGTAACCATGCCCCCGTCCCGCCCCCACCCCGCCCCCCGTCCTGCCTTCTGTACCGTCCCTTGAAGGTTGGCCGGCTCCGCGACAAAAAGCAGTTGGAGCCGGCTAAAATCGGCTTTCGATTATACCGATTTGGCCGGGATCAGGAGATCGCCGGCCATCTCCCGATTTGTGTCAGAAGATGTCCGTTGATCTCTTTTGAAAATAAGCTGGTATGTTACCAATGCTGGCTCCATACTTTTTTTTATAAGAATATAGATTTAAAAAATACATACTAAATATTTGTGGAAAGGTAAACAACCTAGAATAGCAAGACTCTCAGAGCTTCTAAAGAAGATGGAGCTATTGGATTCCCTGATTTTTATACTTACCACTTTGCTAATCTTTTACCACCTTGCTTATGTCCATTATGGAGCCTAATGGATATCTAATCAAACTGACCAATCTTACAGTCCTGATTCGATCCTGATAGAAAAGACACTTCTTTATAATATACCTCTCAAATGTCTGCCTTACACTAAAATCTTGACCATTATGTAATCAGTTATAAAATTATTTCCCCCCTCCGTCCTGAAAACAAATATTTTAAAATTGTTTATTGTTATCCATCTTCATTTATTTTTTTTTTAATTTTTGTTACATTTGTACCCCGCGCTTTCCCACTCATGGCAGGCTCATCTTCATTTAGCTCATCTTCATGGTTATCCATCTTCATTTAGCAGTTTGAGGAGGTCTTTTACAAAGGCGCAGTAGCGTTTTTAGTATGCGCTAATGATTAGCGCGCACTAAACACTAGAGACACCCATAGGGATATATGGGCATCTCTAGCGCACACTTAATTTTAGCATGTGCTAAAAAGTAGCACGCGCTGTGTAGAAGTCCATAATATTCCTATGGATGTCTACACAGTTAGCGCACGCTAAGTTTTAATGTGTCTTTGTAAACAGGGCCCAGAGTTTGTTACAACAACAACCGAAGCCCAAAACTTGCTTTACAATGTCTTTCGCAACTCACACAAAAGTTTTGCATAGTCCACACTGCTTTTCTCTCACCCACTTTATTTTTAGAAACATTCAGGGGTCCTTTTACAAAGGTGCGCTAGCATTTTTAGCACATTCTAAAACGCGTCTTTGTAAACAGGGTCCTCTGTGTCACAGGAATTGATGTTGGTGAAGTTGACTTTGCTGTTTTTCATTAAGAATAAATAAATAAAGAGACCCTAGATTTTGTGAAATATTTTTTTAATTGATTAACAGTCTCAAGATTTGTGGAGTTTAACATCGCAGTGATCCCTATAGTAATTTGACTGAATAGATTTTTCAGTTGGCTATACAGTGTTAAAACTGCTGTTAATCACCTACCTTAATAAGATTTTCTGTCACAGTAAAGTTTGTTGGAAACAATGTACAAAAGCAGGTGCTATACTGGTGGTCAGGGGGCTATATCCCTTTAACCCCATCTCTCTATGATGTAAACATATTAAAGCGAAAGTACATTTTATACTGGAATATAAACCTATCCTAATATAGAATGAGAGCAGTTCCCCCCCCCCCCCCCCAAAAAGGAGAAAAACTGTTAACTTGAGTATAAACTAGGGAGTTTATGTTTGTGTTTCTCTCCTCCTGTGTGGTGTCCTGAAGTTCTCCCTTTCTCCCCTCAAGGTGTACAACATTTTTCTCCTTACCTTCCTCCTGTGATTGACGCTGTGGGAAGAAGGAGCAGAGTCCTTCATTCAGCAGTGTCCTTGGATCACCAGTCTGGGGTGATACAGTGTCTGTCCCAGCTGATGCTGAGTTCAACATGGTTGGCCAGGGTGGAGGTCTTGAGCATCTGTGCATGCTCAAAGTCTACTGGCTCCAACCCCTTAACTTCCCGTTGAAGAGGGGCTGAGATATCTCTTATGCATTGTGGGTATCCTGAAAATCCGACTGTCCAGGTGGTCCTAAGGAATGAAAGCCACTGCTTTAGAAGCAGCTGTAAATGTGTGCATATACATTCATATTTTATATTTTAAATAATTTTATTACATTTTCTAAGGAAGTCAGTACAGAACAGTGTAGTAGGTTTCACTCCCATTGGAAAATGACATAGTATAAAGTGCGAAGCCTCTGAAACACTATAACATATCACAACTTCACAACAAAATCTTCATGGTTTTCCCTTATGCATATTTTAGAAATTACATACATGCATTGCAACTCTGCCTCTGCTTTGCCCAAGAAATTTCCCCAGAAACATCCACATATTCTGTGTACATGCTTTAATGCTCATATGTGGTCATGCAATTCTGTGAAAGCCCTTTTCTGCATGTAAAAGCTTTTGAAAGTATCCCTGTCCATGTACTCATCTGTTTTATAAAATATGCCTACACATCCGTCTGTATGCCACTCGGACTGTGCCGCTGAGAGCACATACGCAATGTACAGCCATGCAGTTTTACAAGCACTTAGCTCCTAAGTAGGTATTAACACAATTAAATGCTCACTGATTTGATTAGAAACAGTATTATTATTTGTTTATGTTTTGTACATATTTTTTAATGTGTCCTTTCTAATGCTTATCGGGGGGAATGAAAAATTGGTGCCAAAAACCCACGCGGTTAGTGTGATTCTGTAAACTACGACTAAAATTTAGTCACACCCATTTAGGCCACCTAAAACCAGGCCTAAATACCTGCATCGAAGTTAGGCACAGATCGGGTATATTCTAAAATAATGCACATAGTTTTTTGAAATGCCCATTACCCACCCATTCTACGCCCATGGCCACACCCCCTTTTCAGCTGTGCGCATTAGAATTTACGTACACCACATTATGGAATACGCCAAAAAAGTTGTGTGTGTTAAATCTAATTAAATACAATTAGTACCGCTGATTGGTTCTTAAGTACCAATTATCAGTGCTGATTGGCTTGGTAATGAATTAAGTTGTGTGCACAATTTGGCTATGTAGCCCAATTAATGCATACAAGTTAGGGCACCATATATAGAATTTGGAGGATTGTACTTTGCTGTTAGATCACCAAAAAAGTGTGCTAGTTATCATAAACTGAGTGCACTAAACTTTAACACACTTGTGTTGTTGAGAATGCAGTAAGTATTACAGTTTTACTTGCTGTGCATTTGTCCAGTGCTCAAACGTGAACGGCTTAGGACCATTTTTTTTTAATTCATCAATTTTACTTTCAGCTTTAGAGGCGAAGTAAAGTTCAGAGCAAATAAAATAATGGAACACTGTCTTTGAAAATACGAATGATCTTTATTGACCAGAAATAAGCTACACACAGTGTAAGTTTGCACAAAATAATTGCAAGCTTCTGAACAGCAAAGGAGAAACCTAGGCATCAGTCTTTCAGTGGTGAAGTGCTCTTAAATCATACTGAGGAAATGCTACATAAGCAGATAAATTACAGACCTGGGAATGCCATAGACTAGCGAAGGCAGTCCAAGAAAAATTTGTAAGCTTAATGGCTGACAGTCATTTGACTTTTGCTGCTGTTTTAGGAGCAGCAGAGAAAGTCAATTGATTGCAATCCAGTAATGGGAGCATACAAAGTATTTGGAACTGCAGGAGGACCTGGTGAAGTTGCTGTATCAACTGCCTACGCACCAGTAGCATAACTTCAGTCCCTAGTACTGGGTGGGGGAGTCATGTTTATATTTGTGTACACCCCCTCCCCCCCATCAACACACATCAGTAGGCTACTCTCCTGTGATTCATAAGAGAAGAATTAGTCTGTCTCTGCATCTGGAACCTGCAGGGATGGCAAAATAGAAAATTAGTTCACATGTGGATCCATGCCCAAATTTGCACACCCAACTTTTGGCAACCTGTACAGAATCCAGCGATTAATGTTTAAGGAGCTGTCTAGATTTAAATGGCAAATATGTACACAAGTGCCAGTATTCTAGCAATTTGCATATGTGAACACATAGGGGGGCGTAGATGAGAAATTTCTGGCTACCTACTGTTCTGTAAGAACGTTCCAGTATTCAGTGATGCATACTTTGCAGGATGATATTCACCTGAGTAAAGTTTCGGTAGAGTGAAGAGCTCACACCTAAAATACAGGTGCATTTTTGAGCAGTTGTGCTGGTAATCTATAAAGAAAAGTAGGTGCATACTTTTCTTTATAGAACAGGCTCAAAATAAGTGCATTCTTGCCGCCCAAAAATAAGGAGTAACCCTCTGTGTCACCATTGAGCAATAGATTCTCTTCCTCACCTTTGTAGACTATGAACACTGTCTTTACAGTATTCTTTCTCAGCCCTGGTGGACTCCCATCCTCTAATTCTTTAATCCCCCTGTTTACTAAGCCGTCATTCAAAGTGAATGGGCTGTGTCGGCATTAGCACATCGCAGTCACTAGCTTGGCTCAGTAAACAGGGGGGTAAAGTTGGGCACCGAACTGTACTCTTAGGACTATATATGGTGCCAAAAAAAATCAGCACTGAAAAAGCGCTATTCTATAAACCATGCTTAAAATTAGGTGCGGTTTATAGAATAGTGTTTACACCCAGGAATTGCGCCTAAGTTTAGGTTCGGCTATTTGCACCAACTAAAATGTGCTGCGAATGCATGTGTGTAAATTTTGGCATGGATGCCCTTATTCTATAACTATGCGAAAAGCAAAGTAACGCCCCGATCTGCCCATGACCCTTCCATTTCCATGCCCCCTTTTTTGACTTGTGCGTAAAATTAGGTGCTGATTCTGCATCTCAATTTAGGCACATACATTGTAATTCATTCTAAGTAGCTCATTGTTCAGTTAAATTGCATGCACAAATTGGGCATGCACCCAAATTTGTGCACAGTTTTTTTTTATAGAATTTGGGGGTTAGTGTGCAAGGTTTCATGCCCAAGTTATAGAATAAGTTCAGTCATGTGCATAATTTACTATAATAGTGAACTGATAATTGATGTTAACTAGCAATAATTGGCTCTAAGTATCGTTAATTGGCACCAATTAGGAGTTACGCCTGCAGCTGGCCTTATTTGGTATTCTATAATTTGTGAGCGCAAAACCCATAATGCGCAACTGCAAAGGAGGTGGACTGGGGAGGGGCATGGAGGCCCCAGACTTGCTGCACATATTATAGAATGCATACATTTACATACCTAACTAACTACCCATAGTTGGGTGCGAGCACTTGCAGCAGCAGGGCCAGCATTAGGAGGTGGGGTGGTGCAAATAGGGCAGCTGCCCTGAGCCCTATAGCTTCAGGGGGACCCGCAGTCCAGGCATCTCTTCCCCTTCTCCCCACCATAGTCCGTCCCCTCCTCCCTTCCCGATATTCTTTAAAAACTTATTTCCCTTCTCAGGGGCCCCGGCACAGCAGCCATTCTCATAAGCTGCCTGCGGCTGCCCTGACACTTTTACTCACTGCCGCAATCCACCCCCTTCTGATTCAATTTCCTGTTTCCACCTGGGTGGATCACAGCAGAGAGGGAAAAGTTTGGGATAGCTGGAGACAGCTTGTGAGGATGGCTGCCACACCGGGGCCCCTCTAAGAAAGGAAATAAAGATTTTACGGAAGACTGCAAGGTAAGGAGAAGGGAGGGAGATGGACAGTGGTGGGGAGAAGGGAAAGAGATACTCAGACCAAGTAGTAGCAATGCAGGTGGGGGGGATCAGGGGTCCCCTCCTTAATTTGTGCCCTGGGCCCCACCATGTCTAAAAACGGCCTTGTACAGCAGCCTTTCAGTCGCCGTTACAGAACTGATGCACCTAACTTTAGGTGACCTTTCTGGAATTTATCCTCTATTGTATATGAACCCAGATCTTCCACATAGCAGCACATAGCACTGCCATTTGGCCGCGGTCTTTTAATTTTTTTTTTTTTTTTAATAGCATGCATGCTGTAAATTAATTAAGGTACATCTGTATGACATTTTTCTCTGGAAATATTCCTTGATGGTTTTTTCTTGGTGTATTTAAAAAGTCTAATGGACCAGATACCATAGGCATTTGTACCTCATGCATAAAATGTGAATATTAATCTGTGCACAATTAGAACAACTTGGAACCTTTCTATAACCGCAAAAATTAGTGAAGTGTTTATTTTGCTCTTGTGCTGTGCAAAAGTATCTGATAAAGTGTCTCCAGAAGAGAGAACTAGCATTTTGTGCATGGCTTTACCTATTCAGCTAAGATTAAATTACTCTCAGCTTATGAACACTTGCCAGCCTCCTACATGTGGTTGGTACAGTAGTGAGGGACAAGTTGTATTGCTTATAAAAGCTTGCGATTGACTGTAATTAATGGGTAACTGATGGCAGCAATTACAGCGGAGGCACAAGATGTAGACTGGTGCAGGTTGTTGCCTATGTGAACTGCATTATAAATTTGAGTAATACGTTTTCCTCATCTTGGAAATCCCTATGCAACAGCTGAAGACTAGATAATGTGTTGGTTGTGCCCAGCTAATAAATTACTCTCAGTAAAGCTTGTGGTATTTAATCTGTGTGCCCCTGAGAAGTTACGTGTAGCTGTGCTGTCATTTGCAGTGTGTGTTTTTTTCAACTTGGACACTTCTGTTCCGGAGATGGAGGTGGAAGCTGATGAATAGAGGGTTGATTGCTGCTAGTGTCCGGGAAAGGTTTGTTCTTCTGGCTCAATTTAATAATTGCAATAATTTTCAAAATGGGTTATGACATTACCATCATCCTCCGTTTGGAAATGTAATTTGATTAGACATTTATAAACTGAATTAGGTGACTTGAACATGGGCTTAAATATCTTATGTTGTGTAGGCATATTAGAGCACTGTGCATCCTGTGTTTCAGGTCATATGGGTTGTTGAGTAGAGCTGTCTGCGAGGGATAGTTTGAAGCTGGTAGAACTTTGAGAGAGGAATGTTTCCCAACTGGTTGAACTAACCATTGGCATCTGCTTTTATATACCATCAAGAATCTCTATATCAACTCCTGTTTTCAAACAACTGAGTGGTTCATCACAATCATAGCATCCCTTGGTGAGGGTATTTTCTGGATTCACTCAAACATGAAATTGCTGTTCTGTTGTTAGTGACCCCCACGTTAAAATAATCTGTAGTACCTGAAGATTGGAGGGTGGCCAGCATAATTCAGATTTTTAAAAAGGGTTCCGGGGGTGATCCGGGAAATTACAGACCAGTAAGCCTGATTTCAGTGCCAGGGAAAATAGTGGAAACTATTATAAAGAATAAAATTACGGAACACATAGACAAACATGGTTTAATGAGACAGAGTCAGCATGGGTTCAGCCAAGGGAAGTCTTGCCTCACCAATTTGCTTCATTTCTTTGAAGGCGTAAATAAACACATAGATAAAGGTGAGCTGGTTGATGTAGTATATCTGGATTTCAGAAAGCTTTTGACAAAATTCCTCATGAGAGACTCCTGAGAAAATAAAAAGTCATGGGATAGGAGGCAATATCCTTCTGTGGATTAGGATTTGGTTATTGGACAGAAAACAGAGGGTATGGTTAAATGGCTATTTTTCTCAATGGACGAGGGTGAATAGTGCAGTGCCGCCAGGATCTGTACTGGGACCGGTTCTATTTTTATTTATAAATGATCTGGAAAACAGAATGATGAGTGAGGTGATTAAATTTGCAGATGACATTGAACATATGGCGGATTGTGAAAAATTGAAGGAAGACCTTAGGAAACTGGAAGACTGGGCATCCAAATGGCAGATGAAATTTAATGTGGATAAATGCAAAGTGATGCAGATTGGGAAGAAATCCAAATCACTGTTACCTGATGCTATGTTCCACCATAGGAGTCAGCACTCAAGAAAAAGATCTAGATGTCATTGTAGACACTGCACTGAAATCTTCTTCCCAGTGTGTGGCAGCGGCCAAAAATGCAAACAGGAAGCTAGGAATTATGAGGAAAGGGATGCAAAATAAGAACAAGAATATTATAATGCCTCTCATATGAGGAAAGGCTAAAAAGGGCTCTTCAGCTTGGAAAAGAGGTGACTGAGAGGGGATATGATTGAGGACTATAAAATCCTGAGTGGTGTAGAACGGGTAGAAGTGAATCAATGTATCACTCTTTCAAAAAGTACAAAGACCAGGGGACACTTAGTGAAATTACATTAAAATAACTTTAAAACAAATAGGAGGTGTGAAGAAACAGTATGTTTTAAGCCTGTAAAATGTATATTTTCCTGTCTTAAATATGGCTAAAGTGTATTTCTCCTGTTTGGTCAGCAGATGGTGTGTGTTTATGCTTAAGGCTGTTACAGAGGACTGGGTTCTCTTTCTCTTATTTGGCACACAGATAATAGGAAGTGTCTGTAGTGATGTAACCATTTAACAGTCGTTAGAAGATAACATTGATTCAATTACATTTACAAGGTTGTATGATGCTGTGTTTTCCAGTGGTTGGCAAGATAACTATTAGTGCATATGGAATAGTCAGTGGGTTTCTTGAGAAGATATGTCTTAGTTCATTTCTTAAATGAAAAGATGTGTTACAGTTAGAGGTTGTGTTGTGTATTGTTGTTCTAAAATTATTAGTGTATATTTTACTCATAGAATTTCCTGAGGAGGTAGGTTTTTAGGTATTTTCTGAATTGGAGGTAGTTCGTGATGCTTCTTATGACTATGGAAATTTAGTATTTTGAGCCCAGGAATCTAAATCCCACCGTGTAGTTGGACTTGTATAGTACGCTTTTGCAGTTGGGCGGGTGAAGTAGTAGGTAACCTCTGGTTCCTGGGTTTGCATTTCTTGGTGATAGTTTGATCATGTCTAGCACGTAGTCCAGTGACATGCCAAACAGTATTTTGAAGATAGTTGTGCTGGTTTTGAAAAACAGTCTGGCCTTGATCGGGAGCCAGTATAGCATTATGAGTAGTGGGGTTGCTCTATCATATTTCGATTTGGAATCAGCATAGATTCTTATACATATTTTACAAAAATGTTTTGCATTTGGCAGAGCTTTTTTATGAAATACTGTTAGAACTGAGAATGCCCTTGCTTGGAAGTCTGAATTTCACTCTGTGTCCTATCTAAAATGGGCCTTGATATGTCTTTATAAATTACTAGGGACAAAATGTCAGAGACTGCAGCTAGATTGAAGTTGTACTGCAGATATTTATGCCTGCTTGGGAGTAGAAGTAAATAATCACACCTATTTGTTTTTTTAATAATAAACAACATGCATATTTTAGGACTCCAGTTGTGCTTCCCTGAGACTCTACTCTTGAACACATCTACATGCGGTTTGCATGCAAGTGTAGACCTTCTTGGCACCCCATGTACATTTAAGCATGTAACCCTTGGGATATTTGTATAAAAAATCTTTTTATGCACATAGAAAGGTCTTTATAAAATCCCTTAATTCATGGTAAATAATTAATATTTGATATACCCTCTGGTCTACTAAAGGTCAAAAATAATATAAGGAAAAGAACTCCTTCACTATAGGAAAGAAAACAACTCACCCAACCAAAATCATAAAAAAATAAACATCCACACTCATAAATGTAACTGCCTTTTTTGTGCAGTAACTGTTTGGGAAGATGCTGGCACACCCCAACAGTTACTTCACAGGCTTTGTATCTTTGTGCAACTAACACACCACAACAGCACATTTGTACCACACTTTAATAAAAGAAACCTTTAATCTGAGGGTTGACCCTTATTTTTATTTCTTCTGTACCACCTGAAAACTGTGAAAGTGGTATACATTCAGGTACAGTGGGTAATTTTCTGTCACTGGAGGGCTCACAATCTGACCTTGTACCTGAGGCCAGTGGCGTAGCTACGTGGGGCCTGAGGGGGCCGGGGCCCCCGCAGATTCACCCCAGGACCCCCCTCCCGGCGAACCCGCCCCCGCCGCCGCCTACCTTTACTTTTGCTGGCGGGGGATCCCACTCCCCGCCAGCCGACGTCTTCTCAGTCCTTCCTGTGCTCTTCAATTTGTTTGCTGACGTCCTGCACGTAATTGTACGTGCAGGACGTCAGACTCAGCGAACAGTTCTGTTCTCTGAGTCTGACGTCCTGCACGTACAACGTGCAGGACGTCAGCAAACAAATTGAAGAGCGGGAAGCGACTAAGAAGACGTCGGCTGGCGGGGAGTGGGATCCCCCGCCAGCAAAAGTAAAGGTAGGCTGCAGCGGCGGCGGGGTCGCGGTGGGAGGGGGGGCGGCAATTTCGGCGGTGGGGGGGCGGCGCCGGGGGGAGGGCTAAAATGTGCCCCCTCCCCCCGGGTTCTGGACCCCTCACCCACGGAAGGCTGGCTACGCCCCTGCCTGAGGCAATGAAGGTGACTTGCCCAAGCTCACAAAGGGGACTTTTACTCAAGGGTTGGCACGCAGCAACGGGCTTGCTGTGTGCCAATCTAGAACGGCAACTGCAGGAGCTCGGCAGTAGTTGCCACTCCCAGCGCATGCCATTTCCAGCATTACAGGAATTTTTTTTCAATTTCTGTAGTGCCAGTACTTAACCGGCGGTAGTCGAGCAGCGCCTCATGCTGCCCGGTTACCACTGGATTAGCATGGGAGCCCCTGTTGCCTTCTCAATGGGTGGCAGTAAGGGCTGCCCACTGAAATGTCTGTGCAGTAAGTGGTTCACTTACCATACAAAAAAACAGCACATCGGGCCTTTAAAAATTGGAACACAGTTCTTTAATGAATGAGCCTTGACAAAAAGACCCGACACGGGCCGTGTTTCAGTGACTAGCACCTGCGTCAGGGGTCACAGTGATGACGTGGAAAACTTGGGGACCAACTCGAATATATTCCTCTACAATATATTATTCCTTACCCCACGTCTCATATAGTAAAAGCTACAAAGCAACAAGGCACTTTCACTTTCTGTGTCCAAACGTTTGGGTACAGAAAGTGAAAGTGCCATGTTGCTTTTACTATATGAGACATGGGGTAAGGAATAATATATTGTAGAGGAATATATTCGAGTTATTCCCCAAGTTTTCCATGTCATCACTGTGACCCCTGACGCAGGTGCTAGTTACCGAAACACGGCCCGTGTTGGGTCTTTTTGTCAAGGCTCATTCATTAAAGAACTGTGTTCCATTTTTAAAGCCCCTTGGGTTCTGTTTTTTTTTGTTTGGACTTTAGTTTGTACTTTGTTCCCTCTCTTTTGTTATATCACTTACCATACAGTCATTTCTTTTCGTAAAAAATGGACAGCCTTTTACCTGCTGCAGTAAAAGGGAGCTTCAGCGTGTGTCAAAAACACACACTGACATTAGCGCAGGCTCCCTTTTACCGCAGCTTAGTAAAAGAGCCCCAAAGAGCCTCAGTGGGATTTTAACTTAGCTCCCCTGGTTCTCAGCCCTCTGCTCTAACCCAGGGGTTCTCAACCCAATCCTCGAATTGCAGTAGCTCTGTCATATGCAGATCTCTTTCATGCATATTCATTGTGGATATCCTGAAAACCTGACTATGTGTCAAGGACTGTGTTGAGAACCCCTGCTCTAACCATTAGGCTACTTCTCCACTCTTTCCCTCCCCCTGAAGGCACCAGCGCTTAAGCGAAACATGCCTAAAATTGTTCACCTATTGATAAAGACAAGTGAACTGAAAAAGGTTGCCTGAGTTAATGTGTTTGGAAGGGCAATATTTTTGTCTGAATTACGATTCGACAGGTCAAATCAAATCCTGCTATACAGGTTTTCCCTGAAACTTACTTTTTTTTTCTTTTTTAATAGGAAGCCTGGATGAAAGGCTATCATTGTATAGCATAACAAATCGGGCATTTGGCACACATTCAGCTCAATCCTTATACTTGTACGAAAACACTGTAGGCAGTTTCGATAGAAATTGGAATTTTATTAAGGCCGCAGCCAGGAACATTAACACCATAACTTATTTGAACAATATAACCATTCGATAACTTACAATATTTCTGTTATCAAAATTCCTGCTTAGGGTACAGAGCCTTCATTATTTGCAATCTCCTATTAGATCACAGGTATTGCCGTCTTAGCACCCTGTCTGTGTTTTGTTCTGTCACTCTGAGGATACGTAGTGCTCTTGGCATATCCTGTTTAAGGATGTGCCTACACCATTTCTTACAGCATCCAATGTCACAAGGCCTCCCGACCATCGAAGTTGGGAGACAAAACTGCCCCAATACTCTTTTCTCTCAGGTATCCTCTAACATGTAGCCATACCTTCTCCATCATGAATTTTCCTTATCCAGCATAGTTTGACACTTCTCTTAACTATTAATGTAACAGTGCTGTGTACTCGGACTTGACTGATATTACATACTGCCCCTCACTGTGACTAATGTTGACAGGGTGGGTGGGGAGGGAAACGCTGCTCTTCCCTGTCTTTGAATTGCAATGTCCCTACGTCCTCTATTCCTTAACCTTTTTCTCCCCTTGCTTCTCCTTACCTTCCTTTTTAACCCTTACCTTTCCTTCTCTGTCCCTTCCCTATCTTTTAACCTTTCCTTGACCTTCAGCCCGTTTGTGGCCGGCCCCCACTTATAGTGGTTGCCTTGCTCTCAAATCGGGCATTCGGCACACATTCCGCTCAAGCCTTATACTCTACAAAGACACTGTAGGCAGTTTCGATAGAAATTGGAATTTTATTAAGGCCGCAGCCAGGAACATAACCACCATAACTTATTTCAACACTATAACCATTTGTTAACTTACAACATTTCTGCTATCAAATTTCCTGCTTAGGGTACATAGCCTTCATTATTTGCAATCTTCTATTGAATCACAGGTGTTGTCATCTAAGCAAGGACACATAATGCTCTTGGCACATCCCGTTTCTTACAGCATCAGATGTCACAAGGCCTCCTGACCGTCGAAGTCGGGAGACAAAACCATCCCAATACTCCTTTCTCTCAGGTATCTGCTAACATGCTGCAATAACTGCTCCTTCATGAATTTTCCTTAACCTGCATAGTTTGACACTTCTTTTTCAGCTATTAACTGTAATGGCGCTGTGTACCTAGACTTGACTGATATCATACACCCACACAGGCCACAGCAGCGACACCTCGCTTGCAGGGGGCTCCCCCCCACCCCTCCTAGCTTTGGCCTCCCCCTAAAGTTATTGCTTGTATGTAATCTTGGAAATCTGAATTCAGAATGCCTAAATCAGTGTCTGATAGGTGCACGCCATCCGGCCTGTATAGGCAATCGTATGACTCAGAGATCAGCTCATGTAGTATTACGTGCCCTTTTATCTTGTGCATGAACTTCTACATACACTTATTAATCTTTTTCCTGGTCATGTCTATCGACCGGTGAGATCTTTCGCCCCTCCACTTTCACCTCGGGGTGATGTAGGACTAGGCGAGGCGTGACGGTGGTATCAAGCAAGCTAGTGCCATAAAATCATTTTGAATTTTTTTGACTAGCAAAACGCAATTTCTATCGGTCAAATCATTTCCTCCTAGATGCACTATAAGTGCATATGGGGCTGGCTGCTTCCGCAATGCCCATAACACAGTTGGCATAAACTGCTCCCACTTCATTTCCCTGAGGCCCATCCAGTTAAGTACTACCTTTGTTGTAGGGAGACCAAAATTCTCACCGGCCAATCTAACTTGTGCTCTTCTCTGCGCCCAGTGTATATATGAATGACCACAAATCTAAATGCTGCTCTGTCCTTCATGATGACCTTTAAGGTATATTATAATTATCATGAATGCAGTCAAAATAAACAAACTGTTTTGTTCATTGTATCAGGGTGCCCAGGCATATTGTAATGATACGGAATGTAATAACATGTTTTACTTATTGTATAGTGTGCCCTTCTACTCTATTGACAGGTCTGATATAGCGTTTATATGCATCTTATTTCCATCTGCCCAAGGCTTTAATATGCTCAGTAGGGAGGTCCTGTTCTACCGCTGACGTTGCTGCCCCGATTCTGAATGGTTTGCAGGCCTGCTCTCGCTAAGCAGCGGTGTAAAATACTGATGAATTGAAAATGGGTCAATGGTGTCGTGTTTTCATGAATGAGTAACCAATGATTTTCCTGTGGCCTGCATTCTATGTATGCTGTGAATGTATGGATGGAGCAAACAAGATCTCCAACTGCGCGATTCAGTAAAATTCTATTACCTCTTGCCAATTGATCGGTCTTAGATTTATGTATGTATAATTCTAAAGTACTCCCTCTGAGGACCACATCTCGAACTGACAGCCCCAAGAGACGATTGCCCTGTTTGGAGTTAAGGACTAGCTCACTTAACAGAGTGCCCCATGGAATGCCAGCGAAAAAAAAACGCACTTGATTAGGTGGACCATATTCGTTACTACATACCGCCCGTAGCATTTCGCAAGTAGAGAGCAGGCGCTCATGAGTAATGGGCTGTCTCCTATCTAAAGTTACTACCTTCGCCCTCTCCCGGCCTTTCATCATTCTTGTAATGACAAACTCCTTTGCCAGATTGTCTATGTCTGCAGCTTTAGCGAAAAAAATACTAATGCTACCTATAGTGGATGCTCCTTGTATATTTTTTCTTCGTGGCGTCTGACAGGGATTGTTGCATAAATTTCCATAGTTCGATGGGACAAAGTCCCATACGCTGTTCGGTAGTGTCATCTGTATCCTGTTGTAGGTGCGAGGGATCTGAATTCCGACATCTTAAAACGATGTAAGAGCATCTGCTATGGTATTGGGTTTGCCTGGTATGTGTTTTGCTCTAACTGCCACATTATAACACGGACGCTGCAGTACTATTTCCCTTAATAAGTTAATTGTGTTTCGTGTATTGGCTGACAACCTGTTCATAGCTCTGCCCTGTCTTTGAATTGCAATATCCCTACTTCCTCTATTCCTTAACCCTTTTCTCCCCTTGCTCCTCCTTACCTTCCTTTTTAACCCTTCCCTCTCCTTCCCTTTGCCTTCTCTGTCTTTTAACCCTTCCTTGACTTTTAGCACATTTGTGGTCAGCCCCCCTTATAGTGGTTGCCTTGCTTTAAATCCTTGCAATCCACAGTGGGCTCATATTTTTCATTGGAGACAGGGTGCTGGGCTCAGTCGACCCTTGCTCTGTCCCAGCATGGCGATGCTTATGTACGTATGTACTTATGTTTAAACTTATAGAAGAATTCTATTGAGCAGTCAGACACAATACAACCAGTAAAGTAAACCAATACAAAACAGAACAAATGACAGTGTCCAAAGTCTCCAACAAGCAGAAATATAATGTCAGTTCTTCCATCATTTTATGAAGAAGTTTCAGTGGTAAATAGAAAAGGAGAACCACAAAGTCTGCATCAGCAATAGTAAACAAAATCCCAACCACCCCTCCCCCCCCACAATCCCCTGGATGACAACAAAAAGTCAGGCAAGAGCAACCAGCAATCAAGAGAACCCTCTCAATTAAGAAAAGAGGTGGGGAGTATCCCCCCCACCCAGCTACACAGAACAGGTTTGAACAAACGGTGCCCAAATGTCCTCCCACTTTGATTGAGTATGCCGCTTAATTGTGGTCAGACACTTCATATCACAGACTGTGTTATCCCCCTTCTCACTCAGGGTGACCGGGTTCTCAATATGCAGATTATATGCAAATTAGTGTGCAACCCCTTCTTGCTCAGGGTGACCTGGTTCCCACTAAGCAAATTAAACCGGTCTCAACAACTGCATATTTCTCAGGCAACTCTTTATTCCAGCCTCTGGGCACATTTCTTCTAGCTTAATACGTTAGACTTTTATAGGTCTTCACACTGAGCCTCCCCATACTTGCATGGGCTCAGTATTACCTTCAATACTTTGGGGACTTTTAACCCCAGGCTTTGCAGCCTGCTTCTCTCAGTACTTTTGACACCCAGTCCTGGACACACAGTCCTCCCTTTGAACACACAGTTCTGGACACACAGTCCTTTCTTCTTTGGACACACAGTCCTGGACACACAGTCCTTTCTCTTAACACACAGTCCTTCCTATAAGTACTGAGGACACACAGTCAAACACTAATGCTTTAGGGACTTCTTACCCCAGGATTTTCAGCCTGCTGATCTCCTTTGGACACACAGTCCATCACAAGTCCATAGGGTTAGCCAGTATCTTCCAGGGGCTCTCTCTTCTTCTGCTGCTAGCTCACTTCCCTTCCTTTCACAACTCAGGTGGGGTATAAAGTGGTTAATTAGCTACACAGGACCCAGCCCATAACCTCCTACACCTGCGGACATCCCAGGGCTCTCCCCGGTCCTAGCAACCTCCACCTATTCTCCTACTAGCGCCCTCTAGTGGCCTACCCCGGATAGGACACCCTCTTACTTATTAGAAGACATACCACAATATATTAATCAACTGCAACAATGGGGGGACTGCCACATATTTCCAATGTTTGGCCAAATTTAGGCGAGTAGCCTGCCAAGCGTATCACACCAAATATGACTGGAGTCGAGTAAGGCCCTGTGGTTTTTTACTGAATAAAACCACCATGGGATGCCATTGAACAGAGCAGCCCAGCTAACCCTGCAAGCATGCCTGGACTGCTCTCCAATACTCCTGTGCCTTGGGACATGACCACCAAAGGTGACCCATAGTACCCTTCTGTTGAAGAGAACACAGCAGATCAGTGACCAGTCCAAAATATTCTTTATTGCAGTCTCAGTCAACTGTGAGCAGGGAAATGAGATAATTTGTGGAGAAAGAATCCAATGTAGAAATTTCACATGAGTTTAACTAGAGCATGACCAAGACTAGGATCTTCAGTTTTTGTCTAAACCAAAGCTGCGACCAAAATTGGCCTTGATTTTGGCAGAAATTAAAGCCGGAAATGAAACTGCATTGCCAACCTGGACCCAGCAGCAGCTCCCACCCTCTGAGCCTCACCCCCAGGAACTCTTGGCTGTGTCGATTCCATTCTCAAGATGGCTACTAGGATCTCCCATGGCAGTCTCAAAGACTGCTGCTGGAAGTCCCAAAAGCCATTTCTGGGCTGGGCATGCACAGGAGCAGGAGCGAATGGGGTCCTTCCTGTGCTCACTACCGAACAACAAAAAGGTGGGCTCAGGAGGGGGCTGCTGCGAGGGTGGGGGCAGGCTCGGGAGAGGAGGCTGCTGCTGGGGGACTCGGGAGGGGGAGCTGCTGCCGGGGGGGCTGAGGAGGGGGGCTTCCACCAGTTGGCCCAATTTCTGCTGCGGGGGCTGAGAGTGATCGAGAGGGAGGGTAAGAGAGTTTTGGTTTCAGCTGAACATGCACTGGCATTTTCCACCAGAACCCGAATTTTGGGCCAGTCTCGGTGCCAAAACAGAAATTCAGTCAGCCTCTAAGTATCAGTAGATACTGAAATGGTCTACAATCTTCATGACAAAAATATAGGAACGTACACCCTGAAGGAGAGGTGGGAAAGAGGAGCTGTGATAGAGACATTTAGGGGAGGGGAAGTTATCAACATGGGCACTGGACTACCATGAAGCTGGGTTATTTTACTACAAGTCATGCTATTTTAGCACAAAGTCTCATTGCACAAAATGAGTCGCTGTGCTAAAATAGCATGACTTGTGGTAAAATAACCAGTTTAAATGGCAACCCACTTTGATAGCTTCCCTCCTTAAATACCTTTAAAGTATAAATACACTGGAGTCAGGCCTGTTTCAATGGAAAAGGAAGAAGGGGCTGTGTACCAAAGTGTCATAGGGTGAATGAGGGCAGACTCTGGAGTAACCTAAGAAAATATTTCTTTAAAGAAAGGGTGGTGGATGCATGGAACAGCTTGCAGAGAAGGTGGTAGAGAGAAAGACAGTACCAGAATTCGATAAAGTATGCAGGGCCAGAAGTAACTGCTCTTTGGGGAAGTGCTGAAGGACATGTTTTCAGGGCCCCAAACAACAAACATGAGGATCTTAAAGGGAGAACATGGGATGGTAGAGACTGAGCCGTGGGTTTGGATGGGCAGATTAGATATGCTCTATGGTATTTTTCTGCTGTCATTGCACCAAAATTTTGTTAAGTACTGTTTTCTCAGATATTTATATGCAACTATCTCATGGTAAACAAATACTGTTGCTTCAATTATGATCTGCCTTCAGCATTTGACTTGATACACCATAATTTATTGCTTTATTTATTAGACTCTATAGATTTATCGGGAAATGTCCTCATCTGATTCAGAGGGTTTTTTAAAGTGATAGATCATATTAATTTAAATGGGCAAATATAGTTTCTGATAAATGGTTAATGAGATATTTTTAATTTGGTCATGGCAACTTTTGAACCTTGATTGAAAAATGAAGACGTCCTATATTATAGTCATGCTGACAATAATTCTGAATTTGAGACATAGTAGTCGACAAAGAAGATTTCAAAAAACCCAGTGATGCTTGTCTATTGTGGAGGGCTGGGCAGTCTTTGTCTGTCTAATATTCAAAGTAGATAAAACCAAGGTCATGTGGTTTGATCCTCCCGCTGTGTATACTGAATATTATCCTAGATTCCAATTTAACAATGAAACCTCATAAGAACATAAGCGTTGCCATACTGGGACAGACTGAAGGTCCATCAAGCGCAGTATCCTGTTTCCAACATTGGCCAATCTGGGTCATAAGAACCTCGCAAGATCCCAGAACAGTAAAGCAGATTTTTATGCTGCTTATCCTAGAAGTAAGCAGTGGATTTTCCAAAGCCCATCTTAATAATGACTTTGGATGGATATTAAGTCATTTAAATAAATTTAAAATGAATCAGAGAAAATTTTTCTTCACTCAATGTGTAATTAAACTCTGGAATTCGTTGCCAGAGAGTGTGGTAAAGGCGGTTAGCTTAGCGGAGTTTAAAAAAGGTTTGGACGGCTTTCTAAAGGAAAAGTCCATAGACCGTTATTGAATGGACTTGGGGAAAATCCAGTGTTTCTGGGATAAGCAGTATAAAATGTTTTGTACTTTTTTGGGATCGTGCCAGGTATATTGTGACCTGGATTGGCCACTGTTGGAAACAGGATGGTGTTTCCCAGTATGGCAATACTTATGTACTTATGCTGCTTATCCTAGAAATAAGCAGTGGATTTTCCCAAGTCCATTCTCCTTTTGGAAAATGACTCCCTTAATCCTTTGTTGTAAAGTCCTGGCCAAAACGAGCACTTTTGTAAAACCTGTGCGTTTCTTTAGCTGGTATAAAACCTGCCGTGGAAAATATTCCCTATATATATGTATTCCCTTTATCAAAAGGGGAATACTAGTGTAGATTTTAGTTCCCCAAACCACGTTTGCTTGATATTGATAAACATGTGTATGTGATACACACATATAAATAAATACCACTATTTGCATGTGAATATGATTCAAAACTAATAGCCTGCATGTTGGATGAATTAAAATTCTACCTGTGTGCATTGAACATACCCAAGAGGAGAATATGAATTTTTTACACCTTGCTGCTTCTTGCCTGGTTTGAAAGTGATAAATGTGTGTCTGCTTTCATCTGAGTGCTGTCAGAAACAGTATGCTCCATTATCGCTTTACTAGTAGATCCCATTAACGACTTCCATCTTCTCCTGGATTGCTGCATAACTAATTATGAACATAAAGGTTTCCATACTGGGACAGACCGAAGGTCCCACTGAGCCCAGTATCCTGTTTCCAGCAGTGGCCAATGCAATGTTTTACTGTTTTGGCAAGATCTCAAAACAGTAAATCAGATTTTATGCTGCTTATCCTAGAAATAAGCAATGGATTTTTCCCAAGTCCATCTTAATAATGGCTTATGGACTCTTCTTGTATAAAATTATCCGAACTTTTTTTTCTTAAATTGTATTATTAACGTCTGTCTATATATCTAGGTCAGTGGTTCTCAACCCAGTCCTCAGAGCACATATCACTAGCCAGGTTTTCAGGATATCCACGATGAATATGCATGAGATAGACCTGCATACAGTGGAGACAGTGCACTCTCTTATGCATATATAAGTGTGTATCCTGAAAACCTGACTGGCTGGTGTGTCCCAAGGACCGGGGTGAGAACTGCTAATCTAGATGTATGATATTTATAATATAATGTGGGGACCTATTTTAGAAAGGATATGGAAAGAGGAGAATTCCCACAATATTTTAGCAGAAGCAGAGCCAAACATAGAACCTCTTGTAAAATAGGTGCAGAGCTGCATATTGATGGCTCCCCACGTCCAGCAGGAGCAGTGATTTCAAAAGGAGTGAAATCACCCCCACAAATGTGCATGAGAGTAACTCTTTAAAATCACTACTGCCGCTCTCTATGTTGTCTCAGTTCTGTAGCACCAGTTGTCTCCCCTATCATTTCCACTTGGCATTGGCCTGCCCTTCCCCTCATTCATCCCTTCCAGCCTCATTTGTCTACCACAAGGCATCTGATCTCTCCCGCCCCCACAACATTGCTGAATATCCTCAGTCATCAAACCCCAGAGAGAAGACCCCACACCTGGGACCCCCCCAACCCTATCCCCATTCTTGATCTTACCAGAATACATGGTGTCTAGCAGGAACAGGAGTAATCCCCACATATTCCTGTTCTAATGGCCCCAGGTTCAAAAAGGTTCACAGTGGCCATTTTGGAACCCTGAGCTGTAAGACCAAGAGATAGTATGGATTGCCTCTGCTCCTTCTCAACACCAGAGACCCTGGGAAGGTCAGGAATGAGAATGTAGGGGTGGGAGGGTCTACCTGAAGGGATCCTCAGGGGTATTCATCTTTGCTGGGGAGATCGGGGCTGGATGGTCTTTCTGGGTGAAGGTGCCTGGGAGTTTTAGGAGGTGTTAGGGGTAGGAAGATTAGATGACTTGGGGGGAAGCATCAGAGGCTGAGAGGTAAAGGGGGGAAGGGAGGCCAGACCTTGGCATTGGCACCTGCCCGTTAAAGCAGGAGCATATGTATGCTTGAGGGCAGCTGTAAATGCCAACATCTAGACTATTGTCTGTGTGGATTCCTCTTGTAAGAATAGAAATCTAACTTGATATGTTAGACCCTTCCAAACCCCTCCCTCTCCCTGCTCCTGTCACACGTCTTGTCAAAGTAAATGTTCTGACCCTCAGCACATGAAAATAGCCTCCTTCCTAAAATGGCTGTTACATGTGTATGCCAGTATATACATGTAGAAACTGCTGTTTGCATGTGGGAATGCTTCTAAAATAAGACCCTTAGTTTTTGAACCATGTCTAGTGACTATAAGCTCCCATGGACTATTTTGATATAAATGATGTTTGAAACCAGTAGTTCTGTTTTTTTTTTTTTTAGTTTTGGGCAGGGTTATACTGTGCTGCTGCAGTGTAGTTTTTGAGTATAATGAGAAGTGATAAGATAAATTTAATAGAAATAAATGAACAGGAGGACTTTGCTCTGCCAAAAGCCATCAATCAATTGGATTATTAAAATTTCCCTTTTCAAAGAGGAGCCAAGATTTAGGCCAAGTACTCACTCTCACTATCAAATTTGGATACCAGACAATTCCAGACTGGACCTTTGTTTAGAGGGTAATTTTCAAAAGTATTTCTGTGGGTGCAACAGTACTTTAGCCACAGTAATAGGCCTTTATGGTTACATCTATTTTATTGATATCAGAACATAGTAACATAGTAGATGACGGCAGAAAAAGACCTGCACGGTCCATCCAGTCTGCCCAACAAGATAAACTCATATGTACTACTTTTTGTGTATACCCTACCTTGATTTGTACCTGTCCTCTTCAGGGCATAGACCGTATAAGTCTGGCCAGCACTATCCCCGCCTCCCAACCACCAGCCACGCCTCCCACATAGCAAATTTTTTTATATAAATCCAACCACCCATAGAACCCCCCCCCCCCACACACACCCACACCCACCCATCCACTAAGGTGACATTACAAACAGAATAGGATCCACACAAACAGTGTTAAAAATGTAACTATGCACTCTTGAAGGCAAAGTCTGCCGAAGAGGCTGCCAGGTTTCTTGAAAGCGACGGCCTATGAATCTCACAACTGTTCAGCCACATTTGAACTAGTAGCAGTGTGCGCCATCGCTGGTACGTTGGTCCCAAAGCCTGTAACCAACAAAGCAGGATCATCTTCAAACCATAAAGGAGAGCATGGCTGAAAAACTGCTTAAAGCTTGGTGGAATAGAGTCCATAGACACATATACACCAAAAACCATTAAAGGATCATACTGTAACTTACAATGCCAAATACGTTCTAAAACTCTCAAAACAGTTTTCCGAAAAGATTGCACCACCATAGAAGTCCAATTCATATGTCCCAAAGTGACCAATGTTTCTCCACATTCACACTGCATCATACTTCCATAGCACTTAGACAGTTGGAGAACGAAATTGTGTAACCAGTCACTCAACCAGGTCCGTGCCAGCATCGCATAGCCAATAAATAACAGTAATGGAACCTTAGTGGTACAGGCATCTGAGATCCCAGCATAAATGCTTCCAACAGAGTTTCTTAGCAATGAGGAGATATAATGACTCAATTGAAAATAAAACTGGTGAGTTGCAGGAAGAGAATAGGTTTGTTGTAAAACAGTGAACGGTCTCAATTTGCCTTCTTCCATGACCACATTTGCTACATAGCAAATGTCTTTCTGGGCCCAGCAGTTAAATACTGAATTGCCTTGTCCCAAATGGAAAAATCCCCTATCCATTGAGTAGAGAACCAGAGACAAACGTGTAATCCAATCTGGAAAAGGTATCATGGGCCCTGAAATAAAGACCTTGTTTAGGAAACACCTTCTGTGAGAGGACTCTTTTTGGATCCACTGTTTGTTTGTGTTGAAGAAGACGCCAGGCATCTACCAATTGACGTGCCAAGCAGAAATTTTTCAAAACCTTATGGCCAGGCCTGGTGGAAGAGTGAGAAATGGAGGTTGCATAACAGTTCAGTGTATGGTCAAGATGCGGATTCATATTCCCTGCAAGTATTAATTTTTTCACAAGTATTGATGCAACTATTTTAACAATGCAGGGTAGAAGGCAGGGTTATAAGGGGTAGGTCCATAAATATTTAAAAGTAGAAGTTCTCTACCTTGTAACCACAACTTAATGAGTATATACCTACCTTCACCATCCCTCACCATTTCTTCCACCAAGCATGCAAGGGATTTGTAAAAGAGTACAGCCACCTCCCCCCATGCCTGCCACCTGATGAGGCAAAACAAACACCCTGCACACATTGCCACTTAAGTTTTGCATGCTCTTGATCTGTCAGTCTTGTCTCCTGGAGAGAGGCCACGTCAACCGTGTGGTGCCGCAAGGCAGTTAAAATTTTTGCTTGCTTTGCATGGGGGAAGTAATACCTCCCACATTCCATGTTTTTATGCAGCTGAAATAGGCCTTTATAATACTGCATGTATGATGTGCGAGTAAAGTTGCAGATGCACTGCCTGTACACAAGCAACTATACCTGGAATATGTGGAAGCATTCCTAAGGGTGGAACTGGGGAGGAATTTGCATTTACACATATACCCTCTCTTTCTGTAACTGGTCACCTAAATGTAGGTGTCATTTGAGGGCCTGCGTTTATATAGTACTATTATCTATGTGGTAAGCATTGATTTTGCAACTTCATTGTAAAAATGCAATCAATTCTACTTATACTGGGGCTAATTTAAAGATCAGCACCTGGCTGGTTAAATGCTTCATAACCAGCTATCCAGTGGCATTCAGCAGGGGATTAGCCGACTGCCTCCCACTGAATATTGCCGGTTAGCAGCTAGCAGATAGCCGGTTATATCAAGCAATATAACCAGCTATCCACTGATTTTCAGCCCTACTTTAGCAGCTATATTTGGCCGCCCGAATACATGGGATATCTTTGGCTGGGTTGAACATAGCCAGCTAAGTTTGAATATTGACTTAGCTGGTTATGTTCAAACCAGCTAAAACTAAACCAGATATTCAATGCCAGTTAACATAACAGCTGTGCTAACTCCCACAGTATGAATATTGGCCTCTATATGTATGTGTCACCAATTTGTTAGATTGATCGTGAGCCCTTGTGCCTAGGCCGAAGACTTTGGCCGAGGCCTAGGGTAGACCAAACAGATGCTACTCAGTAACAAGGGCCATGAAGCCCAACACACTCAGGCCAAAGTGATCACTTTTAAATTTTGTGCATGCCTCTGAGCAGATGCAAAACCTGACAGTGCTATTTCTTTGAATATACTGTACGTGTCTTCCCATTGTAAGAAGGGGAATCCTTTGGGCCAACCAACTAAAAGTCATCTCCTACCCCCTTGAAATGGCTGTGTGGTGTGGATTTCCATATATAAAATGTAGAACTACAAGTCTTGTCCATACCTTTTCTCTTTCTATGTTCACTTATTGCCCAAGAGTGTTTTTGTCAGTTTTGCAGCATAATATATCTACAACAGCATTGATTAATGTAGTTCCTTCAGGCTGTGTTCAGTTGGTGCTCTACACTGTATTTGAAGGCAAGCAATGATTTAGAAGCCTGTGGGAGTCTGGTTAAAATTTGAGTTTTGGATAAAGTTCCTTATGTTCACATTTTGAACACAGTACTCTGTATTTTTGATATTAAAATTCAGATATGATTCTAAGCTTAATCAGAAGGAACTGTTTTTTAAAAATCAAAACTTCCAAAGGGAGGTTTACTGAAATTCTGAGTGACCTATCAACTGAGGGGCGGGACAACATGGTAACAAATTAAGGGGTCCTTTTACTAAGCTGCGGAAGAGAGCTGCCGATGTAAAAATGGTGGTGGTGTGTGTGTGTGGGGGGGGGGGGGGGGGCACTCAAAGCCCTAGCTCCATGTCTGTATTGACTGGCATGGTAATATGTGCATTGTCTATGATGCTTGATTTTCTAGAAAAAGTGCTATACTCTTTCCAAGCATATGATGGCGTGGAATAAAAAGAAATGATCCTTGTTCAAAGGTTTATATATTTTATATTTGTTAAATAATATTTGTCACTGTAGCTGCCAGTAACTTCAGTAGGCTAATGTGGGGACACTACGTTGCCACTAATGATGGGGGGAAATGCTCATGTTACAGTGATGCAATACACGATCTGCTTTATGGGACTTCCACAGTGTGCCACACATTGCTTGTAGTTTTACTGATAGAACATCTGTAGAGCAAGGCTGGCTGCTGTGATGCTTTCAACATAGGATACAGTATTGTGTCTGCAAAACTCCCAGGTTAATGTTTCTAGAAAATCATAAAATAATTTAGAAGTGCTGTATATTTCTTTACTGAGTACACCACCCTGTGATTTAGTGCATGACTGCAAATTCCTGCTTCTGGGTGTCATTTTGATTGATCATAAGTGTTTTAGTTATTGTATTAATGTTAGTGGAAATTTCTTTTTCACTGATGTTGACACTGCATGCAATTTGACTGCATAACACTGGCAGTTGAAGGAAAGATGCCAAATATAGAAAACAGCCTGTAGTTCCTGGCATCGTTTACACAAATATAAGCCCCAGCTTTCCAAAGGCAGCCAGAAATCAAAAGGTATTACCTTTATTGGAAATTTGTATTGAATATCCATCAAAAGGAGTACAGACAAACATACCCTGATGATGTTTCATTCAGAAGAGAAAGAAAGTACATGATAGGAATGTGCATTGCTGTGTATTTCGTTTTCTTAATTTTATGTTCATAAGAATACATATTAACTCAACTTTACAGCATTAAGGAGGTGTTTAAGATACGGTATGGTCATAATGTGCCTTATTTGCTCCTTAACATGCATTAAATGACAATAACATGCATTCTATTACTGTAATATATGTTAATCTAAGATGCTGCAGTGTATGCAGTAATGAGATACAAAGCATGCAAATTCATATAAAACACCTCATTGCTATGTAAATTGAATAACACAGCGTATTCCTGGAAAAATAACCGGTGTCAGTTTTCCTGGCCAGAGGCATCAGGCTGCTAAGCCACAGTCTAATGCTTATAGGCTTCTTAAGGGCTGGCCAATATAAATTAAAGATTCCTCTTCCTGATGATGTCTCCCCATCACATCCACTCCCTCCCCTCCCGACAGGGCCGCAAAGAGGGGGGCAGGGGAGCAAGATTCCTGAGGGCTCGTCCTCCAAGGAGGGGCCTGCCCGGTGTCGGCTTGGCTTATTGATCTCCTGCTCCTGTGTGCTGCAGTGCCGGGTTAACTCTGCTCTGCTGTCCACTATTTCTTCTTCCTGCCTCATCTCACCTCTTGTGTGAAGTACTTCATGTTTCCACAAACACGGAAGGGAACGTGGCAGGAAGAATGACCTGTGCAGCAGAGCAGAGTTAATGTGGTCCTGGCACACAGGAGCAGGAGACAAATATTAAGCAAGTAAGCAGGGTCTGTGCGAGATGGGGGGAGGTGCGGGGGGGGGGGGGGGGGCTAGAGGGTGTTTGCCCCGGGCCGGCTTTGTCTCTCGGTGGCCCAGTCCCACGTCCCATACTTCTCCATCCCAAAGTGTCTCTCTTCAACACATACTCCCTCCCAGTACCTCCCTTCTATCTATGACCCTCCCGATGGTTCCACTTTTTATGACCCCATCCATTCCCTAATATGCACCTTCTACAAAAGCACCCCCTACTGTCCCACAGGTGCTGTGCCCCCGGCCCCCCAGGCCTACTTTGAAAAATCCCTGGGGTCTAGTGGAGACGACATAGGTGCATTCCCTAGTCGCTCCTGCCCCTGCTAGTGCTGGGTTAAAAATAGTGCCAATAATCTCTAGTGGTAGTCTCGTGATACTACTGCTAGGGATCAAGCTGCCGAATAAATGCAAAAGATAGGTCAGTCACTCCAGTGGGCATCAGGAAGCCAAGGAATGGAGGCTTCCTGGTCCCTGTTGATTTTACGGAATTTCCCTGAGACAGCTATTTGTATAGAGAAAGATAGGCTATATTGGGAGACATTCCCTGGGCAAAACTTTACATCTAAAAGATAAGTATTTTTCTCTAAAAACTGAAAGAATAATTTATATTGGCTAAAGTTTGCTATATAAAGAAAGTATATTCAATAGTTAAAGATGAAAAATAATCACCATAATGACCGATGATGATATGGGGGCGTAAGTCTCCGAAATATAAGTTCATAATAATCGATGATTAACCAACTCCAGATAATTTCTTCAGGTCGATGAAAAAACTTAGATGTTGCGTTTCAAAGAACATGTACTTCACCCCCAAATATATAATAATACATTTACAGGGATATGCTAAAAAAATGAAGCACGCAATGCTTTAGTGTCAGCCCTCATGTCCAAAAACTGTCTCCTCCTGTCCTGAGTATTTTGGGCCACATCAGGATATAACCATATTCATTGACCACAAAAGGGTAGCTAAAAGTTCTTAAAGAACTGTCTCATAATTCCATTCAAATCTTGTTCAGACACAAAGAAAATGAATAAGGTAGCTCTATCAGATACCTCCACAATAGAATCCTCTAATATAGCAGATAAGTCTTTCAAGTCCTCTTGTTCCAGACCTGGATTTTCCAGTACATAATAAGTCTTACTGACTGGAGAAAAAGAGTCTGGGGAAAATTTCAAATTTTCGTTAAGAAATGTTTAAAACAAGTTCATAGGGGGAACACCTACTGGTCTGGGAAAATTCAATATTCTAAGGTTCGGACGCCTACTGAAGTTTTCCAGCAGTTCTTATTTCCTATGGATAATTATATTATCCTTTACCTAGAGGTCCTTTTACCAAGCTGCAGGAAAAAGGGCCCTGCGCCAGTGGCGGGGGCCTTTTTCCCGTACGCCAGGGCCCTTTTTACTGCAGCGGGTAAAAAAGCCCCTAGACAGACATGGCCACCCATTGAGATGGCGAGAAGGGTGGCGGTAAGAACTCTTACCGCATGGCCATGCGGCGGGGAGCCCTTTCCGCCATCCATTGAAGTGGCAGTAGGGCTCCTGCGCTATCTCGGCGGTAACCGGGCAGCTCACAGCGATGCTCGATTACTGCCAGGTTATCGCCATGCAAGCCATTTCCATGGGTTTTCTTGTACCCCCAGAAATGGCACCTGCTTGGGGCAGGACTACTACCAGCAGTAGTCTCAGAAGAGCGAGCGGTAATACTGCTGCTCTGTAAAACCACTGTTCTGGAAAAGGGCCCGTCAGTTATTAACATTTCCTTTAATCGCTGCAAGGTTCAGCTGTTGTCAAAACATGTTTCTGTATCTTTAGGCAATTTGGGGGGCTTCGTTGTTCACAACTGCATTCAAAGCTAAGTTCCTTTTTAAGCTTCAAGATACATATATAACTGAAATATAAATAAAGTTTGAGATATTTAATGTGATGAGAAATTTGGACCTGTGAAGAGGCAAGGGCGAATAAAGAGAGTTAAGAGTATTTCTACCTCTTAATAAATGAATCACTGCTGCACAATAAGTGCCGCTGAGGTCCACTCTATAAAATATACAGAATATAGAGAATTCTTTCATTGAAAATTGCCTTATTGAAAATTGCTGCATTGAAAATTCAGTTGGAAGATTTTAGGTGCTGGGTTTCTTTTGGAGTGGTTGTACTGTTGGCATCCCTATAGCTCTGATTATAAGCATGGAACATGTTACTGGTTGCTATTTTGAATTTCCTCATTATTGTTAACAAAATTGCATAATTGTAACCAGTATATTTTTAATATCTATATGTTTTGTTTTTAAAATTTGCCCTGAAAAGGACTGTTTCTGCTTTATTTATTATATACCTTTATATATTATATACCACCTACCCTCCTCTCTTCCTTCCCGTTCACATTAATTGATTTGATTTGCTTACTTTATTTATTTTTTGTCTATTAGATTGTAAGCTCTTTGAGCAGGGACTGTCTTTCTTCTATGTTTGTGCAGCGCTGCGTACGCCTTGTAGCGCTATAGAAATGCTAAATAGTAGTAGTAGTAGTAGTATATTCCTGGTTGGCCAGTTTTTACTTTTGTGGACAAGTTGGCATCGCTCTGGCATGGAGTGGACAGCTTTATAAGGTGGTCGCATGTAATAATCCAATTCCAGGCTGTAGTTGACTCTGAGCTCACGCTTTGTTGTTGGCTGTTGTTTGGATATTTCCACTGGAAACTTATGCCACAGATTCTCGATCAACGTTCTTTTTATTTTGTTAAGTGTTTCATTTTTATTTTAATTGATGTTAATTTACTGTGCTTACTGCTGTGATACAACTGCAATTAGCACTATATTAAATTTAATAAACACACATAAGCATTTGTAGTCGCAGTGCTTTTTACTTTTACTCAAAATGTATTATATTAGGCATTAACTTTTTTACTTTCACTTGAGTACATTTTTAATGTGTTTTTCATTGTACTTTTTACTTTTACTTAAGTATTTTGACCTGGTACTTTGAACAACACTGAAATGTTAATTCCCGAATAGCAAAATCCATCCATGGCAACTCTACAGGGAAATTTCAGAAAAGCTGTGAAGGTATTTTGAATCCAGAGATATGCCCAAAATGGGACAGCTCTTGTAACAAAAAAGGCAAGGAGCATATCGGGTTAGACATAAATATAAGTGTATTGTCGGCATACAGTAAAATCTTATGTTCTTCTCCATGAACTACAATTGGGGCTATGTTGACTAATATGGGCTGCCAAAGTTAGAATAGCAATTGCAAATAGGAGGGAGGACATGGGGCATTCTTGCTTTGTTCCCCTTGTAATAGGAAATTCCGCAGATCTAATATCATTAACTAATATTGTTCTCTTCGCACCCACCCTCCATAGTTGCCCTGCAAACTGATCTCCTCTATAACCTCAAATAAGTAGGGCTATTCTACTCAGTCGAATGCTGTTTCTGCATCTGTAACAATACAGAGAGCATTTTCTTTATGCCTGTCGATAATAGCAATCAGGTCTATGGCCCTATGTACGTTATCTCCCAGCTGTCTGCTCAAGACAAAACCCATCTGATCATAATGAATAAGTTTGGGAAGAACACCATCTAACCTGTTGGCCAAACCTTTGCAAAGATTTTCAGGTCTATAGTGAGCACATAATGAGGGATCTTTTCCCAGTTTAGGAAGAACTACTACGTTTGCTCAGTACATAGATTTAGGTAACAGAATACCTTCTATAACCTCATTAAACATTTTAGCAACAATGCTATAAACGTCACCTTTCATAATTTTATAATATTCAGTAGGGAATCCATCTTCACCTGGGAATTTGTTGGATGGAAACTTAGCAATAACCTGATAAACCTCTTGTACTGTAATTGGGGAATTTCATTTCGCTTTATCCGTTTTTGTTAATTTTAGGGAGCTGAAGCCCTTTGATAAATTGCCTGATGTCACCTATTGGACATGCAAGTTTGGATTGGTAAAGTTGTTCATAAAAGGTTGGCCAATATGTCTTTATGAGAAAATGTGTTCCTGCCACTTGGTGAAAGTATTTTATTCACCCATCTATCACTTTGTTGTTTATGAAGTCACGCTAACAGCTTACCCGATTTATTCTCATACTCCAAATAATCCCTCTTTACTCTCCTTATCAATACACTCTATGTGCTCAGGGTCTTGTACAACAAATTGGCGTTGTTAAATTTATTGTTTTCTTAATATGCATGGAAGGATACCTTTCTTGTGTTTTTGAATCTAGTCCTTATAAACCAAGGGAAGACAGTAAAAAAATATCCACAGAATGTATTGGTTTATAGAAAACACCACCCAATGTGGCTATGTTTTGAAATATCATCATCAGGGGTGTGATTGGTGACACACTGAAAAAGGGTGAACTTGTATTGTATTTCACCTACAAGTCAGTAAACTGTATCGGTGAAATTGATAGCAAGTAAACACAACTCTTAAGTTCTACCAAACAAGGTTGAAGAAGCAACAATTCTTTGGTCTGCCATTGTTTTTCCGCTGAAAGTTTTCATTTTTTAACCTTTGTAGCTGAAGACCTGTTTCTTTTTGAGTAGTGTGAATATGTAAATGGAGAATTATTTACTTTTTCATATAGTTCTAGGACTATGGGATCAGCCCATGAAACTAACCGATAGCAAATTTAAAAACAAATTTAAGAAAATATTCTTTTACAGTCTGTACACAGTTGAGCTGTGAAATTTGTAACTGGTGAGAGTGATCAAGTCCAGTAGCACATCTAGGTCTAAAAAAGGTTTAGATTAGTCTCTGGAGGACAGAGCGATTAACAGATGTGAGCATTTAGACTTGAAGAATGCAACCTCTTATTTCTTGGAGTTGAGAATGAAGAACAGGATATGGATCTCCCCTTTAGGATCTGCCAAACTAGCCGTTGAGCCCGTGAAAACGGGCTACTTTTGGAATGGGGGGGGTTCCGAGTCCCCCCCCCCCCCCCGGAGTCGCTGCCGCCGCCCCTCCACCCGGCCCAAGCAGCACTGTAAACTTACATCAGCACGCAGCAGCAGGCACATCAGCAAAGCTGCCGTTGGGGCGGGCTTCCTTCTCTGCCTGTGTCCCGCCCTCATGTGACGTAATGTCGGCGAGGGCGGGACAAAGGCAGAGAAGGAAGCACGACGGCAGCTTTGCTGATGTGCCTGCTGCTGCGTGCTGATGTAAGTTCACAGTGCTCAGGCCAGATGGAGGGGCGGCAGCGACTCGGGGGGAGGGGGAGCGGTTCTGACGTCTGCAGCATGCCAGTAGAGACTTCCCTCTCTGTCCCGCCCCCATCATCACGTATTGAAGCGGGGGTGGGGCAGAGAGGGAAGTCTCTACTGCGCATTTGTGAGTGAGTACGGTCACTCGCTGTTTATATGTTTGATGATACTTTCTCTAAGCAACCTGAATGGGCCACTGTCGGAGACAGGACCGAGGAACTCAGTAGGCCATTTAACCTGACCCAGTACAGCTTCTCTTAGGGCTTCTTTTACAAAGTAGCGCTAGTGATTCCCGCACAGCAAATGAGAGGAAGCCCCTAGGAATTGAATGGGCTTCCTCTCGTTTACCACACAGGAATCACTGGTGTGGCTTTGTAAAAGAAGACGTTATATATCCTTAGGTTGTGTGTTCTTAGCTCCTGCATATTGGGAGGAACTGGTAATATGATTTGATTTTTAAAATGTTTGACTGCTGGCAACAGTCAGAGCACAATACCATTTAAAGTTGATTCAGTTTTATTTAATGTAGTAGAAGCCATGCGAGAGCTGAATATTTGAGTTGAATAGAGTGATAGACTCACTCCCAGCATCTCTGAAGCTGGAAGCTTTAATTTATTTGGAAAATAGATGTCCTCAAGAACCCTGTTGCTGCATAGAAATTTGTGCTTTAAGAAGTATTCTTTAAGTTCAAACTCTGATAAACCCAAAAGGTCCCTCTTTTATGCTAGATTTGAATTCTGTTGGCAGCTTCAGTTATTAAATATGTGTGTGTTTTGATAATGTGTTATTTAAAAAAAGTGCTTGTCAGGTGTAATAATAACATTTGGATGCTTGTAATGTATAATTCATGTTACCTTGGCGTTATTTATCTTGCATCCTTTTTTTTATAACTTGCCTGTCTTAGCTTTTTGAGTGGTTTCTGTATTTTGTATTTTGAGATGACAGTTTGAAAGTTTTAGCACCTGGTGTGCCATACTTCTTTTTAATCTTGGTATTGTAGCAGGAAAGAAATGCAAACTAGTACTGCAGTTCAACCTACTTGAAATCCAGCAGTTTTACAGCTTCTCCTGAGAGCAGCTGTGATGTGAAATACCAAATGTAGGTCCTGATTCAATAGGAGCTAATCCCAGAGCTACACAATGGGGAGGAAAGCCAGAGTGACTCAGGCTCTTAGCGTTGATTGCCCTGTCCATGGCCCAGGAAGCTTGTGAATAATAGCCTGCATTGTATTTTCAATGATGCTCTTGCTGCTGTTTTTCTGGTCCATTCTTGGAAAAGATTTTGCAACCTGAACTATTTGTTCATGGATAATATAACCTGGCTAATGATATGAACAAAGCGAGGCAAAGAGAGAGAACATAAGAATAGCCCTACTGGGTCAGACCAATGGTCCATCTAGCCCAGTATCCTGCTTCCAGCAGTGGCCAATTTTTTTGTTGTTGTTATATTTGTACCCCGCGCTTTTCCCACTCATGGCAGGCTCAATGCGGCTTACATGAGGCAATGGAGGGTTAAGTGACTTGCCCAGAGTCACAAGGAGCTGCCTGTGCCTGAAGTGGGAATCGAACTCAGTTCCTCAGGACCAAAGTCCATCACCCTAACCACTAGGCCACTGTCACAAGTACCTGACAGAATCCAAAATAGTAGCAAGCCAAGCCACTGCTGTGAAGGGAAACATATGACCTTGTGAATGCTTGAAGTCTGCGGATTGGAGTTGGAAGGGTTTAAAAAAAATAACCATTAGTCCCACTCCAGCTCCCTGCTCACCCCTCCCTCCTCCCGTTATGTACAGACTAAATGTCAAAAGCAAATATGTATAAATACTTGTATAAACAAAATACATATCTCTGGTGGTTCCATATATAACTCTTTGATTTATTTATTTTGGCAGATTTTTTCACAAAGTAGCCAAAATGATCCACAAACAGGAATAAAGCTTATACATTCACCAGTGAAATTCAACCCCCAAATGTATAACTCATCATGAAAGTTTCATACCTAAATAGCAGGTATAGCTTTTAAAGAGTTACCCTTTTAAAATTAAATGAAAAATTTCAGTGCCAGCACAGAGATATACAGTACCACTGAAAATATGTATAATTTTCAGCAAATAAGTGATAAGTCTCATTGAACATAGATTGTCAAATTGAGATGTCCAGGTTGGGGCTGGTCAATTCTGGTGATATTTTACAGTGGCTCTGCCGAATGCAGAGCATATAAAATACATGTGTACATGTATTTGCCAACACGTGTAGCTGGAGCTGCCATTTTACAAACATACACATTAAAAAAATAAACACCACAAACCCAGCAATCCAATGTTGAAGTGATAATTTTGCAAGTTTATGTGTAAGTGGCACCACTTTCACATGTATCTGTCTAATTTTACAAACCTAGACATGCAATTTTTATTTTTTTTCAGTTTGGAAAGGGAAATAATTTAATGTAAGTTTTTATATCCCATACAACAGAGTGGGTTACAATAACTAAAAACAAAAGCATAAAATGCATCAAAAATATGAAACTTATGTAGATTTTTTTTTTAATCATTTATTTATAATTTTTTCATTTTACAAGGATCACTTGCAAAACAGTAAAACAGAGATGATTGTACATTAAAACAATATTAGAAGAAAAAGACAATCTCAACAAGATAAATGGATTTTATACAATTTTTCTCTTTCTTAGACCACAAAATAAATAGGGAGAGTGAAACAAGACAAGGAGATCAATTTAAGCAACAGCAAACAAAGAAAACGTGGTATTAACCCGATTATCCCCAGTTATTATTTATCTAAATCATTATTCCACATTGATCATCTGGTTGGTTTCTTCAAGACCATAACGGTGCATAGTCCATCAATTTCATTGGAAACATACTTATTGTCCAATATTAGTGAAAGTAATACACCTGATTTCATTTTTTTCCCCTTTTAAAACCAGAAATTGTTTAACAATACAAACCCTTGAATCTCCAATCCAATTCCCACTGATTAAAGTAATCCCAGTTTCACAGGCTTCACTCCTTTTGAATTAATATATTAAGAGGAATCATTTCAGAGGAAAAAAAAAAACATTAGGAGTCATACCCGGAACTCTGGGAAAACAACAATCTCGATATTAATCATCTACAACAATATTCATTTTGTTCACATTTTTTCTGGTCTTTTATCATTTTCAAATCTTAACCGTTTCCTACTTCAGTAGAACTTCATTTGCTGTATATTCTCAAAGGATTCAATTAGATTATCCATGTGGCTCATTAACAAGACTATATCTGAAGCAAAGTCATTCTATACCACCGTCAGGTCCTGGAGCACCCTCCAGATGACATTCAATGCAACCTCCACGGGAGCCAAAAACTCCAAGCTGATAACTCTTAAGGGTTTAGGAGTAGCACCGCCGACACGGGTTCAACTTATGTAGATTTTTATTCTGCCCAAAGCATGCCTAAATCATGCTCCCACTACCCCTCCTTGAAATCCTTTGCATGGTGTGGATCTTCACCAGTGGTATAGCTAGGACTGAATGGGCCCTTGGTGGAAAAATTGAAATGGGTCTGTGTGAGAGAGAGGGCCATAAGATTAGGTATCCCCAGAAACTCTCTCACTCTGAGGTTGCAATTCAGCTGCTGCACAGCAGGGGGCGCTAAACCTGCTGTGCCAGAGATTGAACTGCAGAGACAAATGTGCAGAAGGATGTTGGGCTGGCTGGTCAGGAGGGCGGGGTTTGACACGGAGCAGAAGGTAAAAGCCCTCCTGCAGATAGATAGATATGTTTTCTAATCATCCTGCCAAACTGAGCTGACTGATTGAGGACTGATTTACTGCAAGATTCGAGATAAGTGATTTTGGACTGAGCTGAGCAACTGAGAATTGTCACATTACATCATTTGAAGATAAGTGCTCATGGTTTGATGGTTTATTTTGAATGCTATCATGTATGTTGTATGCTTTTTGAGAACTTAGGGGCCCTTTTACTAAGCTGCATTAAGCGTCTACGCATGCCCAACACATGCGAAAATGGAGTTACCGCCCGACTACTGCGTGGCTCTTGCGGTAATTTCATTTTTGGCACGCGTCCGATACGCGCGTCTGAAAAATATTTTTTTATTTTCGGGCATGCATAACGGACACGCGCCAAGTGGCATTTGGCACATGTAGGTCATTGCCATCCAGTTACTGCTAGGTCAATGGCTGGCAGTAAGGTCTCAAACACAAAATGGATGCATGGCAATTTTCATTTTGCCGCACGTGCATTTTCGGCAAAAATTTTAAAAAGGCTGTTTTTTACAGGCTCGCTAAAAAATGGATCAACATGTGCCCAAAACCCACGCCTACACTACCGCAAGCTATTTTTCAGCGCACCTTTGTAAAAGGACCCTTTAGTTTGTTTTTGAGAGTTGAATACTTTTTTTTGAGTATTAAATGTTGTGTTTCACAGAACGTTTTTTAACCAATGATTACTTTTTCACTTTGTGCATTTTGACTAGTAGTTGTAGTCTGGTTTTACAAGCCGTTATTTGCCACAGCAGTATGAGGTTTTCCCTCCTTGTTCAACTATAAAGTGTGCTACTATTTTGATTCATGGTATATATTTTTTGTGGTTTTCACGTTTTTCATAGTGAATCTGATCTGTTAATATTGTTCACGTAAAGATATATATGTGTCACACTGCTGAGTATCAGTCTTAGAATTTTTTCCTAAATAATAAGATTATGTCTGAACTAGTTCTGACTGAAGTGTGTAGTAGTGTAACTTAACTATTTCCTCTAGATGTGCAGTAAAGATGAGAAGACCCTGTTTTTGTTTGCCTCATAGATAGTTGTCTAGTGCGATGAGGTCATTAAGGAAATGGGAAAAGCTTGGGTACTCTTAACTATGGAAAGGCGACATGCCATGTCCTCTGTGCATCATGCCATATTTTAGAAGTAATACTTGTATGTGCCACTAATCTCAATCAGGAGATTTTGATAATACCAGATATATTATTACCTCCTGGAGGTGGTGGAGATGAAAACGGTAACGGAATTCAAACTTGCGTGGGATAAACATAAAGGAATCCTGTTCGGAAGGAAGGGATCCTCAGGAGCTTAGCGCAGATTGGATGGCAGAGGCGGGGCTGGTGGTTGGGAGGCGGGGTTAGTGCTGGGCAGACTTATATGGTCTGTGCCCTGAAAATGACAGATACAAATCAAGGGGCTGGTGGTTGGGAGGCGGGGCTAGTGCTGGACAGACTTATACGGTCTGTGCCCTAAAAAAGACAGGTACAAATCAAGGTAAGGTATACACATGAGTTCATCTTGTTGGTCAGACTGGATGGACCGTGCAGGTCTTTTTCTGCCGTCATCTACTATGTTATTATGTATTTAATCACTGACCTCAGCAGTGCCGCTCACTGAATGAAACTTCGAATCAGTAAGCTTTACATGTCCACCTCCTCATTGGTCTGTAATATGTTTTCTAATTATTTTCTTTTTCTTTTCTTTTCTATTCTTTCTTTATATCTTTCTTGTATCTATTTTAGTGTCCACAATTTGTACTGATCACCATTCACAATTGTACATTTAAACTCAAATACTCATCTTTAGGTGATTGTGAAAAACTATCAGGAGACCACTGTTGGGGTCGAAGTATGGTTAGGTCGATACCAACTAATCACTTTGTTGAGTTGGCTATGCAATATTAACGTATGTGAATTGGAAAAGTATTATGTGGGTCTTGAGGGGTTGGGGTTTTATGTTAATGATAATAAAGTTGTGGCCATTGGTTTTGGCCACATGCATAAGTGTCAGTAGTTTTTGGTATTATGGATGCTTAATGAGAGAAAGGAGTGTGAATGCCAAAGTTATGGGTTCAGTGGAAACTGGGCTGACTAAGCTTGGCTTTTCTTACTCCATACTGAGTAAAATCAAAATGGAGAGGAGTAGCTTTGTGCAAATTCCGCTTCTCCCACTCATGATTTTTGTGGTCATGGACAAATCACTCCACCCTCCATTACCTCAAGTACAGCTATATTGTAACCTAGTTTGGGGAGAGAAATGATTAATTTACCTGAGGTGAATCATAAATCAAAACTTCAAATCCAATTGTCTTCTCCTACCAGTTAGCCAGGGGTAGTAAGAGGAGACTGAAGGGGGTTAAATAGGTGAATGAGAAAGAGAGGAAATCAGCATGGGGGGGGGGGGGTAAGAGAAGAAAAGAGAGACTGGGAGTGGAGGACAGGGGACAAGGCTGTACAACTAGTTTTAAAATGTAAAATAAAATTTACATTTCATTCACAAAATGATGCCAATGTATGGAAATATGTCACAGAATTTTCTATTGCTTGTCACAGGATCTGACTTGCCACAGGAAACTGGAGGTTGTGAACCAGATATCACTGCTGCTTTAAGTGGCATTATTTCTGTGACAACGAATATGACCGTCGCTTTAAACAGAGCACCAAGACATCTGCTTGGTAGTGGGCAAAACAGGCATGTAACAGAATAGCTAAGAGAAGCAGTTAGTGTTAGTGCAGATGAAAGCTGTGCCATGCTTTAGGACAGGGAAATCGCTACGTTTCAGGACCTCCCAGAAGAATAATTACATCTTAGCTGTTCCTTCTGTATTCAATACTAGAGTTTCTTGTGAATCTCTCCTAGCTCCCTGTGCTATTTCTGTTTTTGTTAGTGGGTGAAAAAGTCGCTTGATCCCAGTAACAGGCCTATGACTGAGATGATGTATTGTTTTCTGTCAACATAATTTCAAGTCTAGCCCTTCAGTTTTGTCACCATGGGGAAAGCCTCAGTTACAGAAAGAACCAAACTTGCACTGGCCATTTTGACTGTTAAAATTCCTTTCATTAGTGAGAACAGTTTCAGCATTAGTACAGAGCTTGAAGGTGGTGGGTTAGGGTAGAAAGGGAAGAGAACAGGATGAAAATTAGTGCTACAGCCAAGATTGGCTTCAGGCCCAATGCAATGCATGAGGTCAGGCAAAAAAAAAAAAAAGTGGGGAAAGCATGCAGAAAGAAACTCATTGAATTCTTTCCAGTCCCTCTGCATGTGTGTATGTGTTTGTATCTTTAGGGGTTGGTATGCCTGTGTGTTCCTATGTATATGTTTGTGTATCTAGTATATGTGTGTTTTCTGTGCATGAATGTGTGTGTGTATTTATATCTTGGTTGGCTGAGTGTCTGTGATCTGGAGAGATGAGAGGGGAGGACGGTCGGAAGGGTGCATTTCTGTAATTGCTATGTGACTGGGAATGAGTGTATGCCACAACTATGGAAACTGCCTTTCTCATTTTTGGAGGTGAGACAGTTGGTAGGATAGTTTGTAGCATGGCGAATCAGTTGTGCAGGAGTAATTTTGGGGGATGAAAGCAGTTTGCAAGGTAGTGGGGCATTTGCAAAGGGTATTTCTTTTAGTCTGAGGCAGTTTGCAGGGGTGGGCCAAGTTGTGAGATGATGGGGAAGTGGCAGGGAGTAGTTTTTGAGATGAGGCAGTGGCAGAGATATTTATTGGGAATGGGGCAATTTAAAGAGTGGTGAGGAAGTGGTGGAGGTACTTTTTGAGCGTGGAGGAACTTGGGGGATAGGATTTTGGGGCTGGAGAAGTTAGGAGAGTAGAGAACAGGGAGGGACAATTTGAAAGGGGGAAATTCCCTAGCTGCTGTGTTTCATTCTGTGTAAGTTTCTGAAACTACTTCTCCTATAGAAATGCATTGGACAACTGGCATATTTCTCTGGAACCCCCAGTCTGATTTGAACTCAGTGTGACTTTTTACCAGTTTTTTCCTTGTGCCAAGTTTCATCCCATCTGTTATATTTTCAGAGAGTTATTTTGTGCCCAGACAGACAGGCAGATGGACAGACAGGCATTCTCAAGACCTTTTGTTATAATCCTTTCCAAATTCTGTGGAATTGGAAACAATAAAAATGCTCTAAATATTCTGTAAGCCAGTTAGAACATAATTTATAAAAGCATATTTCACACATAAAATCTGTTTTATGCACAGAAAAGGGCTTTTTAAAATTGCACAACTGCATGCATAAAAAGTCCTTGCACGTAAGGAGTGCCTACTTTTACATGATGATCAGGGTCTGGAAGGGCCAGGGAGGTTCAGTGGTTTTCAATCCAGTCCTCAAGAACCACTTGGCCAGTCGGGTTTTTCAGGATATCCACAATGAATATACATGAGAGAGATTTGTATACCAATAAGACAATGCATGCAAATCTCTCTCATGGATATTCATTGTGGATATCCTGAAAACCTGACTAGTCAGGTGGTCCCTGAAAATTAGGTTGAAAACCACTGCATTAGAAATGGAAATTTTTTTTGGGGGTGGGGAGGGTGTTCAAGGGACTCAGGGAGGTAGAGGAGTCCATTAGACTACCAGGTATTTTTTAGGGTGTCAGATAGGATTGGGGGTCAGGGTATTGGAGGGTCCTCTGAAGTCAGAGGATAGGTTTTGGGATATCAGAGAGGAGAGGATCATCTCTGGAGTTAGGAGGTGGGGGATTGGGGTCCATTATACTACCAGAGATTTTTTGGGTGGGAAGGTGTGATGGAAAATATTAAAAATTGCTTTTCAGTCTTGCTTTAATCGATAATACATTTTTAAAATCCCTTGTGTTTGACCAAAAGTGACTTTCCTGGTATATCTCCAAGAACAGGCTGGAATGTAACGCACATCTCAAGAACAATGTATGAGATAAGGCACCTCTCAAGAACAGGTTGGAATGCCTCTGAAGCCAGCTTGTGCAGGAGGGAGGCGGGGTATGCTTGTGGTTCGGGAGATAAGCCACCTGGCCAGTGGTTTGTTTACCTGAACTGAGAGCATATGACTGAAACCTCATGTACATTCCTGGATAAGTTTTAGCTTAATAAAAAGGGGGCTTTTTGCAGCAGAGCTTTGGGGCTCATTCCTGTGGATGGACGCATCGTGCAGAAAAGACTTGTTCCTGGTCATATGGAGACTTCGGGCTTTCTCTGCAACAGGCCCCCCAGCTGATGAGATAAGGGCCTTAATGATGTAATTCCTGACCAGTGATGTTGTGTGTGTGTGTATATATATATATATATTTTTTTTTTTTCTTATTTTACTTTTCTATAGCCTTCCTTTAGTAATGTACTCGATTAGTGTGTGTATTTCTTAATCATTGTGTAGTTGGAACAATAATGATTTATACACTCTCCATTTAAAGTACTAATAAAGAGTTTCATTTACCCAATACGAATCTAAAGGAATCTGTAGTAATTTAGTCTTTGAGCAGTCTGTGGTGATCAAGTGAGCAGGCTGTAATACCAAAGCAATACAGAGGGGGTAGAGGCAACCTGGAGACAGGCAGTGGGCTTTCTTAAGGTGTCCTTTCCTGTCAGTGTGAAACAGTCACCACTCATACAGTGACAGGAAGGGAGACATTTTGCTCTTCAGTGCAGCTAATGGCTGTATACTACTAGGGTGGCATGAAGAAACAGTGTGTTTTAAGCCTGTAAAATGTATTGGATATTTTCCTGTCTTAAATATGTTTGAAGTGAATTTCTCCTGTTTGGCCAGCAGATGGTGCATGTTTATGCTTAATGCTGTAGCAGAGGACTGACTTCTCTTTCTTTTATTTGGCACACAGATAATAGGAAGTGCCTGTAGTGATTTAACCAGTTTTTATTTGAAACTTGACTGTTCTGGGCTCTGATTGGCCTGGAGTTTGAAATTACCCAGCAAATGCTGGCAGTTGCTTCAGTTTCAGCCCAGGAGAAGGAGAGAGAGTTCTCTTTGCTGAAGCTCTGTGAACAGATATGTGCCCTGATCTCCCCAGGTACTTTCTAGGAAATATGCAGGTGTTTAATTAGTGTTATAATTGATCCGTATTTCAGTTACCAGTTATTGTTTGCCATTTGCACTATTTTATTCCACTGTTCAATATTGTCAAAGAAAATAAACATAATTGTTTGTTCACCCTGTTTGTCTAGACTGATAAAGAATCCTGGTGGTTTGTGTGTTGGGTCTGTGAGTGCTTTCTGGGAACTGAAATCACTGGGGATAATTGGAGAGCGGGAAACTCGCCCAGAAGCAGTTGTGCCCCAGTTGGTGGGAGGAGGGTACTAGTGTAGAGCACGAGTGGCAGACCTGCAGGCAGACCTGGGCTGTGCTGGGGATAGACCCTCTAAGTGGCCGCGGGGTAACCCCAGATGGGTGGCTAGGTGTTTCGTGATAGGTGGTGTGTGTAGTAATTTGTGCACTATTTTCTTATTGCACTGAGGAATAAATATCGTATTCAGCTTGTGCTAGAAACTATGCACTAAGTCATCAATGCACAGCTCTAATGCTGTGTTGACCCCTTTGCTTGTACATTTTTTTTTCCAGTGGGGTTTTTCCCCCATTTGAGAGTGAATGAAATTAAATCCTTGGCCAAGAAGATAGCCTGGATGATGCCTTGTAATTTTTACCTGATACTTAACTCAAGTCCACAATCCCCTAAATTTTTATATGGCACCTTAAGTTGTGCGCACTGATTTGGCCATGTGGCCAAATTGCGCACAACTTAATTAACAAGCCAATCAGTGCCGCCAATTGGTACTTAACCAATTAGCAGCACTAATTGGCTTTAATTAGAATTTACGTATTCTATAACGCGGTGCACAAAAATTCTAATGCGCACATTTGGAAAGGGGGTGTGGAATCGGTGAGTCATGGGCATTTCAGAAAACTATGTGCACTATTATACAATACACCCGATCTGCACCCATCTTAGGTGCAGGTATTTAGGCCTGGTTTTAGGTGGCCTAAATGGGTGCACCTAAATTTTAGGTACAAGAACGGCATGTGAGCATATTCTATAAACTACACCTAATTGTACTAACTGTGTGATTTTATGGTGCCGATTTTTAAGGTGCCATATATAGAATTTCCCCCTATAAGACAAAAGCATCGCCACACTGGGACAGACCAAAGGTCCATCTAGCCCAGCACCCTGTCTCCGACAGTGGCCAATCCAGGTCACAATCACCCGACAAGATCCACGGAGCAAAGCATTTTGTACTGCTTGTCCCAGGAATAGTGGATTTTTCCCTACGTCCATTTAATAACATTCTATGGCCTTTTCCTTCAGAAAGCCGTCCAAACCTTTCTTAAACTCTGCTAAGCTAACCGCCTCTAGCACATTCTCCAGCAACGAATTCCAGAGTCAAATTATGTGCTGAGAAAAGAAAAATTTTCTCTTATTTGTTTTAAACTATGTGTGTACAGAGCGCAAACCTCTTTGAGCCTGCAAAGAGGTGGGATACAAATGCAACAAATAATAATAATAATAATAAACATACATGAACATATTAGAACTGTTCCATCCTTTTCAAATTTATTATCTTGTCTTTCCTCATAGCATGTGCATATGTAAGTTGCATTTCTGACAGTCTGACTTTTGGTTAGCAGATGTCAATGACATGATAGCTAAGTTGATATTACTCTGCTTAATTTTGTACTTGGTGTGAAACCAGGAAAGTGGATTTAGCTGCAGACTGGAAAAAGATGCAGTTAAGTTGGTAGCATGCACAGTTAGTAAGCTCTGGCGGGGAAGCCGGAGGAGTTTCAGAACATCCTTCCTGGGATCTCTCACCTTCCAATCTCTACCCAGCTAGTTCTTGCATACCAGATGGAGCTCTTGGATCAGTCTTTAAACTCCCACACAGTTTTTCTGCTGCGATTTCCAGTCCCATTTCCTGTATCCTCATATCATTTTTTTTTTAGATGCCAAAACAAGCTATGAGCTTTGTGCATGCCAGTGCAAGGTTAGTTGTCATGGGTAGAAACAAGAAGACACATATGATCTTTCATTAGCTCACTCATTGCCAGGAAGAATCATTCACATTGTTGTACAGGCAGTGAATGAATTCCTTGAATATTCATCATCAGATGCTGGAAGAAATAAGTGAAAGGTTGAGTTTCCTAATGTCTTATTATATTTTTTCATGAGCGTTTTAACCTTACACGGTTTCTTTAGCACTGTAACCATCCTGTCAGCTATTGTATTTGCAAGCTATTAGAGAAGCTAACATAAATAGTACATAGTAGGTGACGGCAGAAAAAGACCTGTACGGTCCATCCAGTCTGCCCAACAAGATAAACTCATATGCACTACTTTATATGTATACCTGACCTTGATTTGTATCTACCATTTTCAGGGCACAGACCATAGAAGTCTGCCCAGTACTAGCCCCACCTCCTGACCACCGGCGCTGCCACCCAATCTCCGCTAAGCTTCTGAGGATCCATTCCTTCTGAACAGGATTCCTTTATGTTTATCCCATGCATATTTGAATTCTGTTACCATTTTCATCTCCACCACCTCCCGCGGGAGGGTATTCAAAGCATCCACCACTCTCTCCATGAAAAAATACTTCCTGACATTTTTCCTGAGTCTGCCCCCCCCCCCTTCAACCTCATTTCATGTCCTTTAGTTCTAGCGCCTTCCTGTCTCCAGAACAGGTTCGTTTGAGGATTAATACCTTTCAAATATTGATTTGGAATTATCTGACCATTTTTTATACCCCAAAATGTGAAAGATGGGAAGAGTATTATACAGTGGAACGAAAACTAACCATAACTATGACTAAAAGGAGAAAGTGCTTAAGTTAAAAGGACCAGGAAGAAGATCTGTTATCAGCTGTTATCATGGTGGATCTGATGGTTGCACAACAGATTGAACAACCGCGTTTGAGATGGACAGACTTGGCCAAGTTTTGCTTGTCTGATTCATCCTGAGTCCTGACCATTGGTATTGGAGAAATACAAGATATACCTTCAGGCAAAACAGGATTGCAGAAGTAGGAAGCATTTATTAGAAATTTTGTTTGTGAAATGCTTTTTCTCTTTTTTGGAAACTGTGTTTTGTCTAAAATAATAATAATAAAGTCTCTGCCATACAAAAATAATCTTTAATTTTGATTTTAATTTTTCTATTCATAGGTTTGGTACAGATTCAAGGTTTGGGAAGGGAGCATTCCATCCTTCAAATTAATCACCAAAGCATACTTGATTCATAAAGTTTCCAAAATATATTTAAAAAAACAATCATGTTAAATGGATGTCTATTTAGAAAATATATATATATAATAGCTGTGGCTATTTGTTTTGCATATTTTTATCCCTGTTTACAAAGCCACACTAGCGGCTGCCAATGCATTAATGCTGACACAGCCCATTCACTTTGGGAGTCTTTTACTAAGCTTTGTTAGTGTTTTTAGTTCGCGGTTGAAATCAGCTGGCAGTAAATGCCAAGGCACCCATTATATTCATATGGGTGTCTTGGAGTTTACCACCAGCTGATTTCTTCTGCAAGCTAAAAACGCTACCGTAGCTTAGTAAAAGACCCCCTTTGAATGGGCTGTGTCAGCTTTGTAAACATGGGGGGTAAGTGGGTACATAATAAATATCATAATACACATTTCTCAGTAATAAAAGTAGTAACACTGCTATCATAAATTTACATAAACATGACCGTTGTCTGTTAGCCTCAGCTCTAATCAGAAAAAGCTTTCTAAGCAAATGAGCCTTTACGAAAAGCTAATATTGATGAAACTGAATTCCATAAAGAGAAGAAAACCGAAAGGAATCCCAAATAGAACACTGAAAAACAAATTACAGTGTGAAGTTAGAGATGGCTTGAGAAAAACCAGGTACACAGGATGGGTATTGCATGTTACTGCAAGAAATAAAGTGTTTTAGCAATTAATGATCACCCTACGTACCTGGTTTTTCTTAAGCCATATCCAACTTCCCACTGTTGTTTTTATTTATTTAAATTTTTTTTTTAAACTGAATTCCATAAAACACAGGCCCTGCTACAGACCAGGGGCATAGCTACGGGTGAGCCTTGGCTCAGGCCCACCCAGTCTTTTGTGACCCTTTTCATCCACCCGCCATGCAGCACGACAGACAGCATTCTAAGAGTAGACTCTTCAAAGTGGACTTGGTGGATTGTTGGAACGTCTATTAATCTTTTATTCATTGACCTTAATGGCCAGAGAAGGTGATACTTAGAGGTGTATCGTTACTTAATGATTTATAAATCAGTAAAAATATCTTGAATGTGCCAGGCAATGTGAAGCCAATGCAAACTCTTTAAAATTTGTGTATGTTCAGAAGGGGAGGCACCTGATATTACTGTTGTCACTGCGTTCTGCATAACCTGTAATGTGCATACCTCTGGATTCTATGTAGGTTGCCCAAAATTGGGTGCACAGGGCAATTGCACATGCAAATTAATTAGTTAATGAGCCGTTATCTGTTATTGGCACTTTTTGGATATATGTACGCATTTGTCTATGTGCTGTTCTATAGCATGAACACAAAATGGGGGTGTGGTCATGGGAAGGGGTATGGGCAGGTCAGGGGTGTTCCAAAAATGTAGATGCAGTGTTACAGAATTTGTTTGTTGCATGCCCAACTGCTCAGCTGGTATGCCAGGATTTATACCAGGAGCGTAGCCAGACTTTGGCGGGAGGGGGGTCCAGATCCCGAGGTGAGGTGGCACATTTTAGCCCCCCCTGGCACCGCCGACCCCCCCCCCCCCCCCCCCGCCATTGTCAGCCGCCGCCACCACACCACCAACTTTGACCCCCCCCCGACCCTCTCGACCCCCCTCCCGCCGCCAATCCTCTGTTCAGAAACAGAACGAAGCCTTGCGCCAGAAGAAGAGGACCTCGGCTGGCGGGGGTTGGGGTCCCCCGCCAGCAAAGGTAGGTGACGGCGTGTTGGCGGCAGGAGGGGGGGTCGAGAGGGTCATCGGCAGCTGGGTCCAGGGCCAAATCTACAGGGGCCCTGGCTCCCGTGGCCCCATGTAGCTACACCACTGATATATACTGTGCACCAGAATTTACATCAGGTTCCTACAGGCATAAGTCCTCATGCCCAAAGCTGGATGCTTGGCACAGAGCATTCATTACAGATTACGAGTTTAGCACAGATCTCTCCGTCGCCTAAATTTGGCCATCATTTACTGAATCCAGCCCATAGTGAATACTAGTAGTAGTAGTGAATACTGAGGGTACCCATGTGCAGTGCATTACAGTAACAGTAACATAGTAGATGACGGCAGAAACAGACCTGTATGGTTCATCCAGTCTGCCAAACGTGTCAAATTCATTGTATGAGCTACTTTATATGTATACCTGACCTTGATTTGTCCTTGCTATTTTCAGGGCATGGACTTTAGAAGTCTGCCCAGCACTAGCTTTGCTTCCCAATTACCGGTGTTGCCACCCAATCTCCACTAAGCTTCAAAGTATTGCACATAACCATACTCTCAATTACTATACAGAAGTGATTTTTATTCAAGCGTTCCTTTAATCTTGCAATTAGTCACAATTTGAAGAAGGCTGTTTTAATTACTTTTTTTCAACTGATAATTTCAAAGACGGTGAAGAGTCCAGTGTTACACTCAAAATATCAATTTTGTGAAGTACTGAAATATAAATTCCATCAACTACAATCAGTTACACAGTAAATTTATTCCTTTCTTGAGATAACCATAAGATCTGCGTTTTAGAGACATTCAATGCTAAACGATTTGCACTCATCCAAAACCATAGTTTTAATACATAAATTAATAAATTCCAGTGTTTCATTCATTGAAGTACATAATGGAATTGAAAGAGTTTTTGTAGAAGATAAAATGTTTTGCTGTTTCTGTAGAAGATAAATTAAATTACCTTGTGATAATGCTGTTAGTCTTTCAATTAACAGTACATTCTTTGGCTTTTATCAAAGCTTGATAAATTGTAATAGTTTCATTTGTGCAGTTCACGAATTGATGTAAGATGGCAAAGAGGTGTGGTTTTTTTTAGAAGGGGTGGAAGGGAGCAAGCTTCCTAATTAAAAACATAAAATATAGCATTTCTATTATAGGATATAGAGTACTAATAATTCACATAGCTTGGAGAAAGATTCCAACTAATGATGCCAACTAGCAAGTGCTAATGGCCATTTTATGCTGTCAGACTGTGTCTAAAGTTATAAATAAAGTTTATCACTGCCAAGAACACTTTCGAAGTAATGAACTTTCGACCTCCCACATCTTCCAGGATGCTGAAAAGAATCTAATCTTTTGCTATCTGAGTGTTCAAGTAAACTGCTGTGCCTGTCCTAGCCTTCATCCTTTATAATACATCAATCCTGTACTTTTCTGGCATGCCAGAACAGGAAGAGGACACGTGCACTCGGGGAGTAGTTTTATAAAGAAGTTTTCATGTGTATGTGACACTATAGAACGTAAAATGCAAGTTATAAAATTATTCCCCCTCCCCCTTTGTACAAGTATGTACTATGCTAAGGAGGTACATTTTTGTATATGACCCATGTGTAGGCATTTCTGGCAGAGAAGTTTGGGCAGAGCTTGGGCTGAGTCATAAAGTACACATACAGGTTAGGAAATACACAGCTATGAATAGACCTCAACCATGTACAGTACGAGATAGATTCAAGAAAGTGTGCCAAAAATTAGGCGTGAGAAATGTTGGCACTGAGAACCATTGCTATCAAGGCAACTGCTGGTGTAAATGTTTATGCGTACAGTTGGCAGTTGCACATGTAAATGATAGTATTCTATAACTTACGCATTCAGCTGCAAAACATGCCTCCGATCACCCATGTGCACGCCCCCTTTGTATTTGAGTGCTATATTATTTAGGCACTAACCGGCTGATATTCAGCACAAGTTAACCAGCTGGGAATGGCTGCCAACTTGTTAACTTGTGTCTTGGTGGATAATCGATCATTTTTATTGGCATTTAACCGCTTATTGCCACTGAAAATGCCCAGTTAGTGCCGAAAATAAATTCTTTGATACTGGGGGTGTTCCTGGGGACGTGACCAGTTAAGTTCCTGTATTCGTAACTTAACCAGCCAGACTTGGCGGCCAAATAAGGCCACATAAAAAGCAGGCCTATCTTTGCCTGCTAAGCCATGGCTGATTAAGTCTGAACAGTGACTTAACTGGTCATGCGCTAGCTGGCATTGAAAAACACGGATATTCAATATCGGTCCCCGGAAACGACCCAGCATTGAATATCCGGGTTAAACGCCAGCGGCGGGCAATCAAAGCGCTGCCCACCACTGGCTGAATATTGGGCAGTATGTATATAGAATAGCACCTAAATGTAGTTGTTCATGTCACTACAAATTAGTGCCAATTAGCACCAATTAACACTCAAAATCCTTCACTCTACTAAATTTTTAGCGAGCCCAATTTAGGAGCATAACTCTCGAAGTTAGGAGCATAAATCCTTTGACTATCGGACCCTTGGTTGTTAGGTAGTATCACAGAAAAATGCTTAAAAATTTAATTCTTCAAGTTTTCTGCAGTTTCTGCAGTCTGTTGCCTGGCATGCCATGCACCAAAGCATAAAGTAAGATCCTCACCAGACAAAAGAAAAAGCTAAAGGTAAGGCTGCCAGAATTTTGGTGGGCACATCTTCCCATGGTGAGCATAGTGAGTTAGCAGTTTATAAGAGATCTATTGAGGGAACAACAGCAATGTACAAGTTAATTGGTTCTAGTCATATATATAGATTTGTTTTCCAGCAAACCATGTATATCCATGCATTTTTGCCATAAGTCCACATATATACTTGTTTTTAGAATTGTCACACACTTTTCTCACAGTTTTATTGTACAATTTTTTAACTTAATTATGTCTATTGTATATGTATATCTTTATTTGTTCTTTTATTTTTATATTTTTTCATTGCATATAAATGTATGTTTTTATAGACTCCTGATGCAGGCCTGACGGCCGAAACACGACATTGTGTCGAGTCTTCAAAACCTCCAATAAACTTTTGATTTAAGCACATCGTCCAGTTTCTGATATCCTTGGTCGCTCTCCCACTTTTTGTACTTTGTTGTCTCTACCGTGGGGTGTTTGAGTTCTCCGCTTGCCAGCGGATCTTCTCTCTCTCTGAAATTTTCTGATACCATGAAACATACTTTATGCGCAATTTAACTCATGTGGGGTTATCCTAACAAGAAGAGAAACAAGTGCTCTAAGGAAGATTTCTAGTTTCGTATTTTCAATTATGACAGAATTGTTGCTTTCTGTGTTAATTTTGTATTGTATTTTGAAATTGATAAATACATGATAAAAAAAAGAGAAACAGGCAGTAAAATAATTGAGATAAACCCATATTTAAACCTGGAGGGCTAAGAGTAATGAAATAAAAGCACTTCTGTTTTCTTTCTTTGTGAACTCACCCACTCAGTTTCATTTTAAGTCCTGTGACTTCCCCCAGCTCCCTTAGCTTTCCTCCAATGGTTTTCAGTAAACTGCCCTGATAGTTTCTTCATGTGGAAACACTGGCATTTTAGTGCTGATGTAGAAAAACATAGAGCGAGATCTCTGAACTTAAGGAAATTGCTGTGAAAATGAAATGTATGAGTTTGAAGATATCTACTGAAAATAGAAACAGGATGAATGTATAATTGAAATAGTCTTTATCATGCTGGTTTAAATGAGAAAGATGATTACTTGTCATTTTTAATACATTCATAATTATTTTCCTTTCTTTTATCAAGTTCATTAATAAGGTTCTTAGAGGAAGAGTGAAATAAGTCGTTGCCCAATACAGTTTCTTTATGAAAGGATCTTTAAGAAATTGTTCAGTCATGTTGATAATTACTATCCTCAAACTAATCCACTTTAATCCTTCTTAGTCATATCCTTCCTCCCTTAGCTCAAAGCCTCTTAGTTCTTTATTTTTCTGTGTCCTCTCTGTCTAACTTGACTCAATTGTAAGCTCATAGAAGCAGGGACTACGTGTTATACATCTCTGCATGACACTGCATACATCTGGTATGTGCTATATGTATCACAAACTGGGCAGGCTGCACCTTGGCACTACACATATCAACAATTGACGAGTTAGCCAAGAAGAAAGTGGAATTTATTATGGCCACAGCATTCTATGATTTACATATTACATTACATGTCCCATACTTTCCTGGATTCTGATGCTTCCTTCTCTAACCATTATCACCTCCACTAACCATTCTGTAAAAGAAATATTTATTTAATCTAATCTGAGTTTACCTCTTTTATCCTGCACTCGTGACCCCTTCTAGAACCTCCTTTTTTTGAAAGAGGTCTGTCTCCTGTGTATTTATTCCTTGCAAGTATTTAAGGGGCCCTTTTACTAAGCTGCATAAGCATCTACGCGCGCCCAGCGCATGCCAAAATGGAGTTACCACCTGACTACTGTGTGGCTCTTGTGGTAATTTCAGAAAAATATTTTTTATTTTCGGGCGCACGTAACGGACGCTCACCAAGTGACATTTGGCACTGTAGCTCATTACTCCCAGTTACCACGTGAGTCTTACCTCTAGGACAATGGCTGGCGGTAAGGTCTCAGACCCAAAATGGACGTATGGCAATTTTCATTTTGCCGCACATCCAATAAAAGCCAACATTTTAAAAAGGGCCTTTTTACAAGCGTGCTAAAAAATGGCTTGCACGCGTTTAAAACCTGCACCTACTCTACTGCAAGCCATTTTTCATCGCGCCTTTGTAAAAGGACCCCTAAATGTGTTATTCATATCATTCCTTTCCTCCAGTGTATACGTCTTTTAGGTGTGAAGAAATGTAGATAGCTGTGGCTTTATGTTCTAGGTTAGAGCATTATGATGTGCAGTTCAGTATATCCAGGTTAAATTCACGTCCCACTCAGGTTGGGCACATTGGAGTAAGAGAGGGAAGGTGGGCCCTGTTGTTCATAAAGAATGATGCTGGGGATTGATTTTGAATGGAACATCCTTTCACTCCCAGTTGATCAGTGAGGGATCCTACTGTTCAAACAAACCCTTCTGTCGAAGGTTTGAAGTAAGGGTGAAGTGAGATACAAGTTTATAGTGTATCAGGGATATTGCAAAATGGCAGATGTTGTTGGTCAGCGTTTAGCTGTGCCTGGTTTTATTAAGTGCTGCAGTCAAGTGCCAGGGTGGTAGACTGAGAGCCAGGGAAACATGGCTCAATCCCTGCTGCGGTTCCTTGTGATCTTGATCAAGTCACATAGTCCTCTATTGCATCCGATACAAAATCATAAGCCTCAGGGGTGGGGAAAATACCTCCTGTATCTCAGTGTAATTTATGTTGAACTACAACTGAGAAAAGGTGTGAGGCAAATCTCTTCCCCCATTTCTTGTTTTCTGCACATCTTTCTGTATTTTGATGTCTTTTTAGTTACCACCTATTCATTTTGACCTCAACTCCTGGTTTTGCCACCTACACTTTCTTCAGCTGCATTCAGAGTTATATCACATAGTAGTTAAGTACATTCAGTGGATAATTTTCTAACAGAGCACCTAGAAAAACAAAATCTCAAAAAGGTGCCTGTTTTGTAAAGGAACCATAGGTGCCTATGTACCTTTACAAAATAAGGTCCCAGAATTTCCCCCAATAGCACATGTAGGGACCCCCAAGTGGACAGGGGTGATTTCTGGGGCTACCCAAACAATAAGATAATGCATTCTGTGGGGCAGGGGTAAAATTATCTCCAAATTCCATACTCTAGATCTCTCCTGGTCTCTGGTTGCCATTATATGTTCCTCCTCAGGGGAGAGGGAGGGCAATGGGATCAAACATCAGCAACAGACATCAATCGAGATAATAGTAGCAAAATGAGCACTTGTGGTAGTTACTGGTTCTTTACTGGTTATGGAATATATTTACAATAGCATTACTCATCTTCCAACTGACATGAAGCATGAATCTCTTCCTTGCATTCCATTCCCTTAATCCATGTAGGCTCTACAGGCAACTTTCCTTGGACTCTTGCTGAGTTACCATTTAATTAATTTTCTTCCCTTTAGGACTGTAGAAATACTTCCTAGAGTCCACCTCAGGCTCTCTTTCTCCTCCATCTGTCTGTAGGGAACTTCTGAGAATCTCTCCGGTCTTTTTTGTTTGCCTGCAGCTCTCTATGAGCTAAGACCCAATTGGCAAATGCTAGTCCAGCAATCAAACCAGTGTGGTAGAACAATGAGCCCTGTTGTATAGCTGTTTCCATACTGTACCTGCAGTACTGCTGAACCCTGGGGGGTAGGGGGGTGGGTGAGAATCAGATTACATCTTTTGATGCAGATTCACAGAGTTGGTTGCCACCATATTCTTCCTTGTCTTGTGAGACGGAGACTTTCCTATGCCAAGGCCTGTGCCACCTGACTGAAGTAGGCTGGGTGCTCAGCTCAGTGGCATAGTCATGGGAGGAACTTTGGGAACCTGGGCTCCCCCATTTTTGGCTCAGGCGTCCTCCAGAATTGTAGCACTGAATGTGTGTCTGGCAGGGATGCCCAAGCCCCATCAGCCAAAGAGATTCACTGCTGGAGCCTTCACCTGTGCTATCTCAGCAGCAGGAAGCTGGCGGTGTGCTCCAGCCACTGATGATGGTAATTCTGCTTATGCTTAGTTCATGTAGTTGAACTGAACATATACGGAAGTGCTGGCATCAGAGGCTGGAATAGTCTGCTTACTTGGTTCCTTGCTCCTCAGGCAGCATGGCTCTAGCAGAGAATATCTTCGGCTGGTGGGGCTTGAATATCCTTGCCAGCAAAGGTATGATGGGGGAGGGAGGGGTTTATTTTCCCTTCAAAACCATGAGTATATATAGTCTTACCATGTACCTCCCAGTCCCCTCCTATGGGCTTTGTTGAAAATTACCAGGTGTATTCTCATGTTGATTCCAGAGCATGTCCAACATTTCCAGACTAGGGGCCAACACCAGGCCTAGTGACAAAAATACTCTTGCACAAATTCACACCAGATCTGAGGCTGGAATAAGTATGTGCTTGTATGCTATGGAGCTAAATTTATAAAGGGTGCCTATGTACTGTAGAATAACAACAAGGTACCAATTTTAAGGGCAATTCTATAAAACCGGTGCATTTCTTGATTTTTTTTTTTTGTCTGTGTCCCACTAAGGATAGTGCTGACATTCATGCGGCGCCCTGGAATAGGGGCGTAAATCAGTTACGTACATTACTCTAAATCGGTAACAATTAGTGCTTCATAATGCCAGTCATTGACACTTATTACCAAGTGCCAATTTAGTACCAGTTGATCATTAAATTACGCCTATAACTGAACCTATTTTATAACTGGGCATGCAATTGTTCACCTAACTGCGCATGTCATTTATAGAACTAGAGATTTATGTCAATTTTCTTCATAAAATAGGCTTCCAGAACCAGCCCCTCTAGCACATGCATTGGCACATCTAATTGATTTAGTTAGATATATTAGCCAGTTTTGACACTGTTCTCTGTGGCCTACTGCTGTCTTCATTTAAGGATAAAGGCCTGTTATGGTTTATGTCCTATTTACTGAACTGGTCTCAAGCTATTCGTTGGCAGGGAAAGTTGTCTCATTTTCACTCATTAAAGTGTGGTATTCTTTTCTGCAAGGTTCTTTATTATCATTCATTTTTTTAAACTTATATTTATCTCTGCTAGCAACATTGATTGCCAACTTTAGAAGTGAGCTTTATATTTTTGCTGGCAATATCTAGCTGGTAGTTTATATATCTGAAATCCAGACTGAGGCATTTAAAATCTGACTAATAGCATTGTTGCAGTTACTAACTGGTTACAGCGCTATCGGTTAGTTTTAAATCACAAGACATCTGCTGAACTCTGGCTTTCTAGCATCGATCATTAGGTTGGAGTCATACCTATACTTGTAGCTTCTCCGATACAAACACATGATTCACTCCCGAGTATGTGCTGTAATTATTTACTCTTCCTTGTCAGGGTAACACCATAAAACTACAGAATACTTTACTTCTCCTGACCTCAAAATTTGTCAGATTTAAGTCAGTCTTCCAGTCCTCATTTGTTTTTATGGGAATAACATTCTGGAATGAGCTCCTGGGCATTTTTAGATCTTTCAATAGAGTTGCTATTTAGCAAAACCCTTAAAACATGTCTATTTGAGACATTTTTTAAATAAGTTTAATACTAGATTCTCTTTTATAATTAATTTGATTTTAGTCTTTTTTTTCTTGGTTCTCAGCTGTGCCTGGTTCTTTTTGATGTAAACCGCATAGAACCGACAAGGTGGTTGCGGTATAAACCACTGTTTAGTTTAGTTTAACCAACTTGGGAGTGATTCTTGATGGCCAACTGTAGATGGGATTAAAAGTGGTACTTGCTTGTTCTTCCAGTTGTGTATCATTCACCAACATAGAGTTTGCTTTACACTTCTGGATCCATGGTCATGGTTGATGCTATGATCATCAGCAGAATAGATCATTTCACTCCTTTATATCAGTGTTTATCGAAGCCTGTTGGCAAAAGGCTCCAATTGATTCAAAATATGTCAGTGCAGTTGCTAACTTGCAAGGAAAGGCACAACTACATTAGTCTCGTACTCAAAGATTTATGTTGGTTGCAGATTGAAGCTGGATCTATATTTTAAATTCTTTGTAACATAGAGTTTCCTACAACAGTGAACCTCAGAATTTGTCACACTGGCTGCCGGAATACAATCCAGGTTGTCTTTTATAGTCATCTCAAATAGTGTTGCTTTGCATACCCCTTGGGTCTGATATATGAGTAACTTCAAGTCTGAGTTTCTTTTCTTATTTTGATCCTGAAATCCTCTATCTGAAGAACTGCGAAATACCAATATCTATCTACAATTTAGGAACCTTAGGGCATTGCTATTTACTCAGCATTTTGTTGCTTAGGTCTGAAGAAGAAGAAGAGATATTATAGCTAGTCTTATTTTATGGTGAATTAATATGATGTTTTTTGTTTGTTTTTATAATTTTAAATGTTCTTTTTTATATATAATTCTTTGTACTTCTTCATTCTTCCTTTGTATTCTGTGTACTGCTCTATTCTTGAGCATTAACAGTTTATCCAATAAATAAATGGAATTCTGTTCCCAGGAAGATGTAAATGTGTGTGTATATTTTATGTGTGAATGTAACATAGATGGGCATTTTCGATATGACGTCTGGGTCCGACTTTGGACGTTTTGCAAAAAAATGTCCAAAATTTGAATAAGAATGAAAGTAGTTTTCCAAAAAGAAAAAGTCTTTTTTTTTGTTTGTCAAAAATACTGTTTTGAGCAAGGTTTTGTGATTTGGACATTTTCGGGCTCATTTTCGAAAGAGAAGGACGCCCATCTTTCAACACAAATTGGAAGATGGACGTCCTTCTCCCAGGGTTGTCCAAATTGGTGTATTCGAAAGCCAGGGACGGCCAAAGTTCAAGGGGGCATATCGGAGATGTAGCAAAGGTGGGACTTCGGCAGGCCTAACACTTGGACGTCCTTGACCCATAATCGAAAGAAACAAGGACGTCCCTGACGAACACATGGACGACTTTACCTGGTCATGTTTTTCTTATGACCAAGGCACAAAAAAGTGCTTGAAATTACCAGATGACCACCAGAGAGAATCGGGGATAACCTCCCCTTACTCCCCCAGTGGTCACTAACCCCCTCCCACCCTCAAAAAATATCTTTCAAAATATTTTGTGCCAGCCTTTATGCCAGCCTCAGATGTCATACTCAGGTCCATCACAGCAGTATGCAGGTCCCTGGAGCAGTTTTAGTGGATACTGCAGTGCACTTCAGGCAGGCGGACCCAGGCCCATCCCCCCCCCCCACCTGTTACGTTTGTGGAGGAAACAGCGAGCCCTCCAAAACTCACCAGAAACCCACTGTACCCACATCTATGTGCCTCCCTTCATCCATAAGGACTATGGTAGTGGTGTACAGTTGTGGGTAGTGGGTTTGGGGGGGAGGGGTTGGGCAGCTCAGCACACAAGGTAAGGGAGCTATGTACCTGGGAGCAATTTATGAAATCCACTGCAGTGCCCCCTAAAGTGCCCGGTTGGTGTCCTGGCATGTCGGGGACCAGTGCACTACAAATGCTGGCTCCTCCCACGACCAAACGGCTTGCATTTGGTCATTTCTGAGATGGACGTCCTTGCTTTCCATTATCACCGAAAATCAGAAACGAACAAGTCTAGGGACGACCAAATTTCAGGATTTGGACGTCCACGATGGTATTTTCGAAACGAAAGATGGATGTCCATCTTGTTTTGAAAATACTTTCCCCACCCCTGGGTCAGGACGTTTTGCAAGGACGTCCATATCAAAACATGGACATCCCTTTCGAAAATACCCCTTTGTTTTTTGGTCCATTTTCAAAAAAAAAATGTCCAAGTGCAAAATGCACAAAATCAAGCCATTGGGAAGTAGGAGGAGCCAGCATTTTTAGTAGACTGGTCCCCCAAGCATCCCAGGAAAGCAGTAGGGCACCCTAGGGGACACTGTGGTGGACTTCATAAAATGCTCCCAGGTACACATCTCACCATTGTTCCCTTATCTTGTCTTCTGAGCCTCCCCCCCCCCAAAAAAAAAAAAAAACCTCACTACCCCTTGTACACCACAGTCATAGCCCTTACGTGTGAAGGGGGCATCTATATGTGGGTACAGTGGGTTTCTGGTGAGTTTTTGAGGACTCACAGTTTCCTCCACAAGTGCAACAGGTAGGGGGAAGTATGGGCCTAGGTCCACCTGTCTGCAGTGCACTACACCCACCACTACACTATTCCAGGGACCTGCATGCTGTTCTAATGGACCTGAGTATAACATCTGAGGCTGGCAATGTTTTAAATTACATTTTGGGGGTGGGGGTGGGAGGAGGTTACTGACCACTGGGGGAGTAAGGAGAGGTCATCCCTGATTCCCTCCAGTGGTCATCTGGTCATTTAGGGCACCTTTTGGTAACTTATTCATTATAAAAACAGGTCTACCTCAAAACGTCTTAGTTTTAGTCCTGGACGTTTTTGTTCTGTTCCATTATGGCTGAAAAATGTCCAAGTAAGTGTTAGGAACACCCAGTTTCCACCCTTAACATACCCCTGACACGCCCCTTGTGATTTAAGCACACTTCTGACGATCTTCATAGAATACCAATTTGGACGTTTTTGTGACAAAAAGGTCCAAATTCAGATTTATGCCACTTTTTGAGCATTTTTCTCTTTTGAAAATGAGCTCCATAGTAACAAGGTGTAGATGATGTTAGATAAAGATCTGTACGGTCCATCCAGTCTGCCCAACAAGATAAAGTCATAGTACTATGTATGATGTGATACCACTATCACCTGCTTGCTGTCAACTGCTCGGTACTAAAAAGAGAACATTATTTGGAAGAGTCTCTGATCTTTGGAATAGCCATCTGATGATAGAAATATTTCACATTATATGAGTTTTTGAAGTTCTGTAAAGACTTTATTTCAGTGCTATTTGTTATAATTATGGCATTGATTGTATTTCTCTGTATTGTATGACTATGTTGCTGTTGTAACCCGCTTTGAAGTTGGTGGTTAAGTGGAATATAAATGCTGTTATTAAATTAAATTACATATGCATACTTGAGCTTGATTTTTCCTTGCTATTTTCAGGGCACAAGGCATAGATGTCTGTCCAGCACTAGCTTTGCTTCTCAATTACTAGTGTTCTATCTAATCACTGCTAAGCTTATTTGGTTCCATGCCTTCCATACAGATTTCCTTTGTATTTATTCCACACATTTTTGAATTCTGTTACTGTTTTCATCTCAACCACCTCCTGCGCTTGGGCATTCCAGGCAACTGCCAACCTGTCCGTGAAAAAGTACTTCCTGATGTTGATCCCCCTGCATTCTAAATTCATGTCCTCTAGTTCTACACCTTTCCTCCTCTGGAAATATCTTTAAAATATTTGAATGTCTGTATCACGGCACCCCTGTCTCTCCTTTCCTCCAAGGTATACATCTTCAGGTCATCAAGTCTCTCCTCATACATCTTGTGGTGCAAACCCCATACCATTTTCATCACTTTACTCTGAACCATTTCAAGTCTTTTTACATCCTTAGCAAGATGCGGCTTCGAAAACTGAATACAGTATTCCAAGTGGGGCATCACCAGCGACTTGTACAGGGGTATCAATCAACTCCTCATTTTTCTCTGCTGGTTGTACCTTTCTCTATGCAACCTAGTATCCTTCTGGCTCTGGCCACTGTCTTGTTGCATTGTTTTGTCATCTTGAGATCTTCAGACACAGTCACCCCATGATCCCTCTCCTGAACTGTGCTTATCAATCTCTTTCTACTCTTATCTCATGCATCTTCTTTGGATTTCTGCACTCTGCACTTCTTTGCATTAAATTTTAACTGCCAGACCTTTTACCATTCTTCTAATTTTTGGAGGTCTGTTCTTATGGTTTCTACTCCCTCTTCCAGGATATCTACTCTATCGGCTATCTTCATGTTATCTGCAAAAAGGCAAACTTGTATTTCTAACCCTTTAGCAATGTCTCTTACAAATATATTAAACAGAATCAGCCCCAGTACCAATCCTTAGATACTTTCCTTTCCTTCAAGTGAATTCCATTTACCACCACCCCTGGTTGCCTGTTGGTTAACCAGTTTCCAGTTCAGTTCACTACTTTTGAGTCCTACGTTCATCCCTATCAGCTTATTCATGAATCCAAGTAGATTACATCTATCACATGTCCTTTATCCAGTTCTTTGGTCACCCAATCAAAGAAATCAATTAGATTTGTTTCCTTTGGTAAAGCCATGTTGCCTCAGATCCTTCAATCTGTTGGATTCTAGAAAGTTAACTATCTTTTCCTTTAGCAGCGAGTCTATTGTCCCCACTTTGTGAAGAGGGGCCACATACACTTCTCTCCAATCCCCGTGGAACCTGTCACATCTCTAGAGGTCTGTTAAATAAATCCTTGAGGTTCATCCAGAATTGTCTGAGCTCCCTTAGTATCCTGTATGTGTCCCATCCAGCCCCATAGCTTTGTCCACTTTCAGATTTTCAACTTGTTTATAAATGTTTTTCTTCTGTCAATGGTATCCACTCCATTCCCAGATATATCTTCGGCACCTGACCTTGGTCCTTCTCTAGGATTTTCTTCTGTGAACACCACAGAGAAATATTTGTTTAGAGCATTTGCTGTATCCTCAACACTCTCCACATAGCTGTTCTCAGCATCTTTCAGTCTTACAATTCCATTCCTAGCATTTCTTCTTTCCCTGATATATCTGAAAACGATCTTGTCACCTCTCTTACATCTTTAGCCATTTTTTTCTTTTGCCTGTGCTTTCACTAGCTTTATTTCCCTCTTTGCTTCTTTGAGTTTGATCTTTTCTGTGATCTTCTTGTTGCATATTTCTTGAACGTAGCCTCTTTTGCCCTATTTTTCGACACTTGTTTGGAGAACCATATAAGCTTCCTATTTCTCTAGGTTTTGTTTATTTTCCTTGTATAAAGGTCTTTTGCCATATTTATAGCAGCTATCAGCTTGGACCACTGCCCTTCCACTTCTGTGCCTACCCATGCTGTCAGCTCCTTCTTCAGGTATTACCCCATTTTACCAGAATCAGCGTCTTAACTCTGCTTTTGCTCTTATATCAGACCATATCAGGTGATGATCACTATTGCCTAGGTGGGCACACACCCAGATGTTAGGAACACTTCCTTCATTTGTGAGCACTAGATCCAAAGTCACCCCTTCCCTCGTGGGTTCCATCACCATTTGTCTGAGCAAAGCACTTTGACAGGCATCCATGATCTCTATGCTTCCTTCCGAATCTGTTGATGGGACGTTCCAATCCACATCAGGCAAGTTGAAATCTTCCAACAATAGCACCTCTCCTTTTTTTCCAAGCTTATGGATTTCTTCGATCAGATCCTTGTCCAGCTTCTCCATTTTTGCTGGAGGTCTGTAGATAACATCTGTGTAAGTACACATTCCATCTTATCTTTCCAGAACAATCCATATAGCTTCTTTCTTTCTCCTTGAATTTCTGCCGCTCTAATTTTATTTTTCACATACTGTGCCACTCCACCTCTTCGGCCTTCCCTTTCCTTTCTGAAAAGATTATAACCTTGTATGGTTATGTCATCATTCAGCCATGATCAATTATTCAGTCTTCTTCAAACATCAGGGCTTGCAAATCTTAAACCTTTTTACTTAGGCTACAAGCATTTGTGCTCATTGCTTTCCATGTGTTATTAAGTGAGTTTGGATGGTTTTCTAAATTAACATTACCTTCCCCACTGCTGTCATGTTTTTCTGGGAGTGACTTTCTGAATTCCCTGCTCCTTTTGTCACCCCCACCCTATAGTTTAAATGTTTAGAAACACATTGTCTGAATTTCTCCCCAAGGATACTTTCCTGTCATATAAGATGTAGCCCCTCATTACAGTACAGCCTGCTATTTTATTTTTAAAATATATATTTATACATCATAACAGCCACATTTTCACTTACTCTGTTCCCCCAGGAATGCCTATGTGTAGTCAGGCAGATTTTGTATATTACATGGACAGGGGAATTTACATTATCAGGTCAGGGATTGGGGAATTCACATATTATTTTACATACAAGAGGCTCTGCCAAGCCTAGAGCCCCTTATAAAATAGGTACAGGACCGCATGTCAAAGCTCCTCCATGTACAGAGGGAGCAGCCATTTCAAAATGCTACACTTGGGGAAAACAACCATAGAAATCTCCCCCTGTTTGGGGAGGGGAGTCTACTTGGACTTTCAGCGTAGGTAGCTTGTTATAAAATTACCCTCTCAATGTCCTTTAATGCGTCTGCAAAATAACTTTAAATTTTCACATGATGAAGAAAGCTTATTAGAAATGTATTGAGTTTGCGCAATTAAAAGGCATCATCAGGGCTGGCTCAATCATCAGGCAAGACTTAGCAGCTTTCTGAGAGGCAGCGCAGAACAGCTTCAGTCTAAGCAAAAAATTAGCTGCACCAACTCGAACAGCCATCAGCATGTGCTTTAGCCGGCACTGTAGTTTTGTGAGATAGTCATGAATGCTCAAAACTTTAAAGAGCATGCTTTAATCTCTACTTTATTCTTACGCCACAGATACAGGGAAGAAAAGGAAGAGTGTTTGGGTGAAGGGTTGAAGAAAGGGAAGCTGATTTGTGAAAAAAAAGTCAGACACTTATCTCTTGTTTCTTGTCTTGCAGTGCGACTTCATGACAGCATATCAGAAGAAGGATTTCATTACTTAGTCTTTGATTTGTAAGTATGTGTCTGTACTGCTCTAATTACTTGTTATCCTGAACTGGTAACTGATGCACCTGTTAAAAATAATGGTAGGTAGCTGTTTGTAAGTTAATGATGTAAAACAAAGAATGTGTTACTATGTATGTAATGTCATCCTGCAGTTTTAAGTAGAACTATTAGTATAGTTTTCTTGCTGTGATCTACGTTTTTTAGAATAGCACAAACACTAAAAAAATTCCTCTTTGAATGTGAAACACAGCAAAATCCTGATAAAACACTCACTATAAAGACGGCAGCTTCCTTATCAACAATGAATGTGTATTTGTATATAGACCCAATTCCTTCTATGTTTAATTTACTTATCCATTAACCCCATTAATAATGTGTTTACTACAAATTGTATATTCTTTTTACGACTTTGTAATTCTTTATATTGTTACTATGTAAGCCGCATTGAGCCTGCCATGTGTGGGAAAGCGCAGGGTACAAATGTAATAAATAAATATATATATATATCTCAGAAAACTGTGAAAATAGTCTTTAGCTGTTGTAATCACATATCAGTCATAAATCAATCATTGGTTTAGGCCGTAAGTTGTTAATTCATCAGCTCATACACTGTAATATATAGCTTCATCAAACCTTAAATGTACCTATCTTAATATGTTCATCAATGTTGAAAACAATTATGACACTCTTCATCCACTCATATAAATCGTGCAGTTAATTAATGGATGGTTTACTGATGTAAGCCCAACTTGAGTTTCATATAACCTGCATCAGGGCTATCAGCATTTACAGAGGTCAAGCAGCTTTTTTGTGATCTGTAATGTAAAGGACTTCTAATTTTTTTTTAAAGGTTAATTTGTGATGTAATTTTGCCATCCCTCCTCCCTCACCCTGTTCCATTCAAGTGCTTTATTTGAAGTCAGCACAATGTGTTTCATAAGAACATAAGAATAGCCATCCATCTAGCCCAATATCCTGCTTTCAACAGCAGATCAGCAATTTCATGTTTGAGTTCTTTCAGTACCCTAGAGTGCATACCATTTGGTCCAGGCGATTTACTACTCTTCAATTTATAGATTTAGCTCAATACGTCTTCTTCCAGGTTCACCGAGATTTCTTTCAGTTCTTCTGCATTGTCACCCTTGAAACCCATTTCTGGTAAAGATAGATCTCTTACATCTTCTTCCATGAGGGTACTGAAGAGCAAGATATCTGTTAAGTTTTAGAAAGGGAAATGGGGAGTGATTTTGGTTACACCTTTTTTGCTTGTAGCTTGAGTTGAGGTACTGTAGGTATTTCCTTCTCCCGGAGGGCTCACAGTCTAAGGGGTATTTTTACTAAGCTGCATTAAGCACTAATGCATGCTTGCAACAGGTTAAAATGCACTACTGTGGGGCACGCTCAGACGTCCCGCAGCAGTTTTTGCATGTGCACGGGCTGCCCATATGCTAAAAAATAAAATGTTTTTTTTTTTAGCATTGGGGGCGTTTGGGTGCGGAGAGTGGGTACAGCTATGCTAATCAGTTAGCATGTGGGCATTGCTGCACGCTAACTGATTAGCACAGGACTAGTATGTGAGCCCCACTAGTATGTGCTGGTAAGTGCTCACGCAGTAATGGCCACATACTAATGGGAAAACTAGCGAGTGGCCATTATTGCAGAAATAGAAAATTTGGTCATTTACTGGCAGCTCTAAAAGTGACCTGATCGAGTGGTAAAGGCTCTGCTTTGGGGATAGTGCAGGCCACTTTTTAGTACTGCTTAGTAAAAGAACCCCTTTGTTTGGACCTTAGACAGTAGAGGGTTAAGTGACTTGCCCAAGATCACAAGGAGTTACAATCAAGTTTGAATTGGGATTCCCTAGTTGTCAGCTCACTGCTGTAATTATTAGACTACTCTACCACCTTTTTAGACTTCCTCTATAGCTGTGCTACAGATTTTACCAAGCTGTATTGTCTTTATGGCATCTCTGCAGCAGACTCTTTATCAGACTTTGCATTATAAGCACACTCCATCTGCTCAGATTACTCTTGAAAAATAAAAGTATTTGACATTTGCTTTTTATTTTAGAATGTGGGCATTATGTAATACCTTTATAGGATTTCAAAGAATTGCATTACAAAGGTTATAAAATGGTAGTCTATTGACATTATTTTGTAACCAATGTTACAAGATCTAGATTTATTAAGCCTAAAGCTTTCTGATGGCTTTACAACCCTTTGTGAAATTGCTTTGAAAATAGCCAGAGGCTGAGCACAGTATTTTGCTTATTTGTTGGTTGGTAATAGCCCCTACAATTTGTCATCATGTATCTAAACATTTCAGAAGCAACATTATTGAGGATATTTGTATGTTCTGTAAAATGTATTGCTTGATTATAGGATGCATATTAAACATTATATAGCACTAGTTAATATTATGTTTTGTAGAGGACTTGAAAGTGGAAGAGAATTTGTGAGCTGGAACTTGCTAGGCTCTTTTTATTGGGATCAGTCACAAATTGGGGTGTGTGGAAGAACTAGCATATTTGGAGATAGTTTGTCCCAAGAAAGTACCTATTACTTTACCTATCACAAGCTCCTTTGATATATTTGGTTTTTTATTTGTTTGTTTTAAGTATACCATAGATTGATGCCTCCTTCCCAACCTGTATGGGTGGATTTTCATTCATTCATTCTTCTTGATGGAGCCAGATTCTGGATGTTTACTTTTGTACTTAAACATGTTTTGCATGTTTGGATCTGTTGATGCAGTTATGTTGGCCTAGGGGCCTGTGATATTAGCTGTTGATATGCATATAATTCCTCCTTCGGCTCAAGGAATGTGCATATACTGATTCTTATAAATTACTGTTAAGCATGGAGGAGTTTTCTTGTGCATACATCTAATTTTTCAAGATCTTTTAAGAGACGTCTAGAATTCTAAAGCTGTATGAGAGTGTGGCTCTGGCAGCTGATTAATGGCTTGTATCTTATTCCATGAGGTTAATGTGCTTTTCAGTATCGGATTTATTTACCTCTGCCTGTGTCATGAGATCTCAATGTCATTCTCACCCAGCTGATGAGAGTTCCTTTTGAGCCACTGAATTCCTGCCATCTGAAGTACTTGACCTGGAAGGTCATTTTCTTGGTGGCTGTTACTTCAGCTGATAGGGTGAGTGAGCTCTAAGCTCTAGTAGTTGATGCACCTCATACGAAGTTTTATCACAGCAGAGTAGTCCTCTGCACGCATCCTGCCAAAGGCTGTGTCAGAGTTCCATCTGAACCAGTTGATTGTTTTGCCAACATTCTTTCCCCGACCTCATGCCCATCCTTGTGAGAGCACCTTGCACACCTTGGACTGCAAGCGAGCATTGGCCTACCACATGGAGCAGACAAGGCCCCACAGACAGTCTGCCCAACTTTTTGTTTCTTTTGATCCTAACAGGATGGGAGTTGCTATTGGGAAACGCACAATCTCTAATTGGCTGGTAGATTGCATTTCTTTCACTTATGCCCATGCTAGGCTGACACTGGAGGGTCATATCAAGGCTCACAATGTCAGAGTCATGGCTGTGTTGGTAGCTCACTTGCAATCAACCTTCATTGAAGAAATTTGCAAGGCTGTGACTTGGTTTTCTGTCCACACATTCACATCTCATTACTGCCTGGAGCAGGATACCCGACGAATTAGTCGGTTTGGGCAGACAGTGTAAAATAATCTTTTGGGGGTCTACAATCCAACTCCAACCCCCTAGGCCCATTTTATTCTGTTCTAGGCTGCACTCTCACTCAGTTGTATATAGTTTCAGGTTAATCTGAGTTATGTTCTCGCCATTGCAAGGCCCAATTAACCAAAGTTTGTTGTTTTTGGTGAGCCTGGATGCTAGGGATACCCCACTTGTGAGAATTATGGACACGACCACTGAAGCCTGGAACATCTTCTTCCCTAAAGAATCCAAGGTCCTAACTTCTCTGCCTGGGTGTGCTGAGGCATAGTCTCTATAACTCCTGGCTTTCTTGAGAGTGGATTATACCACCATGGAATTGTGAGTCAACTAAGGCCTATCAAAACCACTTGTGAGAATATAAGACCTGCTGTCATTGGAGAATACTTACTTAAAGGAAAGTATCTTTGCTATATATAATAAGGGGTGGAGCAAAATAACTCTCTGAACAGAGGCAAATTTGGCAATGGAGAAAACTGTTGAAAAAAACACAAGTTTGAAAATGGGCGAGGTTGAACTTGGGATTCCATAGACAAGCTCCCCCAAAAATGTTCATGTGCATTTCTGTGGGAGAGGCAGTTCCAGCTGCTGCTACTGCTGCCACTGTATAGAAACATAGATATACTGAAATATGGCAGTTAAAGAATTGCTCCTTTTAGACTGCTTCTCCTCTCCCTTCTGCCCTCTCAGTGACATAGTGCCGACACATGTGTATACAGTAATATAGAAAATGTTGGAAGACAGGGTGGCCAGAGTTGTATCTGTTCAGGTTCCACTTGTTTATGATTAAAACTGGCTGCTTAATCTCTATTTCTCCCTGCTAATTTTGGGTCACAGACCATGGAAGTCTGCCCAGTCCTGTTCCTATGTCCCAACTGACAATCTAGACTAAAAGCCCACCTTTTTGATGCTGCTTTTAAATCCTAACCCTTACTCACTTGTTCAGTACCCTTATTTTATCACCTCCATCTTAGTAATTCCCTTATCTCTTATTTGTCCTCTTTGTCTGTCCTAATTAGATTGTAAGCTCTGTCAAGCAGGGACTGTCTCTTCATGTTCAAGTGTATAGTGCTACATACGTCTAGTAGCGCTATATAGAAATGATAAGTAGTAGTAGTAACTACTAATATATATATGCAAACACAATAGATATGTGAACACACAAACACATCCTTACACACAGATTGGAGTTGGAGGAGTGGCCAAGTGGTTAGGGTGGTGGACTCTGGTCCTGAGGAACTGAGTTCAATTCCCACTTCAGGCACAGCTCCTTGTGACTCTGGGCAAGTCACTTAACCCTCCATTGCCCCAGGTACAAATAAGTACCTGTATATGTAAGCCGCATTGAGCCTGCCATGAGTGGGAAAGCGCGGGGTACAAATGTAACTAAAAAAAAAAAAAATTCATGTGCACACCCAGGCAGAGGGGTTTGAAAAAACTACAGAAATCCATGCTCTGCATTCTTTCCCCATTTGTTAATCTTCACCTACTTGATGAACTTTAAGCACAACATATCAGCATTTAGGTATATATCAAACCATGTAGGGAAAAACTTCATGTTTGCTTCAGTAGGACATCTAAAGAATCAACTAGTCCTGAAAGAGACCTTGAAACCCCTCTGCAGAGGTTTGCCGTTTGAAATTGTTTGTAACTCTTTGGCTTGGAATTCACTAAATTGGCTTACTAAGAAGCTAATTACAGAGAGGGCAATTTTCAAAGGCATTTCTGTGTATAAAATCACCCAACACATACTGTATATGCGTACACTTGCCAATATATTCAATATATGGAACCCAAAATTGTGCACACAAATTAGGGTGTGGGCATAATTTAATTGAGTAACAAGCAAATATCTAGCAATAGTTGGGCATTTAGCATCATGCTGAGCTCTATTCTATAAAGATACGCACAGAATTGAAAAGGGGACATGGCCATGGGAGGGTCATGGACAAGTAAGGGGCATTCACTAAAGATGTGCACAGTATTAGAATTTGAGGGATCCACACCAAACATACACACAAGGGTTTACACCAGGTTTCAGTTGGTGTAACTCCTTGTGCCCAGAGTTAGGTGCGGATCCCAACACTACGCACTATTTGGTAAATGGTGCCCAACTCGGAGCTCTGTTTATAGAATAGCACTCTGTGCATTTTTTCGGCATCCAAATTTGAATCTAGTCCTTATTGTGTATCTCAAGGAAGTGTTCCCTGGGATGTGACTGGGGTGGAGAGTGCACTTACACATATACTTTTCATGGAAGAAATAATCCACAGTAATAGTCGGTGTGGATTTGCATGTTTATTTTTCTTAAGCCAATTTTGAAAGGGAAATATTTACATATAAAAATTGATGTAAAAATCTGTAGGTAAAAAAGTATATGCAGATTTTGCACATATGCACTTTGAAAGCTACCCTCCACCACTATCGCAGAGTGATCTAAATCAGCAGACACCACCATCAGAAAGGCTTGTTAAATATGAGGGTGAGCTTTTTCTTCCCATTCAGTTCATTCCATTTTAAGTAGAGCTACATTTTTGAATTGCTTTCATAATAATATAGGTTTTGCCATAAAGCTGTCTTTCCTATAGCTTAGATGCTGAAGGATTAAACACTTCTGTCTCTAATGAATTGTCTTCAAGTTACAGCCCACACCAGTATAAAAATGGCATCTAGTTCTCAATATGCAAAATGGTCTTTTCATTACTGTAGAATTACTGTCAAATGTGATTGTTTCCAGATTCAGAAGCAAAAATGTCTTTGAGTTCATGTCAAATAAAATGAATAAAATTCCCTGAGCGGCATCCATGTCAGTAGCTTAAAGACTGACTCGTGCCTGTATTTAAAAGGAAAAGGAACATTTCTTTCACCATAAAGTATCTGTATGACCAGTTGTTTGAACAAGTACAAGTGTAGGCTATGTATTTGATAGAAAATTACTTTGAAATACCTGCAAACCTATATCAGTGTGTAAAAAAATATTCTGCTGTAGCTACTTTTTGAAATTATCGGAGTGGGAATTGCAACTGTCCTTGAGAGTTTTCATGAAAATGTATGTATACCTTTCAAAGTGTACTGCTTAGACAAGTTGTGATGACATTGGATCTGGTACTCAAAAATGGAGAAAGTGTGTCTGACATCTTGGTGGGTGCCCACGTGAGCAATAGTTGTCATCACATGGTATGGTTTGATATAAGAGGTAAGTGAAGACACATAAAACTCAAAAATACTGGATTTCAAACATTCTGACTTTAGTAAAATGGGGGAGTATCTGAAGAAAGAACTGAGAGGGTGAGAGGACATAACAGAAGTGGAATGACAGGAACCCAAGATTAAAGGTTAAATATGGCAACAGATCTTTATTTAAGCAAAGTAAATAAAACCGAGAGGGTTAGGAGACCGATACGATTCAACAAACAAGTGCCTGAAAAAATAATGGCAAAAGGTGGCATTGATGAAATATAAAAGAATGCAAGAAGAGGATTACAGAAAAGAATACTAGATAAAATTCAGAGGAGCAAAGAGAGAAATGCAGCTGGCAAAAGCATAAGTAGAAAAAAAATGGCTAGACATGTAAAGAGCAGCAACATGGGAAGCAAAAATCACAGGAAGCAAACAAAGCACAGCAAAGATGACACCGAATCATCATTCAATCAGTAAATGTAAACATGAAAATTTTAATACAGAATAGGGTGTGACTCAACATGGGCCTGTGTTTCGGCCACCTGTAAAGATACATGACAGGATTTTTTTCAGGTATGTTGAGTAAAGGAAGAATGATAGAAATGGATTTAAGATCAAAAGTTACTTAGAACTGCTATATGGAGATTATGAGGAAAAATGGATGTTCTAAACAAAGACTTCTGCTTGGTATTCATGAAAGAAAATCATGGAGAAGGACCATAGTCAGCTGACAAAGGTGTATATAAGAATGGAGTAGCTATATTGCACTGTTCATGAAAGAAAGTGTTTATGAACAACTTGAAAAACTGAACGTGGACAAAGCCATGGGCCAAATGAGATATAGCCCAAGATATTGAGAGAGCTCAGAGAGGTTTTTATGGATCCTTTTTAATATTTGTTCAATAATTCCTTGGAGACAGGAGAGGTTTTACAGAAAATAATTGAAAACAAAGACACGAAAAAAATATACCAACTCGTACACAAACTACTAGACACTACCTTGGTCACCACAACCAATACAGACATCCCAACGGCAGACAAACTTGCCAAATACTTCAATGAAAAAAATCGTAAAACTACGCAACTCATTCCCTCAGAACACTACCGATATCGAAAACTTCATCAATGGTCTGGACCCAACCTCAGGAGAATAGCCAGTGGACCGAACCTGGTCAAACTTCGCTCTCCTCTTGGTGGAAACAATAACCCATGCGATCCGCAGGTTCTCCAACACTCACTGCAAACTGGACACCTGCCCCAGCTACCTAATAAAATCCGCCCCGACCGCTTCATAACAGACCTCACATCCCACCTAAACTTCATGCTCCAACAAAGTCTCTTCCCTAAGGAAAATGGTAACGTCCTACTCACCCATATACCAAAAGATACCAAGAAAAATATAAATGAACTCATCAACTACCGCCCAGTAGCATCCATCCCACTAGCAGTCAAACTGATGGAAAGTATGGTAACCAAACAACTTACGGATTGCATAAACAAATTCTCAATACTACATGAATCACAATCTGGATTTCGCCCCCTTTATAGCACCGAAACAGTACTAACTACTCTCTTAGCCAAATTCAAGCAGGAAATAGCAACAGGCAAAAGCATACTTCTCCTCCAGTTTGACATGTCTAGTGCATTCGACATGGTAAACCATAATATACTACTAAGACTCCTAGACTACTTCAGGATTGGTGGAAATATACGTAGCTGGATCAAAAGTTTCCTAACCACCAGAACATACCAAGTGAAATCAAACTCAAACATATCAACTCCATGGAAAGCAGACTGCGGAGTACCGCAAGGATCACCACTATCACCGATCCTCTTCAACCTAATGATGACCCCACTAGCAAAGTCCTTAGCCATCCAAGGCCTCAACCCATTCATCTATGCAGACAACGTTACAATATGCTTGCCTTTCAAACACGACCTGACAGAAATCACTAACGAAATCAAGCACAGCTTAAATACTATGAACTTACGGGCAAATGCATTCCAATTAAAACTCAACACAGAAAAAACACACTGCCTCATCCTCTCATCCCAACACAACTTGAACAAACCTACAAATTTAAACACCCCAGATTACACACTCCCTATCTCAGATAGCCTGAAAACCCTTGGGGTCACAATCGACCGTAACCTTACACTCGAGAGCCAAGTGAACTCTACAACCAAGAAAATGTTCCTCTCTATGTGGAAACTCAAATGTGTGAAACAATTCTTCCTGTTTTTGCAACCTGATACAATCAGTGGTACTAAGCCACGCTGACTACAGCAACGGAATCTATGCGGGATGCAAAGAACAACTTATAAAGAAACTTCAGACCGCCCAAAAAAAAAGCAGCCAGACCTATATTTGGAAAAACGCGATTCGAAAGCGCCAAACCCCTCTGAGAAAAACACTGGTTTCCAGTCAAAGAACGCATAGCTTTCAAAATCTGCACCCTTGTCCATAAAATTATCTATGGCGAAGCCCCGGGATACTTGACCGACCTCATAGACCTACCAACCAGAAACGCAGTCAGATCAGCACGGACATACTTAAATCTCCACTACCCAAGCTGTAAAGGACTCAAATATAAATCAATTTATGCATCCAGATTCTCCTACATAAGTACACAATTGTGGAATGTATTACCAAAAGCCGTGAAAACAACGTACGACCATCTTAACTTTTGGAAATCACTAAAGACCAACCTGTTCGAAAAGGCATACCCTACCGACCCAACTTAAGTGCCTGAACCCTGCAACACAACGTAACCAAAGCTTGTAATAAACACTATATAACTCTCCTCTACTATTTCCAATGTGTCTGTAACTTATGAACCTTATCTTATCTGTACATCACTCTGTATTTGTTTACATTGGAGTCTGCAATCGCATCTCTGGCACTATGTAAGCCACCTTGAGCCTGCAAATAGGTGGGAAAATGTGGGATACAAATGTAACAAATAAATAAATAAAATTGAGTGGTGGCCCTGGAATTACAGAGAATTCCTGAGAGTTTGTTAGAATCAGTTTAAGCAAATATTGCTGTGAATACCAATGGACTACCAGAGGAGGGCATTCCACCAGGCAGGCTGTATTCTTCTGTTTAGATCCTTAGTGAGCATAAAGAAAAGTGTCACATACCTTTTGCAATATAGTAATTTAACTCTATATTTTGAATGTAAGGCTAGCTTTTGGTGTTTGTACCTTATGTAGCTGTATAGGGTGACATGCCAGAAAGTTTGTCATGCTCCTTCCTCCACCGGCATCCTTCTGCATCAGTCTGTAACCAATCTAACAAGAGCAGTTGTGCAAAGAGGTATAGGCAAGAGGTGGAACTATTCTATATAGATGTTCTGTTGCCAAAGCAGTACACTAGGAATATTCTATTACAAGAGCATTTGGATTATGTATGTGTGGGAGGAGAAAGAGACAGACTGAGGCTGTAGGTACGAGCTATAACTCATGAGCAGCCTTTGGAAAATATAAGCTAAGCAGGCAGCTGCCCAGGGTACCAGGTTGGTGAGGGATATAAAAGGCCATACTGGGAGAGGTGCTACCTGACAACAGCATTGCTGAGGCTCCTTCTCTTGCATGGTTTGTCATTCAAAGAAGACACTTCTATCCCCAAAGCCAAGAGTGACTGTTAGCCCTGAAAATGTCCTGATTGGAAGACTCCTCCTTAGGAATGACTAGCCTGCTTTGGAGGGGGAGGGGGGAATGATGAGGTAGGGGGTAGTAGAGACTGAAAATAATTTACTAGTAGGAAGAGAGGAGGATACTAAGTACTGTTGTACTGTTTTTGCCAGATACTTGTAACCTAGATTGTCCACTGTTGGAAACAGGATGCTGGGTTGATGGACCTTTGGTCTGTCCCAGTATGGCAACATTTATGCACTTATATACTTATGTACTTTAAATGTGTGGAGAGAAAGAAGGATTAGAGACAATATCAGTGCTAGGAAAAGGGCAGAGACTGACAGAAATGGGTTGAGAGCAAAGGAGAGGAAAAAAAAGATAATACTTGTATTTGTCACTGGGGTTTGGTCACCAGTTTTGGATTTTGTACAGATAGTAGTTGACCTAGAGCCAGCCATGTCAAATGTTTCCCAGAGTTCATCTACCTAACTAGTGTTCAAATTAGCAGAATTAAACCCATAGCTTAGAGAATGTACAAAATGTTGCTGATTCCCCTTAACACTTCCTAACAGGGCCAGTTTCAAAAGCCTAGCTGTTGGGGGATCATCAGAAAGGGCATGGTTCAGGCAGGCTAGATAAATCTCCAGAGGAGAGACAAAGTAGGGAGGCCCAGGGAAGACAGGAGCAGCCCTCCAGCATACGCTTTTATAACCCATGTGTAAGGTAACGGAGACTACTCTGGCCAAGGTAGGAAAGCTTTATCTTGGAACCTTGTGAAAGTCCTCTGAGTGTGGACTGAATACTGAAGTCAAGTGCACACTTTGACTTTGGAGCCTGGTAGGCCCATGTGAATATTGTAACTGACTTTCAAGAGACTTTCAGTTTACAATGCTTGTGAATGAACAGGCTTTCAGCATTGTTGAAAGTTAATAAAGAGCTTTTGTTTTAATTTGTATGGCTGTGTCTAAGGAGGCCCCATGCCCAAACCTCATTTTACTACACCTATTTTTTTTTTCATTTTTGTCCATTCCAGACTAGAGCTTTGCATGGGGACAGAATTTCACCTATCCCTGCTGGAATCTAACCCATCCTTGCCCATTCCCACCTGTTCCCTATGCTAAAATAACCCAACTTAACAGAAGCCTATGTTGATAGTGTTCCCTCTCAGTGCTTTTGGTGATTTCTATGCTATCCATATCCATTAAATTTTGTACTGCTATTATAATTTCCATGGCACAAGGAAAGGTAGGCTGGCCTGGCACTACACTTCTGAGGGAACCCCACAGGACCTGCATCCATCCCCACAGACCTGGAAGGGATCCCCACGCAAGTCCCATGGACCTGGGGAGATCCCTGTGGGAATCATCATGGGAATCCCATGGGAACCACAGGATTCCTGCTAACCCCGTTCCCATGCAGCTCTCTATGCCAGTTCAGATCAGTGGAATTCAGTCTCCTGCTAGCAAGTGGAGACAGAGCAAATCTGCTTACCTCCTCTATATATGCTGGTGCATCAGGGAAGCTGATCAGTATGTTCTATCTCCGGCAGGTGGGAGTCATTTGCTGGTGTAGTAAGGTTTGGCAGGGTAAACTGACTTGTGCATGCTCTGACATTCCAGTGCCTTAGGGTTTTTCTCTGGATCTGTGATGGGTTTTGGTCCTCCCTTACCCTCCTCCCCCATCTTGTCCTGTCCTTGCAGAGGAATCCCAATGTGATGTCCCTTAAGGCCAGGCAAGATGTCCTCAGGCCTTTTGGCTTCCTGCCTGGAATCAATTGTTATTGGAGAAAAATTTCTGGAGAAAGGAACAAAAGTATGTGCAGGAGAAATGACTAGTGTTTTGAGTGAGAGTATGGTTCTGAGTATTTTTATTATTTATTTGTTACATTTATACCCCACATTTTCCCACCTATTTGCAGGCTCAGTGTGGCTTACAAAGTACCATAAATGCGTTTGCCATTTCGGTTGATAACAAATACAAGATTGTGTTGTGGTCAAATGAGGCAGAGGTGATCAGGCTTCATGGGGTTGAGGGGCAAGAGGATAGTAAATTGTCCAGTACAATCATTGATTATGTTGTGTTGCTGGATGTGGGGATTTATGTTGGATCAGTGGGATAAATTTTTTTGAAGAGGTGGGTTTTTAATGATTTCCTGAAATTTAGGTGGTCATGTATTGTTTTCAAAGCATACGGGAGTCCATTCCATAGTTGTGCATTTATGTAGGAGAAGCTAGAAGCATAAGTTGTTTTGTATTTTAGCCCTTTGCAATTTGGGTAGTGTAGGTTTAGGTATGATCGTGCTGATCCAAGTCTATTTGTAGTTGGTAGATCTATTAGGTCTGTCATGTATCCTGGGACTATGCCATAGATGATTTTGTGGACCAATGTGCAGATTTTGGAGATGATCCGTTCTTTGATTGGGAGCCAGTGCAGCTTTTCTCAAAGGGGTTTAGCGCTTTTGAATCGTGTTTTGCCATACATCAGTCTGGCTGCTGTGGTTTGGGCGGTCTGGAGTTTTTTTGTGAGTTGTTCTTTACATCCCGCATAGATTCCGTTGCAGTAATCTGCATGGCTGAGGACCATTGATTGTATTAGTTTACGAAAGGTATCTCTCGGGAAGAAAGGTTTTAGTCGTTTGAGTTTCCACATCGAGTAGAACATTTTCTTTATTACGGTTTTTACTTGGCTCTCGAGAGTGAGGTTGCGGTCGATTGTGACTCCGAGTATTTTTAGGCTGTCTGAGATAGGGAGTGCATCTCCTGGGGTGTTTATGGTTGCGGGTTTGTAATTGTTATGTTGAGATGAGAGGATAAGGCAATGTGTTTTTTCAGTGTTCAGTTTCAGTTGGGATGAGTTTGCCCAAGAATCCATGATGTTCAGGCCATCATTGATTTCATTAGTTATTTCAATCAAGTCATGTCTGAAGGGAATGATGATTGTAACATCATCTACATAGATGAATGGGTTAAGGCCTCGATTGGATAAGGAGTTTGCCAGTGGGATCATCATCATCATGTTGAAGAGTATTGGTGATAATGGTGATCCTTGAGGTACTCCGCAGTCTGCTTTCCATGGTGATGATATGTTTGAATTTGATTTTACTTGGTATATTCTGGTGGTTAGAAAGCCCTTGGTCCAATTGAATATGTTTCCAACAATCCCGAATTGGCCAAGGAGTCTTAGTAGTATGTTATGATTTACCATGTCGAATGCGCTCAACATGTCGAATTGAAGGAGAAGTATACTTTTACCTATGGCTATTTCCTGTTTGAATTTGGCCAGGAGAGTGACTAGGACAGTTTCGGTACTATAGTGGGAGCGGAATCCTGATTGTGAGTCATGTAGTATTGAGTGTTTGTCTAGGTATTCCGTAAGCTGTTTGGTCACCAGGCTGTCCATCAGTTTTACTACTAGAGGAATGGACACAACTGGGCAGTAGTTGGTGAGGTTGTTTGTTTTTTTTTCTTAGTGTCTTTTGGTATTGGGGTAAGTAGGATGTTGCCATAGTCCTCGGGGAAGAAACCTTGTTGTAGTGTAAAGTTTAGGTGGGAAGTGAGGTCTTCTATGAATCGGCTGGGGGCGGATTTAAGTATATGACTGTGACATATGTCCAGTTTGCAGTGGGTGTTGGCGAATCTATAAGTCACTTGAGTGATTGATGCAGTGGTGAGTAGATTGAATGTAGACCAGATACGGTCAGCTGGGTATCCGCCCGGGATTAGGTCTAGGTCGTCAAAGAAGTTTTTGATATCTGTGTTGTGGTGAGGAAGAGTGCTGCATAATTTTGCTATTTTGTCCTTGAAGTAGGTAGCCAGTTTGTCTGCAGAAGGGATGTCTGTGTTGGATGTAGTGACAGTGGTGGTGTCTAATAATTTATTTACAAGTTGAAATAGTTTCTTAAGATCTTTGTTATCCGGTCCTAGTTTAGCCTTGTAGTAGGACCTTTTGGTTTGTCTAATTGCATATTTGTATTTTCTGTGTATTTGTTTCCATGCACTGAGTGTATGTTCGTTTTTTGTTTTTTTCCCATGCTTGTTCAAGTTTTCTGGTTTGTGTTTTGAGTTTTTTTAAATCATCATTGAACCATGGTATCGAGTTTTGTCTTTTTGATATTCTTGTCTTTAAGGGTGCTATTTCATTTAGAACGCTACTGCATCTAGCCTCCCATTTGGTCAAGGGAGGAGCCAGTATTCGTAGTGCACTGGTCCCCATCACATGCCAGGACACCAACCGGACACCCTAGGGGGCACTGCAGTGGACTTCAGAAAAAGGTCCCAGGTGCATAGCTCCCTTACCTTCTGTGCTGAGCCCCCCAACCCCCCCCCCCCCCAAAACCCACAACTGTACACCACTACCACAGCCCTTAGGGATGAAGGGGGGCACATACATGTGGGTACAGTGGGTTTATGTGGGTTTTGGAGGACTCACATTTACCACCACAAGTGTAACAGGTAGGGGGGGATGGGCCTGGGTCCACCTGCCTGAAGTACACTGCACCCACTACAGCTGCTCCAGGTACCTGCATACTGCTGCAATGGACCTGAGTATGGCATTTAAGGCTGGCATAGAGGCTGGCAAAAAAGTATTGTTAAATTTTTTTTTATGGTGGGAGGGGGTTAGTGACCACTGGGGGAGTAACGGGTGGTGATCCCCGATTCCCTCCGGTGGTCATCCAGTCAGTTCGGGCACCTTTTTGATGCTTGGTCGTAAGAAAAAAAATGGACCAATTAAAGTCGCCCAAGTGTTCGTCAGGGACGCCCTTCTTTTTTCCATTATCGGCCGAGGACGCCCATGTGTTAAGCACGCCCCAGTCCCACCTTCGCTACACTGCCGACACGCCCCCGTGAACTTTAGTTGTCCCCGCGACGGAAATCAGTTGAGGGCGCCCAAAATTGGCTTTCGATTATGCCGATTTGGGCGACCTTGCGAGAAGGACGCCCATCTCCTGATTTGTGTCGGAAGATGGGTGCCCTTCTCTTTCGAAAATTCACCTGATAGTCTCTCCCCCCCCCCCCCTCCATTTCGTCCTACTCCCTCCCCAATTACCCCAAAACAGTGCTGCATAACAGCTCATGTATATATTTTGATTGCAAATAATTTTGGCCACGAATGACAGGTATTTTTTTCTCTCTGTTTTAATATTAGCTAAACATTGTGTTTTATAGAAACATAGAAAATGATGGCAGATAAAGGCCATATGGCTCATCCAGTCTGCCCATTCATATCATCCTCTATCTGTTCCTGTCCCTAAGAGACCCATATGCCTGTCCCATGCTTTCTTGTATTCAGATACTGTCACGTCTGTGGCCATGACCACCCTCATACTTACCCTGTTTCTGGGAGTCAGTGGCTGTGCTGGCTTCTGCTTGTCTCTGTGTCTGTCTCTGTCTTAGTTTCTCTCTGGCTCTGTGTGCTGATTGCCTTACTGGACCTCACCTATGTGGGCTATGCCTCTTCCAAGATGGCTGCCGCCTCCTCTATGCCAGTATCCAAGATGGCTCCTGCTTGTCCTTCCTCTGGGCTCACTTCCTCTGTGTGTCAAGCCTCTGTTTGGAGTCAAGGAACTTCCTGCTTCTATCCTGCTGGTGGTGACTCATCAGTGAGTTCCTTTATAAGGAAGGCCTGTGCTTGCAGTCAGTGCCTTCGCATGGTGTCATTGTCTGGTGTCATGCCCAGAGGCCGACAGGTTAGTTAATGTGTTGCTGCGCTGCTTCCAAGCCTGTCTTCTGTGTGGGCTTCTTGCTCTTCTGTGTGGGCTTGCCCTTCTGTTTAGTACCTGTGGGCTTCTTGCCCTTCTGTGTGGGCTTGCCCTTCTGCTTAGTACCTGTGGGCTTCTTGCTCTTCTGTGTGGGCTTGCCCTTCCGCTTAGTACCTGTGGGCTTCTCGCCCTTCTGCTTAGTACCTGTGGGCTTCTTGCCCTTCTGTGTGGGCTTGCCCTTCCGCTTAGTACCTGTGGGCTTCTCGCCCTTCTGTGTGGGCTTGCCCTTCTGCTTAGTACCTGTGGGCTTCTTGCCCTTCTGTGTGGGCTAGTGCCCTTCGGTTCCCAGTACCTGTGGGCTGCTTGCCCTTCTGCGTGGGCTGCTATCCTTCTGCCTTTAGTCTGTGTTTAGAGCCTGCTGTTCAGCCCTGGTTTCCCCGTCTGTGTTTACAGCCGGCCCTACTCCCTGCTTGTATATTCTGTGTGCACATCCTGGCTGCTAGCCCTTCTGCCTTTAGTCTGTGTTTAGAGCCTGATGTTCAGCCCTGGTTTCCCCGTCTGTGTTGGCGGCCTGACCTACTCCTTGCTTGTATATTCTGTGTGCACATCCTGAACCTGGTATATCCTGTGTGCACATCCTGGCTGCTAGCCTTCTGCCTTTAGTCTGTGTTTAGAGCCTGCTGTTCAGCCCTGGTTTCCCTGTCTGTGTTTGCAGCCTGCCCTACTCCCTGCTTGTATATTCTGTGTGCACATCCTGAACCTTGTATATCCTGTGTGCACATCCTGGTCCCTGCTTGTTCGTCCTGAGTCCTGGTTTTGGCTAGCTAGTGTTATCCGGTTTTCCGCTCTGCCTAGCTACCTTCTGTCCCGTGTGTCTACCTTGTGCCTTGCTTGTATATCCTGTGTGCTTATCCGGATCCCTGCTTATGTATCCTGATTCCTGTATCTGTCTAGCTAGCGTGTATCTTCTGGGGGATTTATCCTGTTACCTGCCTCGACCTAGCTAGTGGGTTTGCCCGGGGGGCATTCCCAGTCTCTCCTTCTTCCTTGCTTGCATGTCTGCCCTAGTCCCTGCTCCTGATAAGCTTCTGTCTGTCTAGTCTGTCTGGTGTGCCTGGCTTAGCGGCTGCGTGCAGCACTTAGTGCAGTCTAGTATTGTTCCCCTGTGTTTCCTGGACCCGAGGTGGGTCCTCTGGATCTTCAGTTCCGGCCTTGCCCTACAAGTCCTGTTGGCCGCCCACATGCTAGAGCTCAACTCTAGCAGAAAGGTGGCTAAGTACAGGTGAAGCGGTTCCTGTTCTGCCGGTTCAGTTGCCTTTCCAGTCCAGAGTTCCGGTCCTTCCGGACGTCCAGTTCCAAGACTGTCTTGCCTGCCTCTGCCGCTCCGCGGCAGGGGCCCAAGGGCTCACAATTCCCAGTGCTGCCTTGAGGACCTGACAGTATGCCAAGGCCCTCGAGAACACGACAGAATGCGAAGGCCATGAGTCCGGCAAGATCATCCGTCCAGCGGGGCTTACCGCCCATGTCCGAGTTCCTCAAGAACCATCCGGAGGTAGTTCTTAATTTGTGGTCAGATCCCTATATCAACCCAATTTTTTCTATGAATCATTTTTTGACCCTCCGCGATTACCGGAAAAAACTTTTGTCTGACCCAACCCGGTCCGAGGGGTACTTCCAACCAAGCCCCTGACTCCAGTTCAAGTAGCGCTGCCACTTAAGCACCTGAGTCTAGTCCAGGAGGTGCTTTATACTGAGCCTCCGATTCCAGTCCAAGTAACGATTTCACTTAAATCTCCTAGTCCAGTCCGAAGGAAGCTTTCGATTGAGCCTCTGATTCCTGTTCGAGTGGCGCTCCTGGCCAAGCCTCCAGTCCTCGTTCGAGTGGCATGTCCTTTGAAACCCCTGAGTCCAGTCCGAGGGGTGCTCCAGTCAAGACTTTGATTCCAGTCCGGGTCCCAGTCCCGGTTCAGCTCCTGTTCAGAGTTCCCGCTCCAGTCCAGACTCTGATTCCAGTCCAGGTCCCAGTCCCGGTTCAGCTCCTGTTCACAGTTCCCGCTCCAGTCAAGACTCTGATTCCAGTCCGGGTCCCAGTCCCGGTTCATCCTTCTGACTTTGGCCGTTGCCCTTTCTACCTGTTTGGCCACCTTAAAATCCTTAAGGGGTAAATATTCAACCATCGGCGGTAAGCGTTGCAGGCTTCAGCTTTGAATATCCAGTTATATTTAAGCTGGTTAACACATAGCCCCATAAATTAATATTCAGGACTATGAGTCTGTCTCTATATGCTTTATGATGAAGACCACTGACCATTTTAGTAGCCGCCCTCTGGACTGACTCCATCCTATTTATATTTTTTTTAGAGGTTCAGTCTCCAGAACTGCACACAGTACTCTAAATGGGGTCTCACCAGAGACTTATACAGAGACACTATCACCTCATTTTTCCTGCTGGAAATTCCTATTCCTATGCATCTAAGCATCCTTCTGACTTTGGCCGTTGCCCTTTCTACCTGTTTGGCCACCTTAAAATCCTTAAGGGGTAAATATTCAACCATCGGCGGTAAGCGTTGCAGGCTTCAGCTTTGAATATCCAGTTATATTTAAGCTGGTTAACACATAGCCCCATAAATTAATATTCATAACTTAAGCGGCCATGGGTTAACATAAAAATAGGGCAGACTTTTATGCAGTAAACCTGGCTGCTTAAGGGCTGATTATCAGCATTTAAGCGGCCAAGTGCTGACTCCACCCCCGGAATGCCCCCAACATAGCTGACTTTGTCTTTGGTGCTAAATGCGATATTCTGCAGCACGTAGCCAGTTAAGTGCTGCTGAATATTAGCAGGTAGGCCCGACCAAGCGATTTAACCAGTCACAGCCGGCTAAATCGCTTTGATCGTGTTGAACTTGCCTGAGGGATTTTAATTTCCTGGGGCAGTGGCGTAGCAAGGGCGGGGCGGTGGGGGAGGTCCGCCCTGGATGTCATCGGGTAAGGGGGGTGCTCTGCTAGCGAGTCCCTACCAGCTCCATCCACCCAGCAGTTGTGTGGTGCAGCGCTTCGCGTCTGCGCTGCTGTAAGAGAAGAAAATTGCCTCGTCGGCCCTTCCCTCACTCTGTCCCGGTCTCAAGGAAATAGGATGTTACATCAGAGCGCGGGACACAGTGAGGGAAGGGCCGACGAGGCGATTTTCTTCTTTTTCAGCAGCGCAGAGTTGCGTGAGGCGCCAGGTGGACGGAGCTGGTAGACAGGTGGGGATTGGGTCGTGGGGGGGGGGGTGTTGTGTGTTGCCGTGTTACGCCGGGGGGGGGGGGGGTGCCGTGTTGCTCTGCAGTCGGGGGGGGGGGGGTGCGCAGCAGCAATCCGCCCCGGGTGGCTTTGAACCACAGAACGCCACTGACCTGGGGTCTTTGTTCATCCTTCCTCAATGAATGTAATTTAAAGCCCTTTTCAGTACGTTAGCCAGTCTGCTTTGGAAGACAGTTTGACCTTTCTTTATTGCCTAGGATACAGTGTATTGTTTTTTTTAAACTTCCCTTTCCTTGTCATCAAGCAGATGAAGCCATTACGTATGGGTTATGTCCATCAACCAGCAGGGGAGATAGAGAGCATTCAAACTTTCACAGTGCCCTCTTGGCCAGCTAGCTCCACTGCCTCTTCAGTATTCTCTATCTCACTTAGCAGGGTGGCTGCAGCTTGTTCGAGCTCCAGAAAAATCTGCCGGGAGGTGGTTCCTGGCTTGCCAGTTGTTAACCGGGGTGTTGGAGGCTATAGCAGCTTCACTTTAAAGGCACATAGGTTAGCCCTTTCCCTGCCTTACCCATACCTCTGTGGATGTGGACATATTGCCTTGCTTTCCCTGTCCTTACCCACCAACAGTGGATGCAGGCATATAGGTTCGCCCTTTCCCTGCCTTTCCCACTCATCTGAGCCTCCGGAGTCTTCAATACCTCTGCTTTCCTCACAGCTTAAAAAAAAAAAAAAAGTTGCGTCGCGTTTTTAAACACAGAGACGCTGGAACAGAGGTTTTTGACCTGATTTTCAGCAGGATCGTAGTTGTACACTAGATCCTTTGAGGTAAGAGTGTTTTCCAACTCCTCCGGGGTGGGCCCGCGATCGGGGCGATTTTGGCGCGAAACCGCCATTTTGGATTTTACCGCCGTTTTTAGGCGATGGCTGCGGACAATGTAAAGCGCTGTTCCACTTGTGGCAAGCGCAAATCAGCAGCAGGGCTCTGTAAATCGTGCTGTATTGGCATAGGAGCCGGCCCGAGCATGGCGAGCGATGTTTCTTCCCGCTCTGAGCTGGCAGCGGGCGCCATTTTGCTTACACCGCATGGCGCGGCCTCCGTGGACACGGAGAGACCTGAGCTGGGTGGGGCACCTCGAGATGAGGTTATTTTAGGAGTGGCTAGCACCGGACAGGATTTGGGTGCCCAGGGTGAGATTTTCTCCCCGGATTTTGTGCTTTTGCTGCATAAAGCATACATGATGAAAAGAGCCCTTGCTCAAGGGTCGCCTGAGGCTCCTCTGATTGCCCCCCCCCCCCCCCGATGGATTCTGGCCTGGGACTGCCCAGTGAGGCTTTTTTCCCGGATGCTTGGCCTAAAGATAAGCGCAGAAGGGTTAATTCCCCTTCAGATTGTGGTGTACCTTTCCCCCCCCCCCCCCCCCCCGTGGTCGGGGTGTGAGGATTCAGAGAACTCTGACAGACGTTCTTGGTCTGAGGAACCAGAGTCAGGTGCGGATTTACCACAGGATCTGGATGATCCCTCCGCGGTGAGGATTTTCCACCGTGATGAGCTGCCAGCGCTTATTTCAGATACCCTGGATTGAAGATCCTGACAGTGGCATGGCCTCCTCGGGTAATCCCAGGATGGCTAGTACCAAGAAAGCTGCTCGGGCCTTCCCTTTGCATGACTCCATCCTAGAGCTTGTTTCGGCTCAGTGGGCTGACCCCGAGGGACCTTTGAGAGTTTCCAGGGCTATGGGGCAGTTATACCCTCTGCGTGAGGGACATCTGGCTCGTTTTCAAATGCCTACAGTGGATGCCCTAGTCACTGCGGTGACAAAGAGAACTACCCTCCCTGTTGAAGGAGGTGTTGCCCTGAAGGATGTTCAAGACCGTAGGCTGGAAACAGCGTTGAAACGGTCCTTTGAAATTGCAGGTTTCACTGTTCGGGCGTCTGCATGCAGCTGTTATGCTGTGAGAGCCTGCCTAGCTTGGCTGCAACAGGCAGTAGCTCAGCCCGGAGATGGAGCGGAGCCCTTCTTGGATGTGGCTCCGCGGATGGAGGTGGCCTTGTCCTTTCTGGCTGATGCCCTTTATGACCTTGTCAGAGCTTCGGCTAAACAAATGGCAGTAGCAGTGGCGGCTCGCCGTCGTCTGTGGCTACGACACTGGGCAGCGGACATGGCCTCTAAGCAAAGGTTGGTGAAGTTGCCTTTTCAAGGACTTCTCCTATTTGGTGAGGAGTTAGAGAAAATTGTGAAAGGTCTGGGTGATCCAAACCCCAGCGCTTGCCCGAAGATAGGCAGAGGCCTTCCTCTAAGGGCCAGGCGGTCCACTCCTCGTACAGACCTCGCTTCCGTGAAGCTAGAAGGTACCGCCCAGGGCGTTCTGCTGGGTTCACTTCACGTGCCCGTGGTCAGCAGAGGAACTCCTTTCGCTCGGACAAGCGTTCCGCAGCCGGTGGCTCAAGACCAGGAGTTCAGGGGCGACCCTCTCAATGATGGTGCGCCAGCCCTCTCCTCGATGCCTGTCATCGGAGGACGGCTTTCCCTCTTTGTCGAGGAGTGGGCCAAGATTTCCTCAGATCAGTGGGTTCTGGACCTGATCAGAGATGGATACAGAATAGAATTCAACGCCCCAGTAAGAGACGTGTTTGTGGAGTCCCGATGCGGTTCTGCCGTCAAACGGGCGGCGGTGGAGGAGACTTTTCAAGGTCTGATTCAGTTAGGGGCAGTGACCCCGGTGCCTCCCGCCGAGCAAGGCTGCGGCCGATACTCCATCTACTTTGTGGAGCCGCGAAAAGGTGGGTCCTTTCGCCCTATTCTGGACTTAAAAGAAGTGAACAAGTCCCTGAGAGTGCGGCATTTCCACATGGAATCCCTGCGCTCCGTCATTGCGTCGGTTCAGCCAGGAGAGTTTCTCACGTCTCTAGACCTGAAAGAAGCTTACTTGCACATACCGATTTGGCCCCTGCACCAGAAGTTTCTGAGGTTTGCGGTGTTAGGAAAACATTTCCAGTTCAGGGCCTTGCCTTTTGGCCTCGCCACAGCTCCCTGAACCTTTTCGAAGGTAATGGTCGTAGTAGCTGCTTTTCTCAGGCGAGAAGGTATCAAGGTTCACCCTGTTAATATATGGCCTGGCTTCAGATCTACCACTGGAATAGTGGTAGGCTAAGCTACACAGCCTAAAACAACTGAAAAAGTACTGACTAGGCCAGATAACAAGCAAATGATTTCATATTTGAGAATCTGCAGAAAGCAGATCAGAACAATGAGTCTTGACACAAACAGGTACAACTTTCTAATAGAATATAGCACCTATAATGAAAGAATGAGGGATAAAATGTGGTTTTTAAAATGGGGCTTATTTTTTGTATAAGATGGTACAGAGATCATCAGATGTTAAAGGTATTGCAAAAGGAAGATGTGAAACTGGTATCTCAACATAAAAGATATTTTAGTAAACGAGAGAAACAACTTGTTCCAAAAACATGTTGACATTACCGGAAAATGTGCCAATCTTTAGAAATAGATAGAACGGAAAAGAGTTGGGTACAGAGGAACAGGTGGCCGGATACGAAAGTATGATCTCAGAAATTGAGAAATATTAGAAAAAAATGTACTTCACAATAGACTTCTATTGAGATCTGTGGGTATAAAAGAAGGGAGAATTTGGTTTAATTTCGGAGTCCTTCCCCGACACCTTGGAAGCAGCGAAAGCTCTGTCCGGTTGTATCCAGAATCTGTCCAACTTCTGTACCTAACAGCTGTCCAACTGATTCTGTGATTTGTACCAACTTGAAGACTTGTCTTTGGGTAAGAAATAAAATGTACTTCTATTCCTGAAACTATGTTTGTCTTAATTTCTATCTATTCTTCATTTCCCATTTATTCTACAAACTAATCTACACACACACCTGACACTCATTCTGTATACAAAATACTGTTACATTTTAATAACATACATTTGGGTACACAGATAACCAAGGATTCATTTAGACCCTGATAGACATAAGACCATGATCATGGGCCTTATCTTAGAGTTACTTGTACAGCAGAAATATCCCTGGGATGGAATATCAAGAGAATTTAGGCAGACAGCCCAACAGATAGTGCAAACGAAGACCCTTTGTCCCTGGAAAAGGGTAATCCCGGGGCGGAAAGAGGGCCTTTACAATTTACATTTGGTGACTCCCGATTGCTGATAACGCTGACCTTTTTGCCGGCCCTTTTGAACGCAAGAGGGGATATGTTCATCTGTGCGTTCAATGTTTTCCTTCTGTCCTTCTATTCCTAATCTCCTTGCCGTCTACGTTATTTTTCTCTTCCTCTCTCTCCGTCTGCCTCTCACGGACACTGCCCACTTGAGGGGTATTGGGCACTATTATTCTGTCCGTTCTTTTTCTCACCCCTCCCTGAAATACTCTTCTATCTTTCTGCCTTCTTTCTCTGTTCCCTTTCTATCTTTCTGCCTTCTTCCTCTGTTCCCTGCACGCCTTATTCTCCTGCGCTGGACTGGCACACTTGTTTCTCTGACCCGGATCGCTGATGTAACATAATAGCCCCCCCAATACTGTCCTTCTTTCCCTAATTTTTGAACGCAGAGGGGATAAATATTTGCGTTCAAACCTTCGTTTCTGTCTTTCAATATTCTGTTCTGTTCTTTCTCACCCTCTTTTCTTTCTTCTATCCTGTCCATCTTTTTGATTTGCGAGATGCATGTAAGTGTGTGATTGTTGCGTGATTGGTGCATTACTACGAGACGAGGAGACTCCGATCTCGTGTTTGCTGCCTGTCTATTTCCCGCTCAATTCTTTGGATTGGTCTTTATGCGAGCATTCTGGCTCAACGATCCTTAGAGGTTGCGCGTTCTCTTTTTCTCTTTCCTGTTCTCTTCTCTCCTCTTTTATACCCCTACGTTCTCTGTATGCTTTCTGGCTCACTACAGATGTTCTGCCTGCTTCAGATGCGTTTCTGTTCCCTCCCCATTCTATTCTCGGTTTTCCTTTACTCTCACATCTATTGTCTCTACCTATGAACTCCCCTACTTGTCCTTCTGACTTCCTCTGTTCTTTTTCCTTGTGCGGTTCCTTCGCCGCCTTCTTTCTGTTCTTAACTTTTTTGTCTTTCCCTCAATACACCTGTATTCGTGGGATGCAGTGCTTTCTCTCTGTTATGTTTTTTGTCTTTCCCTCAATACACCTGTATTCGTGGGATGCAGTGCTTTCTCTCTGTTATGTTATCCCTCACCAAGGATACAACCACAATAACCCTTGATGTATGTTCTTATACAATGTGTGGGGAACATCCTGTACAGCAATATTTGTCAGCTTTTGAGGTATACCTGTGTCCCTTCTCCAATTGCGGCAGTTGGGCACAAGTATGGTGGTATACAGGTTCATGGGTTCCCTACTCAGGTAGTGAGATTCCAGATCTAAAAAAGAGCATTTCCATCATGAAGTTGCGAGTGACTGGCCTTTGTCCAATGACCAAATGTAATCAAGTGGCTATCACTTTCAGAGGCGTAACGGCTGTTACATACAGAACTTATTCCTTAGGAATTGATGCCACAGGTAAAGATCCCATTGGAAAATTCAAGATTGTTCCACCCCCAGCCCAACCAGAAAAGAATCCTTTGATGCCGACAAAGATCCCAGAAGTAAAGATTCCTTACCAGATCGTGCCAATTAATAATTCCAAAGATTTAGTGGCACTAGAAACAGGATTTGGAGAGACAAACCTATGGCTTGAATGGGCGCATTATACTACAAAGAGTTTGAATGTCTCTAATTGTTATTTTTGTTCCCATGCAAGAGCAGAACCAACAGTAGTTCCTTTCCCTTTAGATCTCCTCAATGATCCAGATGGTTTTTGGTGTATGCTAGAGTTGCTTCAGGTAACAACTGAAGTGAATAAGTCTTGTCAACATCTTGACGAGCACCACCCCTACTTACCCCCTCGGCTGAGGGTTCCACCCGCATTCAGGATTCCAGATCCTGCTACCAGATATCATACATGTCTGGAACGACATGGGGTGAAAAATACACGGTTTCTGGGAAATTTGACCAATTGTAACACAACCCTAGAAAAAGGGACTCTGCGAAATCTGAACCTCACGGACTTTTCACAAGCGAGAGCAGATGTATGGTGGTATTGTGGAACCCGTACTATCCACCACACACTTCACAGGAGTTGGACAGGCAGATGTGCCTTAGTCAAATTGGTAATTCCAATCATTATAGCATCCTTGTTCCCTCCTCACAGCAGCTCTTCCTCACGAGTGAAGAGAAATGCAATGCCTGGGTCTTTTGATGATCGGGTCTATATAGATGCAATTGGAGTTCCAAGAGGGGTTCCTGATGAGTTCAAAGCCAGAAACCAAATAGCTGCAGGATTTGAATCAGCTTTCTTTTGGTGGGCTACTATAAATAAAAATTTAGACTGGATCAACTATATATATTACAACCAGCAGAGATTTGTCAATTATACCAGGGATGCAATTCAAGGAATTGCAGCGCAATTGGACGCCACTAGCCGGATGACGTTGGAAAACAGATTAGTGCTTGACCAACTTCTGGCAGCAGAGGGCGGAGTGTGCCGGAAAATAGGTACACAGTGTTGCACCTTTATCCCCAACAATACTGCTCCAGATGGATCAATCACCAGAGCTTTGGAAGGCTTAACCTCACTGTCACAAGAATTGGCAGAGAACTCTGGGGTTGACACATCCTGGACTGGTTGGTTGGATAAAGCTTTTGGTAAATGGAAGACATTTATCATTTTAGCAGCCACTACTATAATTATAGTGGTAGCAATTTTTGTATTAGTAGGATGTTGCATAATCCCTTGTGCTAGAGGCTTAGTAGAACGCTTAATTGAAACTGCAATAATGAAAAAGACAACCGCAGGACAACATGTCCTGTACGAAAATCTCCTTCCCAACACCACAGGAGATAACACTTTGGACTATCTCCCTCTGAGAAGGACCAATCGCTATGCAAGTGCTAGAGACACTAGAGAGAAGTCTGCAACTGTATAATCAGGTAATAGCACACAGGGATACCATGTAACCATATAAAGCTTTATAAGATGATGTGATACATGAGAAAAATGACTACATAACCTATGCAAATCAATGCAAATGTATACTCAAGATATAATCAGTATATAACCAAAGAATCTATGATTGATAACAATATATACTCACATAGGTAAGAATAAGTTAGAAACTGCATATTAAAGGGTTGAATCAAAAATATTAATATAGTAACTATAAGTTTTTGTATAACCACAGATGTAGATAAGGGGATTGAAATGATTAAAGTGGTGCCAAGATGGTAATTCCAAACCAAAAACAAATCTGACTGTACCGGTTTACATTAAGACTCTGAAAATTTGACGGCCTTATAGAATACCTTCTGGAATGGATGGTACCATGGTACATTAACCCTGGTGTCACCCTATGGGATAGGGTGAAGAGGGGAATGTTAATATATGGCCTGGCTTCAGATCTACCACTGGAATAGTGGTAGGCTAAGCTACACAGCCTAAAACAACTGAAAAAGTACTGACTAGGCCAGATAACAAGCAAATGATTTCATATTTGAGAATCTGCAGAAAGCAGATCAGAACAATGAGTCTTGACACAAACAGGTACAACTTTCTAATAGAATATAGCACCTATAATGAAAGAATGAGGGATAAAATGGATAAAATGTGGTTTTTAAAATGGGGCTTATTTTTTGTATAAGATGGTACAGAGATCATCAGATGTTAAAGGTATTGCAAAAGGAAGATGTGAAACTGGTATCTCAACATAAAAGATATTTTAGTAAACGAGAGAAACAACTTGTTCCAAAAACATGTTGACATTACCGGAAAATGTGCCAATCTTTAGAAATAGATAGAACGGAAAAGAGTTGGGTACAGAGGAACAGGTGGCCGGATACGAAAGTATGATCTCAGAAATTGAGAAATATTAGAAAAAAATGTACTTCACAATAGACTTCTATTGAGATCTGTGGGTATAAAAGAAGGGAGAATTTGGCTTAATTTCGGAGTCCTTCCCCGACACCTTGGAAGCAGCGAAAGCTCTGTCCGGTTGTATCCAGAATCTGTCCAACTTCTGTACCTAACAGCTGTCCAACTGATTCTGTGATTTGTACCAACTTGAAGACTTGTCTTTGGGTAAGAAATAAAATGTACTTCTATTCCTGAAACTATGTTTGTCTTAATTTCTATCTATTCTTCATTTCCCATTTATTCTACAAACTAATCTACACACACACCTGACACTCATTCTGTATACAAAATACTGTTACATTTTAATAACATACATTTGGGTACACAGATAACCAAGGATTCATTTAGACCCTGATAGACATAAGACCATGATCATGGGCCTTATCTTAGAGTTACTTGTACAGCAGAAATATCCCTGGGATGGAATATCAAGAGAATTTAGGCAGACAGCCCAACAGATAGTGCGAACGAAGACCCTTTGTCCCTGGAAAAGGGTAATCCCGGGGCGGAAAGAGGGCCTTTACAATTTACAACCCGTACCTAGACGACTGGCTCATTAGAGCAGACTCTGCAACAGAGAGCTTACAAGCTACAGCCAGAGTGGTCTCAGTACTGCAATCTCTAGGCTGGGTCGTCAATATGGCCAAAAGTCACCTGTCCCCTTCACAATCTCTAGAGTTTTTGGGGGCCAGGTTCGACACAGTCTCGGGCTATGTGTTCCTACCCGAGCTAAGGCGGTGCAAGCTTCAGAATCAGGTCCGTCTGCTCCTGAGGATGCCCCGCCCGCAAGCTTGGGACATTGTCCAGCTGCTGGGATCGATGACAGCCACGATGGAAGTGGTACCCTGGGCGAGAGCGCACCTGAGACCTCTACAGTATTCCCTACTCCGGAGATGGTCTCCTATTTCTCAGGATTACCAATGCAGACTTACTTGGCTCCCTGCAGCCCGTCTCAGCATGGAGTGGTGGCTCTCGGACAGCATGCTGCGGCGAGGAATGCCGCTGACGCTCCCCGTTTGGTGCCTAGTGGTAACAGATGCCAGACTGAAGGGCTGGGGCGCACACTGCAAGGGGAAGCATGCCCAGGGTCTATGGACACCCGAGGAGTCGGAGTGGTCCATCAACCGCCTAGAGTTGAAAGCGGTGTTTCAGGCGCTTCTGGCCTTTCAAGTGACCCTGGAAGGATTGGCTGTCAGAGTGATGTCGGACAACACGACAACGATGGCCTATATAAATCGACAAGGCGGAACAAGGTGCAGAGCACTAGCCGCGCAGGCCGAACTGATTTGTTACTGGGCCGAGCTGCATCTTCAGTGTCTGTCGGCAGCTCATATTGCAGGTCAGAGCAATGTGCAGGCCGATTATCTGAGCAGGCATCAGATCGATCCAGCAGAATGGAATCTGGCAGACGAAGTATTCCTGCAGATCTGTGCCAAATGGGGCAAGCCCGTGATGGATCTAATGGCGACAAGTGCCAATACCAAAGTCCCGTGCTTCTTCAGCAGACGGAGAGATCCTCGCTCGGCGGGGTTGGATGCCTTGGCTCAACCCTGGCCTCCGGGTCTACTTTATGTGTTTCCCCCATGGCCCTTGATAGGGCGCCTGCTCTTGCGGATTCGGCTGCACCCAGGAGAAGTGGTCCTCATCGCCCCGGATTGGCCAAGGAGACCTTGGTATGCAGACCTCCGACAGATGCTCCTGGAGGCTCCTCTGCCGTTACCTCTGGTACCGAACCTGTTGACTCAGGGACCGGTAGCCATGGAGGACGCCGGCCGCTTTTGTCTTACGGCATGGCTATTGAGAGGGCGCAATTGAGGGATAAAGGTTATTCCAATAAAGTTATTTCCACTCTCCTGCAAGCCCGCAAGCGGTCCACTTCCGTGGCTTATGCCAGGATTTGGTGCCTGTTTGAGTCTTGGTGTGCTTCCAGAGCCATTGTTCCAATGCGGGCTCCTGTCTCGCCGATTCTGGACTTTTTGCAGGAAGGTGTACAAAAAGGCTTGGCCTATAATTCCCTGCGGGTGCAGGTGGCAGCGTTGGTCTCCCTTCGTGGTAAGGTGGAAGGCGTGTCTTTAGCTGCTCACCCAGATGTGGCACGGTTTCTTAGAGGGGTGCTTCGGCTCCGACCTCCAGTGCGAGCATCCTGTCCAGCTTGGAACCTGGGGCTAGTTTTGAAAACCCTGCAGGCATCTCCTTTTGAGCCGCTTCGGCGAGCATCGGAGAAAGACTTGACACTGAAGGCCGTTTTTCTGGTGGCCATTACCTCGGCGAGACGGGTGTCAGAGCTCCAGGCGCTGTCCTGTAGAGACCCATTTCTGCAATTTTCAGAGTCCGGAGTCACGGTTGGGACCGTGCCTTCCTTTATGCCTAAGGTGGTTTCAGCCTTTCACTTAAACCAGCCTATTTTCTTGCCCTCTTTTTCAGAGGAAGAGTTTCCAGAATCTTTTGGGCAGCTGCACCTTTTGGATGTGCGCAGGACTCTGCTGCAGTATCTGCGAGTTACTAACTCTTTCAGGACTTCTGATCATCTGTTTGTTTTGCTATCCGGTTCTCGCAGAGGGTCTCCAGCGTCTAAAGCCACTATTGCCCGCTGGCTCAAAGAAACTATCTTTTCAGCTTATCTGCTGGCCGGCAGGGTTCCGCCTGTAGCCTTTAAGGCACATTCTACTAGAGCGATTTCTTCCTCTTGGGCTGAAACTGGAGCACTCTCTCTTCAAGAGATATGCAGTGCAGCAACATGGGCTTCTAAGCTCTCCTTTGCCCAACATTACAGGCTGGATGTGGCTGCCAGGAGGGATGCGCGTTTTGGTGCACAAGTGCTAGCGCGTGGTGTGGCTTGTTCCCACCCTATCTAGGGATTGCTTTGTTACATCCCATACGTAATGGTTTCATCTGCTTGATGACAAGGAAGGGAAAATTAGGTTCTTACCTTGGTAATTTTCTTTCCTTTAGTCATAGCAGATGAAGTCATGAGCCCTCCCTGTATGATTGTCTGTATGCTGTGAATCTGTTTTTCAGGTTCTGTTCTAATTTCCTGAAGTTCCTTCCTTGGGAGAAAGTTGGAAAACAGTCTTCAGGATTCATGTTCAGTTTAAATTTAGGAGGATGTGTTCATTCCCTCCAGGAGGCGCGTGTGTTCCCCTCCAGTTCTATAAATAGGAGGATGAGTTCATTCCCTCCAGTGTGTTGGGAGGATGTGTGATTCCCTCCAGGAGGCGCGTGTGTTCCCCTCCACTTATACAATAAGGAGGATGAGTTTATTCCCTCCAGGAGGATGTGCATTCCCTCCTTTATGAGTTCATGCCCTTGTGATGGGCCATCGTTCGCTGTGAGGAAAGCTCTTGTGATTCCCATTGCTGTTTGCCATACTGCTTTGGAAGCTTCAAATACTGAAGAGGCAGTGGAGCTAGCTGGCCAAGAGGGCACTGTGAAAGTTTGAGTGCTCTCTATCTCCCCTGCTGGTTGATGGACATAACCCATACGTAATGGCTTCATCTGCTATGACTAAAGGAAAGAAAATTACCAAGGTAAGAACCTAATTTTCCCTTATTCAGGCACAGCTACATAAAGAATACAAAAAATGAATCTGCAATAAGTGTTCACAGTTGTTTCTTATCTGCGCACAGGAATGAAAGTAACAAGTACAAAACATAGGCAGCAGTCTCTACTATGCCAAAAGTAGGCTATACCATAAAGATTTTCTAATAATCACCCTCTCCCGTACCACCCCCTCCCCAATTCCTAGGTAACAAACTAAGAACAACTAGATAGCAAACTGATGACATTCAGGAACTATACAGAAGCATGTAGTTACTCAGGCTAGGGCTTATAAAAGTATGATTGAGGGGCCCTTTTACCAAGCATGTAAGTGTATATGTGCGCCCAACTTGCGCCAAAATGGAGTTCCGCACGGCTACAGCGTGGCCCTTGTAATTTCATTTTTGGCGCGCATCCGCTACGTGCCCAAAAATATTTTGTTTTTCTGGCGCGCATCAGCTACGTGCTCCAAGTGGCCCGGTTACTGTGTGAGACTTTACCGCTAGGTCAATGGCTGGCGGTAAGGTCTGAGACCCAAAATGGACGCATGACAATTTTTGAGAAAAATAAAAAAGGCTGTTTTACAAGCATGCTGAAAAATGGATTGGCATGCACCCAAAACCCACGTCTACATTACCGCAAGCCATTTTTCAGCGCACCTTAGTAAAAGGACCCTGAGTGTATGATGCTCTTAATAGATACAGTGTTCTCTATCTATTAAGGATCAGACTTCTCTCCCGGTCAGAGAGTGTAGTCCAATATGGTTCCCGTACATCTTGAAAAGCAATCCATTTCTGAACGTCCCCATTCTTAGCACCTTTCTTTTCCAGCAAAGCCAGCTCAAACATAGTGGCCTTCCACTGGGAAAAAAGGGGTGCCACCTTAGAGCACCAAAATATTAAAACAGATTTCTTTGCCAAAAGTAAAAGCTTTAACAAGCAAGGCTTTATGTGGGCTCGGCAGAGAGTTTATATCCTCCCCTCCCTGAAACCACACACTACAGGGTTTACATGGTAGGGTGCAATACAAACGTGAAAGAATTTTGGAGAGTGCTCTTCAGAGAACTGCAGGCATTGGTGAAGCACTTTTGTTTTAGCCACAGTCAAGTAGGGATCCCCCAGACTACCTATGTAATTTTGAAACTGTATATAGGCTAGTGGATCGCCGCCTGAGAGGTCAGAGTGATTGTAGTTCTCCTACCATGAGCATTTTACCTTCCTCATTCAGAATATACCCTACCATCCTTATATCCTTGGAATGCCACAACCTGAATATTTTTTTCTGTCAATCCCAGGAGTAAAGTTCACATTTCCCACTGTAGTTAATAGAGGGGAGAGGAAACAGTTACATCATGTATGCACATAAAGCTTAGGCCATATGGTCCTCGTATAGGACCATATTATACCAATACAGCTCTTTTATACCGCTATATCCCCAAATGTAAGTCCAATGCAGTTTACAAAGGAAAATAAATTTAATATAATCTGAACTTATACAATGTAAAATTCAAATACATCAGCTTTAATTAAAATAGAAAAGTAAAAATAGAAAAAGGAATAACCTAGGCTGAAATAATCGTGTAGCAAATAAAAATGTCTTAAGCTTTTTATGAAATGCTAAGTAATTAACTCTGTTCTAATGCATAAAGGAAAAGAGTTCCAATTGGAGACATGCAAAAAAAAGAAAATAAAGTGTCATCCATCCTAGAAAACCGCACCCCCTTTAAGAACAGGGGGATGAAGAATAATTTAACGTTGCAAGCAAGCAGAAAATCTAAACAAAGGAGCAAGCACTAGCTTTGTCATTAGGTCAGATGTAATATTATAAAGAGCCTGAAATGTCAATCTAGCTAATTTAAATAAAATTCTTTCACATATGAGTGTGAGATCCAGAATCCAGATCAGATATCTTTGCATGCAATAAATAAGAATGTGACACTGGAGATAATAGGGCTCTTTCTAACAGAAAAAGAGTAAAATGAGAAGTCTCTAAACTCCAGTCCTGTATATGTCTTAATCCACATGCCAGGTTATACCTCCGAAGATCCAAGAGTCCATAGCCCCCTTTAGCCATAGGTAAAAGTAACACTTTGAATGACATTCATGCTTGCTTCCCTCCCACAAAAATATTCAAAGTTTCCTATACAACTCCTGGAGATCTCCTCACCTCAGCCGTACAGGTAAAATGTGCAAAAGTTACAGCCATCTAGGCATGTTATAGAAAAAGACCCTCTCAGAAAGCACTAACGGTAATGCCCCCCCATATGCTCAAACATTCTATAGATTTATGAAGAAGAGGTAATACATTGCAATCATAAAACTACTGCATGTTCAGTGAAATATATGTGCCCATATACTTGAGATTCATTGACTTCCTTTATGGGAAAAACTCCCCAGAAATCAGATACCCTCAACTGTAAAGGTAAGGCCTCAGACTTCAATACATTAAGCTTGAGAGTGAGACCTGACAGTACCCCAGAGTGCTTGAAGGTCTGTAGCACCATTGATAAGGTAATATCTGGTTGGATAAGTAATAGCATAATATCATCTGCGAATGCCATGCATTTAACCTGCTCCTTCCCAACAGAGACCCCTGGGATTCCTGGATTGATCTTTAATTGAGCCAAAAGTGGCTCCAAAAAGAGGATATAGAGCAGGGGAGTCAGAGGATAGTCTAGCCCAATCCCAATGCCAAGGATTAACACCTCAGAGGGAACCCTGTTCACCAGCACAGCAGCCACAGGGTTGGTATGCAGGGTCTGGACTGCCTACAAGAAGAAGCCCTCCCAAGCTATATTTTTTTAAAGTAATGGAAACAAGAAAGACCACTCCACCCCGTCAAATGCCTTTTCTGAATCGAAGCTAATGATCAAGGTGGGAGTTGACAATCTGTTACAATGCTCAATCGCTAATATCAATGTCCTGATATTTTATAACAACATGTCTTCCCTTCATGAAGCCCACTTGCTCTTCTCCACCAAACGAGGCACAAACCTAACTGCTAGGATTTTTGCCATAATTTTAAGATCAACATTTATTACTGAGATGAGTCTGTATGATTCTGGATAACGATGGTCCTTTCCTGGTTTTGGCAAGACTGTTATCATGGCCTGGTTGGCCAGTGATGGGAAGCTACCCTTCTCAGAATGGCATGTTCAGAATAAGCTCCCATGGGGCCCATTAAGTGGTGACACAGTATTCTTTATGATTCTCCACTATACCCATCAGCTTCCAGAGATGTATTCAACTTGAGATGCTTAAAATTACTTGTTGAAGTTCTTCTCCTGAGATGGGTGCATTTAATACCTCTCTCTGTTGACTAGTGAGATGTGGAAGCGCTGTTCTGGTACCTTGCAACTCTGCCATATAAAGAGAGCTGTAAAAATGTACAAACAATTTCTCAATAGATTTCTGTTCTGTAACTATGTGGCCTGCTTTAATGAGGAAATATATGTAGGGCCTCTCCAGCCCTTCATGGAGTTGACAAGTAATTTTCCTGGTTTGTTACCAAATCTGTGTAACTTGTATTTGTAATGAAACAAATGTTTCTGTGTCTGTTTATGGATCATATCATTCAACTTAACGTGTGCAGTAAAAAAAGGAATGTCAAAAGGGGGTACATTAGTAGATAAACTTTAGCTGACGCACTTTCTGTTCCATATGAAGGATTGTAGCAGCCAGCTGTTTTTTCCTTTTACTCAGGTAGGCTATAATATCCTCTCTAATCACAGCCTTTACAGTGTCCCAGAATGAAATTTCATATGAGGCATGTTCCCCATTAGTTTGGATAAAACCCTGCCACTTCATCATGAGATAGTTACAGAAGTCCATGTCTTTGAACATAAAAGCAGGAACTCACCATCACCAATGTCCCTCTACCCCTTGAGCACCTATTTTCAAATCTATCCAAAGTGGTGTATGATCAAAAACTGCCATAACACCAATCTCCGATTTCACCACCCTATAAAAAAGTGTTCTTGATATGAATACATAATCTATCCGAGACATAGAACGGTGCAATTGAAACACAACTAAAAATATTAAGTATTATTTTTGATAAACATCTGTCTCTTGAAATCATATCAAAGAGTTTCAAAACTGTATGGAAACTGAGAAGGATTAAAGATTATTTTCCTAGACAATCATTTCTTCTTATAGTACAATCGTTGATATTGTCCCAATATTATTGCAATGTAGCATATGTAGGATGCAAAGAAAACATACTAAAATCACTGCAGACCGTTCAGAACACTTAATGAGACTGAAATACAAAAGAGTAACTCCATTGCCTCTAATGCTACATTGGCTCCCAATTAAGGCCAGATTGTTTTTTAAAACTAGCACTCTAATTTTCAAAATATTGTTTGGAATGTCTCCTGATTACATGCTAAATGTGATTGAACTATTACCATGAAATGGAAGTTCAAGAACCAGAGGTTATTTATTACTTCTCTTACCCAACTGCAGAAACATAATTTGTAAATCCATGTATATGACTGGATTTAGTTATCTGGAGTCCAAATGATGGAATTCAATTCCCAAGGACACAATAAACATTACAGACTATCTTCAGTTCAGAAAAGAATTAAAAACCTACCTTTTCAAGAAATATTATGGTTAATTATACGTGTTACTGATGTTCTATACTGTTTTGTAATTGTAAAACCTTACTGTAATTCTCCTGTTAAATATAAGCCACATTGAACCAAAATTTGTTTTTGGACAATTGTGGGATATAAGAATAAATAAATAAATAAAGTGAAATCTTTCTCCTAAGGATGTAGGGTTTATCATGAATCCACCAGATCTAAATTTCTAATCCAGACCCCCAGCCCACTGTCTGTTCTAGGGTGCAATCTGTGGGCACCTGCCGAGGAATCCATCTGTGAATCTAAGGTTGAATTAAAATCCCCTAGCAGAATTTTAGCTGCATCAGAATTAGTTAATGAGGTTGTCAATTGGGGAAGAAGAGAGCAATAGAAAGATTTGGGGGTATTTTTCGGGGCATAAATAGAAGCAAGAACCGTATCTAACATATATAGTTTCCCTTCAACAATAACATATCTACCACTGGGATCCTTTATATACATGTACTTCCTTTTTTTTAATTTTTATTTATTTATCAATATTTCAATCATTAAACAAGCAAAAAGTACTACTTGTACAGAAAAGTATGATAACATTAAGCATATGGCAATATTAAATAAAGCAATTAAAGAGAAAAAGAAAAAAAATTTCGGTAATCATTCTCAAGTCCATGAATGAGATCCAAGATTCCAAACAGTGGAGAATTCAGGAAATTATAACTGCAAATTATAACCTAACGAGCCTCTGGAATCCTATTATAAAGCGAGAGCTGGTCACTAGGTAGATCACCCCCCCCCCCCCCCCCCCCCCCCCCAGTGCTCCCGTTAGATGATAAAAAAAACTGTAAGATGGGATGGCTCATAAAAACCATATTTAACCGATCAGTATCTGATCACACATTTACAAGGATAACATAAGAAAAAAGTAGGCCCCAACTGAAGCTCATCTGGTTTCATTAGAAGAAATTGTTGATGTCTTTTCTGGGTATCTCTTGAAACATCCAGGAAAATTTTAATTCTCAGTCCCATGAAAGTCTTTTCCTTAATTTAATACTGTCTTAATTTGAAAGGTCACTTTTTTTTACTAATTAAAATGACAACTCCAGCCTTCTTATGACCAGGTGAAGCATAATAACATTGCCCTGCCCACAACTAAAGCAATTTCTGATGTTCCATATCTTTTATCTTTTAATTTAGTTTTCTTGCAGCCCCACTATTTCAACTTTATATCTATTTAAATTTTGCAAACATTTTGCCCTCTTCAATGGTGAATTAACACATGCTACATTCCTTGATATCACTCTCATAGTGTTGTTAGTCATAAAGGAGACCAGTCTCATGCATTAGTTTTCATAAGTCACAAACATAAACCACCAGGATGCCTAGCCCTGTCCCCAGTAGCACGTACTCCTAATATCAACCCCCCCATGTCCATGTAACAGAGAGTTTCCCCATTGTCATCATAAATTTAAAAAAACAAATATTCAAAACAGTAAACAAAATCCTCAACACCTCCCCCCCTCCTCAGCAAACCCCTCAATTCCCTTTAATAACCAATCTCACTTCTCATCTCCTCCAGTCAGCATTCTATGCAGTCAGCTGCTCCCCTTCGCTATCCCTCACTAGAGCCACCCATTGGTAAGGCCACTTTAATAATCAGTCAAGGGCCTTTCTCGAATATATAAGTAAAACAGTTGCAAAGGAATAAGAGATAATAATCAAACCATGTGAGCAGGGTCTCCAAAATACTCACATCGAGGTGATTCAATTCTGTGTCTTTAGCTTCAGCACAGCTCAACTCCGATCACATTTCAAGCGAGATTCCTTATGAATTGTCAAATACCTGCACCATTAATCACATTGAAACAAGGTATCCAAAACAGCAGGCAAACCAGAGGCATAAGCAGATCAAAAATGCCTCTGAAAGGTCTGTATATTTTGCCAAGCAGCCATACCTTCTTAATACATAAGTCTAGTGCACAACCATGCTGCTTCTTCCAAGTTAAGTATCCAGCAGTCAATGGCCCTTCATCTCGTAAACCATTGATAAATTTGTGATTGAGCTTCACCGCTGGTCGCAAATAAATATGTCTTACCCTCGTGCAGCACTCTGAGTCATGCTGGAAATTGCAACGTGAATCTCATGTTACGCTCCACTAACTGCTTACAAATTTCTGTATATCCTCGATGTAGCATTGGAACATGTGTAGAAAAATCATGGAAGATCAATACATGATTGTTTTGATACTGTAAGTCTTTAATCTTTTTGTAGTTCTTAAGCAGGTGATCCTTAATTGCAAAATTGAGAACCCTAGCGATCACAACTCGTGGTCTAGAGGCCCCTTCCACCAATCTGCTCACGAGGTGTGCCCACTCAATGCACAGAGGGTCTAAAAGGGAGACCTTTAGCAATTCTACTGATAGCCATTTTTCCAAGAAGCTCAAGAACTCTCCATCCTTCAGGGTTTTGGATAAGTCAACGAGTCTGATGTTTCGCTGTGACCTGTTTTCCAGGTAGTGTAGTTTCTCTTTGCAGCTTTCCACCTCTTTTCGCAGCTTAGTAATTTCTTCCACTGCATCTTTCAAAGAATCCTTGGCCTTGCCAATTACCCTCTCAGCTTCAGTGACTCTCCCATTAAATTCTGTAACAGAGTGTGATAATACCTGAAAATTCTCATTAAGTGTATCAATCCTGGTACCCAGAGCCGCTTCAGTGAGTTGCTGCAATAAAGCTTCATTACCATCTGGCCATCAGACTGAGATCCCCTGCAGTGGAGGACTTTTTTTTTTGTCCCTTTTAGCTGATTTTTTGGACATTTCTGCACCGCTTTTGTAAACAATCTTGTCCATAGACTGTAAGGTATATATGCTGGATGGGCCTGTTTTATTATGTAGAAGCAGAACTTAGCTGATGGTGGTCATGGAGGAAGGCAATGCGAAGAGCTCAGGAAAAACACTCTGACTCCTGGCTCATTGCATCACATGACCCCCCAGTGTATTGTGTTTTTAAGTGCAATGCCATTATGTTGTAGTTCAAACTTACAATACAGCTACTTACAAGGTACTGCTTTTCAGAAAGAATGTGATAGGGTATGAGGTGCAAGAACTAAACAATAAGCAGATATGGGTAGAGAGGAAGCAAAGCATATGGCAGCCATAATTAAGATGCATTTTATTGGTTTATATTTCCTGACAAGTCATATTATTTGTTTATTTACAGAGTCACTGGAGGGGAACTATTTGAGGATATAGTGGCAAGGGAATATTATAGTGAAGCAGATGCCAGGTAAGTGCTTGGTTTCTTCATTTTCAGAAATATTGACTTTAAAACTTTAGGGGGTCTTTTACTAAGGCACGCTCACGTTTTTAGTGCGCGCTAAAATTGGGTGTGCGCTAAACGTTAGAGACGCCCATGGGAATGCATTGGCATCTCTTAGCGCGCACCCAATTTTAGCTCACGCTAAAAACGTGAGCATGCCTTAGTAAAAGTTCCCCTTAGTCTATAAAGTATCACATATCTGAATATATCTGGACGAGACGGTGCTCGTTGGGGTTGTGCACTGCTATCATGTAAAATGGATGGCTTCTGCCTGAATGTTGCAGTGTGTTTCTCTTTAAGAATGATGCCACCTCTGCCTGTCACAGTTGGTTCTTCTTGCAAATTTTCAGTTTGTGACAACAGTGCAGTCTCCAGGGCTGTTAAATACATGGCAGGAAATCAGAGAAAATGGAAAGTCAGATGTTTTCACAGGTACAGATATGAATGTTCTCAAATGTGTATTTTTTTCCATTTTTTAAAGTTCAGTGCTTTGCTAAAACCAGAAAAAATAGTATGCATGTAATATAAAGCTACGACACAAAAAGAGGATGTTATTCAGACTCGGCTTTTTATCTTGAATCCATTTTTGTTATGTTTTCAATTTGATCAGTTTGATCAATTTAATAAAAAATACTTCCATGAACAGTAAACCACTCATCATACAGGAAAGAGGGTTATGGACTCATACAACGTTCTATGGGGCTCTTATTAGTCCTTACCAAGCTTAATAAAAGGGCCCCTAAACCATTAAACTGAATGTTACTGCATTTTTCCTTGAGGGGACATGACATGGACAGAGAGTGGGCATGGAAATGTTAGCCAGCTAGCTCGTTAATGCTTACCATATACTAAGGGGTAGATTCTACAGAGGATGCCAAAAATTAGGCACAAGAAATATGGGTGCTAAAACACCAATTCTGTAATGGTAATTGCATGTGAAATTGTTATTATAGAGTAGGACTTAAGTCAACATATGTGGGCCTAACTTTAAGTGTGAGCACTTAAGCCACGTCAAAGGCTGGTGTAAACGCTGGCGCCTAAAGTTTGCAGTTGTGCACATAAGTGCTAGTATTCTGTAACTGACATTTGCATCTGTAAGACACGCTCCTGACCTGCCCACGGGTGTGCCCCATTTGTACAGTATTTAGGCACTATGGGCCAGATTCTATACAAGGCGACTAAAAAATCCATGCTTTCCATATTATTTGACTAATATTTGCTCAAATATTAACACCACACATATACATTCAATAATATCAACTATAACATTTGTTGTATTTATTGAACTTTAACTCATTACATTCATGCACACCCGATAAAGTCCCTCCTAAGATTTTTCCATGAACAAATTCCACAAACCAGCTTCAATAATGTCCAACGCTGCATGTCCACCTGAAGATGATCTTGTAATGTTAACTTACCAGCTTGTTCAACTTATGCTGCCCAATCATTTGTCCAAGCAGCAATAATAAATCATGTGTATTCGATGGGTGACAATCTTGTACTCTAAATGCACTGCCACATCCACGTTATCCTATGTTCTTTCACAGCGGCTGAGACAAAGTCCATCAAAGGCACGTCTCGTAGTCGGACTCCATTTGGATGCTTTCACATGTTCCAACAACAACTCAATATCTCTCTCTGGTCTAAAGAGATATACTGTGACTAAATAATGAATGTTTAACCCATTTACTAGCAGTAAAAAATCCATGCGGTACACATTTCCGCCTAAGCACATTTTGTAAGCGGCACCTAGATTTAGATGCGGTATATAGAATACGCTTAGTTGATATCCCAGCACCTAAAACTGCGAGCCTCCATTTACACCAATGAAATCATGGCGTAAATCCCCGCACATAGATTTACATGCTCTGGGCCATATTCTATAACTACGTGCATACATTTTGGAACATCCATGAAACGCCCATTTCCCGACCCATAGACATACCCCTTTGGAACTGCGCACATTAGAAATTAGGGATAGTTGATTACAGAATACACTTAGCAAGTTATGTGCGTAAATTCTAATTATTACCAATTAATGCTTATTATTGCTAGTTAAGTACTGTTATCAGCGTTGATTAGCTTGTTAACCCTATTAAATTAACCGCATTGTTATAGAATATGTCTGGATTTCGGTGCTGATATCTAGGTGTGTGATATAGAATCCAGCAGTATCTGCTGGATTCTATGTATCGTGTCTTAATTTCCTTAGGGAAATGGGCGGGGTGTGGGCGTTTCTAAATTCTATGCGCGCTGTTATAGAATATACCCCAATTCAGCAGTATCTGCTGGATTTTATGTATCGTGTCTTAATTTCCTTAGGGAAATGGGCGGGGTGTGGGCGTTTCTAAATTCTATGCGCTGTTATAGAATATACCCACTCTGCGTCTAATTTAAGCATTGGGATTTATACCAAGTAAAAAACGTGATGTAAATGGCTGCAACAAAATTTGGTCACATGGAAAGGTGCTCAGCGTAATTCTATATACTGAGCAGAAATTTAAGCCTATTCTATAAAATTTAGACATACATTAGAGAACAATCCTAGGTGTATTTTTATTCTCCACGGAATTTTCAGGCGCCAGATATAGAATCTAGCCCTATATTCATAGAATAACACCTGAGTGCAATTATGCACGTAACTACAAATTACTGCCAATTAGCACCAATTAACACCACTCAAGTGCTATTATTGATACTTATGTCAATTGGTATCTAACTTATCAATTAAGTTAGATATGCAATTGGCACTATTCTATAACTGGCACACCCAAATTTGCACACTAGTCAGAAATTTGGACACCCACCTTTATGGAATCTGGGGGGTAACTGGCTAACATGGGACCATCTTAACCTCTCAGTAGGTACTGTGCTGCAATGGGAATATTAACTCGTGCCATAAGAATAGCCATACTGGTCAGACCAATGGTACATCTAGTCCAGTATCCTGTTTCCAACAATGGCCAATCCAGGTCATAAGTAGCAGAAACCCAAATAGTAGCAACATTCCATGCTACCAACCCCAGGCCAATGGGTGCCTTCCCCCATGTCCATCTCAATAGCAGATTATGGACTTTTCCTCCAGGAACTTGTCCAAACCTTTTTAAACCCAGATATGCTGACCACTGTTACCACATCCTCTGACAGTGAGTTCCAGAGCTTAACTGTTCTTTGAGTGAAAAAATGTTTCCTCCTATTTGTTTTAAAAGTATTTCCATGTAATTTAATTGTGTGTTCCCTGTTTGAAAGAGTAAAAAGTCGATTCACTTTTACCCATTCTACACCATGCAGAATTGGAGTGGAGGAGTGGCCTAGTGGTTGGAGCACCACTCTTGAAATCCAGAGGTGGCAGGTTCAAATCCCACTGCTGCTCCTTGTGATCTTGGGCAAGCACTTAACTCTCCATTGCCTCAGGTACAAACTTAGATTGTGAGCCCTCCTGGGACAGAGAAATATCCAATGTACCTGAATGTAACTCACCTTGAGCTATTACTGAAAAAGGTGTGAGCAAAAAATAAATAATAATAATTTTATAGACCTCTATCATATTCCCCCTCAGCCATCTCTTTTCAAAGCTGAAGAGCCCTAACCTCTTTAACCTTTCCTTATATGGGAGGAGTTCCATTCCCTTTATCATTTTGATCACTCTTCTTTGAACCTTTTCTAATTCCTCTATATCTTTTTTGAGATACGATGGCCAGAATTGAATGCAATACTCAAGGTGAGGTTGCTTCATGGAGCAATACAGAGGGATTATAATTTTCTTGGTCTTATTTTGCATCCCTTTCCTAATAATTCTTAACATCCTGTTTGCTTTTTTAGCTGCCACCACACACTGGGCAGATTTCAGTGTATTGTGTACAATGACACCTAGATTTTTTTCTTGAGTGCTGCCTCTTACCCAATTGAAGGGGAGAACGGACACGTCGTGTAGTAAGTGTAAAGATCCTCACCACCTGAAGATCGGATCCTCCCCAACATTGGATTATAAACCAAAATGTTTATAGTGCTGTGAAGTTTTCATGCAGTGAAAAGTAACACTGCAGTGCACCTAAAGTTAAGTGTGTTTTTCAGTTTGATACACTGAATTCGGTTGGTGGATATTACTGAAGAGATCTGAAATTCTGACATTTTTAAAAAGATATTTTTGGCATTATTAAAGTTATCCAGGGACGACCTAAATGTCAAGATTTGGGCGTCCCCAACCATATTATCGAAATGAAAGATGGACGCCCATCTTGTTTCGATAATACGGGTTTCTCCGCCCCTTCGCCAGGATGTCCTCAGGAAAGCTTGGGCGCCCCTTTCAATTATGCCCCTCTATGTGTTCCTTAATTTTATTCTTTACATTAGATTTCCCTATTTTGCCTGGCACTGAAGTCAGGCTTATCGGTCTGTAATTTCTTTTTAAAAATCAGCGTTACGTTGGCCATACTCTGATCTTCAGGTACTACGGATGATTTTAATGACAGGTTACAGATCACTAACAAACAATAGATTCTTAATTTCATGTTTGAGTTCTTTCAGTACCCTGGGGTATATAACATCTGGTCTGGGTGATTTATCACTCTTTAACTTGTTGATTTGTCTAAGTACATCTTCCAGGTTCACTGAGATTTCTTTCAGTTTCTCCGTATTGTCACCCTTGAAAACCTTTCTGGTACATGTAGATCTCTTACATCTTCTTCCATAAAGACTGAAGCAATCTGTCCGCTATGGCCTTGTGCTCCCTGAGTCCCTTTTAGCTCCTTAGATTCCCTCACAGGCTTTCTGCTTCTGACGTCCTTGAAAAAGGTGTTACAATGAGTTTTTGTTTCCACGGCGAGTTTTTCTTCATATTCTCTTTTAGCCTTTTCTAACAGTGCTTTGTTTCTAGCTTGACAATGCTTATATTGTGTCATATTTTCTTCATTCAGATCCTTTTCACATTCTTTGAAGGATGTTCTTTTGACTCTGATAGCCTCTTTCACTTCACCTTTTAACCATGCTGGCTGTCGTTTTCTCTTCTTTCCGCCTTTGCCTGATACTCCTAACATTTTTGACTGATCCTTTTAATTTCATTTAAACCATTTTCCTCATTTTGTCTTAGTTTCCCTTTCAAAATTTAAATGCGGCCTGGGTAGATTTCCTTAGTAACTTGACTCCAGATATCAGCTCAGATTTGATCATGTTATGATCACAGTTTTCATCAGATCTAACACCACTACTTTTCACACCGTGCCCTGCATTCCACTAAGGACTAGATCTAAAATAGCTCCCCCTCTTGTCAGTTCTTGGACCAGTTGCACCAAGAATCATTCATTCATTACATCTAGGAATTTTACCTCCCGAGCGCTCCCTGATATAACATTTATCCAGTCAATATTGGGGTAATTGAAATCACCTATTATTTTAATGTTGCACGATTTGCCAGCTTTCCTAATGTCTGTTCGTTCTGTCTTGGTGGATGGTAGTACAGCTCTACTGGTATAGTCCTTCCCTTCACACATTGAATTTCTATCCACAAGGATTCCATGCTGCTTTCTGTTTCATGTGGAGTATTTATTTTGTTTGACTCAATTTCCTCTTTAACATATAGTGCAGCTTTTACTGCCCTGAAGTAAAAGGTGGCAAAATTTGCAGCTTACTCAATTGTAAAATCTTATGTTAATCTGTGTTAACCACACATTTTGGTGCAATTTAGTCAAGGGCCCTTACATTCCAGGAAATACAAAATCCATTGTAATTTTTCAAGCCCCCAATAATGGAAGAGAGGAAGGAAAAAGAAAACAAAAACATAGAAGAATAATTAATTGATCTCAGATAAGAAGTCCACAAACTTCGTGTGAAACTATATATATATAAGTACATAAGTAATGCCACACTGGGAAAAGACCAAGGGTCCATTGAGCCCAGCATCCTGTCCACGGCAGGGGCCAGTCCAGGCCAAGAGCACCTGGCAAGCTTCCCAAACGTACAAACATTCTATACATGCCCCAAAACCTGTCAATTCTCAAACATAGGGGCGGAATGTCTATCCCTGGTTGACTCCTGACTCTGCAGAAGAATTCATTAATTGAGATGGATCAAAAAAAAACATAGGGGCAATTCTATACAATGAGCTAATATTCAGCACTCTGAATGCAAATTCTATAGCGGCAGCTCATACTCCATTTTAGAATACTAGCATAAGGCAGCATAATTGTGTACACACACTTATGCCATGTCAGTAGCAGGCATAAATGTGAATGCCTAAATGTAGTGTCTTGCCTCTTGAAAATCACCCTTGCATTAGCACACTAGGCAACTTGCATGCTTACCTTATTGAATATTGCACATAGCATTTACATGTTTGAGTATTATGTTCTTGCTCGTAAGTGCTAGAATTCTATAGTCTTAGCATACAATTGGTGCTGTGCTGTGCTCTGTTATATGGTGTCTTATATTCCACATTATTCCAATTACATTCAATGCAGATTGCATCACAAGAAGAGGAAAATTACAATCTGTAGCAAATTTCTACAGTTACACTAAAAATTAAAAAAAAAAAAAAAATATATATATATATATATATATATACATTTCTTTCGAAACTACCAATGCCACTGGCACTGTGTTATATTAGAAAAGAAATAAGTTTTTAAAGCATTCCTAAAAGAATAACGAGAGCTAGTTTCCCTAATCCAAAGGGGGAGCTGGTTCCACTTAGGCGCTAAGATTATAGAACGAGGGGGACAATCTTTCCCTTTATATTTAGCCAAACATTTCCAAGGATATTCTAATTAAAAGATCAAACACAAGAATTTCCTATAACGATCCAGGTTTTGGGAGATACATTGGGAAAAAATGTGTATTCTTTGGCCATGATATTCCACCACTTTTTGTCTAAAACATAGTTTTAATATTCTATCCCTACCAGAGGCAGTCATACACGAAGCCACTAGAATGGCCTTTTTGTTAATCTCATGAGTCAACATGTGCAATAACCTAGTCAAATTAACTTTTTTTCAATACTCAAAGCTCCTACCACCCCCAGACTTAGAACAGAGCTTAGGACTATAGCTGTAAGAGAATCTGAATCTAAATGCAAAACATCAAGAAAATGTTGTTTAAGCATTTCATTGGTAGAAACAATACTATAAAAAGATAAATTCAAAAATTCTAATTATTTGACCAAATTATTTTCTTTCAAATTTTCTATTCTTTTCTCAAGTATAGTGTTGCCCTTGATCACTCTCCAGTAGATATTTCCAAGACCTCTATTAATTTATCATACAGTTCAAGCACAACAGTAGATTTCCTTATGGCTCCTTCCCAAGAGGCAAGTTTATCAGCTATCTTACCAGAGAATGTGCACAATTGTAAGAGGCAACCAAAAAGAGTCATGTTCATCTCAACCATCAGTCTCCAAATATCTTAATTGAAGATTTTCTTAAGAGGAGTCAAAAGAAAAGGAACTTGGAAATGGGAGGCATATGAAAATGCCACCAGCTTCCTATAGCCCCACTGGCTAATAGGCTGTAATGGATTTATTTGTGTTTTAATCTCTGCAAATCTCATTGTTTCCTCCAAACAACACTTTGAAACAACAGCGTTAATTCCCTAAGAGTTGCTTAAATCAACTTGGATCATTTTAAGAGACTTTCCTGCCAGGCCCAATTGTCCTGTACTTTTCCCAGAAGAGTCCAAGTCCAACGCAGTAGTAGGCAGCAGAATGGGGAGTGAGGAGCCAGCCTCCATAATTCCTTCCACTGCACCAGAAGCTGAGCCAGGTAGTACCTAAGAATCCATAGGGCACCGGAATCCCCACCCTTTAATCTTTCCTGTGTGCTTGATCTTCTGTTTCCTTCTCCACATCAAGGAAAAAAAAACTCCAAGCAGAGTGAAGCATCAAGGGACTTGTCTTGATCTTAAAAGCCCAAAATCACATCTGACCAAAATTTATGATCACTCCAAAGTCAGTCTGACAGTGCTCCGAAGGGACTCCAAAGGGACATGCCTCTTTGGTCATTTCCTTCTGGGCATATGCCCACCAACCATCTAGTTCTTATGTAGAAGGCTGTGGGTGAACCGCCAATGACATCAACAGAGAGCCAAATCAGCTGGTCTCAAACAGTGAATAGAGAGGAGTTCCTTCAACCCTTTTCCTCCAGCCTCTTCCCATACATCTGTTTTTAAGCCCCAAAATAGTTCTTTGCAAAGGTTTACACACCCTTGTCAAATTATATGTTTCAATGAATCCCTAAGTGAACAGAAGCAGACTAAACTTCCATATAGTACAAAGTTAAACACAACCTGTGCGATATTCAGCCCATGGCAGTAGGTGCTTTTAAAACCGCTGACAGCCATGGGTGGAATTAGACCTTAATATTCAATGATGGACCATGTCCAGGCACTGGCATTGAATATCCGGGTCTCCGGCAGACTCAGAAGTTATGTAGGTGACAGCTGATATGTGTAGCCAGCACCCACATACTGAATCAGACAAAAATAGGGCTTCTTTTTATGTAATTCTATCTATCCAGTTAGGTATGCAGTACTGAATAATAGCGGTGCATGTATATCTTCCGGGTCTGCCTCAACTGGGTCCCATGGCAAACTGTTGCGGTGGTCACACCAGATCTTCAGCATTAAAAATCTGGGCACAGTCCACTCAGTTTGGTTTAAGAAGGCATGAGCTTTTCCTGCACACTTAAGCCTCACAGAATATCAACCCCAACATCATCTTCATATTTTCATGCATAATTATTATTTACTTTCAGGGTTTATACAGATTCAAATTTGAAAGCAGTGACTATGGCAGGTGCATAATTTTGGATACCCTTTCAGTCAGTCCTCTGTAATGTTCTCCTTTAGCAGAAATAATTCTTACAAATGTATCCAGCTAACAGCTAGAATTGCTAACATATGCAACCACATTAGCACGTGTTAATACCATTAATGTAACTCATTTTTACTACTCGTCTCATTTTGTGCAATGCGGCCTAATTAGTAATAACCCGTATTAAGGTTGTTAGCACACGGCAATGTAATTGCACATTTGTAACTCTAGCAGTAAAAGTATGTGGGCACCAGCGATATTCTGTTCTTACTTGTGGAATTTTTTTCCCACTCTTCCTTGAATAATTCTTTTAGCTTTAGGTCTTCTTTCATGCATTGCATATTTGAGATCTTCCCATAAATTTTCAATAATATTCAGGCCTTGGGGACTGTGAACACCATTTCCAAACCCCTCATCTTTCTTTCTTGTAAGCAACTTCAATATTGATTTTGAAGTTTGTTGTGGGTTGTTCTCTTGCTGAAATGTCCAAGCTTATTGTCAGCTTCAGTTTCTTTGATGACTATTGGATATTAGCTTCTAGGATAGGTTGATACTATAGAATATTTCCTGAGCCACTGGTTGCTACACAACCCCAAAGCATAAGAAAGCCACCCTTTTACTTAATGATTAGCAAGGCGTTATTTTCTTCAAACGTTTTCATTTCATCGGTTCCAAGCGCTTTATTCCAATGTTTCCGGCTTATCAAGCTTTTCTTTTACATATTTTAGATGTTGACCTATGTGATGAGGTTATACAAAGGTTTCTTTGTCACAGCTTTCCCATGCAGATCATTGCTGTGTAAGCAACGCTCTACAGTCAAAAGCTGAAAGGCTAGAAGGGTTAGAGTTATCTGTTCAACCATTCAGTTTTCTTCACTGACTAACTGAAGGATTAATGAGTCATTAATAACTTTTTAAAATGCATAGTAATAAATCAACTGGAAGGATGTCTAAACTTGTGCGCCTGCCTTACTCATTTTTAAATATTTTTAATCTTTTATTTCATAATTACTATTTTCTGATATTAAAATTAGCAGAAAGATGTCATAAGTAACTTGCACCATGTAGAGCTTGTGTCAGCTTTGCTTCACTCAGGGGAATTCTTTGAAACATGCAATTCAGTCAGAGGTGCTTAAACTTTTGCGCATAAATGTAATTAAAATAAAAGGGCCAGATGATAAAAAAAATTATCATGATTCTCTGTCATCCGTTTTAGCAAAAGAAGAGAGCGTTTTGAACATTTTTTTTAATTCGTTTTTTTTATACAGCCATCTCTACTTTCTCTGGCCCCAACATGCAATGATAGGAAGGGATCTTACATTGTATTGACATCCTTACAGCTGGTAGTTTTGCAAATGTTTCTTCATTTTTCACACGAGATAAAATGGTGTCCCTAAGCATATTAACAAAAACAAGGAGTGCTGAGAAACCAGAGAAAGGACACCAGTCACAGAAGTTCTAAGCAAACTCCTGTGCAAATTTGCATACATGAATCTAAGAACCAGGCTGATTTATACACACATATATTATTCATGCATATGTTATGGATAGCCTGAAAATCAAAACCTAGTAGCCTTCTCGAGAGCTGATTTGAGAACCACTAGTCTAAGGAATGGTTTCCAAACGGTGTGCCATGAGAGAGCCAGAGATATACCGCCAAAGATTTTAACTTTAACAGACAGCTGAGATGAGAAATATTTGACCAAGCGAAATTCACCTTGCCACATTGCCCAAGCGCGCCATCCAGCCAGCCAATATCCATCCTACCAAGAGGGTCAAGTCTCGCAGATCAACCCTTGACTTCTGTAAGAGAGTCATCTGGGTTTCGGCTCAGTGATAAGATCCTGCTACACATACGCCGGGTTCCCTCGATTGCGTGGCACCATGGAGCTGGGCATGCTCAGCTACATGCCAAGATTAAGCACCAGCAGTTTATAAACGTCTGGCTCAGGAGGTCCAGGGTCGGTCAGCCAACACATGACACCAGTACAACTGAACTGTTAAGTTCAGCTATTCCATCTTCAGTAGTTTAACTTGAATTTTTAATATTATTACCGTTCGCTTTTTCACAACGGATAAGTATCTGGTTACCAAAGAAAAATTTTCATCCTCCAATACGATGTGAAGGAACCGATGCAAAGAAGGCTAAGATAATCAGTCCCTCACAGGTTTTATAAGGGAAATTAAGAACCAGCCATGGTAAAAGAGTGCCTTGGTTCATGTCAGCGCAGTGCCCCTTTTGCCGCAGCTTGGTAAAAGGGGCCCTCAATTAGTTAGAATATACTTTATGAAATAGGTATCCTTTTCATTGAAAAAGTATTGAACAGTTCAGTATGGTCTTTCAGTCTCTATGACAATCAAATGCTTTCAATAGAGTGGAGGAGTGGCCTAGTGGTTAGGGTGGTGGACTCTGGTCCTGGGGAACTGAGTTCAATTCCCACTTCAGGCACAGGCAGCTCCTTGTGACTCTGGGCAAGTCACTTAACCCTCCATTGTCCCAGGTACAAATAAGTACCTGTATATGTAAGCCGCATTGAGCCTGCCATGAGTGGGAAAGCGCGGGGTACAAATGTAACAAAAAAAAAAAAATTATTTGTGAGGAAGTTTTTCCATCTTTCTTTTTTGATTCCTCTCTCAGCAGCAGTGTATGCACATTTCTCTATCCCTTTATGTTGGCATTGCTCAAAACCCTGTTCCAGAGTGTCACTACACCAGCTTACAGACACCCCAGAAGCTTAAAGAAAACCATTTATGCTATGTACTCATGCTCACTGCTTATTTATCTAGGTGGAAATGTCAGAGCTCCAGGAGGAAAGTCTTAGCCTCACAGGTTGTGACCTTGTTAATGTTGAAGCAGGCTCTGCTGCTGTCCCGTGAATATTCATTTCCTTCTAGCACAGAGTAGTGAATGACGGCAGCCTGTCTGCTTCTTCCACATAGGACAGGGTGTGCTGACATCCTGATACAGCAGCAGCAGGGTACCCTCTACAAAAAGCTAAGTCATGACTTGCAAAGGTGTAACATCTAATAACCACCAAAATGAATATCTCTCACCAACCGAGCAACAAAACCACCTTGAATTCTGGACAGATTTCCCCTTTAATGAAGCTTTCATTCAGTGTTTTTATACTGTTCAAACCCACTGGCACATTTAGCATGTAGTGATGACAGAACATCACATTAATTCAGATCAAATGTAGGAAAAGAAGAGGAAATTACAGGAATTCTGTTGCATTCTGCTTGCTTTGGCCCCATAGTGCTGCAGGATATGTTTAGAACTAACACATTCATTCTGCTATTCAAAAGAAGTTATATGTTCCACAGTGGCCAGTGAACATATAAATTTACAATCTACCTATTTTTGAAACTTATACAAATAATATTGGGCTGAATATCTGACTGGATGACCTGATAATATCCATAATAGGAAGGGACCAGGTTTGGGATGGAGTGAGGGTAGGCTAAAGACATCTATTCACTGGCAATATTCAGTTGCTGAATGGAAAAATCTGTTCATTTAGTTTAGACCTGATGAACAGGCAAGCGTTGGTTCTCATGCTAAATAGCAGGCCTCAGCTATATACTGAAGAGTTGCAAATCTCCTGGACCAGATGGTATTCATCCCAGAGTACTGATAGAATTGAAAAATGAACTTCCGGAACTATTGTTGGTAATATGTAATTTATCTTTAAAATTGAGCGTGGTCCTGGGGGATTGGATGGTGGCCAATGTAACGCCGATTTTTTAAAAGGTTCCAGAGGAGATCCGGGAAATTATGGACCGGAGAGCCTGACGTTGGTGCAGGGCAATATGGTAGAGACTATTATAAAGAACAAAATTACAGAGCATATTCAAAAGCATGGATTAATGAGAGAAAGCCAATATGGATTTAGTGAAGGGAAATCGTGCCTCACCAATCTATTACATTTCTTTGAAGGGGTGAACAAACATGTGGATAAAGGTGAGCCAGTCGATATTGTGTATCTGGATTTTCAAAAGGCGTTTGACAAAGTACCTCATGAAAGACTCCAGGGGACATTTGAGAGTCATGGGATAGGAGGTAGTGTCCTATTGTGGATTAAAAACTGGTTAAAAGATAAAGACAGTGAGTAGGGTTAAGTGGGTAGATAGTGGGGTTCCTCAGGGGTCTGTGCTGGGACCACTGCTTTTTAACATATTTATAAATGATCTAGAGATGGGAGTAACTAGTGAGGTAATTAAATTTGCTGACAACACAAAGTTATTCAAAGTTGTTAAATCACAAGAGGATTGTAAAATACTGCAAGAGGACCTTTTGAGCCTGGGAGACTGGGCATCTAAATGGCAGATGACATTTAATGTGACCAAGTGCAAAGTGATGCATGTGGGAAAGAGGAACCTGAATTATAGCTATATAATGCAAAGTTCCATGTTAGGAGTCACCAACCAAGAAAGGGATCTAGGCGTCGTCATTGATAATATGTTGAAACACTCTGCTCAGTGTGCTGTGGCGGCTATTAAAACAAATAGAATGTTAGGTATTATTAGGAAAGGAATGGAAAACAAAAATGAGGACATTATAATACCTTTGCATCGCGCCATGGTGCGACCACACCTAGAATATTGTGTTCAATTCTGGTCGCTGCATCTCAAAAAAGGTATAGTGGAATTAGAAAAGGTACAGAAAAGGGTGACAAAAATGATAAAGGGATTGGGACGACTTCCCTATAAGGAAAGGCTGAAGCAACTAGGGTTCTTCAGCTTGGAGAAAAGATGGCTGAGGGGAGATATGATAGAGGTCTAAAAAATAATGAGTGGAATGAGGGCATGCAATGAAGCTACAAAGTAGTAAATTTAAAACGAATTGTAGAAAAGTTTTCTTCACTCAATGTGTAATTAAACTCTGAAATTTGTTGCCAGAGAATGTGGTAAAGCAGTTAACTTAGCAGGGTTTAAAAAAGGTTTGGCCAGCTTCTTAAAGGAAACACCCATAGACCATTATTAAAATGGACTTGCGGAAAATCCACTGCTTATTTCTGGATTTATGTATTGAGCTTTTTGGGGGATCTTGCCAGATATTTGTGACCTGGATTGGCCACTGTTGGAAACAGGATGCTGGGCTTGATGGACGTTTGGTCTGTCCCAGTGTGGCAGTACTTATGTACCGTAGGTAGCACCTGCATAGTGACTTCACCCTGTCTATTCAGTGCCAATACCTATCTGGATTGTGGTGCTGAATATATTGATTGTAAATGCTGCAGTCACTGTACCGGCTTGGTATTAGCCCCATTGTTCATAGTGAATATGATAGTTCCATAGGAAGCCATTGTGCAATTGTGTGCTGTAAGTTCAACCACTGATGGCTATGTGTGTTCCATCGGAACAGTCGTACTTTGCTTATTCTTAATGATTAAGTAATTCAAAGATAAAATTTGTGCCATTTAATTAGTTTTGCCTAATGAGATATATTGCACCTCCTTATTTTAAAAACTTATAGTCCACATTTTCCAATGATCAAAGCAGGTTACAACCATACATATACAATATCATTTCAAAAACATTAAACAGTACTAAAACAATATAAAAGACAATTTTAAAAATAAAAAATATATAAAATACAATAAAACAGAGTGACTAATAACCCTAATAGTTTCAAGCACAATAGTCAAAACAATTTTAATAGCATGGATACAGTAATAGCATTTGAAACATTTTTTTTTTTTTTGGTGGTAGCAAGTTCCATACTTCATTTAATAAACATACATTTGGTTATATCTTATGATGATTTTGTAAAAAAAAAATCTGGGTTTCAGTGTGCTTTTTCTTACGCATTCCAATTCTCTTTTATAAAATGAAAAATAAAAAATAAAGATGCTTTAACTTTTAAAACACCAACAGTGACAAGGAGGTGGCATCATTTTTCTCAAGACTGGTGGGTTTAAAATAACTGGTGATAATCCCATTTGAAATAAAACGTGTATATGTGTGGGGCTCAACATCATGTGTTCCTATGGAAAGAGCTCTCTTGTTCATGCATTTGCTTTTCCCTCGATTTTTCTAACTTTTCCAGACTTTGTCTGCAAGGATACTTTATGCTTCCACCACCAGATTGGACTGTCTGCTAGATTTATAATTATTCGTCCAGGAGCAAAATATTTAAAAGTGACAGTATTATCTTTAATCGCTAATCAACAGTTTTGTGGCTCCCTTTTGGCTGTTTGTTAATCTTCTCAGGGCCTTTTTGTACTTTTTTTTTACATAGGTATTTTAATTCATTTAAAATTGTGTACCCTTTTAAGGAATCCCTTCCCCTCAGGTTCTTCCTGCCTATTCATCCCTTCTACATGTCATGGTGATGTTGACTTTAGCCATCAAGGCCAGCACCCGGACATAAATAGATGTGGAAGGGCTAAGATGACCTTTCCATAACGTCAAAGTCTTATTTCTCCTTACAGATTAAATCATAAGAAAAAATGAGCAGCTGCCATTTAATCATATTTTGGCTGTTGCCTTGGGTCTTTAAACTGGTTTTGATAGATTTATCATTGTTGCAGTATAAAGGGCCAGATTCAGTGAATAGTGTTACAAAATCAACGCTCAATGCTATTCTATAATGAACACTCAAAGAAGAGCGCCCATTATATACTGAGTGCCAATTTCGGCACACCAATTAGAGCCCTAGGACTTTTGTCTACTGAAACCAGGTATAATTGTTGTCGCCCAATATAGGCGAACATCCCTGGTATTCCATAACACTGTGCACAAATTTTAGGAATGCCCCTGACCTGCCCATACTCCTCCCATGGCCACACCCCCTTTTGGGTTGTGCACTATGGTGGGAATTCTATATATGGCACCTTAAAAATGGGCGCAGACAATCCAAATGGTTAGCATGATTCTATAAACTACGCTTAAAGTTAGGCATAGTTTATAGAATATGCTCATGTGCCATTCTTGCAAGTAAAATTTAGGCGCACCCATTTAGGCCACCTAAAACCAGGTCTAAATACATGCACCTAAGTTAGGCGCAGATTGTGTGTATTTTATAATAGTGCCAGAAAACAACAAGGCATAGAGTCTGCCAAATCCAACATGGAGGATATAAAACAAGGAGGCAGATCATATAAAAAGACAATCTTTATTCAAGTTAAAATGCTCCCAGGCTAATAATCATCTGTGCCCATACTGCCTTTTTATATGATCTGCCTCCTTGTTTTATATCTTCTTTCACAGTGTGCATAAAGTTTTGAAATGCCCACAACCCGCCCATTCCACGCCCATGGCCATGCCCCCTTTTCGACTTCGCATATTAGAATTTACACGCACTGCATTACAGAATACACCTAGGAAGTTGAGCGTGTTGATTCTAATTAAAACCAATTAGTGATGCTAATTGGTTAAGTACCAATTATCGGAGCTGATTGGCTTATTAATCAATGAAGTTGTACGTGCAATTTGGCCATGCAGCCAAATTAGCACGCACAACTTAAGGCGCCATATATAGAATTTGGGGTTATGGGATTTGGGCGTACATTGTTATAGAATAGCAAGATGTGCACACATTTCCAGATTGGTGTCGATCAGAGCCTGTTAGTACCCAATTAATGGCACTAATTGAATTATGAGCTATTTAGTTGAATGCACATCTTGAATTGGCACCCAATTTTTAGGTGCCATATATAGAAATTGGGAGAAAATGTTTAGATGTAGAGTGGCACCTTTCTGTTAGGGGGAAAATGCTCTTTCTAAGGAAGGTTAGGATCTACCAGCCTTTTGTCGACATATTTCAGAGTTTTTCTTTTTTCCATAAAGTATGGAAATGGCTAAAGCAGGAGAGTGGGAGTAAATGAATGAAAAAAAAATTGTTCTGTGGAAAAAGTAGGATTTGGGCATTTTATCTTTTAAAAACATGAAAATATTTCCAAATTAGAATACATAAATGTTCTAGTACTTACAGCTCTTAAAACAAAGCTTAAAATGCACCTATCCGAACAAGAAGCACTTTCTGTAGAAAAGCATTATCTTGAACCTTTGTACCAACATGTGTATGGGGGTAATTTTATAAGGAACGTGCAGTATTTTCTTGCAGTTTCTATATATGGTGTCCCAATTTGGGCACCGAAATTACAGCCCGGATTGAAGATGCACACACAAATTGTTTAACGAGCCATTAACTACCAATTAATTGTTAATTATTGTAGTTAACTGGCAATAATTGGTATTTGTGTGCTCATCTGCCTGTGTGCTATTCTGTAAGACCAGGTGCCTAAATCCCCTAGTGCCCATCTCAGAAAGGGGTGTGGCAAGGGGAGGAGGAGGGGCCTTCTGAAAAGTTGCAGGTGGTTTTGTAGAATATCATCATTCCTGCACTCAAAAGCCATGAGTTGGACACCGATATTTACACCAGGTTTCTGTTGGCATAAATACTTGCGCCCAACTTTGGGCATAGGAGGGGGGTGCTCAACCTGGAATCTGCTTAGTGCTGATTTTTTTCCGGTGCCGATTTTTGGGTCACCATTTATAGAATTCTCCTCGTTATGTGTTCAAGTAGGGACCGGGTCCACACTTAGGCATGTGTTTTGTAAAATAGATGATTACGGAGACATGCATGCACACAATTTACAGTTCTACCTGCCTTGAAGAAGTTGTTAATGTGTGTGCTTACGTTCCCTAGGGTAAAAGGACATGGGTGCATGGTTCCCTTATAAAATAAGTGCAACATGAGCATCTGTATGCCTTTCTAGCCTAGAGGCCCTGTTATAAAATTACCCTGCAGATATTTGTATTTAGAAAATACATGGAAATGCAGGATGTGTGTGTGTGATCATAATCATACATCCTGTACAATGAGGTCAATATTCAAAAGCATTGTGACTGGCAATGACACTGTCTGCATTTAAAAAAAAATTCTGGCAGCTGAGCAGATAATTTTGGATATATAAATCATCCTGGTGTTCCAGATTCAGCACCACTGCGATGTATGGGGGTAATTTTTCAAGTAGTCTTTAGCATATGTGTAAAATGTTAGAATAATGGCATATATAGACATGTAAATGCCAAAAATCTGCCTCAGTGCTATTCAGTGAATATGTAGATATATTGTACAGGCAGACGTGCACATAGGCTGAGTGTAGCAGGACTCACACTTAGCTGCATACTGCTGGATTCTGGTGCCAAAATCCAGGTGTATTCTATAAAAAAAACACATGTAACTTAATTGGCTTAACAAGCTAATCAGTGTTGATAACAGCACTTAACAAGCAATAATGAGCACTAATTGGCAATAATTAGAACTTACGCACACAGCTCGCTAAGCATATTCTATAATGAACTGCACCTAAATTCTAATGTGTGCAGTTCAAAAGGGGCGTGGCTATGGGTGGGGAAATGTATGTTCCATGGACGTTCCCAAATTTACGCGCGTAGTTATAGACTATGGCCCAGTGCGCGTAAATCTACGTGTGGGGATTTACACCACATTTTTATTGGTGTAAATGGAGGCACGTAGTTTTAGGTGCTGGGATAACAACTAAGTATTTTATATACTGCACCTAAATGCAGGCGCCGCTTATAGAATACGTTTAGGCTGAAATGTTTACTGCACTGATTTTTTTAGGTGCTTTATATAGAATCTGGCCTATAATGTATAGAATGCTTTGTCATACGTATATCTTCAGCATTCAAAGCACGCACATACACCAGTCTATAGCTGGCAGAAGTGCTTGTGCGTAAATTATAGGCATTTATATATTCGGATAGGCTAGTGTTCTGCAAAGAAAAGTAGTCATCTGCTTTCTTTTATAGAAAGGGTGCCACCTATGGGCCCCTGATGCACCATTGTGAAGAGAATTGCCCTCATATACATCAAATGAATTGACTTTTAAGGTACACACAGGTATTAAGTGACACCATCTAAATTGATCGTGTCACTGAATATTTGTATAATTTGCAACTAACTTAGACATTTCTTGCATTTTCCATGCAGCTGAATATTGACCTCAGCATGTTTGTCAAACCTTTGAAAATAAAAGTGCAGCATTTCAAAATTGCATTAAATCCATGACTCTTGATCATTTCAGAAGTAGCAGGAGGGAGTAGAATAGTTTCATGCTGTACATTTTATTAAAAAGTTTAAATGAATACTGTCCATTGCTATAAGTAAGAAAGTCAGGAACTGCAGTAGTCATCTTGTGATTGGTCCTCCTAAACATTTTTAGAAAATCCATGTGATTGTACACATAGCTGAAACTAGTAAGAATTTTTTAAAATAAAATCTTGCTTTTTAAATGGAGGAAATCATTGTAGGATGACTATTTTAACCTGTTTGAAGAAGGACGGTGTCCCTTTAGGAGTTCAGTTGGTTTCCCTTTGCTTTCTAGGAAATGGGTTTTAGATTTCTGGTAATATACATGTGTTCTTTTTCCTTTAGTGTTTTTCAGTGGCTATCTCACCCTGTTGCTGATTTTTTTTTCCACCCTTCTGTTGTCAATGCTTGTATTAAGAGGCCTATTTACTAAATCACATTAAGATTTTACTGTGAATGCAAACAATCACCAAACTCAAAGAAGCGTTGCATATGATTTGGGACAGCCTGCCACAGGGACCCATTGACAAAGCTGTTGAGAAGTTCCCAAAATGACTGAAGCCAGTGTTAAAGCTGGGGTTGGACACTTTGAGCATTCACAGTTACACATTGTTAACTGTATCATTTGAATGATGTTATTTTACTGTATTTTAGCTCAAACATTTTTGACATGCAAAAATCGCTTGGTAGAACCCTAAAATTTCAGTAACATCAGCATAGCTTAAGATAATTAAATATTGTTTAATAGTAATACCCAGGGCTTTTTTTGTGCCGGTACGCACCGGTACAGCGTACCAGCACCTTTTTTTCCCCCCGGCAAGTTCTGCACCCTTCCTCTTACTCCCCTACTTACTACTACATCGGACTTGGCAGCGATTGAGAGAGGCTTGAAGCGTCGGAGCTTCCCTCTGTGAGTCCCGCCTATCTTGTTTCAACTTCCTGTTTCCGCATAGGCGGGACTCGCAGAGGGAAGCTCCGATGCTGCCAGCCTCTCTCAATCGCTGCACTGTTCACGCTGCTGAGTCCGACGCTGGCAGCCTTTCTATCGCTTCGCTGGCAGGCAGTGGAGGAGGATGGGCTGGGGGAAGAAGAATCGCTGGACATGGGAGAGGGGAGGGCAGGGAAGAGAGGAGAATCACTGGACATTGATGGGAGGGGATGGGAGGGGAGAGAGGAGAATCACTGGACATCATGGGAGGGGAGGGTAGGGGAGAGAGGAGAATCACTGGACATCATGGGAGGGGAGGTCAGGGAAGAGAGAATTGCTGGACATCGATGGGATGGGAGGGCAGGGAAGAGAGAATTGCTGGAGGGGTGTCACGTTTTCAACGCTGGAACTCGGTTTGTGAGCCCTTGGACCACTGCCGAGGAGCAGCAGGCAAAACCACCCCCAAACCGGAGACAGGGCAGAACAGAAACTGGAACCCCGGACTGGAGTTGCAGCAGAGGCAAACAAGCTGGAACAAGCAGAGCAGGCACACTTAAACTTCACCTGCACTTGGCCGCTTTTCACCAGGAGTTGAGCCCCTGGCTGCAGGTGGCCGGCAGGACTTACTGGGCAGGGCAGGACTGGATACCCACTAGGCTGAACCAGGACTGAGGGTCAGAGGAGAAAGGAACATACAGGGGCAACAGGGCAAGGAAGGGAAAGCTAAAGGGCAGGACTGAAAGCTGCAAGCAGCCACTTAAAAAGGGAACAAATACTGCCAGACAAAGACAGAATTGAAAGGTGCAGAGCAGCTACTAAAGACACAAACAGACAAGGACTAGACACAAAACTACAACTCAGAGACAAGACTAGAGAACAAGCAAAAACCTAATCTAAACTACATACAGACTAACTAGAACAGACAAGAATCTCAGGCAAGAATCAATACAATAAAACCAGACTAGGCAGACGTGCACACAGCACACCAACAAACCTCAGGGCCTTAGGCGATGCACAGGCAGAGAATTCCCAACTGACTAATAAGCCCAGCAGCAGCTGAGGCTCAGCTGCCGCAATCACCAGGCAACTATGGGTGCTGGGTAAGTTCAATCCAAGCAAGCAAGTCTGGCAGCCTGGAAGATCCTGACCGGACTGGGCTGAAATCTGGAACGGGTGACAATAACCAGACAGTCCATTGCAGCCACCAGGTCTGGCCACCAGGTGGCGAGAGGAAGGCGAGCACGAAGCATGGGCAGAATAGTGACAAAGGGAGAGAGGAGAATCGCTGGACATGGATGGGAGTGGAGGGCAGGAAAGAGAAAATTGCTGGACATCGATGGAAGGGCAGGGGAGAGAGGAGAATCACTGGACATGGATGGGAGGGGAGGGCAGGGAAGAGAGAATTGCTGGATATGGGAGGGCAGGGAAGAGAGAATTGCTGGACATGGATGGGAGTGGAGGGCAGGGAAGAGAGAATTGCTGGACATCGATGGAAGGGCAGGGCAGGGGAGAGAGAAGAATCACTGGACATGGAGGGGAGCGCAGGGAAGGAAGAATCGCTGGACATGGATGGGAGGGCAAGGAAGAGAGAATTGCTGGACATGGATGGAAGGGAAAGGCAGGGGAGAGAGAATTGCTGGATATGGATGGGAGAGGAGGGCAGGGAAGAGAGAATTGATGCACATGGATGGCAGGGGAGGACAGGGGGTAGAAAAGAATCACTGGACATGGATGGGAGGGGAGGGCAGGAGAAGGAGGAGACATGCTGGACATGGATGGAAGGGGAGGGCAGGGGAGAGAGGAGAATCGTTGGACATGGATGGTAGGGGAGGACAGGGGACAGAGGAGAATCGCTGGACATGGGAGCGGTGGGCAGGAGAGAGAGGAGACATGCTGGGCATGGATAGAGGGAAGAGATGAAGGAGATGCACATGGATGGGAGGGCAGGGAAGAGAGGAGAATGCTGGAAATGGATGGAGAGGAGAGCAGGAGATAGAGGAGAATTGCTGGACATGGATGGATGGAGGGGTTGGTGGGGAGAGAGGAGAAATGCTGAACTTGGATGGAGGAGAGGAGAGAGGAGAAGTGCTGGACATGGATGGAGGGGAGGAAAGAAAAAAGAAGAAGATGCACATGGATGGAGATCAGGGAAAGGAAGAGAGGAGAAAAACTGCACATGGATGGAGAAAATAGGCAAAAGCTGGATCCATGTTATACCTCCTCCAGTCAATTCCACGGAGGAGGACCCAGCTTTTACTTATGGGTGTATGGCAAGAAATGAAGAAAGGAGGAAAGTATAGAAATAAATGGAAAGGAAGCCCTGGAAACGGAGTTAAGGGAACAGATAGAGAGCAGCAGAATCAGAGACTGGGACCAATATGGATAGAAAAATAAAGTCACCAGACAACAAAGGTAGAAAAAAACTCATTTTATTTTCATTTTAGTGTTTGGAATATGTCCACTTTGAGAATTTACATCTGCTGTCTTATTTTGCACTGGGTTTACTGGAGCTGAAACAGCTTACAGAAATTATTTATAATGAAAAAAATCACGTTATTTTTTTCTCCTATACTAGTATAATATTTTCAATGATGTCTGTTTGTATGCGCCATGGCTGGTATAAGGGGTGTGGCTATCATAGGAGTGGAGCCATATGTGGTGACCTCACCCATAATGAGTACCGGCACCTTTTTTTCTACAATAAAAGCGCTGGTAATACCTAAGTATGATGACTAAATAAATGCGTAAAATTTCTCACTTAATTTCAAAGCAATTGAGAAAATGGCAAAATAACTCCGGGGGGGGGGGGGGGGTTACTTTTTTTTTACCTCACCTAATACATACATACTTGCGAAATTTGCCTACACTCTACTCAGACACTGACCCATACATTTACCGGCAAAGTACATACCATCATATCAAAGCACGTACTTTTATTCACCGGTTGGTATTTTATAATGAAACTAGTAAAAAAGGCCCGTTTCTGACACAAATGAAACGGGCACTAGCAAGGTTTTCCTCGGAGTGTGTATGCTTGAGAGTGTGTGTGTGAGAGTGTCTGTGTGAGAGAGAGAGAGTGAATGTGCGAGTGTGTGTGTGTGACAGAGAGAGAGTGAGACTGGGTACGAGTGTGTCTGTGAGAGAAAGAGTGTGTGTGTGAGCATGAGAGTGTGTGCCAGGGCCCCCTCCCTCCCAGTTCCAGGGACCCTCCCTCCGAGTTCCAGGATTGTCCCCTCCCTCCCTCCCTGTCTCCAAGTTCCAGGGTCATCCCCTCCCTGCCTCCCTCCAAGTTTCAGGGTCCCCTCTCTCCCCTGCATTCCTCCACATGCAGGCTACGTCCTCTGTGCCCTGCCCCCTCCATCCATCCATGTGCAGCATCTCTCCCCTGCCCCCTCCACCTCCCTCCAAGTTCCAGGCCCCCTCCCCCCTCCGAGTTCCAGTGTCCCCCTCCCTCCCTCCCATTTCCCCCTCCCTCTGTCCCTCCATCCCTCCCTCCCAGTTCCAGGGTCCCATGGAACTGGGAGGGAGGGGGGACGGAGAACTTTGGAGGAGTGACATCAGCAGGTGGTTACGATCCCAGTGAGACACATTGGAATGTTGGAGGAGCAAATTATTATATTAGATTATCCCCTAATTGGCATGATTCAGTACTAGCTGATCTTAACATGCATTAAAGGGGGAAATTCTATAAACAGTGTTCAAAAAAGGTTGCTGAAAAAAATTGGCGCTAAGCACTAATCAATAAAGGGTACATACCCTTTGTCGAATAGCATGTAGCACTGATTCCCAAAACTAACAGTGGACGCCAGACTTACACCTAATGAAACCTGGTCTAAAGGATGGTGTCAAAGTTAGGCGCGCTTACCCAGTATTCTATAACTATGTATGTAACATTCCAGAACATTCCAATATGCCCATGACCTTCCTATGACCACGCCCCCTTTTGGGATATGCGCTATGGGAGTTAGATGCCACTTATAGAATAGCCTGCAGCAAGATGTGCATGCAAATTTTAATGGGTGCCAATTAATATCAGTAATTGGTTGTTAGTGCACAATTATTGGTGGTTAACAGTTTGATAACCAATTAATTGGTGTGCTCATCTCAGCAGTGCGCCCGTATTTGGGTGCCATATAGAATCTGGGGGTAAATCCTATACACACATTCAAACCCCCAGTAATCACCTACCCCTTAATTCTATAAAAGTTGCCAAACATTGCACACACAATTTAATTGAATGAGGTAATTAGTATCAATAATTGGCTTTTTAACAAGCTCTTATTGGCACTAATTAGATTTAATTGGTATTTACATGCATAAATTTAGGTGCAGGATCTGCACCTAAAATTTACGCATGATCTGAAAAAGGGGTTGAGGAAATGGGAGGGTCATGGGTATAACAGGAGTGTTCCTATAATTAATGCACGTTGTTGTAGAATAACAGGGATATGGACCTAATGTAGGTCTGTACATCTGCACCATGTTTCAGTTGATGCAAATGGCCGCTCCTAAAGTTAGGTGTGATTACAGGGCATTAGTGCTATTCTATAAACCACACCTAACTTTAGTCCAGCTCATAAAATAGTGCTTTTTTCAGTGCCGATTTTTTTTGACACCTTATATAGAATCTAACCCCTAATCTGGTTTAGTGAATAGGCCTCTAAATGTTGATTTCAAAAGTCAAACTAATTCAGCATTTAAAATTCTTGTGTTTTATTTTATTACCTACCCAGTTATGTTACCTTGAGGAAAATTTTCTGTAGAAATTGAAGGGTGGAAAAATGCAGTGTAATTACCTGCCCATGCTGTTGAACCTAAAGACAGCAGGAGCTGTTTCACTGTTTAGAGTTTTACACGTTACATGTTCAATGTCATTTATTTTATAAAATCTTAAAGATGTGTCTCAAGCACCTTTAATTCCAGTTTGATGTAACTCGATTTGTGAAAATATTTGAATGTATTCTTTTCTTTAGTTTTACATTTAATTTTTTTTTTAATTTATGTATTTATTTAGTTTTACTTTTTGGCTTTATTGTGAATTTGATGTGATTTATGTGCATTTAAAATGTTCTCCCTTCCCATTCTGCCCTTGTATCTTTGCAGTCATTGTATTCAGCAGATTCTAGAAAGTGTAAATCATTGTCATCTAAATGGCATAGTTCACAGAGACCTGAAGGTCAGTATATGGTGCCAATAAATTGGATATAAGTAGTTTTTATTTTGGGGTAAGGGCAAAGGGGGCAGAGTCACCGTGAAAAATGTGCAGGCCTACTTCTCTCTCATCCTTAAACGTAAGCTAATACATTGTCTTTTTGCATGATTACTGTTTCCAGTTTGCTAGTCTGCAGGCCTAATATACATCATGGCTTAAGCCTAGCTGATGATCTTCTTAAATAAGGATTGGCACTTAACCCAAACAATTAAGCTTGTGTGGCAAGACACTTTCGTTTGGGTTGTGGGAAGTGGAGCTTTATTAATCGTTCAGTGTTCCCTTGAAGATCTCCCTAGCTGTGATGTGTGTCAGCCTGCAGACTTAAACACCACTTCTGTTCTGAGACTATGGGTTGCAACAGTGGAATAACTAGCTACACATTGCTCCATTAGAGTAGGAAAACCAAAAATGGTGCTTTGCCGGCTGTAGAAAAAGAAGCTTTAGGGAATCACTCATATACCTGCAAGTGATTAGCTTGAGCAATTCAACATAGAAATCAAGTATATCATCTGTTAAAAATACAAAGGTAACATAATTTGTGATAAAGTGCCTTCTTCAAAATTAGTCAATTAAGAAGTATTTGCTGTATCTGTACTCTGCTCTTTTTATTGGAAACACTTGCAAACATTATCTGTAAAGACAGTGGTATAAGTGACTAACTTATATTTTAACTCATACACCTTTCAAAAGCGAAATGTATCTAAACCCGGCAGATACTATTTCCAAAGGTCTGTTTGTAAGCGAATCACAACTGTAATGAAGCAATGGGTATATGTTCCTGGACACAGTCCAGTACACACCCCTGGTTGTTCATTTGTTGTACACTTCAGCCCGTCTCACTGAGGGTATACAGACAGTGAGTGTAAGCTTGGAACTAACACACGCCCCCCTGGTGTTTGCATGCAGTCATTGCATTCAGCAGATCCTGGAGGCTGTGCTACATTGCCATCAGATGGGTGTGGTCCATCGGGACTTAAAGGTGAGCATGGTCAATGGTGCAAAATCACGTTGAATGGAATTCACTGTAACGGTTTCAGCTGCAGTTGGGCATGGAAAGCATGTGAAAAAAATATTTGAGAACTTAGCCTCAACTTCATTTCCTCTCATTGCCTCAGGACATGCAGAGGAAAATGATTGCAATCCCATTGAAAATAAGGCCTTTCATATATATAGTAACATAGTAAATGACGGCAGATAAAGACCTGTACGGTCCACCCAGTCTGCCCAACAAAATAAACTCATATATTGGCTTAGGCTATTTATGTCCTCTGAGGGTATTGTTAGTTGCTGCTAGGACAGATAGCAAATGGTTTGTGCAGTATTCTGCTTGCAGGTAATGCATTAAGGACCCTGTTTATAAGCCACGCTGTAGGATTAGTAAACAGGGCCCTCAGATTTTGTCAGGTGTTAGTAGAGGAAAGTTTGTGGTAAATCTGAAGCAGCTAGGGTGAAAGAATATTTTGGATGAACCCCAGAGAAGTCCCCTAAAAGCCAGTCATAATTGACTTCTGTGTGGCAAAGGTTGCAGAAAACTTCATTATATTTCTGGAGAACCTCGCTTTTCTTTCCCATATCTGATGGTTAAAATGCTCTGGTATGTTATTCTGACCTAGTGTTTGTTTCATTTTGTGAATTATGTGATCACTTTAGGGCCCTTTTACCAAATTGCATAAAATGCTTTAAGGGGCTGTGCAGTAGTTTTGCAGTTACTGTGCGGTAAGACGCGTGGTAATTGCTTTGTGCTAGGGGGTGTGTCATTTGCTAAGAGTAAGCATGAAAGGCATTTTGTTGTTAGCTTGCTGGAAATACTGTGTGCTAATCAGCACTCTTGACGTTGGCACGGGACCACTTACTGCTTCCTAAATGGGAGGCACTCTCTCTCTAATTCTGTAAACTTACATGCTTAATTTGATGCTTAGGATAAATTATAAAACAGTCAGTTTTGCACGTAACCCAGTTTTAAAATTAGCTGCTAATTGGCATTAACAACTTATAATTGGCTATAATTGGTACTGATTTTCAGTTATGTGCGTAACTGCCCTTAGTCGCTATTTTACAAATTGAGCACACAAAATCCATCTCTTTCTGTACCTCCGCAGTCTGGACCCCTATGACACCAATTTTCTCTCTCACTCCATCCCCAGCCTCCTTGTTTTAGTGCCCCCACGACTGACGCTGTCTTTCTTCATTTCTTCCTCCTTCCAATTTCATGGAGTGTCATACTGGCTCTGTTGCTTCGTCCCCGTGATAGTCGAAGTTGGGCCCTATTTGGCTGGAAGGAGGAAGCAATGGACTGAAGCAGCATCAGGCACGGGGGCAGAAAATCAGAGAGGCTGCAGTAATACTGGTACTCCTGGCCCCTGATCTCCTTGTCAAATTCAGCAAGGTAAATGCAGGAATCTGCATGGGAAAGGGATTCTGGACAAACTTTGTGTTGGTCAGAGTTCCTGCAGGTATATAATAGAAATCAAACAAAATAAAACATGGAAAAGAAAATAAGATGATACCTTTTTTATTGGACATAACTTAATACATTTCTTGATTAGCTTTCGAAGGTTGCCCTTCTTCCTCAGATCGGAAATAAGCAAATGTGCTAGCTGACAGTGTATATAAGTGAAAACTTTCAAGCATTACTATGACAGTCTGACAGGGTGGGAGGATGGGGGTGGGTCGGAGGTATGCATGGGAACATCAAAGCATATCATTGATATCACTTATATACACTGTCAGCTAGCACATTTGCTTATTTCCGATCTGACGAAGAAGGGCAACCTTGGAAAGCTAATCAAGAAATGTATTAAGTTATGTCCAATAAAAAAGGTATCATCTTATTTTCTTTTCCATGTTTTATTTTGTTTGATTTCTATTGATAACCTTAAGAGTGGACTAACACGGCTACCACACTCCTCTACTGCAGGTATATAAAAACTGTCACCTGTAACTTGTTTATTGAGCCTTTTTTTTCCCTACATCTCTGTTAAAGAGTCTTGTCTGGTCACTGTGAATCAAAGCAGCACCCAAAACTTGAGACCGCTTGGAAACGGAACCAATTTTGGACTTCCACATTTCTCCAAATTAAGGGTGTTCTTTCTAGAGAGGCAGTTACCTTCTGGCAGAGTTAATTCTTTGCAAACAGTATGTGTGGTTTCTTTTAAAATGTAGTGTTTATCAGGAAACTGGCAGTTATTTGTCCTAGTGTGCAGCAAAGCAGAAATAATAGTGTCAGCCATGGTGTTCACCATGCAAACCCCACACACCCTCTCTCTCTCTCTTTAATCTAAACATAGAAAACAGCACCAGTGGTCTTTTAAACAACAACTAAACTGTTTTCAATGTCAGAAGTGTATATCTGTGACAGTCCCTGAATACCCCTGTTAAAGAAATAATAAGGGTGTAGATTTAGTAGTCTGTTTTAGAAGACAAGGGTGATTAACACACCCACATGCCTTCAAAATTAAAAAAAAAAAAAAAAAACCTGTTAGAAAAATGCTGCAGTTGTACTCAACCTATAGGCCACCAACTAACAATTCACCAAGAGCAAAGGCCTGCCAAAGCTGTAATAGTAGCTCAAGAATATCTATTTATCACTCGGGGCCATACCTTTTATGCCAACACTGAATAATGGGGCTTCTCGCATGCCTGTCTGCAGCTGAAACCACTATCTCTAGTGCAAGGTTTGACCTTTCTGATTAAAGCTAATTCTGAAGGGGTTTTGGGCTACTTATAAAACTATGCTGTTAGTCGCCCAGACCCTGCCAGTTATGCACCCAATGCAAATAAACGGGCAAGTCTAGGCATGATACATAGCTTGTTACCTTGATCCAGTAGCTGCATGATGATTGAGGGTTCAGTGCAGTCACATCACTTGCCTGAAGAATCTGTTTATCTTGACACTGAAGTCAATGCATGGTATTCGTTCATTTTTAAGTGCAACTTAACAGTGTTTTTAACTTGCATTGTTTAAATCCAGACCTCTTTAATAGTCGTTATTTCTAATGCACCTTGAAAAATATTTAGATTATCATTTCTAATATATTCATAGGTCATGAAGAAGTAGGTCCGGTTCATACCACTTGAACTTGTTTGGTAAAATTATACAAATTAGACTTTCTATTGATCCATTGGAGGAGTATCCTAGTGGTCAGAGCAGCAAGTGGAGAACCGAAGAAGTCAGTTCAAATCGAACTGATGCTCCTTGTGACCTTAGTCAAGTCACTTAACCCTCCATTGCCTCAGATAGAACTGTATAACCTCATTTAGCAACCTGCATTAAGGCAAGTTAATGCATGCTATCTAACACAAGACTGATTATTCTCAGTGGGACCAATTTATTAATGTTGGGGTGGGTGTAATTTATATGTGAGAAGTCCAAAAAGGCACCTATTGTAGCTTATCTTATAAAGACAACATAGGCGTCTATATACCTGTGATAGTGCGAGTGAGGGTTGAGCGTGAGCCTTCACAGATACAGCCAATTATAAAGGTAAAGCAAGATTATTTGTTAATACAAAATATGCTGAAGCTTGTTACGTCACAGATTTCAGTAACTAAGAAATAAAATCTCTTGGAATTCAGGTGCAATCTTTGTATAGACCTGTTGCTGACAGACCCCAAAGTCACAGTGTGCACAGCCTAGCTGGAGTGTTACACAAATCCTGGCCAAGAAACAAGATTCCAAGATAAAACTTGGCCTATCTTAGCCGGGTTTCTGATAGCTTACACATACGTACTGGAGGCATACACTATGAGGCTTGTTCTTTACTCCCTGGGCCTCTCTGGCTTGGCTATGCTCAAGAGTTTTATCTCCCTGCCTGAGCCACTCCTGTCCCTGCTCTGTACTGCAGGACCTGGCGTCTTACTGTGGCTTTTTCAGGGAGTGTAGTTAAGGAGAACTTGCAGCTTCCTAAATGCTCCATCACAGTGTCTTACCGGCCCCAAGAGCATGCAGGTGCTCACACAGAAATTTACATCTGCTGCAAAGAGGATATAAATTCACATATGTGTATGTACGGGGGTAATTCTGTAGAATAGGTGCAAACATTTAGGTGCCAGTTATCTGTGTATATATTTAGAATAATGGCATATATGTACACATGTGCATAAATGCCAAAACTCTACCTAACACCATTCTTGCATAGCTTGTATTTTACAACTAGGCATACACATCAGCTCTGGGCGGAGCATGGACAAAATTGATATCTACTTGTGTGACTTATAGAATACTATAAGTTACTAGTGTATTTCTGGCATTTAGACACGAGCACTTTTACCAGCTCTATGACTACTATAATTACTCGTGCATATATTATAAACACATATATCACCTGTTACACTAGTATTCTATAAAGATTAGTAGGTGCCTGCTTTCCTTTATTGAGCAGGTGCCACATAGAATAACCCCCAATCCCCCGGATTATATGTATGGTGCCTAAAGTTGTGTGCGCTAATCAGGTCTTATTCTGATTAGCGCACAGAAGTTAATTAGCTTAAAAGGCCAATCAGCGCTGATAATTGCCACTTAAGCAACTATTGACACTAATTGGCATTCATTAGAATTAATGCGCAGGACTGTCTAAGCGTATTCTATAATGTGATACACATACGTTCTAAATCGCATAGTTGAAAAGGGGGTGTGGATTGTTCAGGTCGTGGTTGTTTCTGAAATCTATATGCGTTTTTATAGAATACACCCAGTCTGCCTTATTTAGGTATTGGCATTTACACCAAGTTTTACTTGGCATAACTGCCTGTGACTAAATTTAGACGGGCATGCTGCATATGGAACTTTAGGCCTATTCTATCATACGCCTAGGCGTATTTTTTTCTGCGTAGATTTTTCAGGCGCCATACATAGAATCTAGCCTGATATCAGGCTTATTTTCGAAAGAGAAGGGCGCCCATCTTTTGACACAAATCGCAAGATGGGCGTCCTTCTCACAGGGTTGCCCAAATTGGCATAATCGAAAGCCGATTTTGGGCGTCCTCAACTGCTTTCCGTAGCGGGGACGAGCAAAGTTCATGGGGGCGTGTCGGAGGCTTAGCGAAGACGGGACTGGGGTGTGCCTAACACATGGGCATCCTCGACCAATAATGGAAAAAAGAAGGGGGTCCCTGACGAACACTTGGACGACTTTATCTGGTCCTTTTTTTCTTACAACCAAATCACAAAAATGACCAGATGACCTCTCCTTACTCCCCCAGTGGTCACTAACCCCCTCCCACCCTCAAAATAAATTTTTAAAAATATTTTTCCAGCCTCTATGCCAGCCTCAAATGTCATACCCAGCTCTATGACAGCAGAATGCAGGTCTCTAGAGCAGTTTTAGTGGGTGCAGTGCACTTCAGGCAGGCTGAACCAGGCCCATCCCCCCCCCCCCCACCTGTTACACTTGTGGTGGTAAATGTGAGCCCTTCAAAACCCACCAGAAACCCACTGTACCCACATGTAAGTGCCCTCCTTCACCCATAAGGGCTATGGTAGTGGTGTACAGTTGTGGGTAGTGGGTTTTGGGGGGCTCGGCACACAAGGTAAGGGAGCTATGCACCTGGGAGCAATTTCTGAAGTTCACTGCAGTGCCCCCTAGGGTGCCTGGTTGGTGTCTTAGCATGTCAGGGGGACCAGTGCACTATGAATGCTGGCTCCTCCCATGACCAAAGGGCTTGGATTTGGTCGTTTCTGAGATGGGCGTCCTCGGTTTCCATTATGGCCGAAAATCGGGGACGATCATCTCTAAGGTCGACCTAAATGTTGAGATTTGGGCGTCCACAACCATTTTATCGAAACGAAAGATGGATGCCCATCTTGTTTTGATAATACGGGTTTCCCCACCCCTTTGCCGGGATGGTCTGCGAGGACGTCCTCAGGAAAAGTTGGGCACCCCTTTCGATTATGCCCCTCCACGTGAACCCAGAACTGGTGTTAAACATTCTGGGGCCCAGGTCAGGAAGGGGGCCTCAGAACCTACCAGCAGGCTGTATCTTCAGCTTTATTTAGGCTTGGGGTTCCCTGTAGCATGGAGGCTGTTTGCACCACCCCTTATGCTAGCCCTGTGTGTACCAATATATATTATAGTATACACATGTTCACTGTACCTTGGCCTCTGCTCTGCCCAAACTATATCCCCAGTAATGCCTACACTCAGGAGTACATGTAAATACATGCAGACTTGTAGGTGCATATATAGATACAGTTATAGATATAGATATGGTATGTGCGTGTAAATAGCTGCACTGTTTTATAAAAGGGTTTACATATGGATAAATCTTTATAAAATTACCCTGTATGTTCATAGCTTGCATCTAACACAAGTTGTAATGGTAGCATAAGGTTAGTAAATAAGGACACTGAATTGCAAGCTTTCTTGAGTCAGGGAAATACTTAATGTACCAAATGTAACTTGCCTAGAGCTACCAACGAAAAGGTGAGATCTAAATGCAAGTTAATAAATCAAATAGTTAATAAATCAAATATCACTTCAACTTTTGTAAAATCTAGTAAAGCATATGGAGGGTAATTTTATAGCAGGGTGCCTAGGATAAGAGGGTGAGCAAGTTTATTCTAAAAAGAAAAGTAAGCACCTGCTTGTCTTATAGAATACTATGGCTAGGGGTAGAAGCACACTTACATTTAAGGTATGATCACTTCTCCCCATCCTATATATCTGGTGAAAATGCCTACATCTAGATGTTAGCCAGAAGATGTTTAAATTATAGAATACGGTCATATAAACTGCAAGAAGCCAGACTCCATTAGAGAAATGGAAACCAATGCACTTCCTCCTGAACTGTGCAAAATACAAAGACATTAGAGATGTCAGACATTTAAATTTTCAAAGATGGCACACTCAAACAACTCAGCTGCTGTAGCCTGGGTCTCCCACATTTGGCATGCATTCTGGGTTGGCTACAACATGTGCCTCCACATTGGCCTAGGGACAGGTATGAATACATTATGATCTCCCATGAGCCTGCAGGGATTGACAAGGCACTTTTTCTAATGGTGGGGGGGTGGGGGGGGGGGGGGGGGGGGCTCTATAAAGGCAATTCTACAACAGAGCACCTACAATGAGGTGCCCAGAGAATGTGCATTAGAAGCCTGTCCTATAAATATAACAGGTGATATATGTGTTTATCCATATGTAAAGCCTTATATAAAACAGGCACTACTTTCCTGTATAACAGGGGTTCTCAATCCGACCCTTGAGACACATCCTGCCAGCCTAGGTTTCAAAATATCCTCTGTGAATATACATCCCGATACAAAGTAACTACTATTTAAAATTTATACAAAACATAGCCTAAAATATATCAAAATGTAACTCCAGTTCACCTTATCACATACTAGTACACTCTCTTTCTCACCCATTCATTCAATTAAAAATATGTTATTTTCGTCTTCTCTGCTGGAAATAATGGTACCTACAAAGAAAAAAACGTATTTCCTTCCTATAACATTAACTATCAGAATGATTTCACATACAATATCTAACACATACTCTTAAGTATAAACTTCCCAATCGTACAAATCCAAATCCTGTCTCTTTAAATAGCTTTCAGCTGTCTTGGAACTTGAGATAATGAACTAACATTTTCACCAACAGTCTTTTCAACGTATATGACATTCATTAGCCACCATGTACTTCACTTGCAGAGAAAAGGATTTTGTCTTATGTGGTAGTCTCAAGTTATAAGTAGCCCCTCTGGGAGTAAATTCCAAAGTGGGGGGGGGGGGGTACTCCTGAGAAGGCTCACTGGTGGGTATCACATTGTACAATTTCTTTTGACGAAGGTACAAATAGTGATGATTCTTGAGAGGATCTTAGAGGTCTTAAAGGTGTGTAAAGGGCTAACTTATTCTTTAATACTCTGGTCCATTTTGTCTGTGAACCTTGAAAATCAAACATAAGAGTTTTAAATTTAGCCCTGTAAGGTACTGGTAGCTAGTGTAGCATTTGCAGGAAGGGTGTGATGCTGTCACGCCACTTACGCCTTCTCTCAGTCGTGCTGCAGCATTCTAAATTAGTTGGAGCTGATACAAACCTTTTTGGTTTGGCCAGTGTTCAGGGCATTACAGTAGTCTAGCCATGATGTTATCATGACATGGACCACTGTGATCAGACTCGTCTTTTCAATATGTGGAGAGAGATTTCATAGCTGCCGTAGATGATGGAGAACATTTTTTAAGGTTGTTTGAATTTGCAGGATCAGAGTGAGTGATGAGTCTAGTAGTATGCCAGCATTCCTGACCTGTGATTTTAGGGGGAGTTCATACTTCGCAAAAGGTATTTTGAAGTCCGGTATTTGTCCACTTGTGTTAGGTACCCAAAGAATCTCTGTTTCATTTGGGTTCAGGCAAAGTTTGTTGTTGTTTGCCCATTCCTGATTTGCGGTTAGGCAGGCAGCCAGTTTACTCAGAGCTGTGGGTAGATATCATTTAATGGGTATGAGTAGTTGCACATCATCAGTATAGATGTAGAATTTTGTGTCCGTTGACTGAAGCAGCTCAGCCAGAGACTTGAGGTAGATGTTAAATAAAATGGGAGACAATATGGATGCCTGTGGCACTCCATAGTCCAGTGCCCAAGGTGAAGATGCCATGGAAACCAATTGGATTCAAATACCTAATCAACAGAAGGAAAAGAGATTTTATTTAAGATCTAAAACAGACTGTAATACCTCAGTGGTAATATATGCCATATTATGTCTGGGTGGACTGTGGTATATTGGCCAGACAGTTAAAAAGGTTAAACATAGACTGGCACAACATTTGAGAAAACATCAGTTTTCATAAAATGGAAGCGCCATTGGTGGAGCATTGGGATACAGTTAAACATGATATAAATGATTTTAGATTTATGGTATTAATCCAGTTTGATGTTCACAGTAGGGGAAATATTATGCAGAAAATGTTCTATAAAGAACAACGATTAATTTTTGAATGGGGTACAGTGAATCCTAGTTTAAATAAGGAAGTTGAGTAGCTGGGGATTCGAACATGACATACTCAACCTATTTAAATAGATTCAATGTGGATTTAGTGTGCAGGGTGCCACTGTTCCAAGAACCGGTTTGTGGTCTGCTCCGTTTATGGAGTCGATAAAGTTTTGAATTATAACAGGTATGTTAATATTTGATAAATGTGCAAGGGATTGGGGATAGATAATAAAAGTTTACAGTTTTCCTTTAATACTATTTTATATGTGGTAGTTAAACCCCTTGAATTTGCCTAGAGTGAAACATGGTGACTGTGTCGGGTTTGTCGCAAGAAGGGCACGAAAGAAACAGTAAAGGAGATGGGAGTCAGGAGAGGAACAGTGTGTATAAAGGCATTACGATATTAGGAAAGAGACTTTTTTCTCTACAAGTGAAGTACATGGTGGCTACTGAATGTGAAATACGTTGAAAAGACTGTTGGTGAAAATGTTAGTTCACTATCTCAAGATCCAAGATGGTTGAAAGCTATTTAAAGATACAGGACTTGGATTGGGACGTTTGTAAAACATATTAACACTATGATATTGTATGTGAAATCATTCTGATGGTTTATGTTATAGGAAGGAAATATAACAGTTTTTCTATGTAGGTACCATCACCTCCAGCAGAGAAGACGAGAATAATATATTTTTAATTGAATGAATGGGTGAGAGAGAAGAGAGTGTATGTGAGAGTATTATTATGTAATAAGGTGAACTGGAGTTACAGTTTGATATATTTTAGGCTATGTTTTGTAATAAAGCTAATTAAGAATATTCCGATTTAAATAGTAGTTACTTTGTGTCGGAATGGTAATAATTGTAACTATACTGGAATTGGGATAGTCTAAAAGAAGAAACTGTAAATATGCATGAGATAAATTTACATGCACTGCCTCTACTGTATGGACATCTCATGCATATTCATTGTGGGGATCCTGAAATACTGGCAGGGAGTGTGTCAAAGATTAGGTTGAAAACCTCTGCTTTATAGAATACTAGTGTAATAACCATAGGTGCTTAACATTTAAGCACCCCTTTTACTAAGCGGCGGTACGCCCAATGCGGCTTACCACTTGCTGTACAGGAAGTACCACCGGGCTACCGCAGCAGCACGGCAATACTTCCAAACCCCTAGCACGCTGTCATTTCTGGTGCTACAAAAACGTATTTTTGCAGCGCTGGAGTGTACCCAGCAGTAATCAGACAGTTCTGCGCTCTGCCCGGTTACCACTCAGCCATTTCTTGTGGGAAGACGAGACTTCTCTTTTACCAGCTGCGGTAAAAGGGGGCCTCAGCGTGCATGTGAAACACGCATAGACGCCAGCACTGGCCCTTTTTTGCTGCAACTTGGTACAAGGGGTTCTAAGTGCATTATTGCTGATGTAAACGTTAGCACTGAAGTGTGGCAGATATTCATGTAATTTATGCACGTAACTTACAGAATACTGTAAGTCTGAGCCCTGCCCATATCTACGCCCCCTACCATTTCTAATATGCACTATTTAACTTACACGGCTATTTACAGAACAGTGCATAAGCAGAATTTTGACGTTTGTGCACATTTGAGTACATATATGTGTATAAGTGGTATTATTCTAAACATGTGCATAATGAGCTTGTAAATGTTAACACTTGTGTTACAGAACTGCCTTCATAGTAAATGTTTGGTGTGCGTAGGGCCTGGGAATTTTTATTAATAATTGGAGACTGTGAATCAGTTTTTACAGGTAACAAAAATGGTGTCGGTATTCAGTACTAGGGAGTACTCTGTGGGGAAAAAACTAAGAATAGGCTGCTACGTTTTCCAGAAGGGATATTATTTTTATGTTTTTGTTGAAAATGGGAGGGGGTTGATGGCAATGCTATGAAAGATTTTGTTTAAATATTTGCTTTCATAAACTGTGTACTCACCTCCAGCTCTCTCTTTCTCCATAATAAAGCCTGAGAACTTGCTTTTAGCTAGCAAATCTAAGGGAGCAGCAGTGAAACTGGCAGATTTTGGTTTGGCTATAGAAGTGCAAGGAGACCAACAGGCCTGGTTTGGTAAGTAAACATTTTCTTGTTGTTTTAATTCATTCCTTCATGGCTATGATTTTTTATTTATAGTTATACCCAGCTTGGCTGCAAGTAAGAGCTGAAATTCTAATTACCTTTAGTTATTCTATTTTACCCCATCTCAAGTGCTTTGTTTTTGTTTTCTGCTTATAAGTTTTCACCAAAATACATTCAAGAATGGTGAATAAGAAATAATTTAAAACATGCCAAAAATAACAACAGATCTAGGAAATAAAAAAAATAATCACATTTCTCACAATTTGACCATAAAGGGCCCTGTTTACTAAGGTGCGCCAGCGTTTTTAGTGTGTGCACAAATTAGCACGCACTGCGTAGGCGCCCATAGGAATATTGTGCTTCCCTACACAGCACGTGCTAAAAACGCTAATGTGCCTCTAGCAGGGCCCAAAGTGAGCAATCCAAAACCACAGATCCATAGGTAAATACAGTAGCTATCTTAAAAAGAAAATTAAAATGTTGCTTTAAGCAGTAGAATTGAGTCAAGCACATAAATGGGTGACATCATCCAACCGTGCCGGGATCGAACAGCTTTCCCAGAGCTCAGAACCTAGTGTAATGTTCTGAGCATGTGTGGTCATTCCCATGTACAGCGATTTCCTCTGTCCCTCAGTTCTAAAACTATAGAAGGAAAGAAAGAACTCTCAGCAAGGTGTGTAGGATTTTCGTTCTTTAATCAGTCCCGCTGTCTACAGAAAACACTTGTTGCAGGTACGCAGCACTGCTTTTTCTGTCGACAAGCAGGACTGAATCACACAGATCAATGACTCTCAAGTTTAGGACTGCTCAGCTTCATGTTGTTCTTGTCTTTAGAGCAGCCCACGTAAATGATTGTGAGAGTTGTTAGTCCATAGGGACAGATTGGCTACCACTGCATGACCAAAGGCTACTACTGTGGCAAAGTGTGGTCCAGATAGTAATGTGCATCAAAAGTATGAAGTGAGGACCATTGTATCTGCTTTACAGTTGGTAGCTAATGTGGCAGGATTCAGGAGAGTCGTTGTCCACGTAATAAGTCTAATTAAATAAGACTTGACCTTGGAGCTGAGAGGAACATCCACTTGGACATAGCCAAAAGTGTACATGAAGCCAAGCTTAGGTCCATGTCTACATATTTGATCTAGTATTCTGACTATGATGCCTGTCAAAATGAGGCCACCATGCTCAGTCGGAGATCTCTGTAGCAGAAGTAGCTGGTGTCACTAAGGTGGGAAGAGCTTACCAACTAGTAAGTTGAGGGTATGTGAGCAGCACTGTAAAAGAGGCGTAGCTGAAGAGGAACAGGGGAATTAAGAAAAAACTTGATGCATTGATTCCCTATAATACAGTAACGCATTTGCTTTATTATTAATTACATAATGGAACAAGATAAACAACTGCTGTGCTGTTGCCCAGGATTTGCAAGTACATCCTGGCTGTATCACTGAGTGGTGAGTGAATTGTAGACACCTGCGGCCTGAGTTCTACATTGTGGAAGAAAAGGTTTGGAGAGAGGAGAATTGCTGGATATGGATGCAGGGGGAGGCCAGGAGAAATGCTGGACATGGATGGAGGAGAGGGAAAGCAGGAAGGAGATGCACATGGATGGAGGGGAGAGAGGAAAAAATGCTGGGTATGGATGGAGGGGAGGGAACACAGAGGAAGGAGATGCACATGGATGGAGGGGAGAGAGGAGAAATGCTGGACATGGATGGAGGGGAGGAAAACTCACACAAACTCTCTCTCTCTCTCTCTCTCTCTCTCAAACATACACACTCCGAGGAAAACCTTGCTAGCACCCATTTCATTTGTGTCAGAAACGGGCCTTTTTTACTAGTATTATATAAACAATTAACCAATATCAAACATTTATATTGTTTGGTTTTACTTGTTAGAATATTCATTGCACTTGTTCCTGTTTTATTGTAAACCTCTTTAAATCTTAACTGTATTAAGCGGTACATTATTATTATATCAGATCAAATCAAGGATAGCAAAAAAAAAACAATGAACATCAAGGAAAGAAACGTGTTAGTGCATCTCCAGAAATTGTTTTCTATGTTCTTTAGACTTTTTTTTAAACTAGTATCTGGAAAGACCCAAACATTGCATTATGGTTTGCAAAAATTAAGGTACATAACAGTTTCTTTATCTTGGATACATGCAAAGAAATCCAGTAGTATGGATCTCAATTTTCTCTTCCCCAGATGTTTCTAAAGAAAATCCCTTTATGTCCCAAATGTCAGATTTCCTATTGGAGACTCCATCTGTCACCATCTTTTCTTCCCAACCAACAGATAGAAAATCCTGCTTACTGGGGGAATTGCACCTTTTTTTCCATGGGTATTATATTGGCCAATCTCCAAGTTTCAGGTACCATAGATAATTTTAATGATAGGTTACTGATTTCTAATAACAGATCTGCAGTTTCATTTCCGAGTTCTTTCAGTACTCTGCAGTGTGTACCATTTAGTCCTGGTGGTTTATTACTCTTTAGGGTGTTGATTTTCCCTATTATATAATCTATGTTCACTGAGATTTGTTTCTGTTCTTCTGAATCATCACCATTAAATACCATTTTTAACATGGCTAGCTCCCTTATATCTTCCTGTGTAAAGACTAAAGTAAATAATTTGTTTAGTTTCTCAGCTATGGCCTTATCATCCCTGGTGACAGGCAAACTAGCTGTGCTTTACCCTTTTCCTGCTCAGAGTTGATGCCAAGCAACACAGTTCCCTAACCACACAAAAAAAAACAAAACAAAAGATTCCTCCAGCTCACAAGTATTCAATTCCTCTAAAGAAATAAATGGTACAAAACTAACACAACAAATACACCCCCCTCCCATACACACACACACAATTGTAAGCAAATGTTATTCTTGATCTTTAAGAGGCATTGTTTACTTGCTGGCTGACTGTCTCCATAGCCAGCAAAATCAGCAAGTGTGCTTCAATAAATAAGAAATCCCGCCTCACCGTGTTCATGGAAGCTTGGGTTTTAACCATGGTCCTTATATGCTGGTTACCTCAATTCTTTTCTTGGAAACCTGAGGCAACCATACCACTGCTCTTTGAGGTGGTAACCACTGTTCATGCAGATTACTCCAGAGCTTCTATGCCATCCTCTTCTGCCACTGCAGATCCTATGGGCTTATCCCTTGCTTTTTTTGCATTCCATTGCCATTTTTGTCTCTGCCACCTACTTTAGAAATACTTCCAAAACATTCCTTTTAAAGTTTTCTTCTCTGCTGATTTAGCACAGTATTGGCAGTAGACTGAAGAAGGCATCCTACTGTAACATCAGTGAATTTTTGCATGAAAAATTCATATATATTTTCCAGCCGCGCCGGAAATAGTGCGCATTGGGGGTTGCACTATGTGACAATGCAACGGTAACTCTACCACAGTATTGTAAAAGGCCCCTTGATTTTGAGTGAGTTGAATTACTCTGGACTTATGGTACTCTACTGTTCAAGTTTGTGCCCTTCAGAAAATTTGGGAACTCTCTGAATTCTCCTTTGCTCTTCTGACTGAATACACCATAAATACATTACATTTAACACTTGTATCCCACACTAGCCTCTCGAGTTCAGTCTGGATTCCAAAATAAGAAAGCCAGGCATCCCTGGCACAATTAACAAAATTTCAACAACAATATCATAGCATACCTACTGAATAACAACATAATTTCTGAATAAAATAGTCTTTAATAACTTATGAAACTTATTATTTATTTATTACATTTGTATCCCACATTTTCCCACACAGCAGTAGGTTCAATGTGGCTTACAGGTTCTGGAGAGCAGAGTACCAACTCCTGGAATATATACAAAGTGGAAAATAGAGTAACAGTAGATGCAATGAAGCTGATAAGGTTCCGGAAAAGAGAATACAACTCTGGGACGAATATATAGTATATTATAATGTGTCTCACAACTAATCTTCCTAGGTAATGAATTCTACCAATGTGCTGACTGATAAGGGAACAAATCTGCAAAAACAGTCTTGTGCACGGTGTCCCTAGATACAGGATAGTGTAGAGAGAAAAATTTCTGAGATGGCTTGAATTTCTAATACTCAACAAAACAAGATTACTCATGTAACCTGGGCATATCCATACAAAATATGGAAAATGAAAGTACAAATTTTAAAGATAATTCATGGCTCATCTGGGAGCTGATGCAATTTCAAATATAAGGTATAACCTGCTCAAACTTAGAAATTTTAAAGACCAATCTCTCCGCTGTATTCAACAAGGTCTGGAACCTCTTCAATATATATTTCTTGCAACCCACAGTTTGAACAATTAGTCTGAAATTGTCTTGAGCAAAGCAAAATCTAATACACCAAAGCTTCCAAAGCAACTGAAAGATCTTTGTATCCACCCCTTCAAACGTAAGGATCCAGCAGAACACCAAGAAGTTTGAGATTTGTTTCTAATTGATACTTGGAGGGGCATAATCGAATGGGGGTGCCCACGTTTTCCTGAGGACATCCTCACAAAGGGGCAGGGAAACCCGTATTATCAAAACAAGATGGGTGGTCATCTTTCATTTTGATAATACGGTCGGGGACACCCAAATCTCAACATTTAAGGTCAACATTTAAGGTCGACCTTAGAGATGGTCGTCCCTGATTTTCGGCGAAAATGGAAACCGGGGATGCCCATCTCAGAAACGACCAAATCCAAGCCCTTTGGTCGTGGGAGGAGCCAGCATTCGTAGTGCAGTAGTCCTCCTTACATGCCAGGACACCAACCGGGCACCCTAGGGGGCATTGCAGTGGACTTCAGAAAAAGCTCCCAGGTGCATAGCTCCCTTACCTTTTGTGCTGAGCCCCCCAAAACCCACTCCCCACAACTGTACACCACTACCATAGCCCTTAGGGATGAAGGGGGGCACCTAGATGTAGGTACAGTGGGTTTGTGGTTGGTTTTTGGAGGGCTCACATTTACCACCACAAGTATAGCAGGTATGGGGGGATGGACCTGGGTCCGCCTGTCTGAAGTGCACTGCAGTACCCACTAAAACTGCTCCTGGGACCTGCATACTGCTGTCATGGAGCTGGGTATGATATTTGAGGCTGGCATAGAGGCTGGAAAAAATATTTTTTTAAAAATGTTTTTGAGGGTGGGAGGGGTTTAGTGACCACTGGGGGAGTAACGGGAGGTCATCCCCAATTCCCTCCAGTGGTCATCTGATCATTTAGGGCACATTTTTTGGCTTGGTCGTAAAAAAAAAAAAAGGACCAAGTAAAATTGTCCAAGTGTTAGTCAGGGACCCCCTTCTTTTTTCCATTATCGGCTAAGGACGCCCATGTGTTATGCACGCCCCAGTCCCGCCATCGCTATGCTTCCGACACGCCCCCGTGAACTTTGGTCGTCCCCATGACGGAAAGCAGTTCAGGACGCCCAAAATTGGCTTTTGATTATGCCAATTTGGGCGACCCTGGGAAAAGGACGCCCATCTCCCGATTTGTGTTGAAAGATGGCACCCTTCTCTTTCGAAAATAAGCCTGTTGGGCATCAACATTTACGTTAAAATTAAACCGAGAGAAGACTATGTTTTTGGTACTGAGTAATGCTTTTAATGCTCTTCCAATTACTAATACAATCATTGATGATACTTTCAGGCTTATTTTCGAAAGAGAAGGGCGCCCATCTTTAGACACAAATCGGGAGACGGGCGTCCTTCTCTCAGGGTCACCCAAATCGGCATAATTGAAAGCCAATTTTGGGCATCCCCAACTGCTTCCCGTCATAAGGACGACCAAAGTTCCCAGGGGCATGTCGGAGGTGGGACTGGGGCGTGCCTAACAGATGGACATCCTTGAGCGATAATGGAAAAAAAGAAGGGCTCCCTGACGAGCACTTGGCCGACTTTACTTGGTCCATTTTTTCTTACGACCAAGCCTCAAAAAGGTGCCCGAACTGACCAGATGACCAACGGAGGGAATCGGGGATGACCTCCCCTTACTCCCCCAGTGGTCACTAACCCCCTCCCACCCTGAAAAAAACAACTTTAAAACTTTTTTTTGCCAGCCTCAAATATCATACTCAGGTCCATTGCAGCAGTATGCAGGTCCCTGGGGGGGGAGGTATGTGTGTGTCAGCGGAGGCATAGCGAAGGCGTGGACGTCCTTCTTTCAAACATTTTGGACGTCCTGAACTGCCCCCCCCCCCCACAGGGACGGCCAAATTTCAAGGGAGTGGAGTGGAGTGGAGGAGTAGCCTAGTGGCTAGAGCACTGGTCTTGTAATCCAGAGGTGGCCAGTTCAAATCCCACAGCTGCTACTTGTGATCCAGAATCCAAATAAATACATAAAGGGGGTGTCTGAGGCAAAACAAAGGCATGGACGTCCTTCTCACAGAAACATCCACATTTTGGACGTCCTCAATTGCCCGGTGCAGGGACTGAGGCATAGCGAAGGCGCCTACACTTTGACATCCTTCACCCATACTCAAAAAAAAAAAAAGACGTCCCTGACGAGCACTTGGACGTTTTCACCTGGACTTGTGTTTTTTTAAGGTTGTAGACAGCTGTTATACACGCAGCTTGTCTGCGTGTATGAAGCAGTCTTTGGCATGCGCAGAGCAGCCACGTATAACGCTTGGCTGCTCTGCACTGGCTTCCCCTCCTTAGGAAGGAAATCGTGTGCAAATGAGCTAACAGTGAGCAGCTCATTTGCATGCGATTTCCTTCATGCATCCCCGTTCCTTTCCGAATCGGTAAGGGAAGAGCTATTTCCGTTCAGTTAGGGCATCAGTTAGTCCACTAAGGTGCCCCCTAGGGTGCCCAGTTGGTGTCCTGGCATGTCAGGGGGACCAGTGCACTACAAATGCTGGCTCCTCCCACGACCAAATGACTTGGATTTGGTCGTTTTTGAGATGGGCGTCCTCGGTTTCCATTATCGCCAAAAACCGGGGACGACCATCTCTAAGGTTCTAAGATATAACAAAAGAGAGGGAACGAAGTACAAACTAAAGTCCAAACAAAAAAAACAGCACCACGGGCCTTTAAAAATGGAACACAGTTCTTTAATGTATGAGCCTTGACAAAAAGACCCGACACGGGCCGTGTTTCGGTGACTAGCACCTGCATCAGGGGTCTACATAGAATACAAAACATAGAAATAATATATTTTAAAAATTTTTTTAACATATAATGAATAAAACCAAAGATTAATATTTAGACTCATCAAGCATACATATATAAGCCTATATAAACACCTAAAGCATTTAATATTTTAACATTGCATTTGATATTTTAACATTCTCATATATTATTATATAGTAATTTGAAAATAAATGGATAATTAATCAAAACAAAAATGGTAACTCACCACAGTGATGACGTGGAAAACTTGGGGAATAACTCGAATATATTCCTCTACAATATATTATTCCTTACTTTTGGACAAAAAATTTTTTCATATATTAATATTATATGTTTAAAACGCTTATTTTAATTATTTATAATATATTTTATAAAAAGGTCATATTATATAATACTGGCTATAACTAAATTTCTTTTTGTCAAGGCTCATTCATTAAAGAACTGTGTTCCATTTTTAAAGGCCCGTGGTGCTGTTTTTTTTGTTTCATCTCTAAGGTTCACCATCTCAACATTTAGGTCGACCATCTCTAAGGTCGACCTAAACGATGAGATTTGGGGGTCCGACTGTATTATCGAAATGAAAGATGGACGCCCATCTTGTTTCGATAATACGGGTTTCCCTGCCACTTCGCAGGGACGTCCTGCGAGGACGCCCTCAGGAAAACTTGGGCGCCCCATTCGATTATGCCCCTCCAATTCCCTTTTTATATCAGATAGTGTATTTGAAATTTCGCCCCAAAATGAGATCTATGTGGAAAGGTCATCTGCATAAATAAAAGGATGAAAACCCAAAGTAGGCAATTGTTTTACCCAGAGGAGTCATTATGATATTGAACGATATCGGTGATAGCAGGAGTTTCAAGTTTCTAATATTGTGGAACTCCACAACCTGGAACCCAAAAGGATGAAGCCACACCTGCCAATTTCACCCCATAAGATCTTAAAGTCAAGAACACTTTAAACCAGCCATGGATCACCCCTTCAATGCCATAATAGTTCAGCAGGTTCAGCAAAGTATTATGATCTACTAAATCAAATGCATTGGACATATCAAACTGCATTAATAGTACCCTCTTTTCTACACTAATTTATTTCCTAATTTCTGATAATAAAGTAGCCAAAAGGGTCTCCGTACTAAACCCACTTTTGAAATCAAATTGTGAACCATCCTATATAATAATTCTCACCTCCAACAGGATGTGCTTCGGACCGTGCCTGCCGGAAGTGGTCTGCTAGGCAGGCAGGCACTGACCTCAGTGACATCAGTGACAGACAATTTGGCAAAGCAAAACAATCTGAGTGCTGGCCATAAGGACACAGGGTTGATAGGAGAGTTTTAAAAGTCTGAAGGAACCAAAAGTGTTAAATGGGGGGAGGGGGGAGTTCTGAAAGACTGAAAGACTTGAACATTTGGGAAAGGAAAACAATCTGAATGCTGGCCATTAGGACACAGGGTAGATAGGAGAGTTTTAAAAGACTGAAGGAAACGAAAGTGTTAAACTGGAGAAGGGGGGTGGGAGTTGTGAATGACTGAAAGACATGCAAATTTGGGACAGGAAAACAATCTCAATGCTGGCCATTAGCACACAGGGTACATAGGAGAGTTTTAAAAGACTGAAGGAACCAAAAGTGTTCGGGGGGGGGGGGGGGGGGGGGGGGGGCAAGTTCTGAATGAATGAAAGAAATGAAAATTTACGAGAGGAACACAATCTGAATGCCGGGCATTTGTACACAGGGTAGATAGGACACTTTTGTTTAAAAAAGGAAGGATGTGAAAGTATTACATCTTGGGAGAGGGGTGAGGAGGAAAGCGGTGGGGTATCCGGATACTGGGCGTTAGGGCCACGGGGGTACATAGACTTTTGAAAGCCTTAAGGAACCCAAAGTGTGGGAAGGAGGAGGAAAAAGAGGGGAGGGAACAGGGTGAGGGGCATTAGGAACAGGGGAGGGGGCCCTGTCACACACTCTCATTCTCACACACACACTGTCACACAGACAGTCTCACTCTGTCACACACCCGCACATTCACTCTGGCTCTCTCTCTCAAACATACACACTCCCAGGAAAACCTTGCTAGCGCCCGTTTCATTCGTTCCAGAAACGGGCCTTTTTTACTAGTCTAAAATAAATAAGTACTAAGTTGAGGAGCTACTATACCTTCCATTAGCAAGTAGGGGAATTGAAGCAACCAGTCTGTAATTAGATACATAGTTGAATTTAGTGTTTAGATTTGTTGGAATAGGTGCAAGTATTATATTACCCTTATCACCAGGGAGCATCCCTTTTACAAACAAATCTGCCAAACATCACATCAAGTATGATATAAATTCTGAAAGAACTGCCTTCGGCGGCAGCCATTTTTGCTGACCGTCGGTGCACCTTTTACCGCAGTGGGTAAAAAGGCCAAACAAAGAAATGGTCTTGCAGTAAGTTTGAACTTGTCACGTGGTTCGGGGGTGGAGCACTTACTGTCACCCATTGAGGTGGCGGTAAGGGCTCCCGCGCTAACCCGGCAGTAACCGGGAATGCGTGACGCTTCCTGATTATTGCCGGGCAACCCCTACGAAAATATTTTTTTTATATTTCAACTAGCACCAGAACTACCACCGGCACCCCACGTTGGGCCGGCAGTAGTTCCGGGTTGACGCATGGCAACCCTTTAGTAAAAGGGTCCCTGAGTATGCTGGACAATCATCTAACTTGCAGAGAGATGAATAATATTTTCGTAAACTGGATTCAACCAATGAAAAAGTGGGGGAGAGTAAATGTTTTCCAAATTCTGTCAGATATAATACTCTCCTTATTACACGGTAAATCTTCAACAAAACCTAATGGATCCAGTGGCTGTGATGGTAATGATGCCCTAATCTTTTCAACCTTGTTTTAAAAAACAAAAAACCGGCAAGATCCTCTGGTTGAGAGCAAGATTCATTAACTGAAAGTAGCTCCTTTGTATTCAACAGTGTGTCTTATAGTTGTTTATTTTTAGCATTTATATGGTCCTTCCCCCATCAAAGAAGTGTAGTAAATTAGTTTTGCTTGTTTTATCATTGATTTATATTTATTCACTACAGTTCTCCACATTCTCTTTATTATCCTCACTCTGCATTTTACAGCAAATTTTCCATTTTCCTACAGTTTCTCTAGAGTTACTACTACTACTACTATTAAACATTTCTATAGCGCTACTAGACTTACGCAGCGTTCCAACAAGTCGCCTATAAACCAGGGGGACATTTTACCTAAACCTAATCTTAAGGGTGCTGTTTCATCCAAAATTCCTTTACTCGCATTATCCCAGTGTATACAATGTATGTATACAAACATATTTTTATTCCTTTCTATCTTGGCTTGTTTTCATAGACTTCAAAGAGTGAGAGAGAATCTGCTTTTTGTTGATGTGTAAAATGCTGCATGCCTCACTCTAATTATTGTTTTTATGTAAAGAATCACAATTTTCCTACCTATTAATTTTCATTAAAAATGTATCTTGTAGCATTGGTCTCATAGCATGCCAAATTACTTGTAAACCCCAGATGCCATAGACTATAAAGTTTTTCCATTTTCAGCATGGGTAGGCACCGCTCACATGGAAACTGAATCATATAGAAGCCTTTATTATCCTTTAAAATTAGTGGTTAGCATCCATTTTAGGGTTGCTCCTTTTTATATATATATTTATTCATTTATCAACAATTATGCAAGATTTCTCTTGAAAAAGAAATACAGAACATGAAAGAACAGGAAACATAACAGATCATCTTCCTTAGGAAGGGGGAGGAGAAAATGAAAATTAGGAGAAAATCTGAAGAAATATTCAAAGAAAGGGGGCTCCTTTTACTAAGCCGCGTAAGCATTTACGCGCGCCAAAATGAACTTACCGCCCGACTACTGCGTGGCTCTTGCGGTAATTTCACTTTTGGCACACGTTCGCTATGCTCGTCTGAAATATATTTTTTATTTTCTGCTGCTTATAGCGGGCGCGCGCCAAGTGGCATCTGACGCGCATAGGTCGTTACCACACAGATTCCTTACCACTAGGTCTATGGCTGGTGGTAAGGTCAGACACCCAAAATGGACACGCGGCAATTTTGATTTTGCTACACGTCCATTTTCGGGGGGGGGGGGGGAAGGCATTTTTGGTACGTGCATTGAAAAATATTTCAGCATGCGCCCAAAATCCATGCCTACACTACAGCAAGCCACTTTTTTACCGCGACTTAGTAAAAGTACCCCAGGCTTAACAGATACATCCTTGAAGCTCCAAATTAAACACAGGCATATTATAACTTGAGGAAGTTATAATACATCCAAAAAGGAGCGAAGCTGCTCTGGAGCAAAGAACACGTTTTAATTAACTGTATCTTACTCTACATTTGCAAGAGAATGCTAACAAAAAAGTTCCACCCGAGTCTTTAACTTCTTGCCGCATAGCCAAAAAGGCTTTTCTTCTTTCTTGGGTGACCTTAGCAACATCAGGATAAATCCTAATCATTTGGCAATAAGAGATTGTGTAAATATCTGAAATATTGCTTCATTATAGCGTTCACATCTTGTTCAAAGACCATAGAAACCAATAATGTTGTTCTTTCTGTGGTTTTAGTGATAAATTCTTCCAATATGGCTGAAGTATTATTTAAGTCAAATGATGGTTCAGGGTCCGTGCCTACAACCTCACCCTGGATATTTTTTTAGGAAATCAGAAGACAGTAAATTTGGGGGCTCTTTTACTAAGCTACGGTAATTTCATTTTTGACACGTCCAAAAAATAATTTTTATTTTCATGACGCGCATATCGGACACGCGCCAAGTGGCATTTAACGCACTTAGGTCATTACCACCCGGTTACCGTGTGAGACTTTACCACTAGGTCAATGGCTGGCGGTAAAGTCACAGACCCAAAATGGATGCGCAGCAATTTTTATTTTGCCGCATGTCCATTTTTGGCAAAAAGTTTGAAAAGTCCTTTTTTACAAGTGCGCTGAAAAATAGATCGGCGCACACCCAAAACCTACACCTACACTACCGCAAGCCATTTTTCAGTGCACCTTAGTAAAAGGATCCCTTTATTAACCAGAGGCAAATCGTCAGAAGAAAACTTCAAAATTTCTGTGACATATTTTTTAGAGATGTCTTTTAAAGATGTCTGGGAGTGTGGGTGGGGGAAGAGGCCAAGGATGTCAGAAAGTTCAGTACCCACAGAATCTGTAGCCTTATCTTATCAATTTTGTCTGTAAAATCCATCTTTAAAGTTTCTATAGTCTTACTTAAAGAGTCATAAGTATATAAGTATATAAGTATTGCCACATTAGGACAGACCAAAGGTCCATCAAGCCCAGCATTCTGTTTCCAACAGTGGCCAATCCAGGTCACAAATACCTGGCAAGTTCCCGAAAAAAATTCAATACATTTTATGCCACTTATCCCAGAAATAAGCAGTGGATTTTCCCCAAGTCAATTTAATAATGGTCTATGGACTTTTCCTCTAGGAAGTCATCCAGACCTTTTTTAAACCCCACTAAGCTAACCGCCTTTACTGCATTCTCTGGCAACGATTTCCAGAGTTTAATTACACATTGCGTGAAGAAAAGTTTTTTCTGATTCGTATTAAATTTACTACTTTGTAGCTTCATTGCATGCCTCCTAGTCCTGGTATTTTTTGAAAGAGTAAAATGATTCACGTCTTCCCGTTCCATTCCTCTCATTATTTTGTAGATCTCTATCATATCTCCCCTCAGCCATCTTTTCTCCAAGCTGAAAAGCCCTAGCCGCTTTAGCCTTTCCTCTTAGGGAAGTCGTCCCATTCCCTTTATCATTTTCATCGCCCTTCTCTGTACCTTTTCTAATTCCACTATATCTTTTTTGAGATGCGGTGACCAGAATTTAACACAGTATTCGAGGTGCGGTCGCACCATGGACCGATACAAGGGCATTATAACGTCCTCACTTAGCACCATAGATTTCTTTATTACAATAGTGTTCACAGCTTGCACTGCTCTCCAAATGGACTCCAGAGTTACCTCCACCATAGGGGCTGCAATTGAGCCACCTGCTAATCCTTCTGACAGCAGCTGTCCACTTGGTGGTCCAGCCCCCACCAGTGCCACTGACACAACACTATTGCCAGTGTTCAGGGCACCAGAAGATGCCTCCTTCACTGCTGGACATAGTGGACCGCCTGCTAGTGGGATGGAAAGAGATGTCTCATGTTCCAGAGGTGTATACGCTCCTCCGCCTACGCCCTGAGCGGAACTCACTCCCCCGGCATCAATCCTCGAGGACCTGAAAGCAAACTGGTCGATCCGCAACTAAATAGTGGGCCCAGATGGAACTGGTGGAAGCACACTCCCAAAGACCACCTCCTTTTCGTGTGAGGCATTTGGCAAAAGGCAGAGAAAAAGCACAGGAAAAAAAAGGTCAGTAGGAATCGGCCAGAGCTGAGCATCAGAGACCTACCACCATCTTGGCTTCTCCCCCTTCGTATATGTTCCTTTCACACATTTTTAATTTAGATATAAAAAAAACTTGAGAACACCCATTGAGAAATACCAGATTACAATATTACTGGAAATATTTGGAATTTGAGAGAAAACTGGATTCATCTAAGCCTTATTGTTTGCATTATAAAATAGATGCGTTGAGTTTAAAACAGCAACCTGTAATATGTATGCATGTGTGTATGAAGATATCTCTGTTTGCACATTGCTCCATTTTCATAACAAATAAGCTGGGAGCCAATACATTTGCTCATTAAAATATTCCTTTTTAGCTAAATTTGACTTCTGTAATAAGAGCATTCATGACTCAGTGCAAAAATGTGCTGAGTCCTTCTTTTAGAGTGCAGAAATACAAAGAAGCAATGTATAGTGAAGATTGGTGCATCTGAACTAGGAAAGAAACCTGAGGTAATAATGTGTGATATCTCCAAGCAGTAAGAGTGTGATACGGTGGTGACCCCACCCTGAGGAATGCTGGGATACATAGGGAGAGGCATAACTAGCAGGAGAAAGAAGGTAGTAATGTCTCTGTTTAAATTCATTGGTCAAACTTCACCAAGCATACTTCTCCAAATTCCTCTCCATATTTTTTATTTTTGTAGCACTGGTGTGTACCCGGTGGTAATCGAGCAGTGCCATGCACTGCCCAGTTACTGCCAGGTTAGCGCGGGAGCCCTTAGGACTCCCCCCGAAATGGCCACACAGCAAGTGCTTTACTTGCCACACAGCCATTTCCTGCCAAAAAGAAAGACCTACCCTTTTACCTGCTGCAGTAAAAGGGGGCCTCAGCATGCATAAAAAATGCGTCAACACCAGCACAGGCCCTCTTTTTCCACAGCTTGGTAAAAGAGGCCCTCAATTTTTTCAGCATTAATTATATTTGAATTTAAACAAACTTTTGGCTTATCTTATTAAGAATATATCCAAATTGGTCAGGGGAGAAAAATGCTTTGACTAAGACAAACCATCGGTGAGATTCCCATGTTAACTACACATTTATTAGGTGGGAGGAAAAAAAACATACAAACTTCTATTTCCCCAACTTCCCTGCCTTTCCCAATACCACCTTCACGCTTGCACAATCCCAGAACAAGCACACACATCCCTCCTCATGAGCTAGTTCACTGCAAGATTTGTTAAGGTGATAGTATAGATTTTTTCCCAAGGACATTTCAGCTAAGACAACTTTGCAATCCTGTTTTCTTTTTTAAATGAATAGAAATATTGTCTTTGGTAGTGTGAATGTCAATGTGTTCTGCTGTGTCTGAGATACAGTTGAATGCCTGGCAATAGTGGGGCACAAGTGTTGGATTAGGAGCTGGATTCTTATAGGCTCCTGCTATTTGGCTTTATCTGGTTATGTTGTCTGTAAAGAGAAGTCAAGAGGTTGTTCACAAACTTGTATTTTCATTAATAAACTATGCAAAGCTGGGCCACTAAATTATTGAAGTCTACTACAGAATTCATTCGCATTCATTGCAAACTGGTGGGAAATGGATCCAGGGAAATTCCACCTCATTAAGACCGATGCACTAAAATGTGAAACTTTTGGCAAATGGGGCTTTGTGTGCTAAAATACATGGAAACTAACAAGTCAGGGTTTTGCAAACGTTTTCACAAATTTTCTGTTCACAATAGGAAAATATTATGCTTAGTTGCTATGTGTAAAATTTTATTTAAAGTTTAATGATGTGCATTCATTGGGATGCAATCAGTTTGTTAGTTTTTAAATGCACACTAACCCCCAGATTTTATAAAGTTTAGGGGAAATTAAATGTTCTTTCAGTCATGCATCTTATATAATAAATGGGCTTGAAGGGAACACAGTTGTAGTAAAGTCAGTTTGCTGTACCGAATAAGGTATTTTTCAATAAGAGAATTTTCGTTATTAAGAAAGACTCAGGCTGTTTTTCCAGTCACTCAGATCTTTCTGACTGTCCTCACTTGCTTGTTCCTTTTTTCACAGGTTTTGCTGGTACACCTGGATATCTGTCACCTGAAGTGTTACGAAAAGATCCCTATGGAAAGCCAGTGGATATGTGGGCATGTGGTAAGACATGATGGCAGAACTATCTTAAAAATTCTCAGTAGGGATTCCAAGTGATCTGAGATGTTTGTAATTATTGGTGTTCTCTTGCTTAATTAGTGTAATCTACAGGTGTAATTCTGTTCCATTATTTCTACTTTTTAACAAGTCTAATAAATGCACTTTTCAATCATTTTGGTTCGGTACTTATTTATATGTACTTGACTGACTACTTTTCCTTGGCCATCAAGGTAGATTACAATTCATATCAACTAAAAATAGTTTCATACAAATAATATGCATTACAAAATTCAACATTTCAACCCTGAACCTAATATAGCATTGTCTATTTCCTCTGCACATACTATTTCTCAACCCAGTCCTCAGGATACACACAGCAAGTCAGGTTTTCAGGATACCCACAATGAATATGCAAGAGATAGATTTGCATAGAATGGAGGCAATGCATGGAAATGTAGCTCCTGTATATGCATTGTATTAACCAGACTGACAATCCAAATTACTAATAGCACACAAACTCGACCTTCCTTCAGCAATCACACTACTAGTATTCTTATTATAGGGTTCCCTTCTTACTTACACATTCTGATACCCCCCCAAGAAGACCCAGGTTAACCTCAGAATCTGAACTCAAAGATGATGACTCTGATGAATCAAAATTTTCAGAACACTCCCAAACTTGCTCAATATCACTTCTCAAACAGTTCGTGCCCAAACGACGTTTACTCTTTTCTTTATCAAGTCTCATCACTAAATTCTTTAACTCTTTTAGAAACATTTTGTCCCTGATTCTTTTCTTTAATTTAACAATACTTTTCACTTTCTTTTGCCTTACATTCACACTTCCACACCCAATCTCATTTTCCAGTACATCACACTGACCTGGCACAGCAGAACTCGAGTCTCCAACTGCTTTGTCCATATATTGCAAATCTTCTACTCCCTCAGTTCCCGATACTGAGGAGACAGCTGACTGTTGCAAAGTTTGACCACCTTCTATCTCCTCAGAGTAGAATGATGCTGAAAGTCTTTCCCTGAGCAAATTCACATCAGCATTCTCAGCACTATCATTAATATGTTTTCTTTTACGAGTCCTTATTTTAGTTTTACTTCCTTCTTCCACTTGTGAATTACCAGACATAATTAAATGCTCCTTATCCAAAAACCTCTCAGGTATTTTAATAACCCTCTTACTGAGAGCCCTATTTTGCTAAGAAAGCATCTTCGATTTTTTAGATAATTTTTTAGAAGCCGTTCCTACCCTTTCAATCCACCAATACAAAGCACCAATATAAGCAGGAACTAACTTTCACTCCACCAATAAACTGCTTCTCATCAGCCCCTCCTACTTCCTATCACTAACCCAACAAGCTCAATGACACTGTGACAGTGGCGTTCCTAGGGGGGGGCGGTGGGGGTGGTCCGCCCCGGGTGCACGCCGCTGGGGGGAGGTGCCGCGCGCGCCTGTCCTCCGTTGGTCCATGCTTCTTCTCTGCCCCGGAACAGGTTACCTCCCCTGAACTCCCCCAGTGGTCACTAACTCCCTCCCAGCAAAAAAAAAGAACTTTAAAAACTAATTTTTTCCAGCCTGTATGCCAAGTTACTTCCTGTTCCGGGGCAGAGAAAAAGCATGGCCCAACAGAGGGCAGGCACGCGCGGCACCCCCCCCCCCCCCCCCCAGCGGCGTGCACCCGGCGGTGGGGGGGGTTCTTCACGGGGGTGTCCTTTCGCCGGGGGGGGGGGGTCCGCGCTGCATTGGGGGGCGCTGCACCCGGTGGGGCGGGGCGCATCGGCGATCCACCCCGGGTGCCAGCCCTCCCAGGAACGCCACTGCACTGTGAAAACAGTTTCAGTGGAGTTTTGGTGCTATCAAAATCAGTAAGCAAGTTCACAATTTTAATGCTTAATTTAAATAGAAAGTTTCACAAGACTCTCCTCTCTTCAGCTGACTAGTTCCTTCAGCTCCTTTCCCGCTTAAACTTCTCTACTCCTAGTTCAACCAATCACCTTCCCCCACACCTAAAACCGCTCCCCTCATTCCATTGCAAATTCTTCTCAGAAGCACTTCTTTTTCTGGAAGGGCTCAGCCAAGCTATAGCGCCCTCCTTTAACTTAGTCGAGCCAATTAACGTCAAATTTGCAACAACAAAAAAGTAAAATCTGAACAAAATCCACAAATATACATACTGTATTTGCATATTTATATATGTAGTAGACTATTATTTGCACCAAATTGTATAAAAAGTAGTGTTTAACACAATGTATATAAAAAAGACAAAAACATAAGGTCAGAAGGGTTACACCATCCAGCTTATTTTCGAAAGAGAAAGACACCCATATTTCGACCCAAATCGGGAGATGGGCGCCTTTCTCTCATGGGCGCCCAAATCGGTATAATCGAAAGCCGATTTTGGGCGCCTCCAACTGCAGTCTGTCGCGGGAACGGACAAAGTTGATGGGGGCGTGTCGGAGGCGTGGTGAAGGCGGGACTGGGGTGTGTTTATTGGCTGAGGAGAGATGGGTGCACTCGGCCGATAATGGAAAAAAGAAGGGTGGCAGAAGCGAGAATTTGGGTCACTTTTTTTGGACCCTTTTTTTTCACGAACAAGCCCCCCAAACAATGCCCCAACTGCCCAGATGACCACCGGAGGGAATCGGGGATGACCTCCCCTGACTCCCCCAGTGGTCACTAACTCCCTTCCAGCAAAAAAAAAAGAACTTTAAAAACTATTTTTTTCCCAGCCTGTATACCAGCCTCAAATGTCATACCCAGCTCCATCGCAGCAGTATGCAGGTCCCTGGAGCAGTTGTTAGTGGGTGCAGTGGACTTCAGGCAGGTGGACCCAGGCCCACCCCCCTACCTGTTACACTTGTGCTGCTAAATGGGAGTGCTCCAAACCGCCCCCATAACCCACTGTACCCACATCTAGGTGCCCCTCTTCAGCCTTAAGTGCTCTGGTAATGGTGTAGACTTGTGGGCAGTGGGTTTTGGGGGGGGGGGGGGGATTTGGGGGGCTCAGCACCCAAGGTTAGGGAGCTATGGACTTGGGAGGTATTTTAATTTTTTTTTGTTACAAGTGCCCCCTAGGGTGCCCAGTTGGTGTCCTGGCATGTAAGGGGGACCAGTGCACTACGAATCCTGGCCCCTCTCACGACCAAATGCCTTGGATTTGTTCATTTTTAGGCTGGGCGCCTTCGGTTTCCATTATCGCTGAAAACAGATACCACCCAGCTCAAATCCGCCCAAATGCGATGCATTTGCCCGGCACAAACCGTATTATCGAAACAAAAGATGGACGCCCATCTTTTTCGAAAATACGTCCTCGGATATAAACGCCCATGGAGATAGGCGTTCGCATTCGATTATGCCCCTCCATATGTATTCTTAACTGATATGGATCACTTTAAGTTTGAAATACCTTAAAGAAGGATGAATTCAAATGCTCTACTTCACAAATCTCATGCTGTAATCTAATTCACCTAAAATAAAAATAACATTCTGACTGTCAAAAGTGCATACATATAAAAAGACAAAAAGTCACTCTATATTGAATGTGAGGAGAGTATATATACAATATAGGTGACAACATCATGACAATATTAAAAATGTGAACAGAAAATAAAACAATGCAATATGAAGCAGTGACCTCATATACACATTCCAGGGCTATTACATGCATATCATAAAAATATCAATCAATATGTCTGATAATCAAAAGTACATAGGCTGTAGTTTTTTTTAAACTACATAGGCTCAGCACAGAACTCGAACAGACCTAAGTGATGTATAAAGGTGCTGAAATTAAATTTGCTTAGTATGGTGCTGCATAGGGAAGCATTGGTAAAACATGCTCCTTTTTTCATAAGACATTCATAAGACGTCCTTGATGAAACCAAAGAAATGAACACTGTGTGTACAGGATATGACATTTTGGGTGTGTTGGCATGCCAATAAATAGAACAGTCATAAATTTAGTACCTAATATATAACGAAAAAAAAAGGACTTTCTGCAGTGACTCCAAAATCAGGTGGCAAAGTGCTGACCGTAAAGCGGCTTACAGATGATATTAACATGATGAACAAAGCTATCCATAAAAACGAGAGGGCAGACCAAAGACTGTTTGTACAACGTCTTACCTTTAAACCAAACGAGTAATGCACTGGTTGTCGGCTCACTGTTTATGCAAAAGTGGCAAACTCAAAAGTTCTGCCTGTTCCGGTCCATTATTAACGTATCACTTAGCAAGGGATGCTGACATGTCCATGACGTATGTAATACATTAAAATATGATTGGGCGTTGTTAATGAGGCAGTGTCATAATGTGACATTTTGAGTGTATTGGCATGTTGATGAATAGAACAGTCATGAATATTTTAGTACCAAATATATAAGGACAAACTAAGACTGACTGCATTGATGCCAAAATCGGGCGGGAAAGTGCCGTTGACCATAAAGCCGACTTACAAACGAATGTTAACACGAACAAAGCTATCCATAACAATGAGAGTGCAGACCAAAGTAATATTGAGGAAGACTGTTTGTACAAAGTCTTACCTTTAAAACAAACAAGATAGCACACTGGTTGTCGGCTCACCGTTTATGCAAAAGTGACAAATTTGAAAGTGATGCCTGTGCTGATCCATTATAGCGTATCACTTAGTAGATGACGAAAGAGAAAGACCTGTGCGGTCCATCCAGTCTGCCCAACAAGATAAACTCATATGTGCTACTTTATGTGTATACCTGACTTTGATTTGTATCTGCCATTTTCAGGGCACAGACCGTAGAAATCAGCCCAGCACTAGCCCCGCCTCCCCCCACCGGCTCTGCCACCCAATCTCCGCTAAGCTTCTGAGGATCCATTCCTTCTGAACAGGATTCCTTTATGTTTATCCCACGCGTTTTTGAATTCCGTTACCGTTTTCATCTCCACCACCTCCCGCATCATGGACACGTCAGCATCCCTTACCACTTAGTGAGGGATGCTGACGTGTCCATGGTGTGTGTAATATATCGTGAGTAAAACAGGCTTTATACATAGAGAATCTTTATTAAATTACCCCCCAAATGAGAAAACCCTTTATTTACTCCTAGCCTAAGGTCTCCAAAGTCATATTTGTGCTAGAAAATTGAAGAAAGATGTAAGGTTTGCAGCTGACGAACAGTGCCTGTATTTCTATGAGGATATAAAATGCTTTTAAAAACAAACAATGCTGACAAAAGTACAGCGAGAAGTGTCACTTCAGATGAAATTAATGGTTTTTAGCTGCTCTGGTTTATATATGGCTTATTGACTGTGCTCTTCTGGTTTCCTCTAGGTGTCATTCTGTACATTCTCCTGGTGGGATATCCACCTTTTTGGGATGAAGACCAGCACAGATTATATCAGCAGATCAAGGCCGGGGCTTACGATGTATGTAGTGATAGCTTCGCTAGTCATGTCGTTTAATAATGATATTATCTCTGTGTTTTCTTGAGGTTACATTATTTAATTGTGGAGATTGTTTCGGCAAGAGAAAGAATGTTTACGGTATCAAAGAACACATTTTTCAGACAGCAAATAGCAAAGATAAGTACAAGCTTGAAATCAGACTGTGGAAGTATAAATGTCAGGGACACAAATACCTTCAAAAGCATTAGCAAAGCAATACTGTTGCCACTATTCTTTTGTTTCTCTTGGATAGATTCAAAGAAGGAAAAACACAGAAAATGAAGGCCAATAAATGCTACAAAGCCCAGCTAGTCTACCATAATACTTCAGTTCCATCTCGGCCTCTGGTCTTTACCTTTATTTTTTTTTTTTGTTACATTTGTACCCTGTGCTTTCCCACTCATGGCAGGCTCAATGCAGCTTACATATTATATACAGATACTTATTTGTACCTGGGGCAATGGAGGGTTAAGTGACTTGCCCAGAGTCACAAGGAGCTGCCTATGCCTGAAGTGGGAATCGAACTCAGTTCCTCAGGACCAAAGTCCACCACCCTAACCACTAGGCCACTCCTCCACTCCACTTTACTTTCCCCATCACTACTGTTCCCTCTAAGCTGTGCAGGAGTCCTCCAACTGCATTGCTACCAGTGAGGGGGCGGTGCTTCAATAATGTGTTTTCAGTCACTAGGGACAGGCAAGTTTCCTGGAGTTCTGCAGAGCTTACCTGTTCCTCATTCTTGAAAATGTGATAGTGAAATTGCACCTCCACAGGCAGGACTGTAGGTGGCAGACTTCCCACGCAGCTTAGAAGGAACAGTGCCCATCACTAAGGGGCCCTTTTACTATGCCATGTAAGCGTCTACGCGCGCCCAACGTGCGCCAAAATGGAGTTATTGCCCGACTACCGCGTGGCTCTTGTGGTAATTTCATTTTTGGCACGCATTCAATAACCCACGTCTGAAAAATATTTTTTATTTTCGGGCGTGGATAATGGGCGTGTGCAGGTTATTACCACCCAGTTACCGCGTGAGTCTTTACTGCTAGGTCAATGGCTGGCAGTAAGGTCTCAGACCCAAAATGGACGTGCAGCAATTTTCATTTTGCCACACGTTCATTTTTGGCAAAAAAAGGCCTTTTTTACAGGTGCGCTAAAAAATGGATCGGTGCACGCCCAAAACCCGTGCCTACAGTACCATAAGCCATTTTTCAGCGTGCCTTTGTAAAAGGACCCATAAGACTCTTACGTGGATGTGGTAACATCGGTTAGCGTATCTGGGTTTATAAAGGTTTGGACAAGTTCTTGGAGGAAAAGTCCATAGTCTTCTATTGAGATAGACATGGGGAAGCTACTACTTGCCCTGGGATTGGTAGCATGGAATGTTGCTACTGTTTAGGCTTCTGCCAGGTACTTGTGACCTAGATTGGGCACAGTTGGAAGCAGGATATTGGGCTAGATGGACCATTGGTCTGACACAGTATAGCTATTCTTATGTTCCTGACTCTGTTACCATTTTTGTCTCCATCTCCTCCTTTAAGAGGCTGTTTCATGTATGCATCACCATATTATTTATAAGGGTTCATTATTTTACTCTTCAGTTTACAGCCTTCAGGCTTGTAACACTCCCTTCCCACTGAAAAGTGCTTGTATTTTTTATTTATGTAAATGTAATTAATTAATTAATGGGATTTATTAACTGCCTTTAAGAAGAGATTCACCCAGGCGGTGTACAGCAGGTACAGTTTAACCTAAAACTTACAATTTTGTTAACAGCATAACAATAGCAAAATGACCAAGTATAAACATAAATACAGTAAATGAGGTAAACTTGAAAACAGCAAATTGAAACTTAACAATAGGACTATCATGAAATAGGATAAAAAATATACACATTTAACAGCACTGAAATTCAAATAACAGAGATATAATACAATGTCAGTACAATACTAATGAAACATCTAAGAAGCACACATTAGAGCATTCAAATTACATAGCCATGATACTAATGCATTTCTAGTAGTATAATAACAGCTTGCCATATAGCTGAGGACCCAAGTTCAGATATATTGATGGAGACAAGATGCATAATACAGAGTCAGTTGGGATAAATAAATGGGTTGCTAAACTCAAGGCAAGTTCTTTGTACAGTTAAACAAGATATAAGGAACTGGTCTAAGTTACAGCGTGTGTAGCAAGATGGTCCAGGTGCAGAATGAGTGTATAGTCAGTCACCCTAGGTATTAAAGGCTTGAGAGAAGAGCCAAGCTTTTACCTGCTTCTTGAAGTAGAGGTAGTCTCGAATTATATGTAGCCCTTATAGGAGTAAATTCCAGAGCGTGGAGTCTACTCCTGAGAAGGCTCGCTGACTGGTATCACATCGTACATTTTCTTTTGATGAAGGTACAGATAGTGATAATTCTTGAGAGGACTTTAGAGGTCTTAAAGATGTACTTATTCTTTAAGTACTCTGGCTCATTTTGTCTGAGGGCCTTGCAAATCAAACATAGAGTTTTAAATTTAGCCCTGTATGGTACTGGTAACCAGTGTAGTTTTTGCAGGAAGGGTGTAATGTGGTCACACAACTTGCAGCCTTCTATCAGTCATGCTGATAGAATGCTGCAAGTTGGAGCTGATACAAACTCTTTTTCGTTTGGCCAGTGTACAGAGCATTACAGTAGTCTAGTCATGATGTTATCTTGGCATGGACCATTGTGGTGAGACTCATCTTTTCAATATATGGAGAGAGATTTTGTAGCTGCCGTAGGTGATAGAGTCAGTTTTTAAAGGTTGTTTGAATTTGCGAGATCAGAGTGTGTGATGAGTCTAGCAGTATTCCAAGATTCCTAACCTGTGATTTTAGAGGGAGTTCATACTTCCCAAAAGGTATTTTGAAGTCCGGTATTTGTCCACTTGCGTTAGGTACCCAAAGAATCTCTGTTTTACTTGGATTCAGGCAGAGTTTGTTGTTGTTTGCCCATTCCTGAGTTGCAGTCAGTTTACTCAGAGCTGTGGGTAGATCTGGTTCAATGATTATGAGTAGTTGCACATCATCAGCATAGATGTAGAATTTTGTGTCCATCAACCGAAGCATCTCAGCCAGAGGCTTGAGGTAGGTATTGAATAAAATGGGAGGCAGTATGGATTCCTGTGGCACCCCACAGTTCAGAGCCCACAATAACGATGTGCTGTTGTTGAACAGAACTGATTGTTGTCTATCTGACAGGTAGGAATTTGAACCAGTAAATACTGTGCCACTGATACCTGTTTCTGCATGTTATTGTGGGCCACAGTGTTGAGGGCTGCAGAGAAGTCCAGCAACACTAGTACCAAGGCAGATCCTTTGTCACGGTTTCTGTGTAGATCATCAAGAAGGGACACAAGAACTGTCTCTGTTCCATACCCAGGTCTGAAACCACATTGACATGGGTCTTGCCAATTACTTTCAATTAGCTAGTTGTTGAGTTGAATGCAGACTGTCTGTTCTATAAGTTTTGTCAGAAAATGAATGTTAAAGACTGGTTGGTAGTTTTCGACCTTGTCCTGGTCAAGTGAGCTCTATTTCAGTAGGGAGCACAACACAGCTCTTTTTAGTGTTGATGGTAGCTGCCCTTCCACAAGAGAGGTGTTAACAATTTTAGTAGCCCCTTCAATGAAACTTATGCTCACTTGTTTTACTATCTTTTCTGAGCAGAGATCAAGAGGGCAGGTTGTAGGCAGTAGGCGTGTCAGGATTTTTTCAAGAGCTTCCTCCTTGACCTGGTTGAATGAGTCCCAGATGGCTGTGCATGGTGGGGAAGTTGGAGTGTTCTCTTCATTAGCTGGTGGGAGCTTTGATGGGACTGTCTATAGGTCCTGATGGAGAACTTTAATTTTGTTGGCAAAGTATGTGACAAAATCATTGCTGGTTAGTTGTGACTGGGCAGGCTGGTTCTGTTGTGAGGTTTGCAGTAGGCCGTTTATTATTTTCAATAATTGCTTGGTTGAATTTGAAGCTTGTTCTATGTTGATATAAATATTGGGGGGGGGGGTTGGCTGTTGTTACGGCCTGGCAGCACATTGCCATGTTCCCTTAGTTGAACCTGTCATCATCTAGGTGAGATTTCCGCCATTTTCTTTCCAGTTGACATCCTTGACACTTAAGGACCCTAAGTTCTGGGGAGAACCATGGGGAACATTTGTTTCTGGAGCATAGGACTTTCTTTAGAAGGGCCGTTTTTTTCAAATGCCATTGATAAGCTTTCATTCCAGATTACTTCTCATGGGAAATTTTAATCTATACATCAAAACTCCAGAAACCACTACTGCTGCCTTCCTTGTTACAATGGCAGCTCTAGGATTCATTCAAGTGATCAAATCTCCAACCCATGAAAAGAGCCATATGCTAGACTTGGCGTTCTGCAAAGGGGTTGACATCTTTGAACAGCCTTAGCATGGACTGATCATTTTCTAATCAAATTTTCTATTAAGGACTACATAAAACAGATAAGCCCAGTCAAAGTTTGGAAGGAAATCCGAGACATTAAAAAATCTGACTGCTGATAACTTCCTAGAGGCCTTGTTCTACCCCCATTTGGATGAAAAGATGATGACAGTGTTAGAACAGGTTAAAAGCTGCCTTATTTGCATAATCCTATCCTAGACTCCACCAGCTTTTTGTATAACCCTGTCCCAAATCCCACTCCTTTGGGTGATGTCATAGCCATGCCCATTTTCCAAGATGGCGCCAAGCACGGGACACACCACATCACTTCTTGGTGGGGTCACGTCATAGGAAGTGACATCAAAGCCTCGTCCGACAACACCCACAAAGTGCCCATTTCCCTGCCCATAACCATTAAAATTTAGGCGCAGTGGGTTACAGAATATGCTTAGGGAATTGTGCGCATAAATTCTAATTATTGCCAATAGTGCTTATTATTGCTTGTTAAATGCTGTTAATAATGCTAATTGGCTTGTTAAGCCAATTATGTTCCATGCATTGTTATAGAATACGCTTGGAGTTTGGCGCAGAACGCAAGGCACGATGTATAGAATCTGGGGTTTCGTGTGGGAAATTGTGCGTGCAAGTTAGAGAATAAAGTCTGTTGTGCGTGTAAATTAATTTAATAATGAACTGATAATTGGTGTTAATGTGCAGTAATAGGCCACAATCATCCTTAACTGGTTCTAATTGCCCTTAGTCCGGTATTCTGTAACATGTGCGTATAATTTCTATCATGTGTACCTACTAGGGAGTGTGGCCATGGAAGGAGCATAGGCAGCTCAGAGGTGTGCCTAGCAGTTTTGTGTGCCTGTTGTAGAGTTCTAGCATTGATGCATCTAACTGCCTGCAGTTTGGTACAATCACTTACGCCAGCCTTTGTCGTAGTGTAAACGCTTGCACCTAAAATTAGACACTTATGCAATTTAAAATTTTAGGCAGTAATTTTAAGAGGTACCAGTCGGTATTTTAATTGAAACAATGGCCATGGCATTTATTAAAAAGTATATTCAGTGACACTGACTATACATGCCATATTAGCAGCCATTCCCAGCTCAGTCCTCAAGGCACACCTAGTCCCATCGGGTTTTAAGGATATCCACAATGGATATGCATGCGATAGATTTGCATGCAATTCCTCAATTACATGCAGTTGTAACTCATGAATATTCATTGTGGATATCCTGAAAACCCGATAGGACTAGGTGTACCCTGAGGAATGGGTTAGGAATAGATGCTATACAGTAATTCCATTAAAACATGTGCATAAAATAGATCTGCATATATTCATCAGGCCTAAACTAAACATATTGCATAGCCGTGCACAATCACTGTTCTAGAATCCACAGGTAGCACGCTTTGTCCCAGTGCAAAACATTTGGCACCCTTTTTTGAAGCTACCCCTGTGTGCGTAACTGTGCACCCTACCATGCTCCACCCATCTGTATAGCCACCTTCAAAATCAGTACCATTGCATTAGGTATCTTTTTTTTTTCTTTCTTTTTTTAGAATAAAGCATTGCTGGAATATTGGCATTTACCTGGATGAGTACACATATGTGCATATATGACAATATTCTGACCATTTACAGGATTACTTGTTCCTAAATGCTGGCGCCCACTTTACAGAATTACCCCTTAATGGCATTAGTAAATAAGGCCCTTGCATATAAAGACTGATTAGCGCGTGCTCCCCAATTCTGCTCAGCATTATTTTTAACAGCTTTCATGTAGTTCAAGGTTTGAAAGTGAGATTGAGAGTCTGAATTTCCTAATTTTCAGATTGTTGTTCTTGAATTTACTCAAATCTGGATGGTTCTGACAATATTTATTGATTGATTTATTTTGAGCATAGTTTTGTGAAGCACTTCTTTTTACATTAAGATTATGTGGCGGGTATTCATGGTGTGCAATGATTAAAAAAGTGCAAGTGGAAACATTTAGACTAATGAGGTCTGTGGTCATTCCAATTAAATATGAGCACACTATACAAAAATTCATATATTTGATGCATTGGTTTACTTGATTTGTTTGCTTTGGCTTGTGAGATATTTAATTTTTCTGTGATGACATTTCCTTTCAGTCTTACTTGAATTTAATTTCCCCCAGTTATCTGTATGAATATTTATCCACTGACAGATATTTGCATGTCTGATAGACTTCATTGATGCCCCCTTAGCATCGCCTTCTTCAGAGTTGTGCCTCACACTTTACAGTTGCCTGATAGCCAGACAAAGCCTGTAGACAGACTCTATCTGAACTGCATCCAGAAATACTGGCATAGCTAGTCATAATTTTGATTAATTTCTTAATGTAATATAATGTGCTCTGCCAGGGACAGGAGTCGACTGAACATGAGTGCTTTAATTTGTTAGTTCTGGAGTGGAGTGGAGTAAAGCAGTCACCTAGTAGAGCATTAGGATGAGAACCTGGAAAGCCAGGGTTGAAATCCTGCTTCTCCCAACGATGCTGCTTATAACCTTAGGCAAAAAAAGGAGTGAGGAAGACCAAACGACAGCTGACATGGTTAAAAAGTGAGGTGAAGGAAGCTATTAGAGCTAAAGGAAAATCCTTCAGAAAATGGAAAAAGGAACTGACTGAAAATAATAAACAGCATAAGGAATGTCAAGTCAATGCAAAGCGCTGATAAGGAAGGCAAAGAGAGACTTTGAAAAAATGATTGCGTTTGAGGCAAAAACACATAGTACATTTTTTTTTAGGTATATTAAAAGCAAGAAGCTGGCAAAAGAATCAATTGGACTGCTAGATGACCAAGGGGTAAAAGGGTCAATCAGGGAAGACAAAGACACAGCGGAGAGATTAAATGAATTCTTTGCTTCGGTCTTCACCGAGGAAGATTTGACAGCGATACCGGTGGCTGAATTGGTATTCAATGCTAACGAGTTGGAGAAACTGAATGAAATCTCTATAAACCTAGAGGATGTAATGGGACAATTTGACCAACTGAATAGTAGCAAATCTCCTGGACCGGATGGTATTCATCCCGGAGTACAGATAGAATTGAAAAATGAACTGGCAGAACTATTGTTAGTAATATGTAATTTATCTTTAAAATTGAGTGTGGTACCAGAACATTGGAGGGTAGCCCATGTAACACCAATATTTAAAAAAGGTTTCAGAGGGGATCTGGGAAATTATAGACCGGTGACCCTGACGTTGGTGCCGGGCAAAATGGTACATTATTGGCTGAAACTGAAACTGTTGGTCCCTGTAACCACTCTGTGCTGCTCTCCCACAACCTGTAGGCCCTCCCTGGGCCTCCTTCGAAGCCCTAGTGGTTTAGTGTCCTCTTCAGGGCATTTCCGAATCACTCCTGCCCCGCCAGCTCTGCAGTCAAAATGTCTACCATGACTTCCTGTAGCTGCCTCAGGAGACTGCTGCAGGAGGTTGCAGCAACCATTTTGAGATTTGAACTGGCATGAGCGACTGGGGATTTCTGCTGCCTAGGCCAGTTTCAAATGGCTGCCATGACCTCCTGTGGCAGTCATTTTGACTGGGTCCGGCGGGGTCAGGAGTGATTCAGGATCGCTTCTGCCCCAAAGAGGCCACTAGAGCTTCGAAGGTAGGCCTGGGGAGGGCCTATAGGTAGGAGAAGGGCAGAGTTGCTGGGTGGCACAGGAGGACAAGTTTTCAGCTGGAAGGGGAAGTTGACTGAGAAAAATGGGCTTTCTGTGGGGGTGAGGGGAAGGGTGACAGTTTTGGCTTTGGTCGCCCTCTGATCAGAATTCAGGAAAACGCGGGTTGAGCACAGAGGATTTCTGAGGGGAGAAGAAGGGGTACAAGAGATTATGATGTTGGTTTGGACTGACAAAATAGATAGCCCATCAATTTCTGTGTTTAAGACATATATTATTTGACAGTCATGATGTATAGTAGATATATTCTTATTGTGACTGTCCTCTAAAGATAATATCTATCTCAAAACCTCTTTGCTACCATTTTCAATTTTTCATGGACAGTTCTTGCTGGGATGACATATTTAATTTTGGCTTATGTAGTGTTTTCTAGCACTTCCTCCAGTACTGGCAAAGATGTTGATGTGGCTTCTTAAAGAGCAGCAATATATACCCAGCTAGAAGCTGTTGACCAATCCTTCCAGCTGAGGTTTAAGGAAGGCAGTGAGGAGCTACATCAATAAACTAAGATAATTTTTCAGTAATACTGCATTGAAGTCTCATAACACTACAGAAACAACCTATGACATGTAATTGGCAGTAATTAACTTGGTGGTAATTCATATGTAAAAACATTCTGCAAACTGTTTTCCTGATTTTTATGTGTGTTTTTTTTTCCTTTGAATAGTTTCCCTCACCAGAGTGGGATACAGTGACCCCGGAAGCTAAAGACCTCATCAACAAAATGCTGACCATCAATCCTGCCAAGCGTATCTCAGCATCAGAGGCACTGAAACATCCCTGGATCTGTGTAAGCTATGGTCACTTGCACTAGAAGCTGACATTTTGGATACGCAGGGCCAGAAGTGCTTTCAATATACTTATGTAACACATCTGCTGAAAGCCTCCTGGTCTTCAAAATCAGGTCCAGTGGGGATCCTACTTTCCTTTCCCATCTGCTAACTCCTTATGTTCCTAGTCACCCCCCCCCCCCCCCCCCCCCCATTTTCAGGAACACCACTCATGCAAAAATTAGGCACTCTATATTCTCAGTACAAGGGCCTGAGCTTTGAAACAAGCTTCCAGAGTACCTCAGGCCTCAGCCATCCTTAGAGCAATTTAAGGTTGAGATTAAGACTTATCTTTTCACAGAAGCTTTTCATATCAGATTTAGTTTTCCCCCACCCTCTCTATCCTGTCTGTTATTATCTCTTTCTTCTCATTTTCTTTCAGTAGTCTGTAGCCACCTAGGGTGGGATAGCATAAAAAACTTCAACTTGAAATTTAAAATGGGATGAAACCTTTATTTCTTCATGGAAAGTTCCAGTCCTCACATTAGACCTTGCTAAACTGTAACACTTGTTATATAATTTAGTGTGAATTCAGCAGGGCTGACATTTGATATGCAGGGACCCAGGGCAGAAACTGGAGAGGGGGCCCCAAGCATGTGTTCAGGCTGTGCTTTCTTTAGCTGGAGGCAGGCTTGGTGCTCAGGGCAATTCCCATGGTTCCCACCCCCAGCACTGGCCCTGGGATTGGCGTGCTATGTTTCTCTAAACTAGTTCTGATGTGCGAGAGTTACTGGTGCACATATTCAGTTTCCTTTTGAATTATGTTGCTTGAAAGAGACTCGGAGTAGACAGCAAATAGAAAATTCCTAAGATGTGCATATCACAGGTTGTTTTCCTTGTTTGCAGCAACGTTCTACTGTGGCTTCCATGATGCACAGACAAGAGACTGTGGACTGCCTGAAGAAGTTCAATGCTCGAAGGAAACTGAAGGTGAGCAAGAGAATGCTACATCACTGGGGTCATATGAATAGGCTTTTCATTTGTAAAGATGGTGTGGATATTTCAAGAGGGCATGGGGTGTAACAGTTCTTCTGGAAACGAGAGCAGTATCCACCAAGGATGCATTGTTATGAACACCCACACACACATCCACAACACAGCTGTGAAAATAAATTGCTACATTTGTGTTTGTAACTCCTCTTTTATTAGGTCCTTCCCAATAGAGCAGGGGTTCTGAACCCAGTCCTCAGGACACTTTCAGCCAGTCAGATTGTCAGTATATCCACAATGAATATGCATGAGAAAGATTTGGATGCATTACCTTCATTTTATGCAAATCTCTCTCATGCATATTCATTGTGGATATCCTGAAAACCTGACTGACTGGGTTTACCCTAAGGACTGGGTTGAGAAACCCTGCTTTAGAAGTACGAGGGCTCTCCTATACAGGCAGCAGTGTAAAAGTAATCCATTGACTTCAGCGGCTAGAGTCAGGTTCTTGGTGTGGGCCTCAGGGATCATGCTTACTGCCACTCCACTCAAAAACAGTCCACACTTCAGGAGCGTGGGCCAAACTAAAAGTAATTTTCTGAAGGGAAAGGACAAATTGAAGAAAATGTAAAATATTACAGGCGAAACAAATGGACAGTAGAAGAAAAATTAAAATATCACAGGGGAAACAAATTGGTCAATATTTAATCTCGGTGATCAGCGTTCCTTGTAAACACCAGCTGCCTGGCCCTCACAACTGAAAGCATGATATCATCACACCTCCTCCTCCCACCAGCAGGAATGCCAAAGCTGCTGTGTGGGAAACATTGGCTGGAGTGTTCATGGCAAGTTTTAATCTGTCCAATAATTTAATCATCAAAGCAAGGTAGGCAAGAGTTACAGTAGTCTAAAAGTAAAATTACATCCGAACTACAGTGTGAAAATCTTAGGACCAGAAAAAGGTCTAATTCACCTAACTATCATTAATTTACCCTTAAAATTCTGAACCACTGACTCAGCCTGAGGTTTGAGAGAGGCAAGAAAAACATTCAAACTCTTCACTCCCTCCATGATTTTCAACAATGACAGTGCAGGAAAATTGGAGGGAAGTGATCATTTCCCCTCTCAGAGGTAATAGAGCTACAGCAACCTGCTATAGTGATGGGGGGGGCTGGGGAGTACCAGTCAGCATATATCATTGCTTTCTCCAGAAATCTAGCTAGGAAGGAGTAAGGACACAGATCTTGTAAAAGCTTGACATTATACATTTTAGCAAGGCTAAAATTAACCTTTTTTTTAAATAGCTGTTTTTATAGTTATCTTTCAAAAGTGCAAGGATTTAGGGCCTCTTTTACTAAGCGGTGGTAAGCCTAATGTGGGCTTACTGCTCACTAAACAGGAAGTACCACCAGGCTACCACAGCAGCCCAGTGGTACTTCCCACCCCTAGTGCGCCGTCATATCCGGCGCTACAAAAATATATTTCTTTTTGTATTGCTGGAGAGTACCCGGCGGTAATTGCTGCACGGCCATTTCCTGCAGGAAAGAGAGAGACTTCCTTTTTACCAGCTGTGGTAAAGGGGGGCCTTGGCAAACGTGAAAAACACACGCTGACACCAGCGCAGGCCCCCTTTTGCCATTGCTTGGTAAAAGGGGCCCTTAGTGACATGGTACTGTAATATTCCGCATAATGGAGGTCCATTTGGCAGAAAAGGAAAAGCATGTACTGGAAATTCACTTTCAGGAAGGCTTAGTAGTATGGATTGATTTGGCCTAAACACAACAGGAAGTTCTCAGACATGAAGACTCATTTAACATAGAAAGTTCAGATTGGAATTCAGATGTTTATTTTGGTGGTATAGGAAGTATAGGAGCTGCTTAACAATTCACATATGCACAAAAAGAGCTGCCTCAGACTTTGCATTTTCCATATGTAAGTGGCAATTTAGAAATTTCCATATGTAACCAGCAATACTTACATGTGTAGCTAGTCCTGTTTTACAAGGTGAAATGAAACCTTTTTAAAATAAAACTATTAGTGCCATGAAGCAGATGCTAAACTTGACAGGAAAATTTTAACATAAACATGCGTTCCTTATGTAAGACAAAGAATACTTATGTAGATTTTTGACCTGTCCAAACCAGAACAAAACTTTTTGCCATCCTGGCGATCTCCATGTGAAAATACCGGATTTCTAAAATCATCACATACACATGTCGGTGATCTACATATGTAAATTGCTGCTAATTGCATGGGAAATGTTTTTAAAATAGAGGTCTTGATCTCTCTCACCCACATAAGTGTTTTTTAAATTGAAATTAATTAGTCCCTTTGTTTGACAGGGAGCAATTTTGACCACTATGCTCGCTACAAGAAATTTCTCAGGTATGTACAATGAGTATTGTTTTCTCATGTATACACTATATATCATAATTAAAGATTTTACTCTACACCAGAAATCATCTGTTTTTGTGTAATAAGTAAATCCAGAGTAATGAACTGAACTATTAAATTTCGGGGGGGGGGGGGGGGGGTTATAACAGCTACCTGAGTTGCCTGGTGTTGATTGGAACTCTATTATCTAATTGTTGATGTATTAGGAAGTGGTCAAACAAAATCAAATAGACACTGTAAAATATATATGAGATCAGATTTTTATTACAAAGCACAGAATTTTAAAATGTTTCTTGTGGTACAGTTAGGGTTGAACGCATGTAGTTTTTTTCCGAGTTCCAACTCTTGAGCAAACAAGGTGTCCCTAGGTTAAAACCTCTTACCCTAAGAGGCTGTTCTTGAGCTTTGGTGGTGGAGCACAGAGAGAGAGAGAGAGAGAGTGTAAAATGCATGTGCTTGGCTAAGGGGTACTTTTACTAAGGTGTGCTGAAAAATGGCCTGCACTAGTGTAGACATGTGTGTTGGGCATGCAGAATCATTTTTTAGTGCATCTGTAAAAAACACCTTTTTACACTTTGGGAAAAAATGGATGTACAGCAAAATGAAAATTGCCACGCATCCATTTTGGGTCTGAGACCTTTCCGCAAGCCATTGACCTAGTGGTAAGGTCTCACGCGCGTAGCTGCCGTGTGTCAGAAAAACACGTGCCAAAATTGAAATTACCGCAAGGACTATGCAGTAACCAGGTAGTAACTCCAATTTGGTGCACATTGAGCGCACTTAGACGCCTACGCGGCTTAGTAAAAGAGCCGCTAAGAGAGAGAGTGAAATGTATGTGCTTCTCCTAAAGAGAGAGAGAGAGAGTTTGAAATGCTTGTGCTCTAAGGGTGAGAGAAAGGAGAGAGAGTGAAATGCATGTTCTTGTCAGAGAGAGAAAGAGAGAGCAAAACGTATGTGCTTCTCTGAGAAAGAGAGAGCAAAATGTATATGCTTCTGCAAGAGAGCGTGAAATGCATGTGCTTCTCTAAGAGAGTGAAATGAAATGTGCTTCTGTAACAGGAAAGAGAAAATGTATGTGCTTCTGTAAGAGAGAGAGAGTGAGTATGTATAAAATGCATGTACTTCTGTGAGAGAGGGAGAGCGAGAAATGCGCTTTCTGTTGCAAATTGTCCTCCTAGCCCATGCTTATTTATCCTGTAATATTGTAATTTGTGGCTATGTTTCTTAATATTTAACCAAATATATTACAGGTATTGCTTTTGATTTGCCAGTCTTTTTAAGTTTATTATTTCCTGCATTACTGCAGATTTTCTAGTCTATTTTTTCCTTATCCCTTAATAAATGAATGTGCAGGGGAGATAACCCCAAATAAAGCATTCATGGCAAGCAGGGGGACTTAGATCAGGGCTTCCGAAACTTGTTCTGATGACCCTACAGTCAGTCAAGTTGTCAGGATATCCGCAAAGAATATGCCTAAGAGATTTCTTGCCCTGCCCCATGTATGTCAGCATGTCAATATAACTCTTATTGATTGCAGTTTTCCAAATAACGGGGTTCAACACAATATACAGAATAAAATAAACAATATACAAAATATAAACTGTCCTGCTTATAATCGAACGAGAAAATCGCCCAAGTTCCGACGTAAATCGGGAGATGGACGTTTATCTCACAAAAACGAATAACGCGGTATAATCGAAAGCCGAACTTGGACGTTTTCAACTGCACTCCATCGCGGAAGCGTACAAAGTTGACGGGGGCGTGTCGGAGGCGTGGTGAAGGCGGGACTGGGGCATGGTTATCACCCGAACAGAGATGGGCGCCTTTCGCCGATAATGGAAAAAAAGTATGCGTTTGTAGCTAGAATTTAGGGCACTTTTCCTGGACCCTGTTTTTTCACGAATAAGGCCCCAAAAAGTGCCCTAAATGACCAGATTACCCCAGAGGGAATCGGAGATGACCTCCCCTGACTCCCCCAGTGGTCACTAACCCCCTCCCACCACAAAAAAATGATGTTTCACAACTTTTTAATTTCACCCTCAAATGTCATACCCACTTCCCTGGCAGCAGTATGCAGGTCCCTGGAGCAGTTGTTAGGGGGGTGCAGTGGACTTCAGGCAGGTGGACCCAGGCCCATCCGCCACCCCCCCCCCCCCCCCCCCCCCCCCGCCTGTTACAATTGTGCTGCTTAATGCTTAGTCGTCCAACCCCCCCAAACCCACTGTACCCACATGTAGGTGCCCCCCTTCACCCCTTAGGGCTATAGTAATGGTGTAGACTTGTGGGCAGTGGGTTTTGAGTGGGATTTGGGGGGCTCAACACACAAGGGAAGGGTGCTATGCACGTGGGAGCTCTTTTACCTTTTTTTTTTGTTTTGTAAAAGTGCCCCCTAGGGTGCAAGGTTGGTGTCCTGGCATGTGAGGGGGACCAGTGCACTACGAATCTTGGCCCCTCCCACGAACAAGTGCCTTGGATTTATTCGTTTTAGAGCCGGGCGCTTTCATTTTCCATTATCGCTGAAAAACAAAAACACCCAGCTCACAAATTGTCGAATAAAACATGGACGTCTATTTTTTTTTTTTTTTAATTATTTATTTATAAATTTTACAATTACATACCAAAGCAGAACTTTGTCAAGAAACAATAAGCAATTTAACTTAATAAGGAAACATAATTTGAGAATATTCTCATCAAATAAGTGTCATTATTATAGTCCTCAACTGGAGGGGAGACTTAAATAAATCTTACAAGAGGATAAGAATATACTACAGGTAATATGTATATTAAAGTCAAGAAAGGCGTTGGGGTTGTCACTACTCATAATTAAAGTCCTTCCATTGGGTCCTATGGTGGTTTAGGTAACCTTGCATTTAGGAAGGATCGCAATTGCAAAACATCAAAGAAATGATATATCTTGTTTTCATAATACACTACGCATTTACAGGGAAATCGAAGCTGAAACTTAGCTCCCAGTTGTATAGTCTCTTGCCTCATCATCAAAAACTTTTTTCGGCGCTCTTGTGTAGTCCTTGACACATCTGGGAAAATTTGAATTCTTTCTCCCAAAAAAACAGCAGAAGAAATTTGTCTTAAATATTGCCTCAAGATCGCTTCTTTGTCTGTAAGAAAGACAAAGGATACTAACAAGGTAGATCTAAATTCTACCTCTTCTTGTGATTGCTCTAACAGAGCCGACACATCCAAGTTTTCCACAGTAGTATTCTCCACAGTTTTATCTTTTTCTTTAATATCTCGGACAGGCAATAAGTAAAGTTTTTGTATGGGAGGAAAATTTGTCTCAGAATATTTAAAGACATCTTTCAAGAACTTATGGAACAAATCTCTCAATGGAGTAAATTTAACAAAGGGAAAGTTCAGAAACCTCAAATTTAAATTTCTGGATCCATTCTCTAAATTCTCAATCTTCCTGTGCATCAGGTCTGCATTTTGAAGCAATTTACATTCTTGTTCTTTCAGTTGTGAAATAGAAAGTTCACATTGTTTCAAATTATTTGCTTGAGATACTAATTCAGACTGAAGAGTCTCTATCTTTAAAGTGTTAGTTTGCAAACTAGAAACAAAGGAAAAACATATTTTGTGCAAGGATTCCATCGCCCCCCACAAGGATTCCAACGTCACCTTTGTTGGTTTCTCCAGAGGCTGTAGTTGCAACACAGGCTCCAACCGTTGGTCTGCCATTTCCTGAACGGGCCGGGTTTCTTCCTGGATGTTAACCAGGCTACTACTGCTTCTGGGAGTGAATGTTTGACTCGGTTCTTGACGGGGAGTTCCCGACTGTAGCAGCGCAGCGCCGAGGGAGTGCTCCTTCCCGAATCCACAGCTTCCAACTGTAGGGCGGGACTTCCCTCCGCGTCGTTACCTACTACTCGAGGCAAACGAGGACTCCTTGGGCTGAGTGATAATTCACTCCCCTGATCGAGGCTCCTCTCCGCCTCAGTCTGCAGGACGCCCGATGTAGTAACAGCAACTGTGTAGTCCGTGATCGGAGGTTGCCGTCTAGAAGGGTCCATAGAGGGTAAGGAGCTACCACCCCTCGTTTTCCCCTTTCTTTTAGGCATAACAGTAAGAAATAAAATGTGCAAAGTTGAAAAAATCCTCCGAGGTAAGACCGCACGTCTTACCCCGTCGCCATCTTGAGTACGTCTCCCCTTAATTGCATGGACGTCTATTTTTTCCGAAAATACGGTTCGGTCCGCCCCTTCACGGACCCATTCTCGGAGATAGACGCCCATGGAGATAGACGTTTTCATTTGATTATGCCGCTCCACGTAACCAAATCAAAAATAGGCAGCAATCAGTTGTTATAACCAAAGAAGAAGTTTTTTTTTCTGAAATTTCAAATAATCTTATAGTCTTGGCCACACTAAAAATATGCACATTTCTAAAAAGAAAAAAGGGAGGACGAAGAATACGTTTGTCACACAATTGAGAAGAAAATCTATGTAAAGAAACAATGTTTATCAAGCGTTGAGAAGTTGAACCATGAAGAACCTGATGGAATAAACGAGCTGCTTCAAATAGAATTTGGTTGCTTACTGGCAAACAATGCAATTCAACAATATAACCAGATATACTAGAGAACTTGCAATGTCTGAAGATCAAGCAGACCCCTGTGTTTTGAATAAGTTGAAACGTCCTTAGATATTCACAAGGCAAGCCTAAGTAAAGAACGTTACAGTAGTCTAGGCAGGGAAGAATTAACATTTGAACAAGAAGGGCAAATGTATCACAATCAAAGAATGATCTTATCAGTCGCAATTGCCTTAATCTGAAAAATGTTTCCCGCCATAAGTGATTGATTTGAGGACTATATGTCAATGATGAGTCAAGGATCACTCCAAACACTCTAGACTCCGTCTCAACAGCTATAACTGATGATGGTACAGCAACTCCAGCATTTTTAAACCAGAGTATTTTCATTTTACTGGGATTGCTCAGAGCCCAATCCTGAATTTTATGAATACCTGACGATACACAGCTAGCAAGATCTGAAATGTTAACTGGAACAGGTAACAATAATAAAATGTCATCAGTGTAGGACAAAAGCAATTCCTCTGACCACAGCTTAATTTTTCCCAACAAAGCTATAAAAAAAATTGAACAGCACAGTGGACAATGGGGAATCTTAAGGAACTCGACAGACAGGAAACCAGGCGTTGGAAGTAATTTGTTCTGCTATACACGATAACTACGACTAACAAGAAACTCGTGAAACCATTTAAAAACCTACCTGAAATGCCAATTTCAGCCAGTCGCTAAAGCAAAAAGCTGCAGAGATGACAAACTGAAACATCAATATATGTTTACTCACACATAACTTCTCCTTTACATATGAAGTTAAGACAAGCAAATTTATCTCATGCATATTCATTTTGGATATCCTCACAACCTCACTGTGAGATTGTCGGGACAAGTCTGGAAAGCCCCAACTTAAAAAAAATTATTAGGCTTGTGCACAGAGAAAAAACTTGGTTCATTTTTAGATTTTTGGCTTTTTCCCCACTTTTGGGGCTTTTTATATGTTCTTTGTGCTAATGAATGTTTTTTAACTTGCCTTAGAACTTTTTAATGCGTACAGATCGACTTTACGGAAGTTAAATCACTTATGCATGCAGTAAATGTTTTAAGGCATAATAATGAACCAAATATGTGCAATTACTGCTACTACTACTACTTAACATTTCTAGAGCGCTACTAGGGTTACGCAGCGCTGTACAAGTTAACAAAGAAAGACGGTCCCTGCTCAAAGGAGCTTACAATCTAAAGAACGAAATGTCAAGTTGGGGTAGTCTAGATTTCCTGAGTAGAGGTGTAGTGGTTAGGTGCCGAAGGCGACATTGAAGAGGTGGGCTTTGAGCAAGGATTTGAAGATGGGCAGGGAGGGGGGCCTGGCGTATGGGCTCAGGGAGTCCGTTCCACGCATGGGGTGAGGCAAGGCAGAAAGGGCGGAGCCTGGAGTTGGCAGTGGTGGAGAAGGGTACTGAAAGGAGGGATTTGTCCTGAGAGCGGAGGTTACGGGTAGGAATGTAAGGGGAGATGAGGGTTAAGAGGTAAGGAGGGGCTGCAGATCGAGTGCATTTGTAGGTTAGTAGCAGAAGCTCGAACTGAATGTGGTACCTGATCGGAAGCCAATGAAGTGACTTGAGGAGAGGGGTGATATGAGTGTAACGGTCCAGGCGGAAGATAAGGCGTGCAGCAGAGTTCTGAACGGACTGAAGGGGGGATAGATGTGCAATTAAATGCATAACCCTAATGAGTATACATAAGTACTGTGCATATACCCTAAAATTTCATCCAGTTCAACAATGGTACAACAGATGGTATAATGAAAACATCACACTGAAAGCTGAATCAAGCCATGTCAGAATTTTGGTTGATAATAGGAGAGCCTTTAGGAGTTTCGATATGAAAACAGAGCAAGGAAATCACCACCAGAATTTGTGAATGTATTTAGCTAGATTAAAGACCCTGTATATTAAACATTTTTTCCCATGGACACAAACAGGAGAAAATCTTTAGTAAACAAGCCTTTAAGACAGACACCTTGCTTCCCGTTGGGTGCTAGAAGAGTTTAGGCATGGAATGATAGATGAACTTGCTCAGATTACACAGGGTCTGTGCAAAGGAGAGTCCTGAAATCATACCCAGCTTCACAGTTCAGTTATTCTAACCACTACATCCTTCCTATTCCTCCACTAATAACGTGTCCGTCAAGTTGACAGAGAGTCTCAGCCAAGGCATGCTCATCATTTGTGTTCATGTTCATAATTTCGTACATGTTGGTAGAGCGTTTTTTTTTCTTGAATTGGGTCCCTTTTTCTTAAGGGTGTGGAGGGGGCCTTGCCATTCAGTGGACATTTAAATATTCTGTTAACCTGTGCTCGATATTGCATTTGAATTGGGCCTGAATTATCCATTTTGTTTCACTGTGATGCATGTTGTTTTAATGTGTCATATCCATAATGATGTGGTTATAAAAGTGTTTATTTTGTTCCCTTTTCTTTCTCCCTTTATATGGAATGTGTTTCTTGTGAGGTAAGGCCCGTAGTAACCGAAGGGAACCTTTTTGCATCCCCCAAGCAATGGCTTGCCTGCCCTGATCCATTCTAATTTCTGCTTGCTGTTTAACTTCACATCTTCCAAATCTGTTTCACTGTATATTGCCGGGGATGACTTTGTGATGATTGCTTCTGAGCTACAGGAAATCAGATTGCTAGGAGCCCAAATGTTCTGCTGTTAATTTAATTAGCTTAGTCACATTACTCTGCTGCTGTGTTCTTGTGTGGACTTTGTTATGTGTACTCTTTGGTGAGATCTCACAATGACATTGACGCATTGTTTGCTAAGGTGCATTGATCTGAAGATCTCACCTTAGTGCTGCCTTTCCAGGCGTACCTCCTCAATATTAATAAGGATCATTAAGATCAGTTGTCACTAATTTCTTACTTATAACCTCAAATGAAAAAAAAAACTGCTACATGGAATGTGTGTGAGAATGAAAAGCCAAGGCTATTTATTTTAGCAAAGGTGCAAAATGGGACAAAACCCTCCATAAATCAAAGCGTATACTTTTCTTGCCAAACCTACATATATGTGACCATCTCTGGGAAAAGGTGACTAAGGTCTCCGGAAACCAAAAAGGTAGTGACGGCAGCTGGCCTTGCTGAGTTTAAAAGGGGGTCTGAACAGATTCCTGAAGGAAAAGTCCATTGATCGTTACTAAATTTTGGGATTTTGCCAGGTTCTTGGGGCCTGGATTGGCCGCTGTCGGAGACGGAGTGCTGGGCTTGATGGACCTTTGGTGTTTTCCCAGCGTGGCAGTGCTTATGTACTTATGTAATGTGGTTTTAATGAATTGTGTTAAAGCAAACAAGTTATAATGCAATAGTTCAAACCCCATGCTTTTGTATGGAAAAATAAAGAAAGTTACAGAAGTTCAAATATGTAACTTTTTCAGACTGCTTTTGGATCCATTCTCAACATTTTGAATTTGCTACTTTAGTCACCTTTTCCCAGAGACAGTCACATATGCCCCCAAATCATTTTTGGATCTAGCCTTTTTGTATTGGAATCTAGTACCGATAAAAACTGAACAACAATATTACATTGCACCCAGCTGTCTTGGAGAAGCAAGAGTTAGAGCGCATGATCCAGTGGTCACTTTGAAGCATCTACTGTGTATGCACAGAACTGAGGAATTTGGCCACATAGCTGCCGCGGTAGACCTACTGAGCCCCAGCATTTACATAAAAGAGAGCCACTTGCCCAGGGTTCCACAAGTAATCACTTTATTGCTATAGTATATTAAAAATTCACCTTCAAAGTGGATCAGGGCTTTCAGGTCCCACTTGGTCCTCATCAAAGATAAGCCATTCTTAAAATGTTTTCCAGTTATTTAGTGATGAGCATCTTTCATTGGTGTACATATCACTGTCACAGTAGGTCACAAGCTTTTGAGTATGAATTGGAGGTTTTGAGGATGCTTTGTGTATCCCAAATGGGGACCCATGATGCAATGTTCTACTGGTAAGCCTACAGGGGCTGGAAGTCAAGGTCCTGCTTCCTCATGAAGCCTGTGTAATTTAAATATGGATATGAATTATATCCCACCAATCCAGAAAATATTTGTTCTGGCCAAGGTACACAATAAGATATCCATAAATTACAACAGTCAACACATAAATCAGTTAAGGAACATCAAAGTTAAGAATAACATGTAGAGGGTAATTTTCTTAGTGGGCCCTAGTTAAAACATCTTTTAAGGTGCCTATGTTGAGCCTACTTTCCAAAGACAGTAGGCACCTACTTGTCTTTATAAAATACTAGTGTGCAAGGCAGACACGGATATTTGCACTAGCCCTACAGCTGCTATAAATGTAAATTATAATGTTTTATAATCAGTAAATGGTGCTCAAAATTCAGTGCCGAAAAAAATCAGCACTGAATGGTGTTCTATAAAGGGCGTTCCAGGATGGGTGCCCTCTATAGAATAGAGCATAGTGCCGGGAACTTTGAGCATGGGGATTTACACCACTAAATCCCAGTGTGCAAGTTGGGTGCAGATCTGCGCTATTCTATAACACTGTATGCATCTTAAGGAAGCGCCCTTGTCCACTCAGGTCCCTCCTATCATTACACTCCCTTTGCAGATCTTTGCAGAAACACTTGGGCATGGATCTGCTGTTTCTGCCTCGTTTCGGTGTCTTACATCAGTTAGAACGCTTTTACGCGCTAATATTTGGCACAGAAATAGTGCCTAATGTTAAGTGCCATATATAGAATTCCATTTTAATATGCGTACTTGCATGCTCAGTCCACACTCCGCCCAACCTCCAATTCTGTGCACATTCACTTGCAAAGTACATGCCTTCATTTCAGAGTGTGTACTTGTGCACTGGTCAGTATTTTGTAAGAGGTCATTCACGTGGCCACATCTGTGTGTAAATGACACAAATACCACAAAGTGAGTTCATATTTTATCACTTAAAGTGCATGTCCCCCCATATAGAATTACCATCTAAAAACTGGTTTGAATCGGTATGTTTTAACTTTTTTGCAGAAAGACAAGTAGCATTTATAGGAACCAAATCCCCCAAATTCCAAATGCCAGATCCAGCAGCTGACCAAGTCCAGTTGTGAGTGACAACATGTTTGGCAGAGGAGTAGCCAAAAGATTGCAGTGAAGTATGAATTTACCTGGGGCATCAAAATATTCTTTAAGTAGGAAAGGGTATCCACCTTCACAGCCTTTAAGGATCAAAATTAAAATTTTGAAGTGTATCCGCCAAACAGCAGGCAGCTCTAGTGAAGGACCTTCAAGTAGGAATAACATGACTATGTGGGTCCACTGTAAGTAAGTCTCAAACCGTAAAACTCACAAAAGCAAATGGAGTTTCCAAAGAGAGTACATTACAGTAGTCAGTGTTAGATAGAACTGATGAGAAGGGCAATCCTGAAGCCATCGGCAAAAAATAATATATTTAAGGCATCTGAGCAGTCTAACCTTATAGAAAGAAAATTTATCAGCAGTTTCAGGTTTTGACCAGAATCCAGAATGATCCCTAAGTTTTTGACCTTAGGAAGAATAGGAAGAGGTAGGGTTACCAGGGCTAAGTTTAGATTGAGTCAACCCAGATTGCACAACAGTTATGCACTCAGGAAACACAATATCTACAGAAAACTTACCAGTAGGGACTGGCAAAAATAATTGTCAGCAGATTCTGTCATTTACATTTAATGATTGCAAAACTGGACCCAATGTTGGTGATATAACACTACACAGAGAGGGTACAGCCCTGGGGCACCCTCCTCTCTAAAAGCTTCCAAGAGGAGCATTTGTCCCCATTCAGACGTGCTGAGTCCTGCCAGTGAGCAAGGATTTAAACCATTTTAAGGTAGTCCTAGCCATGATTAACAGTTTCAAAAGTAACTGAAATGTCAAGGAAGAATATGACCACTGTCTCACAATGAATGTACCTCAGAGACAAGTATGTTTCTATGCTATGTCCAGGATGAAAGCCAAATTGAAGATGGTCTGCTCATCCCCAAGTTAGTAGTTTGGAAATGTGGCAGTGATTACAAATTCAGGAGTCCAAACAAGGCTGTTTTATAATGAAAGGAATGTTATATAGTATGTGTATCAGTCAAAGGAGCATTTGTTGTCTTTGTTACCCTGTCAAACAAACAATCCTTAAAGACTTGATAACTAGGATGGACCTAGGTCCAGGCAACATAAAGTGGACTTTAACCGAGACAATAAGCCTTGAGGTTTACTAGCCGGTATTAAAGAGAATGTTTCCCTTCTTGGAGCATTCAAGGAATCATGAACGATGATGGTCTTCTGAGCCAAAAAATTGGCCAAAACTGTGATGTAAGTCTGAGGACCAAGAGAATTGAAATCCAGTAGATTTCGAACTTTTCAAGATGATTTCTGTCAGTTTTTCAGTAATAAGTGAAAATATTTGGAACCATGGATCAAGATGCTTTCTTCCTGTTTATGGGTTTTGCAGTAATCAGCAAAATCTCACACTCTTGCTAAATTACATTTTTTGTTGTTGATGTCATACTGATTTTAATGGTCTCTTAGCTATTAAATTTACAGAGTGGGCAACATCTTGATGGAATGTACCCATGCTATCACCATCCTGCTTAGCTAATAAAAAAAACCATAATAAAATTCAGAAGCAGAGTAAAGAATAAGTTGATTTTGCTACACGCAAGGTGAAACAACTATGGTCCTGATTCACTATGGACATAGAGTGGGAGGAAAGCCTTCATGACTCAGTCCCGAGTGAATCATTAAAAGTTCTTGTTGTGTTGAATTCTGAACGAAGTACGTCACCACTGACATTCAGTTTGCTGTCCATTTGCAGCAGCAAGGAGTCTGCTGAAGAAACCTGATGGCGTGAAGGTAGGTTTGGACTGGTACACAAAAGCCACGTTACTTCTATTTTCCTTTTTTTTTCAACCTTCTTTGCTAGGAAAACTAAACAGAAGGTAGCCACACTCACCATGGCTATTTCAAGGAAGAGCATTATAGACCAGAAATACAATCTGTGCAGGTTTGGTCCAGCTTGTGGGCCATAATGTTTCCTAGATGGTTTTACTGTACAGGCAGAATCTAAGATTAGCTAATTTACAGTGAATAATAACTTTGTTTAAATCAGCTTAAAAATGCTGTGGTGTATCTGTGCTACTCTTGTGATTGTCTTGCTTGTTGACAAGAATAGGAACAGATTTTTAGCTGTCAATAATGATCTTATCACCTCTCTAGTCCCTATCACTAGGCCTTACACAATAATGAATTGTTTCAAAGAGAAAATTCCTGTGTGAATGCTTGGAAAGACATTGAAATAATTGTTTTAAAAAACTAAAGGCAGAGAGGGAAAGGAATACAATGAGAAATAACTCATATAGGGATCCTTTTACTAAGCTACGGTAAAAATTGGCCTTAGCACACCATTTTTACCTCAGCAGTAAAATGACCAATTTTCCAATTTTTGTATTAATGGCCATATCCTAATGTTGCCATTAGTGTGTGGCCATTAAAAAATATTACCACGTGAGCATGTTCACCTATTTGTAGGCAGTAAGGGCTCACACGGTAATCCTGCGCTAACTGATTAGCACAAGAATATCTAATCTCTACCCCCCCTGACATGCTCCATCCTTAGTTAGTGCATGCCGATTTGGCAGTTACCACAGGATGTCTGAGTGTGCTTAGTTACTGTGTCCCACAGTACGCCATGTTAAGCTGCAGTAAGCGAGCACTAGCGCTTACGCAGCTTAGTAAAAGGGCCCCATAGCTAACTATGGGCCCTGCTTACTAAGCTGCGCTGTAGGCGTGCTAATGTTTTTAGTGCTCGCTAACACTAGAGACACCCATAGGAATATATAGGTGTCTCTGGCATTAGCATGCGCTAATTTTTAGCTTGCACTAAAAACGCTAGCGCACCTTAGTAAACAGGGCCCTATGTAACTTGTCTTGAGTTAAGATTTGGAAGTGGCAAGTAATAATTCTAAAATCTATTCCAAATGTCCTTTCTCCCATCTCCCAGTAGATGTGTTCACATTTCACCCATTGAAAGCTGATGTTTTTTTCTTCCCACTTAGATGCCTTGTCTTGAAAATTCAAAGCTACTTGCATGTTTGATTTTTCTCACACAGGGATTTTGTCATTGGCTGTAGTTCTAATATTGCCATTTTCATTTATTGTTTAACCTAAGGACTTTTTGAAACTACTGACTCCACCGCTGCACACTTCACTGTTGTCAAGACCATAAAAACTGCTAATGCTATTGCGTTTCTGCTTGTAGCTCTTTAAATGTAGGGCACCTAAGCACAGGCAATTTAGAGGAATCGAATGACGATTTTTTTATCATTCACTTAGGTCAAGTGGGGCAGATGCTTGGGGGGAGGAGGTTGGGGGTCGCACATAGGACCAGATGTATTAAAGGGTTTTTATCATTTTATGTCTATGGGGGAAAAGTCAGCTGACCCATAAGTGAAAAGTCATTGGATTTGGGGACAGCTTCCCTGTGATTTGCTGCGTGCTCAACACTAATCAACGGAATATATGCTTGACTAACTATGATTCTTCAGCATGTTACCTCATAAATTTTGAAACATATACCCAGGAATGACCATGTGTTTTGCTTTCCACAGGTCATTTTAGACTGGTTTCGTTGGGGTACTATACTTTGTTCTAGATGTAACAGTGATGGTTTTCAGAGGTTAGCTATATTTACTATTCCTTGGGCCTGGGGGAATGTGATTGATTATCAGAATGTCTTACAGAGCTATATAACATCTTTTTTTCTCTACAGCATCTTTTCCTGAAGCAGGGGAAGTAGTTTCCTATGTGGAGGTCTCTTGTTTTCATGACTCTTGTCTTGCAAAACCTTTGATTTCTTTTTCCGTCCTACAGTTTAGGCCACCCTTTTGAAGACAATGCCATGTGCTCCATGCCGTTTCTATTTTAAATCCAACCAGTTACATTTTCTTCTTTTTCTTTCTGTCTGACTGGGCAATTCAGAAAAGGAAGTCCAGTTCGAGTGTTCAGATGATGGTGAGGATCTTTATCTGACCAGATTTATTTTCCTCCTGTGAAAACTTTACACTTAGCAGTTGGTTACATTGAGATCTGCTAGCATAACTTGAGAAGCTGCAGAGCTTGAACTTGTACAGTAGGCAAGCGGTGTCTCTCATCTTGGGCCTCTCATTGACTAAAACTGGCATTTTGTTTTTCAGTATGCAAAGGTGCTTAAACCAAAAGAAGCTGATACCAACAAATTGTACTAATAGGTGGCAGTTAAATAACTGGGTGAGTGGCGTAGCCACAGGTGGGCAGAGGCCCTCCCTCTTTTAGACTGAGGCCCACTCAGCAGTGATACAGCAGTGATGTAGTTGGTGGAGATCCCCAAGCCCTGCCAGCTGAAGACTCCTAGTGTCTCTCCCTCCAGGAGATTGGGGTTCACTTAACTCCTCCCCCGGTACCTTTAAACCCTTTAGGTGTTCTCTGGCAGAGAACTGCAACATATTCCCCTTGCGGACTGGATGGACCATGCAGGTCTTTTTCTGCCGTCATCTACTTGTTACTATGTTTGCTCGCGCCAGCCAAGCCTTCCCTCTGACACAACTTCCTGTTCACGGGACCAGGAATTTGCATCAGAGGGAAGGTTTGGAGGTCGTGAAGAAGGGGAATGAATTGCTGCTCGATGCCGGTAAAGACTTAAAGGTACCAAGGGGTCGGGGGAGTACAGCTAAGTGACCCTCTGATCGCCTGAGGGGAGGAGGAAGAGATTCCAGGCTCAAGGTAGGGTTGTTATGCCCATCCACTTTGGGCTCAGGCTTGCCCAAAATTGGTATCTGGCTATGCCCCTGAACTGGACGCCATCATTTAGGTGCCAAAATTAAGCAGGTAGTGCACCTATTGTATAATGGCACTTGCATGTGCTCTAATAGAATACTAACATACATCGGCCTCAAAGTGCCTACATTTAAACACCAGCATTTACACCAAGTCTGTGGCTGGCTTAAACGTTAGCACCTAAATATGACCTTTTATGCATATAATTTAGTTTAGGGGCCCTTTTACTGGCCTGCGGTAAAAGGGCCCTGCGCTAGTGGCGGGGGCCATTTTTGCCGCATGCTGTGCCCTTTTTACCACAGCAGGTAAAAAAGGCTGAAAATAGCCATGGCCACCGTGGTAAAATTGCTCTTACCGCATAGCCATGAGAGGTGGAGCACTTATCACCACCTCAATGGGTGGCGGTAAGGGCTCCCGTGCTAACTCGCCAGTAACCGGGTAGCATTCGGCACTGCCTGATTACCACTGGATAACTGCTGTACTAGAAAATAGTGCCCTATTTTCCCACTCCCAAATTATCACATCACTCATACCTTTACTCACGTTATATACCAAATGACTTCAGGTCTTTTTATCGCCCCTAAACTACCATTGTTTCCTTCCAAAGTTGCAATGCCTATGTCCCATTAGTACATCCCTAACGACACCTCAACTGCTTCGCTTAACCCTGCATAATATAATCTCTAACTATCTGTAATAAATTGTATTTCCAACATTCAAATCACATTGTAAGCCACACTGAACCCGCAAAAAGGTGGGAAAATGTGGGATACAAATGCAATAAATAAATAAATAAATAAAATAAATAGTGTGGAAAACGGCACGCACTAGGGCTGGAAACACTGCTGGCGCCCGCATTGGACCGGCGGTAGCTCCATATTGGTATACAGTAAGCCCACATTGGGCTTACCACCGCTTTGTAAATGGGCATCTTAAGAGAATTCTGTAAGTTATGTTCTTAAATGTTGGCTTCGCCCATGCACTTCCCTCGTGAACGCTCTCTAAAAATTCCACAGTAAACCATTTTAGCACATAATTATACAACAGTGCTTAGGCCCACTACTGTATTTATGCACATTAGTGTATGCTTAACCCGTTTTAATTCCAGTATTCTATAAATTTAAGTGTGCAAAAGGAGCTTACACTTAGGCAGCCTGTTATAGAATGAGGGAGATAATGCATAATTTAACCAATGGCTTCTTCCTCTAATGTTTGAATGGAAACACAATAGCCCACCCACCCCTTGTACCACCATGTATAGATGTGTGATATTGCTATTTTTATCTCTGTTTCATATGTGATCTCAATTTGCTTTAGTCCAGGTGTTGCAGCAACAGATGTCAGTCAGGGGACATGCAGTAGAGTTCCTTTTGGAAACCTGCAATTACGGGGTCCTAAATCCAACCACTACGTATCACCATTGTACAATGACTATTACTTCCTTCCCATAGGCTGACCTAAGCTTCAGAAGACCTACGATAGGAATCAAACCCAGGTCCTCCTGCATAGTCGTGTGCTGCCACCAAGCTGGCCCAGATCTATATTTTTGATGGTATACAACCGGGGAGAATTAAAAACAGGCTTGTCCAAGTACAGTCCTCAAGGATTGCAAACAGGTCAGATTTTCAGGATATCCCTAATGAATATGCATGAGAGAGATCTGCACACATTGAAGACAGAAGGTATGCAAAGCTCTCATGCATATTCATTATAAACAAAATACTGGGCTGAAACAGAACCTTATTAGTCAATACTCCTTTATTTCATCAATATTATGATTTTTATATTAACTATCAATAACTCAAAAATATCTCCCTAAGGGGCTCTTTTACTAAGCGACAGTAATCCCAATGCGGGCTTACTTTGTGCCAATCTGGAACTACCGCCAGCCCAGCACAGGTGCCAATGGTAGTTCCACCCCCAGTGCGCGACATTTCTGGCACTAGCAGAAATATTCGAAAAATATTTCCACAGGCGCTAACCCAGTGGTAATGGGTTAGCGCAGGAGCCCTTACCGCCACCTCAGTGGGTGGCAATAAGTGCTCCCTCCCCGCATGGCCACATGGTAAGTGAAATCTTACTGCAAGGCCATTTCTTTTTTCAGTCTTTTTACCTGCTGCAGTAAAAAGGGCCTCAGCGCACGGTAAAATCGACCCCCGTCACTAGCACAGGGCCCTTTTTACTACAGCTTAGTAGAAGGGCCCATAAATGTGCCTAAACCCCCTGTTCTTAAAGTAGTGTGATTGGTGCTCAGTACATCCCCTCTATCTCCCTCTGGGATATTATGGATTATTGATGAAAATCATCGCACCATACTTGCACAATACCGTATTAAATTGACAGATGACTAACTGGCAATTTAATTAAAAATGTACTTATCTTTTGGTGATGTTTTTCATGGTGTGTGTTGAAGAAGTCTTGAAAATATCCCAGAGAAGAACATATACCACAACAGCATTTTGCTCCAAATGAGTGAGTGAAAACTATGCAAAAAAGAAGACAGTCCACAAAGAAAATATTGTCCCCCAATTTTTTTTTCGAAAGAAGTAGAAAAACTATAATTCATGGAGAAATTTATCCCATCAGAGAGATATGTCAGAGAATCATCAACCTCTCCAGGACATTTTCCCTCTAAGCGGAGTGTGTGAGCGATCGCTCATACATTTTAGGAGCATCGCTCACAGTTTTTACACAGTCACTCACAAAAATACCAACCTGCCTTTCAAACAAAATTAAACTATAAAATTTAATTAAACCAAATCAGTCTCCGACCCGATTTAAATGAGTTTCAAACAAAATTGTGCTATATGAAAGTCTATGCTGTTGTTTCTTTGTCACTTCCGATCTCAGAAAATGCATTTCCAATACTGGCGCTCAAAAATTGTTAGTTTTTAAAACTTGTTGTTCACGCAAAAAAAACAATTTGCATGCACCAGGCCACTCCTTAGAGGAAACATTGCCTGAAACCACAGATATATCTAGATGTATTTGACATAACATCAGTTTAAAACCAGTGTAAATGCAGGGGAAAAAATAAGACAAGAGAGGAATGAGAACTGAATAAAAAGAAACTGTAGGAGAGCACGTGGGCGAACTGATACGGATGATCTGCAGTTCCCTCTGAGTTTAGTCTGTTGTGTTTTATTCAGCTTAATTCATGGCTTGCGTGTGCTCTTTGCTAGCTTTATATTCAGATCAGAACAAGCACACTATCTTTTTTTTAATCCCATCTATGTCATGGCTTAAAGATTTCCATTTTTACAGATAAAATATGGATGAACCACAGTCATGAACACCAGAAGAGCACGTTTAGTAATTAACAGCTTGATCAATTTATTGACCACTTTTCTACTGATACATCTGTTACATGTAAGGTATACAACAAAGTTCTATAGTTTCCGATCTGAATATCAGTGTATTATTTCAAAGTAAAAAAATAATAATAAATCAGAAACATGGAGACCTCACCCACCCACAGCAAAACCAAAGTGCAATTTTTATAAATTGCAAAATAATAATTTTGAACAACTCTGCTTATTTTGGGTCCTTTTCAACAGTCTAGATTGACTCCTTAGACAAATTCTTGGTTGTTCTCAGTGATGCCAGAGCTAGTCATGCTGCTGTGATCCTATTTTGGTATTTCTCCACAGAGGCCTCTTCTTGTTGTATTCCACGGATGAGTAGTCAAGTTGGAGGTGGAAGGTTTAAAGTCAGAAGTTAGACAAAGACCAGGCAGCAGGCTCTCCAAAGGTTTTTTTTTTTCTTGGCTTGACCTTCCTTCCCAGCACATTTGACTCATTCAAGCCATGTTTCTTCAGCTTGATTTCACCTTACCTTCAACTTCTGCCCACATGCTCATGCTTTCAGCTCCATGGCGAGAGATTAATATAGGTACCTTATAATTAAAGAGGGTTCATTTTTTCTGGGGTGGGGGGACAAGAAGAGATGTACAACTACAAACAAAGGTAGATATTGAGGGACGTAATCCTGTTCATGAGTATTTACTAAAGTGTGCTGCTGCATTATTATATGCTAATTCCTTTGAAATGTTATATGCATTACTACATGCTAATACTATTTTTTGGAAATAGGTCCCATGTAGTAAATCTTAAATACAAATTAATGCACGTTATTGTGTGTTAACATAGTCATTTCTTTTAGTAAATCTAGCCCAGTATTTGTTGATGAGCACAATGAGCTTCCTCCATCGACCACTGACCCTGAGCTACGTAGCTGAGACACTGAGCCCCCCACCCCACTAGACTGGCATCCGTGGAGGGAACTATCCACTGTGGAGACTCCAGAGGCATGCCCTTCTGCAGATTCGGAGTGTGCAACCACCACTGCAGACTGCGGCAGGAAGCTCCCGTCAGAGACAACCGAACTTCTAAATCCTGCGACTGCGGAGACCAATGAGACAAAAGGGCCGACTGCAGCTGCCGCATGTGTGCTCTGACCCATGGGACCGCTTCTATCGCTGCCGCCATCAGACCGAGAACCCGAAGGTAAGAACGGGCCATCGGAGTCAGAACAGACAACAGCCGCCAGATCTGAAGCTGAAGACAAATCTGAACCAGCGGCAGAAAGACACGGCCCACGGACGTGTCGAAGCACACTCCCAGGTATTCCAGAGTCTGCGACGGACACAAGTGACTCTTGGCTGGATTCACCACCCAGCCCAAAGACTCCAGAAAACTTACCACCTGAGCAGTTGCTGCTTCGCTCTCCGACCGCGACTTTGCCCGAATCAACCAATCGTCTAGATAAGGGTGGACCCAGATACCCTGTTCCCGCAGAGCAGCCGCCACCACCACCACCACCATGAGCATGGAAAAGATCCATGGCGCCGTTGCAAGCCCGAACGGCAGAGCACAGAACTGAAAGTGTTTCCCTAAAACAGCAAAACGAAGGAAATGCTGATGAGCCGTCAGATCTAAGGATGTCAGAAACTCTCCTTGCTGAACCGCGACTATTACCGAGTGCAAGGTCTCCATACAGATAGAGGGAACTTTTAGGGCTCCATTGACCCTCTTGAGATCCAAAATGGGACAAAAGGAGCCCTCCTTTTTTGGTACCACAAAGTAAATGGAATAGCACCCCATTCCCTGTTCCTGACGAGGCACAGGCACTACTGCCCCCAGACGGAAGAGATGTAGGAGAGTATCCCGAATTGCCCCCACTTTGAGCTGAGAGCGTCATGGGGACGCGAGAAACAAATCTACCAGAAGGTGATCGAACTCGAGAGCATACCTGTCGCGTACCACCTCTAGGATCCACTGGTCTGACGTGATTTGGGCCACCCTCTGGTAAAACTGCCACAGCCGGGCACCGATCTGTACCAGAGGCTGGATCCCTGTACCCTCATTGCGAATTGCGAGTAGCTCCGGAACCCCCTGTGAAGGAGTCACGCCCCCCACGGCGCCCTCCTCAAAAGGACTGGGTCCGCTGAAAAAAACAACCCCTGGGGGCTCCGCTCGACCTGCCCGGTCTATACCTGCGGGAGTCCCTAAAACAACCCCGTGAAGGATTTAGGATGCATCTCCAGAAGTTGCAAAACTTTAGCGTCCCCAAGCCCAGACACCAACTTTTCCAGCTCCTCCCCAAAGAGCATGGAACCCTTAAAGGGAAGAGAACACAACTTAGCTTTGGATTCTGCATCCGCGACCCAACCTCTGAGCCATAAAGCTTGGCAAGCCGCAACTCCCAGGGCCATGTTCTTAGCTGAAGCTCGGAGCAAATCATACAATGCATCAGCTAAAAAGGAAGAGCCCATCTCCAACTTTGCCAATTCCTGCACCAACACAGCCCTATCTACCGCAGGCTCATCCAGAAGCTTCTCCGCCCAGCAGAAACAAGCACGCGCTACCAAACCCCCACACACCAATGCCTTCAAAGCCAGAGCCGACAAATCAAAACTACGTTTTAGAAAGAACTCAAGCTTCCTTTCCTGAGGGTCCCATAACGCTGCGCCCCCATCCACCGGAATGGCCGTAGCCTTGGTCACAGCCATAACCACCAGCGTCCAAAGTGGGGGGCTTGAAGGAATCCCAATCTTCCTGAGGCAGGGGATAAAGTCTAGCCATAGCCCTAGCTACCTTACAAGGGGTATCTGGTGCAGACCACTCCTGCAGAACCATATCCCTGAGATCCTTATTCATAGGAAACGACCGCGAGGGACGCCTAATCCCCTTAACCAGCGGATCAACCTGAGTAACCTCCCCAGAGGAGGATTCCCCAGGAGAAAACTTGAGAGTGGAAGCCACCTGATCAATCAACTCCAAAAGTTCATCCCTGTGGAAGGTGTAGACTACCGAGGGGTCCTCCCCAGGCAAAGAACCCTCCTGTTCCTGGGAACCTTATGGAGGCTCTTCCTCTCCCATCTCACTGAAGTCGTCAGACCCAGAAAGAGAAAGAACCTCCAGATCCTCAGACTAATCCACCTGAGGCCGCGTAGCGCCCACCAGACCAGCCCCTCCACTGACGGGACTAGCCTGGGTCGGTCTAGACCTCCATGCCTGGTACAAAGACCAAACAAACTCAGGGGGAAAACCTATCCCCCCTGAGCTATCCGTACTGCCTAAAGCTCCTCCCCCAAATCCCGGGAGACTAACTCCTTTGTACCTGTTGAGACGGCTTAGTCACGCGGGACGAATCCAAGACGGTGGCGATTCCCGACAAAAACAGACCCGCCGCTAAGGTACCCACCTGTGGCCCCATCTCGCCCCAACAGCCGACACTGCGGGAGGCTCAGTGGTTAAGTCCGGAGGCATGGGCAAAGAAGATTTAGGCTCCCCACAATAGCGGCACTGCCCGCCCTGTGCCTTGATACCACAACACACGCAGGAAATGGCAGTGGAGCAGCTTGGACATAGGACCTGGCAGAAGGAAGGAGCATAGCCCAGAATCTGCCCGAAACTCAAGCAAACCGCCCCAAACAATCAGCAAGTGTGCTCTCCCGGACCGCTAAAGGCAAAAAGACGCCGGCAATGAATCGGAGCTTTTTTTTTTTTTTTTTTGAACCCTGTTGCTGCAATCTGAAAAAGGCACTCAAGGTTGCCGACCAAGACTGGAAGCCGAGGCACAAGGCAGCCCACACAAGGGAGAGCACCAGAGGGGGAGGGACCCGGCCACCCGGGTGTAACACCTAAAGGGAAAACAGGGGCCCCACCGGACCCACGCCCCTGAAGCACAGAGAGTTCCAAGCACGGGCACCATACCCCCCCAGAAAGAAAGCAGGACACCAAGAACCCCCAAGGGCCTATCAGACCGGTCAGGCTGCACGTCTACCCTCTGCTGAGACTGAGAAAATACTGGTTGGTTGGGGTTCTGCACAGGTTAGTTGTATGTGTTTAAAGTTAAGTGTTCTCAGTCTCCCTCTGCTGGTAGGCGTGCATATCCCAAGTGTCTTGACCGGTCTGGAGGGTTGCTGAGGAAAATACCAACTAGCGGATAAGTACACATCATTGCCTGTGGACATGCATATGAGCAGAGTGTGGGTGGACCACTCAAGTGCACGTAGAAATTATAAAATACTACAATTATGCATGTTCTGGCTAACATCTAAGTGCAGGCACTAATACCAGCTATTGGATTGATGCACATGGCCACACCTTTAATGAAAGCACATTTTCAGTCACTTGTGCTAATATTATATAACAAAAAGAAGATGCCTACTTTTCTTTATCGAATTGGCTTAAAACTAGCACCATAAATGGCACCTTAGGTAGACACCCTTGTATAGAGTGTCCACCCTCATAGAGTGCCGATGTCTAAACATTAGCCAAAACATATGTCAATTTTAGTATTCAATAACAGGATAATTTTATAAGAGGATGTCTATCAACTACCACTAAAAGTCATGGCAGCCATTTTCAATTAGGAGTCATGAGTGGCAGGAGTAGGTGGGATTCACTATTGCCCCCAGTAACCACCAGGCTTGTTAAGGTAGATTTGGGAGGCCTACTGGGACTTGAGGGAAATAGGAGAGGTGATATGACCTTGATAAAAGGGAGGTGGGGGGGGGGGGAGCTCCAATCTTCAGACTTGTACCCAGAAATTATAAGGTGCTGGCAGGTATTCAGTGCTGGCACCCACAAAGCGAAGCAGGCATAGTTAGGACTGCTTTTTATGTGGTCCTATTTGCCCACCTAGTTATGCAGGTGCTGGCATTGACATAACTGCCAGCTCCTCATCCACCCTACCCTCATAAATGCCCCTCTCCTGCCCTGTTTCAAGATGGCCAGTTAATGCCAGTATTCAGTGACAGAAGCCCACAATCTCCACTGGGAGGCCATTCCATGCTTCCACCATCCTCTTCTTAAAAGAAGTTTTTCCTTCGATTACTCCTGAGTCTCTCCCTTTATTTTATGCCTCTTCATTCCAGAGCTTCCTTTCAGTTGAAAGAGGCCTGCCTCCTGTGCATTTGTGCTACTGATATATTTAGCTATTTCTGTCATAATTCCCCTCTCCTGCCATTCTTCCAAATTATACATATTGAGATTTCTTTTTTATTTGCATTTCACCATTATGCACATCAAGGATCCACTTGCACAGGAAAAACACGATTCTCCAATACAATAGAAAAATAAGAAAAAATACATAAAAATACAATTAAATGAATCACCATTACTAAGACTGCATGAAAGAGGACCCCAATACACAAACTTGAGGACAAGCAAACTAAGGATAATTTAGGAAATGAACCCAATATACCCAACGCTACTACAGATTTCCACACATCTCAGCTACCTCTGTTGTCCAAGAAAAAGTGCAATTGAGAAGGTTCAGAAAACACATACATGTTATTTTGATACTCAACCAGAAATGTATATAGAAACCTAAGCACAAATGTAGCCCCCCAAGAAAGAGTTTCCCGGGCAAAAAGCTAAACATTTCTTACATAGCTGCTGAGTTTTCTTAGAAACATTAGATAATGAAATTTTACCTCCCAAGAACTCAAATTATAGTGGCAAACATATGCATGCAAGACATGATTTTTATCTTGATGAGACACGAAAGTCACAGGCAATGTAGATCTCGCATAAACCTTTCACTAGATATTTCAAGCATAGACTTCTTGTGTTTTGTCCAAATTGGTCCAGTTGGTCTTGTGGTTATTGCTGTTGTGCCAATCCAAATTTAGAAACAGGCAAATAGAGAATACAACTTGCTGAAGGCAAAGCATTTTCATAAAACTTAAAATTTTCTCTTAGAAACTTCTGGAATAAATCTTTCCCAGTTAAACTCCTACTCTGAAGAAAGTTCAGCAAGTTCAAATTAGACTGTTTCACACATTTTCAAAATTGTGAAGCTGCCTATGAACCAAAATTTTTTTCATAACTCAAGGAGGTCTCCATAGCCTTAACTTTCCCCAATTCAGACTCCAAATCTGAAGTAGTCTGTCTGTGTAGCCAGGAGAGTCTCACACCGTTGTGCCCTAACCCTGTTCTGGTACAAAGTTGAGACAAAAGAAGTACAGCATTAAGTCTGAGATAATGTTTAATTCATTCTGGAATCAGCAGATTCCAGACTGAATCAAACATTATCTCTGTTGATTTAAAACCTGCATTAGGAGAACAGCCAGAGATAGCACCGCTCCTTGTTGAGCTCCTTCAACACCATCTATTCCACTTCTCCCCTCCTACTCTGCAATAGAGGAGTGTCAGTGGCTCTCCCTAGCTCCAGGACCTGTGCCATGATTGACTAGGTATTGATTCCTGATCCAGCAGAGTTCCTCTCGAAAGTTTTCCAGGGGGGGGGGGGGCGGGAGCTGGTTAATCTCCTCCAGGTCCTATTTCAAAATACAACAGTGGGGTAGGACCTAACAGTCTCAGTGAAATCTCACTCTCTGAGCTGGATCCATGACCCAGACACAGCATTGTAGGAATGTCCTGGGATAAGCACTAAGCATATGAATCCAGCATTGCCTGACACCACACCAAAGGTGACGCAACCAAGGGGGCAGGAGGTACCCCCCAAGCGACCTTTCTGTATGGGCATCAAAGGTATGAAATAAGAAAGAGAACTTTTCTGAATAGATTATGTTGAGCTCCTAACAGCAATGTTAATAAGATGCTTTCTTGGGGTCCTCTCCACATATTCAGATCTTTAAGCATGTCCCCATATAGTTTATGACACAGACCATGGACCGTTTTAGTAGCCACCCTCTGACCCAAATTCATCATGTGTATATCTTTTTGAAGGTGTGATGTCGAGAATTGTACACAGTTCTCTAAGTTCACACCAGACACTGTTACCGAGGCCTTATCATCTCCTTTTTCCTACGGGTCATTCCTCTTCCTGAGCACCCAAGCATCCTTCTGGTGTGCACCATCATCGTTTCCGACAGTTTGGCTACCTTAATATCATCAAATATGTTCACCCCCCCCCCCCCAAGTCTCGCTTTTCTTCTTGTACATCAGTACTTTACTCCATATACGGTACTGCTCCTTTGTATTTTTTGCAGCCCAAATGCACGACCCTCCATTTTTTAGCTGTCAAAATTCTAGACCGTTCTAGAAGCCCTGCTAGATCCTCCCTTCAGGGATGTCTGTCCTATTGCTGATATTGTTACCATCCACAAAGATGCAACCCTACCAGACAGCCCATCTGCAATATCTCTTGCACCCCATGCTTGGAACAAACTCCCTGAGCCCATAAGCCAGGCCCCCTCCCTGCCCATCTTCAAATCATTGCTCAAAGCCCACCTCTTCAATGTTGCTTTCGGCACCTAACCACTACACCTCTGCTCAGAAAATCTAGACTGCCCCAACTTGACATTTCGTCCTTTAGATTGTAAGCTCCTTTGAGCAGGGACCATCCTTCTTTGTTAATTTGTACAGCGCTGTGTAACCCTAGTAGCGCTCTAGAAATGTTAAGTAGTAGTAGTAGTAGAAATGTTAAAAAGAATCGGACTGAAAACCAATGCTTGTGGCATACCACTGGCAATGCCCTTTTCCTCAGAGTTCCATTTATCACTACCCTTTGTTGCTTTCCACTCAACCAGTTTCTAACTTAGTCACTAGGGCCCGAACAAAGGGTGTTCAATATTATAAGTTGACTATGGGGAAATGTGTCTCATGCTTTGCTAAATTCTGAGCGCACCACGTCTAGCACTCTCTCTCTCAGTCCAATTCCCTAGTCACCCAGTCAAAGAAATTGATCATATTCATCTGACAAGACCTATTTCTAGTGAAACCATTTTGACTAGAAGTCAGACTAACCAGCCTATAGTTCCACCACCCTCTCACTTTCGCTTTTGTAGAGAAGAACCACATTCACCCATCTCCAGTCCTCCTGGACCATTCCTGACTTTAGAGAAACATAGAAAAAGGTCAGAGAGCATCACCTTGCAAACATAGTCTTCTGAAAATTGGTCAAGGTCTTCCACACATCCAGTCATTTTAGTGTTTGACTTGAAGCCCTTCATCTGTGAACACAGATCAGAAATATGTTAAGCAATGTATCCTCATCAACTTCTATGTATTTCTTCCCTTCACAATGCCACATTCACACTGAAGGGCAATGGAGTGCCTTTTTATTTGGGGGAGGGGGCAAGCTCTGTCCCCAGCTCCAGCATCTCCCCTTACCTACCATCCCATAGTACCCTTCCCTACCTTTGACCCCCCCCCCCCCCCCCCCACCATGGTACCCAGCATTTCTCTCCTCTCCTCCCCTCCCCTGTAATCTCCAGCACTCTCTACCCCCCCCCCCCAACATGTTTAGTGCCTTACCTCCCTTCCCCAGGATGGCAGTATTCCAACCAGCACAGCACCAAAAACATAGAGGCCAGCAGACATGGAGCCTTGAGCATCTGTGCATGCTCAAGGCCTGCCTCCTCCCTTCCTCTGAAATAAACTTCCTATTTTATGCTTAAGGCCCTGCGCCTGCCAACCTCAATGCTTTTGGTGCTGTGTCGCTTGGAGTATCGCCACCCTGGCTTTCCCTCCTTGTTCGCCTATAGTTTAACTATGTTTAAAGCTACTCAGAACTGTATTCAGTGGATGTATAGCGCAACGTAGAGGTAACACTGCTCCCTCTGTACAAGCACCATTTTTAAACAAAAAATAAAGGGACAGTAGGGGCATTTTTGAACACAGCTGGGAAGGACCCCTTCACTGTCTACCAGATGCCTCCTCCAGTATCTCTGTTACTGATAATCAATAGAAATAAAATAAAACATAGAAAAGGATATAAGATGATTCCTTTTTTTATTGGACTAACTTGGTACATTTTTTGATTAGCTTTCAAATGTAACCCTTCTTCATCAGATCAGAAATAAGCAAATGTTGATAAATAACAGTATGTATAAGTGAAACATCAAAGTGTTCCAGTGACAGTCTCACAGGATGAGGGTGGGGTGGGTTGGATGAGGGACAGGGAGCTATGCATGGTGATAAGAAGGTGACAAAGCACCCATCTAGTAGCGCTTTAGAAATGTCAAGTAGTAATAGTAGTAGTAGTAGAATGTTACGGTTTATAATGGGCTTTTTGTTAAGTCCTGTCTGGTGGGTGTCAAAATATGTAATCATTCTGATTTCAAAGGTCTTACGTTCCTGGATTATCTTAAAGTTTCCTTTTAGTTTTCTCACCATAAAATCATTCATACAGTGTTCTGATTTCTATCGGGAGCTTGCTTCTCACTAGTTTGTGTTTTAAGTTGGGTGGCTGTCAGAAGGCAAGCGCTGGTGGGGATGGGAATATCTCTTTCAGTAGTTCATCCTCCTGGAGTAGTGGCTGTAGATCTTTTCTGAATTTTCTCAATTTTTTCTAGCTCTGGGTTGTACTGTATGTCACTACAAGGGGGATTCTGTCTGTGGCTTTCTTTTCACCCAGGGAGAATCTAATTCAAAAAGAAGAGAGTGGCACACATTCTTGCAATATATCCAGCTGCAAACTATACCAAAACATTTCACAGGATCCCACAGTTATTCACAAAGGAAAAATATTCAACATAAAGGAACCCTTCACATGCTCATCTTCCAATGTGGTATATTTTATTCAATGTAAAAAGTATGACGAATGGTCTATATTGGAGAAACAAGCCAGATGCTAAAGAAGAGATTTAATCATCATATGAAAAATGCCAGTGCTAACCAGGATGTCACCTTTAGATTTTAAGCTCCTTTGAGCAGGGACTGTCCTTCTTTGTTAATTGTACAGTGCTGCGCAACCCTGGTAGTGCTTTAGAAATGTTAAATAGTAGTAGTAGTAGTAGTAGTAGTAGTAATCATGTAGAATGATAATTACCACCCGGTTTCTAACGTGCGCCAGAAAATAAAAATTATTTTTGGGCGCGCATAGTGGACGCCCGTCAAAAATGAAATTACCGCAAGGGATAAACAGTAGCTGGGGGGTAGATCAAAATTGACGTGCATTGGGAAGCTTAGTAAAAGGGCCCCTGAGAAAGCTGTGATCTAAATTTAAATCCAAAATCCATTGCAAAAAACACTATAAATGTCACTTAGGACCTAAAGAGCAAATCTACCATACCATAATAGCAGCATAATTCTACAAGTCATATAGCAAGTATCTACTTTGGAAAACACAGCACCACGAACTCTGCAATAGGTACTAGAACTTCAATAAACCATCTTGGAAAACTGAAAAGGCCAGATAAGTTCAGATCCATCCTGCACAGTTAATACTATCAGAAAACCATGTCTGTTTAATATACACAGAACACAGGCAGACCCTCAATCAGTATAAAATAACTAACCACAAATTAAAAATAGAAATATGCAGACAAATATTAAACTGAATTCCCAAGAAGCCACAGTGCAACTCCAGAGAAAGAGAAAAAGTGATGCATGTCCCCATGTACTGTGCAAATATAAAGATAGCAGATGCAAATTTCAAAAACTGACATATTCCCATCACTACACTGTAAGTTAACAAATACAAATAAAAAATGGAAAATATGATGATGATACAATTTTATTGTACTAAACACATTTTCTAATTAGCTTTCAGAGGCCCAAAAACCTCCTTCCTCAAGTCAGGACAGTATACTGCTGTTTTGGTATTCTGTTCTGACATGAGAAAAGATGCTTTGGTCTCCAAACATTAGTTAAAAATGTATTAAAATTAGTCCAATAAAGATATCACCTTATTTCACCACCGGTAAGGAAAAAATACCAACCACTCTCACACCCTCCAATGGCACACAACATTGTAGCTAACCAACAAGATTGTACTCACGTGGAGGGGCATTTTCGAAAGGGATGTCCAAGTTACGACTTGGAGTTCAGTTGGAGGTAGTGGGTTTTGGGGGCTCAGCACACAAGGTAAGGGAGTTATGTTCCTGGGAGCAATTTATGAAGTCCACTGCAGTGCCCCCTAGGGTGCCCGGTTATTGTCCTGGCTGGTAAGGGGGACCAGTGCACTAGAAATGCTGGCTCCTCCCACGACCAAATGGCTTGCATTTGGCCGTTTTTGACATGGACATCTTTGGTTTCGAAAATTGCCGAAAGTCAGAAAACGTCCATGTCTAGGGACGACCAAATCTAGGGACGTCCAAATTTAAGGATTTGGATGTCCCTGACGGTATTTTCGAAACGAAATATGGACGTCCATCTTGTTTTGAAAATACAGGTTTCCCCGCCCCTGGATTTCGCCGTTTTGGAAGTCCCTGGGAGAAGGACGTCCACCTTCCGATTTATTTCGAAAGATGGACGTCCTTCTCTTTTGAAAATGAGCCCCTTAAGGTCCTACCTACAAAGAAGTCTGTATTATATAAGGTCATGCCCATCTTATTGTATCAACGTTGTCCCACCTAAAATGTAAACCACACTGAGCCCTAAAAAGGGGATTTTAGTGATATGTAAAACCTGAATTGAATTTCCATTTTCTATATTTATTAATGTTTATTAACATAGCTACCACACTATCCTAAAATAAAATTCATTTTTCTCTTCCTTTGTTGTCTGGTCATTTACTTTTTCTAATTGTGTTAGTTCTAGTCTCTTCTTCATTGTCTTCTTAACTCTCCTGCCAAGATTTCCTGTCCATTTGTCATTTTCCTCTCCTTTCGTCTCCTTTTCCTTTCAGCTTTCTTCAACTTATTTTTCTACTTCTGTCCAGATTTAATTCTTTCCTTGTATACAGTCTTCAATTTCCCTTTTTTTACTGTGTCTACCTACAGCATGCCATTTCTTTCCCTCACTCTGGCTCTCCTATTTCACTTTCTCTTATTTCTCAGTCTCTCACTAACTGAATCTTCTTTCTTCCACTCCCCATCCAGCATTTGCCCCTTCTCTGTTCCACTTCCATCCAGTGTGTGCTCTCTTCTCTCCACCTTCTTCCCAACTTGTGCCCTCTATTTCTCCCCCTTTCATACAGCATGTGCCGTCTTTATCTCCCCCTTTCCATCCAGCATGTGCCCTCTCTTCTCCCCATCCAACATCTGCCCTCTCTCTCCCCTCTTTCATCCAGTATCTGCCCTTTTTCTCTGCTGCCCTCTCCATATAGCATCTGCCCTTTTTCTCTGCTCCCCTCTCCATTCAGTATCTGCCCTCTTTCTCTCCCTGTTTCCATCTAGCATCTGCCTTTCCACTCCCCTCCATCCAACACCTGCCCCCTTTCTCTAACTCCCCTTTCCATCTTGCATCTACCCCCCTCTCTTCCCCTTTCCATCTAGTTTCTGCCCCACTTTCCATTTAGTGTCTGCCCCCTCTCTCTCCCCTCCATCCAGTGTTTCTACCCTGGAGGAGTAGCCTAGCACTTAGTGCAGTGGACTTCGTTGCTGGGGAACTGGGTTCGATTCCCACTGTAGCTCCTTGTGACTCTGGGCAAGTCACTTAACCCTCCATTGCCCCAGGTACAAATAAGTATCTGTATGTACTATGTAAACCACTTTGAATGTAGTTGCAAAAACCACAGAAAGGCTTGTTTCCCTTTCCTTTTATTTTTTCTGTCCCCCTCCATCTAGCGTCTATTGTCCCTCTCTCCCCCTTCTACCCAGAATCTGCCTCCTCTCTCTCCCCCTCCATCCAGCATCTGACTCTTCTCTCTCCCCACTTCCATCCAGAGTCTGGTCCCTCTCTCTTCAGTTCCATCCAGCATCTGCCCTGTTTCTCTGGTCCCTTCCATCCAGCGTCTGACTTTTCTCTCCCCCGTGTCATCCAGCATCTGCTCCCTCTTTTCCCCCCTTTCTATCTGGTGTCTACCCCCTCTCCCACTATATCCAGCATCTACCACCTCTCTCCCTTCCATCCAGTATCTGTCCCCTCTCTCCCCCTCATCCAGCGTCTGTCCCTCCATCCCCCTGCATCCAGTGTCTTCCCCCTTTCTCTGCCCCAGCATCCTTTATGCCCTCTCTTCCCATGTCTTCCAGTGTCTGCGCCCTCTCTCCCCCCTTTCTATCCAGCATCTGCCCCCTCTCCCCCTACTTCCATCATCTGACACCTCTCCCCCCCTTCCATCCGGCATCTGTCCCCTTTCTCCTCCTCATCCAGCGTCTATCCACCTCGTCCCTTAAATCCAGTGTCTGCCCCCTTTCTCCACCCCAACATCCAGTATCTACCCCCTCTCTCCCCAAATCATCCAGTGTCTGCTCCCTCTCTCCCCCTTTCTATCCAGCATCTGCTCCCTCTCTCCCGCTTTGTATCCAGCATCTGCTCCCTCTCTCCCCCTTTCTATCCAGCATCTGCTCCCTTTCCCCCCTGCATCCAGGATCTGATACCTCTCTCCTCCCTTGCAATCCAGCATCTGACACCCTCCATCCAGTATCTGCCCCATTTCTCCACCCCCCCCCCCAACATCTAGTATCTACACAATCTCTCCCCACTCCCTCTCACCACCCAGCTGCCACAGAAACAAAGAAAAAGTGATTAAGGGGTACTCTGTTTCTCATTGCAGCTGCCGGCTTTGCCCTGGAACAGGAAATGTATCAGAGGGGGCGGGATTGGCAGACATGAGGAGGAAGAGAGTGGGCCCCACCATTGCTTTTTCTTTGTTTTTGCTGCCACTGCTGAAACAGCAACAGTGGTGGTGGCAGCAGCAGCAGGATGGTGAGGGGGAGTGGGGAGAGCCTAGTGCACCTCCTGCCCCCTCTGGATTTTTGGGGGGTGCCACTGCACCTGTGGCTCCCCCCCCCCCCCCCCCCCCCCATTCCAACATTATGTTTGCACATCCTCCTATCACTATCATATCTTTAAAAATGTCTTGTCTCCCCCATTTTACTCTACTGGCTATTTTTTTTCTTCCATTTGCATCTTTGCTTTCCGGACTACCAGCTTCACTTTGCTTTTCCAGATACTTTTGCCTGTCTTCCTCATTTTGCAATCTCTTGTAGTTCATAAAGGCTAACTTATTTTTCCTTAACCTTTTCAGCTACTACTTTGGAGAACCAAAGTGTCCTTTTGTCCTCTTACTTCTATTTACTTTCCTAATGGAAAGGTTTGTTGCCCTTAAAATAGCTCCTTTCAGTTTTGCCTGCTGCTTTTCTACTTCTTCCAGATGTTTGCGTTCTAGAACCTTCACTTTTGAATGAACCTTCTCCACATGTGTCTTAGTATAGATCACACCATGTGGTGATCACAGGATACCAGATGATCACCCACTGTAACATCGAAAGCACTCTCCCCAGTCATAAGCAATATGGTTCCATCATGCATAGAGGTTTGATTATCAACTGCTGAAACTGTTCTTCCTGTAGAGAATACAGGATCTCCCTACTTCTAGAGGCCACCGCAACAGGGGTGGCCCAATCAAAGCCACTTTTACTTATGGGCAAAAGAACAGCTGCCCTGGGCCTAGGTTATCAGGAACCTGTAAGTAAAAGTGGCCCTGAGCACAGGGCCCATTTTAGTCTGGCATCTTCCTCCCCTCTCTTCACCTCCCCTGTGCCACTGCTTCTGGGAGATTAAAAAAAAACAGCATAAAGGCATGGAACTGCCAGCAGTCCATGCTGTTGATGGCTCTGCAGGTCCTGCCCTTTCTGATGTAAGTTCTTTTTTTCAGAGGGATGGGACGGGACCAGCAATAGTAGTGCAGAATGATGCCACTTTTTATCCGAGGAAGTAAGGTAGGCTGCACTGCTGGACTGCAAGGGGAGGGGGGTGAGACGAGGAAAGGGCACTGCTGGAACGAGGGTACTGCTGGACTTTAGAGGGGGTAGGGACTGAGGAGGGCCATCTACAAGTTTACCTAGGGGCCCCATGAATGGTTAATGTGCCCTACACCCAGTATATTTAACTCGCCTTTTGGTGGTACTTCCCCGGTCATAACAATATTGTGAATGGCTACAAGTAAGTCTATCCATTTCTGCCTGTAAGAGAGGCCTATAGATTACACCAATGTAAATAGGTGTTCCATTTCCTCTTTCTATACCTAAGCGATGCCTGCTCCACTGAAAACTGACTTTATAGTGTTCTAAACTGTAAATATAGAAACCTGGGCAGTGAATCAATATTTTGTATATGGTTGGCTGGAGCTTTGGGGAAAGATCATCATTGTTTCCATGAGTTCTCTTTTTTTTATTGAAAATGTTTAATTATTATACATAGATAATAAAGGAAAATGCCTAAGAAATCTTTAACAAAGAAAAAAAAATACACATCAGCTTAGCATAAAAGTCCACATCATGGAGAGCTGAGAAGGAAAAAATTAGGTAATATAAAAACCAACTCAAACTGAGTATCTAATAATTACAACCACTGGGCTAGAGAAACAAAATTGAACCCCAAACAAAACAACCCTAACTGAAATTAACTAAATTAGGGTGGTTTTCCTACCATAGTTGAAAGAACACTTTCAAATTATAAAGGGTCAAGAAAATATATGATTTGTTAGCAGATGTGACCAGGCACTTCCAAGGAAACTTTAGAAAGTGCCTCCTGCAGCCAGAACCTTAGGTTTCAAATGCAGGAAGGCATTTGGACTTCATCTTCCCCTGTTCTATGCATATGCACTTGACTAAATTGAGCACACAAGAAAGGAGTAACTAGCTACATAAAAATTGTTATTCTCTGTATAGGCTGACTTGTTTGGAAGGTTTTTGCTATAGAATAGAATCACTCATCAAAGTTAAATCTCCAATTTTCACTCTGCATCATTGAAGATAGTAGATAGATAGACGAAACACTGATCAAATGTGCTTACCATGAACCTGACTGTGGTAACATGAGCGAGGGCAGCCTAGAACCAGAACAAACTGGAGCCACACAACAGGTGCAGGTAAAATAAAATACTATTTATTATAAGTGTCAGGTAGGGGTCCTGTTCCATTCACAGGTGGGGGGGGGGGGGGGCAGGAAAATAACCACAAAAATGTTTTTTAGATGTACCAAAGGTCTCCAGTGGCCTGCTCCTGCAGGGCAACAGTGTACATTATTGTCTGTCAGCATGGCAGTACTCTTTATTTGTCTTTGGCCTGGTTCCCTAGAGTTACCAGTGTAATCTCTAGCAGTTACTTGGAATCTGCATCTTTGGATTTTTAATCTAAGTTGAACTTGGCCTACCTGATTGTAGCATTTGCAGTTCACACATAGGTGGTGAAGTCAAATGCAGCTGGGCATCACTACTTCCCTCTGGACCTTCTTAACCTAACTGTTATCTGGACTTTTATAGTTCCTGGATCATGCCCTCCTGGCTCCACCCCTCCCATGTCACTTCCTCCATGGGTGGGACTATGGGTTTTCTGTGACACTGTGAAGGAGTATCCTTAAGATGAAATGGCAATGTCCTATAGATGATGACTATGATAATGGATACTTATAGCCTGCTTCTCTCCCTAAATTTAGGTTCAGAGCGGGTTAACAATTACCATATAAAACAGCACAATCTATATCTGATAATAATCATAACAAAATTTTTGAAAACAAATGTGATAGAACATTGGATAAACACGATCTCACTTCTATCAGAAGTGTATTCCAAAGCTTTACCATTTGATTTTTAGTAGATTTCTCCTGGAAACTTTTTAATTTAACATCTCTAAAAGAGGGAAATTGTAATAACAAACAGGTACATGTTCGCTGATCACTAACATCACCCAATAAAGTAATTAATGATGCCAAATCAAATGGACAATGATCCTCTGGAATTTTGAAAACTACATAGCTTAAAAAATATTTGTGCTTTCACTGGGAGCTAGTACAAATTAATCAGCAATGGGGACACATGATTGAATTTAGCTTTGCAAAAAATAACCCTAGCCATTGTATTCTGAAGCAACTACAATCTCTGCAGTTGCTTTTGAGTAATGCTGTATACAGAGAAATAGACTCCCTCACACTAACAAAGAAAGAAATTTCCAGAAGCAACTAGAAAGAAAATGCAAAATGAAAGGAAAACCTGAAATCAGGCCTTCAAAATTTTCAATGTTCCTGTCTATGAACTACCAAAGGCAAGCATAATTTATTCAGTTACACAGGATAATAGAAAATCAAAAGGCTTCACAGTAGTACCATAGGGGAATACAGCATTTTACTGTAGTGGTATTCCACTAAATTAAACATAGCTAGGATTTGGGTTTAATCTTTAACCTGTGCTTTGGATTTCAATGGATTATCATGGAGAAGTCCAATCTACTGTTTGCACTCTTTTTCTTATTTAGAATGTATCATTCAATGCATAAACTCAATGGAGTGATAAGATTTCTGCCACACATTATACAGTAATTAGGTCATTTCTGTGTATACATGTAGCCTGTCATTCTTATAAACTACTAAAATGTGCTAACCAGTTACTGAGGGGCCCTTTTATTAAGCTGTGGTAAGAGAGGCCCTGCACTAGTGGCGGCGACCATTTTTGCCGTGAGCCAGGGCCCCTTTTACCACAGTGGGTAAAAAGGCCGGAAAAAGAAATAGCCATGTGGTAAGTTCGCACTTGCCGTGCAGCCATTTCAGGGGGGAACATTTACTGCCACCCATTAAGGTGGTGATAAGGACTGCCACGCTAACTCGGCAGTAACCTGGCAGCTTATAACACTGCCCGATTACCACCGGGTAACCCCCTGTGGAAATATTTTTTTTAATATTTCCGCTAGCACCGGAAATGGCGTACGCTGGGGGTAGAACTACTGCTGGCACCTGCGTTGGGCCAGCAGTAGTTCTGGGTTGCCGCTCAGCAACCCTTTAGTAAAAGCGCCCATGAGTGAATTGGTGTGGGCTGTTAGCACATGGCCAAGGTAACCGTTACCTCATCTCACACTGACTTATGTGGCATCTGCATATCATGGAATGGGTATGGACTCCATCTTACAGTTAGTGTATGTTAAGTCACTGTGTGCTGTTACACCTGCAGATAACACAGATGCACTTGATGCTTCCCGACCCCCTATTTGCCGTTGCGCTAATGCCGTGTTGACATTGCCGCATGGCTTTGTAAACGAGGGGGGGGGGGTGAGTGCATACGCATTATCTGTTAATGATTTTATTGCATGGAAAAGGTTTTTCTCTGACCTAACTGTGTGGGCAGTTAACAGGCTTTGCAGGTACCAATTGATAACAGTAAAACTTTACCATAAACATTACTAAAATTAATTGACAAGCTTTGCAAATAATACTGTCATTTGGCGAGCTGAAAAGCATTAATGAAAAGAGTTTTGTTTTCTTGTCTATGCAGTGGATTGGGAATATAATACATTCAAGTACTGACTAAAATCTTCAACTTTTGATAAAAAGTAGGAGAAATCATTTTGATGCTAGAGGGATGGTACAGTAGTGAAACAAGTCTGATGATAAAGCAGTACTTCCCAGACTTGTCCTGAGGGTTTTCACAATCTACCCCAAGGAATCTGCAGGAGGTACCATTTACATACACTGAAAGTATTTACAAACATATCTCTGTCATATTTATTGTGGATGTAGGAATACTCGTTGGCTGGGGGGGGTCATGAGCATAGGAGTCAACTTTTATAAATAATTGGGGGTGCTAAACTCAATGAAAATTACCCCACCTTGGATGCAAAGAGTTTGCTCAATATTGGGGGTGTTCAGGCACCCACAGAACTGGCTTCTATGGTCATGAGGCCAGATTGGAGAAACCCTGAATTTAAGAAAAGAATAAAATCTTAAGATGCACAAAATTATACATCACAGAGAAGAACGAGATGTGGGAACACATTTTCCAGCCAGACTATTGAAGACTAATAAATTGAAGACTAATGTTTGCTGACTTTTGTGTTTACTAGCATGATTCTGAAATCGGGCCTATTTTGTCCTAAGTAAGGATGTCCTTCAGCTTCTAAAAGACAAAAAAAAAAAGTCTGTAGATAATTCGGTCAGTCAAAATGTTTTGCAAAATGTGCTGTGAACACTTTTCCTAAAAATGTTTAATACAAGGATCTGACAAATATTTGCAGTACTTCCTATGCAAAGGCTTGCCTACACAACAGTTGTTGTTCTTATAGTTAACGTCTTAGAGGTGAATATTCAAAGCGATGAGGGATTTAACTAGCCAGAAACGGCTCCTGGCCAGTTACATGGTTTGTTTGGGGCTAACCAGTCATATTCAGCGGAACTTAACTGGGTAGTGCCGCTGAAAATGTCCAGTTAGTATCCAGTGAGAAACCATCATTTTGTTTGGGGAGGTGGGAGGGTGTTCCTGAGTTAGAGTCAGCACTTGGCTGGTTAAGTAGGTAACCACATAAATAGGACCACAGAAAATTCAGTCCTATCTTTTTGCGGTTCACCATAGCTGGTTAAATGCTGAATATCACACTTAACTGGCTATGGTCTCACTGGCTCCGTATACCTGGAAATTCAACGCTGGAGGCCGTACATGGCCTGACATTGAATTTCCAGGGACAACGCCGGTGGCGGTCAGCACAATATTGGGCCCACAGAGTTCAAGTCCACCACCTAGCCATCAGTCCAAGTGTAGAACAACTAGAGTTCATTAGTCTTTGGATATGAGACATAAACTTTATTTATGGGGGGGGGGGGGGGGAGGTCCTAAGCGTTTCGTATACTTCAGCTAACACATACATGCCTCTTATGAACTGCATCATCCATAGCTGGGAAATGTAGCCTGCAGGAAAATTCCAATTCATCCAAATCTGTTCAGTTTACAAAGCAAAATCAAGGGTTGTGTGTCGTCTACTGTATAAAGAGTTCAGTCTTGCAGTGTGTGCATTTACAGAATGGAGAGGAATGCAAGTAGAGGCTTTTTGAGAGCCCAGACTAAAGGTCTAGTTTGGTTGCCTGATATTAGCTACTCGGTGCTAATTCCTTCCTTCCTTCTACACTCCTTAAACTAGCACAGGTGAAGCAGCTTTACTCCAAGTTATGTGATGCAGAACCTCATGGAGTGGTTCACTTTTAGCTAAAATTACGTGAAAAGCAGCCAGTCCTTCGTTGTCATTCTTGTTCCTTTCCAGCTCATCCTCCTGTGCTTCATCACACTTGCATTTATAAACCTGTTTCTGTGACTCACAGAGGTTTAAGGCTTGTCTCTTTCTATTTTCTGTATACTTACAGATAAACAACAAAGCCAACGTAGTAACCAGCCCCAAAGATCCTACCCCAGCACTGGTATATCTCAATTCTTCCTTTTCATCTACACTGCTTAAGTAGCTTTTTCTTTCTTTCTTTTTTGTACAGTTTGTACCTTCATTTGCTTTCCCTTTTATTTGTTGCTTTCCAAGATTTGAAGCAGTTATGTTGCTGCTGCTGTGTTGTGGGGGAGTCCTTTGTGAAGTATTATATTTATGCTCTGATGGGTTCTGTGACAGTGCAGCTGGCTGGGGTAGTGATAGTGGCAGTGCTGTAGTTGAATTTTAGTACGTTTCAAATCAGAAAGTAAATAGGATGCTTGTTTTATTGCCCATAGTTTTTAATCTAATGGATTAGGCCTACTTTTCATATATTTGTAAACCCTGAGTTTGATACTTAGCTGCTGGATATCTGGTTATCTTTAAGCATATACAGTACAGTCACGATTATCTGACCTTCATTGATCCAGCCATATGGCATACCCGACAGATCCCTGGTGACATCTTGTGGCTTCTTTTTCCGTTTTCCAAATCCGGGACCCTACTTTTACCCCTGTTGTAAGCCGGGACCCTGCTTTTATTGCCCTTGTTTCTGCATTGTTTGATTTCTCTTTCTGTTTTCCGAACCCGGGACCCTACTTTTACCACCGTTTTGAGCCGGGATCCTGCTTTTACTGCTTTTGTTTCTGCATTGTTTGAGGGATTGCTTTTCGTTTATCTGACAATGGGTCAGTCCCATTTAGGCCGAATAATCAAGACTTCACTGTATTCAGAAAGATAACTGGTTAAGTCTGGGCTAAGTTAACTAAACAACTATATCCAGTCACATTTAGAATGGGTGTTTTTCTAACCAGATTCAACTGGTTAAATGTAATTGGATAGCGGTGAATATTTGGTTAACTTTAATCTGTGCCTCTGCAGTGCCTCTGACTCCTCTTTTACTTAACCAGTCAGTAGGCCCAAATTTTTGTAGTTCAAGATTTATTGGGTTAACTCCCAGAGTTAATCAAATAAATCTTCTGAATATAGAAGTTTGAATTTTGTTCTTCTAATACAAGTATGAGATATCTAGAAGAGCTAACAGGATTATTGCAAGGTAATGATGGAAAGGACCTTACTCATTTTATTCTGGTCCCCCATAGAAAGACAGCAGGAATTTGCAGGATGTTATTTAGTGGGACCAGGAGACATCAAATCACCTAGATTTCTAAGTATGTTTGTGTATTCTCTACTCTTTCCTTCTAATCTAGGCATTATTCAGTAAGCAGAGCAGTGATATCTAACCAAAGGCTTTGACGCTGTGTGCACCTCTTTCACACAACCTAATTAATTAAAAGAAAAAAATTATATCAACTGATATTTGTATTCTGCTTACACCCAGTAATAGGGTCCAAAGCAGTTCACAAAACATTAAAATCACAATTATTAAAACAAAAATAGTTTACAAACAAATCAGAATTTGAACCAATAACCATTAAGTTAACTAACAGGCCAACACACTACCCATCTCTTAAATAAAATCCAACCCATGCGAGTTAAGCAACCCTAATGAACATTAAGGTAACCTGATGAATATTGAAAACATTTGGGTTAGGAAAACTGAGAAAACAGCCATGTTTTCAACTTTTTACCAAACTGTAAATAATTAAGCTGCCCTTTCTGTGCAAGAGGCAGATTATTCCAGAGTTGTAGAATTTTTCCAGCCAGAGTTCAATCCCTAGTTAAAGACAATCCTTAGCTCACCAGTTAATAGAATCTTGAAACACATATCTTGGCTTGAACATAGTGAACAGATGAGGAATGTATTGTTAAATATAATGACCCAACAAGGTGGGAGTGGAGCCTATTTATATTTGGAAAAATGAAGATCAAAACTTTGAAATAATTCTCAAATGTCATGGAAGCCAGTGAAGCAAGAGGCAGAGTGGCTTTGCCCCACTTTTGAGGTAATTATACTTGCATAATGGATTTTTTTTTTAGCAATTCCATCTAAATGGAATTGCAATAATCTAAATGGGGCAGTACCATAGTCGGCACAATTGATCTTAAATCTGATGACAAATAAAAGAAGCTGTTTGCCATATGTATTGAAGGTTCAGAAAGGCTGTTCGCTCTGCCTTGTTTGTGCTAGAACTGTGAGCCACTTCAAACCTGCTGATGATTTCATGGATTGTGAAATTGGTGCCAGCACAGACAAGAGAGAGCAGTCGGCTGCTTCAAGACAAGTTCTGCCATTCCTTCTGTGGGTTTTTCCATGGTTTGATATATAGCATGTGCAGCCTGGCTAGAGAAGACATTGCTGAGGGTCAGTGCATTATGAAGAAATAATCATTAATCACCAGTATACAAAGAATAGTTCCTTCAAAAGTTTGTGATGTAGCCCTGGCTTTACTTTAACTTTGCAACATGAGTCTCTGTACTCCAGTTTGGCATCCCAAATAAAGGTTGCTTTTTTGATACATTTTTATTATGGCTTTTGCTATAGAGCCATAGCCATAACTACTGTCCAAAGAATCTCTTATCTACCATGGAAAAAATCCCGGCTGCCACGAATATCCAATCCTATGAATAAATAGCATTGGGTAGAGCTCTTTCCTGTTCTGCAGCTTAAAGTATCTGCTGATTCTGCCGGTTTAATATTCAAAAAGATTTCTCTTACTTTGGTCTTATGGCAGAAGTTAGAAAAATAATCACCATTATCATCTTTGGAAGACTTGAGTGAAGGTGGTTTGGGCTAAGTTAGGGTGCAGTCTAACAAAAAATGGAAATCACATCCATCCAGGTTTCTTGGTTCTAGCCTCTGGATTTTGTTGTCAGCACATTTTTATACACTGTTAGAGCAGAAAGAGGATATATAAGTGAAGGTAGAGAGAAGGGCTCTGTAATATGGAATGTGCCCTTTTTACAGTGAGTCCTTCCTGAAGGCTGTTGAACTTCAAGGCCTTCTGTGTGAGTGATGAGTAAGGTCCTTGCATGCTGCCTTTGTAGGCAAGATGACTTGTACTGTGGGGTTGGTGGGCAGGAGTACGTACTTGAGCAATCTTCCCTTTACAAGAGTTGCCTTACTTCAGCACTGTCAGTGTCATTCTGTACTGTAGCTGCTCACTCTCTGTGTTCTTTCTTGCACTAACAAGACTGTATTACAATGGGAACTGTTTTTCTCTCTATTTTATTCTCACTCAGGAGCCCCAAACTACTGTAATCCACAATCCTGCTGATGGAAATAAGGTATTCAGAAAGAATTGAATTCCATCTTGTTTCACCAAGTGCACATTTCATCAACAGGTGTTGCAGTAGAAATAAAAATGCACCTGTTGACAGGATCATTCAGGGAAAAGCTTGTGTTTATTATGTTCAGAGACTTTAAGGCCTCATCCATTGTGCTGATTGTCCTTTTCTTGATTTGGAAAAGAAGCTGCATTATGTTCTGGGACTCACAAAGACAATGAAGTCTCTCTTTGATAATTTAATAATCATTTAGCAATCCCATTGGGGCCATTTACATCTTTGATTTATTGCTTGGCATGCTCTGAGTTTTCTTGTGGTCTTTTTTTGCATGATGCTTTTGAACTCTTCCTCCTGTAACACCCATTTTAGAAGTTTAAAAAGAAATTGTGTCATAAGATTGCCTTGTAGGGGTGAGGGTAGCATGCTTTCCAATTTGTTTTTGCATTTATCTGTAGAGGTAGTGGTATTGCTTTTTCTGTACATTTTTGTGTGCATGAATTTTTATCCATGAGTCTTGTAACGCTCCATTCACACAATATGAAGACTTAAGACACGGAAATACATTCTAAAATGGCCTCTTTATTGAAGCATCTGATGGTGAGCTCTTGTCCTCAAAAGTTTAAGCCTGAATAAATCTGTTAGCAAGTAAATTCTTTTGCGGTGTCTTAACTATTTACAAGTGGCTTTGCGATACTGTTTTGGTGTGGAAATTCTGAAGGTGGGTTTAGAACCATATACATGTTCCCCAAGCCAGTCCAGGAGTCAAACCTAACCAGTCTGATTTATACAATTGCCCCAATAAATATGCATGAAATAGATTTGTATTTGAAGGGTCTCCACAATGAATGTGTCTATCTCTTGTATATTTAGCATGGGTATCCTGAAAATGAAACTATTTAGGAATACCTCCAGGATAGGGTTGGGAATCACTGATGTAGAGAATAAAAAGTAGTACATTAATTGTGACCCTTGGGAGATATGTACACAGAACTCTAGAACTGTATAGTATTCATAGCTTAATCAGGAAAAATGTCTCCTCAAAATATAACGATGTTCTAATTTATTATTTTTATATAAAAAAATTAATTCATCAAATACTATTTAATTGTATGTGTGAAACAATTAAGAGGAAGTGGGATGATCCCTGCACAATAGTATATCACAGCCTCTAATTATGTACCATGTAGAAGGACAAAATAAGGTCATGATGGAATTGCTTGTTTAGCCTACAGAAGTGTTTAATTCTTTTAAATAGCACTATATATTTTCAGAGAGGAACGGGAAATAGAAGTTATTTAAATATGGTCTTGTTCATGTTTATTGCTGTCTTCCTCTAATATTGTCCAGCTTAGGAATAGTTAGTTCCATATGTAATTAGATCTTTTCAGGACCTCTGACCTGAGTGACAGGAGAAATCTTCACCAAAAACAATGTCTCAAAAGCAAATGTTAGGCCTGTGAAAGTGTACTGTGCTAATCAGTGATTGTAATATCCACAATAGAAGGCTTAATCTGTTCCTGTACTTTAAGTTAAATTTCTTCTTCAACTGTATAATGAAAAACATTGCATCATGGTTCAAACGTCATGTCTCTAAGCCCTACGGGCAGCCAGTGATGCGCTTGTTTGGGGAAGCTGAGGTAGAGGAGTGGTGGGGGTGGAGGCCTGCCCTGAACTGCACAGAATTTCTCTCTTCCTCCTCCTCTCCTCCAAGGGACTCTGACACCCATGCAGTCTCCTGTTTTCCCCGCTCTCTGCCGAAGAATATAAAATGATTGCTTAAGTTGGTGGTGCACCAAAAAACAATTAAGCCCTTTCTGACCATTTAAATAAGAGGGATAATGAGCTTCTAAGTTGCTTAGCCATGTAGTTGTGAGAAAATTAATAATACTGTTGTGCGCAAGTATGCCAACCAGTCATTGCAGGGGCACTGTGGGAACTATTCCAACATTAAAAAAAAAATCATCTAGATAGTGAGGGGCCCTTTTACTAAGCCATGTAAGCGTCTACACGCACCCAATGCACACCAAAATGGAGTTACCGCATGGCTACCATGTGGCTCTAGCGGTAATTTCATTTTTGGCATGTGTCCGATATGCGCGGCTGAAAACTAATTTTTATTTTCTGCCGCACATATCGGACGCGTACCAAGTGGCATTTGGCGCACATAGGTCATTATCGCCCAGTTACCGCATGAGGCTTTACCGCTAGGTCAATGGCTGGTGGTAAGGTCTCAGACCCAAAATGGATACGCAGCAATTTTCATTTTGCCGCACGTCCATTTTCGGCCAAAATTTTAAAAAGGCATTTTTTGTAGGTGCGCTGAAAAATAATTCTGCATGCGCCCAAAACACACATCTACACTACCGCAGGCCATTTTTCAGCTTACCTTAGTAAAAGGACCCCTGATTTGCTTAGCAGTCTTCATGACACCACCAGAAATTTGCACACACACCAACACCCCTGCTGCTCTCGCCAACAAACAGAACCGGCCCAGAGCTCCTAAAAGCCTAACCCCTCCCCTCCAAGGTCTTCCTTATCCACCCATACTCTTCCTCATACAGAAACAGGCGTCCTTTTTCTCCTGCTGTCTTGCCCATTATTGTCAAAAGCATAACATCTTTGTGCCATCTCATACATTGTGCACCTAAAAGTCAAAGCAGGATGGACTGACCATTGAGACAGCGTAATGCCCCCAGTCCGAAAATATTGAAGATAAGTACTTTGAACATATTAATATAAAAGTATTTATGCCGATGAAGAAGTTAGTGCTGTTAGTATTGCTCAAAAATTATTGTGGGACAATTATGCACTACTGAGGCAAGAGTTTAATAATTATTTTTGACAATTGTGAAGTTTTTGGAAAATTTTGATGATTGAAGTGGTGGAGAGAATCTGGGACTGATAAAGTGGATGTCATTGAGACAGTAAGGCAGTCCCTGAGAGCCCACAGCAGTAAGGGGCCCACTTTCCCCTAACTTCCATTTAGTTTAATCATTTTTGATAGCTGGTTAGGGGCCTATGACCCTTATTGACAGGGACCCAGATCACTGTCAGTCTACCCCCATGTCAAATTGTTAAGCAGTGCTGAGAAAGCACCAATCTGATAGGGATGGGACAGAAGGCAGGAGGTAAGTCCCTCTCCTCCTGCAAAGAGGAAGGAAGAAGAGGGTCAGGGAGACTTGGATGACCTTGTTAGAAATAGCCTAAACTTGGATTATGAACTTCAGAGAAATAAGCAGGGCAGAACTGGAGAAAGAAGCAAATGTTACAGTGTGTGTATATATATATGTATATGAGGTAACATAAGGGGTCAGGCTGTTGTCTGAGTTAAGCAGCACCCCGACTAGTTCCAGGGGATGGGTCCGCCTCCAGCTTCCTGTTAGGCAAATCCCTCTAACTCAGTGATATATCCACATTCAGTAGATGTGTGGACTGGAAGGTATTCTTACTGCCTTTATAGCAGCAATGACAGTGTGGAGCACTGGGGTTCTGGGCGGTTGTTTTTTTGACCCACTCTCTCAACAACCCTGTCTAGAATATTGAAACTATTTTTGGAATACTTATTGGTGGGTGTGGAGTTTCTAATGAGCATTAAGGAAGTAATACACAATTTTCGTGCAAGTCTTGCGAGGTCGCCATTTGAACTCTAGGCAGCCATTTTGAAGCAGTGTCAGGAGCAAGACAGGTCTGTACCCGTGCGCTGGACAGAAAAGAGGGGGCTCTTTCCTGCTCCAAAGAGGCCACTAGACCACCAGGGCATGATAGTAAGGTAGGGAAGGATAGGACACCCTGAAGCCCGCCTGCCTGTCTGTGTGCAAACCTGGGTAAACGGGCAGGCTGGGAAAACCCGCCCAGATGCCCTGCAGTGTCCCCAAAAAGAGGACATGTCCGGGTAAAACCGGGCATATGGTAACCCTAGTTATGCTGTCTTCTCTGTGTTGCTCCCCATCACCGGAGGACAGTGGCATAGCTAGACTTTCAAATTTAGGGGAGCCTAAGCCCAAAGTGGGGGAAGGGGCAGAACATTTTGCCATGCCTGAATCCTGCTCTCCTTGCCCTCCCCTCCCACAACCCTCCTCAACTCAACCTTTAAATACCTGAGCTGATGGAGTTCTCCAAGCTCTGCCAGTTAAAGATGTCCACCTCTTGCAGCCAGAAACTCACCAACGGTGGTAGTTAGCATCACTTTCCATGGGATGCCACCACACCCTGCCCTTCTCCCACATACCGGTATGCTCAGTTTTTAATCTGTCTATAGGGAGAGAGATAAATAGATATCTATGCACACAGCCCCACACACACATTTTATAAAGCATTTTTCTTGTGTGTATGCCTCTTATCTCATATATTTGAAGAGGTAATTTATGTATATTTTCACCTGGTATGAATAAGTATGCAAATTTCACACTTCAGTTTAAGTCAGCTTTGTGAAAGTGTCATATTGTCAGCAAGTATGCTTATTGATCTTCCTGTAATGCTATTTAAACAGCAATTCAAATTGCACTTTCCCTATCTTTTTCAATTTTATATAATTCAGCTACTTCTGTATGCATTACCCTCATTGGTACTTTTTTGTTTTTAAGGCTTTTCTGCCTGTTTTGTTTCTTTTTTTCCCGTCTGAATATGCTTGCCTTTTGCTCCCCAATTTGATAACCCATGCATAGTTTTCTGTATTTTGTGTGTTTTTACTGGGAAAATGTACCTCTTCTCCATTGACTTTAGAGCTTTACTAAAGGTCCAATGACAGTCTGAAAGCAGAGTAGGGACAGTTGGCTGCAATAGTGAAAGTTTCTCTCACATCACTCAAGTTATATGCTAAATCTTCCCTTAGAAGGAGCCAATTTGGGGATGAGAAGGCACTTTATTTTAGGAGGCAGTTCAGTTTTGCTCTCTGTCAGCCAATCATGGGGCCAGGTAGTTGCAATTGTGATGATAGTTTCAGTGTCCTGTAGGAATGAACTGGCAGAATAAGCTTTTTTTTTTTCTTTAAAACAACAAATATTAATCAGGTGAGGGCAACTGTTGTGTGATTATATACCTGACTGGTGTATATGACTTAGAAGATTGAGACTTTTGAAGAGCAGTGTTTAGTGATCAGGTACAACTAGTTCTCCAAGGACAAGCAGGCTGCTTGTTCTCACATGTGGGTCGATGTCCACGTCGGCCTAGGAAACAGAACAAATTTTGAAGCAAAAATAAAACGTTTTTAACCTAGAGTCTTCTGGTGCATGCTGCTCCCCAGCAAAAGCAGGGAACGGGCTTTTGACTGGCTCCAGTTAAGCATAGCCTCTGTAAAAGTGTCTGTGCCGGATGACTTGCCGATTGGAGTGAGGTTAATAATTTTTCACCAAAGGTGGCCTCTTATAACCTCCGACCGGTGGGTCCTTCAAATAGTCCAGTCAGGATACATCCTCAATCTGGAATCCAAACCTCCAAATTGCCCACCGGGAACTCATTCTTACAGTTCCCAGCACAAACAGATACTTGTAGAGGAACTCAACCCCCTTCTGAAGGCCCAAGCGGTCGAACCTGTTCCACCAGGGAAAGAAGGGCTGGGATTCTATTCCAGGTACTTCCTTGTGGAAAAGAAAACAGGGGGGATGCATCCCATCCTAGACCTAAGGGCCCTGAACAATTTTCTAGTCCGAGAAAAGTTCAGGATGGTTTCCCTAGGTACCCTTCTTCCTATGATTCGAGAGAACGATTGACTATGCTCTCTGGACTTAAAGGATGCATACACATACATTTCGATATTTCCAGCTCACAGGAAGTATCTTCGATTTCGGCTAGGAACTCAGCACTTTCAGTACAGTTTACTGCCCTTTGGTCTATCGTCTGCGCCCAGAGTGTTCACAAAGTGTCTAGCGGTAGTCGCAGCGTCGCTACGCAAACTGGGAGTGCATGTGTTCTCCCTTATCTCGACGATTGGCTGGTGAAGAGCATCTCGAAGACAGGCGCTCTACAGTCCATATATATATATTTGGAAAGAGTAAACAAGCAATTCACGTCTACCCATTCCACTCCACTCATATAGCGAATGACTATTCAGGTGCTAGAACTACTAGGGTTCGTGATCAATTACTCCAAGTCCCATCTCACCCCAGTTCAAAAGTTGGAATTCATTGGAGCTCTGTTGAACATGAAGACAGCTCGAGCTTATCTTCCCGAGGCAAAGGCAGACAACCTCCTGTCCCTGGTGTCAATAGTTTGAACATCTCAACAGATCACGGCTCAGCAGATGTTAAGGCTTCTGGGGCACATGGCCTCCACAGTTCATGTGACTCCCATGGCACGCCTACACATGAGATCAGCTCCATGGACCCTAGCTTCCCAGTGGTATCAAGCTGCGGGGAGTCTAGAGGATGTAATCCAACTGTCCACTGACTTCCAGAATTCTCTGCAGTGGTGGACGATTCAATCCAATTTGACCTTGGGACGTCCATTACAAATTCCTCAGCCACAAAAAGTGCTGACAACGGATGCATCTATCCTGGGGTGGGGAGCTCATGTAGATGGGCTTCACACTCAAGGAGCCTGATCCTTTCAGGAAAAAGGTCTTCAGATCAATCTCCTGGAATTGCGAGCAATCTGGAATGCTCTAAAGGCTTTCAGAGACCGGCTGTCCAACCAAATCATATTGATTCAGACAGACAATCAGGTTGCCATGTATTACACCAACAAGCAGGGGGGCACCGGATCTTGCCCTCTGTGTCAGGAAGCCATCCAGATGTGGCTTTGGGTGCACCGTCACGGCATGTTTCTTCAAGCCACTTATCTGGCAGGCGTAAACAACAGTCTGGCCGACAGGCTGAGCAGGATAATGCAACCTCACAAGTGGTCACTGGACATGAGTGTCGCCCACATGGGGCACCCCTTCGGTGGATCTTTTTGCCACTCAGATCAATCACAAGGTCCCTCAGTTCTGTTCCAGGCTTCAGGCCCACGACAGACCAGCGTCAGATGCCTTTCTCCTGCACTGGGGAACAGGCATCCTGTATGCGTATCCTCCCATACCTCTAGTAGGAAAGACTTAGCTGAAAGTATTTTTATTGCTCCATTCTTGCCGCATCAGATTTGGTTCCCTCTTCTTCTGGAGTTGTCCTCTGAGGAACCGTGGAGATTGGAGTGTTTTCCAACCCTTATAACATGAAATTCTACTAAGATACACCCGAGTATTGGAGGTGTATAATCGCTACTGTACATGAAATGTGGAGAAAAAAAGACTTCAGAAACCATGGAGAATACTCCTTATGTAGGAACCACCTTTCAATTTTTGAGTACTCCTGTTCTTCAATCACTAGTCTTCACAAAAAAAACTCCACTCTTCTTATTCATGCATTACATGCACATACACCTTCCACAATACTCAATGGTAAAGGCTTGTACCAATTATATTCATTCGGTGAATCAAATATTACTTAGCTTAAATGTTCTTAAAGCTGTCAATCCAAACTGTCTCCAACAGCATACAGCGTTCACGAAGCCCATGTGACTAGTGATTGAAGAACAGGAGTACTCGAAAATTGAAAGGTGGTTCCTACATAAGGAGTATTCTCCATGGTTTCTGAAGTCTTTTTTTCTCCACATTTCATGTACACTAGCGATTATACACCTCCAATACTCGGGTGTATCTTAGTAGAATTTCATGTTATAAGTGTTGATATTATTCTACTATCCCTTTGGGAATAATCAGTGTTTTCCAACCCTCATCAGCCAGAACGAGGGGTCACTTCTTCATCCCAACCTCCAGTCTCTGGCTCTCACGGCCTGGATGTTGAGAGAATTCGCCTCCTTGGGTCTTTCAGAGGGTGTCTCCCGAGTCTTGCTTGCTTCCAGGAAAGATTCCACGAAGAGGTGTTATTCTTTCAAATGGAGGAGGTTTGCCATCTGGTGTGACAGCAAGGCCCTAGATCCTCTTTCTTGTCCTACACAGACCCTTCTTGAATACCTTCTACACTTGTCAGATTCTGGTCTCAAGACCTACTCCGTAAGAGTTCACCTTAGTGCAATTAGTGCTTATCATCGCCTTGTAGAGGGTAAGCCTATCTCTGGACAGCCTGTAGTTGTTCGCTTCATGAGAGGTTTGCTTTTGTCAAAGCCCCCGGTCAAACCTCCACCGGTGACATGGGATCTCAACGTCGTTCTCACCCAGCTGATGAAAGCTCCTTTTGAGACACTGAATACCTGCCATCTGAAGTATTTGACCTGGAAGGTCGTTTTCTTGGTGGCTGTTACTTCAGCTTGTAGGGTCAGTGAGCTTCAGGCCTTGGTAGTGCATGCACCTTATATCAAGTTTCATCACAACAGAATAGTCCTCTGCACACACCCTAAGTTTCGGCCGATAAGTTTCTGCCAAAAGGTGGTGTCAGAGTTCCATCTGAACTAGTCAAAGTCAATTGCCTTGCCAACATTCTTTCCCCGTCCTCATACCCGCCCTGGCGAAAGCAGTTTGCATACGTTGGACTGCAAGAGAGCATTGGCTTTTTACGAGGAGCGGACAAAGCCCTACAGACATCTGTCCAGTTGTTTGTTTGTTTCTTTCGATCCCAACAGGAAGGGAGTTGCCATCGGAAAACGCACAATCTCCAATTGGCTAGCAGATTGCATTTCCTTCACTTATGCCCAAACTGGGCTGTCTTTAGAGGGCCATGTCACGGCTCATAATGTTAGAGCCATGGCTGCGTCAGTGGCTCATTTAAAGTCAGCTTCTATTGAAGAGATTTGCAAGGCTGCAACGTGTTCATCAGTCCACACAGTCACATCTCACTACTGCCTTCAGCAAGATACCCGACATGACAGTTGGTTTGGGCAGTTAGTGCTGCAGAATCTATTCGGAGTTTAGAATCCAACTCCACCCCCCTAGACCCATTTTTGTTTTGTTCCAGGCTGCACTCTCAGTTAGTTCTTTATGGTTTCAGGTCAATCTATGTTATGTCCTCGCCGTTGCGAGGCCCAATTGACCAATGTTCATTGTTTTGAGTGAGCCTGATTGCTAGGGATACCCCACATGTGAGAACAAACAGCCTGTTTGTCCTCGGAGAAAGCAAAGATACTTAGCTGTAGCAGGTTTCTCCGAGGACAGCAGACTGATTGTTCTCACAAACCCACCTTCCTCCCCTTTGGAGTTTTTACTAGTTTGTTCTATGCTTTTTGATTTAACTAAGGGGCGGGAAGTCGTCCGCACATGCGCGGTGTGCGTGATTCACGCTCCAGAAGACTCTAGGCAAAAAAACTTTTTATTTTTGCTTCAAAATTTGTTCCGTTTCCTGGACAGACGCGGACGTCGACCCACATGTGAGAACTATCAGCCTGCTGTCCTCGGAGAATACCTGCTACAGCTAAGTATCTTCGCTGTACATAGGTTCTCATTTCAGTTCACTGATGGGCCCTTTTACTAAGCTGTGTAGGCACCTACACGCACCCAACGTGCATCAATTCATTTTTTTCACGCGCCGGAAAATAATTTTTATTTTCTGGTGCATGGCACTAACCGGGCAGTAAAAAGCATTCTACATGTGTTAACCATTACCGCCCGGTTAATGCGTGAGACTTTACCACTAAGTCAATGGGTGGTAGTAAGGTCTCAGACCCAAAATGGACGCGGGCTAATTTTCATTTTGCCACACTTCCATTTTCGGCCAAAATTTTTAAAAGCCATTTTTTACAGGAGCCCTGAAAAATAGATCTTTGCGTGTCCAAAGCACGCGCTTACACTAGCGCAGGCCATTTTTCAGCACACCTTAGTAAAAGGGTCCTTGAGCCTACTCTGTATCCACAACCAAGAAGCAAAGTTGGTTTCATCTTTTGTGGGAAGAGTGAAGAAGCTGGAGTGAAACAGGGTATCCTGCTGTGAGATGTTTTGGGAACTTTAAGAGCATGAAAGCACTGTATCTATATACATGCTTACCTTACCCCCATGGGTGGTCAAGACATTGCAGACTCGATAATTTAAACCCCATGTTTGGGACCCAAAGTGCTGGAGCGAGAAGACTTGCTTGGCTAATATCCAACATTCTGAGAATTCTGAGTTCCACCTTGTCTTATGAATAAAGGTTGTTACATAATTATCATTTAGTATGAATTTCTCCTTTTGCCTGTATTTTGAATTTGCCAGAGGGAGATTTAGAATAGTAATGATTTTGGAGTTGGACAATTCTCACCAGGTCATGAAGTACTAGATTATGTAAATATAAATTATCAACTTAGGAGCCCTTTTACTAAGCCGCGTAGGTGCCTACGCACACCCAACATGCGTGGCCCGTGCGGTAATTTCATTTTTGACCCTCGTCTGCTACGTGCGCCAGAAAATGTATTTTATTTTATGGCACACAGCGAAAATTGGGTGGTAACTCCGACTTGATACATGTAAGCAATTACCGCATGGTTACCGTGTGAGACCATACCGCTAAGTCAATGGCTGGCGGTAATATCTCAGACCCAAAATGGACACGCATCAATTTTTATTTTGCTATACATCCATTTTCGGCAAAAATTTTAAAAAGGCCTCTTTTACAAGCGCGCTGAAAAATGGATCTGCGCATTCCCAAAACACACGCCTACACTATCGTAACCCATTTTTCAGCGCACCTTAATAAAAGGACCCCGAGTCTTCTGTTGTTTTTGTGTGAGGTGTTGTCTAGCATTAGGAAGCTATTATTCAGTCTTTTACCTTTAGTTTTGCTTGTTCAGATGAGCTTTTACATAAGAAACCTTGATGTAAACAGTGTTTAAAAATGTTTTCTACATCTTCAGTTCTTCCCTGTCCTTCCATGTCTTTATCGTATTTCCTATAATAATAATAATAGCCCATATTAAAGGACAGCATAAAATAGTTCTAGCCATATTTAGTCCAGAAGTAAGATGCTACTTTTGATCCATGATTTACAGACCTTTTAGGTGTTAGTCTTTTGCATGTAGATGACATTCAGATATCAGCTCTGGAACTTTGCATGATATTGTTCTTCCAGCATAAAGCACATTGCTTGGAGTGTCCTTGCATACATTTACCTCTCTTTACTTCTCAACAGGAGTCAACAGAAAGTTCCAATACTACGATTGAAGATGAAGATGTGAAAGGTATGGTGCAGCTATCACAGGTGCACATAGAGTGCTGCGTTTGTATTTCAGTAACATACAGTAAAATCAGATCTATTCTTTATGTTTGCTTGCAGGAGCACAGTATTGCCTTCTGCTCTTAGCATTTAGCTAGAATCAACTTCTACAGGAACGTTGGCAGTTGAAATGTATTAGCATTTTATCATTTCAATCTGGAATACAGTAGAAAATTTAGATAACCATCATTAGCATGCCCATATTTTCATTTGTTTTGCATGATGCGATGTTCTCTTTTTATTATTGCTTATCTATGTAATAGTTTGCCTTTCTAACATTTTTTTTCTCCCTCATTCTATAATAGATCACCTAAAGTTGGGCGCCAATTATGCACATAAGTTATAGAATTCTAGCACCTACACGCACAACTCTTTGTTACACCCGTAAGTGCTGTACAATACACTATAACTTTCGCACATGAATGCAAGTGTGTGAGCTCAGGGAAAGACGCGTGCGTGGGTTCTGCATTTATATGCTTAACTTAACAGAATACTGTAAGTTACGCTCCAAGGTGCCGCATTTAGGCATGTACATTTACGCCTGCTGTTGACGTAGCATAAGTGGGCACACCTAAATATTGGTGCATAAATACCAACTTTCACTAATATTGTATAATGGCATCAGAGTACCCAGATGTCATTATAGAAACAGCATTTAACATGTTGCATCTTGGCACCTAACCTTTTGCGATCTCTATAGAATTGCCATGTTTTCATTTCTGCCCATTCTGTTCAGATGCCAGTGTTTCTTTAATGCTTCTATATTTTGCTGTTGAGGCCTCTCAGATTTCTCTCTCATTTTTCTTCATATTTATACATACTATCATAGGTTCCCATTTCTTTTGCTTCTTATGCCAGTTTCCTAATTTGTAGTATTTTTTGTTTGTTTTAAACAATAGTTTGCTTCCTTTTGCTGTCATTTTCATGCAAAACCTTCCCAACTGCATTATGTAGCATATTTGATTGGAAAGAAATGCAGTCTGGAGTAGAAAATAAATCCCTTCTGTAGCATGTAGAGGTTTTTTTCATTAATTCTTATAGGATTTAAAATTTAGGAGGTCTTTTACTAAAGATTAGCATTATCTGCAGGAGGTTCCAGGAATAAAATGTTTGGTATGTTGTACAAAATTCCAGCAATGGGTCCATGATGCCTGCTGTAAATTTATCTGAAGAGTAATAGGCTCACAATGAGCTTTTCAAAGGTTGAATTTGTTAAAACTTACTTTGAAGAAGAATCAGTTGCAAATATAACTTTACTTGAAAAATTAAAGGAAAAGTCACAAAGCTTAATAGAAGAATGTAGAACACAGGGAGAAGGTTGTAACAGCTTGTCTAGGAAAAACCAATCAACTCAGGTTACAAACCAAGTACTAACTATTGGTTAACATGTTGCTAGGCAACTGCCCCAACTCTTCCTCCTTAGGGTTCAAAGATGGCTAGTAGTCTTAACCCCTTGCAGTCCACCTGGAAACATTCTTTTGCTGCTGTTCCTGCCAACACTTCCCACAGAAATTGCGGTGTGAACCACCTTGAGTCTTTGTCGGAGCAGGTAACATATAGAATGAAAATTAATATAATCCTGGCTCTGAGCCAGTTTCATGACAAATGACTACCTTGTGAGGAAAGGATTAATATTAAATCTGTTGCATATGCTAGGGCACGGCTTCTTTTGTTGAACCATGATTGTGATGAAAATCCTTCTGAGAAGCCCATGGAGCTCCCACCCTTATTCATGTGAGCTTTTTGCTTACCTAACCCTGAACCTGCTTTCTGTGCTTGACTTAAGGGCCCTTTTACAAAGGCATGCCAAGCACGGGTCTGCAGCAGTATGGGCGTATGTTTATGGCGTGCGCCGGAACCTTATTGTGCCGCATCTGGAAAAAAGGGATTATTTTAATGGGCCGGAAAATGGATATGCGGCAAAATGAAAACCAGCATGTGTCCATTTTTAGCCTGAGACCTTACAGCCACCCATTGACTTAGCGGTAAGGTCTCATGTGCTACTCAGGCGGTAAGTGTGCAGTGCGTGCCAACTGCCGTTTACCGCCAGGTAGGCATTCTGCAGTAGAAAATAGAAAATATTTTCTACCACATGTTTTCGGCACCTGCCAAATTCAGAATTACTGTCCGGGGTATGCGGTAGCTGGGCGATGCTGATTTGGCGCATGCTAGATGCACGTAGACCCTTATGAGCCTTTGTAAAAGGGCCCCTTAATGCCTTAAATTAACCAAGTATAGAGAAATTGTCAGTCATCAACATAAGGACATTCACAAGAGTGAAATGGCGGCGGCCTCCATGACTCATCATCCCAGAGCTGCAAAGAAGATTGTAAGCTCCTAGAGCAGGGACTGTCCTTCTATGTTAAATTGTACAGCGCTGCGTAACCCTGGTAGCGCTTTAGAAATGTCAAGTAGTAGTAGTAATACCCAGTTTATGAAATGCTTCTTGATCAGTTCTGGCTTTCAACTACATCCCAGAGTAGAATGATACTGGTGGTCCTTCATTCTACCCATTGAAATCAGTGCTTCAGGTTCCAGAATGCACCCAGATAGGGTTGTCAGAATACCAGAACTGGCCTAAATGCTTTGTTGGAACCGGGTAATTGACAGCTCTGTCAACACTGATGCTGGCTGTTGTTTTGGTCTTGGTTTGCTATGCATGCCTATTACAGGAGATTTAATTTCTTTTCATTCCACATTTCTAATCTGCTTAACCATATACATAGCTCAAGGCAGCTAACACACAAATTAAACTATATCTAGACAAAACAGTTTAGAAGACACACATAAAATAATAATATCAGGGTAGAACAAGTTACTGTCATGGTCTTATAATATTTCTCAAGTCTGTAGGCCCCATCGAAATTGCATGTGTAACTCTTTACTTAACACAAACTCATGCTTAGTGGCCTAATGTTCTGTTAGAAGTATATATTATTATACACGTGGATATTTATTTATTAGTATCAGAGTATTGCAGTATAAAGCACCTCTAGATGTGCAATGAGAAATTGCCTCAACTGGTTTGTAAGGTGCTCTGATGACAGGTCAACAATTGAATAATGTAATTACAGTCAGTAGTATACTCTGAGATGCCCTGTGCTTTTTTCACTAAATTAACCTAAATTATTAAAATGTTTCCAAGTTTATTTATATTTGATATACCGCTTAGGGAGCATGCCGTCAAGATGGTTTACAGTTCTCAAGAGGGTGGTAAATGAACAGAAATGGAAGTACAACAATAACAGGAAAGCAGAGGGAGTCAAGGGAAAAGAAGAGTATAGGTAAGAAGAAGGCTAGGGAGATAAAGGGTAGAGACCCCACTATCAGGCATATTTTCAAAGCACTTAGCCTTCCAAAGTTCCATAGAAACCTATGGAACTTTGGAAGGCTAAGTGCTTTGAAAATATGCCTCTATGTGTATCCTGTGAACCCAACAGTCAGCGAGGCGAGGCAGAGTCGAAGGCTAAACTAAAAAAAAATGAGCCTTGAAAACGGGCAGAGATGGCACCTCTTGTAGAGCCTATAGAAGCTTATTCCAAAGGGTTGAGCCCATTATACTAAACATATGAGAGCAAACAGAGGAGAGGCAGACTAAATTGAGGGAGAGGACCTGTAACAGGTGGTCTTGTGAGGAGCAGAGTACCCTGGGGGGGGGGGGGGACAGTAGGGCGTATGATATTGAGAGAGGTAAAGGGGTTGGCCAGATTGTAGGATCTTGTAGATTAAGAGAAGGGTTTTGAACATGATCCTGAATGAGACAGGAAACCAGTTCTCCTCACAAAGGATAGGCGTAAAATGTTGTTATACTCCAATGTCTGGATTTGTTTTATAAGCCCGCAAACTGATGAAACACCAGCATTAAGGCTACTTCTATCGCTCTTACTGTACTGTGGGATACATGCCTGAATTATGATGGTTAGTTGACTTAAAATTTCTTCATTATGCTATTTTAATGGAAAGAACTCTGATTTCATTATTACATATTGTAAATTACACAGACTGTAAAAGTATAGTGCCTGATTCAGATCTCACTGGCCAGAATGTGTCCAATTCATAAAGCTAACTATGATAGAAAATACAGGCCATCAGTCAAACTGACATTGTGTCTGAACAGAAGTTATCCAGTGCTCGGTATGATGAATTTAAAAAATGAAGATTTGTCTATAAACCTCATCAGAAGTATCACCCAAATAAAGTTCCTAGTCTTCCGTTAGCAATAGGAGCCAACGTTTCAAAAATGATTAGGGCTGCTAAGCCCAATGGAAATTACTCCTCCCTGGACACAGTCAAGAAGTTTGCTCAATATTGAGGGTGCTCAAGTACCCACTGAGTTGGTTCCTATGATGTCATAAGTACATAAGTATTGCCACACTGGAACAGACCAAAGATCCATCAAGCCCAGCATCCTGTTTCCAGCAGTGGCCAATCCAGGACACAAATACCTGGCAAGATCCCGAAAAAGTTCAATATATTTTATGCTACTTATCCCAGAAATAGCAGTGGATTTTCCACCATAACAAAGATCATCTGAGATGGTGCTTCCTGGGTAATTGTGATTCTTGTTTGAAAAGTCAGAGCAATTTGATATATATCATTTTGCTGGAAAATCTCAATGACGACCTTCAATCTGGTTACCTCTATGAACCCATATACAGAGCTGCCTTACTGTCTCATAACTCATAATAGAAACATTATGAAGCTGTCGAGAGAGAGGCTATGAAATGAAACAAGACCTGCACCAAAAGTAATAGGAAATTAGTTCAGGGAAGAGACAAGGGTTTTGATACAGACAATTGTGATACAGACAATTACCTTAAATGTATGAATTGAGCACTAGAAGCCAACTTTTTCAGAGTAAAGTATGTTCTAGAACAAGACGTCACAGCAGGAGCACTTATAAACAATATCAGAACATACTTCTTCACACAAAGCACGGTTTATGTATGGTGACTTTCCAGTGGAAGTGATAGAGAGAAAAATGCTAATTACCAAGACACTGAGCACAGGAGCCAGGAGATTCAACAGGAGTGAAGTTGAGTATATTAGATAGACTTAGTTGTAGAAAGACAGTGGTAAAAACAGAGCTAGAAAACATCAGTTTTACAAAACCCCACTCATCACTCTCTTGACAACAGGTCAAGGGAGGGGGTGATAAGCGTAAAAGAAAAAGTGGATAAAGGAAGCTTTATGTTTGTGAGCCATGTAGCAACGAGGTTGGTGCCAGCTGTCTACTATACCCCAAAAATCAATGGGTCTGTACTGGCAGGTTGGTGGGGAATGGGCAGGCTCCAGCAAATTGGCTTAGGAGGCCAAACATTAGGGGAAGAGCCTTATTAATTTTTGTATCTTAGATTAGGGAAACTTAAATACTTAGGTGTTAGACAAGGTGTGTTGGGGGGGGGTGGGAATCTTGTGTGTTAACATAACAGAGGTACAGAATGAAGGAGGAGCAAAGCAAATACTGACAGGAGTAGAATCCCACAAGTTATCTTGCTTCTATGACTGGCAGTGGTTTTAGTATTTGTAGGGATAATGAGGCAAACTAGATGAGCTATTTGGTCTTTTTCAGCCATCACCATTATTGTGGACATTTTCACAGGGGACATTTTCAGGCTGATGTTCAAAGCCAATAATGCATTTCCTGATGGCCGCTAGACTCATAATTGGCTTATACGTAGACTTTTAATAATTGTGGGACCCTTTTCCATTGGTACGTGGGGACACTGGAGCACTATTGAGGAGGTGCTAAGTGCTTCAGTGTTATCCAGTTAGCGCATACTAATCAGAACGGTCTAGCTGAGTAATGCTTCCACGCCCATTCCTCGTCCATGACATGCTCCCTCCTGAAAAAGATAAATAATGCAGGATGAGCGCATGCTGACAGACAAAGTACTGCAAAACTCTTTAATACTATACAGATATTGGAGCTGAATATATGTACAAATTTAAACAACATTGCTTGCACTGAGTTCAGTCACCATATACTGGCTTAATGTTTACACCCTTTGGGGTTTTTTTTTCCTACTTACTTTTTTTTTTTTTGTACTAGGGGGTCCTTTTACTAAGGTGTGCTGAAAGATGGCTTGCGGTAGTGTAGACATGGGTTCTGGGCGCGCACCGATCCATTTTTCAGCGCACCTGTAAAAAAGTACTTTTAAAATTTTTGCCGAAAATGGACTGAGGCAAAATCAGAATTGCCGCGCATCCATTTTGGGTCTACGACCTTACCACAGTAAAGTCTCATGTGGTAACCAGGCGGTATTGACCTGCGCGCGTCTAATATGTGCATCCAAAAATAAATTTTTTTGGCCACGTGTATCGGATGTGCGACAAAAATTAAATTACTGCAAGAGCCACGTGGTAACCGAATGGTAACTCCATTTTGGCGCACGTTGGGCACCCTTAGACGCTTACACAGCTTAGTAAAAGGGCCCCTAAAAATCTAAATACAGCTGAATCTCTCAGTAGAAATTGTGGTTGGTTCACTTCCTGTCTGTACACAAAACTAAATCAAAACAGAGGAAGAACAAACAGCAAAACTCACATTTGGAAAAATATTTCAGTGTGGAAAGAGCTGTTTAGAAATAATGGCAGTGCCATAAAATTCACCTTTCTCATAATATTATCAAGATTTTCAACTTTATTCCTCAAAAATGTTAAGCCCTTTATCATAGCCGAATATACAGTGGGGGAAATAAGTATTTGATCCCTTGCTGATTTTGTAAGTTTGCCCACTGACAAAGACATGAGCAGCCCATAATTGAAGGGTAGGTTATTGGTAACAGTGAGAGATAGCACATCACAAATTAAATCCGGAAAATCACATTGTGGAAAGTATATGAATTTATTTGCATTCTGCAGAGGGAAATAAGTATTTAATCCCTCTGGCAAACAAGACCTAATACTTGGTGGCAAAACCCTTGTTGGCAAGCACAGCGGTCAGACGTCTTCTGTAGTTGATGATGAGGTTTGCACACATGTCAGGAGGAATTTTGGTCCACTCCTCTTTGCAGATCATCTCTAAATCATTAAGAGTTCTGGGCTGTCGCTTGGCAACTCGCAGCTTCAGCTCCCTCCATAAGTTTTCAATGGGATTAAGGTCTGATGACTGGCTAGGCCACTCCATGACCCTAATGTGCTTCTTCCTGAGCCACTCCTTTGTTGCCTTGGCTGTATGTTTTGGGTCATTGTCGTGCTGGAAGACCCAGCCACGACCCATTTTTAAGGCCCTGGCGGAGGGAAGGAGGTTGTCACTCAGAATTGTACGGTACATGGCCCCATCCATTCTCCCATTGATGCGGTGAAGTAGTCCTGTGCCCTTAGCAGAGAAACACCCCCAAAACATAACATTTCCACCTTCATGCTTGACAGTGGGGACGGTGTTCTTTGGGTCATAGGCAGCATTTCTCTTCCTCCAAACACGGCGAGTTGATTTCATGCCAAAGAGCTCAATTTTTGTCTCATCTGACCACAGCACCTTCTCCCAATCACTCTCGGCATCATCCAGGTGTTCACTGGCAAACTTCAGACGGGCCGTCACATGTGCCTTCCGGAGCAGGGGGACCTTGCGGGCACTGCAGGATTGCAATCCGTTATGTCGTAATGTGTTACCAATGGTTTTCGTGGTGACAGTGGTCCCAGCTGCCTTGAGATCATTGACAAGTTCCCCCCTTGTAGTTGTAGGCTGATTTCTAACCTTCCTCATGATCAAGGATACCCCACGAGGTGAGATTTTGCGTGGAGCCCCAGATCTTTGTCGATTGACAGTCATTTTGTACTTCTTCCATTTTCTTACTATGGCACCAACAGTTGTCTCCTTCTCGCCCAGCGTCTTACTGATGGTTTTGTAGCCCATTCCAGCCTTGTGCAGGTGTATGATCTTGTCCCTGACATCCTTAGACAGCTCCTTGCTCTTGGCCATTTTGTAGAGGTTAGAGTCTGACTGATTCACTGAGTCTGTGGACAGGTGTCTTTCATACAGGTGACCATTGCCGACAGCTGTCTGTCATGCAGGTAACGAGTTGATTTGGAGCATCTACCTGGTCTGTAGGGGCCAGATCTCTTACTGGTTGGTGGGGGATCAAATACTTATTTCCCTCTGCAGAATGCAAATAAATTCATATACTTTCCACAATGTGATTTTCCGGATTTAATTTGTGATGTGCTATCTCTCACTGTTACCAATAACCTACCCTTCAATTATGGGCTGCTCATGTCTTTGTCAGTGGGCAAACTTACAAAATCAGCAAGGGATCAAATACTTATTTCCCCCACTGTAACTGCTTAAGAGGATTCACGTTCTAGTTCCACTGTATCTAATCTAGATGACATTTGCTATATCTCTAAAGTCTGATATTCCACTTTATTTTTAAGTGATTGAACTTCCTGAGACAAAGTATTTATTTGTAGTACAAACACTTTAGCTAGCCCAGCAATATCATCCAAAGGGCATCTAGTGTAACTACAGCTGGTTTGGACAATAATAAAGAGAGTACTGATATATCTTGCAATGTTTGAGCAGACACCGTTCTATGAGTAGAAGCAGGCCTAGCCAAAGAAGGTAGCTTCTCCAAACAAACCACTCTTACGTGTAATATCATTGTTTACAATCCATTCACATTGCCGATGGTTGCATGAAGGGCACGTATTACACGAAAGAATGGTTTGTTTGGAGAAGTACAGAATTTGGAGGCTTTTTCTTCTTTCTTTTTTCAGCAATCATGACCGTTGAATTGTTTGGTTGAAAAGCTGTGGTCCTGAAGCAGCATATGTGAAACGGGACCTGTTGACCACAGTTTGATCACGGTCTGGGAAGAAGAAGGCTGTTAGCCTGCCTAAGTTAAGTAAAAAAATTTTTGAAGACTATATGGCAGAGCAGTTTTGTTTATTAAGAAACTAAAAAAACAAAAAATAATTATAACCAGGAGGTTTTTATATCGCCAGTGATGATGAAAGTCTAGCCCTTGTCCCATTATAAATACGGGAGAGGTCTGTCTTGAGGCGTTTTCCTCCTTTTGGAAGGATTCTTCCTTGCTTACGTACAGATAACTGTGTTTCTGTAATTGTATGTGTTGATATTTGAGGAAACCAGTTCCCCTATAATACCTATAGTTTATCGAGATATATTGATATACAGAAATCATCGCCTCATTTTAAAGCAGGGTAGGCACTTGTCTGGCCTGCCGCAGAATTTTCTCGTTATCAGTGTAACGCAAGAAGCGTGCACCAATGTCCAGATTATCCCAGGACTTCCCCAAGGCACGGTGAACCCATTCAAAGGGCAGGGGGTTCCTGCTCACCTTCGGCCACTAGCAATTGACAGCATAGAGTCTGCACAGTCACCAAAACATGTTCTGTGTCCTCCCCTTCATGTTGTTCAAAAAGCTGGGTGACTCATTGCTGTCACACAATCAGTTGCTCATCATGCTCCTCAGCCTTGGCCTCCAACTTTGCCATGTGGTTCCCTAAGTCCTGCATAACAATGTTCTCCCTGGAAGCCTTGATTTCACCTTTAATTTCCACCAGGTATTGCTTTAAGTGCCAAGAGTTGACAGATGGACCTCGGGTGTCCCCCAGCGAGCCAGCAGTATCAGACTCCAAGACCAGAGCCGATGGTGGTGGGGTCTCCTAGCCAAAGGCTGAGTCGTGGCCTTGCCCTTCTTCGCTACCAAATTCTGCAGCTTACTTATGGAAAAGCACTTGGTAAAACAAATGAGAACAGTTCAAATAAAGTTTGAGTACGGATGAGTGCAGTTGAAGGGTGATTGATGCTAGAGTATAGAGGAGCCATGGAATCACACCACCATCTAGTCAAGTGATGTCAATTCCTCTCCAAGATCGATTCACTTATACCTATTCTACACCACTTAAGATTTTGTAGACCTCAATCATATCACCTGTCAGCCATCTCTTTTCCAAACTGAAGAGCCCTAACCTCTTTAGCCTTTCCTCATATGGAAGGAGTTTCATCCCTTTTATCATTTTGGTCACCCTTCTTTGAACCTTTTCTAATTCCACTCTATCTTTTTTGAGATACGGTGACCAGAATTGAGTGCAATAATCAAGGTGAGGTCACACCGTGGACGATACAGAGGCATTATAATATTCTTGCTCTTATTTACCATCCCTTTCCTAATAATTCCTAGCATCCTGTTTGTTTGTTTGTTTGTTTGTTTGTTTTGGCTGCCGCCACACACTGGACAGAAAATTTCAGCATATTGTCTACAATTACAACTAGATCTTTTTCTTGAGTGCTGAAACCTAAGGTGGACCCTAGCATCATGTAAGAATGATTCAGATTATTCTTCCCAATGTGTATCACTTTGTATTTGTCCACATTAAATTTCATTTGCCATTTGGATGCCCGGTTTTCTAGTTTCCTAAGGTCTTCCTGCAATTTTTCACAATGCAATCTACATGTGTTTTGGAAACTTTGAATAGTTTTGTGTCATCTGCAAATGTAATCACCTCACTCATCACTCGATTTTCCAGAACATTTCTAAATATTTAAATAGCACCAGTCCCAGTACAGATCCCTGCGGCACTCCACTGAGAAAAATGGCCATTTAACCTTATCCTCTGTTTTCTGTCCAATGACCAATTCCTCCTAATCCACAGAAGGACATTGCCTCCTATCCCATGATGTTTTAATTTTCTCAGGAGTCTCTCATGAGGAACTTTGTCAAAAGCTTCTGAAAATCCAGATACACTACATCAATCGGCTCACCTTTATCCACATGTTTATTTACGCCTTCAAAGAAATGAATCAAATTGGCGAGGCAAGACTTCCCGTGGCTGAACCCATGCTAACTCTGGCCCATTAAACAATGTTTGTCTATGTGCTCCGTAATTTTATATTTTTATAATAGATTACACTATTTTCTCTGACACTGAAGTCAGACTTACAAGCCCATAATTTCCTGGAGCACCCCTGGCTAGTCTCTAATCTTCAGGCACTGTGGATGATTTTCATGACAGTTGGAGATCTCTAACAACAGATCAGCAATTTCATGTTAAATCTTTCAGTATCCTGGGGGTCTATGCCATCTGGTCCAGGTGATTCATCACTCTAACTTGTCAGTTTGGCTCAGTACATCTTCCAGGTTCAGTTCCTCCACATCATCAGCCTTGAAAACCATTCCCGGTACAGGTAGATCTCTTACTACTTCTTCTGTAAAGACTGAAGCAAAGAATTTATTCAGTCTCTCCACTATGACCTTATCCTCCCTGAGTGCCCCTGTTTCTCCTTTATGCTCTAATGGTCCCGCATATTCCCTCATAGACTTTCTGCTTCTGTTGTACCTGAAAAAGATGTTACTATGAGTTTTTGTCTCCACAGCAAGTTTTTCTTATATTCTCTTTTAGCCTTCCTTATCAGTTCTTTGCGCCTGGTTTGACACTGCTTATGTTGTTTCTTATTTTCTTCACTTGGATACTTTTCCCATTCTTTGAAGGATTCTCTTTTGGCTCTAATAGCTTCTCTCTCTTTACCTTTTAACCATGCTGACTGACATAAGTACATAAGTATTGCCATACTGGGACAGATCAAAGGTCCATCAAGCCCAGCATCCTGTTTCCAACAGTGACCAATCCAGGTTACAAGTACCTGGCAAAATCCCAAAACAGTACAATAAATTTTATGCTGCTTATCCTAGAAATAAGCAGTGGATTTTCCACAAGTTCATTTTAATAATGGCTTATGGACTTTTCTTTTAGGAAGCTATTCAAACTTTTTAAACCCCCGCTAAGCTAACTGCTTTTACTACATTCTCTGGCAAAGAATTCCAGAGTTTAATTACATGTTGAGTATGAAATATTTTCTCCGATTCATTTTGAATTTTCTACTTTGTAGCTTCATCACATGCCCCCTAGTCCTAGTATTTTTGGAAAGAGTAAACAAGCAATTCACGTCTACCCATTCCACTCCACTCATTTTTATAGACCTCTATCATATCTCCCCTCAGCTATCATTTGCTCTTCTTTCCACCTTTGTTAATACGTGAAATATATCTGGTCTGGGCTTCCACAATGGTATTTTTAACCATTTTCCTCATTTTGTCATAGTCACCCTTTCGAAAATTGAATGCTGCTACAGTAAATTTCTTTAGTGACTTCACTCCAGATATCACCTCAAATTTGATCATGTGATGATCACTGTTTCCCAGCGGATCCAATAGTGTTACCTCTCGTACCATGCCCTGCATTCTATTATGGATTAGATCTAAAATCTCCCCTTTTTCTCAGTTCTTGGACCAGTTGCTTCAAGAAGCAGTCATTCATTGCATCTAAGTGTTTTACCTCCCCAGTGCTCCCTGATGTAGCATTTATCCAGTCAACATTGGGCTAATTGAAATCACCTATTATTATATTGTTGCCCAATTTGCCAGCTTTCCTAATTTATGTAAACATTTGTTCATCTGTCTATTTGTTTTGTCCTGGCAGAGTGTAGTACAGCCCTACCAGTATACTCTTTCCCTTCACACATGTAATTTTGTCCACAAGGATATTTATTTTGCTTTACTCAATTCCCTCTTTAACATATAGCACAACCCCCCCCCCCCCCCCATCCAATTTGATTCACTCTATCATTGCGATATAATTTGTACCCTGGGTCTCTGAGATGCCTGTTGTATCTACCTTTTCATTTAGTGCTATATACTCCATCTCTCCCATCTTACTTTTTAGGCTTCTAGCATTTGTATATATACACTTCCAATTGTGTTTTTTCCCAGCATCTACAAGATGCTTTCAGTTGACAGGGATAATTTGCATCCTTTACTCCCATTAAACACTCCAGGCTTTCTTTCTCCATTATTGAAACCTGTAATAGAGAACTAATATCATTATTTAGGAGGAAGTATTTGTTTATTTGTTTGAGTGTCGTTTGTTTTCTCCATTGTTGAAGATATATTTGTGCTGTTACATGGATTTATTGAAACAATGACATTGAGAAATGACAGTGCTCACATAATCAAGGCAAGAACATTGCCCGATGGTAATACAAACACACTTATGTCTTCCATTCTAAAAGATTACCAACAGATACTTTTCAGTAATTGGAATTACAGAAATCCTTGCATTTATGTCATACTAGTTGATGTTATTGCCTTTTCTTGTAGACACAAAGCTATATAGATAATATTTAGAAGGCACTAGGATTAATTTTTAACAACCCGCTCAGCGGCTAGGTTGTGGCTGGAAATTTATCAGCTATAACATTGCTGACTAGATTTAAGCCTGCTGTCCAGGTTCATGGATGTAGCTGGCTAAACACCATAGGAGCTAGCTCTCTGGGTGCTGAGCACCCCTGATATTGAGCAAATTCCCTCATTTGCCAGGGAAGGGTTATTTGTATTTTGTTTGGCACTCCAATCATTTTGAAATGTTGGTGCCTATGCTAAACACAAGTGACTTGAGCTGATAATTCACCATAGCAGTTTAAGTTTCCCATCCCTGTGACCAAACCCCACACCTGATCCTGCCATCATTTTAGCTGCTGTTACAGTTGCATATAGAAAAATGCAGCTATATTTAGCAAGTCATGAAGGGTAAATTGTGAGATGGTCAAGTCTACCTTCCAAAGTCGGGCAGAGATGACTTTTTGAAAATATATCTCTAAATGTTTAAACATTTCTGGAGAGAAAGGGTCAATAAAGAATTAGGCCATCAAGACAGATAGGCACAGAGGTCTTCCACCCAAGATATTAAGCAGGAGATACCAGAGGACTGAGGAAAGAGGAACAAACTGCTCATCCCCTTGTTACCCCTCAATATTGTTCTCTGCCCCCCAGATGTACCCATTTGTTCTCCAAGTTGATGGAAAGTTGTAAATGAACTGATGATTATATTGTAGAGAACAAGGCAGTAATCAGAACCAGTCCCTAAATTCACATGCAAAATGTACACCTGCTCCCAAGAAGCTTTAAATGTGTGCATGTAGTCAATGCGTATATTTAACATATTTTATAAAATGCATGTGCAAATCATAGCTCTGCCTAAACTATGCCCTCATGAATAAATATGCTTAGCATGCACATAAGTAAATGCCATCTTGGTGTGTGTACATATATGTGGGTATATGGCCAAGCACGTTCATAAAAGGCCTTTTCCTTGTGTAAACTAGGCTTTGCACACAGGAAAAAAAACTGTATAAAATTACTTTCTTAATTAAAAAACAAAACTATAGAAATATTAAAAAATAAATAAGAATAAGAAAACAAAAAAATGGATAAGAAACCTAGTCTTGATTATATAAATCTTCACACTTCTTGACTCAGTAGTGGAAGCCCCTTTCGCAGGCAAACAACCATGAATCTATTAGGAAAGGTTTTCAGGATATCCCTATTGAATTCAGTAGGGATATCCTGGAAACCTGGCCTGTTTGCGGCCCTCGAGGACTGAACTTAGACAAGTCTGTATTAGGATAATGGTTTACCAGCTTTGCACAGTAGGAGGGTACAATTTTTGCCCATTCCGTTTGACAGACTAACTCGAACCCTTTCATGTAAGCTGTGGATTGTCTGTCGACTGCAGTCTTCAATTCTTGCCACAGATCTTTTGTTGGATTCGGGCCTAGGCCTTGATTGGGCCACTCAAACATTCACTTTTCTACTTCCTTGGCTTCTCTATTGCTGCTTTTGCTTTGTGCTTAGGATCTATGTCTTGTTGAATGGTGAATCTGTGCAGAGCTGTTAGAGGTTTTCCTTGTACTATTCACCATCTATCTTTTCCTTAATATTCATAAGCCTTTCTGTTCTTGCAAAGCACGTTTCCAAAATAATGCCACCATCTCCATGCTTTACTACAGGGATAATGTTGACAACATGATGTGCTATGTTTGTTTTACACCATGCATAGCATTTAAACATTAAAACCAAAAGTTACTTGTGATCTCTGTTTTCATCAATTACAGTAACCATTGATTTGGTGTAAGGAACCCTACAGAATCCGGGTCTGTGGAGTCAAGTTGTGGGGAAAGTAAGGGGGGAGATGAGAGAGTGATGGGAAGTGAGGAGAAAAGGGGGACATTTTTTATGAAGATGTCAATAATAGTTAAAACCAATGTATCAGTCTTACCATTTTCATTGTTGGAATTGTAACAAATTTGTCTTATTGGCAGTGTTAATAGAAAAAAACTTTGTCGCATCAGACCATGAAACTTTCTCCCATTTGCATGTGATGTGTCCTTTCTTGAGCGGTAACTTCCTTCTTCCTACCTTCCCATATGAACCATGTTTGTGGAATAATCTTGTTAAATATTCAACATTTCTCTCAGTCTCAACCAGAGACCCTATAGTGCTTTTAAAGTAATCTAAAGGCCTCACAGTGGCTTTCCTTTGCAGCTTCTTTAATCCATAGTTACTGACTTTGGTGGGATAGCCTGATTGGGGCAGTGTCTTAGTGCCAAACTGTTTACAATTTTAAAATTATGGACATAACAGTGCTTCAAGATATATTCAAACAGATTAAAATGTCTTTTAACCTTCCTCCAATTCATATCTACTATAATAAAACTCACCCTCAACGTTCTGAAGACAACGTTCTGAAGTCACTCAGTCACTCACTGAAGGGTTCATGGATTCATGGTAGTGAAGCCATAACACTGACCATGTCTCTCTGCCCCGCCCTCGCATGACGGACCAAGCAGAATAAACACCCTCAACATTCTGAAACACAAAGGACCATCACAACACCGTTCCCAGGCAACACTAGGCAACGTAAGACGGACCAATCAGAGGAAACTACGTGACAATAAGGGAGGAGCATTCCCCAGCAGAATGGCTCATTATCTGTGCAGCACAGAGAGCACAGAAACACCGCTGGAACGAGAGAAGAATATTCCTGCTTTGGGTATATGCAAAAATAGACCGGGGGGGGGGGGATTTTTAAATGCCTAATGCCAGTACTGAAGAGTGCCAGAGGGCCTATAGCACAGACTATATTTGGGATCGCTTGACATGGAGTCAGAGGAGCCGGAAAACAACGTGCCCGTCACCATCTGGGACGTGGGCGAACAGGACAAGCTGCGGCCCAGCTGGAAGGATTACCCGCGACCCAGCCAGCAGCAAACAGCGACCAAGGAAGGGGGAGGAGTACTCCTTCCCTGCCTAGGAATCACTGGAGACTGGCTGCCAAACTAACGAAACAACCGCACACCGACGCACCACCTCCATCATTCGAAAGGCATCCACTCTTTCTTCAACAGAAATGCAAACTAATAATATAAAACAAACAAGAATACATGGTTTCTCAGGCAGCTGAAGGTATCTCCCCACCCCCCTTCCTCTTCCCCTTTTGCCGAAGCGGCCAAGGACGTGCCCAACCATCCCCAGCCTCAGGCAAGCTGTCTCCCACCTCGGGGATTCCCCGAGCACCCAAAAAAAGACGGCGCTGTTTCCTGCAGCACATAAATTTTCCAGCATTCCCCTGCAGCCGGCCTGAAATGGACCAAACATACCGGATCACCCCCCGACAGTCCGAGACCGTGCTCTTCTCCCTTCCGCCAACTTAAAACAACCATCCCCGTCCTCAGGCAAGCCGTCACCCACCTCCAGGATGCCCAGAACCCCAGCCCAATGGAAAAAGATGGCGCTGCTTCCAACAGCACATTTCTCTTCCAGCATTCCCCTACAGCAGCCCTGAAACGGCAAAAAAATACCGACAGACAAAGAACGTGCTCCTCTACCTTCCGCCCATCTAAAACAACACTGCTGCCTCAGCACAACACAAAAAAAAAAACATGGAAAAAAAAAACAACACTCAACAAAGGCTGACCCCCCTACAACCACATTTACATTTCACCAACAGAAAGACCCCCCTCCACAAACCTCCTTGAAAGACAAAACCACTCACACACAATACAACATAAACACACCCTCAAAGCCACACACCAATCCATCCCACTTTGCCAGCACAGCACAGCACATCCCCCAACCCCCAAGCAAAAAACAAAACAAAAAAGACACACATCAACAACCTGCACACACACCGCACCCTCACACACACACACACACAAAATAACTCTGTGACACATACACACACACACACACAAAAACCACATGCTAGCGCCCGTTTCATTGGTTTCGGAAACGGGCCTTTTTTACTAGTCTAATATAATAAAACGCACCGTGAACATTCTGAGGACAAAGATTCTGAAGTCACAGCACATGATAAAGGGTTCATGGTTTCATGGTGGTGAAGCCATCCGACATAACACGGACCTATCAGAAGGGACCTATCAGAAGGGGCTTGCCCACTAACAAAGCAGAACTGTTACCAGGCAACGGAATGCGACATAGAACTCACCTATCAGAAGAAAAAAACAGAAGAAGGGAGGAGCATTCAGCTGTAGAATGCCTCATTGTCTGAGCAGCACAGAGAGCAGACGAACGCCGCTGGAAAAAGAGAATATCCCAGCACTGGGTATGTACACAAATATTGTTGTTGGACCCGGGGAAACAGGAGTACAGCGTGCCCCTCACCATCTGCAACGTGCGCCGCCACCTGCAAAAATTAAACCCGACCTAGCCTGCATCACAGACTGACCCAGGCGGGGGGACGAGTAGGGAAACTTCCCTACTCCTCCCCAGCCTAGGATTCGGTAGAGACTGGCTGGCAAACTGCTTGAATATACAAAACCGCTAATTCCTTCAATATACAAAACCGGAGGCAACAAAGAAAAAAAAAAAAGAAGCGTGCCCCTCGCCATCTGCGACGTGTGCCGCCACCTGCAAAAATTAAACCCGACCTAGCCTGCATCACAGACTGACCCAGGCGGGGGGAGGAGTAGGGAAACTTCCCTACTCCTCCCCAGCCTAGGATTCGGTACAGACTGGCTGGCAAACTGCTTGAATATACAAAACCGCTAACTCCTTCAATATACAAAACCGGAGGCAACAAAGAAAAAAAAAACATTATCACGCACGTGCACATAACTGGAACACCTCCCCCCCTTCACCTTCTCACAAACCAAGCAACCCAGGACGTGCAAAACCATCCCCCGCCTCAAAAAACCCATCACCCACCTCGAGGATGCACACACCGCGCTGCTTCCCGCTGCGCATTCGTCCTGCATTCCTCCTGCATCGTTCCTACACTGCTGCCCTATAACGAACCGAAAAAGTGGCGTACTCTCCCTTCCGCAAACCACACCACCCAAAACAAGATGCCGCTGCTTGCCACAAGGACCAAAAATACCGTTAAAACCAACGGCCACAGACAGTGCTGCTCTCCCGCCAACCAACAAAAAACATCCCCGGCATAAGGCAACCCCTAACCCACCTCAAGGATTCCCCGACCTCAATCACCCCGGGAAAAGACAGCGCCGCTTCATACAGTGCTTTTCTCTTCAAAGGAAAAACTACAGGAGAAAAAAAAAACTACATGCTAGCGCCCGTTTCATTTGTTTCGGAAACGGGCCTTTTTTACTAGTCTTTGAATAACTTTATCCTGGAGTGCTTTCAGCAGCTCCATGTTTGATATGTTTAGAGCCTTGCTTCAAATTCACTTCATACCACTTCATACAACAGAGGCATTTGAATCAGCTCAGTTACTGTGTTTGGACATAGGTGAGCAATGTTTTATCTATTTCTGGACCTTGTTAAGACAGTTTTGGGCTATCAGGAGAGACAAATCAAATTCAACTTTTTTAGTCACATACATATTTTTTGACACAAAGTAGCTTTTAGACAGGAAATAGAATCATCATTGGAGATATTCAAGACCCTCTTATTTATTTATTTATTTGTTTGTTTGTAGCATTTGTATTCCACATTTTCCCACCAATTTGCAGGCTCAATGTGGCTTCCATTTGCTGTAATGATGGTTGCCATTTCCGGTAACAGAATTACAAATGGTATTGCATTAAGGTGTATACATACATGGTGACATACATGGATCATAACATATATGGAACAGATCATGGTGTATATATATATATATATATATATATATATATATATATAAAATACCTAAACGTGGTATATATCTCTCTATATAAAAGGCAACACCAACGTTCTAAGAAGCCTCCAGCCGGAAGTGTGAAGGGGGCGAGATATCCGGTTTTCCTATGAGTGTCTGCCCCGCCCTCTCTGTAACACAGTCAGTGAAGGAAAACAGCAGAGCACGAAATCAAATCGCTGGCTCTGTAACAGTGAAGGACTCAGAGGGGAGAGGGGAGAGGGGAGAGAGGCCAGAGGGCAGGGACACACACACTCCCACATGCACACAGAAGAAAACATTGCTAGCCCCCGTTTCATTTGCATCAGAAACGGGGCTTTTTTACTAGTATATATATAAAATACCTAAACAAAACTAATTCTGCTCTCAACGGTCTAGGTGAAATTAAGGAACATAGATTCTTCATTCTCAACATATTTCCCTGATTGTATGGTATAAAAAGATATCCATTATTCCAGAATCACCCATTAACCAAAAGGTCACTACCAGTGGCCATCTTGTATTAAATTTCTCAATATCCCAACAAATCTCCTTGGTGAAGTTACATAGATGTATGTTAGTTCGCTGGACCATTTCCTGTGTTCTAGAGCTAACTTTCCAAACGTCCAGCAAAGAAATATTCATGGCCAGGGATGCTTTCAGCTTCAGTACTGGGTGCAATTACTAGAAGAAGAAGAACTATTATTATTATTTGTTACATTTTCCCACCTCTTTGCAGGTTCAATGTGGCTTACATAGTGCCAGAGAGCAGTTGCAGGCTCCGGTGTATACAAATACAAAGGTGAAGTTGTGAATGGGTAAGGTTCATGTGGTAGGACCACATAGAGGAAACGTTCGCCGGGGGGGGGGGGGGGTTCGGTGATGGCCATTACAAAGTTTAGCGTTGTTGTGTCGCTGAGATCAGGCAGTTACATTGGATCTGCGGGGTATGCCTTTTTAAACAGGTGGGTCTTAAGTGTCTTTATGAAGTGTAGATGGTCATATATGGTTTTCAAGTCTTTTGGTAGTGCGTTCCATAGTTTTGTGCTGATGTAGGAAAAACTGATTGCGTAAGTTGATTTGTATTTGAGTCCTTTGCAGCTTGGGTAGATTTAGGTACATTCGTGTAGATACGGATGAGTTTCTGGCTGGTAGGTCGATTAGGTCTATCATGTATTCCGGTGCTTCACCGTATATGATTTTGTGGACCATAGTTCATTCTTTCAGTATTTACTTTTTCCTTATGCTAATGTTTATATTTATGATTAATAAAACTTGATATCTATTCTTACTTGAGTGAATTCCTTCAAAAAGCAGTAAATAAACCCTAATAAATAAATATTGCCTTTCATTTAAAAAAAATCAAAGCCGTTCACAATTAAAAACTATGAAACATTTTTTAAAAAACTACAATAATCAACAGGAAAGTGACAGGGAACATAAAAACACATATCCTGAAAAATAGCAAAAAGAAACATTCCCGCAAATCATTTCATCTGTCCAATCAAGTCCCCACCCCCTATGGGAGTGCTTGGGCAAAAAGGTGAGTCTTCACTCATGATCTAAATTTGGGGTAAGACTGTTCTGAATGAATCACTGAGGGAAGAGAATTCCAGAAGGATGGAGCAACAGAACAAAATGCTGTGGCGGGTTGATTCTAAATGAGAACAGTGAACAGCTGAGGTAGTGAGACTATGTGCCCCTTTTACCAAGCTGTGGCAAAAGGGGGCCGGCATTTACACGTGTTTTACACACACGCCAAAGCCCACTTTTACTGCAGCTGGAAAAAGGGAAGGTCTCGCTTTCCTTCAGAAAATGACCAGGCGGCAAGTAAAGCACTTGCCACATGGCCATTTCGGGGGGGGGGGGGGGGGGAGGGAGCCCTCACTGTCACCCATTGAGGTGGCGGCAAGGGCTCCTGCACTAACTTGGCAGTAACCAGGCAGCACGCAGCACTGCCCGATATCTGCCGGGTACACTCCAGCGCTACAAAAATAAATCAAATTTTGTAGTGCCAGAAATGATGGCGTGGTAGAGATGGAAAGTACCGCCAGGCGCTGCAGTAGCCTGGTGGTGGTTCCATTATAGCAAAGTGGTAAGCCCGCATTCGGCTTTCTGCCGCTTAGTAAAAGGAGCCCTATATGCAGTGAACAAGAAGGAATATAGGGGTAATAGGGGAGGAAAGACGGGATGCAATACTTGTATGTAGAACCTTGTAAGTCTGTAAGTATCTTATATTGAATGCGGTGAAAAATAAGTAACCCATGATTTACAGTTGCTTGCCTGTTGGAGGGGCACAAGAATGTGGGCTATTGAAAATCTGAATACTACTATTTAGCATTTCTATAGCGCTACAAGGCGTACGCAGCGCTGCACAAACATAGAAGAAAGACTGCTCAAAGAGTTTACAATCTAATAGACAAAAAATAAATAAAGTAAGCAAATCAAATCAATTAATGTGAACGGGAAGGAAGAGAGGAGGGTAGGTGGAGGTGAGTGGTTACAAGTGATTACGAGTCAAAAGCAATGTTAAAGAGGTGGGCTTTCAGTCTAGATTTAAAGGTGGCCAAGGATGGGGCAAGACGTAGGGGCTCAGGAAATTTATTCCAGGCGTAGGGTGCAGCGAGACAGAAGGCGCGAAGTCTGGAGTTGGCAGTAGTGGAGAAGGGAACAGATAAGAAGGATTTATCCATGGAGCGGAGTGCACAGGAAGGGGTGTAGGGAAGAATGAGTGTGGAGAGATACTGGGGAGCAGCAGAGTGAGTACATTTATAGGAATGGATTTTGGCGTGGACGAAGGCAAGTTGGATGGTTTATTAATGCACAAAAATACTGGATGTTTAGGTTTTAGTGAGAGAATATGGAACTAGGTTACAACCAATGACTGACAGCTGGGTGATCCCTGTAAGAGATTCCATGAAATCCTTGGGTTTGGTTGGGATCAGAAGGGACTGGGCAAAAACAACTCTCCCAGGTTGGTCTTTAGTAGACTGCATATGGTTAAGCGACTTAAGCCTTATATTGATCCACAGGCCCTTCGTATAGTCATGCAACCCACAGTTCTTACTGCAGTGCACTTTATATGGGCTTGACAGCCAAAATGGCTGAATCACTTCTAATTGGTCCAAAACACCGCTGCTCATATTGTTACCAAAAAATGCAGCAAACTCAATGAAAACCACAATGCAAATGCAAAGACCTCCAAAAAACCAAACGACTGCCAACCACTCCAAACTTCCAAGCCTGTATTCCATAATATATATGTGTGTAGACAACCCCCCCTCGGTGTCACCGTGCCTCAACCCGCACTGACCAGTGCCCTAGACGCTTCAGCCTTTCCTCATAGGGAAGTCGTCCCATCCTGTTTATTATTTTCATCGCCCTTCTCTGTACCTTTTCTAATTCCACTATAACTTTTTTGAATGCAGTGACCAGAATTGAACACAATATTCGAGGTGCGGTCACACCATGGACTGATACAAAGGCATTATAATGTCCTCACTTTTGTTTTCCCATTTTTTTCCTAATAATACCTAACATTCTATTTGCTTTCTTAGCCACCGCAGCACACTGATCAGAGGGTTTCAATGTATCATCAACAACGACGCCGAGATCCATTTCTCGGTCGGTGACTCCTAACGTGGAACATTGCATTACGTAGCTATAGTTCGGGTTCCTCGTTCCAACATGCATCACTTTGCACTTGCTCACATTAAACGTCATCCTAACCAACAGTTATATGAATGTTGACATTAATATATCCAAGAACACAGAGAAACTATTGGATTCTTTTTTGGATTTCAGTGTAATGCTTTAAATAGTATATAAGTGATTTTTGATATGCAGCCAGTCTTGCCTTGCTCAGTATGACTAGACTTTCACTTTTTCAGATGAAAGAGTAATAACAGCATTTTATAGCTTATTAACAACAAAATGTTTTCACTGGACAACCATGATGAAAAGCCATGAGATTCTGGCATTTCTAGCTTGAGTGTCTGAAGTGGCTCAGATTGTGATGAAAGAGCTTTTGTGCTTTCTGAATAATGAAACTCCAGCACACAGAACAGTGGTCTAAAAAGCTTCTGCTCTCAGCAGGCTGAGTTAAGAAGATCCACATTTATAGCAAAAAGGCAGTGATCAAATAGGCATGTTCTGCAGAATGAGGTCCTCCCAGACCCAAAGGCCAATCGGGCTTTTGATGGTCGGTCAATCCTGCATCACTAAGGTCTGACAGACAATTAAGTCCCCATTTACAAAAATGAACTAGTACAAGCCATGGTATATTTTTGACTTGGAGATATCAGCCATCCTAAAATTAGGGGAGTGCTATAAATAACAATTTATAGTGTGCCATTAAACTACCCAAGCTGATAAACTAGCATACTGAACCTTACATTAATTTACAGAAGCTGAATATACAATAAACCATATTTCTGACATTCATAAATTCTTTGGTGTTGATCGTATATACTTGGTAATGATCCAGCATTTAACACATGCATAATTTTTCAGCCATCCTCAATCCTTCCTTACAATTACCACGTAACTGTTATTTTGCTGGGATACTATCAAATTCTGGGGTCCTTCTACTAAGGTGGTCTGAAAAATAGCCTGAAGTAGTGTAAGCGCAGGTTTTGGGTGCACTCAGAATCATTTTTCAGCGCACCTGTAAAAAAGACCTTTTTTAAACTTTTTCCGAAAATGGACTTGCGGCAAAATGAAAATTACTGCGTGTCCATTTTGGGTTTGAGTCCTTACCGCCAGCCATTGATCTAGCGGTAAACTCTCATGTGGTAACCGGGCGATAATGACCTACGCATGCCAAATGACACTTGGCACGCATCCGATATACGTGTCAGAAAATAAAAATTCTTTTTTTGGATGCACATATCGGACGCTCATAGACGTTCACGCGGCTTAGTAAAAGGGCCCCTCTGTTATTAAGTAGGGAGCGTATGCAGAGACATTGCTTTGGAACACTTTCCAACATTAAATTGTAGAAGGGCTGTGTGTGGTTGTAGGGTGAAGAGTTGTGGCAGAAGTTTGTAGGGGGCGTGAATGTTTCTGGGGGTGTATTATGTTTGAAGGTGGGTGGAGTTGTGCAAGTGGAAGGTGTGTATATGTTCCATCAGAGGCAAATTAAGGTATAGGCAAACTAGGTGTGTGCCTAGGGCTGAAATATTTAGGAGGGGCCTTCTCAGATATGCTAATTTAGAAGCTTCCTAGACAGATTATTGGTAAATTGGCTGCTGACAGAAAGAAGAATGGGGGAGGGGCAGAGGAGTCACCACTGCCAACAGAGCCCCCCCCCCCCCCCCCCCCCCCAAGCATATTATTCTCCTGTCAGCAGGAGGAAAGCAAGCAGCAGAAACACTTAATTGCTGTTTCTTCTTTTGTTGCTTTTCTTCTGCTGGCCCCATTGGCAGAAGTTTTAAAAGAATTTGTATTACAGTGTGAGGCCCTTTTGGAAAACTGGGAAAGCTTTGCTAGATACATACGAGAATTCCTCCGTAGATGTCACTTCATAGAGGGGTCTTTTTATCAAGCTGCGGTAAAAAGCGGTCCTAGCACACCCTTACCCAGGACTTCCCCGTTGGCTCAGGTCATTTTTACTGGTGCTAGAAAATGGCCACTTTTCCCTTTTGTGCATTATTAGTCATGTGCCTAATGTTGTTATTAACAAAAAATAGCATGTGAGCCCTTACCGCCACCCATTATTTAGGCAGTGAGCACTCAAGCACTAATCCCACATTAATCAATTAGCATTCGGCAATATAGCTGTGCTAACTGATTCGTACTGTCACACCCACGCTCCACCCCCAGACATGCCCCCTGCAAGAAAAATTATTTAGCGTGTGGTTTGTACATGCACATTCGGAAATCTCCGTGGGATGCCCGAGACCAGAGTTCCCTTTTTTTTATTATTTATTTATGCATCCTTGTATCCCACTATTATCCAAAAATAAGTTTCGGTTCAAAGTGGCTTACAATTAACATTTTGGTGGAATTACAGTGGTGTTGTGCAATGTTGAGAGGGCATCTATAGTTCGTGTGGTTATTCATAGAGTTTTTGAAGAGAGATTTGAAGTGGAAAAGGTAGTGGTAGCTTTTGTGTTCAGTTGTAGAGTTTTGGTGATATTTATTCATATAGTTTTTGAAGAGGTAGATTTGAAAGGAAGGCGATGGTATCTTTGTGATTAACTGTAGAATATTTTGAAGAGGTAGGTTTTCATTTCTTTTCTGAATTGGAGGAGATTTGTGATGCTTCTTATGATTTTGGTATCGAGTTCAACCATTTGGAACCCAGGTAGCTACATCCTGCTGTGTAGACAGTTTTGTAGATGGTGTTTTTGCAGTTGGGTAGATGTAGGAGTAGGTAGTTTCTGTTTTCTGGGCTGGCATTTTTTGAGGATAATTCAATCATGTTAAGCATATATTCGTGTGCCATTCCAAATAGTATCTTGAAAATTAGGGTGCTCGCTTTGAAAAATATTTTTGCCATATTATCTTGTCATTTTTAGTATTTTCTGTAATGTAGTTTGATATTAACATTATCATATTTAATATGGTGTACATTATCTTAAGGTATGGAAAAAATGCAATTAAGTGGTGCAGTGAATGAAAATGAAATGAACTTTAGCAGCCCAGCTGTATAAATGTATATCAGTGAATCAGTAATGCTCAGATGAACAACTAATTCCCTCTTGAGCCTTCTGTGTCAAATGGTATGAATAGTGATTGGTCCTGCATGATTGCTCTCTCAACACTGACTTAATGCTTTAAATTACTTTCATTGTCCTGTGATTGGGATCCTTTGCAGTTATCAGATTGGTGGAATATTAGAGAGGGAGAGACTCTTCAGGGCTAAATCTCCTTTCCGCTGAATGGAATGAGACATTGAAGCTGCTAGCTTCTGTAATATGAGAAGAATAGAGTTTGCATGGTATAAAAATGAAAACAGGCATGAAGAAAGAACGTACCCTGTCGGCTCTCAAAAATAAAATTAGTGGAAAACCCTAACAGAGTTAGGATAGAAAGGCACACAGTTTGATTGATTAGTGGAAAACCCTAACTAGGACCCCCTTTTACTAAGGCATGCTCACATTTTTAGCGGTTGCTAAAATTGGGTGCCCACTAAACGTTAGAGATGCCAATGCATTCCTATGGGCGTCTCTAACATTTAGCGTGTGCTAAAAATGTGAGCGCACCTTAGTAAAAGACGCCCAATGTTAGGATAGAAAGGCACACAGTTTGATTCATCCCAGCTCTTTCCTCTTGGGGGTCTCTATTTGCTTCTTATGGGACTAGCAAGGCTTGTTCTCAGTCTCCTCAAACTGTGTACTGTTTAAATGAACCTGTAAATTTTAAGGATTATTTTTTGCTGTTCTGGAAATGAAGGGCCCAATATTCACAGGGATATTTTATAAATTGTTTTTTATGCATAAAAGGCCTCTTACTAAATTAAGTCATGCTTAAAATGATGTGTGATGCAAATAGCTGCATGCTCGGGGGAGGAGTTTGCTGGAACGTAGGTGGAGTTGTGAATATGTAAGTACAGTAGTCAAATAGTTGCAAGGCAGGTGGTCCGCCAAATCCAATATGGAAGATAAAACAAGAAGGCAAAAGCTCCCAGAAATTTAACATAAAATGCCGGACATGGTCATGTTTCGCCAGGATAAAATGGCTGCGTCAGGGGCAGATATAAAATTCCAAAAATAGCCTGGCTGATGTAACTGTTAAAACATAGCAAGCTAGATTCTGGGATCAGTCTCTCAGCGTTTTAATGAGAGACTAATCCCAACTGTTCCCCTATCTGTGGATTTTCAGTAACACTACTTGGATACTGTTGCCAAAAATCCCTCTAAACGCCCCAGCACTCTTCGTGTAGTACTGGAGCAGGGTTAGGATGATGTAAGGGCATTTTGCCTAACTATTTGGATAGTGACGGTATTCAGCCACTATGAGAGTAATTTTATAACAGGTTGCCTAGGGCCCCTTTTACAAATCCCCAGCGTGCCATCATTGTAAAAGCAATTAAACAAGAATACAAGAAAGTAAACTGCCATAAATGATAGGAAAACTCTATTATACAAATCTAAACACATACAATATAAATAAACTAAAACACACATATTCTATTCAATCCCCTAAAAGGGGACATGTGCGCACACTACCGGCTTCCTAATAAATAAATAAATAATTTATCTTGCAGAGGACGTGAGTGGCCATGTCTGTGTTAATCAGCGCAGCCACATTGTCACGCACTGACTAATTAGCACATGAGCCCTATCCACATAGAAAATAGGCTTTGATAAGGTCCCCATGCAGTAATGGCCATGCGGTACTGGCAACATTACTATGTGGCCATTGATGCAGAAAATAGAAAATTGGTTATTTTCCAGCCACAGCAAAAAGTGGCCTTAGCGCACAGGAAAGATCCATATAAGTGTGTGTACTATGGCCAAGTTTTGCAGCAGCTTTATAAAAGGGCTCTTTAGTTTTCCAAGAGGTGTGGTAAAGGCATGGAGAGGGTGTGGTTAGCGTGGGCCTATAATATTAACATGGATTTGCCATCCTACAAACGGAATCCATGCCGTAGACAAAATGTCTGGCCAGCAACATTTATAGCTGCCTCAAGGCATGAATAAAGAGCTTACTTGAAGGGACAGATACAAAAGCCATGCTCAAGTCCACTGCCCATCAGAGTCAGAGCCTTTTGTAAAATGCAATGGCAGCTTTCCCCGACCATACCTCGGTGTCTAAATTCCCCTCTCTACATCCTATCTAAAATCTGCCTTTAGGTGTCTTTATAAAATGCCAGTACAAATCCTGCAGAAATCACACACAAAATGAAGATGTGGATGTTTACACCTGCTTGGAAGCAGGTGTGAATGTGTGTATGTAACGCACTCATGAGCATGTGTATTTTATAAAGTACATGAGCAATCCCGACTCCTCCGGTATTGTACCTTGCAATACGTCTATACTAAAGTCATATGCAACTGCATCCTATCTGCGCAAGAGGTAATATTTAAGTATGCACATAAATTATAATATGTTATAATGTACATGTATACTTCCAAAGTATGTGCTATCATTCCAAACTTTTTATGTTTGCGCTGGTCAGTATTTTATAGCTGTCATTTATGCCTGTTTGTGGCCACATCCACATTAAACTGACTAAAATATCATACCAAACTACGTGCCCGCTTATAAAATTGCCCTCATACTGTGAAGGACCACTCAGAACATGTCTCATTTCTCTAGAGAGAAAATCTTGCATTTTATTGTTTCTCACCTGTTGTTATTAACATGCATGACCGCTTTAGCATGCATCAACAAGTTTAACCCTTAACTAACTGCAGGCCCCATTTTCTGAAGTAGGACTTAGAGGTCCTTTTATTAAGCCGTGTAAGTGTCTATGCACACCCAACGCACGCCAAAACGGAGTTACCGCTTGACTACCGCATGGCTCTTGCGGTAATTTCATTTTTGGCGCGTGTCTGCAAAATATTTTTTATTTTCAGGCATGCGTGGCAGACGTGTGGCATTTGGCGCGCATAGGTCATTACTGCCCGGTTACCGCTTCAATCTTTATCACTAGGTCAATGGCTGGCGGTAAGGTCTCAGACCCAAAATGGGCATGCAGCAATTTTCCAGGCGCACTTAAAAATGGATCGGTGCACACCCAAAATCCATGCCTACACTACCACAAACCATTTTTCAGTGCACCTTTGTAAAAGGACCCCTTAGTTATAAATACTGCCTGTTAACAGTGTTAGCGCATGCTAGTAAGCTCTGTTCCCCCGATATTCAAAACTATTTAACCGGCCAGGAACGGCTCCTGGCAGGTTAAATAGGGTTTAAGGGCCCTGTTTAATAAGCCGTGCTATAGGCGCGCTAACTTTTTAGCGCATGTTTAAAATTAGTGCGTTCAAATGCTTGAGACACCCACAGGAATATATGGGTGTCTCTAGCATTAGCATGCGCTAAAAAGTTAGCATGCCTACAACGCACCACATAGCCAGTTAGGCGAAGATATTCAGTGCCAAACCAGCTATGTTGATCAGTCAAAATAGGCTGCTTTAATAGCAGGCCTATATTTGACCACTAAAAAGTTAACCGGTTAGTGCTGAATATCAGCATAGCCGGTTAACTTTTTGGTGGCCAAAATAAACCTGAATATTCAATGCCGGTTGCCAGATATAACCTAGCATTGAATATCTAGGTTTAACGCCGCCAGCATACAGCACACACTCTACCCGCCATCGGCTGAATATCAGGCCCCAGCTGTGTATGTATAGTTCCTTTTTGTAAAATTGCTGTGTAAAAGGATTTATCAGTTCACACATAGGACTCTGCTTTTTTGCCTATGAGTGGTACCTAGGGATTTTAAATTAACTCTGGTAATAAAGAAAATAACATGAAACCTTTTTTATTGGACTAACTTAATATATTTTTTGATTAGCTTTCGAAGGTAACCTTAACTTCGAAAGCTGACAGAGTGCTGACCTTGATTGTGATTTGAGGGGTGGGAGAAGAGGGCTGATATGTGTCCCTGGAGTGATTTTTCATGTAGTTAAGCAATAACTGTTCTGTGTATAGGAATGTAAAAGGGAAACTTAGGGCTTTTTTTTTTAGAAAAGTTTTTTTTTTTTTTTTGCTGGCTTGCTTAAAGAGATTGGCTGTAGCACATCTATTCTCCATGACATTGTTATTACTCTGCATGGTCACAGTAGTCCGGCCACATTTTTCTGTTTTTAATTACAGCATAGCCAGACCTGGTTAATGTGCCCTTGATCTGACTGATAGGAAAGAATGATTTGTGACAGAGAACCTAAGCTTGAGTTTTTGCATGCTGAGAAATGGTAGATTGAAAGTATCAACCTAGTCAGCCTCAGCTTAATCTGGACATTTTACTTTGCATCCTTATTTTTATTTTATTTTATTTTAATTTCATATTGAGAAAAAAAAGAATCTCCCCTAGGCTGATAATAGCAGGAGTGATAAAGTTTGGAAATACCTCACACTGCCAACTCAAAATAATAATTAACACAAGAAAGAACATTTGGCACTGGCATCTGAACAGACAGCATTGTCTAAAACCTGTTGGTCCTCTTCAACAAGATATTTTCTTTTCCAACAGCAAAACAGTATTATGACTTCCAAAGTATTTTTTTAAATTTATTTTTCTGTCTGTCATCTGTTGTTTACATATTCTCTCTTGACCCTTTTCTTCACCCCCTCTCCCCATTACCTTTGCATGCTCAGTTGAAGCCTTCAGACAGGACTATAAGCTGGAGAGGTTCTGTTCCACTCAGTGCTGCTCCTGCTTCTCTTCATCTTCTTCCACTTCATCCTGCCGGTCACCCTCACCACCCTTGCTCTGCCCCAGCAGCCACTCCTGCTGTCAGTACTTGGTGAAGATCCTGGTGACATTCTATCTCTTCATCTTTGTTCATATGTTATGTTTCTTTCCATCAATTCAGCAAACAAGTGCAAAGAAAACGCAAATTCAAAGAGTCAGTCATATGAGTCTGAACCTTCCCACTTCATTCCTTCCTCTGTGCAGTGTAAGTTGAGAGAGAATTTTCAGTTCACATACAGCATGTCCTTAATAGGCAAAATAAACTAATATTGTCAAGACTACTAACCAGCATACATTTTTAAAGTTTTGCTTTCATAAGCAAAGTACTATAGAGTAGGCGCCGTCTGTTGCTTATAAAACTCATTTGACATGTCCTGTAGAAAGGTATGGTTGCCGTGTTAGTCCACTCTTAAGGTTATCAATAGAAATCAAACAAAATAATAATGGAAAAGAAAATAAGATGATACCTTTTTTATTGGACATAACTTAATACATTTCTTGATTAGCTTTCGAAGGTTGCCCTTCTTCGTCAGATCGGAAATAAGCAAATGTGGTAGCAGATAGTATATATAAGTGAAACATCCAAGCATTACTTTGACAGTCTGACAGGGTGGGAGGGTGGGGGTGGGTAGGAGGTATGCATGGGGACATCAAAGCATTTCATTGATATTCTAACAGGATGGGTGTGGGTAGGTGAAAGGATGTTCTGTAAAAGACTTAAAGGGCCAGAAGTCACTAAGGGCCAGAGGAAGCACATAGGAAGTGAATGGGTTTAGTAAAAGAGGCCCTAAGTCTATAAACAAGTGTCTTTAGGTGTCTTGTGTTCTAAACAAAACAGCAATGTGTTTATGCTAACCAACTATTGCCCAGTAGCTTCTATTCCACTTATAATTAAACTCATGGAAGGCATAGTGATGAAACAACTTACTGAATACCTAAATAAACACTCAATCCTGCACGAGTCTCAATCAGGATTTTGGTCAAATCACAGCCCTGAAACTGTTCTAGTATCCACAATGAACTCATTTAAACAAACAATTGCAACTGGAAACAACATACTCCACCTACAATTCGACTTGCCAAGTGCCTTTGACATGGTTAATCATGAAATACTATTACATATACTAGAATACTTCGGAATAGGAGGCACAGTTCTCAAATGGTTCAAAGGATTCCTGACCACAAGATCATACCAAGTAACAACGAACGCGGACAGATCACCCCCATTGTTACCTGAATGTAGAGTCCCCCAAGGTTCCCCCCTCTCTCCAACCTTATTCAACTTGATGATGATACCTTTAGCCAAACTGCTAGCCAATCAAAACCTCAGCCCCTACATATATGCAGATGACGTCACAATCTACATCCCGTTCAGGCATGAAATCACCAACGAGATCAACCAAAGCCTCCAAACAATGCACACCTGGGCAGATGCATTCCAACTAAAGGTTAACGCAAAAAAAACACAATGTCTTGTACTCACCTCACAACATAACACAAAACACTTCTCCACCATAATCACACCATATTGTTCTCTTCCTATCTCACAAAACTTGAAAATTCTTGGAGACACCATTGACCGAAACCTCACTCTGGATGCCCACGTGAAAAACACGACGAAAAAGATGTTCTACTCCATGTGGAAACTTAAAAGAGTAAAACCTTTCTTCCCGAGATACATCTTCCACACCCTGATACAGTCAATGGTAATAAGTCATCTGGACTACTGCAACGCACTATACATGGGTTGCAAAGAGCAGACTATCAAAAAACTCCAAACTGCCCAGAACACTGCCGCCAGACTCATATTTGAAAAAACTAAATATGAAAGCGCAAAACCCTTAAGAGAGAAGCTCCACTGGCTCCCACTTAGGGAACGCATTGCGTTCAAGATCTGCATGATTGTACACAAAATCATTCACGCGGACACCCCAATCTACATGATAAACCTCGTGGACCTACCTCCAAGAAACGCCACAAGATCATCCCGCAAATTTCTCAACCTACACTTCCCCAGCTGTAAAGGACTAAAATACAAACAGATGCAAGACACCACCTTCTCCTACATAAGCACGCAATTATGGAATGCATTGTCTACAGACCTGAGAACAATCGACAAAACAACTGTTTTCCGCAAATCTCTGAAGACTTATCTCTTCAACAAGGCCTACAATGAGAACCGATAGCCACACTAGTCCCTCTCACCAACCCACTCAGTTAAGAAAGCACACCTTCTATAATTACCCTAACAACTCCCTTCCTTCTTCTTTCTTCCCACACTTAATTTCTACACAATACTAAATGTATTTGCTTTCCTGTAATGACAATGTTTACATACTATGTAAGCCACATTGAGCCTGCAAATAGGTGGGATAATGTGGAATACAAATGCAATAAATAAATTAAAATACACCCACAATAGTAGACAAAATAACAAAATAAATAACAATACAATTACTTCAAATAATTACTTGCCAGCTCTTCAAGGTGGTCAGGTACTCGGCAACCAGCGATGTGCCGGTGAAAAATGAACCCAAGAGGGAATTCATCATTTACAAGTTAACAGTTGACTTGATCTGAAAAGTGACAACTGGAGTCCTTGCCCGGATGGGTGTTGATGTCTATACCTTGACACAATTAAGGATTTGTGAGTTAAGAGTACATCACTCCAGTAGGAGAATTCTGAGACTGGAGCTTGTGCCATAGACTTTGTGCTGATCTGATGTTTGGAAACAATGAAGTGAAAGAATATTTCATTGAAGATTAATAAAACAAGACTGTGATGATGCTGATGATTATATCTACACAGATTAGTATTGATATGTATTCAGATAAAAGTCCTGTTATACGTTTTTGAGTTTACATTGGAATGTATGAGTTGTATGAATGAGAATGAATGCTTGTGGGATGTAGATGATTTATTTGCACAAAAGTGTGAAAATTAAGAACGAATTATTATTGTATATTTTGATAAAAAAATATATTTTTTGCATTACAAATGGTTGTTATATTTTTGCATGATTAATTGGGTACAACCAGTTATTGAATGTAAACCTTTATTTGTATTATGTTTAACAGTAGGAGTTGTTCAGTTAGGCCATACTTGTAAGCTGCTCAAAGGAGGAGTTCGGCATAAACGTTCATGACATCAATGCAGGCATGATTTTTGCAGGATTTGCTCTAGTACTTTAGAATATGGATTTTCAACCCAGTCCTCGAGGCACACCCAACCAGTCGGGATTTTCAGGATATCTCCATTGGGGATGTCCTCAAATCCCTGACTGGCTGATTGTGCCCCAAGGACTAGGTTGAAAACCCCTATAAAGACAAATAGGCAGTGATGTGCCTTCATATAAAGTAAGCCGAAAATAGGTGTCTATGAGGAGCATTTTCGAAAGAAACGTCTAAGTCAGAATTTGGATGTTTTACAAAGACGTCCAAATTCTGAGGCGGAGCGAAGGTCATTTTAGAAAAGATGGACGTCCATTTTTTGTGTTAGAAAATACCATGGACGTCGTTGGATTTGGACATTTTGTGATTTGGATGTCTTTGATTTTCGTCCATTTTCGAAACAAAGATGTCGAATTTTAAAATGTCCAAAGTCAAGCCATTTGAACGTGGGAGGAGTCAGCATTTTTAGTAGACTGGTCCCCCTGACATGCCAGGAGAGCAGTCGGGCACCCTAGGGGGGCACTGCAGTGGACTTCTTAAAATGCTCCCAGGTACACACCTCCCTTACCTTGTGTGTTGAGCCTCTCAAAACCCACTACCCCAACAGTACACCTCTACCATAGCCCTTACGGGTGAAGGGGCACCTATATGTGGGTACAGTGGGTTTCTGGTGGGTTTTGGAGGGCTCACAGTTTCCTGCACAAGTGTAACAGGTAGTGGGGGGGATGGGCCTGGGTCACCTGTGTAAAGTGCACTAAAATACTCCAGGGACCTGCATACTGGTGTCATGGACCTGAATATGACATCTGAAGCTGGCATAGAGGCTGGCAAGTAATATTCTTCACCACACTTTTTGGGGGTGGGAGGGGGTTAATGACCACTGGGGGAGTAAGGGGAGGTCATCTGGTTATTTGGGGCACCTTTCTGTGCCTTATTTTTAATAAAAACAGGTCCAGCTCAAAACATCCAAGTTTTAGTGCTGGACGTTTTTGCTTTGTTCCGTTATGGCTCAAAGAGGTCCAAGTCTTAGGAACGCCCAAGTCCCGCATTGAACATGCCTCTGATACGCCCCCTTGAGATTTGGACATCCTTGCGACGGACTTCCGAGAAAGACATCCAAAATGCGGTTTCGATTATACCGATTTGGACGTTTCTGCGAGATGGACATCCAAGTGCCGATTTATGTCACTTTTTGGACATCCGTCTCTTTCAAAAATGAGCCTGTATGTAGCCTTCACGCATAGTCCACCTGTCATAAATTATCCTCCATGTGTCTGAAATTTATAATACCAACCCTAAGTGGATAACCCAGCTGATACCAAAACTGAACTCACAAATAACTTATGTGAAAAGAAAGGGAAAAGCCTCAGAGGTCCGTTGTAATACGGCACCCTAGCGGACCGGTCTGTGGAATGCTCCTTCAGCGCTCATTCAAAGCTCTATCGGGGCCGTCCACACTAGACCTCAATCTATCATTGCTAAAAACCCATTCATCAATATTTACCCATTATATATCATTTATTTAACCAAAACTGTTTTTTATTTCTTTTATATATAAAATCACATATGACATGCATATGACAAAAGTTGTTTGTGAGTTCAGCTTTGGTATCAGCTGTATTATCCACTTAGGGTTGGTAGTTTGTGAACGTAAGTGTGGATTGTGGGTCAATTTAGTTGAAATTTATAACAAATAATTATAAGATGTCGACAGTGTTTTTTAAGATTAAATTTAAAAGGATGCTTCATAATTTGCTGAAGTTTATGAAAGAGAATCAAGACCAACCCCATGCTTTTGTCTCATATAGAGGCCTTTAATTCATATAACATCTAGTACTGATTTTGGATAACCTTTCTCTAGTACATACAGAGATCTGCTTTACTTTTTTTTGTGCCATTGTTTGGTTTGCAGTTTTTAATTACTGTTTTTCTGATAATGAACCCTGATGATCTACATTTATGAATGCAGTGAGTTGGTGTGCTTGCATAATACTTCAATGGTTTGCTGTAAGGTCTCTGTTGGAAGAAGCTCTTTCTAGAAACTACTTATGTTTCTTGGCTTAACAAGCTATGACCAACTGAGATGAACAATTGAACCTTTAAGTTGCATTATTTTGAGCTTTAAATAATGCTGGTAGCTTTTATGACCTACAGTTTTCTCAAATATGTTAGTGTGCTGTAAAATTCATAGGAGGTTGGACAAGATTTTTTTTTTTTTTGGGGGGGGGGGTGATTTGTGTTTGATTTTGCTGGTTTGTATAATGAAATCTTGTCCCAACTTTCTTTCGTCTTTCTTATCTGGGTTTAGGGCCAAATTCAGTAACTGGCATCCAAAGTTAGGATTACCATATGTCCTCTTTTAAGTGGAAATGTCCTCCCTTTGGACAACCTCAGATATGTCCTCCAGGTTTTTTAATTTTTAGAAAAATATCCTCTTTTGCTTTTATGTCCCTATGACCAACACACCTACCCACAAAATGCCTATTAGTCAGTCTGGACACATGGGAGTGCTAAAGATAGAGAAAGGCATTGCTGATATCCTGTTTTCCCATTGGCTGAGTCTGTCAAAGCAATTTTGTTGTGCAGCACATCTTTAAGCATATGTCATACAAAGACTTTCACACATATCTCAGAAGCCATTCAGAATTATTGAGGGACAAGTATGCTTGAGCTCAAATTTGGTCAAATACAAATCCAGAAGTTTTTGAAAAGTAGATTGTCTACTGCTGTACTGTAAGTCAGTCACTGTTTGATGTGCGTTCATGAACTAAAAGCCATTTACACATTTGCTGTGACTAAATACATCTTTAGCAAAGGTAACAACCTTTGTTGGCGCCGAAACACGGCCCGTGTCGGGTCATTGATTAATAAAGTACTCCTGTTGTCCTAGTTCTGAAGGCCCAGTGTTGCTTTTTTCTTCTGGTTTGTCTGACTGTATACTGTAGTGCCCTCTCTGTCTGTATTAAAGATCATTTACATGCATATGTTGCTACATCAGTGTGTAAATGATTAAAATAGTTTACCACTTAAAGTTTACGCCCCTCTTTCCCCCCAGTAAGAACAATAGTCAGTTTAAAGAGATGTGCACAAAGCTGGCTGCTGAAGAGGAGAGATTTCCTGAAGTTATCCTTTGAATTTAAAAACTGAATTTCATTTTTTTTACCACACACAAAAATATCTAGGCTATAAATGTTTCAAATATGAATAAATTGATACCTGTGATTCATGAATGTTTCATGCATAAAAGTTTTTCTTGGATTTGAAGCTGTATTATTTTTATACTGTTACTGTGACATAGGGTTTAAAATCTTTTGTACAACTTTTTTTTTAACTTCAAAATATTTAAAATGACAAGTTGCTAAATTGATCGTTTTTTATTTTGTCATAAGTACATAAGTATTACCATACTGGGACAGATCAAAGGTCCATCAAACTCAGCATCCTGTTTCCAACAGTGGCCAATCCAGGTCACAGATAGAAACATTTTATGCTGCTTATCCCAGAAATATTTTCCCCAAGTCCAATTTAATAATGGTCTATGGACTTTTCCTTTAGGAAGCTGTCCAAACCTTTTTTAAATTCTGCTAAGCTAACCACCTTTACCACATTAGCAATTAAAGGACATGATTCACTAAAGCTTTTCTTCCATTCTTTGTTTACAGAAGTAAAAAAGCTTTGCAAAACAGGCCCAAGAATTGCTCCAATGCCGAGGCCTCAAATGTTTAGGATAGTTCTGGAACAGAGTTTAAAGATAACTGTGTAACAGAGTGAAAGCTTGTTAAGTACTATCATTACTTTCAGTCCTAAGGGATAGATATTGAAATGGGTTTAACCAGGTCATTAGGCTCCTATCTGCTTAAATCCCAGTGGCCAGCTCTGCCCCTGATATCACAGCACTTAACTGGTTAATGCTGCTGAATATCATCACAGACCGCAGCGGTGCTATCCGGTTAGCGCCGAGGCAACACCAGGAGTTACCCAGTTTGCAGCGATACTATATCGGCTAACTAGGTGAGTGTCTAGAGAAAGCCAGACTAGCAGAAAGTCTGTCCTAACTTTATGTGGGCCCTTACCTAGGTTACTGGTCTGAATATCACCGAAGTCCTGGTGGCAGCGTTATACCTGGATATTCTGCACCGGTATCTGGGTATAAAATGCCGGCACGGCAGCTGTTGTTTAGAAAAAACCCTGATTGACATGGGCTAAATATTGGGCCCTAATTTTTTTTTTTTTTACATTAATTAGAAAGAAGAAAATTTTTATTACTTATCTTTTCCAAATTCAGGGTCATGTATTTTTGGATACATGAGTTTATTTGCCTATCCAAATGGACTCGCAATCTGTTGTACCTGAGGCAACCAAGGGTGAAGTGACTCCCAAGGTCAAGAAATAGGCAATTCATTAACTGAATGCCTGTATTACAAGCCCCTTCAGTACATAAATTTGCAGAATACTAGCACTTAACACATGTTAAATGTATTGCTAACCGCTAACGTACTAATGGGATACCTAAGTGCTATTCTGTAAGGATGCACGTAGGTGGCACAGTACGTAAATGCAAGGGGGCAGACACATGGCAGGCTTTCACTTATGTATGTAATTTACAAATTTCTATAAGATGCGCATGTCCCTGCCACATTTGTGTGGCTGATGTAATTCCAGGCTTGTAAATGTAAGGCGCATCAGTAACGGATTATGCTGATAATCTATAATGAAGCTGGGTGTCCAGATGCCATTATAGAATAAGCTCTCACCATGTGTTAACTTAAGAACATAAGAATAGCCATGCTGGGTCAGATCAATGGTCCATGTATCCCAGTATCTTGCTTCCAGCAGTGGCCAATCCAGGTCACAATACCTGGTACAAACCCTAAAAGGTAACACCATTCCAAGCTACCAATCCCAGGGCAAGTAGTGGCTTCCCCCATGTCCATCTCGATAACAAACTATGGACTTTTCTTCCAGGAACCTGTCCAAACCTTTTTTAAAACCCAGATTTAAACCTTCTTTGTTAAACTGTACAGCGCTGCGTAACCCTAGTAGCGCTCTAGAAATGTTAAATAGTAGTAGATTTGCTAACTGCTTTTACCACATCCTCCAGCAACGAGTTCCAGAGCTTAGATATTCATTGAGTGAAAAAAATATTTCCTCCTGTTTGTTTTAAAAGCATTTCCATGTAACTTCATTGAGTGCCCCCTAGTCTTTTGCACTTTTTTAAAGAGTAAAAAATTGATTCACTTCTACACCACTCAGGATTTTAAAGACTTCAATCATACCCCCCCCCCCCCCCAGCCTTCTCTTTTCCAAACTCAAGACCCTAAACTCTTTAGCCTTTCCTCATATGAGAGTTCCATCCCCTTTATCATTTTGGTTCCATCCCCTTAGTTATGTTCTTGAGGCACCTACACAGAGGCTCCACTGGGAGAAGCAGTATTTGGACCCTGGCTTACCTGATTCACATCTTGCTTCTCTAACCACAAAGCTACTTCTAGTCTAATCATAATTAATACCCTCACATTGAACAAGTTCTCAATCTCAGACAAGGATCAAGACATGACCGTCTTCAGCTCATAGCTCACACTTCAAGTTAAATCTTAGCAATGCAGATGTTAAGAAACATAAAAAAAATGACTGCAGATAAAGGCTATATAGCCCATCCATATCTCCTCCCCCTCCCAAGAGATCCCACATTTCTGTCCCACGCTTTCTGGAATTCAGATACATGCAACTGATACTGCATTTTAAGATGCATCGCCATATATAATAGTGACATATGCACATGTGTAAATAGTAATTTTAGAAAGCCAATATTTGCACATGGATTATTTCAAGAGGGTGCAGTGGGGACATGATGGGTGGGGCTTGTGTAGGACAAAGATTGAAGCATGTATTCTCCATTTCACAAAGGAAATGCACCGTATCTGTTGATTACATATTCCTCCACAAGATCTTCGAGATCCTCTCAACAAAACCTTTTGTGGTGCCTCATTTAGACATAGATGTCTGGACATGATTCATCATTCTATCTTATTGTAACTGGTCCCACCTTATAGAACTATATGTTTAATGAGGAGACATTGCATACTCTCTTACACGTGCTGTTGATAACGAGATTAGACTATGCAAATGTAAACTATGCAGGTTTACCTGGCAATAAAATAAAGAGATTGCAACCTCTCCAAAATGCAGCAGTCAGATCGTTGGGTAACAAATGTAAATATGATCATGTTACCCCGCTGCAAGTTCACTATCACAAGTTGTAAATATAGAGTTTACTTTAGATAGAGGCGTGATAGAGGTATATAAAATAATGAGTGGAGTGGAACAGGTGGATGTGAAGCGTCTGTTCGCGCTTTCCAAAAATACTAGGACTAGGGGGCATTCGATGAAACTACAGTGTAGTAAATTTAAAACAAATCAGAGAAACTTTTTCTTCACCCAACGCTTAATTAAACTCTGGAATTCGTTGCCGGAGAACGTGGTGAAAGCAGTTAGCTTGGCAGAGTTTAAAAGGGGGTTAGATGGTTTTCTAAAGGACAAGTCCATAAACCGCTACTAAATGGACTTGGGAAAAATCCACAATTCCGGGAATAACATGTATAGAATGTACATTTAGGAAGCTTGCCTGGTGCCCTTGGCCTGGATTGGCCGCTGTCGTGGACAGGATGCTGGGCTCGATGGACCCTTGGTCTTTTCCCAGTGTGGCATTACTTATGTACTTAGGTTTTTACTTTGGCCCACAAGACTTTCTGTGAATCAAAACCACCATATTTGAGTTCTTTGGTCATTCCATATAGCCCAGGCAGGGTACTCAGATCTATGCAAGACTTTAGAATAGTTACACCATCAAGAACTAGAGTAAGGGTGGACTGGGCAAGGGAAAGAGCATTCTCTTGTCTAGCACCACATTTGTGGAATGATACAGAAATTAATTTCTAGGATAAGCAGCATAAAATGTATTGTACTTTTTGGGGATCTTGCCAGGTATTTGTGACCCAGATTGGCCACTGTTGGAAACAGGATGCTGAGTTTGATGGGCCTTCAGTCTGTCCTAGTGTGGCAATACTTATGTACTAAAAAAGTTTAAGGCTATGCTTAAAACTCTTTGTTTTTGTCAGGCTTATAATGTTAGTGGTAAAGAGGAAACAAGGATGTATTAGGATACAGTCAAATGTGAAGGTAATATCCCTATGTATACTTTTGTGAGTGGGTTTCTTGAGATATTGTGATTAGGCCTTTTCTATCATATTAAATGGTGTTGCTTTGTTTTAATTGTGTTATTGTGTATTTGTTAACCGCCGTGATCTGAAAAAGCCAGGCAGAATATAAAATTTTTATAATAAACATAAACATTTACGTCACACCAAGCATTTAAGAAGAATCTGAAGACCTATCTGTTTGAAGAAGCTTTTGATACACTAACCCTTAGCTGTTCTGTTTTAGGATACTGTTGGTTAGGCTGAGCCCTATGAGACACACAGATTGATACCGCACTGGAGACACATAGTTTACTGTAGTTTCAACAATTTTATTTTGTCTTTACGTATTGTATTTCTTTTTACTTTTTCAAATTTTTATTGTACACTGCTGTGACGGTCACCTTTACAGCACTATATCAAATCTAAATAAACTAAACTTTAAAAAGTGCTCATTTCCTCCAGGTCTTTACACAAAGGATTAAGACAGAGGCTGGAAAATGAACCTGCGCACGTCCAAAATGCACGCCTACACCAGTGCAGGCCATTTTTTGGCATGCCTTAGTAAAAGGATCCCATGGTTTGGGGCTAGCCATTAAATATTCAGCAGCAGTTAACTGCCTAACTCAAAGCTGGCTATGTTGGGGGCGTTCCGGGGGTAGAGTCAGCACTTGGTCACTTAACTGCTGATATTCAGCCCTTAAGCAACCATGTTTAGCGCATAAATGGGACTTCATAAAAGTGCTGAATTCCTACATATCAACTTAAGCGGGCTATGTGTTAGCCGGCTCAAAACTAACTGGATATTCAAAGCTGAAGCCTGGACTTTGAATATTCAGGAATAACTCCGTTAGTGATGAGCAAAACACTCGCTACCACTTGCTGAATATCAGGCCCTTAGAATATTAGCATGTACTTGCGTCTCTGTATACATGCCACTAAATCAATAACTGTCCAGATCATTTAGGACATCCGGAAGGCTGTCTTAAATCTGTCTGGAAAAGCTGTCTACTACTACTACTACTACTATTTAGCATTTCTATAGTGCTACAAGGCATACGCAGCGCTGCACAAACATAGAAGAAAGACAGTCCCTGCTCAAAGAGCTTACAATCTAATAGACAAAAAATAAATAAAGTAAGCAAATCAATCAATTAATGTGAACGGGAAGGAAGAGAGGAGGGTAGGTGGAGGCGAGTGGTTACGAGTCAAAAGCAATGTCAAAGAGGTGGGCTTTCAGTCTAGATTTAAAGGTGGCCAAGGATGGGGTAAGACGTAGGGGCTCAGGAAGTTTATTCCAGGCGTAGGGTGCAGCGAGACAGAAGGCGCGAAGTCTGGAGTTGGCAGTAGTGGAGAAGGGAACAGATAAGAAGGATTTATCCATGGAGCGGAGTGCACGGGAAGGGGTGTAGGGAAGGACGAGTGTGGAGAGATACTGGGGAGCAGCAGAGTGAGTACATTTATAGGTTAGTAGAAGAAGTTTGAACAGGATGCGAAAACGGATAGTGTCTAGATAGTGACTGAATATCGCCACCATTAGGATAGTCTTGGCACCTTGTCGCTCTATCCAGATAGTCAGCTTTCCTATTTAAATTGATAGGCCACTGAATACTAGGCATATAGATAAGCACATAAGTCATCTGCCTCAAATTTTATACATAGTTTATGTTCACATCTAATTTCTAAAGGGAAAATATTCCAGAGTTGGCTACCTGATACGAAAAGACTAAAATGAGCACCTGTTTATCTCCCTTTGCAGTCTGAGGCTTGTTGGTCTCCATTATGTAATGTAATGTAATCAATAAAAGCATGTACACCAACGTATAGAGAAGGTCTGCCTGAGAAAGGCGAAAAATGTGATTTTTCTTGCATATATGAATGTGGTGCATAGTGAAGGTTGGCATTTTGCACAGCATTGGAATGAAAAGCCAGGTTACTTAAAATGAAATAGCCTGACAGAAGTATCTGTCATCTGCTTCTCTTTTGCAGTTATTTCTGACTGTCATTTCTGTTGCCAAGTCCCTTTTCATCTGCCATGCTGAAATATGTTTGTTTATTCTCTTTCTTTAAATGTAGCTCGCAAGCAGGAAATCATCAAAGTCACCGAGCAGCTGATTGAAGCTATTAATAATGGAGATTTTGAAGCTTACACGTAAGTTATGAGGAAGAGCTATGCTTTTGTAGATTTGCTTTTTTTTTTTCTCTAGTTTGGATTATTGCAGGAACGAGGATGAGCAGGTGGTATTTCTGTCTCTGGTGTTCAGAGAGAGGATATATTTGGAAAGCACATCTTTCCTCTCCTTGAGTGTGAACATAGATCTCCCAGAAGCGGGGAGAATGCCAGCGCTGCCACTGCAGTGTTACTGAAGGTCTGCAGAAAAATGTTGTGACAGACCTAATAGGTATTTAATACTCCATTTGCCTACTCCCTGTTTGTTATCCATCACTTAGTATCACACTTTGTTGTTTTTCATCAGATAAAGGGTGAGTTGTCATGGAAATGAATTTTCTTTGCCAGTAATAGTGCACATTGTGTAAACATAGAGCACACATGTATTTGCAGTGGTTTTTGCATTCATGATGGTTCGCACATGCGTGCACTGTGGGGAAAGAGTGCCCACGCTTTAAAAAAAAAGTATGTGCTCTCTCCCTGGATTCTATAAGGATCACCCAGATTTGTGCATGATCCTAAGTTGTGCACTGAACTAAATTAGTTAGGGGCCCTTTTACTAAGGTGCGCTGAAAAATGGGCTGCGCTAGTGTAGTCGTGTGTTTTGGGCGCGTGCAGATCCATTTTTCAGCACGCCTGTAAAAAAAGGCCTTTTTAAAAATTTTTGACGAAAATGGACATGCGGCAAAATAAAAATTGGAGCGTGCCCATTTTGGGTCTGAGACCTTACTGCCACCCATTGATTTAGCAGTAAGGTGTCACGCGTTAACCGTGCAGTAATTGGCTATCCTCATAGAATAACGATTACCGCCCGGTTTCTGCTGCGCGCCAGAAAATTTTAAAAAATTTAGGCGCGCTTAGCAGACGTGCATAAAAATCGAAATTACCGCCCAGGCCATGCAGTAGCCAGACGGTAACTCCAAATTGACGAGTGTTGGGCACATGTAGGTGCCTATGCATCTTAGTGAAAGGGCCCTTAATGAGCCTTAACACTGGCTGCTAACAATCAATTATTGGTGCTAATTGGCACTAATTTGGAGTTGCTTAGGCAACTGCCTATGTGCAATTCTATAAAGCACTGCACCTAAATTCTCTCATAGGCAAGCCAAAATGGAGAATGGGCATTCTCATGAGTTGCGTGCGGTGTTACAGAATTGGGGGGATGCTCATACAACTTGTACACCAGGATTTGCACCTGGTTTCAGCAGGCGTTAAGTCCCTGGTGCCTTATTTTAGTCACGGGAATCAGCGCTTATCCTAAGTGCCCTTTATAAAACAACGCTAAATGCCAATTTTTCCCAGTGCCCCAATTTGGCCACCATTTATTGCATCTAGTCCTATATTTGCATAGGTGGATTTTGATAAATGGCGCTCAAAATTCAGCATCATAAATCACTATAAAGACTTCTGTGTGTATATACCTTATATTTAAAAGCACAAAACTTTATTTTCAAAACATGGATATAAAAATCTCTTATCATCCCACCCTTTGATAAACACAACATTTTTACAATCACCAAACCCACAGATTTCATGAGAGGCATTGTTATTCAACATTCAGGTTATTATAACCTTTTACAAAGTCTAATATTTTTAGTACAAATAATTCTCTAATTCAAAAAATACATGTACTTAACTTGTTTGTGATACTTGTAGCAGTCCCAAATGGCTTTCACATGCCATTTACATGCTCTTGATACTTAAAAAAGGGTAGAGTTTCTCATACGAAACTATTAGTCCATCGACTGATCCAATCTGTAATGTTCCATATATCGATCTCGTGGGCCCTTTTACTAAGCCACTTAGGCGCCTACGCACGCCCAAAGCATGTCAATTTGAAATTACTGCCCGGCTACTGTGTGGCCCGGGCGGTAATTTCATTTTTTTACGTGTCCACTATGCACGCCGGAAAATAAATTTTGTTTTCCAGAACACGGGCGGTAATCGGCATTTGAACGCGTGTTAACCATTACCACCCAGTTAACACGTGAGACCTTACTGCTTAGTGAATGGGTGGTGGTAAGGTCTCGGCCAAATTGGACGCGTGCTAATTTTCATTTTGCCACACGTCCATTTTCAGCCCTCCAACAAAAAGGCATTTTTTTTACAGGTGCACTGAAAAATGGATCTGTTCGTGTCCAGAACACGTGCCTACACTAGCGCAGGCCACTTTTCAGCGCACCTTAGTAAAAGGGCCCCTCAATGAACAAATTCCATCATGCAGGTATCTTCATTATATAATTACTAAGATTTTCTCCTCCAAAATCTCTCTTAGCATCCATAAAAAAAATTTTTATCCAAAATCAGATATCATCTCAAGATCTTGTCTTAGAATCTCAAAATTAGAAGCTCAAAATTCAGCACCACAAAAAATCAGCACTAAGCGGGATTCTATAAAGGGCCTAACTTTTGGTGCCACACTTAACGCCTGATGAAACCTAGTGTAAGTGCTGGTGCCCAAGTTAGGTGCACTGTGGCAGTATTCTATGACAATGATAATAACTATTCAGAATGCCCCTGATATGCTCGTGTTCCTCACATGGCCACGTGCCCTTTTGACTTACAAGCTAGTAGCGTTAGGCACTGTGTTTTATAGAATAATGCACCGCCATATGCGTGCACAAATTTTAATGGGTGCCAATTAACATCAATAATTGGTTAGTACCCAATTATTGATGTTAATTGGCTCAGCCAATTAATTGGCACACGCATCTTAGGAGCAAACCCAAATGTTTGCATACAAACCTAGACGCTATGGGGAGAGTCTGTGTACGGCGCCTAAAAAAATTGGTGCAGAAATCAGTGCCAACTAAGCATATTCTATAGGTGGTGTGGTATATAGAATACGCTTAGTTGGCATCCTAGCGCCTAAAACTACACACATCCATTTACACCAATGAAAATGTGGCATAAATCCTGACGCATAGATTTAGGTACACTGGGCCATAAATTTCAGAATGCCCACAAAATGCCCATTTTCCCAGCCATAACCACGCCCCTTTTTGCCTGCTCACGTTAGAAATTAGGCGCACTACATTACAGAATGCGCTTAGTGAGTTGTGCGTATAAATTCTAATTAGTGCCAATTAGAGCTCATTATTGCTTGTTAAGAGCTGTTATCAGAGCTGATTAGCTTGTTAAGCCAATTAAATTATGTACATTGTTATAAAATATGCTTGGAATTCAGTACGGATCTCTAGGCACACTTTATTGAATCTGGGTGTATATATAGAATCTGAAGGATAGTGCACAGTATTACACATTTTGTGGCTGCACATCGCTGGTAGAAATTGGAGATATAGGGGTAATAGAAGTACTAGCTCCCAGGTATCAGTGGCCATGTTCATTAGTCTCTCATGTAATAAGTGCTTTGTTTTGAATAGTACAGATTGTTTTGAAATGATATATGGCTGGAGTGCTTTAGAGATGTTTGTGCCTTTATAAAATGGACACTCAGAATCAGACCTGACTGTGCACAAATTTGTATGTACTATATTGCAACTTCCCTACTCCACCCAAAATGCCACCCCCTGGAAATGCCTATACAGATTGCAGAAAAGCAGGTGCACTGTTTTCCAGATGCCTATATATATATATATAGTAAACCCCCCTGGAGTCTCTCACGTGTCCTGAGGCCCTCTAGTGGATCTTGTCCTGTCTCACATACTCTCCGCCCAACCTCACTAGCACTTGGCTTCTTGAGAAGGATTCAGACAGTTTTCATTTACAGCATCCTGTAATCCCAGCCTCAATATTTAGACTCCCCTTTCAACTCAGGGTAACTGGTCCGTCGTTTCCCCCCCAATTCTGGAAATTCTTCCCCACTGCATCCTTTGGTAACTGGTCACCCTTTTGGTACTCCGGCTGAGTCCCTGGGACACCCACCCTCCTTAAGAATATAACCAGGGTTTCTCTGCTTCCAGAAATATGCAAATTAGTCAAGTAAATGCAAATACAATTTATTAGTACTTGGCGCCAGTCTTGTGGGGGAACAACTTCTTTCCAGCTTATTATTCAATTGGTTTCTTCTTTACTGAGCCCACTCTCTTGGGGGACCTGGGTCTCAGTGTAAAACAGCCACCTCCCCTGGATAGGACTTTCTTTACTCTCTTTAACTCGACAGTCCTATCCTCCACCCCGCGGCTGTTAGTTACTTTCCAACAATACACAGTTGCATCAATATCTTGTCCATAGCCTGATAAGTACCTTCATGGCTTTTATAGTCTCCTTCTCTCCCAAGAATCTCCTCCATTAGTCTTCAGGCTCCTCCAACTGGCTTCAGGTCCCCCATCTTCTCTCCCTTTCCTTTTCTCAAAGGAGAGTCTTTATAGGGTGGCCAATAATCCTCCCCACCTCTTTAGACCTCGCCCCCCCCCCCCCCCCAGCTCCAGAAAGATCTGGGTCTAGAACTCTCTCTCAGTACCTTTCCCTTCCCCGCTCTGACAGTTCCCCCCGGTGGCTACTTTGAGGAAAAACCCGGTCCTATGACCTGAGCACCCTCTAGCTGTCTTTTTGGGTAATTACCCTGAATTCACCTTGGAGCTCCCTCTACTGGCACCTTCAGGTCATTACCCAGCTATCTCCTTGGAGCTCCCTCTAGGGACAGTATCATGCCTTTTCCTGATTTCCTGTATAAATACGGTCCTGGAGGATGCTGTGCTCGCTTTTGAGAAGAGATGTAAAACCCCACAAACCCAATATAGATCTCTATTCTTGGAAACATGGGGAGTAATTTTATAAGATGAAGCCTAGGTCCAAGTAGTAAAAAAAAACACCTATTTTATAAAAGATACATACGTACCCATGTGTTTTTATGAAATAGGCTTCCAGAATCGGCCCCTATAGCGTGCAAATGCCAGCACACACATTTACACCTTCCCCGAATTTTCTGTAAATGTGTACATTTGCTCTATATATGTACCATGTATTGTATAAAATACACAATTACATTGCTACTTGCCCAAACTACACCCTGGGGAAGCCTGTACATATATCTTGTAAGCAGGCAGACATATACCCATGTTAACAGCTGTACAGTTTTAAGAAACGATTTCTCCGCACATAAAACTAATGCTTTGTTCACTTTAATGCAGTTCAGCTTTTCCATAATCTTTTCTGCAATAACGGATATACCATTTAGTGCCTTATCCTGTGTTTGTTTATCATGGTGTATTTGATTAATGACTTTTTTCCTTTTTTAAATGTTATGGTTTTCAAGTTTACAAATATTGTAATACAAGCAATACACTTGTTATAGAGCAAGGGGTACAACCAAATAAACAAGGAAACAAATCCAGAAAGAAAGAAACGCCAACACCATGGATAGCCCTACTAGCTCACACTAACTAGATAATCACTAGACCAGTTTTAGGACATCCCTTGATCACTAGATTCATGAAAGGTCTATATCACACTAAGGGGCTCATTTTCACTTCCACCCTCCCATCAAACCTCCTTTGGTGGTATGGCACCTCCACATTGTTCTCACTTCTTTCTTGAAACCTCCGTTTGAACCACTCCATTCTTGTTCTCTAAAATTCCTAACTTCTAGAGTATTGTTCCTGATAGCTCTTACTTCTGCCAGAAGAGCCGATGAGCTCCAAGCCATTATGGCAGTTCCTCCTTACACCAGATTCTACCGTGACAGGGTTGTACTTTGAACCCACCCCAAATTCCTCCTAAAGGTTGTTTCGGAGTTTCATCTCAATCAATCCATTATTCTGCCTGTCTTCTTTCGTAGACAGCATTCTCCTGGAGAAGCAGCAAACGTGCTCTGGCATACTGTCTAGAACGCACAAAGCCTTTTCTGCAATCCTCCCAGCTCTTTGTATTCTTTGATCCTAACAGATTAGGAATTCCCAGAACCAAGCATACAATCTCTACTTGGATGGCTGATTGTATCTCCAAGTATGCTCAGGCCAGGCTGAGCCATTCTCCAGCCGTATGTATGCCCTCCTTGCAGTTGGCACTATAGCTGTCCTTATAGAGTGGAGCTTAGGACACCTTCGCACATAAGTGCTAATTTTTCCCTCTTTTTTTGTGGGCAAGGAGCACCTTCCATGGGTGCCTAGATATAGAATCCAGCTTTAAGAAGATAATTTTATGTCAGGGTGCCTGTAGATACCTACTTAGGTGCTATTTTATAAAGACACACAGGTGACCATGTATCTTTTTAAAATACCAGCGTAAGTAGCAGAATTCACGCCTTCCTTTCAGGTGCAATCATTTAGACCTGCTCACGTAAATTAGTGTTTTGTGTAATCTTTTCATATACTTGTAAACTCAACCCTCTCTTTACCCAGTCTCTGCCCCTGTACACACCAGCAAAGTATGCACCACCATGCCATAGCACACACACTTATACCATTCACGCCCCGTGTTTTGACAAGTGCCTGCATCAGGGATCCTATAGCCTTATTCAGTCTCCAAATAGTAAAGTTGTATCTGAAAGATGTATCCCAATAGTAATCCACTTATGAAGACTGATCTCAAACCAAAGGTAAATGAAACTCCTTGTCACTGAAGGCGACGCAGGCATTGGCTGAAACACGGACCATGTCGGGTCCTTCAATAAAATTTCTTCCTTGAATATTTTGGTCCCACCTGGTTGTTCTATCTGAGGCCCTCTATTATATAAGATATCCAAAGTACCCAGCTCTGACTAAAGAGTCAAAACCAGCAGCTCATATAAATAAAAATACAGACCATCGTATGTGGGGAATATTGTGTCAATGTGAGATCACATGCATTGACTAAGTCCCAAGACATAATCATCAGTCCTTCAAAATTCAGAGAAACTAATAAGAAACAAAAATTAGTTATTATCTAGTGATTTCTTCTTGTGATATGGTGACTTTAAAAATTCTTCATGCATGCAAATCCAAGTCCCTTCCTGCATTCAAATTGCAAAAATATATAAATTCTCCCAATTGTAGAATCTTCCAAAATGGATCCACGCTTCAAGCTAGTTCTCTGTATCAAGGGAGTTCAAGATAAACTGTATAAAATATGTATGTTTGCATACAAATTAACCCAGGAAATTAGGACATGCCAAAGTGTAGGTGTAAATGTATTTACATAAATTCCTTGGACTAATTTTCAAAGCAGAAGTATGTGCATACTTTGTGTTGAAAATTCACCAGTACCTGCACAGGGATAGAAGGGCATAATGTATAATTCAGGAGAGAATAAAGTTTTCTGCACAAATCTTGCTCAGTATCTGCACATGGCAACCCTGTTGCATGAAATCTATTCCAAATCTTAGCAAGGTGACACTACAGTTGACATATGGTTGAAAAGAAATGGAGGAATACATACTGGCTGCACATCACCCAGAATAAAATGGGGTCACCTGTAGTTTACACTAGGACTAATGATAGTGGTAGTAATAGTTCAGATAATGCAGATGGAGGCCATGGGTCAAGGATCTACTGCCGCAGGAGATAAAGCATGGAAGTTAATGAAAATATTAAGAGGATTAACTACTGTTAAGTGTACCTATTTATAATTAAGAGAACCTCTACAGATAAAGAAGTGACAATGTACTGCTACCTTTATGCTCCAAAACCTATCTTTAGATCAAGAGGGTATACAAAAACCAGAGGAAAAAGGAATGAACTCCAGAAGAAAGCTCTCTGTGGCACAATGCAAGTACTGCGGTGAGAGTTAGCAGTAAATTTGAAGGATTAAGATCATACTCCACATATCCTGGTTTAGGAGTGAGTTCATTTACTATCATGGTATGTGCAAACCAACCCATTTGGAGGCATTACCTCCACCAACCCCTATCCCGTCAAAAATAAAGTTCTGTATATCATAAAAATCTCATTGTAGATTTCTAGAAGAACCAGTCAAAATGACAAACCTGTTTTGAAGAAATTCACAAATCTCTACTCCTTTTTTAGTTATCCTCTGATACCACGTGTATGTATTTCTCTCTTTAAGGGGCCTTTTACTAAGCTGCGGTAAAAAGTGGCCTGTGGTAGTGTAGGCGTGGGTTTTGGGCACGCGCAGAATTATTTTTCTGTGCGTCTATAAAATAGGCCTCTTTTTTTCCCTGAAAATAGGCGTGCGGCAAAACCAAAACTTGCTGTGCATCCATTTTGGGTCTCAGACCTTCCCGCCAGCCATAGACCTAGCGGTAAAGAATTTGGGCAGTAATGACCTATGTGCATCAGATGCCACTTTGCATGCGTACGCTATCCTGCTTATAATCGAAAGAGAAAAACGCCTATATTGCGACCCAAATCAGGAGATAGACGTTTATCTCCCAAAAACGAATAAATCGGTATAATCGAAAGCCGATTTTGGACATTTTCAACTGCACTCCGTCGCGGATGCGGACAAAGTTGATGGGGGCGTGTCAGAGGTGTGGCGAAGGCGGAACTGGGGCGTGGTTATTGGCCGAACAGAGATGGGCGCATTTCACCGATAATGGAAAAAAAGTATGCGTTTTTAGCTAGAATTTCGGACACTTTTCCTGGACCTTGTTTTTTCACGAGTAAGGCCCCAAAAAGTGCCCTAAATGACCAGATTACCCCCAGAGGGAATCGGGGATGACCTCCCCTGACTCCCCCAGTGGTAACTAACCCCCTCCCACCACAAAAAAATGATGTTACACAACTTTTTATTTTCACCCTCAAATGTCATACCCACCTCCCTGGCAGCAGTATGCAGGTCCCTGGAGCAGTTGTTAGGGGGTGCAGTGGACTTCAGGCAGGTGGACCCAGGCCCATCCCCCCTACCTGTTACACTTGTGCTGCTTAATGCTGAGTCCTCCAACCCCCCCCCCCCAAAACCCACTGTACCCACATGTAGGTGACCCCCTTCACCCCTTAGGGCTATGGTAATAGTGTAGACTTGTGGGCAGTGGGTTTTGGGGGGATTTGGGGGGCTCAACACACAAGGGAAGGGTGCTATGCACCTGGGAGCTCTTTTACTTTTTTTTTTTTTGTTTTTGTAAAAGTGCCCCCTAGGGTGCCCGGTTGGTGTCCTGGCATGTGAGGGGGACCAGTGCACTACGAATCCTGGCCCCTCCCACGAACAAATGCCTTGGATTTGGTCATTTTTGAGCTGGGCCGCTTTGGTTTCGATTATCGCTCAAAAACGCCCAGCTCAAAAAACGACCAAATACAACGCATTTGCCTGGCACAAACCGTATTTTCGCAAAAAAAGATAGACGTCCATTTTTTTCGAAAATACGGTTCGGCCCACCCCTTCACGGACCCATTCTCGGAGATGGACGTTCTTACACATAGGCGTTCGCGTTCGATTATGCCCCTCCACGTGCGCCAGAAAATATTTTCCGGATGCGCGTAGTGGATGCTCGCAAAAAATGAAATTACCGCAAGAGCCACGTGGTAGTCGGGCAGTAAGTCCATTTTGGCGCACGTTGGGTGTGCGTAGATGCTTATGCAGTTTAGTAAAAGAGGCCCTAAGTCTTTACGCCTTTATACCCCCATACAGTCTGTTCCTTTATCATTCTTGTCACACAATTCAGTTTGTTAGTTTCATAAATGCTTTTGCTTTGGCTCCCTATTAAAGTATGCTCTCCATTTAAGATGTTATTATTGGTCTTCTACGTAACAGTGAGCTGGACTACTTAGGGGACAATTCGAAAAGCAAGGCTGCAACAGCCCATCAAACCAGGGAGCCCTATCGGTGGTCCCTGTGGTTAAAAATGGTAAAAACAGGTAAAATCTGTGCAAGGGCCTTTCCAGTGGTGTCTCCTACTTTATGGATCAGGTCACTGGAGGGTATTGTGCTTAAGCTGGATTATTTTCTTTTTCATAAAATGGTGAAAGCCTGACTTTTCCATGCTAGGCTCACCTAAGAAGGAGGGCTTTTTAGTCAGCTGATTAGCTTTTTAGTCAGCTGATTATTGCTGTTCATATTTATTTTATTTTATTTTATCGTTTGTTTGTTTTAATGAATTGTTGTTTGGCTTTTGATTTTTTTGTAACTTGTACATGACTCAGGGCAGCCTTGATTTGGCTGAAAAGATGGTTTGTAAATCTTTAATCAATAGACAGTTCAATAAATAAATTGAACACATTTTATTTTTCCTCTGCAGAAAGATCTGTGACCCAGGCCTTACTTCCTTTGAACCTGAAGCTTTGGGGAATCTTGTAGAAGGCATGGATTTCCACCGCTTCTACTTTGAAAACGGTACATACTTACCCCATATTGGGCATGCAGTTTCGTAAAAGCACATTACTGTTGGTAATTAGTATAAGGTCCCTGTGTGCATACTTTTGCCCACAGCCAAGGCATTCTCGAAAAGGAGGGGAGGAAGGCACACTATGCCCTGTTGCATATAGAATTGGCTTTTCAAAAGAATGAGTATGTTTTCCTGAAAAACTGTACACATCAGATAGGTGTAAACATGTGCTGATCTTTTGTACTTTTCCTGAGGGAATTCTCAAAGCACAAGCCTGCGTGTATTTTCAGTCCGAAAGTCTGGAAGAGTCCACAGAGTGAAAAGTATGTAGTGCAGTCAGCACAAGGAGGTACAGTCAGGGAAGTTACAGCCCGTGAGAAGTCAAACTCATATGTCAATTTTAAAAATACCATCAAAATGGATACCTAATTAAAAGACCTCAGTTGTTAAAAAAAAAAAATATATATATATATATATATATATAATATCCCCCAGCACTTCAGTGACACTTCATGTAGGGGTGCACGGGAAGAAAAGTTTAGTTTTTTTGCTTTTATTCTGGCATGTGAGATTCCTTGCATGCCACAGGTGAGAGGGTAGGTGGAGGATGTGCGGATTCAGTCCCAAAAGGGCCTCTGCATCCAGGCTGAGCTCTGATATACAGCCTGCCATGGGGGAGGGGGGACATACATCCTTTGTGCCCTAGTATGGCTGTTGTGCCTAGATTGTAAGCTCACCTGAGCAGGGAAACGTCCTTCTTTGTTAAATTGTACAGCGCTGCGTAACCCTAGTAGCGCTCTAGAAATGTTAAGTAGTAGTAGTAAGCCAGGTCGGTAATGTCAGTGGCTAGGATGTTTGACACCCTTTATCACCACCACCAGGAGTCAGTGCATCACCTGGTCCACAGGTGCAGCCGGCCCTGCTCCTTACAGCAGGATAAAAACATGGTTGTCTATGTTTGTAATTCCATGTTATTGGTCAAACCAAAGCCCCTGCTCTGATTGGATTCACTCTTGAACATTCTCTAGCAACTGTGACCTGCCATAGATAGTGTTTTGTTTTATGATTAAAATAGATTACAAATAAATGATTTTGTACTTACTGCTCAATTCCTAAAACCATTAATAAAGGTTGGAGTGGTCCTTCCCGGAAAAGAGATGCTCATTAAGGCTGTATGTAGCTTTTCAGCAGCGTTATCCAGGCAATGCCAATGAGAACCTTTACTAGGGTGGTGTGAAGAGCGGAGCCAAGATAGAGTTGGTTATCAGGTATACCAATATTCAGCACCAGCACTCGGAAAACAATACGGACAAGTTGGGACAGTGAAAAATAGCTGACCTAACCACTTTGGATAGTTGTTCAGATTTCGGCAGTAACTGGCTAACTTTCAAAAGCCCCTCTTTACCCAAATGTCCAGTACCACCCAGCATTGATTACCTGAATATAACGTTATGGCGTTTAAAAGTAATGCAGACCACAGAGTTTAAATATTAGGGCTAAGACTTTTTTAGGGGACTTTTTCCAAACCGAATATATTCGTGTCAACGTAAAACAGTCTTTCGAGAGGAAGCAGGAAGTAGAGAGACGCAGACCAAAAATGAGTGAATTCCTTCAAAAAGGCATCAAATAAATCCAAATAAATAAATAAATAGCAAAATGCAATACAATTAAAACTTATATTCTGCAAATCATCTGTTAGGTCTTATCTGCATTACAAAAGATTTACTAGGCATGCCTAGAATATATAAATAGTACTCATTAGAAAAGAATAATAATTAATTCACAGACGTCACATAACCATTAAAGTGCTAAAATATTCCAGGAACAGATAAGTCTTCATTTTTTTCTTCTAAAAATCATGTAACCAGCTTGAGATCTTCTATCTAACAGCAAAATATTCCATGGTAAAACTGCTTGATAAGCAAATGTTTGAACAGACATTTTTAAAAATATTAACCCTCTAAAACTAGGAAAAGGTAACATCAGGTTAATTTCTCATTGTGATTATCTAATAAGAGCTGGAAAGTATATTAGAGGCCCTTTTACGAAAGAGCGTTAAGCTCTAATGCATGGTTAATGTGCCAAAAAAGGCTTACCACAAAACACATTAAAGTGTTTTGTGCTATTTTGCCTTTTAGCGCTCACTAACCCACACGTTACCTATTTTTTTAAAATATTTTTTGGAAGGGGCGCTCCGTGGGCAGAGAATGGCATGGAAACATTAAACAGCTAGCGCATTCATGTAATTGTGTGCTAACTGATCAACATGAAGTTAACAGTGGAGCACTAACTTCTTCCTATTTAGGAAGTAGGCAGTCCTGTGTTAACTCTGTAACACATGGTAACTGTAGCATGTTAACTACCAAACACCTTCCATGCCCACTCTCCATCCATGCCATGCCCCCTGACATAGAAATTCAAACAAAACTAGATGGTGTGCGCTTCAACGTGCAAAAAAATGCAGACTACAGCAAAACCCTTTTACTCTGTCAAGCAGTAACCCGTTTCCACGCAATAACTGCTCGTTAAGGGCTTAAGAAGGAGCTAAACCCTGAAAGATCATCAAAACCAAGCAACTTAATTTTAAACATGACACAATATTGAATTGATATCCAGTGCAGTTTAATAGAAAGGGAATAGGCTTCTCAAATCTGCTTACTTGACCAATAATCTTGCAGATATATTTTGAAGTGTTTGCAGTTTAACAAGAGGTTTCCAAGTGCAGCCCATATAGGGGTGAATTCTATAAATGACACCTAAAAAAATGGTGCAAAAAAAGATGCTTAAGCGCTATCCTATAAGCTGTGCCTAAAGTTAGGTGTGATTTATAGAATAGTTCTTATACGCAGGCGTCTTGCGTGAATTTAGGCACATCCAGTTGTAACAGCAAAAAAGTGCTGCAAATGCCCCTGCCTAAATTTACATGTGGAACCCCCTTATTCTATAATTGCGAGCATAACTTGAATCCGTGCCCAAGCTCTGCCCTGAAGTGCCCATGACCCTCCCAATTCTGAACCTACTATTTCTGGGATGTGAATTTAATTTTAGGCATGTACATATTAATGCCAATAATTGCTTGTTAAAGGCCAATTATTGGCACTAATTAGCTTGTTATTTAATTAAATTGTGCGCACACCTAAATTTGCACACTAGGTGACTTTTATAGAATTAGGGGGATAAAGACTATTGTAGTAATCTAGTTGAGTCAAAGTATAGGCTTGTATTAAGAAGTGGAACCGATCCTGTTGCAAATAACTTCTGATCCTAACAAGTTTTCCTTAGCTGCCAAAAAATCTTTTTTAACAAAATTATTGTCTTGGTGTTCTGTTGAAAAAAATGCGCTCAGGTACAATCCTCCCGCACTTGTTTGACAGGTCCAGGCTGTCAAAAGCCCAGACCTATCAAACGCAGAACACGGAGGTCCATTGGATCCCCCACTATTGCTCAGTCCTGGTGGCCTAGTGCCCCCCAAGCCCCCACCCAGACAATGACTTGGGGGCTGGAAGTCCAACGGACCTCCAGTCCCCTCGACACAAGGGCCTTATATGATAGGAAGCCCCGCCCAGTGCATCCCAGGATGCACAGGACAGGGTGTCACATTTTGAAGACGGCACTGGAAGAGGAGGGAATGTGTTGCTCCCTCCTCCATCATGGAGGAATGGGAGGTTGGCCACTAGACCACCAGGGCAGGTGAGGGGGTTGGGTAAGCAGTCGATTTTGGGGGGGTTGTGGGGGATTAGGGGGATGGAGATCCACTGGATCTCCAGCCCACGGGCCCTTGTTTTGGGGGGACTGGAGGTCTTCTGCACCTCCAGTTCCTGTTTCACTGTCTAATGGGGGCTTGGGGGTCCACTAGGCCACCAGGGCTGAAGCGATGGCGGAGGTCCAATGGACCCCCAGTACACAGTGGCAGCCCGGGCTGATATTGACAGATCGAGCTGCCTGACTCTGATGGGGGGGGGGGGCAGAGCCTTAACCCTAACACCATCTCAGAACTGGTGTAGGGTTAAGGCGCTATTCTGTCCCTACGATTAGAGCGCTGTTCTCTGATCATAGGGGCAGAATACCTGCACAACACATTTAAATCTAATTTAAATGAGCTCTGTGGGATTGAGGGGCACGGATGCTGTATGCCCGATGATCATGGGTGCAAAGGTAAATGCAGGCGCTAGTCCAGCGCTACTAGCCTCTAGCGCCCGCATTTATCTTTGATCATCGGACTGTGAGTACTTTATTCTAAAACGATGCTTCCTCCCCCCACCACCAAAATTGACCCACAGCTATATTCCAGTTTGCTCAGTTATCACAGACCATTCTGATATGAGTTCAAATGTTAGAAAGCATGCAAAGTGGGATACGTGCACACACTCAGGCTGACTACCTAATCTGCAAACCTGTGTTGGAAAATATTCACAAAGTCCTATCTCTCTATGCTTTCTCTGCTTGCTCACCATTACGGAGGAAAGCCTAGCATTTTCCTCTAGTTATTCTGGAGCAGCTAAGTTTTAATATAGGTCTCTTTTTCTTTTTCTTATACTTATAGCACCAGTGGCAGAAATAATATGGCAGCTGCTATGATCAGGTTGTCAGAAACTGTGTGAAGTTTGCCTCAAAGATTTTAGGGCCCCACATTTGAAGCATAGCAAATTCTGTTTAAAATTTTCTTTGTTCAATTAATTTTTTTTCTAAGTAGTTAGAAAAAAAATTAATTGAACAAAGAAAAATTTTTAAAGAATTTGCTATGTTTCAAATGTGGGGCCATAAAATCTTTGAGGCAAACTTCATACAGTTGCCAAACAGCTGCCTTGTTCTAAATGCAAGCACTTGATATAGCGCATGGATTTCTTAGTACCGTATGATCATTTTTATTAGAAAATATTTTTTATTAAATATAACCAAAGTACACAACAGATCTGAACTTTGCATATTACAATTGACCAGTAATACATAATATCATTTCCAAAGTCAACTATTTCTTTCCATTCCCATTCTCTTTCCCTGCCCCCCCCCCCCAACCCCCCATCTTCACTGCAAAAACATTGGAGCACATATCGTAGTTCTGATGACCTCCTTACTTCCACTCAGTACTCTTCCCCCAACCCAGCAGTCATCCCCATTCTATTCCCTACCTCCTCTGCCCCCCCCCACCAAAACAATCCACAAGTGTGCAAGGGTTCTCATCCCTGAGTCAATTACAATATTAATAATACTGAGTAGAAAATTTTTTAAAAATCATTGATAATAAATCCAGTATAGATCTTTGTTTAATATACAGTTGAAATTGGGCCTAGCTTGGTTTCAAGAGAACTCTTCTTTATTACTATTTAAAGAATGCTGGAATTGTGTAACATGGAAGATTGTAAATTGTTTTCATCTCGGTTCTCCTTCAGCATTGTCCAAGAGCAACAAGCCAATCCACACCATCATCTTGAATCCACACGTGCATCTTATAGGAGAGGATGCTGCCTGCATAGCTTACATTCGACTCACACAGTACATGGATGGAAACGGAATGCCAAAGACCATGCAATCCGAAGAGACTCGTGTCTGGCACCGTCACGATGGCAAATGGCAGAATGTACACTTCCATCGATCGGGGTCACCGACAGTACCTCTCAAGTAAGAGAAAACACATACAAGCAATAGGTTAGGGCCACAGACTCAATCATTTTGGTATCTGTTTAGATTGTATACCAACACTTAGAGCAGTGGCATTCCTAGGGGGGGGGGTGGTGGGTGCGGTCCGCCCCGGGTGCACGCCGCCGGGGGGGGGGGGGGGTGCCGCGCGCATCTGTCCTCCGTTGTTCTATGCTTCTTCTCTGCCCCGGAACAGGTTACTTCCTGTTCCAGGGCAGAGAAGAAGCATGGAATAACGGAGGACAGGTGCGCACGGCACCCCCGCGGCGGCGTGCACCTGATGGGGGGGTCCTTCGCGGGGGTGTCCTTTCGCCGGGGGGTCCACGCTGCATCGGGGGGGGCGCATCGGCGATCCGCCCCGGGTGCCAGCCCCCCTAGGAACGCCACTGACTTAGAGGCCCTTTTACTATTTATTTATTTATTTATTGCATTTCTACCCCTCATTTTCCCACCAACTGGCAGGTTCAATGTGGCTTACATGGTAAAATGGGGCGGTTACAATGTGTCGCGTACAGTTAGTAGTTCAGGAGGGAACAGCAAGAGTCTGAGGGAGGTCTCTCATTGAGGTATTCCTTGGGGTAAATACCTTGGGATGTTTTAATGTGGTGGGATGTTGTATGGTAGGGATTAGCTAGGGAGAAGTGTAGGATCAAAGCAAGTCGAAGTGGTTGTGGCTTGAGCTTGAGCCTATTCCGTTTCCTTATGTCCAGTTGGTTGGTTGGATGCATTCAGTTCTCTATGTGGTTACGTCAGTTCAACTGATGCTAATCTCTTAACGCACGAGAACAGACTACTGCACAAAAGAGTTAAAACATTCTGCAGTATTTTCCCTGTTGTCACGCACTAAAGACTAAACCATGTAGAATATTTTCAAAATATTTTTGGGAGGGGGCATGGGTTGTGCGTATTAGCATTAACCAGCTGGCATGTTATGATTAATATGTGCTAATTGGTTAACACCGTAGTACTTAGGTCCTCCTAAATAGGAGACATTAAGTGCTCCTGCATTAGTATTTTGCAAGTCACTTCCACTAATATTAGCACACGATCTGCAAAAAAACAAAAAAGAAAATACCCTGAAATACAGACGAGCTAAATTTACAGGTAGAACACAGGAAAAGGCATGTGTTTGTCACTTACCTTGTTTCTAGAAACATACATGCTTGGTGATCTTTTTATCCTTGGGCAATGATGGATCATTCAGTTTGAAATGAGATGTAAAGAACTTTCAGATATCAAATGCTGGGGTAGAGGGAAGACTTCGTGCATTTGCAGCTGGTAGTGTGATGTTGTTATGGCATGCACAACTGAGACAAGATTTGCCTTCTCGATGTAAGGAGAGAGGCAGCATAACTTTTGCAAATGATAGAAACAGCTCTTGAAGGTTGCTTGGATTTGGGATCAGAGTAAGTGTTGAATCTAACTATATGCCAAGGTTCCTGACTTGTAATTTGAGGGTGGATTCGAGTTTCCCAAAAGAGATTTTGATGTCAGGTATGTGTCCACTTGTGTTAGGGATCCATAGAAGCTCGGTTTTACTTGGGTTCAGGGAAAGTTTGTTGTTTTTAGCCCATTCTTGAATTGATGTTAGACAGGTAATCTATTCAGGGCTGTGGGTAAATCAGGTTCAGTGGGTATGAGTAGCTGCACGTCATCCACGTAGATGTAGAACTGAGTGTCCATTGACTGAATCAGCTTGGTTAGTGGCTTGAGGTAGATATTGAACAGAATAGGTGACAGTATCGATACTTGTGGTACCCCACAAGTCAGTGTCCATGGTGGCGATGAGGTGCTGCCAAATAGTATGGACTGTTGCCTGTCTGACAGATAGGATCTGAACCAATGGGAAATGGAGTTGATATACCTCCTTTCTGTGGTTTTTGCAACTACATTCAAAGCGGTTTACATAGTATATACAGGTACTTATTTGTACATGGGGCAATGGAGGGTTAAGTAACTTGCTCAGAGTCACAAGAAGCTGCAGTGGGAATTGAGCCCAGTTCCCCAGGCTCAAAGTTGGCTGCACTAACCACTAGGCTATTCACCTAGCAAGTACTGTTCCATTGATACCTGTTTGTGCCAGTCATGCTAGCATGATATCGCGATCCACAGTGTCAAATGCTGCTGAGAAATCTAGCAGTATTAACACCAAGGCAAATCTCTGTTTCTGTGAAGATCATCTAGTAGGGATAAGAGCACCATTTATGTTCCATAACCAGGTCTGAATCCAATTTGGCATGAATCTAGCCAGTTTTCCTCTTCTAAGCACTCAGCTGAACACATACAGTTTGTTCTATAAGTTTTCCTAGAAATGGGATGTTAGATACTATCTGGTAACTTTCAAGTTTGTCCTGGTGAAGGTAGTTTTTCTTTAGGAAAGGATGCACCAATGCCTTTTTTAATGCTGTTGGTGGTTGCCCATTAGAGAGGAGTTCATGATTTTGTTGAAAAAATCTCAGGGAAGAGACATCAATGTTCTAAGGTTGAAATGCTAAGAGAACTGATTGAAGTATTTTAACACCCCTTAAGAAGAGGCAGGATGATTGACAGAAACAATTAAAGCTGTCCTCACTTGTCTGTTCAGAAAATTCAGAGTCTGGGATGGAAACCACCCATCCAGACACATCTAATATCTACATGATAGGCACTAATTATTGACTTCAACTTGTAGCTTTCTCACCTAATATCAGGGGGATTTAAGTTAGCATCACGACGAATATCCATGATTGATAAAAGGCTGCTTTTTCCAGAAACAGTACTACAGATGAAGCATCCATGAGACTTTGCCATGTTTCTAACGTTGGGGTTTTTTTCCTTTCCTTTTCTTTTTCTCTCTTGGTTTTTCACTCTCCTTTTTTTTTTTTGTAAAAGTTAACAATCCTGCTTATAATCGAAAGAGAAAAACGCCTATATTGCAGCCCAAATCGGGAGATGGGCGTCTTTCTCCCGTGGGCACCCAAATCGGTATAATCGAAAGCCAATTTTGGGCGTTTCCAACTGCAATCTGTCGCAGAAACGGGTAAAGTTGACGGGGCGTGTCAGAAGCGTGGTGAAGGCGGAACTGGGGCGTGGTTATCGGCCGAGGAGAGATGGGCATCTTTAGCTGATAATCGAAAAAAAAGGCGTTTTTACCGCGATTTTGGATCACTTTTTTTGGACCCTTTTTTTTCACGAACAAGTCCCAAAAAAGTGCCCCAACCAACCAGATGACCACTGGAGGGAATCGGGGATGACCTCCCCGGACTCCCCCAGTGGTCACTAACCCCCTCCCACCAAAAAAAACCCTACTTTAAAAACTTTTTTTCCAGCCTCAAATGCTGTACCCACCTCCATGACAGCAGAATGTGTTCTATCCTCTGACAGCCTTTCCCTGGTTCTGATGTGGCTCTCGGGTGAGTGTGACACCTTTTCTGTTATGCGCACTGCAGAGTCACATCAGCAATGCATTGTGGTGGGTTTAGGGTATTGGGCTCCGTGATTCCACTAGCTTGTGGCAAATGCTCACGATGTTGGTAGTTGGTAGGCTCTACTCCCATGGTGCTTTTCCCCCTGCTTACTGGGTCAGAGTGTGCCCTGTTTTGTTTCCAGTAGTCCATGAGGTAGTGGCCATTTTGTAAGCCAGTTTTAGATCCCTTTCACGTGTTAGCCACGTTACAGAACTTAGTTTTTCCCTTGAATGTGGCTGAAAGAGGGCATTGTACAGCATTCTGCCAGCTCTGACCTACTGCTAATCTCAGTACCAAGGAGACTCGTTGCCAGTGGGGCACAACCTCTGATCTGCAGTTAACTGTGAGTAAGCGTGCTTATTCCAACAAAGGATGTTTTCGGAGAGATTAGTCTTCAGGAGTCAACTGGTGTGCCAATGTTATATAGCAGCAACAAGTCCTAGAGGCCTGCGTGTATGCAGGTCCCTGGAGCACTTTTAGTGGGTACCGCAGTGCACTTCAGCCAGGTGGACAGAGGCCCATCCCCCCTACCTGTAACACTTGTGCTGGTAAATGGGAGTCCTCCAAAACCCACTGTACCCATATATAGGTGCCCCCTTCACCCCTAAGAACTATGGTAGTGTTGTACATTTGTGGGTAGTGGGTTTTGGGGGAGGGGGTTGGGTGCTCAGCACCCGTGGTAAGGGAGCTATGCATGTGGGAGCGTTGTCTGAAGTCCACCACACTGACCTCTAGGGTGCCCAGTTGGTGTCCTGGCATGTCAGGGGGGCAAGTGTACTACGAATCGTGGCCCCTCCCATGACCAAATGACTCGGATTAGGACATTTTTGAGCTGGTCGTTTTTAGTTTCCATTATCGCTAAAAAAAACAAATGCCCAGCTCAAAAACGTCCATTTTTTCGAAAATACGGTTTGTCCCGCCTCTTCACGTACCCGTTTTCGGACATAGACGCCCATGGAGATAGGCGTTCGCGTTCAATTATGCCCCTCAATGTATTCTTTTCCACTTTGCTCTTTGGGTTACTGATTTAGTTATAAATTTTGTAATGTTCTTCTGTGGTCTAAACCATAGTGCTCAAGATACACCCAGCCAGTGAGGTTTTCAGAATACCCATGATGAATATGCAGTAGATAAATTTGCAGAGAATAGAGGCAGTACATGCAAATTCATCTAATATATATATTAATTGTTGTGGCTATCTTGAAAACTAGACTTGCTTGTTGTGTTCCAAGGACTGAGTTGAGAAGACCTGGTTTAAACCTAGGCTTAAACATGTTGCTTAGCCAGATGTTAGCACCAGTTGTGGTTGGAAAGGAGTGTGGGATACTTATGGGTTGGGATTGGTTTCAAATGTTCTTTAAAAAGTCTAACAGGTATCCTACAAATGTTGTTGCCCACACCATTCAAATGTTGCTAGCATTTGATTTTTCTAGTGCCTCCCTTAATGTCAGAGGTATAAATTCCTCCTTGAAAATGTTTCTTCTTTAGCGTTTCAGTAATTGAAGGCGAATGTCCTGTTCTTGCATGAAACCCACTTTCAGCAGAGAGTTTTCTTTGAAAAGTATTTATTTATTTTTAGTATTTAGCTCATGCCTTTCCAGTGATAGTTCAATAGGAGTTGCATTCAGATGCAATAGATATTTCCCTGTCCTCAGTGGATATACAATCTAAGGGACCCTTTTACTAAGCTGCATTAAGCAGCTAATGTGGTATTATCACAATAAAGAGTAGCACAGGCTCGCACTACTGTCTCAGTGCGTTGGGCCCCCATAGATTTGGCCCTGGACCCCCCTGCCGACGACCATCTCGACCCCCCTCCCGCCGCCAACCCGCCATCGCCTACCTTTGCTGGCGGGGGACCCCAACCCCCGCCAGCCGAGGTCCTCTTCTTCCGGCGCAAGGCTTCATTCTGTTTTTGTGAGTCTGACGTGCAGGACATCAGACTCACAGAAACAGAATGAAGCCTTGCAGATCAGCCAGTGGCCGCGTACAATGTGCAGGACGTCAGACTCAGAAACAGAACGAAGCCTTGTGCTGGAAGAAGAGGACTTCAGCTGGCGGGGTTGGGGTTCCCTGCCAGCAAAGGTAGGTGACGGCGGCAGCGAGGAAGGGTTGGTGGCGGGAGGGGGGGTTGAGAGCGTCATCGGCGGGGGGGGTCACAGTTGGTGGTGGTGGCGGCGGCGGGGTCGGCAATGGCGGGGGGGTCAGTGGCACCGGGGGGGGGGCTAAAATGTGCCCCCTCACCTCGGGCTCTGGACCCCCTCCTGCCGAAGTCTGGCTACGCCCCTGTGTAACTGTCTACGGCACTAAAACCAGGGTCTTTGCATTAAAAATGCCACATTAACTGCCTAACCAGGAGCAGGCCAGGTCTGGGTGTGACAGGGGCGAGAGGAGGTGTGGCCAGCTATGACAGCTAATGCATGAGTCTTTACCATGTGTTACCTGTCTCAACTGCCAATAGTGCAACTAAGCTTACCCCCAGCAGTAAGTACATCCACACTGCTGGCAGTCGGGTAGCACACTGTGCTGTGAGTGCTGGAGTGACTGAACATCCCCTGATCTCCCTCAGTAAAATCCAGTTCTCCCCTCCTGACACCATCCTGACCACACTCCCAAGACAGACCTGACCCTGATCAAATGGGGTGCCGACACAACCAGCCCAGTTATTTTATTGATAAGGGAGAAAAAAATTAGGTCCTCCATATATGTTGATGGGCTAAATAACTCTCTAGTAAATTTAGGAGAGGGGAATAGTCTGTCAATACACATTTTGTTGATCGATTATGGACTTCTTTCACTTTGGTTCAGGTTAATGAATTGCACCTTAAATTAAAATCATTGGCCGTTAAATTTTGCCTATTAGACAGCTGCCCTTATTCTTGTTAAAAAGTATACCTATGGAGGTAGTACATTGGCTAACTATTTTTGTTAATGTCTCATTACAAGAAAGGAATTTTCTTCCTGCTTTGGGAAAAATTATTTTGACGCCTATTCCCAAATCAGAAGAATTAGACTTAGCATTGCCTTTGAATTTTCGTCCGGTAAGTATTCCTTGGTTAGCCAATTGTTGGAATCCTTAGTTGCTTCTCAAATAATGCAATTTTTAGATTCTTTTCAAAGCTTGTATAATTCTCAGCATGGGTTCAGACCTATGCATAGTACTGAATCATTACTCCTTACTCTGGTTTCTAAAGTTAAAATTTTACTGTCAGAAAATTCCTTCAGTACTATTGCAATTTTAGCTTACGGTAGAAATCAGGATGTTAATAGGAATATAATGGACGTCTCGCATTTACCCCAGCTGATTTCTACTGAGTGCTAAAAATGCTACCACGGCCTAGTAAAAGACCCCCATAGTTAGGCAAGTATCAGTTCTGTATTGTGCCTGTTAGTGACTCAGAAGGCTTTGATTATTGTTTTGCATTCATGTTGGAAGGATGACGTTCCTTGCCTGCCTCAATGGGCCTCATGTTACCAACAGCGCTTGTTTGTTCTGGTGAGAGGTATCAGTATCAAAGAAAAAACAAACCATTGGTGGTGGCTATGAACCTTTGCCCTAAAACACAGACATATGATGCAGCTTATAATTAAGTTGAAAGTTCAAAAATTGAATGAGATTAGAAAGCCAAAAAAATTGAAAATCCCCTGAACTATCACTTCTTGCATTTGTTAATGGTTAGCACACACAACGAATGTTATCACATGTTTGCCAAATTATCAACTATTAGCACATAATCCCCTGAGTAAGCTGAACAATGTATCTAAAGAAGGCTCTTAAATATTCAACACACATGCATAAGCCATTCAGAATAGTCTGTACTACTTATGTGGAGAGCTTGATGATTAATACGCATGAATCTTTTCCAGGAGAGTAGCATAACCAGACTCCAAATTTTGTGTGCGCTAACCAGCAAAATGGGAGGGTGTGACACATTTCCTCTCAACTCGATGCCCCTACACCCTAGCTCAACTTTGAATTTACATATCTTGGTTGGTGGGGATCCCCAAGCCCTGCCAACTGAAGACATCCTCTGGAGGCCCCAGAACTCCCCTCAGCTAAGCTTGACAGTCAGTCATCCTGTTACAAAGTTGCTACGTAGCACTCTGCCCTTGCTAAGTTCTCACTCATAAACTGGACATGTGCTAAAACTGAGTATGCCCAGGATCCTGGCATTGGCATCTCAGGAGTGCCGGCACTCACTGCCAAGCTTTGCTGAAGGGAGTTCTGGGAACCTTTGGAGGATGTCTTTAGCTGGCTAGGCTTGGGGATCCCTACTAGCTACTGCAAAAGCCCTAAGTGGATGGGCCCAAGTCCACCCAGGCCCACCTATGACTATGCCCCTACAGGACAGAGCACATAAGGATTTTATTTATTTATAACACAATTTATAGACTCCACTATCCTAGATCCTAGGAGGTTTACAGAAAAATATTCACAGCAAAATTTGAGACTCAAAACTATACAGACAATAACAATAAAATCAGTCCATAGAATTAACATCTTACTCCAGCAAAAGGTCTAAGAGAAAAAAATAAGCCTTCAGCATTTTCCTGAACTGAAGGTAGCTCTTAATTTTTCACATTTCATCAGGATGACCGTTCCACAAATGTGCGCCTTCTATATAGAAAATGTTTGATCTGATTATCATCCAGACTAATCTGTTTATAAGAAGGAACATTTAGCAACATTTTGTAGGATACATTAGTTGTCTGAATTAACAAATTTCACTGCAAGCAAAACTTATGTAACCTGTGACTTGTGTTTTATTGGGGTTGTCCCTCACATGTTGACTAAACTTTATTTTAACATTACAGCTAGAGCTAAACAGAGCCTCGTCTACGTTCGCTACGCTCAGATATTTGGACGACTACTTCTGCAGAACCAGCCCTGCTCCCCACATCATACGTGTTTTTCAGAGCTCATGGTGCAATGAAGATTTTTACATGTAATGCATTTGTGCCACTCCATTTTGTTGTGTATACTATCTCTAGCAATTTGGGGTGTTTTTTTACTTTATGGATAAGAAAGGTGTACAAATAAATACAAAACTGCCTAACATGATGCTTTCAAATTATAGTTCATTTTTCCTATTTGTCTCAGATCATGCCAAGTTTTGACAGACTTTTAAGTTGTCACTATTAATAAAAGAATAAAAACAATGTTAAAAAAAATACAAATCTTTTTTTAGCCTACTTTTAATGGTGCTTTCTTTGTTCGTCGTGGAAGTGTGAGCTGTTTTCACCAATTTAGCTTCTATTGCAACTGTACTGCATACTGTGGGGGTAGTGTAATAAGTGGATTTTACATGAGAAGCAGCAGTTTTTTAGAGGCACAAGTAAGTTTTTATAAAATATCCTTATGGTGTACTTGCAGTGTACACAGAGGCATTCCTAAGGGCGGGGGGTTAGGGGAGCCGAGACAGAATACAGAGATACTCATCCTCGTTAACTTGGGCTGGAAAATTATGGACACCTCAGAGCAAGTGTAACTGTGTGTTGGAGATTTCAGACAGCCTATTTTCTAAAGGTACATATGTTACCTTTATAAAATGGGCGCTAGCTATGGGGCCCTTTTACTAAGTCGCAGCAAAAAGTGGCCTGCGGCAGTGCGAGCCTGTCTTCTTTTGGGCGCACACCGGTCCAGTTTCTGCCGCATCCTGGATAAGGGGCCTTGTTTTAAGGGGGCCAGAAAATGGACGCGCGGCAAAATAAAAACCAGCGCACAGCTGTTTTCGGCCTGAGACCTTACCGCCTCCCATTGACTTAACGGTAAGGTCTCGCGTGCTACCCGGGTAAGCACCACACAGTAGAAAATAGAAAATATTTTCTACCATCTGTTTTCAACGCGCGCCAAATGCAGAATTACCACCTGGGGCACGCGGTAAACCGGGCGGTAATGCTGATTTGGTGCATGCTGGACACGCGTAGGGCCTTATGCGCCTTTATAAAAGGGCCCCTATGTGCCTTCCCTGCCTAACACTGTTCCCTGTAAGCTGAGCGGGAGTCCTCCACCTACAGTCCTGCCAGTGGGTGGTGCTGTTTCATTAACATTTTCAATAGTGAGAGACAGGCAAGCTCTGCAGGACTCCAAGGAACCTGCCTGTTTCCAATAATGGAAGACAATATTGAAGAACTGCCCCCCAATGGTAGCAATGCAGTTGAAGAACTCCCCCCCCCCCCAGTTTAGAGGGATCAGTGCTGCCTAAACGTGTATGTGCAATTACTATCATGACTATGCTCCCAGAAATTCCTACACCCAGTAAAAATATGATTGCTTTGTCAGCATGTGTACATCCATGTGATTTTATAAAAGTCACACATAAAACCTGATTTGCATGTAGAAATTGCCGCTGTATGACTGGAATTATTTGCATGAAGAAAGCAGAGCAGCTGTCCTGGTTCCAGGTAGGACTGCCTTAGGGGGCCCTTTTACTAAAGGGTTGGTGTGTGACAACAGGCTTGCGGTGTGCCAATCTAGAACTACTGCCAGGCTACCACAAGAGCTCAGCTCAATGGTAGTTCTCACCCCCAGTGCACGTCATTTCCGGCACTACAGAAATGTTTTAGACATTTGTAGCTCCAGAACTTAACCAGCAGTAATCGGGCAGCAACGGTTAGTGCCAGGTTAGCATGGGGGCCCCTACTGCCATCTGAATGGGTGACAGTAAGGGCTCCCCTGAAAAATGACCGTGTGGTAAATGGTTCACTTACCGTATGACCATTTCTTTTCCTGAAACATGGACAGCCTTTTACCCGCAACTTAGTAAGAGGGGCCATGTGCCATGTGGAAAATCCCAGCCAAAAGGGTGGCTTTGTTTTCTTTTGAATAGACTTCCAGGGCATGTGTTAGCCAGTTCTCTCTCATTATTTTTTTACTTCTCATGATGTCTGAAAAAATTGACATTAATAAAGAGTAAAATTAAAGTCTTGTATTTGATGTGCTAGATAGGGGAGAGCAGATTTTTTTTTGTGTGTGTGTTTAACTTAAATATGTATTTTCCATCATGTTTAGGGTATATAGTGATATGACTGAGCTATCTAACTTTTATGACCCTGTTTACTAAGCTGCGCTAGAGGCGCGTTAGTGTTTTTAGCACGCACTAAACATTAGCGCTCGCTAACCATGTAGATGCCCATAATATTCCTATGGGGAGGTCTACACGGTTAGCGCATGCTAAGTTTTAGCACTCTAGCGCACCTTAGTAAATTAGGGCCCTTAATGTTTTTTTTTGTTTCTCTTTTAATTTGCCTTGCAATTCAGGTTTATCGTTAAAATATTTTAGATGTTTCATCAAGATTAAGCTTTTGATGGTTTATGTGCTTTTTATCACTGGCAGTAGCTGAACATTACTGTGGTTGTTGCCAATACCCAGTTTGGAACTTTTTGGCATAAGAAGTGCTCTGCGTGTGCTTTTGGGAGGATGGCTTAGGTGATCGTAGCACCCACGCCTAGGCTTCATCCTCCCAGTGATTTTGGCAACTGGAATGAGATGCATGGGCTGCACAAATACGCTGAATGGTTGTCTTTTTTTTTTTTTTTTTAACTCTTACACAATGCAGAAAGTCAGAGAAAAGAAACTACTTGCCATATTAATAATTGCTTTTAATATATGTCTACATCAGTACCATACAGGGAATGTTTCTAATTGCTATGCTGTAAACTGGATTATTTTAGTGTCTCTGGTATAGCGATAAACCTACAAAGTATAGAATTTTTACTTTTTTTCACTATTTTCTTTTTAATGTTTACTCTTCTGCCACCAGTGGGGCTGTTTACTGCAGTAGCAATGTTGTGCATGAAGTTTGTCAATGTTGTTAGTGCTCTTCGAAATCCTGTTTATTCCTTCCTAAAGGGGGGGGAGGGGAACCTTCCTATAAATTGGTATTTTTTCAAGTCTGTGTGTTAATTACCAAACAAAAGCAATTCTTAACTTTAAATCTTATTAACTGCTGGATATAAATGGATTGAAGCTTATCTAATGATTATCATTTGATTTTGAATAATATATATAACTAAAAAAAATATATATATATATTTAAGATAAACATATAAATGTGTCGAGCCATGTTAACCTGCCAGCAAGATCTGTGAAAAGTACTGGCCTCATGTTTCCCTTTTTAAAATTTCTTTTAATTTGTTGTGATTAACCATAGCAGTGATGGTGTGTTTGACTTTTAAGCATGGAGGTGTTTTTTTTTAACTTAGTTTTATACTTTTAGTAGAGCATGTGGTGTTAAAGTATTATTGTAGAGAAAGTTTGACTTCCTCAATAAAACGTGAGGAAAATATCACTAGTTCTAGATCCACTGTAGCTAAATTATAATTTCTGCTTTTTGGAGCATTGCAGTTTACCATGGGACACACTGTATATAGGGATATTTCTTGCCATAATGGTATGACTAATTGGTATATTTAAGGGTTAATAAATTTGTGATTTCTGCTCACACTGTGTCCTTGAATTTGTTTGCAAGGCGTAGATGCTTCTCATTTACCACCTATGAAACTAACACCAATCTCACAATTTTTTGAATGGGGGCCACCTTTGAAAGTGGCAAAATAAACTTCAGTGTGGGAGTCAGGATCATCATAGGATGACCCAGAAAACAAATAGGCAAGCAATCCGCAAGATCCAGAACAGCAGAAAACAGGACAGACCAGCGTGTTTAGATTAAACACAATTTATTCATCACAAATAAATAAAAACACTCTCTACATGCCCGATATGGTCGTGTTTCGCCCTCTCAAGGGCTGCATCAGGGGCTGAATACAAACCAACAGGTGTGGTTCAGGATATTCACCTGTCTGGCAAAAGCACAGAATAGCAGGCAGCTTTTCCTTGATTCTGCCACAGCCTAGCACAGAGGCTGCTTGAATGAGTATGTGCCTGCATCTCTGCAGGGGATGAGTCGCCAATGAAAAAAGTGATCCAAATTGACTCCTGTAACTAACATAGGGGTTGTTTTACTAAGCTGCAGTATAAAGTGGCTTTAGCATGCCTTGCATGGGTTTTTCCCACGTGCTAAGGCCATTTTTACTGTAGCAGTGAAATGGCTGATTTTCCATTTGTTGAATTAATGGCTATGCACTAATTGCAACATTAGTGCACATCCAAATATACAAACTCTTCTACATAAACTCAAGAAATACTTCCAACGATACACTGTAGAAATCGTTCCTTTAATGCTCTGGGATTATCATAAAAATCACAAAGAGGAGGAAAGACCTCAAACTTCCCACCAATGTCTTCAAAGCACTAACCAGGTTCACCTGGAGCCTCCACTGAAGCCTGGGCCTTAAAATAAATTTGCAGTAAATGGATTGGCTTTCATTTCCATTCTGGGGTAGATGTTTTAATCAGAACAGTTCTACCAAAAACACATCTTCCTTTAATCCCATTTCATCCTTTTGATGATACTGGACCATATACTGGAAAAATAAACCACTAAGACCTGTTTATGATTGGCAGTACATAAAATGTCAATAAACCTAAACCTTGAAAAGAGCCACAATCCTAACAAGATTAAGTTGGCATTTCAAAGTGCTGATTTCATTTTAATTTATTAGAAAAAAACTGTGTTTAAGAAAAGATGGCTTCACACCAAGTTCCTGTGTGGCTTTAACCCAAGTCCCTGATGAAAGACTGCTGAAACCCGCGGTGCCGGGCGTTTTCAGGGGAAGCCAGTTAATCGGTCAGAGACAGTGGCTGAGGAGAGTGAAGTGACAAGCGAGAAAACATTGTGTACGTCGTAGAAAACGTTTAGAGATAAGTTCTCGTTTTGATTTAATTACTTAAGGAGTAGCACTATTCAGATAGGCAATAGCACATAATATAACACAAAGAGAAGCCCGATCAAAGAAGTGCTATACCACTTGGCAAAGAAATGTATTGCCTAAAAAAAGTGGTTTTTGCTGAGGGCACTCTTTAATAAGAAGTAAAAGAAAAAGTAAAAAAGCAAACTAAAAAAACATTTAAAAAGATATTGTCAGTTATATATATATATATATATATATATATATATATATATATATATATATATATATATATATATATATATATGCGTTGGTAGTGCTGTTAGCCTTGTTAGTGGAGCAGCATTTTCAGTCTTGGGTCTAGTCGTTTATATTACATGTGCTAATGGCAACATTAGGGCCCCTTGTACAAAAGGTTGCCGTGTGGCAACCCAGAACTACCCCCGGCCCAACCCGGCTGCTGGCGGTAGTTCCACCTTGCGAGCATGCCATTTCCGGTGCTACGGAAAATAATTCCTTAATTTCTAGCATGGCACTAACTCAGCGGTAATCGGTGGCAGTAAGTGCTCCCCCCCCCCTCCCTGTATGGCCACATGGTAAAAGTAATCTTACTGCACGGCCGTGTCTTTTTTAGGGGCTTTTTACCCACTGCAGTAAAAAGGGCCCTGGCACGTGGCTTAAATGGCCCCCACTGCTACTGCAGGGCCTTTTTTTTACTTCAGCTTGGTAAAAGGGCCTCTTAGTGCATGGCCATTGATTGAAAAAAATAGAAAATTGCCATTTTTTTTTCACCTGCGGTAAAAATGGCAATAGCGTGCAGGAAGAACCTGTGCAAGGGCACGCTAATGCATCTTTTTACCGCAGCTTAGTAAAAGGACCCCTTAGATGTCTAAATCCAGTTTGGAAGAAAAACGCCATAACGATGGGTAAAAAAACATCTAGAAAACATGAGAAAAAGAATTAGGGTGGGCTGAAACTTCAGGAAAATGAAAAGGTACCACACTTCACACTCTATAATTTGAAACTAAAAAATTAGGGACATCACATTACTAGTTCAGTGCACTTCTACCCATAATACTCTGAAAAGAAGACATTTGTATCTTGCTATATTCTATTACAGTATTCCAGTTTAAATGGAAGTTACAAATAACAGTAATACAAATAAGTTGTAGTACATTCAATTTTATATCGTTTTATCTAATATCAGAACACATTACTTGTAACTTGATGTCACATTCATTCAGTCAACATAAGAATGGTCAAGTATTGAACAGTGAAAAAGAGCACTGGAAATTATTCACCCAGAAAATAAGAGATTGCTATTAGAGATTTAAAAATTCCCATATAAGAGGAATACATTTTTCTATTTTGCATCAGGAAGCACTCTGATAGTAATTCTGTAAGAATCTGCCTCGATATAGACGGCAAGTACATACAAAAATGCCAGCATTTCAACTTCAAGTTCCATATTTATTTCATATACTGGCTTACAGACAAGCCATCAAGGCGGTTCACAATATAATATTGTAAGCAAGTAGAACAGAAAGAGAAGATGGAAAAGTAGGAACTACAATAATTATAGGAAAGAGAAAGAAAATATAGATCACTCTACTAGTATGCTCCCTCATCCCATGGTGCCTATCACAACCTCCTTGAGGGGATTAAGTGCCATGATGAAGTAATAATGGAGGGGGCTCGAAGACCTCCTGAAATGGATAAATATTATTTAATTAGAGAGGCTTGATATACTGCAAAGGGCCAGAGCTGGCTTCTATGCGGTGTACAATCAATCATAAAAACTGGCGAGGAAAGGGGGTGAAAATATACATGAAAGTTACTAATCGGTGGGGTATGCAATTTCAAAACAGTGAGTTTTCAGAGCTGCTTTAAATTTAGCAAAGGAGGATTCCAGACGAAGATGTGTAGGGGAAGGAATTCCAGAGCCGTGGTCCAGCATAGCAGACAGCAGTAGAGCGGGTGATATCGAGGCGAATAACAGAAGGAGAGGATAGCCAGAGTGAAGCAGAGGAACAAAGAGACCCAGGGAGAACATAGGGTATAAAAAGGCACAACAAGTAGTCTGGTGATGAGGGGAGACAGGATTTAAAGACAAGAATGCAGGTCCTTTGAACCTCTGGTAGGATTTCTTCTTTTGAAGGGATAAGGGGAAATTGTTCCTCAGGGTAGGGGCTGTGATAGTAAGCAGAGAATTTCCGGAGGTATCCAAACAACATGATGGTGGAAATGACCAAAAGATCTTGGGAGGAGGAATGCAGAGAACACATAAGGGAATATGGAATCAAATATAAATATAGAAAGAAGGGCACTTCTGAGTGGAAAATTTTGTGAACAAGGGCATTTTATAAATAATTTTGGTGTTGATGGACAGTGAGTGTTCTGATTTCAGGAGCAGTGTAACATGGTCAAATATTTTAGCACTGGTAAGCAATTTCTTGGCTTGATATTTTGTATCAATTGTAAGCATTCAATATCATGCATATTGAGGCCCCTAAGGCAATAATCCAAGTGGGAGTATAAAAGAATAATGATTTACCTCTATGGAGTAGGGTGAACAGTGAGGTGTCACAGGGATCTGTACTGGGACTGGTGCTATTTAACATATTTATAAATGATATGAAAATCAGAATGACTTGTGAGGTGATCAAATTTGCAGATGATACAAAACTATTCAAGGTTGTTAAAATATGTGCACACTGTGAAATATTGCAGGAAGACCTTAGGAAATTGGAAGACTGGGCATCCAAATGGTAGATGAAATTTAATGTGGACAAATGCAAGGTGATGCACATTGGAAAGAATAAGCTGAATCATAGTTACCTGATGCTAGGGTCCCCTTGGAGGTCAGCACTCAAGAAAAAGATTTAAGTGGTGTTGTAGATAATACGCTGAAATCTTGTGCTCAGTGTGCGATGGTGGCCAAAAAAGCAAATAGGTACTAGGAATTATCAGGAAAGGGATGGTGAATAAGACCAAAAATACTATAATGCCTTTGTATCGCTCCATGGTGCATCCACACCTTAGTTTTGTGTTCAGTTCTGGTAGCAGTATCTCAAAAAAGATATAGCGGAATTAGAAATGGTTCAAAGAAGAGCAGCCAAAATGATAAAAGGGATGGAACGCCTCTCGTATGAGGAAAGGCTAAAGAGGTTAGGGCTCTTCTGATTGGAACAGGGACAGATGAGGGGAGATATGATTGAGGTCTACAAAATCCTGAGTGGTGTAGAATGTGTAGAAGTAAATCGATTTTTTACTTGTTCCAAAAGACAGGGGACACTCGAAAGTTCCATGGAATTACTTTTAAAACAAATAGAAGGAAATGTTTTTTCACTCAACAAATAGTTAAGCTCTGGAACTCTTTGCAGGAGGATGTGGTAACAGCGGTTAGCGTATCTGAGTTTAAAAAAGCTTTGGACAAATTCCTGGAGGAAAAGTCCATAGTCTGCTATTGAGACAGACATGGGCAGCAACTGCTTGCCCTGGGATTTGTAGTATGGAGTGTTGCCATAATTTGGGTTTCTGCAAGGTACTTGTGACCTGGCTTGGCCACTGTTTGTAAAAGAGGATATTGGGCTAGATGGACCATTGGTCTGACCCAGTACGGCTACTCTTATATTCTTATATAGCCATTTCCTGTGTATTTTAACACATATGTGAGGAATGGGCACAGTTATCAATGTGGGTTACCGTTAAGATGTTATGTGACCACTAACTTGTGCTCTTTTAGCACATGTCCCATTTTATGCAATTTACAAATTACTCACTAGTAACTGTTTAACATTTTAAAATATGTTTCTTTATTAATAGATCAATACAATTTTCCTAAAATAAAATCCATTCCCTTAACCCATAGTTATTAACCAATCCATACACCAATACATTTAAAACCAAACAATTCTCCACAATACTCTTTCAATACACATTCAAATAGCATATATCTGGCAATCTTTTACATCAATGTGTGATCATAGCTCTTTAGTCATGTGTCAACCCACTGCTCCAGAGTCTCCCACAAGATTCAGCCTTGCTTCAAATCAGACTCATTGAATCACCAACTTGTAAAGTAGTTCTGTCCTTTTTTTTCAACAAACCGTTGTAACGTTAGTGATAAATCTTGAACAACCATTGATGATGTCAGTCAGCAACATCCAATGGTTGTTCAAGATTTATCACTAACGTTACAACGGTTTGTTGAAAAAAAAAGGACAGAACTACTTTACAAGTTGGTGATTCAATGAGTCTGATTTGAAGCAAGGCTGAATCTTGTGGGAGACTCTGGAGCAGTGGGTTGACACATGACTAAAGAGCTATGATCACACATTGATGTAAAAGATTGCCAGATATATGCTATTTGAATGTGTATTGAAAGAGTATTGTGGAGAATTGTTTGGTTTTAAATGTATTGGTGTATGGATTGGTTAATAACTATGGGTTAAGGGAATGGATTTTATTTTAGGAAAATTGTATTGATCTATTAATAAAGAAACATATTTTAAAATGTTAAACAGTTACTAGTGAGTAATTTGTAATATAATGTGTAACTAATTATAGAGTTTAGACCTAGATTGTAATTGTGTTTCCATTTTATGCAATGAGACATCAGTTACTAATAACTGGCATTAACAGTAACCCATTTTGATATTTTCCTCCCTTAATCATAGTCAATGTAAGAAGGAAGTTATCAGCATGAGCTACTGGTTATGTCATGTTATTTTACTGTTAACCTGGATTATGTAATTATTTATTTATTTGTTACATTTGTATCCCACATTTTCCCACCTATTTGCAGGCTCAATGTGGCTTACATAGTACCGTAATGGCGTTCACCAGTTCCGGTATGAACAAATACAAGGTGTACTAGTGGTAGAATAAGGTACATGTACGGTAGATACATTGGGGGAACATAAGAGAGGAAGAGGGAGAGTTGGGGTGTGTCCATTACGATCCTTGGTTTTGTTGTGATGCGTAACTAGGTCTCATTGCATAAAATAGAACCTGCTCAGGTTAGTGGTATAGTCCACATCGATAACTTTGTCCCTAAATGGGCAGCTTGCATCTAAGTGGTATTCTGTAAGTTCACACCTAGAGGCAATAGTGAGTACTGTGTGAGTGGGCATTCACATGGGCAGAGTCTAGGTAGTGCACATACAAACATTATCCAGTCTTATGGTCTATATGCAGTCTTGTGCAACTAGGTACAAGCCTTTACTTCAGCTGTATGGCCAGAGTAAGTGTTCATACCTTGAATATAACAATCATTAATCTCAGCGCTACATCATAAACTTAAATTATTTATTGTGTGTGACACCTTATTTTTGTAAGGATGTATTTTTGAACCTCAGTGGTGACTCGTTTCACATAGGGAATGTTTTCCCATGACTCACCAACGTCGTCACTGGTCATAAAGTTTTAGTCCTTTCCTTTAATCCTAATATATCTCATCAACAGACTTCACTTTCATTTAAATATCTTCAATCTTCAACAAATAATAATCTTTCAATGGTAGAGTAGTGTAGGGACAAAACATGTAGCATTACAATCAAGCACTATTCTACATTATAAACTTGGCTTTTCACAGACTTACGCCATATCAGCTCCCATGCAGAGGCTTGTTCCTGTAATAGGCCTCAAGCACATTGCTGACACATCAATGCCAACAGTCAAAACAACTGTTCACAACAACTTTTGTTTACTGTGCTGGGCACCTTCGTGGACAAAAAGAAAACATGTATGGTGGCAAGAGCAGGTCCTTGGGCCCCCAAAGACACAAGGAAAACATCAGACTTTGTTATTCTAGTCAGCATGGCATCAAAACCAGAGGAAAGGGTATACGACCCTCCTTCAATGAGCTATTAGCTAGCTGGCTGTTATCTTCAGGGCCGCTGAAAGGGGGGCCAAAATTCCCCAGGCCGGGATCTCTCACTCTCCTCCTCCTGACGGGACCCGGGTGATTTATTTATTTATTTACATTTTGCTCACACCTTTTTCAGTAGTAGCTCAAGGTGAGTTGCATTCAGGTACTCTGGATATTTCTGTGTCCCAGGAGGGCTCACAATCTAAGTTTGTATCTGAGGCAATGGAGGGTCCTGACAGGAGCAGGAGAGAGAAAACTCCAGCGCAGGGCCCCCCCTTGCTTTGCCTGCCAAGTGGCTGATGGGCCCTCAGGTCGCGCATGCTCGGTTTTGAAACCAAGCATGCACGACGTGAGAGAAAAGCAGCTGCAGGGACAGGCAAAGCAGCAGAGGAAAGAGCAGCATTGGAGGAAGACCTCATGCTGGTGAGGCCTTGGGATCCCCGCTAGCCAAGGTACTTGCATTTCCAGCGGTGATCCTGCAGGGAGGGGCGATAGTGGCAGCGGCGGTGATCTTGGGGGGGGGGGGCCGGCTCAGTCTCTCAGCAGCCCTGGTTATCTTGAGCAGTTCACGCGAAACAAGAGCTGCTATCACCTGGCCCGAGAAGCCACATGATGAAGGCTTGTTAAAAGATATGTGGCCCTCCTGCCTGCATGCTCACCTACCTGTACCATCTGCTGACCAGCTGGAGTTCTTTGTTGCTGCCTTGCCTGATCCTGAGGTGAAACCCATTTGCCAGCCTGTGTCCCTGACCTACTACGGTATCCAGTGTCCATGAGTGTTATCATCTGTCAGGTTGAACTGCTTTCTTCCTAGTGCTTGAGGTGTCAGGTGTCCTATAAGTTTTGGACTACGTGTAGTGTGTGGTATCTTTGCCTTGACAGGTACTTAAAACTCAGTACTTTACCATCAGTGTGGGTGGTTCTGCATAAGTAATTGTCTGTAATTACATTTGCTGCCACTATCTTTATTAAAACAGTTTTTCTATTTTTCTAATACCCAAGCTTGGTGTCCGTTCCTCTCAGTGTTTATAATTTGGACTGTTCTGAATTTGGATTGTATGAGTGGGAAGTTTGTGATCTAATCCCAGAGTGCTAAATTACCATTATTTGTAATATTTATACCTCCCTAACGAGGCCCAGTGATTGTGTTCAGTCCCCACAGAAGCACTTATCTCAATCATGGGGTTGCGGGTTCCATAATTGAGATAAAGTGTTTCTCTACTAGTGAAAGATTAAAGGAAAGGAAACAAATTTATGACCAATGATGAGATTGGTGAGTCATGGGGAAACATTCCCTGTGTGAAATGAGTCACCACTGAAGTCTGAAAATACATTCTTACAAAAATATGGTGCCACACACAATAAATAATTTAAGTTGATGATATAGCACTGGGATGGATGATTGTTAAAGATTTTTGTACCCCCCCCCCCCTGTTAAGACTTTGACCATTTTTTTAAAGGGACACACCCAGAATGTAGGCCCTTTTTCATCCACTTAACACTAGTATTCTGCAAAGAAAAGTAAGCAGATAAATGGAAACCTCTCCTCAACCCAACCCTCAGGAACACCTCCACTTGGTACAGATAGCATTACATGAATAAAGGCTGCCCACCCATAACTTTACCCATATACAGAGCACATAGTTATATAAAGTACTGTTTCCGCATGGAAAACCCTACTTGAATGTTACCCTCCATGTCAGGCCATATGATCATCTCTAGTTAGCAAGAAGTGCTGCACTAAGCATTTTTTCTCATAGACACAAACCGGTCAATATTCAGTCAGCAGTGGTCAGGGGGCTCTGGGATTTTGTTGTCTTGGGGAGGAGAGGAAGAAGGGGGATCAAGGGCACCATAAACTTCAGATGTTGCTAAGAAGAAGTTAACCTAGCACCAGCCATCTTTCTGGGGCAATGATGGGTTAACACCTATGTTTACTAAGCGGCGCTATGGGTGCATTAGCGTTTTAACACGCATACATGGTTTACGCGCGTTAAACGCTAATGTGCCCATAGAAATGTATAAATGTGTTAGCATTTACATTAAAAACACCAACGTACCTTAGTAAAAATACCCTTAAGTGACTTGCCCAGAGTCAGAAGGAGCTACAGTGGGAATTGAACCTGGCTCCCCAGGTTCTTAGTACACAGCAATAACCATTAGGCTACTCCTCCACCCTTAATGTGTTAAATATAAGCTCTGCCCATAGACTGCCCCGGTATTAACTGGGCAAGGCAGGGGCAGTTAGTGCTTATATTCAGTGGTACTATCTAGTTAAGTGTCACTTGAATACCAGCAGGGCAGTGGCGTTCTGAGGGGCGCTGACACCCGGGTCGGATCGCCGATGCGCCCCGCCCCCCCGGGTGCAGCGCCCCGCCCCATGCAGCGTGCCCCCCCCCAGCAAAGGGACACCCCCCACCCCGGCGAAAGACCCCCCCCGGGTGCACAACGCTGGGGGGGGGGGTGCTGCGCGCTGGTCAATGTCGTTCATTTCCATGCTCCTGCCCCGGAACAGGTTACTTCCTGTTACTTCCCCCCGCCCCCCCCCCCTTGGTACACCACTGCAGCAGGGGCAGGAGGATCTCCTGCCTGGTTAAATAACTCTGAATATTGACTGGAAAGAATCCAATTTTATATCAAGTCATAAAGCCTGGAAGTCTATGTAGACATGTATTTTGGGATTATTTTATGATGACATCTAGTTGCCTACACGACACTCATTTTCAAAGCAGAGGGATGTCTCAAAATACCCCGAAAAAGTCCATCTGCCCAAAACCTCCACATTGCAATTTTGGAATGGCAGAATTTGGATGTCCTACATTACAGTGCATTCACTGGGGGCATGTTGTGGATGTGTTTTTGGTGGGACTAGGAAAGGCCCAAAATTAGGAAGTCCAACAGCGATAATCAAATAGGAAGAAGCATCCAAGTCTACAAAAGGTGGACATTTTTATTTAGACCTGTTTCAATCACATACAGGGAACAAAAAGTTGCTCTGATTGAGCAGTTGACCACTGGAGGGATTAAGGCGTCACCACTCAAGTATCCTCCAGTAGTTACTGTCCCCATCCCTCACCCCTGAAAGTGACACTGGAAAGGAAACCTAGGCTCACTGACAACATCAGGTATTATGGGCATTCTGAACACAGCAGCAAGCAGGTCTGAAGAGTAGCCCAGTCAGCATTCTGCCAGTGTCGGGGCCTCTCCTCAGGCGCATCCTGGACTCCCGCCTACTCTAACACAACTTCCTATTTTCTGCAGAGGTGGAAGTGGGATGAGCCTGAGGAGAGGCTCTGGCGACGCTGGCAGAAAGCTGACTGTGAATCGCCGGTGCTGAGGGAGAACGCTTCTGGGCAATAAAAATGACAACGCAGACAGGAGACAGCGGGCAGAAGAGATAGGAGGAGAAAATGCAAGACAAGGTGGAAGGCGGCAAAGAAAGTTACTGGTATGTGGCGCATAGGCGCCATTTTTTCTAAAATCTGTTTGGGGGAGCGACCGCTCCCCCTGTGCCCCCCTAGCTACTCCACTGCCCTAGCTGCTTTAGCCTTTCCTCATAGGGAAGTTGTCACATCCCTTTTATCATTTTTGTCACCCTTCTCTGTACTTTTTCTAATTCCACTATATCTTTTTTTGAGATGCGATGACCAGAACTACACACAGTATTTGAAGTGTTCTGGAGCAGTGGGAAACTGGAATAAGCAGCACTGTTACACATTCCTACACAGACACTACATGCTAGCAGAATCCTTCACCCCAGTCACACATGCAGAACATGGACAGACCCTCATCTATATAACATAACACCAAGTGATCCAGCTCCAAAGGGAGATTTTTCAACTAGTCCTAGTGTGAACTCACATCCCAAATTTATATGGGATTTGCAGTCCCTGATTCTACCCATCAAAATCTGTGCTGCAGTACATCCAAAATGACTTAAGAAAATGCACTTGGACCCCTGCAGGGTTGCTAATTTGAAGATATTAGAGATGTGCATTTTTAAATACTGTCATATTCCTAATATCAAATTCAAAATAAAATACCTTTTCTACCATTGTTTGAACAATTTATTTTCTCATTTGCTTTGGTCCCACTGTCTCTTTTCTGTTTTTCTCTTGTTCTTCTGCCTTTACAGGGTCTCTTGCCTATTTGACATTTCTTCTGTCTCCAAGTGCACCATCCTTCTTTACTCTGCACCACTATTTGTCCTGTCCAGTATCTCCCTTCTGTGTCGCTTGTCCCTATCCTACCCCCAAGTTCAGCATCTGCCCTTTCTGTGTCCCCATCCCCCCTTTTTTCAGCACAAGCCTACCTGGTCTCCTCATCTTCCCCCTTTTTCTAGCATTACCTCTTTCTCCCCATCTCACCCCTTTTTTACCATTCCCCCCATATTCCCATTCCCCCTTCCAGTAGTGCCCCTCTGTGTCCCTATCTCCTTACCCCCCTTTAAAGTGCATGATCAAAATGTCATTGCATGGAGTGTCCTCCTGATTTAATATCAGATCTTCAACTTGGTCAATGACATTGGCGGTCAATGTGCTTTAGGGTCAACCGCTACCAGAGCAGCGTTTTAAACTGCCAGTAATATTGATTTTGTGAATAAGTATCTTCAGTCCATCAAGTGCCCATTGTTTTTCAGGAAACATTTTAAGAATGTTTTTCACTCCATAACATTTCATTTGTCTCAAAACTTTTATTAAGTGTTTATCTTCTGGCAACCTCCCCCCCTCCCCCATTGTCCAACTGTAAATAATGATGTCATTATGTTATGATTTGCAAAGCATATTTATCATGCTACATATTTGTTGCATCATCATCTTATAGCTCTATCTTAGGCCTATTTGTGAGCCAAGTTTTCTTATTGTACACACAGCCATTTTGTTACAGAGAAAAATAAAAGAGGTTCCTTTTTTTTTTAGAAACAAGATGCATCTAAGTAAAGCTATACTGGCAGAGTGTTTGTAGACACTTCCTGGTCCAACATCCTCTCTCCCCCTCCTTTACAGGGGTTGCTGGCATGGCAGTGATTCTGTTACACCCTCTATGTGGACCTCTGAGCTTTCCCTCTGCTGAGCTCTGACCAGGCCAAAACGGGAAGATGTGCCACAGGAAGCATGGAGCACCCCAGAGGGAAAGCTCCAAGGCTGGTGTGGGCCTTGCAGGGTGTTGTCAAGGCTGGCTAGAGGTACAGAACTTGGGGGAGGGGGAATGAGAGAGGGGTACAGGGGGAGGGGGCAGTGCTGGAAAGGGGTGTGAAAACGAGAGAGGGAAACTGCCACCTGGCTGGCACTGAACTTCCAAAGGCAAGATGGACCTCAGGGAGAAGGTGGACATTGGAGTTTAAAGAAATTTAGTTAAAAATAAATTTTAATTCCACAGGAGCTGTGGAATGCAGCAGCTTGCCTTCCCCTCCAGCTTCTATTTTACAAAAGTCTGCTACAAAAATCAAAACCTGACTGCTCCTCTGCCTTATATAACTGGCTACTGAATGCAGATGAAGCTTCAGGTACTCACTCCCTTTGAATTCTCTCCCTTTTTTGTCATAGCTACTGAGGTTATCGATTGATTCTTCTTCTTCTCCAGAACAGGGCTATAGCAAACAGGGGGACCCTGTTGGGCCTGGGCCCCTCAAACAAGACCGTATGTTCATAGTATGCTGGACAGCGGGAACTCATGAGCAGCGCAGCAGGCTGGTAGCTAAGAGATGAAGGAAGTGTGTGGCCATGCTGGTTATTCCCATCTCTAGATCATTAATAAATATGTTAAAAAGCAGCAGTCCCAGCACAGATGCCTGGAGAACCCCACTATCTACCCTTCTCCATTGAGAATATTGACCATTTAACCCTGCTCTCTTATTAATCCACTTAAGGACACTTAAGGACACTGCCTTGTCTCCTCTGAGTTTATAATTTTCTCGAAAGTCCTTCAGGATGTACTTTGTCAAATGCCTTTTGAAAATCCAGATATATAATCAACCAGCTCACCTTTATTCACATGTTTATTCACCCCTTCATAAAAATGTAGCAGGTTGGTGAGGTAAGATTTTCCTTGTCTAAATCCATGTTTGATTTGTCTCACTAATTCATGCCTATGTATATGTTCAGTAATTTTATTCTTCATAATAGTCTCCACCATTTTGCTTGGCACTGATGTCAGGCTCACCAATGTCAGGTTACATCTGGAACCCTTTTTAATGATTGATATTACATTAGCCATCATCCAATCCTCCAATACCATGCTTGATTTTAAAGATAAATTACATATTTCTAATTGTAGCTCTGCAAGTTCATTTTTCAGTTCTGTCAGTACACTGGGATGTATACCATTTGGTCCAGGTGATTTGCTACTCTTTAGTTTGTCAAGTTGCCCTATTACATCTGTCTGGTTTACAGTAGGGCTCCAATTTAATTGCAGTTAAATTTGCGATTAATGAATTAGTTATCAATCACAATTAAAAATATTAAATACGTTGCACTATCTCCTGTCTTGTCCAAACATCCCTTCTGCTTCCTTTCACTCCCAACCCCTGTCCTGGGTGTGATCTGACATCTTTCCCCCCACCTGCACCCATCTAATTAAAGATGGTCTTCTGTTGGTTCCCGGCAGTGGCAGCATTGCACATATACTGCTTGTGACCTAGTTCGAAACGTTCCCTCTGACCCATCCCATCCTTGCAGAAACAGGAAGTAATGTCAGAGGAGGTGGGGTGGGCCAGAGGGAAAGCTTTGGAGCATGCCTCAGCTGCATATGTGTAACGCTGCCACTGCCGGGATCCATCCTTAAGGTATACTGGAGGGGAGGAGGATTGAGAGGGGATGCAGATGCCAAACCAGGGGTGGGGTGGGAGAGGAGTGAGCAGCAGAACTGAAGGGGCCACCATGGAAACTATTGCTGAGGCAGTGAGCTCCAGCAACCATGAGAACAGCTTGGTGCTGCTCACCACCAAGTTTGTGTCGCTGCTCATGTTGATGGAGGAGAGAGAGGAGAGGTGCTGGACAATGGGAGGGAGGAAAGGAGGAAGGGAAGAGACAGAGATAATAGCTAAAGGGGAAAGAAGAGAGGGAGGGAAGGGAGCAAAGTTGCATCTGGGCAGGGCCGTGCCGATGCGGTAAGCGGGGTAAGCGCCGCAGGGGGGCGCCCACCTCTGGAGGGCGCCGCCGCGGTGCTTACTCTCGCCCCGCGCCGCCGAGGCCTTTAAATCTTTTACCTGGTCGCAGCAGCGTCAGTGAAAGCGCTGCCGACGTCTCCCTTCCCTTGCACTCATTGGTTCCCTCAGTGTCCCGCCTTCTAGAAGAAGGCGGACACTGAGGGAACCAAGAGCGCGAAGGGAGATGTCGGCAGCGCTCCGCTTTCACTGACGCTGCTGCGACCGGAAGTAAAAGATTTAAAGGCCCCAGGGTGCGGAGGAAAGAGCAGAGGCATAGGCGCCCCGTATAAGAGGCTTGGGGAGGCTAAGCCTCCCCAGCCCAACCATGACCTTTAAAACCGGCTCCGGTCCCCACCTGGCAGTGTTGACGGCGTCCCCTGTGCCTTTGAGCAGCTTACCGGCACACGCAGCACTTCTCTTGTTTCTCCTCTTCGTTGCCGTCGCGTCGTCCCACCCCCCCACCCCCCCCCCCCTTCACGCGATTTGCGAACCGCGCTGCCGCTTAGCACTGCTTAAAAAAAAAATTTACACATCAGCAGGAACAGGCTGCTTCAGCCAATCCCAGGGGCCTTCCTTCAGCCCTTGGGCGGAACACGCTGAAGGAAGGCCCCTGGGATTGGCTGAAGCAGCCTGTTCCTGCTGATGTGTAATTTTTTTTTTAAGCAGTGCTAAGCGGTTCGCGAATCGCGTGAAGGGAGAGGACAATTTGCTGGAAATGGAGGGGAAGGGAGAGAGAGGAGGATTGCTGGTTATGGATGGAGGAGGGAAGGGCAGAGAGGGACAAGGATGGACATGGGGGCCCACGGAGAGGACAATTTGCTGGAAATGGAGGGGAGGGGAGAGAGGAGGATTGCTGGCTATGGATGGAGGAGGGAAGGGCAGAGAGGGACAAGGATGGACATGGGGGCCCACGGAGAGGACAATTTGCTGGAAATGGAGGGGAGGGGAGAGAGGAGGATTGCTGGCTATGGATGGAGGAGGGAAGGGCAGAGAGGGACAAGGATGGACATGGGGGCCCACGGAGAGGACAATTTGCTGGAAATGGAGGGGAGGGGAGAGAGGAGGATTGCTGGCTATGGATGGAGGAGGGAAGGGCAGAGAGGGACAAGGATGGACATGGGGGCCCACGGAGAGGACAATTTGCTGGAAATGGAGGGGAGGGGAGAGAGGAGGATTGCTGGCTATGGATGGAGGAGGGAAGGGCAGAGGGGGACAAGGATGGACATGGGGGCCCACGGAGAGGACAATTTGCTGGAAATGGAGGGGAGGGGAGAGAGGAGGATTGCTGGCTATGGATGGAGGAGGGAAGGGCAGAGGGGGACAAGGATGGACATGGGGGCCCAGGGAGAGGACAATTTGCTGGAAATGGAGGGGAGAGGAGAGAGGAGGATTGCTGGCTATGGATGGAGGAGGGAAGGGCAGAGAGGGACAAGGATGGACATGGGGGCCCACGGAGAGGACAATTTGCTGGAAATGGAGGGGAGGGGAGAGAGGAGGATTGCTGGCTATGGATGGAGGAGGGAAGGGCAGAGAGGGACAAGGATGGACATGGATGGGAGGACAGGACCCAGGGAGAGAGAAGAAATTGCTGGAAATGGATCTAGAGCAAGAAATGAAGAAGAAAGGAGGAAAGTAAAGAAATAAATGGAAAGGAAGCCCTGGAAATGGAGTTAAGAGGACAGATAGCAGCAGACTCAGATACTGGGCCAGCATGATCGGAAAAAGAAAGTCACCAGACAACAAAGGTAGAAAAAAATCATTTTATTTTCATTTTAGCGTTTGGAATATGTCTACTTTGAGAATTTACATCTGCTATCTTATTTTGCAATGTATAGCAATTTGTTTCTAAGAATATTGCTGACAATTCCTGTCAGTGTAGCAAGTGGTGAGCGATCATTTTCACCGGGGGGGGGGGGGGGGGGGCGCCAACTGATAGTCTGCAGGGGGGCGCCAGAGACCCTAGGCACGGCCCTGCATCTGGGGTGAGAGGAAGAGAGTTTATCAGTTCTTTAGGGAAGGAAAGAGGAATGAGATTTGATATATTGCCTGTCTGTGGTTACAATCAAAGCGGTTTACATATTATATTTTGTACCTGAGGCAATGGAGAATTAAGTGACTCAACTAGAATCACAAACAGCCCGATGATCAAAAGGTAAATGCAGAGAAGATTTTTTTGTGCATGAAAGAGGAGCGGGACATAGGTGTGGTCGTATGTGATGATCTAAAGGTGCCAAAGAGGTAGAAAAGGTGACATAGAGGCATATTTTCAAAGCACTTTGGGAGGCTAAGTGCTTTGAAAATATGCCTCAGAGTAAGCTAGAAGGATGCTTGGGTACATAGTGAGAGGCATTGGCAGTAGGAAAAAGGAGATGATGATGCATCTGTATAAGACTCTGGTGAGACCTCATGTAGAATATTGTGTACAATTCTGTAGACCATACCTTGAAAAAGATATAAACAGAATGGAGTGGGTCGAGAGGGTGGCTACTACAATGGTAGTGTTGAGAGGGTGGCTACTACAATGGTAATGGTTTTTCTTTGTCATAAAGCGTATAGGGAAAGACAAAGATCTCAAGATGTATACTTTGGAAGAAAGGCAGGAGAGGGGAGATATGATAGAGATGTTTAAATACTTCCATAGCATAAATGCACAGGAGTTGAGACTCATTCAGTTGAAAGGAAGCTCTGGAATGAGGAAGGCATAAGATGAAAGGGGCCAGTCTCAGAAGTAACCTGAGAAAATACTTCTTCATGGAAAGGGTGGTGAATTTGTGGAATGGTCTCCCAGTGGAAATGGTGGAGATGAAACTGTAACTGAATTCAAGATAGCTTGGGACAGGTATATAGGATCTCTAAGGGAGAAGAGGTAGTAGATGGCATGGATAGGCAGACTAGATAGACCACATGGATGGGCATTTTCAATATGATGTTTAAATCTAACTTTTTGATGTTTTGTTCAAAATGTTCAAACTCCAAGTGGCAAATATAGTGATTTTTGAAACAGCAAAACATCTTTTTGTTTTGAAAATGGCCATTTCCTAGACACTGCTGTACTCAGTGCATCTATCTTTTTTGACCATTTAAAAAAAATTGTGTAAGTGAAAAACGCACAAAATCAAGCCATTGGGATGTAGGAGGAGCTAGTATTCTTAGTAGACAGGCCACACAAACATCCCAGCAGAGAAGTAGGGCACTCTAGGGCGCACTGCAGTGGATTTCATATAAAACTCCCGGGTACACATCTCACCATTACCCCCTTATATTTTATGGTGAGCCCTCCAAAACCCACCAAAAACCTACTGTACACCACTAAAATAGTTTTTATGGCTGCAGGTGTGGGTACAGTAGATGTTTGGTGAGCTTTGGAGGGCTCACACTTTCCACCACAAGTGTAACAGGTAGAGTGGGATATGGACCTGGGTCCGCCTCTCTACAGTACACTGCACCGACTTCTAGGCTACTCCAGGGACCTGCTCGCTGCTTTAATATGACTGGCTATAACATCTGAGGCTGTCATAGAGGCTGGTATGTTCTGTTTCTTTCACATCTTTGAGGGGTTAGAGGGGGTCAGTGACCACTGGGAGAGTAATGGGGAGTCATGCCTTAATCCTTCTAGTGGTAATTTAGGGTACCTTTTTGTGCCTTATTCATTATAAAAACAGGTCTAGACCAAAACGTTTAAAATGTAGCCCCAGACATTTTTGTTTTGTTCCATTATGGAGGAAAAACATTCAAGTGTTAGTCTCGCCCAAATCCAACCCCTAATCCACCATCCCTGACACATTCCCTTGTGATTTCCACACACTGCCGACAAATTGCATACAAAAACATTTAGAATATGGGTTTCAAAAATATCAATTTGAATGCTTTGGCATGCAAAATGTCCAAATGCTGGTTTATGCCATTATTTGAATGCTTTTTTGTTTTGAAAATGAACCCCATGGGCTTTATCTGCCTTCATTTTTCTCTGTTTTTCTATGTTAGATCTATTTTTTGGTGGATTTGTCAGGTACTTGTTACCCAGACCGGACACTGTCAGAGACAAGATCTTGGACTTGATGGACCTAGGCCTAACTCAGCATGTCCCTTCCTATGTATTTATGATCTATTAATAGCATTTTGGTTTGTTGCCTTTTAAAAAATGTATTTGGGGCAAATTGCTTCATATTAAAGTCCATGAAGACTATAACTTGAAACCCCATTGGCTGATGACAGGTAGCATTCCATGGGTTTTCAACAAAAGTAGTTCTAAAAACTGCTCTGGCAATAGCCAATCATTATTATTAAAATTTGAATGATGTGATAGTGAGGCACCAAAGAGGAGTGCATGACATCCAAATTTCTATTTACTTTTAAGATTCAAAGCCCACTGGGGCAGTTAGAGCAACATGCTCAAAGAGGGCAAATGTACATAGGAGCAACTTCTGATTTTGTAAGACTGAGATGGTTAAACAGGCAATGCAGGGAGGATAAAGGGTAGGGTTTGTATTTAGTTTTCGGAATAGGATTGGTGACAAGCTATCGTTTGTGTTAGTATCGGTAACAAGTTTGCAGGTAATTAAGTTGGTGCAAATAAATGCTCCATAGAGTTTAATGGTGCCATTGTGCTGCATGGTCACATAGAATAATATTGAGTCATTTATTTCAAATGAGCTTAATGGAGTTTAATGATGCTGTTAAGTGATATGAGACCATAAAGAAACATTGAGTTGTGACACTGAATGATATGCTATCATTAACAAACTACTGAGTCCTCTGCATACAGTTACTGTCTTGGCTCTCCTTGTTAGCTGTGTAGGGCAAAGCACTTAGTAAGCTAAGAGGACTGGTGTGCTCAGTGAGTCCATTGGAGAAGGCATAAAATGAAATTGCAACACAAAATTGTCATGTATATATCAGTCTCCTTGCATGCATGCATGCATTGGCTACTGTGCAGTTTTAGTTCCTTGTGTATGTGTGTGTATGTGTGTTTAGTATACAATATAACTACTACTAATCCTTTAGTGTTACAAGGCATAAGTAGGGCAGTACAGATACACACAAGAGAGAGAACATCCCTTCTCTTTGAAACTTACAGCCTAGTCAAGGCACACAAAGACAAAAGGGAGATTTAAATTCAGCAACTTTATTACACTATCCATGATTAGCATCAGCAAGCCTGAGGAAAATAAGCACAACAAGGAGAGTCCAAATCTCCCGCAAATACACACAAGAAAACAACAAATCAAGCGGAAGATATCCAGAAAGACCAGACTGAAGTCATAGATGTTAAAAGCCAAAATGATTTTATTAAGCTCCAGTTCAGCTCTGATTTGTATGCTATTTTGATATTTTCCCTTCATGATGGAACTATTTGATATTTTGGGGGTTCTTATAGTGCACTCAGTAAAATAGTAATACTTAATATTTAAGTAACTCATAAAATACATTTGAGGTTGATCAGGGTATACCCTCTGAAGCTCTTATCCTTACAATTGCTGGCACAGCCAACAATGAATAAACTCATAACTTGGGCTGCTAGTGATGAGCTATCAGGGCGACCAGCTTAGGCAATGAAGCACATGCCTAAAATGATCATGAAAACTTATTAAGCACCGATAACCATTCACACACCCCTTCTGAAACATCAGGTTCTTCTGGACATGGTGGTTATAGTGGAAGGTGTTCTCATCAATGCATACCCTGGAGGGAGACTTGTAGCCTGCTCTTCTGGAGGTAAGAGCTCATTGCAATGGTGCAAGATGTCGTGTTTATGGTTCTGCTATCTGTCTTCATGTTGGTGGGTTTTGCTTAGCCTCTTTGAGTGGAGCAGGGTCCAGGGAGGGTTTTTGTTGACATGGCAGAAAAAGCTTTTTCTACTAGATCCAATGAAGCAATATTTGAAAAGGAGTGTATCTAGACCTAAGCCAACTATATTGGACTCCATATTGACTGCTATATATACGTGTGCTGGAGAAATCTTTGAACATATTGGCAAGGTTTTTTCTGCTTTATCTATTTTACCGACTCATTCCCACACCTTGAATTTGTTTTTTAACAGAGCATACTGAGAAGCATGGGAATTTTATTGTGCTTCAAACCTCTGATCTCACTTTGATGAAAGATTGTTTAAAATGTTGTTTATCATAGACAGGAACATCTGAATAATTATGCTAGCTGTTTGAACCTTCATCTAGGACCATGATGGCGAACCTATGACATGCGTGTCAGTACTGACACGCTTAGCCATTTTCGGTGACACGCGGCCGCATGTGGCCGCATACAGAGAAGCAGCGGCGTTCCCCGGGGCGGATCGCCGATGCGTCCCCCCCCCAGGTGCAGTGCGACCTCCCCCCCCCCGGCGAAATCCCCCCCCCCCCCCGGTGCATGTTTACCCGCTAGGGGGGTGCCGTGTGCGCTCCTATTGGCTCCCTCCGAGTCCTCCGCTTGTTCCCTCTCGGCGGCCATTTTGAATCTCGCTGAGACCATCAGGCTGCATACAGGAGGATGGAGAGCAGCGCACTGGGCAGGAAAGAGGGGGCTCTTTCCTGCCCCGACGTCACTAGACCACCAGGGAAGATCGCGTAAGGGGAGAGGTGGTGACAGGGCCGGGGAGGGGGGAGGAGGTAACCCTGAGGGCGATCCCGAACTTGGAGGGAGGGATTCGGACAAGACGCACCGGAGCACCTAGGTTTTAGAGGAGGGAAAAAGCAAATTTTTTTTCCTATTTCCCTCCTCTAAAACCTAGGTGCGTCTTATGGTCCGGTGCATCTTATAGTCCGAAAAATACGGTATGCATTTTTATGGGACTGTTTTGGGAGTTGTGGAAGGGCATTGTCGATATGACATCTAAGTCTGAATTGAGGCATTTTCCTGAAAAATGTCTAGCTCACAGCCATAATCAAACCAGAGAAACGTTTAAATTTCTGGTTTGATTATGGCTTTGAGCTACATGTTTTCGTTAGTACCATTTAAAAAAAAAAAAAAACCAATCCTTAGGAAAAATGAAGAAAAACAAGCCATAGGGACATCTGTCTGGCAGCATTCCTAGTAAACTGGCCACACAGACATCCCAGCAGTGCAGAGGGGCAGCCTGCTGGTCAGTGCAGATACAAATCCCACCCAAACCCCTTCATATTATAAGGTGAGCCTGCCATGCTCTTCCTCTGTATTTCATGATGCCACACTGTTACCAGTATTCCCTGCTGCTTAGAGACTGAATAAAGGTGAAGAAATATAAATAAGTTGAAAAGTGCACATTTACACTATGACACAATGGCGCATTTCCCCTTTCTCTATTCACAACTCAGGCATGTCTGTACAGAGGACTTGGTAGCAAGAAACATCGGAGCCTTTTACTAAAATGTGCTAGAATCTAGGCTTAATGTGTGGAGATGCGAGATTGTATTGCATGCTAAACCCAGATTTAACACAGCACTTTGGGGGAGGGGGAGGGAGTTTTAAAATATATTTTATTGCAGTTTGTGCACTAATATCATTAGCGTGCCATACTTATATTTAATTAACGTGTAATTAAACTCTGGAATTTGTTGCCACAGAATGTGGTAAAAGCAGTTAACTTAATGGGTTTTAAAAAAGGTTTGGATAGCTTCCTAAAAGAAAAGTCCATAAGCCATTATTAAAATAGACCTGAAAATCCACCGCTTATTTCTGGGAAAAGCAACACAAAATATATTGTATTGTTTTGGTAGCTTGCCAGGCACCTGTGACCTGGATTGGCCACTGTTGGAAACAGGATACTGGACTTGATGGACCTTCAGTCTGACCTAGTATGGCAACACTTATGTACTTATGTACGCAGGAGCACTCACCATATCGTATTTAGGAAGTGCTAATGCTATCATGTGAACTCTTCATTAGCCAGTTAGCATGTGGTTTGTATAATGCGCTAGCTGGTTAACTCTTCTATGTCCACGCTCCACTCCTTCTCAAAACTATTTTTTTTAAAAATCAGTAACACACAGGTTAATATGCGCAAACAGGTCAAATACGACAAAATGCCTTAACACATTTCTACAGTAGCCTGGTTGTGAGTGCTCCCGATCAAAGAACGCATTGCCTTCAAAATCTGCACCCTTGTCCACAAAATTATCTACGGTGAAGCCCCGGGATACATGACAGACTTGATCAACTTACCAACTAGAAACACATCTAAACATATCTAAATCTGCACTAACCAAGTTGCAAAGTACTTAAATACAAATCAACTTACGCATCCAACTTTTCCTGCATCAGCATACAATTGTGGAACGCACTACCAAAAGCCTTGAAAATGACATACGACCACCTAAACTTCCAGAAATCACTAAAAACCAACCTGTTCAAAAAGGCATACCCCACCGATCCAATGTAAATGCCTGATCCCTGCAACACAACTAAACTAAAGTACATAATGGACAAAACTCAACTCTTCCGATGTACATTTCCCCAATGTGGCCATGCCACATGAACTTTAACCTTCCACAACATCACTTTGTATTTGTTCTCACCGGAGTCTGCAAATGCCTCTCTGGTACTATGTAAGCCATATTGAGCCTACAAATAGGTGGGAAAATGTGGGATACAAATGCAACAAATAAATAAATAAAATAACCACTCATTTAGGGCTTAATGCCCTTTAGTAAATGGACCCCATAGTGAAGAATGTCTCAAACGAGTACCAGGAACAGGGTGGGATAGTGGAGGGAAGTATAACTGAGTTGAGAAGCACTGCCCAGTCTTATCTGTATTCTTTGTACCCTCCCTGCAGAGCAGAATTCTCCATCTTAGGCTCAAGAGCAAACTATCCTCAGATGCCCCACATGCTTCTGTCACAAGATCCAGCACTTTATGCACTGAACCCTGCATCTATCTAGTCAACAGACAGACATTACTTTTCCACAAAAGCTTAACTTCCACCTCTGCACCAATTCAGAATCCATCTCTCCAGTCACTCAACTTCCACTTTTAGGCTGTCAGTCTGTCATCCAGTTAATCGGCATCCAGTTTCAAGGGCTCATCCTTCCTGAGCAGAACTCTTGCTTTTCAACTATCTGCATGCAGGAAATTATCTGCTGGAAATTAAGAAGGTGAACCTTCTTTTGGATGTTAACTTGGCTGTTTAATAATGCATGGATAATGTTGTGATAACTGCACAGTAGCAAAATAAGCAAAGCCAAGTTGAAAAGCAGTACTTGGCATGGCTGTACAGCTGTAGAGATGATAGATGGAATGAGAAAGTAATTTAAAGTTTAGATGATTCTTTGTGTGGCTGCCAAAACCTGCTGTGCTTCTGCTGCTGGTGTTCTTTGCTGCCCTGTGCAAACTTGAGGTGTTGACACTCATTTATACCGGTAAAAGGTCATAAGCCAATATCACCAGCCTAAACTGATGTTGTATAGTCATTGGAAGCTGTTACGACATTGATAAATAATATAGATAATTTTAATAATCAGTGTTAGTTTTTGCACTGAGAAGCCATCTTGAGATTCAAGTACTTCCACAGATATTCCAGAGTTACTATCTTGTGCTTTAGTGACTGCTCATGTTCATTTTGCTGTCTGATCCTATTTTGACTTGCTAATTTAATTTTGTCTTGCTGTGGCTCTAGACAATCTGTATTGTGTGTCCCTTGCTGTTGATACAGGCTATCCAGCTTATAATCGAAAAAGAAAAACGCCTATATTTTGACCCAAATCGGGAGATGGGCGTTTTTCTCGCAAAGGCGCCCTAATCGGTATAATCGAAAGCCGATTTTGGCCGTTTCCAACTGCACTCCGTCGCGGAAACGAATAAAGTTGATGGGGGCGTGTCGGAGGCAGGACTGGGGCATGGTTATCAGCTGAGGAGAGATGGGCGTCTTTAGCTGATAATCGAAAAAAAGGCGTTTTTACCGCGATTTTGGGTCAATTTTTTTGGACCCTTTTTTCTCACAAACAAGTCCCAAAAAAGTGCCCCAACTGCCCAGATGACCACTGGAGGGAATCGGGGATGATCTCCCAGGACTCCCCCAGTGGTCACTAACCCCCTCCCACAAAAAAAACCCCCCACTTTAAAAACTTTTTTTCCAGCCTGTATGCCAGCCTCAAATGCCGTACCCACCTCCATGACAGCAGAATGTGTTCGATCCTGTCACAGCCTTTCCCTGGGTCAGATGTGGCTCTCGGGTGCAGTACAGGGTCACATCAGCATTGCATTGTGGTGGGTGTAGGGTATTGGGCTCAGTGATTTCATTAGCTTGTGTTACAGTCTCACGATGTTGGTAGTTGGTAGGCTCTTCTCCCATAATGCTTTTCCCCCTGCCTACTGGGTCAGAGTGTGCCCTGTTGTGTTTCCTGTTGTAGTCCATGCGGTAGTGGCCATTTTTGTAAGCCAGTTTTAGTTCCCTTTTCTGTGTTAGCCACGTTAGAGAACTTAGTTCTTCCCTTGAATGTGGCTGAAAGAGGGCATTGTACAGCATTCTGCCAGCTCTGACCTACTGCTAATCTCAGTACCAGGGAGACTCGTTGCCAGTGGGGCACAACCTCTGATCTGCAGCTAACTGTGACTAAACACGGTTATTCCAATAAAGGACGTTTTCGGAGAGATTAGTCTTCAGGTGTCAACTGGTGTGCCAATGTTATACAGCAGCAACAAGTCCTAGAGGCCTGCGTGTATATAGGTCCCTCGAGCACTTTTAGTGGGTACCGCAGTGCACTTCAGCCAGGCAGACCCAGGCCCAACCCCCCCCCCCCCACCTGTAACACTTGTGCTGCTAAATGGGAGGCCTCCAAAACCCACTGTACCCACATGTAGGTGCCCCCTTCACCCCTAAGAGCTATGGTAGTGTTGTACATTTGTGGGTAGTGGGTTTTGGGGGAGGGGGTTGGGTGCTCAGCACCCGTGGTAAGGGAGCTATGCATGTGGGAGCATTGTCTGAAGTCCACCGCACTGAACTCTAGGGTGCCCAGTTGGTTTCCTGGCATGTCAGGGGGGCGAGTATACTACGAATCGTGGCCCCTCCCACGACCAAATGGCTCAGATTAGGACGTTTTTGAGCTGGGCGTTTTTAGTTTCCATTATTGCTAAAAAAAAACAAATGCCCAGCTCAAAAATGTCCATTTTTTCGAAAATACGGTTCGGCCCGCCCCTTCACGGACCCGTTCTCGGAGATAAACGCCCATGGAGATAGGCATTTGCGTTCGATTATGCCCCTCTATATTTCCCAATATATATAAAGTGATAGGAAATACTAAACATTTCGCCCATAGGCACAAAATGGGACAGACCCTTTTCTAGATCAAGCACAGATACATGTACCGTAGGTCCAAGTAGCCTACTGGTTTTCCCTACTGATTGCAAATCTGACCTTTGGCATTACGTTTGCTTTCCAACAGTTAAGGACCTTCTCTCCATATTGTATATCTTTTTGAAGTCTGATATTGTTTTTGCCCTTATGCTAAGGTCCTGTTACTAGTATATGTGAATTACAGTCCATGTCATTGAAACAGTTCTTTCCTTTTAATGTCTGTTTCATGCTTTTGTCCTTGAGGTGCTGGAGATTGTAAAGCACGATATGACCAGAACTAACTGAAAATGAAGGAAATTGAAGACTCCTCCTGCTGCAGGCTCTACAGAGACAGAGATAAAATTCCTATGCCTCACCTTGAGAACAAATAACTGTAATCATAAATAAGGTCTTGTTGAAGCTGTAAAAGGTCTTGAGTGATATAAAGATCTTTTTACTATTACATAATGTCAAAGTAATGCACAAAAGATGAGACAGTAGAGTGGCAGGAAGACAATGAAATATATCATGTGCTCTACTTACAGGAGCTCCTGTTAACATGTCCCTTCTAAATGTTTCCAAGTGTTTGTTTTTTTTAATGAAATGCCAATAGCAGTATTTCCTTATACAGTCAAGCTATTGTGTGAGCATTTATCTGATTTCTCCACATCTAAGGACCAACCTAACCAAGTAAAGTAGATTTAATTTTTATTTATTAGGATTTATTTACCATCTTTTTGAAGGACTTCACTCAAGGCATTGTACAGTAAAAATAAATCAACATGAGCAATAGACAATTACAGCAGTAAAAATATTCAAATAACAATACAAAGTATGGAATGGAGGGGCATAATCGAAAGGGGTGCCCAAGTTTTCCTGAGGACGTCCTCACAGGACGTCCCAGCGAAGGGGCGGGGAAACCCGTATTATCAAAACAAGATGGGCGTTCATCTTTTGTTTCGATAATACGGTCGGGGACGCCCAAATCGCGAAATTTAGGTCGACCTTAGAGATGGTTGTCCATAGAGATGGTCGTCTCTGATTTTCAGCGATAATGGAAACTGAGGACGCCCATCTTAGAAATGACCAAATCCAAGCCCTTTGGTCTTGGGAGGAGCGACCCCAACCATAACTAAGCCCTTGTCCAGCCGCCTGCTGTGGGTGAAGCTCCCCCCGTGTCAGTGGCAATGGTGGTCACCAAAGCCGTCCTGAGCATGCCAACCCCCTCCCCCCTTTGAGGCCCTCCAGATGTGTACCACTCACTGAGCAGGAAGAGGCCAAGTGCTTGTGATTGAACTAGGGCTGCTGTCCTAACCAAAACACAGGAGTCCTCCACCTGTGGGAGCCCCGAGATTTGTGGCCAGAACAGCAGCATTGTCTGGTACTCAGTGATACTGTGGGACACCACAACACTGTTGGGGATGCCACTGGTGACACAGAGAATGCTGACCAGGCTGTCAGGTGCTTCAGTGGGGAGGAACCATGTGGTTTCATTTTCAGCAGCAAAATGCAGGTAAGCACAGGACCTACTGCACTTGCAGGTGCCGCTTGAAAATCTGGCTTCGGCGTGCTTGTTCTGCTTATTTGAATGCCTACTCTGTGCCTTGATTCGCCCCACTCCTTACTTCCTCCTTGCTTACCATTGGCTCTTCCTTATGACACCTTCCTCTACCCCTCCCCCTCTTGATCTTCCCCCCTTTTTACCTCTTTTCTCCCTTTCCCATCTAATTTTCTTTCTGCCACACTATCCTATTTGTGGGAGCCCTTCAGTTCTCTTGGGCTCTTTGCCTTTCTCACAAAGAGGAGAATTTGGAGAATTCTTTGAAGCAGCGAAATATGATTGCCTTATTTTCCACATATGGCTACAGTTACTCCACAAGATATTTTTAGGTGTATATGAAAGAAACTAGAGAAATACCAGAGGCAAAGTCTAATTCTTTCCTGCAAGAAGGGAATAAGTCTGGAAGTGTTAATAGAATTTGTGCGGAAAATTCAAATTGGGAATGGAGACTGGCCACAAGGACATCCCAGCAGAGCAGTGTGGCAGTCTAGGGGCACTGCGGTGAACTTCACATAAAAGGTCCCAGGTACACATCACATCATAACCCCCTTATATTGCATGATGAGCCCTCCAGGAATAGCAAAAAAAGCAAACAAAATGTACTGTATCTCACAACAATATGGCTGCAGATGTCACCTGTTTGTGGGTTCAGTAGATATTTTGTGGTTTGTGGGGCGCTCACATGTTCAACCACATGAGTACTAGTTAAAGTGGGATATAGGCCTAGGACCCCTTCTCTACAGTCCACTGCACCGACCACTAGGCTACTCCAGGACCTGCTTCCTGCTCCAAGAGGAATGGCCATTATATCTGTTGCTGTCATAGAGCCTGGTATGTACTGTCACATTCATCTCTTGGGAGGGGGGAGTCATGCCTTTATCCCTCAAGAGGTCATCTGGTCAGTTTGGGCACCTTTTTGGCACTTAGTCATTATTGAAACAGGTCTAGCCAAAAAGTCCTATTTTTTTGCCCTGGACATTAACATCTTAAAAATGAATTTCGAAAACAGCAATTTGGACAGTCTACCACTTTGTGTTGTTTCTTCGGACATTTTTCTGTAATGTAGAAAAGTGCAAAAGGATGCACATTGTGAAGAATAACTCAAATTCTAGCTACTTGATGCTAGGTTCTACTTTAGGAGTCACAACCCAGTAAACAGATACAGATGTCACTGTGGACAATACGTTGAAGTCTGCTCAGTGTGCTGCAGTGGTCAAAAAAGCAAACTGAATCTTAGGAATTATTAGGAAAGGAATAGAGAATAAAACAAAGAATGTTATAATGGCTCTGTATTGCTCTATGGTGCAGCTATACCTTCCCCCGAATTCTATAAATAGTGCCTAAATTGAGCCTGCAGTTATAGAATAGGGTCAGTTACGTGTGTAACGTAATTTACTAATTAGTACTAAATTGGCACTTATTTGGCAATAAGCATCAATAATTGTCCTTAACGAGCATTAATTGCCAATTTGTAGATACATGCATAAACGCCTTACACATCTATTCTATACATTGAATGCCTAATCTCTATGGCACACAACTCCAAAGAGGGAATGGACCTGGGGGCATGGGTGGGTCAGGGGAATGGCAAGCTATTAGGCATGATATTATAGAATACTGTCATTTATGTGCCTAACTGCCAGCACTTAGGCACAAGCTGGAATAAATGCAAATATGGACATAAATAAGTATTCTGTAACAGTTGTTCTGCATGGAACTACTGTTCAGGAATTCATGCTTAGCACATGTTTCTTGAATTTGCCCCCTTGTGTATTGTGTGCAATTCTGGTTGCTGTATCTGAAAAGCTATAGCAGATTTAAAAAAGGTAAGGGGATGGAGTGCATCTGATATAAGGAGAAGTTAAAGAGATTAGGGCTCTTCAGCTTGGAGAAGAGATGGCTGATGGGATTATGATAGAGGGTGATGATGTAGAGGAACTGAAAGAAATGTTGATGGGCCTGGAAGATGTACTGAGCCAAACTGACAAATTAAAGAGTAGTAAATCACATGCACCGGATGGCATATATCCAAGGGTACTCAAAGAACTCAAGCATGAAATTGCTGATATACTGTTAGTAATATATAACCTTTCATTAAAATTGTCCATAGTACTTGAAAATTGGACGGTTGCAAATGTGACACTGCTTTTAAAAAAAGGGTTCTGGGGTGATCCTGGAAATTACAAACCGGTAAGCCTGACGTCAGTGCCGAGCAAAATAGTGGAAACTATTATAAAGAATACAATTACAGAACACATAGACAAACATGTTTTAATGGGACAGAGTCAGCATGGGTTCAGCCGAGGGAAGTCTTGCCTCACCAATTTGCTTCATTTCTTTGAAGGCATAGATAAATATGTGGATAAAGGTGAACCTGTTGATGTAGTGTATCTAGATTTTCAAAAAGTTCATCATGAGAAACTCCTGAGAAAATTAAAGAGGCATGGGATAAGAGGCAAGGTTCTAGTGTGGATTAGGAATTGGTTACTGGACAGAAAACAGAGGGTAGGGTTAAATGGCTATTTCTTTCAATGGAGGAGGGTGAACAGTGGAGTGTCACAGGGATCGGTACTGGGACTGGTGCTATTTAATATATTTATAAGTGATATGGAAATCAGAATGACAAGTGAGGTGATTAAATTTGCAGATGATACAAAACTATTCAAGGTTATTAAATAATTAGCAGACTGAAATTTTGCGGGACGACATTAGGAAATTGGAAGACTGGGCATCCAAATGGTAGATGAAATTTAACGTGGACAGATGCAAGGTGATGCACACTGGGAAGAATAATCCGAATCATAGTTACCTGATGCTAGGGAACACATTGGGGGTCAGCACTCAAGAAAAAGATCTAGGTCTCATTGTAGATAATACGCTGAAATCTTCTGCCCAGTGTGTGGCAGTGGCCAAAAAAAGTAAACAGGATGTTAGGAATTATTAAGAAAGGGATTGTGAATAAGATTTAAAAAATACTATAATGCCTCTGTATCGCTCCATGGTGCGACCACATCTTGAGTATTACGTTCAGTTGTGATCGCTGTATCTCAAAAAAAAAATAGTGGAATTAGAAAAGGTTCAAAGAGCAACCAAAATGATAAAGGGGATGGAACTCTTCTTGTATGAGGAAAGGCTAAAGAGGTTAGGACTCCAGCTTCGAAAAGAGATAGATGAGAGGAGATATGATTGAGGGCTACAAAAACCTGTGTGGTGTAGAATGAGTAAAAGTAAATCAATTTTTTTACTCGTTCCAAAAGTACGAAGACTAGGGGGACACTCAAGGAAGTTAGATGAAAATACTTTTAAATAAAAAGGAGGAAATATTTTTTCACTCAACGGATAGTTAAGCTCTTGGACTCTTCCGGAGAATGTGGTAACAGTGGTTAGTGTATCTGGGTTTAAAAAAAGGTTTGGACAAGTTCCTGGAGGAAAAGTCCATAGTCTGCTATTGAGACAGACATGGGGAAACAATTGCTTGCCCTGGATTTGTAGCACGGAATGCTGCCAGTATCTAGGTTTCTGCCAGGTACTTGTGACCTGGCTTGGCCACTGTTGGAAACAGGATTCTGGGCTAGATGGACCATTGGCCTCACCCAGTATGTTTACTCTTATGTTCTTATGATTCAAGAGGAACTGTTAAATATGAATCAATATGTACTCTTTCAAAAAGTACAAAGATTAGGGATCACACCATGAATTTATATAATTAAACTTTTAAAACAAATAGGAGAGGCTATTTTTGCACTATTTGCAAAGAGGGTGAACACTTTTAGAAAGACTCTGTACTCTTTCCTGATAGTGCCAATATGTGTGAACTATTGTGCAAACAGTTTGTAATATTGGGAAAGAGTACACATTCTTAACGACATTGTTCCTGTTGAACGGCATTTTAGAAAGGATGTACAGGTCAGTATGTCACAAATGGACATCCATCTCATGTATTTTAGAACAGGATACAGCCTGTTCTGAAATACATTTGAGATGGACGTCCATATGTTGAAAACATCCAGCATGAGCATCCATTTTACAAACTGAAATATCCAAATTGTGAATGGGGGAAAACAAGGAACATGGATGTCTGTGTGGCAGCATAAGAATATCCATCTTATGAAATGAAGCCAAACCACAAAGTACAATGGGTCTCCAAGAACATAGGAGCCAGCTCTGTGGGTGCTTCAGCACTCCCAATATTGAGCAGACACTATTCCTTAACTGTGCCCAAGGAGGAGTCATTTCTGTTGTATTTAGTATCCCCAAATCATTTAGAAAAGTTGGTTCCTATGTCCACGAGCAGATTTGTAGCCACTGCTGTGATGGAGACACTCTCCATTTCAGGCTCTTGTGCCTTTACAATAGTGTATCCCACCGTCATTTGTCAAAGCTAATTTTTATATTTTTTGACAGGTGGCCATGCCCACTTCTTGTCCCAAAAGCCAGTCAGAAGCAAAGATATGACCAAGTCCCACCTACTTCTGGTTTAGGCCCCACCCACTCCCTGCCCACATCTACCCCCTTTGATGTTATCTCCAGAGGTGACGTTATAGCCCCACCTCTTTTCCATAACCACATCCCTAACCCCACCTTGTTTGCATATCTCTGCCCCAAACCCCACCCCTTTTCTATATAATCCTGCCTCAAACCCCACCCCTTTTAGTGATATCATATGTAACATCATAGCCATGCCCCTTTCCAAGATGGCAGCCACCACTGGTTGTACTACATCACATCCTGTTTCTACTGCTGGTTGCCATCGTGGATGAGGTCACGTGATGGGAAGTGATGTCAAAAACCCTAACACCGCCCCCCTGCAGTCATGGAGGAATGTACATATGCACAGCTTAACCTTTTGTTTTCTCACAGGAATGAAAATAGACATTTTCTTATAATTTTGTTTTTTTCAAAAGGATACTTTATGCTTATTTTTAAGAATGACAGTCTGATTACTGAATGACTGTCATTTTAGGTTTTAAAACAAAAGGATTGACTGCTCCTCCTTTTTGCTTTAAAGGGCATATATAGACAAAAGCTACGCTGTTTTGAGATTAATTTACATGAGAAACCATAGGGGGTCTGGTTCATTAGGCTTTCAGATGCGTTCCCACAGGCAGAGGCCCGTGAACCTTGCCTACAAAAGCTGTTTTTTTTTCTGCAGTCTATTTGAAAGAAACTTTTAAAAAATTGTGTTGAATATGTAAAGCAAATCTACAACGTAGTTTTGGCAAAGCCGTCTTTTTGTTCTTCTTTTTTTAGAGTGAGATAATCCACAAACCCCTACCCACACAACCCCCCTCCCGTTTTTATTCCTATAGGCAGCTGTTTATAGAGCACAGAGCCTACCAGTGTGCATTTCTACACCTTGTCATACCCCTCCTGTTTTCATGACATTTGTATGAGATCGTGCCCTGCAGTGCTGGTTTCTGAAAAAACACCCTCCCACACACAGAACCATAGTTGTTTTGAGTTACAGATAAGGAAACTTACAGGGACCTCTCTGCAAAGAAATAGCATCTGTTTGTGGTTACAACATAACTGGGGAAAAAAGTTACAGATAACCAAACTTTTTATCCTTTTTAAAGACATTATTGAAAGGACAGCTTACATTGCTCTCTCTTTTTGTGTGGTGGTACTGCCCACTGACACAAAAAGAATAAGAGGACACCACCCTGACTGTACACTGCTTCGGCAATATTGCAAATAAAGATTAACTTGAATTTACTGTGATTGATGACCCCTGACGCAGGCGTTCCGCCCAAACATTGCCCATGTTGGCAGTGGCGTTCCTAGGGGGGCTGACACCCGGGGCGGATCGCCGATGTGCCCCGTCCCCCGGGTGCAATGCCCCCCCGGAACAGGGCGATGCCCCCCCAGCAAAAGAACCCCCGAGCCCCCGGCTAAAGAACCCCCCCTGGTGCACGCCGCTGGGGGGGGTGGGGTGGTGGCACGCGCCTGCTGGCTCTTCATTTTCATGCTCCCTCTGCCCCGGAACAGGAAGTAACCTGTTCCGGGGCAAAGGGAGCATGAAAACGAAGAGCCGACAGGCATGCGGCACCCCCCCTCCCCCCCAGCGGTGTGCACCCGGGGCGGACCGCTCCCACCGCCCCCCCTTGGTACGCCACTGCATGTCGGGTACCTCATTAAAGTGTGGCTACAAACCCACTCTTGGAAGCCCATTGTGCTTTCTTGTTTGGCTTCATTTTCTGCACCTTGTATTCTCTCTCCTTTGTTGCTTCATCTTATGAAATAGCCACACAGATATCCATGCAGAGCAGAGGGGCAGCCTACTAGTTGAGGAGTGGGTTGAGGAGACCGAAGTTCAAATCCCACTTCTGTTTGTGATTTTTTTTTTTTTCTAATTTTGAGCCCTTCAGGAGCAGAAAAATACCTACTGTAGCTGAATGTATACCACTTCAATAGCCTTCAAGCTTGCAGGTGTTTTATATATTCAGCTACAGTAGGTATTTTTCTGTCTCTGGAGGGCTCACAATTTAAACAAAAAGGCTGAAGTGAGTTTTGAACCTGAGTCCATTGGCTCTCAGTCCACTGTACTAACTATTAGGCTACTCCTCAGATCTTCATATGCATCTGTTAAGAATGTCCATAATACCTGAAGCTGTAATATAGCCCAGTATCCCTTGCTGGTTTCATATTCAGTGGAGAGGGACCTCAGCCACTGGGAGATTAAGGAGGTGTCATGCCTTAATCCCTCCAGTGGACAACTGCTCAATCAGAGCACTTTTGTTTAGCCTGAATGTGACAAGTATCAGGTCTAAATACAGACGCCCTCTTTTTAGACTTGGACGCCACTTCCTTTTCTGTGATTGGAATTTGATGTCCATATTTTGAGCCCTTGCAATATGGATGTCTTAATGCTAGTTTTCAGACATCCAAAAGAAGAATAGAGCTTCTAAAATAACCACCACAATGACAAAATTGTCCCAAAGAACCCTGAATAAAATGAAAATTCCCTCAAACAATATGAGAAACAACTCAAAAATTTTTTCCAGCTGTACTAACTTGCATTTAAAAACATTTTATTGCTTGGGGCCAATGATCCAAGATGGCGTCGCTCTACTAGGACGCTCTGAGCCTCGCTCCTGTTGAGATTCCTAAACGCAGAGGGAAAGTTGCGGCCAGAGCTTCCCCGCTTCCTCCCCCCCTTATCGGGTCCTATTGACCGCTTTATGAGGCCAAGAGCAGCTGTACCTGATGGCAGAATGCTTCTGGTAGGGAACGCCGGCGAGCGGGAGACTTTGGCTTCTCCCGGACTGGAAACAACACTGAGCCCCGCTGTACGTACTCCACCTCCTCAACTGCTCGGCGCGAGTTCGTTTCTCTTTGACCTGACGGGGTCTTCCTTGGAAGGTGTAGTGGACCTGGAAGAGCTTCGGGGAGGTCTCAAATTCATTGGAGGACAGAATGCAGGGCAGTTTGCCCATACCAACGCCGAGCAATAAGGAGAGAGAAACTGAGGGACAAAGTGAGACGCATGCACAGTCTTCAGCAAGGTTTGAACTTCCCAGAGAATTAGTGGTTAAACCAAAAGATGTGACTTTAGAAGCTTTGTGGGATTTGATGTCAAACTTGGGACAATTTTTCCTACAACAGTTTAACGAGGTTTTACCGAAAGTAAAGAGTATTGAAATTGGCTTGCAAAAAGAAGAAGAAGAGATTAAAGCTTTAAATGAAAAAATGGAAAAAATTGACCAAAAGATTATGAAGCTGGAAATGCAACAAACCATGATGATAAAAGATGTAACGAATCTTAGGCAAAAAATGGAGGTTTTTGATAATTATACTAAGAATCATAACCTGAGATTTGTTAACTTTCCCAGGATACAAAATGTTCTTCCTCTTGAGATGTTGAAACGCTATTTCCTAGAAACGTTGAATATTTTGGAAAAAGACTTTCCACCTTTCTCTCAAGTATATTATATCCCAGAAAAGAACACAAATCCAGAACTTGAAAAACCTATTGATGTTTCTCTTTTGCTTGAGACCTCTGACTCTGAGTTGGCGACAGCTGCTACTTTGGTGGCAACTGTCGCATTGATGCCTGACAAGAATTGGATTTTCCGTCTGTTTTTCCGTAATAAGGAGAAACCCTTTTTGGGTTTTAAAATAATGTTATTTCCTGACGTCTCCAAGGAGACGCGACGACGGAGGAAACAATTTTTACTCCTCAAACCTGGAATTTTGCACTTGGGGGATACCTTTTTTTTAAGATACCCCTGCAAGTGCATAGTTAGGTTGGGGGAAAAGAAGTATGTGTTTACTGAACCTGGACATTTGTCTTCGCTAATAGCCTCCATTAAGATGGAGAAGCATTAAAGATAATGTATAGCCAAAAATCCGAGCAGAGAAAGAAATACCTAATGTTAGTTTCTGTTTTATAGTTCTCCCCAAATCTGAAATTTTGGATCTCCAATTATGGACTTGAGTGTCTTATATCCTTGAAAGTGTAAAGAATTATTTGCTCTTTCAGTTTTATTTTTCTTGTTTAATAATCCCTAGTTAAGACTCTTTTCTTAAGCAAGATGTTTTCTTGTAAAAATTGATTAAATGAATAAATCATTTAAAAAAAAACATTTTATTAAAATTAATATGTTAAAAAATTACAAAAATCCAAAAATAAACCAAAACGTTTTTGATTGTGTACATCCCTGGTGTATACATTTACCAGTAGGTAAGATGATAACTTTTCAAATAACTCATTTACCCCCTTAAATGGCTTTTGGAAATCACCCCCATTACATATGTATGTATGTATGTATGTATATATATATGTATGTGAAGAATGTATACTCAGCATCCAAAGAAGTTTAAAATATTACAAGTCCAAATGGCTGGGTGATCATGCTATAGTTTTACATGAGCAAAAATGAAAGTAGGGGAGAACAATACAATTCAAACTCAAGCGTAAAAAGCAATTTTGTTAGTCAGACTTACCACAGAGCTGTGTTTCGGTGTGGGGGCGCATGCCTCAGAAGCCAACAAATCAATCCAAATGGGTGTGGATATCAGTGTACACAAACTGATTTAGACACTTTACAAGGTGTGTGAAAAACTAAAAAAAACAGTGTCCTCGGTAAAGCAAATACCAACAGAATGTTAGATTTTATGCTCATGTTTACTTTGCATTTTCTATACTCACTTTCGAGGGAGTAATAGCAAAGTGGTTTGCAAAACAAAATGTAATAACAATGAGAAAAAGGAGTAACAGGAATTCCATATCAGTAAAACAGAAAAGGGCAGGAATGGTCAGAGAGAGGAAGGAGCATATTCATTCAACAAACATTGTGCACACTCCATGAATGCTTAGGTCACCCTACTCAAAGACCCAAGCGGGAAGAGCTGAGCTACCTGCCAAAGGCCAGATTGAAGAAATGTGTTTTAAGATGTCTTGTATGAGGATTGCTTGTGAAGAGAGGGTGACAGAGAGTTTCAAAGAGAAGAAAGCAAATAATAAAAGGTAGTGTTGAGTAGTGTCTAGACATAAATGTGTCATAGTGAGGACTGTCAAGATGTTACTGCCCTGTGGTTGGAGGATGGGAGAAGGTGATTAGGGGATAAGGGAGCTGTACTGAAGGTGTTCCTGTGACACATGACGTTGACCTTTGCACAATTCCTTATGTTTTTATATTTCAGAATTGGTTGTTTACTCTGATGCAATCTCATGTCTGGGTAAAACATGGCCATGTCGAGATTTTACTTTTGAAGCCTGTTGAGTTTATCAATTGTTTGGGTTTTTTGTAATCTGATTTTTTTTTCCTGCTGTTGGTCTCTGCAGATTCTTGTCTCTCCAGTTGTGCATGTGCAAAATGATGCACATAAGAAAGAATGTCCTAAACTATGTCTACATGATGATAGGTTCCATCCACATTAGGAGTCACTAACCAGGAAAGGGATCTGGGTGTCATCATGGACAATATGTTGAAATTCTCTGCAGTGGCCAAAAAAAAAGCAAATAGAATGTTATGAATTATAAGGAAGGAAATGCAGGATAGAACAGAGACTATCATAATGCCTCTTAATAGCTCTGTGGTGTGACTGCATGTTGAACATTGTGTGCACTTTTGGTCACCACATCTCAAAAAAGATATAGTAGAATTAGAAAAGGTACAGAGAAGGGGAGCCTAAATGATAAAGGGGATGAAATGACTTCCCTATGAGGAAAGGATGTGGAGGCCAGGGCTCCACAGCTTTGAGAAGAGATGGCTGAAGGGATAGAAGCCTATAAATCCTGAATGGGGTGGAATACATAAACACAAACCAGTAGTTTACTCTTTCAAAATGTATAACATCTAGAGGGCACACAATGAAGTTAAAAAGTGGTGTAATTAAACCCAATCCCCCATTTACTAAGCCACGCTAGTGGCTGCCATGCACTAATGCCAACACAGCCCATTCACTTTGAATGGGCTGTGTCGGGCATGCCACGCCGCTTAGTAAACAGGGGGTTAATCTTTGAAATTCATTGTCAGAGGATATGGTAAAAGCAGTTTGCATAGAGGGGTTTTAAAAAGGTTTAGACAAGTTCTTCTTATTAAATATTACACATTACATTACAGAACATTTGTACCCCACACATATCTTTTGAGTTCAGTGAAGGGGTACAAATGGATGCTGACCTGTCGGGTACCAGAAGGATTAATATTGTCACCTACTCCTACAACTATTACTATTATTACTATTTATAATTTCTATAGCACTACTAGGTGTACACTGCGCTGTACACTTGAACATGAAGAGTGCTAATCTGATTGTGAGCCCTTGTGCCTAGGCCGAGGCTTAGGAAGGACCTTAGCAAAGGCCTAGGGTAGACCAAACAGGGACTAAGCAATACCACGGGCCACAAAGCCCCGCACGCTCAGGACAATCAACAAGCACCACCAGAAAAGGGAGATAGACCACTCAGGCAGGCTGCAAGGCCGATCCGGAAACCACTCATACAGAGTCCAAGCGTACGGGCCTCACGGCCAAACTGGAACTGAATCATACTCTAGGGAAGGGAAAACAACGAGGGGTCCCCGAAGGGACTGGAGCTCAAGCAATGCACACAGCGCTAGCCAGTGACACAAAGGGAAGGGCGACAGACAAAACTGGCAGGTGCAGCCTATGACCAGAGGGAAAGAATACAAACAAAGGCTACACAGAAACTCAGGTAGCAGAGAGCAAACCCACAGGGAAAAGGGAAAGCCGGGGACAGAATGGGACACTATAGACACCGACTCTACAAGAGAGTAGCTCCACAGGAATGGCTAAACAGAGAAAACCAGGCTGAAGGAAAAGGCTGCTTTCACATAAGGACAGGAAACAAGCAGGCACACAAGAGTACAGAAATGGATAAGGCAGACACCAGAGAAAGGCTGCCTAACAGAGGCAGCACTCACAGAAGGCAAATACCTAGCACTGTACATAAAGGTTAACACTGAGCAAAGGAAAACAAGCAAAAAAGCAGGAATGAGCTTACCATGGACAGAAAGGCTCCTTAACAGAAGCAGGACTCACAGAAAGCAAATATCAAGCTCTGAACACAAAGGGTTAACAATGAGTAAAGAGGGACAAACAAACAAAGCTGGAATGAGCATACCACAGACAGAAAGGCTGCCTAACAGTGGCAGGGCTTACAGAAGGCAAATATCAAGCTCTGCACATAAAGGGTTAACACTGAGTAAAGGGAAACTAAACAAACAAAGCAGGAATAAGCTTACCACAGACAAAACAACACCAGAGCCAGGCAGGGAGAAACGAGGCAGAGGACAGAGCCAGGTGCAGTGCAGTGAAGCAATCAAGGACAAGCTAGTAACAACCAGCACACACAGAAACCACAAACAACGAGAAGAGCAAGCAAACTCCAAAGAATACACACTGGTGCTACAAGCACAGACTGAGTGAGAGAACCAGGCTCAGCTGACAGGAATTAACGCTAGAGCGTACGCTGTAGGGAGAGGTAAGTTTAAATAGGTCTGACTTCTGACGTCTGCAGCTTCAGACGTCAGCTCAATCCCTGACAAGCGAGTCCCAGTCATTCCCCTGCCTGTCTCAGTAGAATCATAACACGTACTGGCTCAGGAAGTCTATTCCAGGCATATGGTGCAGCAAGATAAACAGAACGTGGTCTCAAGCCACTAGCAGAGTTGATTTGGTCAATGGATACTTAAAGTTCTACATCTATGTGGATGACATACAGTTACTCATAGTAACGTAGTAAATGACGGCAGATAAAGACCTGTATGGTCCAACCAGTCTGCCCAACAAGATAAACTCATTTTACATGGTATGTGATACTTTATATGTATACCCGAGTTTGATTTGTCCTTGCCTTTCTCCATTGAACCATACTTACATACAGCTCTGAATAAACCAATACCTGTTTAACAGAATTTCAGAAACAGGCTAAAAACGACAAACTTTGCCTGAACCCAAGTAAAAATGAACCCCTGTGCAGAGGAGACGCTTCTGGGTTAGAAGCAGGAGGTAGCGTGTTTGAATCGCAACGCTACCGCTGCTGTTGAGAGTGAGACAGAGGGAGGAGGTAGATCATGCGATCGTGGCAGCGGTAGGCAGCATCTGGGAAGCGCTGCCGTCAGAGAGACGGCGGGCAGGTGGAATGGAATGGGAGGGGAGAATGCATGGGGTGAAGGAGAATCGCTGGACATGGATGGGAGCGGGAGGGGAGGGGAGAGAGGAGAGTCACTGGGGATGGATGGATGGAGGTGGGGGGTCAGGGGAGAGAGGAGAATTGCTGGGGATGGATGGATGGAGGTGGGGGCAGGAGAGAGAGGAGCATTTCTGGGGATGGATGGATGGATGGAGGTGGGGGCAGGGGAGAGAGGAGAATTGCTGGGGATGATGGATGGATGGATGGAGGTGGCGGGGCAGGGGACAGAGGAGAATTGCTGGGAATGGATGGATGGAGGGTACAGGGGCAAGAACAGAATTGCTGGGGATGGATGGATAGGGGCAGTGGAGAGAAGAGAATTGCTGGGTATGGATGGATGGAGGGGAGAGGAGAGTTACTGGACATGGGTGGGTGGAGGGGAGGGAAGAGGAGAGAGGAAGGTTGCTGGACATGGGTGGATGGAGGGGAGGGCAGGGGGCAGAGGAGGGTTGCTAGACATGGATGGATGGAGGGAAGGGCAGGAGAGAGGAGGCTGCTGGATATGGATGGAGGAGAGAGAAGGGAGAGAGAAGAAATGCTGGACATGGATGGAGGGGAGGAAAGAGTGAGGAAGGAGATGAGATGAGGGAAAAGGAAGAGAGGAGAAAATTGCACATGGATGAAGAAAATAGGCAGAAGCTGGATCCACTGGACAGTCAAGTCTGCGGAGGACCCAGAGCAAGAAATGAAGAAAGGCGGAAAGTAAAGATAATAAATGGAAAGGAAGCCCTGGAAACGGAGTAAAGAGGACAGATAGCAGCAGAATCAGATACTGGGCCAGTATGATCAGAAAAACAAAGTCACCAGACAGCAAAGGTAGAAAAAAATCATTTTATTTTCATTATAATGATTGGAACATGTCCACTTTGAGAATCAGGTGCTCAACATTAAAAGTTTATATTTATTTACTTATTTATGGCATTTTATCCCACATTAAGCATGAATTAGATTGGAACCTGGGATCATTTAATGTTTTTTTCCTGGAGAGAGTAATGCATTGCCTCCCCCACCCCCCAGGCTCTCTACCCGGCTATAGCCAGCTCTGCAATTTTGAGGGGAGGTGCACAGGTGGACAGGGGGGGGGGGGGGGGCACAGAGGTGGACCGGGGAGAGAGCCTGTTGTTAAACATTTACCAGCACACCACTGTCTAGTGCCCACCCATCCAACCTGTTGGCCCACCCAAAAATTGACTTCTGGCTACGCCACTATTCTTGATGTAACTTCCTGTTTCCTCAGAGGTGGGACACAGTAGAGCAAAGAGGCCAGTGCCGGCAACAGGGCAGCCTCTGGGAATCGCTGCTGCTGCCACATTTTGAAAAATAAAAAAAGAAGGTAAATAGAGGGAAGAGGGTTGAGGAGGGAAGGGTGGAAATGCCAGACCATGACACCACCCTTTCCTCCGAAAAACCTCCCCCGAAGCCTTCGCCTACCTCTGCTGGCGCAGACGAACTTCTCTTCTCGCCTGCGGGGCATGGCTTGATGAAGGAGTATCTGTCCAAGTCTCTGTGCGTGCGTCTGACATCAGACGCACAAACAGAAACTTCAACAGATGCTCATTCAACAAGGAACACCCCGCAGCCGAGAACAGAAGTTCGCCTCCGTCAGCAGAGGTATGGAGAGGCTTCGGGGGAGGTTTTCCAGATGAAAGGGTGGTGTCCAGAGGGTCGCGCCACGGGGGGGCTAGGCAGTAACACCAAGGGGGGGTTCAACTCGGTGGGAGGGGCATGAAGGGGGCCTTGAACTGGGAGGGAGGGGAGTATGGAACTCGGCAGGGAGGGAGGATGAGTGGGAATTTCCCTTGCTAGCTCCCATTTCATTGCGTTTCGAAACGGGCCTTTTTTACTAGTTAATAAATAAAATCAGGAAATTAAGGAAGGATTAGAATCTTTTCTTGTTATAGAGCAGTTTTATTTAAAGAGAATAATTATTACAGCACTCAGCCATATACATATATTTTCTTTAGGGATCTTAAATGAGGAGAATAGTCATCTAGAAAATGTGTTTAAATCCTGAATCATTTGATACTAGATCATTGGAAAGTCACTGTCAATGAGAAGTGTGGCTAGACATGGAGTCTGGAGGTCCTCTTTCTTCTATCTTCCAGTCAGTAGGTTGTATTTCCCTAGTTCTTCTGGAGAAGGTCCTGTCTTGGTTGCTTGGAAGAGTATCCGGATAAAGTTAGCACAGCCTTTTTGCCACCCAACCAGGTAACTCCTGGCTCTGCTCAGACTCTTATCCACAGTCTTTCCTGGCACTTCTCTGAGCGCCAATGCAAGTTGACTGGATTTTCAGCAGCACAATCTGGGTAAGTGCTGCTGAAAATCAGGATATGATTCAGTCAATGGGACTTATTCAGTTAGGAGCTGCTCTTTTCTGAATAAATCCTGTTGAATATTGGCCCCACTAAATATAGCAGCTTAGAGGAAGAAACCATTTTGCTACAGCACCGCTTGGGAGGTTGCTGCTTGGGATGTGTCTAAAGGTTGAAAGAGCTAGAGACTCATATTGCTTTTGTGGAGCTTTGAGCTGACTTTTGAAGGATGCATGAGCAGGAATAATAATGGGACACCCCTACACACACACACAAGCATGATTGAAAATAAAAATTCATGGTTACGTATGAGCCATTTCTGGTAGAACTAGAAACTCAAACAAGAAGGTTCTCACAAAACTAATGGAACTTGCCTTCTGAACCTTGAACCTGGCTTTATATCTTGTATAATGCATTTTGGGTGGCTAAAGCCATTCCTAATGTAGTCTCAACTAAAAGAGTAGAACCTGTATTCAATGAAAATGTTTGTAGTGATGCCCTCTGTTACTGAGCAGTAAAAATCCTCAGCCACAGTTGATATAATTTTACTTTGAACCTTTCATTGTTGAGGACAGATTTAATATTTTCTGTCGACAACGTACTAAACTCCCCTTTTATAAAGCCACACAGCAATGCTGACACATTCACTTTGAATGGGCTGTGTTGGCATTACCGTACCGGCAGCCACTAGCTTGGGGAGGGGGGGGGGGGGGGGGTGGACGGGGTAAATATTCACTGATCTCAGCAAATAAGGAAATATTCAAAATGCATTGATTGAACCCACAATAAAAAACAGTGTGAGTGAAGGCTTCTCAGACACTAATTAGATTATATAGATTCTTCCTTTCCCAAGGGCCATTATCTTTACGTAGCATGCTCATTAAACCAAGCAGCCATGGAGATAACTTTGGTAATTTACAATTTTGGAATTAGCATTTTGGCTTATTTCTTTAGCTACTATGTCAAATGACCTCATCTATTGCTTTTGCTTTTCTTTATGGGTCAGAATGGGACTTTATTTTCTTCATTGTTATTTAAGTTACAGCCAGTGGGTTAATTAATAATATATGAGCTTGGCTTCTTGTCAGGAGTATGGCTTTGCTACTAACATTGTCATTGAGTAGTTGAAGAGAGAAGAGAAGAGAGTAAAATTAATTAGACATTGAGGAAAAAAAAACACATTATTAAATGTTTCCGAAATAAAAGGTGAGAGGGTTGACAATTAACATTTAAAGGCAGCATATTCCAAATATACACCACCTGAAAAAAGGAAGAATTATCCCACACTGTTTTAAAGTAAAGGCCCTTAGAACAAGGAAACGTTAATGACGTTGGTTACAGGATTGAAATCTTCTATTGGATTAGAATGCCCTGATTAAATTCACCATATATTTTGAAGCTTGGACAAACAACATTTAAAAGGTTAAGTATGCTATTTTAAACATTATGGGCTCATTTTCAAAACAAAAAATTGTTGAAAAAAGTTATAAGGTGGCAGAAGGATGTTTTTCTCTCAAAAACATCCAAGTTGTGATTTTTGACACTCCAATTTTAGACATTTTGCTCCACAGTTTTTCCAAATTTCAAGGAGGCATGTTTTGGGTGGGACATGGGTGTCACCAAAAGATAGACATTTTTCAGCAATAATGGAACAAAATGAAAATGTCTAGGGCCAAAATTAAGAATTTTTGGCTAGACCTGTTTCAGTCACGACTAAGTGATCAAAAGGTGCCCTAATGACAATTGGAGGGATTAAGGCATAAACCCCCTTACTCCCCACATTGGTCACTGACCCCCTTCCAGCTCCCTAAGATGTGATAGTGACAGTACATACCAAGCTCTATGACAACTTCAGGCAGGTCCCAGGAGTAGCCTAGTAGTCAGTGCTGTGGACTGTGAAGAAGGGAACCCAGGCCCATATCCCACTCTAACCAGTACACTTGTGGTGGAATGTTTGAACCCTCCAAAAACACGAAATACCACTGTACCTACATATAGGTGACACCTGCAGGCATAAGGGCTATTGTAGTGGTCTACAGTTGGGTACAGTAGGTTTTGGTAGTGTTTTCAATATCTGGAATGCTTTCCCAAGGGAAGTGGTAGAGACACAAATGGTAGTGGAATTCAAAAAGGTGTAGGATGAACACAGATGAGCTCTAATTAGAAAATGGATAGTATATATATATATATATATATATATATATATATATATATATTTTTTTTTTTTTTTTTTAACTTAAATGGCTGCATGTGTGTTGATGTATCAAGAGGCATTTAGATGGCAACTCCAGCTGTGAATAACTAAGGCCGGTGCAGGGCAGACTTGTACAGTCTGTGTCTCGTATATGGGTATCTGGGTTAGGATGGGCTGAAGAGGACTTCGACAACAACTCCAGTAGCTGAAAAGTGAGGATAGTACTGGGCAGACTTTTACGGTCTGTGTCCCGCAAATGACAAGATAGATTTGGATAGGCTGGAGTCGATGACGGTGACACCAGTAGTTGGAACATAAGGATAGAGCTGGGCAGACTTATAAAGGCTATGTCCCAGAAATGCCAAAGAAGGACCATGATCAAGTATTGTATATCACATTCATTGTTGGTTTAAACATGAATTAATAATGAGTGAGACTGTTGGGTAGACTGGATGGATCATTCAGGCCTTTATCTGCCATCATTTACTATCTAGCTCATTTTCAAAGGAGATCGCCGGCCATCTTCTGACACAAATCGGGAGATGGCCGGCGATCTCCTGATCCCGGCCAAATCGGTATAATCGAAAGCCAATTTTGGCCGGCGTCAACTGCTTTCCGTCGCGGAGCCGGCCAACCTTCAAGGCAGGGTACAGAAGGCGGGACGGGGGCGGGGCAGGGTTAAGAGATGGCCAGCTTCACCCCATAATGGAAAAAAGATGGCCGGCTCAGATGAGCATTTCGCCGGCTGCACTTGGTCCATTTATTTTTAGGTCCAAGTCACAAAAAAGTGCTTCAATTGACCAGATGACCACTGGAGGGAATCGGGGATCACCTCCCCTTACTCCCCCAGTGGTCACCAACCCCCTCTCACCCAAAAAACATAAAAAAAAATTTTTCCAAGCCTGTATGCCATCCTCAAATGTCATACCCAGCTCCCAGACAGCAGTATGCAGGTCCCTGGAGCAGTATTTAGTGGGTGCAGTGCATTTCAGGCAGGTGGACCCATGCCCATCCCCCCTAGCTGTTACACTAGTGGTGGTTAATGTTGAGCCCTCCAAACCCCCCCAAAACTCACTGTACCCACATGTAGGTGCCCCCTTCACCCCTTAGGGCTATGGTAGTGGTGTAATCCATAACCGAGTTGTAACAAACTGTATTTCCATTTTTCACAACATATTGCAAGCCACACTGAACCCGCAAAAAGGTGGGAAAATGTGGGATACAAATGCAATAAATAAATAAATAAATAGAGTTGTGGGGAGTGGGTTTTGGGGGGGATTTGGGGGGCTCAGCACCCAAGATAAGGGAGCTATGCATCTGGGAGCTATTTTTATTTTTTTGTTAATTTTTAGAAGTGCCCCCTAGGGTGCCCGGTTGGTGTCCTGGCATGTCAGGGGGGGCAGTGCACTACAAATGCTGGCTCCTCCCACGATCAAATGCCTTGCATTTCGCTGGGTTTGAGATGGCCGGCCTGGTTTCCATTATGGCTGAAAACCGAAGCCGGCCATCTCTAAACCCGGCGATCTCAACATTTGACCTAAATGTTGAGATTTAGCCGGCCACAACAGTATTTTGATAATACGGTTGGCTGTGCCCCTTTGTGGAGCCAGCCCCAAAGATGGCCAGCGCTGTTCGATTATGCCCCTCCATGTTACTCCTAAATATCCTCCCAGCGCTGTTCGATTATGCCCCTCCATGTTACTCCTAAATATCCTCTTTAACTTAGAGTCCTATATTTTTTGTACAAAATTATATAGTCATTTTCCAGCATTGTAGTTGAGCTTGAAACTTTTGCTAGACCATTAAACACCTCTCCCACACCTGCTTTTCCAATTGTTTCCCCCAGATCGTCCTCCCAAGCCCTAAGGTGTGCACCTGCACTCTCCACATCATCCCATATGGGCTTGACAAGAGCTACTTGGTCCCTTTAATGGTCTAATATAGTAGCTCAAATAGTAGCTCTACCACCAATAAGTTCCTCCTACACCCAGAGACTGCCAGACAATGCTTCAGTTGTAAATAAAAATACTGATCCCAGTTGTCCAAGTCATATTGTGCCTGTAACTCATCAAAAGCCCTAAATGAAACTTCCTCATCACTCCACCACTCTGTATAGGCCATTCCCTGCCATGTCCTATAAACTCAATATATGTGCTCTGTTTGAAAACTCTCATTGAATCTAATACAGGTGGAAGAGTAGCCTAATGGTTAATGCAGCAGACTGAGATCCTGGGGAATTGGGTTCAATTCCCACTGCACCTCCTTGTGATCCTGGACAAGTCACTAAACTCTCCATTGTACCAGGTACAACAACTTAGATTTTGAGCCCACTAGGGACAGAGAAAGTACTGCATATAGGGGGAGATTCTATATATGGCACCTAAAAAAAATCGTCAGCGCTGAAATCAGTGCCGACTAAGCGTATTCTATAATCGGTGTCTAGATTTAGGCGCATTAAATAGAATATATTTAGTTGCTATATCATTATCACCTAAATCTACATGCATCCATTTATACCAACAGAAACTGGGCATAAATCCCTGCGCGTAGATTCAGGAACACTGGGCCATATTCTGTAACTATGCATGTAAATTTCAGAATGCCTATGAAACACCCATTTTCCTGTCCATAACCATGCCCCTTTTTGCCTGCGCGTGTTAGTTCAGTGCATTTCATTACAGAATTACGCTTAGCGAGTTGTGCATGTAAATTCTAATCAGTGCCAATTAGTGCTCATTATTGCATGTTAAGTGCTGTTATCAGCACTCATTAGCATGTTAAGCTTGTTAAGTTACGTGCATTGTTATAGAATCTGTGCCGATTTCAGAGCGGATCTCTAGGCACGCTGTATAGAATCCAGAGGATAATGTGTACAGCGCTGCGTATGTCTAGTAGCACAATAGAAATTATTATTATTAATATCTTGTTAGTTTCTTCTCTAAGTAAACCTATCACTGTTTGCATCCAGGCCCTGACTACACACAAAAGCACCATGGATTGTACAGTAGTCCTGGGGGGAGGGGCTGCTCTTTGTATTCTTTTTTTTTTCTACTGCATAGCAAGTAATGCATTTATGATCTTGCACAATATATATGGTAGAATGCTCCAAATAAATGGTTTTGATTCAAAATTTTAGCAGGAATTTGGGATGATGAGCTTCTTAGGAATTAGTTTCTCTGTGGCATTATGATGTCAGATGTCACCCCAATTATGGTGCAAAGTTAGGCACTGTAAAAGCACCGTGGCTTTTAGTTTCAGTTTTCATTATCTACTGCCCATGTGTGTGGAGGCTATTTTGCTTGGAGGTAAAATGTTGTCTTTCATTATTGAAATTATTGAATCAGAGACACCAAGGGTCGCCTATCCCAAAGCTGGACATTTACCACTGCAATGCTAGAGATTGAAGGCAAATGAGTGAGCTTTTTCTCATGGGCCCCAGCCATGTCTAAAACTAGTTCTGTCAGATGCATATTTCAAAACATAATATAATCAATAAATAGAAAATAAAATTATTTTTTCTACCTTTGTTGTCTGGTCATTATTATTCTAATAGTGTTGGTCATAGGCTCTGGTTTCTGCTTTCCTCTTTCTTCTCCTATCTTGCCAGAGTCTCCTTGTCCATTTGGCACTTCTTTTCTCTCCATGTCCACCATCTATTTTCTCTCTGCATCCTATCTGACTCAGCATCACTTGTCTTCCTACCATGTTGAGCATCTCCCATCTCTGTGTCCCTATTCTTGCTCTGCCCAACATAATTGTTCTGTATCCCTTTCCCCTCCTCCTCCTCCATGTGCCAGCATCTCACTCTCTCTCTCTCCCTCTCCCAGCCAGCATCTCACCCTCTCTCTTCCCTCCCTCTGCCACCCCCAGGGGTCCAGCAAGTGTTCCTGTCTCTTCCTTCACTCTTGTTCTGTCTCCTATTTGCAGGACCAGCATCTCTCTCTCTTCTTTCTTTCCCTGCAGGTCCTGACAAATCTCTTTCATTGCCCTCCCCTACCCCCCCCAAGTGCAACACCTCTCTGTGCCATCTTTCTTCCTCACCCCCTTATTGGATCTCTCTCTTCCATACCTGACCTCTTGTCCAGCACCAATCTCTCCTTGTCCTCTGATTCAGCACTGCTCTTCTTCTTTGCCCACCCCATGCAGAACCTCTCTCCCTCCCTGCACCCTGATGCAGCACTGCTCTCCCTCTTTCCCCTCCCCAGGGGTCTAGCAAGTGTTCCTCTCTTCCCTCGCTCCTGTCTCCCCTTTGCAAGACTAGCACCTCTCCTTCTTCCTCTGCAGGTCTTGGCACCTCACTCTTTCCTTGCCCCCCCCCCCCCACAAGTCCAGCACCTCTTACCCTCTCCACGCCCTCTTTCTTCCTCAACCCCCCAAATTGAATTTCTATCTTCCCTACCTGACCTCTTGTCCAGCACCTCTCTCCCTCCTTGCCTCCCCCATGCAGAACCTCTCTTCCCTCCTTGACCCCTGATGCAGCACTTCTCTCCCTCCTCGCCCCCGATGCTGTATCTCTCTCCCTCTTGTCCTCCCCCACCCTCCTGCAACCCCTACCCTCCCTTCAGTTCTGTACTGCTCTTTTTTTCCTCTTCTTTCCTTTCTGCTTTCTCGGTAGTGTCAGCAATGGCAGGCTGCTTCAATCAGTCCTAGGGGGCTTCCTTTAGCCATGTCCCATCCTTTCTGAAGCAACTTCCTGTTTCCTCAAGGGCGGGACGCAGCTGAAGGAAGGGCCTCAGGATTGGTTGAAGCATCCTGCTATTGCTGACACTGTCAGCACTGCTGAGAAAGCAGAAAGAAGAGAAGAAATTACAGCTTATGCCAGTCCTGGAGAAAATCAATGCATGAGTTCAGGCCCCTTAAGCATGGAAGCTAGAGAAAGGGCAGGAATGTGTGTGACTTGGCATGTCTGTTATATTCTGGCTTGGACACTGGGGGTCTAGCAGAGGAATGCAAAGTACAAGCACTGAAAATCCCCTGCAGTCTTCACTGGTTCACATTCACGAAAACTTGAGTTTTCGGTTTCAGTTTTGGCTTTGGTAGAAACCAGGTGATGAATTTCAGCTGTAGTTTCGGTTTTGGTTGAAAGCTTTCAGAAAGTTTCGGTGGCAGTTTTAGTTTTGGTTGAAACTGCAAAAAAAAAAAAAAAAAAAAGGTTTTGGTCGGCCTCTACCAGATACTGCAGGGATATTCACAAGTCAAAGTACAATGTTTTAGCAGAGCCAAAAGAAGTCGCTGCTATCCACCTAGGGGCCCTTTTACTAAGGGGTGTTAGATTTTGCAGTTACTGCAGCTTAACGCAGAAAATTAATGTATGGTAGCTGCAAATCTAATGCAGCAACTATTAGCAGCCCAGCATGTCCTCATGCAAGTCATGCATTAAAATGTTCATTAGTGCGCAGTGCTCAGGTCGCTATTAGCAAGGAAGCACTTAGGGCCTCCTATTAAGGACGTGCTAAGTGGATCCACATTAACTGCAGAATTGACGGTTAGAATGCAATATGTTCTATGTGCTACCTGCAACATGCCTTTCATGACTATTCTCCATCCATGACCCACTGCAATACCAAATGTTCTTAACATGTGGTTCAGAGCGGGGCAGCTATCAAAATAATGCAAAACCCGATTATTGCATGCTAAACTGCATCATAATCCCTTAAATCTATAAACCTGTGTGCACAATTTTATGCTTAGCTTGTGCAAGTTATTGAATAATGATAGTTTCACAGGTAACTTAATATAAGAATTAATAATTGGTGTTATCAGTTATTGCTTATAAATGGTGTTAATTGCCTCTAATTAGCAGTTGCAAATATAACTGCTCTTAGGAATCTCTAAATTGCGTGAGCAAAATCCGTAGTGCACAACTGCAAGAGGGGCACAGGTGGGCCAGCGGTGTGTCTACTACTTATGTGCACATGTTCTACAAAAAGAACATAGCGTTATCATACTGGGTCAGACCAATGGTCCATGAAACCGAGTATCCTATCTCCAACAGTGGCAAATCCAGGCCACAAGTACCTGGCAGGATCCTAGAACAGTAAAACATTTTATGCTGCTTATCCTAGAAATAAGCAGTGGATTTTCCCAAGTCATTCTTAATAATGGCTTATGGACTTTTAGGAAATTATCCAAACCTTTTTTAAACCTTGCTAAGCTAACTGCTTTTACCACATTCTCTGGCAACAAATTCCATAGTTTAATTAAACGTTGAGTGAAGAAATATGTTCTACGATTCATTTTAAATTTACTATTTAGTAGCTTCATTGCATGCTCCCTAGTCCTAGTATTTTTGGAAAGAGTAAACAAGAGATTGACACCTACCTGTTCCACTCCACTCAGCATTTTATAGACCTCTATCATATCTCCCCTCAGCCGTCTCCTCTCCAAGATGAAGAACTCTAGCCTCTTTAGCCTTTCCTTAAAGGGAAGTCATCTAATCTCCTTTATCGTTTTCATCGTCCTTCTCTCTACCTTTTCTAATTCTGCTATATCTTTTTTGAGGTGCGATGACCAGAACTGCACACAGTATTTGAAGTGTGGTTGCACCATGGAGAGATACAAAGGCATTATAAGCTCTCAGTTTTGTTTTTCATTCCTTTCCTAATAATTTCTAACATTCTATTTGTGTTCTTAGCCGCTGCTGCACACAGAGCAGAGGGTTTCAATATATCATCAACGATATCACCTAGATCCCTTTCCTGGTCGGTGACTCCTAATGTGAAACCTTGCATCATATAACTATGGTTTGGGTTCCTCTTTCCCACATGCATCACTTTGCACTTGTTCACATTAGACACCTTTTGCCAATTGGATGCCCAGTCTCATAATTTTTCACAATCCTCTTGTGATTTAACAACTTTGAATAACTTTATCTCATCAGCACATTTAATCACCTCACTAGTTACTCCCATGTACCATTCTCCATTGAGAGTACTGACCACTTAACCCTACTCTCTGTTTTCTATCTTTTAAAACAGTTTTTAATCCACAATAGGAAACTACCTCCTATTCCATGACAATTTCTTCTGGAGCCTTTCATGAGGTATTTTGTGAAACGTCTTTTGAAAATCCAGATACACAATATCGACCGGCTCACCTTTATCCACATGTTTATTCACCCATTCAAACAAATGTAGTAGAATGGTGAGGCAAGATTTCCCTTGACTAAATCCATGTTGGCTTTGTCTCATTAATCCATTCTTTTGAATATGCTCTGTAATTTTGTTCTTTATAATAGTCTCTACCATTTTGCCCAGCATCGATGTCAGGCTCCCCAGTCTAGTATTTCCCAGATCACTTCTAGAACCCTTTAAAAAAACTGGTGTTACATTGGCCACCCTTCAGTCTTCCGGTACCATGCTTGATTTTAAGGCTAAGTTACATTTTCTAACTATAGCTCTGCAAGATCATTTTTCAGTTCTATCAGTACTCTGGGATGTACCCATCAAGGCGGTTTGCTATTCTTCAATTTGTCAAATTGCCCCATTTCATTTTCCAGGTTTACAGAGATTTGTTTCAATTTCTCTGACTCATCAACATTGAACAACATTTCTGGCACAGATATCTCTCCAACATCTTCCTTGCTGAAAACCGAAGCAAAGAATTTATTTAATCTCTCTGCTATGGCCTTGTATTCCCTGAGTGCCCTTTTTACCCTCTGGCCATACAAGTATTTATGTGCCTAACTGCCTACATTTAGGTAAGAGCATTTACACCATTGAGCTTGCGTAGGTGCTTGCACCTAAAGTTAGGTGCATAAATGTGGACTTATACTAGTATTCCTTAATTGTAATTGCGCCCGCAATTGCTTGTATAAAATTCATGGTTAGTGTGCATCATTCAGGCTCCTAACTTTAGGCAGTCGGTTAGGACAAGATTCCACATACCATGCCGAACAAATCAGCACCGAAACAAAATATGCCTAGGTGTGTTCAATAAAATACGCCTACATTTAGGTGTACTTTATAGAATATGCCTAAATTTTAATAAGCTGCGCGCTGGTCCAGGCGACTAAATTTAGTGATGGGCAGTTACACCAAGTAAAATTTGGTGTAAATACCAATGTCTAAATTAGGCACGGACTGGGTGTATTCTATAATCACACAATTAGATTTAGAAATGCCCATTACCCACCCATCCTACACACATGGCCACACCCCTTTTTTAACTATGCGACATAGAATTTATGCGCATTATGTTATAGAATACACTTAGTTCTGCGCATAAATTCTAATTGTTAATTAGTGTCAATAATTGCTTAAGTGGCAATCATCAATGCTGATTGGCTTGTTAATTAAGTTGCAAGCACAAATCCAGAATATGACTGGTTTTGTGTGCGCAACTTAAGTCACACTATGTAGAATCTGGGGGTTAGTGTGCTTCATCCTGGCGCCTAACTTTTGGTTATCTATACAGTATTAGCCCCTAAGGACTAGATTCTATATATGATGCCATAAAAAAAAATCTGTGCTAAAACCCCCCACCTCGGTGTATTCTATAAACTATGCCTGTCGCCCATCCACACAACTAAATTTTTTCTTTGCCACTGACCCAGCTTGGCTTCTGTATCAGCTGTTGGCTTGGTTTCCCTGCCACCCATGGCTCGTCCATCACTCATTTGCTGATTATTTCTTTGTTTGGATGGTCTACTCCAGCAATAACCAAATAGCGTGACAACAATGAGATATGCTATTCAGTACAGCTATCCAATTAGGTGTCACGGAATATCATGTTGGAACCTGGGCAGTGGGAGTTAAACAAATTGGAAACACTCCTGCCCAGTTAATTCCTACTGAATATCGACCCCTTATAATTTAAGTAGGGAGACATGACTACTTTCTAACAGAGAACAAAGCCAAAGACTTGTTTTGTTCATGAATCATGTGCTACTTCATTTTATATTTGGATCACATACACTTCCTTACAATCCCTCTGTATCCTTCAGGTTCCTCAATAATTAAAAACTAAAACCATTAAAATAAAAAACCACAAAGCAATACTACTACATTTAACACATGTACATTTTATTTAATTAAATCAGCCATTGTACACATTGCAGCTATGTATTGTTAGTGTCATATTTTTAATTTTTTTGTGTGTTTTCAACTAATACATGCCCTCATAGATATATTCAATTAGTGTTATCACCATGGGAACAAGATGCGGATTCATCAACTTAAAAATTCACTTCTTCTCACAGTACTCAAGTTCTTTTGATAACACTGCAAAATCAAAGAAAAATCAAAACTAAAAGTGGTGAATAACCATGTATGCTGTTACATAGACATCATCTGCACCGCAAATTACACAACAGGAAGGCTTTTTGTGAGCCCATTCCAAGGTCAACCAGTACTGGTTTTGAGCTACAGTTCATTCTGAACAGTTGTTCATGAGCGTCTCTCATTGGCAGGCAAAAAATTACTTTTTCACCTTCTTAAGCTCACTACCGTTAGCTCAGCATCCCGAGTTGCTTGGCTTGCAAAAACGCTCTACGGTGTCCTTAGCTGGGATATTTTAAAGAGCAAGTCCCATTTTGTTGTTTTCCACATTTTTTAAAAAAATCGAAGCACTGAGTGAGACATTTTAGTTGAAGAACAGAAAGCCCGATAGCTTGGAAAAATATCAACTTCTGAAGAACTAACTAGGCTTTTCCACCCCAACTGTATATACTATGCTTTATAACAAATAAGTGGTTTAAAATTTATAATGTTTATATGTATATTTATATTTCTATACATATCTATGGTATAAGGTTACATAGGGCCTACGACAAATAGAATAAGGTATAGAAGGCTGAAAATATTTCCTATTTTTTATACTCCCTTCTTTTGGGAAACACAGTGCAGAAATGCAATTACAGTTTGGAAAGGATTAGTTTCTCAAACAAATGTGAAAAAGCTCACAAAACTGAGAGTTTAAACTCTAACAAAACAAAACAAATAAAAAGGGGTAAGAATTTTAAAACTGCTCGCTCAGTGCTAAGAGAGTTAACAAGCTGCTCATTACAAGAGCTTTCACATTTTTAATGCCACATGCATGTATCAGAAAAGAGACAATCTTGATGAATATGGTGAATTAGTGTCATCTTTGAGGTGAGTGGGCGACCCTTGCTTCCACTGAGTTTACTACACTGCAGCGGCCAGCAGAAAATGCTACCAAGAATAAGTGTGTGCTTTGCTATAGCAGTGATGAAAACCAGACGGTTACAGCTGTTTAATACACACACCCTGTCACATGTCCCATCTAGCTGTTGAATATGCAAATGTGCCATAAATATAGCTACTAGCAGGTTGGTTACTTAATTGCTGAGTCAGATTTTATTTAGCTTTTCTTTTCTTCCGAAAATATCTAAGGGGCTGTTAAAGAGTTCATAAAAGTAATGGATGGCTACAGCTCTGATTCCATTTCATTTCAATTGTACATGGCTGGACTATTTAGCTGCCCCATACAGCCTTGAACTAGGATTTATCGCAATGCTAGAAGTCCTGTGGCTAGGGTAGGCGTATAGTGCTTCTTTCACTTCAAGTCGATTGTATTAGCAATTACGAATATATATAATTTTTAGTTGAACACCATTCAGCCATTTCTCTAGACCTTGTGTTCCATGATGCTAGGTGTAGACAGTGCATGTCCAAGCACTTTAGCTATGTACAGTTTCTGTCCGGAGATCCCATTCACACTGCCGACGTACATTCAGTCACTTTGAAGAGGCCTGTGGATGAAGTTGGCTTCTATAAATGCAGGTTCCCATTAGCTGGTGCAGAAGGAGAAGAACAACATGTGGCAAGGTTAACAAGTTCCCAGTACATCACAAAGACGAAGAATTAGTGGATAAATCATCCAGATTTATGGATGCTATCTTTGGTCACAAATTAGCTTGCAGTTAAAAATCTAAAATAAGGAAAACTGAGGAATTTGCTGCATATATGTAATTAGGAACGTTGACATCTTCCTGTGATTACGCGAGACTTTTCGGCTTAAAGAAGAAAATGAGCATTGCATACTGAATGGATATGTGTTTGTCTCGTGGAGGGATATGGCGATCATTCATTTGGCCTCCTGCATTCCGTCCTTTGTGCAGAAATGACTAAGCAGTTGCCGTATATCGTGCTGGAGCTCATCCCTTTGTAGCGCTTCTGGTACATCCTCCACCTGCTCCACATGAACATGTTTTCCATGTTGGTCCTTCACCACAGTCCTCTTCTGCGTGCTGGTCTTATTCATTATCGTCCTGAGCCAAGATAATAAGCAAAAAATGATTACATTGGTATTAGCACAGAAAATGGACTTTCATCCCATCAGTGCTAACTAACTGTTAATAGAACCATTTCTTTACCCTAAATCCTATTATAAGTAGGGAACCAAATTATAGTACGATTAAATATTTAGCTTAATTTCCCACCAGTATATGAATTGATAGAGAATTCTTCCAATTTGCTAAACATGGTTAATAGCAGGAACTATGCTGGCTATGGATGGAGGAGGGAAGGGCAGAGAGGGACAAGGATGGACATGGCGGCCCAGGGAGAGGACAAATTGCTGGAAATGGAGGGGAGGGGAGGAGGATTGCTGGCTATGGATGGAGGAGGAGGGAAGGGCAGAGAGGGACAAGGATGGACATGGGGGCCCAGGGAGAGGACAATTTGCTGGAAATGGAGGGGAGGGGAGAGAGAGGAGGATTGCTGGCTATGGATGGAGGAGGGAAGGGCAGAGAGGGACAAGGATGGACGTGGATGGGAGGACAGGACCCAGGGAGAGAGAAGAAATTGCTGGAAATGGATATAGAGCAAGAAATGAAGGAGGAAAGTAAAGAAATAAATGGAAAGGAAGCCCTGGAAATGGAGTTAAGAGGACAGATAGCAGCAGACTCAGATACTGGCCAGCATGATCGGAAAAAGAAAGTCACCAGACAACAAAGGTAGAAAAAAATCATTTTATTTTCATTTTAGCGTTTGGAATATGTCTACTTTGAGAATTTACATCTGCTATCTTATTTTGCAATGTATAGCAATTTGTTTCTAAGAATATTGCTGACAATTCCTGTCAGTGTAGCAAGTGGTGAGCGATCATTTTCACAGGGGGGGGGGGCGCCAACTGATAGTCTGCAGGGGGGCGCCAGAGACCCTAGGCACGGCCCTGTGTAGACTGAAGTTTCAGAATTTACAGAAGTAAAAGTTTCTAGCTAAATATGACTGGAGCAACAGCAAGCATAAAAGCCTGCAAGTGCTTGGTGATTTTGTATGTGTGTAATTTATCTTTGAAATCCAATGTACAGTACCCCCACCCCCAAGACCTATATTGTATCAGGATGAACAGTTTGAAAACTATCACCCAAATGTTTAATGCTAGTTCTATTTCACAGGTTTTAAGGTTACAGGAGATAGCTATCAAGCTCTGTTATGGCTATAATGAGAATCATTTGTCCCTTAATTTGTGTTAAAATGTTCTAACACAATTTTGGTGTTGTAACGTAGTTTTTTTAGGTTGCTATGGGATACATAGTAATGAGATACAAAGCATGCAAATTCATGCAAAGAACCTCATTACTAGGTAAATTCTATAATGTAGCTTGCAGTTGATACTGCAAGCTGCATTATAGCTGGAAAAACAACTCCAGTAAAAAGATTGGATTATTTTACTGTCCCAGAAGCACTGGGCTGCAAAGCCATGACCCAATGCTCTCAGGCACAACTTAAAACGGTCTTCCACAGTTAAAACAAGCTGCTCTCTGAGCCCCTCACCACAAAACCCTCTTCTGAAGAACCCCCAATTCAAGTCCCTCAAGCTGAAGACTCTTGATGCAAAAGTTCCCCTAACCCAGAAGCTCCCTCCCAAGTCATACCTCCCCATCCAGAAATACCATCCTCCCCACCAATTTCTAGTCCCCCCTCCCAAAGCCTTCCTTGCTGTTTGTCTGGGGTCTAGTAGGGTCTTGGCAGGAGCGATCTCCAGTCACTTCTGCTCATGCTGGTGCCAGATTCAAAAGGGTGCCGGTGACCTCTAGTGGTAGTCTCGCAGGACTACTGCTATGGGTCAAATTACTATACTATACTAAAATGCTTCTAGCCTACCTTACCCCCACCATAGTAGGTTCAAGGTGGATAACAAATATTGCAGATACATAAAAAGAAACCCCAAGAATTATCATTGTACAACTTCATAAATTTTCCTAAACAGATAATGGTTCAATAACTTCAGAAAACTAACATAGGTAGAAGCAAGACAAATATTTAATGGTAGACAAGTCCAAATTTTCACTGCATAAAAGGGAAAAGTTTTCTCATAAATTGATCTGTATCTTAGACCTTTAATAGTAGGAAAAGTCAAAAGTAACCGGGAAGAATTTCTGCTGGTAAAAGAGCATCTTAGCAATGAAACCTAGAGAGCAAAAACCTCAGGAACCTGGCCAAATAGAGATATTTATATACCAAGCAACAAAACTTAAACTCAACTTGTGCTGCCATGGGAAGCCAATGAAACGTCATCAATAGAGGTGTAGCATGATCAAATTTCATCTTACCAAATATCAATTTTGCAGAAGTATTCTTAATTAAGTATAGTCTCCTTTGCAATTTAAGCAAGATTCCTAAATATAAAAAGTTGCGATAATCTAAAGAAGACAAAATCACCATCTGCACTATCAACCTAAAATGGTCTTGAAGAAAATAAGAATGTACTAATTTGAACCGCCTACATTTAAAGAAACTCTTTTGCAATGTGATGTTGCCTGAGGTTCCATGCTCAGGCAGGAATTGGGAAGCAGTCCTAGAAACCTAGAGGTAGTCTCAACCTTCAAAGATATTCCATCTGTGAAGGACACTATTTTGGGGATAAAGACTTGGTTAGGGCTAAACCAGAGAAGTTTAGTTTTTCTGAATTTAATTTAAGATGAACAGTTATAGACCAAATTCTTATCTTCTCTACAGCATTAGTAATAACGAAAAAAACAGAAAGATGAGTTAAATTCAATAGGAAATAAAACAAAAATGTCATCATAATAGGAAAGAATTAATTCTCCATTATTAAAAATGATCATTTCCAAAGTACACATAAAAAGATTATAAAGAAGAGGAGGGAGATCAGTAGAAAATTAGTGGAGAACTGTGGTTGTCATTTTGGCAGATGACTCTCTTTATTGCCTCAGATAGGATATAGGGAAGACACTGCAGTCACACAGCCTAACTCTTCTTACTCTCTTACCTCTCCATATGTTCCATCTTTGCTTTACCCTTCACTGTCAATTAAAATGTTCTATTACGTATCGTGTTGACATTGTAAGTGGTATACCATGCCATATTTTGTATTGTTATTTGAATGCTTTTAATGCTGTAATTGCCTATTGCTCATGTTTGTTCTATTCTTACTGTACACCGCCTTGAGCGAATTCCTTCAAATAGGCGGTAAATAAATCCTACTAAGTAAATTCACATTGCTAATAACACTTTTTAAAATGCACAGAAGCAAAGGGAAAGTGACTGAAATACCCTGACCCACAGGCTTGTAACTGACTGTGCAACACAGACATTTTCATACGATATCAAATGCTTCCTCACCCTCAACCCCTATTCAGCATGATGTATAAAAGAGTTTCTGATGGAACAGCTACTGAACAGGAGAAACCCCATTACACACAATTGTGTAGAGACACTGTGATTTCAAACATAGCTAGATCACCACCTGCCTTTTTTTCCCCTCTGCTTACTTATTCCCATTTTTGTTCTGTGTCCTGTATGACCAGCAGGTCCAAGTGATTCTATGAATCCTCGCCAGCCTAAAGGCAAGAGGAAGGATTATTACGAGGGGGCAGCTTTCTTCTCTACATTCCTAGGCCCAAGCGCACATCCATAATAAACCAGGTCTGACTCTGGATGTGGGATGCAAATCCAATCACTTTGAAATATTAACCTGACAGGGCAGGATTCTTTGAATGGGAAAATATACTGTGGATCTGGGGTATGGGTACTTGAAGTGGGTGTGGTTGGGGGGGTGCATTTTATTAAATAAAAAGCAAAATAAACAAGATTTCACCGGTTTCTTTCTTTTTTAAAAAATTGAAATCAAACAGGAAATTTCATTACAATTTCCTATTTTGTTTCAACTAAAGCACAACCGTAAAGATTTTCATGTAGTCTAGATGGCAGAAATGTGCAGCCAGGCCATCTCCTCACAAGTACACTTCTGAATCATCCAACTATGAAATCTGATAAGATTCTATTGAATATATACTTCTTTCTCTCTCTCTCTATATATATAGATAGATATGTAATATCCAAAACCATGCTCTGGAGAAAGCTGCATTGTTAGTTTTAACAAAATGAAATGCAAAATTCGCCGTCTTCAGGAAGAGGGAAGCTGTCAAACTAGAGTCTATCATGCTACCTGGCATCCAGTCAGATATACTTGAGGTTTCTTTTTAAGCGTCATGTTGTGTAACTCCCTAAGCAAGATGTACATTCTTTTACCATGCATGTTAGTCAAATCTTTTTCACCACCACAACAAACAGGCATGCCAGTGCAAACCTTGTGATAACTGATCCATCCTCTTTTTGAATCTCTTTTTCTATTAAATTGGGAAGGTTGAGTTTCACATGACTGCCTGTATAACTCAAAGCCTACAGCAAAAAAAAGTAAAAAGTAACCAAAAAAAGGATTAACTGTACTCAAATGAGTTCACTGTTAATGTATCATGTATTTCAAATTAAGCAAAACTGAGCTTTGTATTGTAGTGAGTTTGAAACTAATGATCTTGTAGACGGTGTCTGTGAATGGGGTTCTTATGTGCCTTGGGCACTGACAAACAAAATGAAAAGAAGGCAGCTAAATACGGTGTGAAAAGTACAGTCTAGATTCAGTGTGCAGTTGTATACAACCAACACTTTATTCAAAAGCTGATCAATTTCAACACCACTATGAAAGTGATGTGGAGGGGTGGGGGGGGGGGGGGGCATTTTTGATATGATGCCTGAATTCGAGTTTGGATGTTTTGCTGAAAATGCCCAAAAATCAAGTAGCGAAAATGGCCATTTTCAAACAGAAAAATGTCTTTTTTCTTTGAAAATGACCATTTCCTAGATGTTGTACTTAGTACATCTATCTTTTTGGACCATAAAAAAAAAGTCCAAGTGAAAAATGCATAAAATCAAGACATTAGGACATAGAAGGAGCCAGATTTCCTAGCATACTGGCCACACAGGCATCTAAACCAAGCAGTGGGGCACCCTAGGGGGCACTGCAGTAGACGTCACATAAAAGGTCCTAGGTACACATATCACCATTACCTCCTTATATTGTATGGTGAGTCCTTCAAAACCCACCAAAAACATACTGTACTCAACTATATACCATTACAATAGCCCTGATGGCTGCAGATGTCACCTATATGTGGCTACAGAAGGTTTTGGGGCGGTTTTTTTTTGGGGGGGGGGGGGGAGCTGAAACTTTCCACCACAAATTTAATAGAGTGGATTATGGGTCTGGGTCACTTTCTCTACAGTGCACTGCACTGACCACTAGGCTATTCCAGGGGCCTGCTTGCTGCTCTAATAGGACTGGCCATAACATCTGAAGCTGTCAGAGAAGCTGGTATGTAATGTTACATTTACATCTTCGCAGGGTGGGAGGGGGTCAGTGACCACTGAAGAAGTAAGGGAGTGTCACGCCTTTATTCCTGCATTGGTCATTTGGGGCACTATTTTGTGGCTTATTCATTAATAAAACAGGTCTAGACCAAAACGTCCAACTTATAGCCCTGGATGTTTTTGTTTTGTTCCATTATGGTGTATAGTGCCCAGTTATGGCAGTGTTTGTTTTTGGACCATAGCTGTTCTTCTAATCATAAGACATATTTTTCTGTTGTATATCCAGTGTATTACACCAGTACATCACTCTCAACTATACAGAGCGTTTGTATGTGACTCCTGAAGCAGGCAGCCTGTCCGCCGAAACACAGACCCATATCGGGTCTTTTTTATTGATGCTACAATAAAATGTTTTCTGCAATTCCCAGTCTATGAGTCATGTGTCATCCTCTACTTTTCTTCTGTTGCCTTACAATTTTGGTTGGGCCTGAGTGGGCCCTGGCCTGCCCTTTGCTAGGGAAGGGAAATAGGACTTGATATACTGCTTTTCTGAGGTGTTTGCAACTACATTCAAAGCAGTTTATATATATTCAGGAACTTATTTGTTACCAGGGGCAATGGAGGGTTAGGTGATTTGCCCAGAGTCACAAGGAGCTGCAGTGGGAATTGAACTCAGTTCCCCAGGATCAAAGTCCACTGCAATAACCACTAGGCTCCTCCTCCTCCATTACACCACTGGAGCATGGGAAGGCCATGAACGTGTCTCCAACTGACGTGCATAACTTGTAAAATACTATCAGTTACACATGTCACTTGGCTCAGGTAGGCATGCACATTTACACCTGCCATTAAGATAGCATAAATGTTCATAACTAAACTGAGGTATGCCCATACCAACTTATCCTAGTATTCTAGAATTGCATCTTGGGGCACCGATGCTGTTATAGAAGTGGCACCCAGCGCATGGCACTGGCATACCTAAATGGATTCACCAATTCATAGAATTGCCTTCATATTGACTTTTCATATAAGGTATTACAGGGACATACGCATATAAAGTGTGCAATGCAACATGCTGATTGTGCCACCTGCAAGTGTTTCAACACTATCATAGGTGATTTTATAATCATAGGGGCTGACATTCAGACTGTGGGAGGGAGCCTGGCTAACTTCCACAGTCGGTGCTCAGCCCGGATATTCAATGCCGGGCCGTTTCCGGTGACCAGCATTGAACATATGGTTTATTTTTAGCCGGTTTAAATTTAACCGGCTAAATTGATATTTGAAGATATCCGGTTAACTTTAAATAGGCTAAAGATATACCAGTTATTTAAGTGGCCCGATGTGACCACTTAAAATAGCTGGCTATGAATTCAATATTTGGGGATAGCAGCTATAGCGGCTATATCGCTCGATATAGCTGGTTATGGCCTAGGCATTAACTGGGAATATTCGGTGGGGGATAACTGGCTATCCCCCCCCTCTGAATATCACCGGATAGCTGGTTAAGTGCCATTTAACTGGCCAGATGCCTTTTCTGGACGGTTAAATGGTTTTGAATATCGGGGGTATAGTTCAAAATTCAATAAAAAGAGTTAAAAAGAGGGCTGGTGGTTGCCAACACATGTTAATGCTTCTATTAGTTGAGATGCTTGGGAGCTCTGGCAACGATCAGCCAAGTTTTGCTCTCTCTATTGATTTTATCAAAAGAAAAGATGGTAGAATATCTAGACGAAGACAGGCCTGGCTGTAGTATACTTATACATACATCAGTAAGGTTGAAAGCTTATAAAGAAGTTGCCATTAATATATGAACCTTCTCAACTGAGCAACTGACAAAAGTTTAAATTGAAAAGCTGTCAGTAAATATTTAAACAAATTGTAACTGTCAAAGAGATTCACAATATAGAGAGAAGGGATTCTCAATCTAGCAGCTGTTCTTATGTCAACCTGACAAACTGAAGTCTCACAAGACTATTTGGTTTCACATGATGTCAGATTGAAATGCTAAGGATTTGTCAGGTTGACATAAAATAGCTATTTGATTGAGTGTCCCTTCTCACTATTTTGTGAATCTCTTTGGTAGTTACAATTTATTTAAAAATATTTACGGACAACTTTTAAAAAAAACGTTGTAAATAAGTTAAGCATCCTACGTGTGGGTCCTAAAATTGATATCTAGTTTAGAAATTGGTTGAATGGTAAATAGGGATGGTCTGTCATTTGCAAAGATATAGGACATGCTATATTTCATGTTCTTGTATGTCATTAACAAATAAAACAAGCAGAAAAAACATGACATTTTGTGTTTTTTCATTTGCTGATAACAGTGCACACTATTTGCAAAGATGGGTGCATTCTCTCAGAAAAAGTGTGCACTTTTTCCCAATAGTGCAGACAGGTGCAAACGATTGTGCATGCATGCACTATCAGGAAGGAGTGCGCAATCTTTGCAAACAGTGGACACTATTTACGATATTGCCCCCAAGATGCAAATGAAGACTAACCAAACACTGCTACAACTGACACGGGAAATGAAATTAAATGAAAATTGTTGGATGTTGATGGCAGATGTTGAGTAGAACAAATGAAGCTCCTTCTGTTGAAGGGTGAGCTATCATTGGAGTACCTCAGGCATCAGTCCTGGTTATTAAAAGGGCCAATTTTAGGAGGATGCAATTTTAGGGGGAGGAGTGGCCTAGTGGTTAGAGCACCGGTCTGGAAATCCAGAGGTGGCCAGTTCAAGTCCCACTGCTGCTCCTTTTGATCTTCGGCAAGTCACTTAACCCTCCATTTCCTTAGGTACAAACTTAGATTGTGAGCCCTCCTGGGACAGAGAAATATCCAGAGTACCTGAATGTAACTCACCTTGAGCTACTACTGAAAAAGGTGTGAGAAAAATCTAAATAAATAAAAATACTTAGATGCACAGGGTGCTGCTGTTTATTGGAAGGAGTGATAGCTTTAGAGGTGCTGCTACAGCATTCAAGGGGTTTTTACCTCTCCTTGCAAAGGAGAGCAAATGGTGCTGCTAATTCAGTGGCACTGCTGCCCACTGCACATGGCATCACTGGCACTACAGCCAGCCTTGACCACAGCGGTTGGTGGGAAAAGTTTGTTGTTTTACAGATGATCAAAATCTGAACAGAATGGACACTCCAGATGGAATAGGGAAAAAAAAAGGAAATAATCTAAGAAAGTTTTAGAATTGGAAAAGAGTTTAGAAATTGAGAAGTAATGCAAAGAAGTGTAGAGTCGTGCAGTTGATGAGGAAGGGGTGAAGTCTAGATGTGCACCAAACAGAAGAGACATTTAATTTAATATCATATTACAACAAGGCAATTTACATTTTTAAAATAAAATATTAGATATATCAGAATAATCACAATAGAAACAGGGATGTGAGATCAGGTTGGTGTTCACAGTACAATAAAGGAGGTAATAATGCCCGTTTACAGGTCAGTGGTAAAATCTCACTCAGAATAATAGTTTGCTCTGCATTTTTTACACTAGTGTGTTGTTCTATTGGATTTCCTTGTCTCTCAGGTTTCATCTCTCTTTTTTTCCCCTTCTTGGATTATATATTATGATTATGGTATAAACCATTGTGACATTTACTTGATTAGCAGTCTACAAGTCTAGAATAAACCTGAAACTTCAACACTGCTCAGATTTGTAAATTATACCTCGAAAGGGTAGTAACAGTTCAAAGAAGGGCTATGCAAACAGTGCACAGCCTGTATTATTTGTCATATGAAATCAGATGGATCAGGTTGATTCATACTTATTTTCATGAATCCCATTTTTCTCTTCTAGTACAAATGCTGATATCGCTGCATTTGGACTATTGTAACTCTTTATATATTGGTTTGAACGCTGTCCTGATGAGGAAACTACAGCTCATTCAGAACACTGCAGTTCACCTGATTTCTCAGATGACCAAATTCGAGAGTATCTCTAAGAACTTATGGAGTTTATACTGGCTTCCTTTAAAAGCACGTTTTAACTTTTAAAATAGCTAGCATTATTTTTCAAATTTTACAAGATAATGTTCCTATTCCAGGTCTTGATTTATTTTCCAACATTTGTTTGTTGTCCACGCTGTTTTCAGGATCATTTACTACTTAGATACCCAACCGTTAAGGACTTTCGCTATAAACATATCCTTAATTCTCTTTTTACTTTTCAGGCTGTAACTATTTGGAATACTATACCTAATTCGATTAGAACTATTTTTAATTACTTATCTTTTCGTAAAAGATTGACATTTTTTTAACAGATTGTAGATTTCTGGTTGTATTTTTGATTTATGTTAATTCCTTAAACATTGTTTTACTTTCTTTTTTATGTAAGTTGCTTAGGACCTGTTTTATGGATTTAGTGACTCAACAAGTTTTATTAGATTAGATTTGATCTAAATATGTACACTCTAGAGCAGGGGTTCTTAACCAGTGGTGCCTGAAGAGGTCAAAAGGGGTGTAGAGATCTTGAATTCTGAGGCAATTTATTGAAACTTTCTAGATAGAGTGAAGGCAATTATTAAGACAGTTATTGGAAATATAACTGTGTATCACTGTAATTTCAGTGACGTGTTAACGGCTAACACTTAGCAACATATGTAGCTCTCAGTAGTCACTAGTGGATATGTAGTTTAGGAAGGGAGTGTGAGGGGTTCATTGATCAGTTAAAGGGGTGTTGGGAACCAAAAATGGTCAAGAGCCCCTGCTCTAGAGTAAACAATGAATGACAAATTACAATGGGTAGACAGATTTAAGGATAAGATAATGAAAAATGTCTTCCCCTACAAGACAAAGATTGATATGAAAAAGGCCACAAAAACTGAATTTAAGAAAGTAAGGGCTAAGCATGGAGGATCCCTTCCCTGAAATCGAATAGGCTGCATGAAATGCCATGAGAAATGAACAACTAGATAAAACCCAGTCCTTAAATTGCCACCATTTTCTATTTTCTTTGAAGGTAACAAACAGGGGACAATTAAAAATAAACATCATATAACCCAATGCCTAGATGCAGAATACAAATCGAAACACAAAACAGTGAAAGCGCTGTGGGAAAAAGATGAACTTTTAACATGGATTGAAAAATAATCAACAAGCAGGGCACACATTAGGGGGCCCTTTTACTAAGCCACGTAGGCGCCTACGCATGCCCAATGCGCACCAATTTGGAACTATCGCCCGGCTACCGCATGGCCCAGGCGGTAATTTCATTTTGTATGCGCATCCAGTAGGCGTGCCAGAAATTTTTTGTCGCACAGCACTAACCGGGCAGTAATCAGCATTGTACACACGCTGACGATTACCGCCCGGTTAACGCGTGAGACCTTACTGCTAAGTGAATGGGTGGCGGTAAGGTCTCAGGCCCAAAATGGACGTGCTCCAATTTTCATTTTGCCGCACGTCCATTTTCGGCCAAAAAAATATGGTCTTTTTTGCAGGCGCGCTGAAAAATAGACCTGCACGCGTCCAATACACGCGTCTACAATAGCGCAAGCCACCTTTCAGTGCACCTTAGTAAAAGGACCACTAGGTCTCTCAAAGGAGAATTCCAGAGGTGGGTTTTCTCCTGAGCAAACTGTACTGCCAATGGAAAAAAAAAACCTTGATTAGAGGAGCAACCAGTAGACCCTTTTCTGTAGATCTTAGATACAACACCATAGACAAATAAGATCAATCAAATTTAGGTCTTTGCCTATCAAGAGTCAAACTATAAATAAGCGGTAGTTACACTTAGCTCAATTAAAAATTCAAAGCACAGGGACAAGATGATGAAGGCATGTTACCTCTTCAAAGTCATCTTTGGCTGATGGAAGGTCAGTGGCTAAATTGGGGTCTCCTACATGCTTTTCTGTTCTCTCTCCATGAACCACAGTAGTCTTTATAACTTTACTGACCTTGCGCCCTTCTACTGATTCAGACTGAAATTCAGCATTTTCTGATAAAACCGTTGGTTCAGAGTAAGTTACCTGTTAATAAAAAAATGTCATATTACAATACTTCAAACTGGAAAATTCTGTAATTTTTCTTATATACAAGCTGGATTTGGAGGAAGGGGGCTTGACTCATAGGCCATTTCCTGGAAGAGTAACCTAGTGGTACTGCAGTGGGCTTTGAGCCTGGTGAAATGGGTTCAATTGCTACTGCAGCTCCTTGTGACTCTGGGCAAATCGCTTAAATCCTCTATTGCTCCAGGTACAAAATAAGTACCTGTATAAAATATGTAAACCGCTTTGACTGTAACCACAGAAAGGCGGTATATCAAGTCCCGTCTCCTCCTATCCTATTCTAGCTCAGTAGGAACCAAGCTATGAACTGGAGACATGATCATTTAACTAGTGGGACTTTCCCTAACAGCCCTTTGTTCTTCTCCCCCCCCCCCCCCACCACTAACAATTTAGTTGGACTACTATTTATTTATTAGTATTTATTTACTACCTATTTGAAGCAATTCACCCGAAGAGGTATGTAGCAAGCACAGGCAATAGACAATTACAACAGTAGATATATTCCAATAACAGTACACATTATGGAATACAATACTACTTACAATGTCAACACAAAGCACATAAAAAAAATCTTAATAGACAGCACAGACTATAAGCAGAGGTGAAAAATCTAAACAGATAAAAATAAGGGTGATTGGTTAAAGAAAAATTGTACACGAAGTTAGAAAAGGTGCAGGAAAATGATTTCAGCTAGAGTAGGAGTTGGATAAGCGAGTTCTGCAACAGCATGTCCTTGTGTGTGGCTAGTTAGTTAGTTGTTTCTTCCACTAAAGGCTACCCCTCTCCTCAAGACCCTTCACTGGCTCCCTATCCGTTTTCGCATCCTGTTCAAACTTCTTCTACTAACCTATAAATGTACTCACTCTGCTGCTCCCCAGTATCTCTCCACACTCGTCCTTCCCTACACCCCTTCCCGTGCACTCCGCTCCATGGATAAATCCTTCTTATCTGTTCCCTTCTCCACTACTGCCAAATCCAGACTTCGCGCCTTCTGTCTCGCTGCACCCTACGCCTGGAATAAACTTCCTGAGCCCCTACGTCTTGCCCCATCCTTGGCCACCTTTAAATCTAGACTGAAAGCCCACCTCTTTAACATTGCTTTTGACTCATAACCACTTGTAACCACTCACCTCCACCTACCCTCCTCTCTTCCTTCCCGTTCACATTAATTGATTTGATTTGCTTACTTTATTTTTTTTTGTCTATTAGATTGTAAGCTCTTTGAGCAGGGACTGTCTTTCTTCTATGTTTGTGCAGCGCTGCGTACGCCTTGTAGCGCTATAGAAATGCTAAATAGTAGTAGTAGTAGTAGTAGTAGTAGTGACAATCCTGGCATACAACAGGACATGTCTATCTTAGCAGCATCCCCAGCTATCATGGGGAGAAGTCTTCACCTGGAAAGTGAACTGAGGGCTTTCTGCATGGAAGTGCACTGCACTCAACCTACTAGTCCACCAGGCCAACTCTGAAGTTTGTTTTAAATTACTAAGGAAAATGCACAGTGAAGGACCTCAATGCCCCAACCCTCAGAGAACTTGGAATTTTTCACAGATGCCTTGTGAGAAAAAGGTTTGGTAGCATGGAATGTTGCTACTAACTGAGATTCTACATGGAATGTTGCTACTATTTGGGTTTCTGCCAGGTACTTGTGACCTGGATCAGCCACTGCTGCAAGCAGGATACCGGGCTAGATGGACCATTGGTCTGAACAAGTATGGCATGTTCTTATGTTGTAAAAGTCAACAACAGGTTATCTGCAGGGGCTTTTGTGGTAATTAATCTAATGAGGGAAAATGTGTTATTGTGTCTTCAACTTAATAGATTTAATTTTTGCTGTGGGTAGGTTTACACCTATGTTTAATGAACTTCACTGTTTACCAATATGTCACCATATTAGATTTAAGATGTTATGTTTAATTTTTAAATCAATTTCTGAATCAAATGCAGAGGTGTTGCCTTCCACCTTCTGTGCTAGTATAAAATCCATCAAAAGCCAGACCACAAATGGGCCTTCACCTTCCTTCCCTGCTTGTCTGATAGGAACAGGACTTGAATGTGATTTATGTATGAATAAGGCTTCATATAAATAGTATTTTGTGCAGTGGGTGACACATAGGACATCCCAAATGGCAAGGTGAGCTCATCCTTGCATTTGCATATTCACATATAAAATGCTGCTTTATGCATGCAAATGGGCCCTTGTAAAACTAGGTCATGCCTAAAAGTATGCTTGATGTACTTCTAAAGTAGATGTGCTCAGGAGCAGAGTTTAGGCTGAATCACATTACATACAAACATTTACTCCTGGCCTCAAGCACCCCTACTGTCTGCACCTCCAGTCTTACCAGGAATTCTGCATGATTTGTGCTAGTGTTTTATAACGACATATAGACACCTATATCTCTCCATATAAAAGGCAACCCCAACGTTCTAATGAAGCCTCCATGGAAGTTGAGGCGCCCGAGATATCCGGTGTGCCCCTGAGTGTCTGCACCACCCTCGCGTCAAAATGTGATGACGTCGAGGGCGGAGCAATGACACTCGAGGGCCGAAACGGAAACGGCACAGGGACGGAGGCGCAGCAAAAACAAAAAATTCATCCCCACACAGAGCGAACCATGAACAACGTCCGACGGTCATACGGAGGCAGGCAAGCAGCTCGGAGGGACGGAGGGAGGGGGCTCCTACCATTATAGAACCTTGCTAGCGCCCGTTTCATTGCGCTGAGAAACAGGTGCCTTCCTCCCTAATTAACCTTGATGAGCTGCTAGAAAATTTACAGCAGAGGCACTGACACTTCTTAAAGGTGGAAAGTGGACAGTTGTTCATCCTTGAGCCTTAATGGCCAAGGGATTGGGCCTTCCCACACACAGAAAGAGGGAAAAGCACACAACCATGAGCTTGAATACCATAGATTGGAGCTTGAATACCATAGATTGGCCTTGGGCTCCCTCCAAAACCATTTACTGTGTATCCAAGCTTTGACAGTTCGCTGCCAACTCTTCAGGACTAAAAAGCAGAGATATGTGCTCCCCTGTCAAACTTTCACAATTTTGAGGTACCTCCATATTGGCAGAAGGGGGATGTGCACCTGAGCCTCTGATGGCTAAGGATGTAGCTTTCTCAGGAACCTACTCAAAGATTAGAGGATATCATTCAGCAGTAGTCACGTTGCATGCAGTCACCCTCTTTCTGAAACTGATATCAACCTGTATTTTGTATGTAGCGTTAATTCGATTATAAATAAGGCTGTGGTCATGTTTATTACAAATCGCCTAGACTCGGTATTTCCAGACTGTGCTGTAAATCAAATTTAAGAACAAACATAAACATGTCTCATGTATGCTGTAATTGGAAAGGGGAAGACTGAACAGTAAGAAAAAGGGGGACTGACCCTGCATGTTGCTGCTTTATATTAACTTACATACAGAAAAGTACTTGTGTTGTGGTATGGTGGTGGGGGGTAAGAAGAGGGATTCTTGCAAAAAGGGAAGACAGTCTTAGAAATAAAAAGGTAGAGAACCCTTGTACTAAAGTCCCCATCAAAAGAAGCTGAAGGAATGAGTCACCTCTGACTGCTCACTGTCACTCTTTAGCACTGTGCGTTTCAATACTTTGGAGAACACATCTCCCTCTTCAACAGTAATGGGGTCCTGTGGTGCTCCATGTACAATGACTTCCTCTTTCTCCGTGCCACATGGTGAAACACATCTTCTGATGATCTTCCTTGTGACCTAAGCGGACAAAATGAGAGGAAATAAAGGGTGCTTTCTTAATTAGTGGTATAGGAACTAAAGATGCTAATTTTATAAAACAAGCTGTTTGTATGGACTGTGCTAAATTGTTGATCCTTCGTAAAAATGGAAGCTGCCCTGTATATGTGCTTGATTCTGTGTTTGTTCGATAATAGGGGTTCACAAACCTGTCCTGGGGGGACACCCAGCCACTCAGAATTTTAGGAAATCCACAATGAATATGTGTGAGAGAAATGTGCATGCAATAGAGGCAGAATATGCAAACCTATCTCATGAACATTCACTACATATATCTCTTGAAAACCTGACACATTTCGGAACCATTTTTCTATGTTTTTTATTATTGTATTCTCAGTCAGATCTATTTTCAAAAACCTGCTCAGTGGATTACTTGCTAATTTTAGCTCATTATCTTTAGGTAAAAATATAGTTAGCTGACACCTGGTTGCAGAACCATTACCGTCTTCTTAACCTGGCTCAGTCAGTTGGGTCATGGATCACTGGATGGCCCTTGTGGCCTTCGCTATCTCCCTCTTTAGGTGGAACGCCACAAGTAGTCTTCTAAATAGTTAAGAGTAACTCTGGATGTTCAGCTCTCGTTTAGTAGTCAGATCACATCAGTGGTCAGATCCAGGGGCGTAGCCAGATGGCCAATTTTGGGTGGGCCTGAACCCAAGGTAGGTGGGCATGGAATTCATCCCATCCTGATCCCCTTCTGTTCTCTGTCGTCCTTTCCCCCACACAAATCCAAATATGAAATCCCTGAGCTGACAGGGATCACCAAACCCCACCAGCTGAAGACTTCTTCCTCAGGCAGCCAGCGCTCTTCCACATGGCAGCCGGTAGGCCACGCATGCGCAAAAACTGAACATGTGCAGAAGAACTGGCATCAGTTTGCGGGAAGTGCTGCCGACTGCCGTTTGGAAGCGTGCTGGCCGCAGAAGGAGGCGGAAGTCTTTAGCTGATGGGATTTAGGGATCCTTGCCAGCCACAACAAGAGTGCCACAATTTTGGGTTAGTTACTCTTTAGGAAGACTGGATTTTTCAGGTTAAACCTCAAGTTGTTATGTCAAAGCCATGAAGCTATAGCCTCCAGAAAAAGAACTTAGTCTGACTGCATGCTGCCTAGACATCCTATAGGAATTAGTAAGTGGAGGTAATTTGCATAAACTTGAAAGGAGAAATCAAATCTTTGAATAATAACTGCCAATAGCCATAGGTCAATTTTGTTTTGAAAATATTGAACAAGCATATTTGCATTCAAAATAATTAGAATTAGTTCCTCTATGGACTTCAAAAGAGAAACCAAATTGAAAACTACAGAGAACAGAATAGTTTGAGGAAGAATAATTGTAATGAACTGTTTTTTTTAAATAAGAAATTTGTTTTTTATTCAACAGATAATTAAGTTCTGAAATCCATTGCCAAAGGATGTGGCAAGAGCAGTTTGTGTAGCTGTATTTAAAAAAGGTTTAGACCAGTTCCTGGAGGAAAGGTCCATACATTTTTATTAAGATACTTGGGGAAGACTACTATACTGCTACTCCCTGGGGGTAAGCAACATCAAATCTTTGTACTCTTTTGAGATCTTGCCAGATATGTGTGACCTGGATTAGAAACTATTGGAAACATACTGGGCTTGAAAGACCTTTGGTCTGACCCAGTATGGCAATTCTTATTCACCCATGTTATGTTCTTCTGATCTACAGACATTTTATTTCTATCTTCCTAAGCCAAGGAGAAGAGCTTCCATTAAGCACTGTTTTTGCAGAGCTGGTTTGTTAACGATACAGCTAAGTTTCTAACTCCAAAGATTTATTTGCTACTATAGAGGTTTACTCAGCCAGTTAGGCAAGCAATTCTTTTAAATGCTGGTCACAGCATTAAATAGAAGTGCTGTATATACCAAGCTGCTATCAACACAGTGAGCGACACTGAATATGTACACCACAGTGGCGATATTGAGCCGCTAGCTGTGAAGCTATGGGTTTTATGTTAGAACAGCCTTTTTGCTATATATAGTTATACTAGCCGTTAAGCCCGTAAAAACGGGCAAGTATTGCAGCCCTCCTCTCTCCCCTGGCCTCACCCCGTCCACCAATCCCCCCCCCCCCCCATATCCAGCAACCCACTTCTTTCCCTTGGTCTCCCCCCATGTCCAGCAACCCTCCTCTGTGCCCTGCTCTCACTCAAAGTCCAGCAACCATGGCCTCTCCCCCCTGCCCTTCCCCCATGTCCAGCTACCCTCATCGCTGCTGCTCACTCCCCTCTCCGTGCCGGGCCCCCTGCACTGACCTGACAGCGCCCCTCACCTCCGTGTGAAAGTGCTACAGGCAGCAGCAGATCGCTCTGCTGCTGCCTGCAGCGCTTCCACATGGGAGGTGAGAGGCGCTGTCAGGTGAGTGCAGGGGGCCCGATACGGAGGGGGGCGGGAACGGCGACGGGGATGGGGGGGAGGGTGGAGGTTGTTTTGCGCGATGTTCCTTTCCAGGCAGCAGCAGCGGCGTCCGACAATTCGACTCCGTTTCCCTCTCTGTTCCGCCCTCTGACGTCACGACGTCTTGACGCGAGGGCGGGACAGAGAGGGAAGTCTGTACTGCGCATTTGCAAGTGAGTACGGTCACTTGCCATTTATATGTTTGATGATTAGTGGCTCAATATCGCCAACTATCTGCACAGTTAGGCAGTACAGCCACACTCTAGTGGTATCTCTACAGTGCTAGGGTGATCTGTAATAATTCATGGATAGGGCACATCCAAATAAAGGGCAATGCTATAACCTAGGTGCTTATGGTTATGCACATATTACACACGTATATGTTTAGAATCAAACATATAAATTGCGAGTGACCGTACTCACCCGCAAATGCGCAGTAGAGACCGAACGTTCAAGGAGCAACAATCCAAACCCCGCCTCCACCAGCCAGCAGCTCCTGTTCCTGTACCGAACGTAATGCAGCCAATAGGGAGGGGAGGGGAGGGGAGGGGCGTGGAAATCGGAGGAGGACGTAATGCAGCCAATAGGGAGGGGAGGGGGCGTGGAAATCGGAGGAGGACGTAATGCAGCCAATAGGGAGGGAAGGAGGGGGCGTGGAAATCGAAGGATGACATAATGCAGCCAATAGGGAGGGAAGGAGGGGGGGTGGAAATCGGAGGAGGACGTAATGCAGCCAATAGGGAAGGAGGGGGCGTGGAAATCGGAGGAGGACATAATGCAGCCAATAGGGAGGGGAGGGGGCGTGGAAAACGGAGGAGGACGTAATGCAGCCAATAGGGAGGGAAGGAGGGGGCGTGGAAATTGGAGGAGGATGTAATGCAGCCAATAGGGAGGGGAGGGGGCGTGGAAAACGAAGGAGGACGTAATGCAGCCAATAGGGAAGGAGGGGGCATGGAAATCGGAAGAGGACATAATGCAGCCAATAGGGAGGGGAGGGGGCGTGGAAAACGGAGGAGGACGTAATGCAGCCAATAGGGAGGGAAGGAGGGGGCGTGGAAATTGGAGGACGTAATGCAGCCAATAGGGAGGGGAGGGGGCGTGGAAAACGAAGGAGGACGTAATGCAGCCAATAGGGAAGGAGGGGGCGTGGAAATCGGAGGAGGTCGTAATGCAGCAAATAGGGAGGGAAGGAGGGGGCGTGGAAATCGAAGGAGGACGTAATGCAGCCAATAGGGAGGGGAGGGGAGGGAGCGTGGAAATTGAAGGAGGACGTAATGCAGCCAATAGGGAGGGAAGGAGGGGGCGTGGACATCGGTGGGGGAGGGAGGGAGGATGGAGAAGAGAACCACCATGTACAAGGGCACAGCAGGAATGACGAAGTGGCCGAGGCAACAAAAAAATCCGCAGCAGAAACCAAGCAGGGATCAAAAAACGTTCTGGGGCCAACAGAAAAAGGTAAACAGGTGCATTCACTCGCAGCACACACACACACAAGTCCTGCTTTGCAGCATGAAGCAAAGACATGGCTGTCCCGCCCCTTTGGCTCACTGAACAGCAGGAGTCAGCAGAAGGGGCGGAACAACAACAACAACAACATGTATGGGGGGAGGGAGACCGGCACAAGACTGAAAAAACGAGCCTGCCTTTCAAACTGCTCTAACAACTGACTAAAAGGAGACACTGAACCTCCACTGCCACACAGCTCCAACAACTGACTACAAGGAGACACTGAACCTCCACTGCCACACAGCTCCAACAACTGACTACAAGGAGACACTGAACCTCCACTGACACACAGCTCCAACAACTGACTACAAGAAGACACTGAACCTCCACTGCCACACAGCTCCAACAACTGACTACAAGGAGACACTGAACCTCTACTGCCACACAGCTCCAACAACTGACTACAAGGAGACACTGAACCTCCACTGACACACAGCTCTAACAACTGACTACAAAGAGACACTGAACCTCCACTGACACACAGCTCCAACAACTGACTACAAGGAGACACTGAACCTCCACTGCCACACAGCTCCAACAACTGACTACAAGGAGACACTGAACCTCCACCGACACACAGCTCCAACAACTGACTTCAAGGAGACACTGAACCTCCACTGACACACAGCTCCAACAACTGACTACAAGGAGACACTGAACCTCCAATGAGACAGGGAGTACTAACAGCTCACAAGCACTCTCTCTCACTCACACACAGAGACACACAAGCACACACACTAGCTGCTCACTCTCACACTCACTGTCTCTTTGGGAGGGCAGGGAACAGAGGACGGTGGCTTGACATGGGGTGAGAGAAGAGGACAGAGGAGGGTTGCTGGACATGGGGGGAGGACAGGGGACAGAGCAGACTTGCTGCACATGGAAGTGAAATTAAAAAAACTCGCCCGTTTTAACGGGCTTAACGGCTAGTACTAAGATATATGCACACATGTGCACATATGTACATATATATGCGGGTATGCGCCTCCAAGCACTAGTCTGCAAATACCTGCTTACCTCACATAGCAGATAATTGCAAGGAGGTAAACACAAGGATGGAGAATGGGTGGGACACAGGCAGGACTCCTGATTACATCCATAACTTACAGAATACTGTAAGCTGTGTGTGTCTCTGTCACATTTAGGGGCCCTTTTACTAAGCTGTGTAAACATCTACGCGCATCCATTGCTTGCCAAAATGGAGTTACCACCCTACTACCGCATGGCTCTTGTGGTAATTTCATTTTTGGTGTGCGTCTGAAAAATAATTTTTATTTTCAAGCGCACGTGACGGACGCATGACAAGTAGCATTTGATGCGTGCAGGTCATTACCACCCGGATTCTTTACCTCTAGGTCAATGGGTGGCGGTAGGTCTCAGATTCAAAATGGATGCGCGGCAATTTTGATTTTGCCGCACGTCTATTTTCGGCAAATACAAAAAGGCCTTTTTAACAGGCGCGCTGAAAAATGGATTGGCGCGTGCCCACAACTTGCGCCTACACTACTGCAAGCCATTTTTCAGCGCGCCTTAGTAAAAGGACCTCTGAGGTATTTGCAATTATACTAGCTTTATCGCTGTTATAAGTGCGCACGCCTAAATGTTAGGTGCGCTGATACCAAGTTTCACTAGTACTCTGTAACAGAACCTAGGTTTCTTCATATAACATACTATTACATATGCCCTTGGAGTGCCTAAATGAAGGTGTACGACTTTAGATTTGCCCCCATAGGGGATGCCGGTATGTGGAGAAGTGTTTCTGAACTTTGAGCCCTTTGTAGCTAAAAGCACTGGAAAATCATGAACCTAAATTAAAAAATGATCCACAGGGATATTATCCATAGCCAGGACAGATCATGTTTGGGAAGGGTCTATAAACTTGATGGAGAGATTAGCTAGTCAGAACTTCAAAAGTAAATGACCTGATCAAAATAAGAATTTATTTTTGAACTTTCACATGGCACCTCCTCCTCCACTGTGCCATGTCTGGCTGCACCTGTTGCACAGCCCTACTTAGAGCCCTGGTGCAATGCAGCAGCTGCCAGACCCCAGATAGGCCTCAGAGGCTCTGCTTTGCTCTGCTCCCCCCCCCCCCCCTCCTGACAGGCTCAAGCCAATCTCTGCTGGCCATGGAAGAAGTACTGTTTCCATGTTTCCAGCCAGGCCAATGGGGAGCACATCACGCATCTGAGCCTGCCTGCATAAGAATGTGGAGCCTCATGCTGCAGACAGCATATGCCGTTGTAGCCTGACCCTTGCAAAACAGAAGAAGCACAGGCTGCAGAGGCCAAGCCATAGCAGCACCCTCTCTCTACTCTGGTCAGAACAAGTCTTGATACCTGCCCTACATGAGCAGCTGGAGTGCTGCCCTGGAGAAAGTCAGGAGGGATATAACAAAGAGATACTGCTGCATGGGCAGGGAAGTGGTGGAGATCAGAAGCTGACAAAGGCCTTCTGAGGAAAAAGAGAGAAATTAAACCTGCCTCCTAAGAGGAGGGGGAACGAAATATTTAAAAACTACAAACAAGCAAACAAAACACCCTGAGCTCTTTCTCTCACCTGACCCCTTTTCCCAGCAGGCAGGCTGATTTCTCGTTTTTCTTTCCTTGAGTGCCCAGTGCCACCCTTCAGGAGGAGAGATGGTGGTTAATGATGGGCCCCTGGGGAAAGACAGAGCATTCAACCTGCCTCCTGGGAGGAGAATGGTGAGGAGAGGCCAAAGCAGAGAGAGGGAGATGTGAGCAGTTATGTTAGGGTTAAAGAACCTCTATTGTCTTTCTTTTTTATGTTTGTGAGAAGATATTACGTTGGAGCTTCTGAGCTCTCATCATTGTCATTCTTTGTTGGAAGGAAGTGTTAAGTTTGGTGCTTCTGAGCCACAGTTGTTTTCTGTGTGTGAGGATTCTTATGTTGGGGCAGATAAGCCTCCACTGTTGTGGAAGAGCAACAAAAGGTAGAAAAAAAATCATTTTATTTTTGCTTTAGGGATTTGAATGACATGAGGAAGGACCTAGTGAAGCTGGAGGAATGGACTGATATTTGGCAACTAAGGTTTAATCCCAAAAACTGCAGGGTCATGCACTTGGGTTGCAAGAATCTGAGGCAACAGTACAGTATAGGGGGTGAAGTGCTTCAGTGTACAAAGGAAGAGCGGGACTTGGGGGTGATTGTGTCTGATGACCTTAAAGCTTCCAAACTGGTAGAAAAAGCGATGGTCAAAGCCAGAAGGATGCTTGGGTGCATAAAGAGAGGCATGACCAACAGGAAAAAGGAGGTGATAGTGCCGTTGTATAAGTTTCTAGTGAGGCCCCATTTGGAGTACTGCATGCAGTTCTGGAGACCAAAGATATCAACAGGATGGAGTCGGTCCAGAGGGCGGCTACAAAATTAGTAAGCGGTCTTCAACGCAAAAATTATAGGGACAGGCTTATGAACCTCAACATGTATACGCTGGTAGAGAGGAGATATGATAGAGACATTTTGTGTTTAAATATCTCAAGGGCATTTATGTACAGGAAGAGAACCTTTTTCAACTGAAGGAGAGCTCTGGAATGAGGGGGCATATGATGAAGTTAAGAGAGAATAGGCTTAGGAGTAATCTAAGGAAGTACTATTTCACAGAAAGGGTGGTGGTGGCATGGAATGGCCTGCAGGTGGAGGCTGTGGAGTCAAGGACTGTTCCAGAATTTAAAAAGGCATGGGATAAGCATGTGGGATCGCTTAGGAAAAGGAAGAGTTAGGGATTACAGAGGATAGTTAGACTGGATGGGTCATATGGCCTTTATCTGCCGTCATGTTTCTCTGTTTCTAATATATCTGCTTTGGAAATGTGTTATACATTTCCTCCAATATCTTTGCATTTTGCATCATACAAGAGGAAATCCTTTTCTGTCTCTATTTCCCTACTGCTGCTCTGTATGCAAAGTCTGGCTTGTTAAGGTTTCTAGTCCAGGGCTTGACATTTCTATTTATAATTTGTGGTTATTTGAGCTTTTTGAAACTCTACCTATGTTTTGCATATGTGAATGAGGTGAGATATTTTGCCAAAATGTAGTTTTTGCATAGGGATTTGTACCAGCCTGGTTTGTTCTCATTTCCAAATAAAATATGTTTTGATGTTCAAGGGATTCGAGTAACATTTGCAAAGCTATCTTTTCATAGACCATGGCCAGTTGCAGGGGGTGTGGCTATTTGGGGGGTGGGTGTCGCCACATGGTCACTACCCTCTAATGATGGCTTTGTAGGTGAACCCTGGCATTTTTGTTTTCTAAGAAAAAAACTCACTCTCTGTTTCTCTCTCTCTCAATATACATTTATATATGTATGTGTGTGTACATAAAGCAACATAGCTGAGTTTTACTCATTTGTACAGATTAGCAAAAGATCTCAAGGTCTTTTTAAACAAAGAATCTTTTGAATATAAGTTATGATCGAACCTTCTTTATAACAGTGTGCCCATGTTCATCAGTATACTCTTCTTCTGTGACAGTCTCTGGTAGAATTTCAGGCATATCATCTCCCTGCAGCAAAGAAAGAAATGCCACCAAACAGTGGCACCATGCAAAAAAAAAAATAAAAAAAAATAAATGAATGAGAAATAACATATGGCTAGTTAAACACGCTAATTGTGGGGCTAGATTTACTGAAAGATGTTGCTGCATTACTGAATGCTAACATGCATTGACGTGTTATTTACCAAGGAATGGGATCTATTTACTAATAATATATATTAACTATGTCAGTGCATGCTAACATGGTAATGCACTTTAGAAATCTAGCCCTTTGTCAAGGGAAGACTGCACTAAAATGCAAGACTATATAAGCAAGTCTAAATGCATGCACTGTCAAGCCACATCAGAGGCAAAAAGATAGGTAAACGTGAATGAATCCGTCAGTACTGAAAAACAAAAATGAAGCATTTGGCCACTCTGGCACATTTGTGCTGTGCATAGGCTGTGGTTGTCAGTGGAGTGCCAAAACACTACTGTAAATGCAGGCTTTTCCAGAAATATCAGTAAGATAACACATTCCTAGTTAATCAATGGCCATGCAATCTCAAATGAGCATGCTAACTTTGCAACTCTTCTACCAGCCAAGTGACTACCTCGCTGACAGATCTAAAGAGTTTCTTCCAGTTGGAACCAGGGACGTGCAGTAGGTACCTGAATAATCACCCGGCGGCGAATGACCCTGGTAGTTACCATCTCCTCCTCATCGGAGCTGCCCTTCAGCTCACCTAGTTCCTCTGCTATCTCCTAGTGGAAGCATGGAAGCAGTGTTCTGTTTATCATGACAGCCATTACAACTGAGTGCAACAGGCACTTGCATGTCTTGTCTACTAGTTTCTCTCTAATTTATGCCACGGATAGAATCATTCTAGACTGCAAGCTCTCTACCCCCTTCTTCTTGAAGGTGTAGGGCAGTGATTTCAAAACCTGTCCTGGGGGAACCCCAGTCAGTCAGGTTTTCAGAATGTCCACACTGAATATTCATGAGATTGATTTGCATACACTGCCTCATTGAGGTATGCAAATCTATTTCATGGATATTCAGTGTGGATATCCTGAAAACCTGACTGGCTGAGGTTCCTCCAGGACAGGCTTGGGAATCACTGGTCTAAGGGTTCCTCCTTTGAGTCCCAGCCACTTTCCCTGGAGAAGGGCTACAAGGGAAAACAGGAGGGAATTTTCTGGGCCTTTCTGTACTATACAAACTACTCTACCTGCAAGACGTATCCTGATGGGGAATGTCTGTGAAACCACTATACCTTTTAGATTATGTCACTGGTAGGTGTCTGTGGAGATACTTAGATAATTGGTAAGAGGACATTTTGGGACCTTCTCAATACCTGTATACAGCTCCTGCCAGGTTTAGGGTTTTGAAAATAAGGAAATTGATGGTAGGAGAATGGCATAGTTGCTAAAAGCACTAGAAAATCATCCACCTAAGTAAACTGATGGCTGCCAAGTTATTTTATAGAAATTAATATGCCACGGTTCACAAATGTTCCCCTACACAGCAGGACTTCTCCACTTCCCAAGTTATTAAGGGCACGGTTCCAAAATTCTCCTCACAAAGTTATAATCCCAAAATGATTTCTTTTGCTCTTTTTTCTGGCTCAATAGAAAAGCTCACCTTCCCTTTCTTTATCTATAGCTATCTATATATAGTACAGTCTCGATTATCTAACGTAAATGGGACTGAGCCATTGTTGGAGGAGTGGCCTAGTGGTTAGGGTGGTGGACTTTGGTCCTGAGGAACTGAGTTTGATTCCCGGCACAGGCAGCTCCTTGTGACTCTGGGCAAGTCACTTAACCCTCCATTGCCTGCTGCATTGAGCCTGCCATGAGTGGGAAAGCAAAGGGTACAAATGTTACAAAAAAAAAGACTTTTTATAGATTGGTTTTCTTTGCTTACTATCCTGTTTCCTTTCTCTGGGATTCCCAGATTTTATTCAGTATTTTTGTAAATAAAGTTTGCAAGGGTAGTTTTACACTTCAAACAAAGACTCATCCTGATGCTGGTCGAGATGGGCTGCATTCCAAATCGAGCTTCACTTCGGTTTTAATATGTCTTCATAAGGTGCTAGCTCCTTTAAAAATGATGATGTAGATACTTCACATTTTCCTGTGCTGACTGATGTGAATACAGCGATAGTTAAGACTGTCAGGGGCCCTTTTACTACCACCCGGCAAGCGCGTGGCCTGGGTGGTAATTTCATTTTTTACACACGTCCACTAGGTGTGCCAGAAAATTTCCGGCACATGGTGCTAACCAGGCAGTAATCGACATTGTACGCGCGTAGACCAATACCGCTCAGTTAACACATGAGATTTTATCGCTTGTCAATGGGTGGCAGTAAGATCTCAGGCCCAAAATGGATGCGTACCAAATTTTATTTTGCTGCACGTCCATTTTCGCCCCCCCCCCCAAAGGCCTTTTTTTGCAGGTGCACTGAAAAATGAACCTGCGTACATCCAATACACACGTCTACACCAGCACAGGCCATTTTTTGGCGCACCTTAGTAAAAGGACCCCTCACTGTTTAAAGGTAGGCTATGAAATATGCTTCCTTTTCTCTTGTGAGGAAAAACTACAATAGTTTCTAGCAATTTTTAAATATTGCCAGTTTCTGCACTGTGAACTTTCCCACGTTTTCAGTAATCCTTGCGGTTGCATTTATTTGGAGAGTTCTGTTTTTGAATTGACATAAAATTTACATTCATATTATTTTTTTTGCTCATCATTTATGAATTAGATGGATGTCCTTACAACTTTGCCTGCCATATATATAACTTTGCCTGCCATATGTATAGTACTCATATCTCTGGAATGTACATAATTTATGGAAGTTGGGCTGGATCTCTACAGCTGTTCTATAGATCTTGGGGTGCACAAATGAACTATAAGTTGCATTTCTTATTATGTAATGTTTTTTTATTTGGATATTGTCCATGGTTTATTTTTAAAAATTATTCTTTGAATCATCTTTTTAGCTCTTTAGCTTTATTAAAGCTATTACACTGAAACAAATGGATATTTATAGCAGGTCTGTCAATGATAGATTGTGGTGGCAGTCAGCTTTTCTGGTTCCAGGTTTGCCATGTTTCTCCCTTTTATAGTCTTTTTCCATATACTCACCTATTGGAGTACGTGAATTTGAATTGTTTTTTTTTATATTGATAATCTTCATACATATATTTCAACTGGTGCTTAGGGCAAGTATTGGATATCTCTTCTACTTTTTAACCACTGTATCCTTTACCTCCGTTTTACCAAATTAGCAATTTCATGAAACAATATATATGTTTAAATGATGTTTTGGTGATATATATATATTTTTTTTTGATTACTATTTTATGATCATGTATTTATAAATATGTTTTAGATACTTGACTCCTAAAGCAGGCAATTTCTTTGCTGAAACACAGACCATGTTGAGTCCATTGTATCTGGCTTTTTAATAAATTTTACTATAATCAACCTCTGGAGACCTGTTTGTTTTGTTGGCCTACATTCCCTTCTCTGCTACTTTTGTTGCTCTTACTTCTCCATAGGGGATTTTTCCTTGTTTTTTTGGAGAGGAACAGTACACAGCTATTGACAGGGTCCCTTACCAATTACCTAAGGGGATAAATATTCAGCCAGCAGCAGTGAGCATTTTGCTGACTGCTGCTGGCATTATTTCTGGATAGCCAATGCCGGGCCATGTTAGGGCTTTGGTACTGAATCTCTGGTTAATGCGGTGCCGGCTAACACATGGCTGGTTAAGTCAATATTTAGAACTTAACCAGCCATGGGTTGTCGCATAAAGATCGAACTGTGTTCTTTGCTGAATATCATTTAACCAGCTGAGTGCCAACTCCGTCCCCGGAACGTCCCCAAAATAGTCAGCTTTCACGTAGCTGCTGCTAATTTTCAGTGAAAATAACCAGTTAAGTGTCGCTGAAAATTAACAGATCGCCCTGAACGATTTAACTGTTCGGCAGCTGTTTCTGACTGGTTAATCTTTTTGAATATCGACCAGCTAAGAACATAATCTAGAAGATATAGTGGCTTCACAGACATTCCCCATTGGGATATGTCTTGCAGGTAGAGTAGTTTCTATAGAACAGAAAGGCCCAAGAAATCCCCTGTTTTCCCTTGTATCTCTTCTCCAAGGAAAATGGCTGAGACTCAAGGGAGAAACCCCTAGACCTTCAAGAAGAGGGAGAGAGAGTTGCAATCTAGAAGGATTCTAAGTGAAATTATAAGGGGGAGATTCTTAGTGAAAGGGAGTGAACAGTCTACTCTTTGTTCCAGTGCAGATTATACCATTTATGTAGAAGTGGATTTACTGTCAAGGGCAGAGGAGGCTGCATGTATATGAATCTACCACAGAAATATCTACACCTCAGAGGAGGAACCTTCAAGAGTTAAACTTAGATTTCATATTAATTCGTTAAAACATGCAGCAGCACTTAAGCAGATCCTTTTCTGTCCTATATAAAACAAGAGAGAAATATGAAGTGTGCTCTTGGTACTTCAATTTATAAAATCCAGTTAAACAGCTGACTGGGACAGACATGCAAACGTGTGGAGAGACATAGAAGGCCCATATTAAAGAATTACTGAATTATGACTATGAAAATGCAGTGCTAATAAAAGTGATATATAAAGAAAGTGCTTCTGCTCTCTTTGAAGACAAATAGGTGATTTCTGGTGGCCTATTATAAATGTAGATATGTGGAGGAGTAGCCTAGTGGTTAGTGCAGTGGACTTTGATCTTGGGGAACTGGGTTCAATTCCCCCTGCAGCTCCTTGTGACTCTGGGCAAGTCACTTAACCCTCCATTGCCCCAGGTACAAAATAAGTACCTGTATGTACTATGTAAACTGCTTTGACTGAGGTTGCAAAAATCACAGAAAGGTGGTATATCAAGTCCCATTCCCATTTATAGCTTCTCTCTAGGTGGCAGTGGCAGTGGCAGCCCTAAAACTAGCCTCAAATAAGGGGTGTAAATAAAACTGCATTGCAGATTTGGGGTATGCCATTTTTTTGTTTTTGGTTGCTTTAAAAAAAACATTTTTGTGTGAAGTTCCACTGGATCATGATCTGGCTTTTCGCTAGAACTGATCTAGACACAGGCAATGTCTGTTGAGGACTAAGACCAAGCTACCAAGATCCTTAGAAGAAATGAAAATTAGACACAAAGTACATTTTTGATGGTTTTATCTTTACCTTTTCAAATGGCTCATCATCAAAATACCGCTCATATTGTTCTGGGTGTTGATCAGTTGACTCCACTATACGAAGAACCTTTCTGCTTGCCAATGAAACTTTGTGCTGGAGACTCGACTCCTCAGGTTCTTCCACAACGGGAACGGGGTCCTGGTCATCAGACCCTGCTGGACTGTGTACATAAGGCCTCTCATCCTCTTCCTGTCTTGATCGGAATTCCACAGGCTGCTGACTGTGAGAGTCTGCTGTTTGCCTTGGCACTGATGACTCTGAGAGTTTTCTACCTGGTGTTGGAATGCTATGAAGTACATATTCATGTCAGTAGGTTGATTACAATATGTTTCCTTTTCTCTTATGCCATTCCCCTACTCCTAGAACACTTATGATATGTAGACCTGCATTGCCAAGAGAGTAAGATGAATCTCATCAGAAGTTACCTGCAATATACCAGTATGTCTGGTCATAAAGGTGATACTAGATGTCCCTCTATCATTGCCCAAACGAGTTGTAAGCAGTAATTTTGCTGTTTCCTTTGTATGAACCAAGCATGCAGAGGCATCGAGTCACCAGGACAGCTAGATCTAGTTTAAAGTCATGGATTTCTATGGCTTTTACACTTGTACACTAGAATACATAAACAGCACGTAATACTTGGCTCAATACTGAAATGGATTATATGTTTAGTGGCTGCCACTAAAAGATAAATCACTTATTCATGGATTTTCAATGGCACTATCCGGACAGTGCTGGCAAAAAACCCTCTAGTCACTGTAGCACTATTTGGATAGTACCAGAGCAGAGTTAGGGCTTAGCGAGGGCAGAACGACTAAGTATAGGTATAGCAAAAATATTCAGCTACTACTTGTATAATTATGAGGTCCTTTTACTAGTGTGGCAAAATCTGAGCTTAATGCATTTTAACACAGGACTTTCCCATGCCTAATCCCAGATTTAGGGGGTCTTTAGAGATGCCGATGTATTCCTACGGGCATCTCTAGCATTTAGCATGCGCCTATTTTTAGCGCACGCTAAAAACGCTAGCGCGCCTTAGTAAAAGACCCCCTAAATGTGGGATTTACCCATGCGCTAAGCCCAGATTTAATGCAGAACTTTTTCTTTTTTTCATTTGCACATCCTGCACTAATATTCCCATTAGGTATCAACACCCAAGAGAAAGATCTAGGTTTCATCGTAGAGAATTCACTGAAATCTTCTGCCCAGTGTGTGGCGGCAGCCAAAAAAGCAAACGAAACTAGGAATAATTAAGAAAGTGATAGAAAATAAGACCAAGAATATTATAATGCCTCTGTATTGCTCCATGGTGTGACTTTAGATTGAGTACTGCGGTTAATTCTGGATGCTGTATCTCAAAAAAGATACATTGGAATTAGAAAAGGTTAAAAGGAGAATGACCAAAATGATAATGGGGACGGAACCACTGGTCTGACTCAGTATCGATATTCTTTTTTTTTTTTTAATTATTTATTTATAATTTTAATGAATTTTACAAGAAACACTTGTACAGAAAAGGAGTATTACCATAACATACAAGAAAATATTTTATAAACAAAATCTATTAAATGATAATTACTGCTAAAGTCCACAATATAGGCAAGGCACTATTCAAAAATTGGTTAACATAGGAAAAAATGAGTAGAACATATTCCCACATATCCTATCACGGAGTAGATACTAATGGAGGAAGCACCAGAGAGTTTACGGCTGGTTCTTGTCTGGAGTCCAGGAATTTTGCTAATTGAGTATCGATATTCTTATGTTCTTACCTGCAAAAAATTAACGCAGGAGCACTCACTTCCTCTTCATTAGGAAGCACTAAGTGCTTCCACGTTAACTCTCCATTATTCAGTTAGTGCACGTTAATCATAATGCACTAGTCAGATAATGCAGGATTATCCACTCTTTGCCCAAACAGGCAAAATACTGCAAAACACTCGAACATATTTCTGTGGTAGCCTGTTTGCGAACGCTAACCACGCATTAAGGGCCTAATGCCCTTTAGTAAAAGGGCCCCCTAAGTAGTTTAATTTGGCCTTGCAATAATATTAGTGGCAGTGAGTGCATTAGTTTTATATTAAATGCCACCGCCTATCCATATAGCAGCAATGAATATACATATTTTTTTAAATACCATGGTCAGCATTAAAAAAAAAACATATCTATCTATCTATCTATCTACAGTGCAATCCGCTTAAGTGCAAGGGTCTGGGACCAAAGAAATACATGCAGTTAACCGGAGCGTGCACTTAACCGTTGTGACCCAAAGAAGCTTGACATCTGATAAACATATGTACAGTACTGTTTATTATACGTACAGTATACAGTCTCCGTTAACTGACGTTAGGCTTACTTGAAGTAATCAGTCATAGTCCTCTGTACACTATTGTGACTGAGTTCCATAGACTACGTCTGCCAGATGGTAAAAACTGTCATAGCTCTGACATCCAGTGGCCTCCAGATAGGCCCGCACGGTGTTGAGACTCTCCAGCGCTTTTGCAAAAGTGGCAGGAGGTTGTTGAATTTCGTCAGCATGTGCCTCGCTGCTCATTTCATCATCTGTTTCATCATCAGCCGTTGCCTGCATGTAGGCCATATCTCGACATCAGTGCTGTCGTCAGCTGTTTGTAGATTGTAATCAACAGCTACGTAGTGATGAAACTCCTCTTCAGTAACATCAGCTGGGATGTCAATAGCCTGTTCATCTGACGCATTTGTAACAGCTGCATCTGTTTCATCCCTCTCCACATCCTTAACAAAGCTTGCCCTCTTGTAGCAGTTCACAATGGTTGCCTGTGTAACATGATTCCAGGCTTCTTTCTGCATATGTAGGGAATCCAACAGTGATAGATTACTAGCCAGTTCAACAGCACGTTTATCCTTGCCAGTCTGGTCATCCATAACGCTCATCAGACAACATAGCACAATAGCCCGATAATGTTGTTTGAAATTGGCTATTATGCCCTGATCCATAGGTTGGATCAGAGAGGTAGTGTTTGGTGGCAGGAAGACCACCTTGATGTTAGACAGCCTGACATCATCACTGTATGCAGCACAATTATCACAAAGCAACAAAATCTGACGCTTTTGTGCCCACATTCTAGTGTCTAACTTCTTTAGCCACTGCTTCCAATTTTCCCCAGTCATCCATGAATTTGCGTTAGCCTCGTATGACACAGGAAGTCGCTTAACATTCTTGAAGCAATGGGGCTGTTTGCTGTTTCCAATGACGAGTGGTTCCAACTTCTCACTCTCATCCATATTGCAGCAAAGGAGGATCGTCAGTTGGTCCTTCGATGTTTTACTTCCTGTAGTTTTGGCTTGTTTGAATGCAAGTGTTCCATCAGTAATTGCTCGCCAATAGAGACCATTTTCGTCAGCATTGAAAATGTCACGAGGTGCAAACTCGTTTAAGATGGTAGGAAGAACTGAAACAACCCAATTTTCAGCACCAAAGTCATCAGCGTCTTGTTTTTCACCATGCTGTTTCTTGAATTTTATGTTGTTCCTCTCCTTCCATCTTTCCAACCATCCAACAGTGGCTTTGAATTCAGTTAGTCCAAGACTTTCATCTAGCTGATTAGCTTTCTCCATAAGCAGTGGACCACTGACAGGAAACTGTCTGCTCCTGACTTGAGAAAGCCATCGAAGAAGAGCATCTTAAGTAAGTACATAAGTAATGCCATACTGGGAAAAGACCAAGGGTCCATCGAGTCCAGCATCCTGTCCACGACAGCGGCCAATCCAGGCCAAGGGCACCTGGCAAGCTTCCCAAATGTACAAACATTCTATACATTCTTCTACATCCTCAGCTTTTCCCGCCCGTTTACATTTCCGGTGTGGATCTGTATTGTTTTGCCAGTCTTCCAGAAGTTGGTCTTTCTGCTTCAAGATATGTGAAATTTGACTGGGATTGACACCATATTCTTTAGCAATAGATGCTTTACTTTGTTTGTTTTCTAATTTTTTTTAAGAACTTCTATTTGTTCAGCCAGTGTTAAAGTCTTACAGTTGACCGACTCCAGTGTACACTCTAACAACATCCTTTTGTTTCTTCTGCCTGTGGCAGTTAACCAACAAGATTTCAAATTTACCGCCCCTTTGTCATGTGCCAATCGACTTCCATATTCCGTGCGTGTGCTTATGTGGAGACTTTCCTGCAGAGGAGCGGTCTTAAACCATGCATATAAGCGAATCTTGCACTTATTGTCACGTTTGTGATTGCTTTCCTTGTGGGTGCTCTCCTTGCCCTCTGGTGGCCAGAACTGGTGGCTGCTATGGACTGTTTTCTGCTGTCTTCCATGTTCCAGATTTCAGTGAGTCTGGTCCGGATTTTCCAGGTTGCCAGCCTTGCTCTGCTGGGTTGTTCTAGAACAGCACCCTTACTTGGCTGGTGATTTACTGCAGCTGTGGGTCAGCTGCTGAGGGGCTTATTAGCTTCTGTGAGCCTTGCTTGCCTTGGTATCAAAGGTCATCCATGAGTTCCTGGTGGTTTGTTGGAGTTCCTCTGAAAGTTTCCTTTGTGTTGGACCCTGCCTGTTCCTGGACTTTGACTTTGCTTGCTTCCTGTGCCTGTGACCCTTGGCCTGGACCTGGACCTGGACCTGGACTTTGCTTTCCGCCTGCCTATAGACTCTGGTTAGTTTATGGATTACCCGTGTTTGCTGCCGGCCCCTTTGACCTTGCTGTGCTACTGGATAATGTTTACTGTCTACTATTAAAGCCTCTTCTAGTTATATTCTGTGGTTCCTGCCTGTTGTGTTCAGCACTGCTTTCTGCTTGGGTGATTTGCCTGCCGCTGCCGCTCCTCGACAGTGGCCCAAGGGTTCACAAACCTAGTTCCTGCTTTGAGAACGTGACACTTATCAGTGGTGCGCTAAACCGAAGTTTGTCCCCATAGAAATTGATGGCGCCAAAAACAGGACCAAAGTACGGCATGCAGTTAAACAGAGCATGCACTTATCCAACGTGCACTTATCAGTGCTGCTGCTAAAAATTAACTAAACTATTTTCTTTGAATTAATTGGAGCTCTGAACATACTGGTAAACTGCCTGCATCCAGTTACACTTACTGTACATCATCTTGGGCGAATTGTTTTTCAAAAAGGTGGTATATAAATTTTAATAAATTAATATAGTTAAGCTTCAAGAAACGGTGATTCTTGTAAACCTTGCTTCATCATTAGCTAAGTTAATCACAACAGATGTTGTATTACTAATATTTCTCTCTTTTTCTCTTATTTTGCAGTTCATCTGCTAAAGTAAACGTGATTTTGCAGAACTGCCCTTTGGGTGATAAATAGAACAAAACAACTGGAAGTATGCAAGAATGCTAAATTTGAGCTGTTTTGAGCTATTTTTCATAAGAAGTACATTTTACGAAATCAATTTACGAAATCATTTTACGAAATCAATTTTGTGCAAATCTGCTTTGCAGAAAAATGTATTTGTTATTAATCAGCTACTTTGATGCAAAATCATAAAAAGCAGCTTCTAAATGCTACACATTACAAAAATAAGTATGTGAAAAAAGGCTTTGTGGCAGGGGCATATCCAGAAGTGCATTTTGGGGCATGGGGGGCCCAAAGGTAGACTAAGGGGGGCCATGTATTTTCTCCTCTCCCCACCACTACACCCACATTGAGGCATACCTTTGCTGGCGGAGATGCCAAGCCCTACCAGCTAAAGACATCTTCTCTGCGAATTCTGCCTATGCTGCCAGAGCAGTGCTCAAGTTGGCAGCACACTTCAGCCGCCGACGTCGGCAACTCTTGCACATGATCAGTTCAGTTGCTAAACTGACATGCATAAAAGAGCTGGCATCGGAGACCGAAGTGTGTCTGCTGACTTAAGAGCTGCTTTGGCAGTACAAGTGGGACTCGCAGAGGATATCTCTTCAGCAGGCAGGGCTTGGAATCCCCATCAGCCATTGAGCAGAGGGGACCCAGGGGCCCAAGGCCCCACTGCTTTTCAGGCTTGTTTTTGCAAAACAAGAAATCACCTCTGGAGGTGTAGCTACTTCTTTCAGAGCCAGGGACTGCACAACACAGCCTTCTGAGTGTGGCGGGTGGGGTGGGGAGGGGAGAAGATAGGACCAGAGTCCTCCTGCCATGCTTACAATGGCAGTGCACAATGCATTAAAGCCCTACCATGTCCCGACCCTCTGACTGGAAGTTGTCAGGGTGGGGTGAGGGGTTGAAGACACGATAGTGATAGAATGCTGGCCTCTAGTGGAAGGCCCTGTGCTGCGTTGATTTGTTCTGAGTCTGACTGGAGGTAGAGTAGCATAGGGTAGCAGTGGTGGGGGTAGCAGCCCTGGTGGGAGGAAGAGGCAGGGAACAAGTGATAAAATGCTAAATGCAGGTGGTGGTGGGGTACGATAATTGAGGACTGAAAAGCTATAGTGAAATGCTGGAAATTCTAGTTCTGGGCCTGTTGAGAGCTATTGAGAAAAAGAGGCCTTTCAGGCATAATTGATTGCTATTTAAAGGCCTTTGTACCTGCCCTGGGATTCTTCACACCCTGTTAGGCTTGAAGGCCCTGCAAGTCCCCTCCCCGAGCCCCAACATATGCTAAAATATAAGAAAAAAGACCTCTGGAGCCATACCCCTCACATCAATAAATGACGCCTGACCTCCCCCAGGAGTAGCCCCATGTAGTCTGGAATTTACTCCCAACTGAAGACTATCTGTACTTTAGAAAGCTAGAAAGCAAGTGAAAGTGCCTGGCTCTTCTCCTAAGCCTTTAATGGATGTAGTGACTGACCAACCAATTACTCACATCACATTAGGATTAGCTTGCTCTACAATCTCTACCTTATTTGAACCATTTATTTATCCCAATGCCTTTGATTAATAAAGGTAGGTCCTGGGGAGACCTATGGGAGGGTTGGGGGGTGCTTCTGTGGATGGGAGAGAGTCTTCAGGGTAGGTAGCATTGGAGTGGGGGACTTGTATTTGAGGGGGGAGTCATTGGGACGGGGGTCTTCGGGACAGGGGTTATAGGGAGGGGAGTTTGTATCTGTGATAGGACATAGCAAGGGAAAGGTTTTAACCCTTTAGTGTCCAATGTTCCCATCAATCTGTTCCCATATGGCTTATTACGGGAACATTGGACATTAAAGGGTTTTAAAGGCAGAGTGGGGAAATGGACTGGGGGCAATTAAGGTGCAATAAAAGGCCAACTTTGGTCACATCTTAATAATTATCTCCTTCAGTGTGCACCAATTTGCAAATCTAAAAAACTGTATTATTCTAAGTTGCCCACCAATTCCACTTTCCAGCCTAAACAACTCTTTAAAATATTTTCCTCCATTACACAGGATCCTAACCTGCCCTCTGCTAACAGTTCTTTTTCTCCTATCCAAGTTGCTACATCCTTTCAAATCAAAGTGCCGGATCTCAAATCCTCTCTCATCTAGAACTCCAGTTACTACCACTCTAGATATTGTTTCATCTATCTCGACTACTTCATTCAGCAATTTAGACTTAATTCCACTACCAGCTTTCCCCATACTTGGTCGTTCTTCATCCCTGCTACTCCTCTCTCTCTTAAGAAAACTCTCTCTTCTATGTCTACAGTATATAATTTCCTTCCTCTAATCATCTATGAACTGCAATACCTGATTTCAACAGGCCCTGGCCCTCCTATAGCATTTTTCCACAAAATGATAGAGCGAACATTGAGTAAGAGGTAGTTAGTCCTTTACTGGCCTTCCCCAATAAACCTGAACAGAACATGCATTGATATATAGACAGTGAAGCTCAACAAATGGTCCCTCCAGAGCGCTCAGATCCTCACACCAAAATAGACTTAACATCTCTTCTTTCAGAGAGATAATGTTAGACACCATTCAAGTACAATTATTTCGGTACAAGGACCTATACTTTGGAACATGCTCCCTACACATCTCAGATTACAGACATCCCTTCAAAAATACAAAGCCAATCTTAAAACATTTGTATTCTCAGACATCTATACCTGACCTCCTCTTTGCACAGATCAGATGTGAGACCTAAAGTGCAGCAGCATACTCCTAGTGTATTTCCCTCCCCCCCTCTGCACTGTCTTATATAATATTGTAGTTCCACCCCAGCTTCCCCACAGTTAATATCATTAGCACTAATTTCTCTCTACTCCTTTGTTTTAGGTTGCAAGCCACCTAGACATCTTTTTGATGGGCGGGATAGGAAATTCTTAAATAGACTTGGAAACTTAGCATGAGGCAGATAACAATACAGCCCACCTAGGGGTGGGTATTAGGGAGGGAACAGAGGGATGCTGGCCTCCTGGGAGGAGGGAAGAGGAGATGCTGGAATATGAGGGGATTAGGGAAGGGGAGATGCTATACTATGGGTGAGGGGAAAGGTGCATGGCTGAAGTTTCATCTATGAAAAGGCTGATGACCTAGATAGTTTACAAAACATACTGTAAGCCCTCAAGGGACAGAAAAATACTTACAGTATCTGAATGTAACTCACCTAGAGCTATAACTGAAAAAAAAGGCATGACTCTTCATGAAATGTACTTTGTAAATTGATGTAATTTTTGTGACTTGCCTTGACTTTCCTTGTATGATAAGGCATGTGATCAAGGACAGACTAAATAAAAGAACAAATATGAGGAAAAAATGTTAGAAATTTTTCATAGTTTGAAACTTACCGACTTTCCTGTCTTCTTGCTGATGAGCTTTCTGACATAGTTCGTGGTTTCCCTGAGTGTTGCACTTCTACCGTCTCCTTTTGCACTTGTCGAAGGGAGTCTGTTCTGGGCACAATCTCTGGCAAAGTAGTGTAACTAACTGATATGTCCTCCTCAGAGACAACAGGAGGGTGATCAGGTGTCTCATAGTCCTTAGATTCCGAACAAACCCCATCAGTCCTATGTCTTGAGATATTCAATTCCTCTGCAAGTGCAGAAAATCCTAAAGATGAAGACAAACAACTTAGTAGCACTCCATGTTTACACAGATGACATCTTTTTGGTACATCCATTTGTACCTGCTCACAGTCCTGCCATAGATACAGCCCAATCTCTGATCTTCTCTCTCTCTCTCTTGTCTATATATATAGAAACTTGGTAGTATCACAATTCAAGGAAACAAGAATAAAACTATATTCCAATCAAAAATATAGCAATTCTATATCATGTGTCCATAGCGTTACTAAACATGGATTACCGTCTCAGTCCCACATCACACACATTCACACATGCTACACCCTATTTGCACTGCAATCCCTCCCTGGCAGGTTTCCAGTCCTCTGATCATCTCTTTGTTTCCCAAAAGACTTGCACTCCTCCTCCCTCCAAATTTTGGGCATGTCTACGTGTGAACCTATTCCACAATGTCACATATGTCCTAACCCATGATTTAGAATTACTTTTATAAGTGTGTAATTCATAAGAACCAAGCCTGGTCATCCACTGTACCCAGATCTTAAACTCAGGCACAGTATCCTTGATCCCCTCTTTTAAAATCAACTTCTTGACCATGAGCAGTGCATAAGGACTAATTTTTTTCTGGCCTGTAGATACAATTCTTTCTGCTTCGCTATCCTCATCTGGTTCCCAGCCTTCAAAGTTGAGCAGCATCTATGTGTAGGGAAAATGCCTACTTATTATATCACTAATAACCTCTAAATCAGAGCCACTGAGATTCCTCAAAGGGAAGCACTCTAAAAAGGAATGGAATCATCTGCTACTGTCTCTTTTACATTTTAGGCAGCTATGTGTGTCCCTGTAAACATCCCTTCGGCTGCCCTCCTTTCAGGGCCGTGCCAAGGGTCTCTGGCGCCCCCCTGCAGACTACCAGTTGGCGCCCCCCCTCCCGCACCTGCCTGGCTCCAAGGCAGCGATTCCCCTCTCTCCCCTGCCCTCCCGCTCCCATGTAGGAACTGCCCGCCCTCTTCTCCCCCCCAAGATCCCGTTCCTTTTTTTTTTCTTTTAAATTTACCTTCCTCCGGCAGCGCAGCGTCAGTGAAGGAGGCGGCGCTCCCAGTCCCGTCTCTAGCCTTCCCTTGTTCGCTGCTCACTGCCCCGCCTTCTTCTGACGTCAAGAAGGCGGGGCAGTGAGCAGCGAACAAGGGAAGGCTAGAGACGTCGGGACTGGGAGCGCCACCTCCTTCACTGACGCTGCGCTGCCGGAGGAAGGTAAATTTAAAAGAAAAAAAAAAGGAACAGGATCTTGGGGGGGAGAAGAGGGCGAGCAGTTCCTACATAGGAGCGGGAGGGCAGCGTAAGCACGCAGCGGCGGCGCCCCCCAGAGGATAGCGCCCCCCTGCGGCGCTTACCCCGCTTACCGCATCGGCACGGCCCTGCCTCCTTTCACTTCAGCTTCCTTTGATGATTCTACAGAAAATGCTAACTTCTTGTACCTTACTAACACATACAAGACCTATGACTGCTTGGTATCTCCACTAGCTCTTCTCCTAGAGAATAATAGGTCAATGTTTAAATGCTGGACTCAGTATTTAAATATTTTGAGACCCATTTTACATAGAACATGGAGATCAGAACTGAGATATCCAAGTTGGGATGTGATCAGTTCCAGAAAAGGATCTGCCAACATAGAGCCTTTTCTAATATATCTACAGGAGTACATGTGTGCTTGCCACCATGTGCAGTGGAAGCATCTATTTTACAAATATGGACAAGGAAAAAAATACAATGGAGGAAAAATCAGCAATGTACGTGTGTATGCCAGCCATTTTTCAAACATATATCTGTGAATGCTGCTAATTAAATACAGAGACCAGAATCATAATTTGTTTTTAGCTTGGACGGGGAAAAAACAATGGGGGATTAAGAAGGATAACTCTCTTAGGGTCCCTTTTACTTAAGCCATGTAGGCGCCTATGCGTGTCCAACACGCACCAAAATGGACTTACCGCCCGACTACCAGGAGGCTCTTGCGGTAATTTCATGTTTAGTGCATGTCCAATACGAGCGTCTGAAAAATATTTTTTTATTTTCTGGCGTATGTAGCAGACGTGCCCCAAGTGGCATCTGACATGAGTAGGTCACCATCTATTTGGCCAGCGCCGCAAAGAGCAGTCCTGAACCGTATTATCGAAAAAGATGGCTGGCTATCTTTCGTTTTGATAATACGGTTCGGGCCAGCCAAATGTCAGAGATGGCCGGGTTTGAGATGGCCGGCATCGGTTTTCGCCGATAATGGAAACCGAGGTCGGCCATCTCAAACCCGGCCAAATACAAGGCATTTGGTCGTGGGAGGGACCAGCATTTGTAGTGCACTGGTCCCCCTGACATACCAGGACACCAACCGGGCATCCTGGGGGGCACTGCAGTGGACTTCAAAAATTGCTCCCAGGTGTATACCTCCCTTACCTTGGGTGCTGAGCCCCCCAAATCCCCCCCAAACCCACTCCCCACAATTGTACACCATTACCATAGCCCTTAGGGGTGAAGGGGGGTACCTACATGTGGGTACAGTGGGTTTTGGGGGTTTTGGAGGGCTTAACATTTACCACAACAAGTGTAACAGGTAGGGGGGGGGGGGTGGGCCTGGGTCCACCTACCTGAAGTGCACTGCACCCACTAAATACTGCTCCAGGGACCTGCATACTGCTGTCAGGGAGCTGGGTATGACATTTGAGGCTGGCATACAGGCTGGCAAAAAAATATTTAAAAAACAATTTTGGGGTGGGTGGGAGGGGGTTGGTGACCACTGGGGGAGTAAGGGGAGGTCATCCCCGATCCCCTCTGGTGGTCATTTGGTCAGTTGGGGCACCTTTTTGAAGCTTGGTCCTGAAAAATGGGACCAAGTGAAGCCGGCAAAATGCTCATCCAGGCCGGCTTTCTTTTTTCCATTATCGGGTGAAGCCGGCCATCTCAAAGCATGCCCCCGTCCCGCCTTCGCTACCCTACCAAAATGCCCCCTTGAAGTTTGGCTGGCTCCACGACGGAAAGCAGTTGGCGCCGGCCAAAATCGGCTTTCCATTATACCGATTTCGCCGGCTTCAGGAGACGGCGATCTCTTTCGAAAATAAGCTGGATGGCATCTCAAACAGGGGCCTTCTGCATGACATGTTCTCTAAGTAAGGGTTTTGTAAGAATGGAAGGGGAAGGTGAAACAGCTTATCAGGAGAGGTAGTGGAGGTCAGCACCTGACACAGACTGTGGTCATGATTCAGACATTTATGGAAGACCGTGGTAGGAACAGGGTTGAAGGTTTCAGAGGAAGACATAGATGAGACAAGAGGATAGAAAACTGCTTTGGATTAAGTATGTGAATTTAAATGCTTATCTATCCAATATGGCAAGATTCAAAGTGGAGCTATCTAGATAGGGCAGATGGGCCAGACCAATAGGTCTTTTTTGTGGCATCCAAATCCAATAAGGTCAATGCCAGCATGTTGGTGGTGGTGGTCAGAATTTGTTCAGTAAGCTATGTAAACTATGACTTAATGATGATGCAGCAAGATACAACACCCCAGATACCAACCAAGCTGATACTGGCAGGTTGATCATAACTGGGTACTGCCCAGCAAGACCATGAGACCTAAGCAGCCACATTTCAGGTAACAGCTTCATTTGTGGTCCGCTGAATGAAAAGGAACCAAAAGTGGGGTATGTGACTTATTTATACCACAAGACAGAGGGGCATCAACTGCATAATCCTATAAAATTTCAGCTTCGGGTATGGGCTAATTGCATCTTTTAAAAACGAGAAATGTTTATCAATTAAAAAATAATTAACAACAGAAATCATATACCTCACTTTAGGTACCTTTTAGACACTTGCAATTTTTAAGCTGTAGAACACGAAAAACATCATAGCTGTAAAAAAAAAATTACATAGAGGGGCATAATCGACCAGAAACGCCTATCTCCATGGGCGTTAATCTCCGAGAACGGGTCCGTGAAGGGGCGGAGTGAACCGTATTTTCCAAAAAAAATAGACGCCCATGTTTTATTCGCCAAGGTGTGAGCTGGGCGTTTTTGCTTTTCAGCGATAATGGAAAATGAAATCGCCCAGCTCAAAAACGAATACATCCAAGGCATTTGTTCGTGGGAGGGGCCAGGAGTCGTAGTGCACTGGTCCCCCTCACATGCCAGGACACCAACCGGGCACCCTAGGGGGCACTTTTACAAAAACAAAAAAAAAGGTAAAAGAGCTCCCAGGTGCACAGGACCCTTCCCTTGGGTGTTGAGCCCCCCAAATCCCCCTCAAAACCCACTGCCCACAAGTCTACACCATTACTATAGCCCTAAGGGGTGAAGGGGGGCACCTACATATGGGTACAGTGGGTTTGGGGGGGTTGGACGACTAAGCATTAAGCAGCACAATTGTAACAGGTAGGGGGGGGGATGGGCCTGGGTCCACCTGCCTGACATCCACTGCACCCCCTAACAACTGCTCCAGGGACCTGCATACTGCTGCTTGGGAGGAGGGTATGACATTTGAGGGTGAAAGTAAAAAGTTGTGAAACATCATTTTTTTGTGGTGGGAGGGGGTTAGTGACCACTGGGGGAGTCAGGGGAGGTCATCCCCGACTCCCTCTGGGGGTCATCTGGTCATTTAGGGCACTTTTTGGGGCCTTATTCGTGAAAAAACAGGGTCCAGGAAAAGTGCCCTAAATTCTAGCTACAAACGCATCCATTATCGGCGAAAGGCGCCCATCTCTGTTCGGGTGATAACCACGCCCTAGTTCCGCCTTCACCACGCCTCCGACACGCCCCCGTCCACTTTGTCCGCATCCGCGACGGAGTGCAGTTGAAAGCGTCCAAAGTTCGGCTTTCGATTATACCGCTTTATTTGTTTTTGTGAGAAAAACGCCCATCTCCCGATTTAGGTCGGAACTTGGGCGTTTTTCTCGTTCGATTATAAGCTGGATAGTCCCTTTCTACTGACCCTAGAGTACACAGAACTTTCAAAAATGAAAATTGCCCCTCCAAACTTTTATAGCCTTTATCTCTGTTATTGGTAACCACATTTTTGGTACCTTTTCACTTAGCGGGTCTTATTTGTGTCACGGCTGTGGCCGTGCCTTTATGTCCTGACCTTCTGATTCTCCGTATCTGCCTCTGTGACCCCTCCAGACTTTTCCCCTGCTGTTGATGTTCTTGCTAGCCAAGCCTTGCTTTGGTCTCTCTGCTTTCAAACCTCAGTGCCCAGTGTGACATCATCAACCATTCCCATTTATAAAGACCTGGGAAACTTTCCTGGGTTGTTTTTGCAACAGGTCTATTTTCCCTTGTTTTGTTCTACTGTTGTTTAATTCTGAGGGAACTGGTCTTTTTGTTAGCTGTGCCTCTGGGTACAGCCCTTATCCCTGTGTGTGTGCTTCTGGTTTAAACCTGAATGGATTACTTTCCTGTTAGCCTTGCTCTCAAGCAAAGCCCTCTTATGTTTCCCTGTGTGTGTGGTTCTTGTTTGTACCAGAATGGACTACATTTCAGTTAGCTTTGTTTTTTAGCGTTTCTGTGTGTGTGTAGTTCTTGTCTGTTTGTCCTGAGAGCTGTAGAAGCCAGCCTGGTCCCTGATTACTTCACTGCTGTGCAGCTGCCTCTCCATCTGCCTTGCCTTTCCTTTCCTGTGGGTGCTGACTAGTTCATGGTAAGCACGTTTCTTCATTGTTTGTTTAGTCTTCCCTGTAGCCTGCTTTAACTCTTTGTGTGCAGTGTTTGTTCTTTGGCTCTTGTGAGCTCTGCCCCTTTCCTGACTTATGTATTTAGAAGCAGCTTTCCCTTTAGTCTGCTTTAACCCTTTGTCTGCTGTGTTTGCTTCCTGATTCTTGTGAGTTCTGTTTCTGCTTTGTGTTTAAGCCAGGTTCTGCTCCTGCTCTTTGTTTAAGCCAACTTCTGTTTCTGCTTTGTGTTTAAGCCAGGTTCTGCTCCTGCTCTTTGTTTAAGCCAACTTCTGTTTCTGCTTTGTGTTTAAGCCAAGTTCTGTTCCTGCTCTGTGTTAAAGCCAGATTCTGCTCCTGCTTTGTGTTTAAGCCAAGTTCTGTTCCGGAATCCTGTTCCAGCCAAGCCAAGTCCATTCTTGACTCTTGTTTCTGTCTTGTGCTTGCTTTGTCCAGTCTTATTCTAATCTAGTCTGTTCTGTTTCCTGCCTGTGCCAGCCCAGGTGGCTTGTCTGCCAAAGCTCCGGCTTTGGTCCAAGGGCTCACCTTACCTGTATCTGTGAGAGACTGCAAGTGTCCTTGTGGCCGTGAGAGATTGCAAAGGCCCTTGTGGCCATGACAATTTGTTCTGGTAGTTCCTTATTTTATTACAAAAACTTGCAGTAAAAAATTGGGACGGGGGGATTAAATCAGGAAGCTCTACGCTCATCTATTCATTACTATAACAGACAGGAAGAATTAATTTTGATAAGGGGAAATATCCTACAAATGGTTGAACATTTACAGCTGGCACACAACTGGACTTTATCTGCCATCATCTACTATGTTACAAGTAGCACACTGGCTGTAACATTTAAAAGAACACGTATATTCAGTACCACTATCTGAATAGGCAGTGGCACATACAATACCTGGTGATCTGATACTCCTGGCTGCTACAGAAATAGCAGTGATTGTTATCAGCTGTCTTAAATTAAACTGCTTAGCTATGAGGATAGTGGCTGAATATCACAGCTGTCCATATGGCTGGGTAAATCACCCTTGCTGTGCTCCAGCACTGTGGGGTAATTCTATAACATAGGCGCTTAACATTTATGCAACAATTACGCATATAAATGTTTAGCATTTATGCACGCATGTGTAGATGTACATGTGTAAATGCCAAAATTCTACATAAATTGATTAGTGTGTATTTGCAAAGGGAGCATACACCTGGGCAGGCCTCACACTTACACACTGAAGTTATAGAATGCTATTAGATATGTACATATCCCCAACATTTAGGCTTAAGCATTTATACTACCCTAACTGTTAAGTGCATTATTCACCTACTTAGGCTAGTATTCCATAAAGGAAATTAGGTATCTATGTTCCCTTATAGCATAGGTCTTTCTTGGGGGGGGGGACTATTTCTCCAATTGGGTTAGTTTTGTGCATACTATGACAGCAATAAACCTCACTCCTAAGCCAAGGCAAATGGAGTATGATCTCAGTCTCTCAAATTTACTGCTAACTCTCACCGTACTACTTGCATTGTAACGAGAGCTTCTTTCTGGAGGTCATAAGATGTAACATATATAGACAACGTATCCAGTTATGCTTGGAAGTTATTTTTAATCAAGCCTGTGGCACCCAAAACAATGGGAAATATTTCTGTATCTTTCTGCATTTTCTTAGTCTCAGACTGCATTTCTTGGTACTTGAGTATCTTCCCTTTCTACATGCAATTCACCGAGTAATCACTTGGGACCGATACCTCTATAATCAATGCTGTTCTGATGTTCTTCTCTTTTACCACTATATCTGGTTTTCTGGCATCCAGCTTTTTATCAGTCGGGATGGGGATGTCCCAGGTGATCATAACCTCTGTCTTCCACAATTCTTAAGGTCATGATCCCAATGTTTTCCCGGTACACTGATGTTGCAATACTTACAGAGTTTCCAGTGAATGAGACATGCCACCTTGCTGTGTCTTTCTGTATAAAAATTTTCCACCATCACACTTCATAGCCAGCCACGAGATGAGTAACTGTTTCTAGTTCTTTTTAGCACCATTTTTTTTCAATATTTGCTGTAAACCATCTTATCTGTAAACTACTGTCCTGGGCTGAAACTATCAATCGCTCATCCTTAGGTTTCAATTCACCTCTTCTTAACCAGTCATGTGTCCAATGTTGATCCACAAATGGCTCCTGGAGTATCAATTTGTATTTCCCCCAGAACTTATGTACTTACCACTTGTTTCTCCCCTGCTGATCCAATTCCTTGAAGAAGTTTTTCTCTTTTGCAAATTCGGTTGCTTTCTTCCTTTGAGGTCCTGATGGATTTTCACCCATTCCTTCTGCTCGTCGGAATGCATGTCCAAGTTTAATGATGGAAGTAGATTCTGGAAGTTTCTTTTATGTTTCAACACATTTTGTACAGTGGGATCTGATGTTGCCATTACATAAGCCTGAAGGCCTAAGATAGGTATAATCTATTTCTATGAGAACCATCCCTCCTTCAGATCTAGGAATGTACAATCCAGGCATACACTGATTTTTATAGATGACCTTGTGGGAATGGTGGAGTTTTCTCGTTCACACATTTAGTTTTTCAAGGTCTTTAAGAGGCCAGTCTACAATAAAGCTATATGAAAGTGCAGGAAGTAACAGTTGATTAATAGCCTGTATCTTATTCTGTGATGTTAATGCACTTTTCAATATCAGGTTTAGTCTCCTATAAAATTCTTTTCTGATTTTTTCTCTTAGCGATTTCTGCTTGATAGCTGTTCCTTCCTTTAGATATTTATATACACCTTCTTGTTCAAGTTCCTTTATCTCACAGTCATCAGAGAGATGTTTTCAGTTCTACTCAACTTTCCCCTATGGAAAGTCACCTTAGCACATTTGTCCTGCCCAAAAATCATTTTGATGTTATCTGAAAAGCTTTTCACCACTTAAAGCTGTTCTGCTAATTGCTGGTCACTGGAACCGTAGAGTTTCAGGTCATCTACAAACAGTAAATGCGATGTAACCTCTGGAGGGTTGGCACCTTATGGAGTAAGACTAAATCCATAGCCCAAGGAGTTAATAAGCATACTCAGTAGATTAAGTGCTAAACAAAACAGAAGTGGGGACAGGGAGTCTACCTGAAATATGCCTCACTGAGGGGCCCTTTTACAAAGGCACGGAGGTGCCTACATGCGTCTAATGCACGTCAATTTGGAACCACCACATGCTACCTGGCTACCACGTGCCCTGGGCGGTAATTCCATTTTTTACGCGTGTCCGATACATGAACCAGAAAATATTTTTTATTTTCTGATGCGCACCGCTAAACAGGCGGTAATTGGCAGTGTACGCGCATTGACACTTACAGCCCAGTTAACGCGTGAGACCTTACCGACAAGTCAATGGGTGGTGGTAAGGTCTCAGACCCAAAATGGATGCATGCCAATTTTTATTTTTCCACACTTCCATTTTTGCCCCCCTCCCCGCCCAAAAAAAGGTCTTTTTACAGGAATGCTGGAAAATGGACCTGCGCACATCCAACATATGCGCATACACTAGCCCAGGCCATTTTTCAGCGCACCTTCGTAAAAGGACCCCTGAATCTTGATGTTAGGAATGACAAATTGTCTATCTGCATACTGCAGGTGGAGCATGGTTTGCCACATTTTCATGGTAAACTTGATGTATTCAGTCAATTCAGGGTTGATTTTGTACATTTCAAGGAAATATATTATACAAGAGTGCAGGATGCTATTGAAAGCTTTCTTATAGTCAATCCATGCTATACTAAGATCTCTGCTTTTCTTAGCACTGGCTATGATGGCCTTATTCAATATAAACTGGTCTTTCATTCTATATGCTCCTTTCTTATTGCCCTTATGCTTTATTGCCATGATATTATTAGAGTCTATATGACTATATATTCTATCGGCCTCTATTGCAGTGAACAGCTTATAGCCTGTAGACAAGTTATTGGTCTATAATTTTTAGGAATGTTACTTGGATCTCCCTTTGGAAGAAGAAGTGTTCTGCCCAATATCAGCCAATGTGGTGTCAGATCTGGCTGCCTGATCAATTGATTTTTGCAGTTTGCAATGCCTTGGTGGAGAGATATTAACAGTTTGAGCCAAAAATTGGTCACTCCATCTGGGCCAGGACTATTTCAGTCTGGGACACTTTTTAATCTGTTTTCTAACCTTTTGTTGTTATTTCAGGCCATTCTATAGGAGTAATGCTTACCCGTTCTAAAATTCTTAAATACACAGGGTAGCCATTCTGCATCTTGGATATGCTCTACATGGTTCTCATGCAACTTTCTCCAGAATGTTTCTGTATACGTAGGCTCCCTTTATATAATTGCTCAGTAAATGGCACCTATTTAGATTGTAAACTCTGAGCAGGGACTGTCTTTTTGTGTATTTTTTTTTGTTACATTTGTACCCCGCGCTTTCCCACTCATGGCAGGCTCTATGCAGCGGGCAATGGAGGGTTAAGTGTATGGTGTACAGCGCTGCGTATGCCTTGTAGCGCTATAGAAGTGATAAGTAATAGTAGTAGTATTTTAATCCTATCATATATAGAAAGCAGATGTCTACTTTCCTTCATAGAATACTAATGCAAATGGCCAAAAACACACGTACATTAAAACATAGTCATTTTCACCAGCTCTATGGCCGGTGTATTATTATTATTATTATTATTACACTTGTACCCTGCACTTTCTCACAAACAGCAGGTTCAATGTGGCTTACATAGTAAACAGAATTACAGAGTGTTATATGGAGAATATAATAACTGATGTAGACATAGCAAAAATAAGGTTTAAGAGTATATGAATAAACATGGAATGGTAAACAAGGCAAGATAGACAAAGGAAAGAGAATTGGGAGGGGTATGGTGTAGGGAAGAAGGAGACAAGAGGACTGGGGATGAATATAAGACGTTGGGAGACATGGTTTAGAGTATAACATCTGTACCTAGATGTTAGCACGTATGCATGAACATGACAGTACTCTATAATATGCACTTGTACCTATCATTCCGTTCATGTTTCACCCAAACTCTGCCCATTCACACACCCACTTACAAGTATGTGCCATGAATTCAAAATGCTTACTTTTCCTTTAGTCGGTATTTTGTTAAGATATCATATATGCACTTTCCTGCTGCCTCGGTGGTTCCTTACAGAATTATCCCCTAGTGTCTGCCGCTAAGTTAGCATCCCTTTAATTACCTGGGCCTTGCTTGCTTGCATATCTGTGATCATATGTACAATCCTCATCTTGTAATATCAGCAGCAAGTCTTCTCACTTTCAGGTTCAGTATGTCGAAAATCTACTGCCACATGAATGGTAACAATTATTAGAGATGAACTGACTCATTCTGTGTGCTCACCTTCGCTATGGTCCAGTATTACTGTTTGCTCCATATCTGCATAGGTGCGATCAGCATGCTCTTCAATGAGCTCCTTGGCACATGTTTCCATCAGGTGAACAATATCCATCCGGTTAATCTTCGTAAGACACTGGATGAGAGCTGTGTCTGTAATGTCACAAAGAACCTACTCAGAACATCTTGCTTGCTATTATCCCTCCTGAAAATAAATCTGTTCATTCTTGTGACTTAAATGAGCCCTGGCTTTAATCCCTGAGCACTTTCACTATGGAAATATATGTGAGTAAACTCATGTGCCAACGTTGAAGAAAACCCTATAGTGGTACTCAGCTGTTCCCGGTCTCGACTCCCAGCACTAGATACAGGAAGTGCGGGCAGCTTCAGTGCTTTCCTCCTCCCTCTTCCTCTTCTGACGTATTCGATGCCGACACTCTTCCCAGGCCCTCTGACAAGTGCACAGAGAACCGTAGAACTGCCCCTGCCACTCCTGGAAGACACGCTGATGCAAAGCACGCTGGGATTGGAGGCCCAACATCCAATCCCAGCATGCCTTGCATGGAGGAGCGGGACGCTGAAACATTTAAACTTTTTCTAATTGTGTTGGTTCCACTCTCTGGTTTCTACTTTCCTCGTCTTCTCCTTAACTTTCTCAGCTTTCTTCAATTTATTATTCTGCGTCTGGCCAGATTTAATTCTTTCTTACTATACTTTCTTCAATTTTCCTCTTTTTACTTTGTCTACCTACAGCTTGTTATATCTTTCTCTCACTCTTGCTTTCCTATTTCACTTCCTCTTATTCTCCAGTCTCTTGGTAACTCTATCCTCTTCCAAACCCCCCCACCCCATCCAGCATCTGCACCCTCTCCCATCCTGCATCTTCCCTCTTTCTCTGCTCCCATCCAGCACCTGCTCACTCTCCCCCCTTCTTCCAGCAACAGCACACTTTCTCTGTTCCATTTCATCCAGCGTATGCCCTCTCTCTCCCCCCTTCCATCCAGCGTCTGCCCACTCTCTCCACCCTTCCATCCGGCATCTGCCCACTCTCCCCCTTCCATCCTGTGTCTGCCTACTCTCTACCCCTTCCATCCAGAATCTGCCCCCTTATCCAGCTTGTCCCCCTCCCCCTTCCATCTAGTGGATGTTCCCTCTTGCCCCCTCATCCATCCAGTGTCTACCCGCTCTCTCCCCCTTCCACCCAGTCTGCCTCTCTCCCTCTCATCCATCCAGCATCTGCTTGCCCTCTTCCACTTCCATCCAATGTCTGCCATCTCTCTTACCCCCTTCACCCAACATCTGTCCTTTCCCTCCCCCTTCCATCCAATGTCTGTCCCCTCTCACCCTTTCATCCATCCAGTATCCGCCCTCCCTATTACCCATATATCCAGCATCCGATCCTCTCTTCTCCCCCCCCCGTCCCGCCCAGCAACACCACTGCCATTGTTGCTGCTGCTTCTCCAGAACAGCAGCGGCTAAAGAAAGTCTAAGTGATCGCGGGGCCGCACTGATCATATATTCATGGCTGCCAGCTCTTCCCTGGAAGAGGAAATGATATTGGAGGGGGCGAGCCCGGCAGCACGAGTATGATCAGTGCGGCACCTCAATCACTTAGGGCCCTGTTTACTAAGCTGTGCTGTAGGTGCGCTAACTTTTTAGCGTGCACTAATGATAGAAACACCCATGATATTCCTATGGGTGTCTCTAGCATTAGCGTATGCTAAAACGTTTGCGTGCCTACAGTGCAGCTTAGTAAACAAGGCCCTTAGACTTTCTTTTGCCACCGCTGCTGGTCTGGAAAAGCAGTAGCAGAGAGGATGGTGGCGCTGCTGCGGCAGGAATGGTGTGGAGCAAGTCCTGGTGAGGCACATTAATTTGGGGGGCCCGTGGTTCCCCCGTTTTCATGCCTATGAGAGGAGATTTGATGGAGGTCTATAAAATACTGATGGAGTGCAAAGGGTAGCCTAGAACTGCATGTGTACTCTTTCCAGAAATACTAGGATTAAGGGACACGTAATGAAGCTACTAAGTAGTAAGTTTAAAACAAACCAGAGAAAATATTTCTTCACTCAACATGTAATTAATCTCTGGAATTCGTTGCCAGAGAATGTGGTAAAGCAGTTAGTGTAGCAGGGTTTAAAAACGATTTGGATAATTTCCTAAAAGATGGATTTGGGAAAATCCACTGCTTATTTCTAGGATAAGCAGCATAAAATCTGCTTTACTGTTCTGGGATCTTGCCAGGTTCTTGTAACCCAGATTGGCCAATGTTGGAAACAGGATACTGGACTTTATGGACCTTCAGTCTGTCCCAGTATAGCAACATTTATGTTCTTATGTTGTAAAAGCCATGAACAGATTATCTGCAGGGGCTTATGTTCATATTTCATCTCGACATGCCATCTCCAAAAATAACAGAAATAGATTGGATTAAAAGAATTTGAAAAAGACAATAAAAACTGCTATTCCTTGTGATCTTAGGTAAGTCATTTAGGCTTCCATTGCCTCAGGTAGAAAATGAGATTGTAAGCCCTCTGGGACAGGATGTGCCTAGTGCACCTGAATATAACTCACCTTGAGCTACTACTGAAAAGGTGTAAGCTAAATGAAACATAATAAAATAGAAGCAAGTCATTTCAAAGAAATAATTATGCTATTTGTAGTATTTGAGTGCCAGGTTGTGGATAGGGAGGACAAGTTTGCAACAAGTTACCTAGCTTGTGCATCAAATATGTGCAAATGTTATGCTTCTTTTTCAAATAGAACATCTATGCATGGTTTCCCTTTGAAGGTTATCTCACCAGAACTACAAATTTATACCTTTGCATCTGCTATTTAATATGCACAACATTTTTTGAGAAAATTTAAGCCTATACTTTTCAAGATCCATATATATGTTCCACCCCCCCCCCCCCCTGAAATGCCTGTGATCATCACAGAAAAAAGTACATAAAATTTGGTATTTATGTTTAAAGGAACCAACAATGACAATATCAAGAAAAGATAAACCGGTGACAAAAAGATACAAATCCCAGACAGAGGTTCCAGTAGATCAGGAAGGGAAGTGTTATCTCAATTCATTAAGTTGACAGTTCAAGCTATTTATAAATTGCATATAAGGAAAGAGTGTGCATAATAAATGTAGTCAGGATTAAACCATCCAAATTGCAGACTTATAGCTAGAATTGTGTATATGATATAGAAGGCTATTTGATTCCTGTATCAATATTCTGCTGTACTGTTCATTTCTTTGTTATGTTTCTAAAAACAATAACAATTATTTGAAATAAAAGAACAAAAAAACCCCCAAAATGGTATTGTATGCCTAAAATTCTACTCACATATGCACTAGACCAGGGATACGCAACTCTAGTCCTAGGATATCCAAATGAATTTGCATGAGAAAAATTTGCATGTACTACCTCCATTGCATGCAAATTTATCTCATGCATATTCATTGTGAATACCCTAAGAACCTGATGTACTTGTGGCACTCAAGGACTGAGTTGCTTATCCTTGCAAGTCTGGACAGTTCTATAGGAAGCAGGTTATGGCTTGGCTGTTTCAACCAGGCCTTTAATGGAAGAAGTAACTAACTTGGTAGGTCTCTCTCTCTCTCTCTCTCTCTCTCTCTCACACACACACACACACACACACACACCCCTACCCTAGTTGAGATATTTAACCATCTCTCTGACCTCATTTGCAACTTTCTTTAAATTAGTCATCTTATTTTTTAACTGCTTTTACTCTCTTACCTATCTATTATATGTTCCATCTTCACTTATACCCTACGCTGTCTATCAAAATGTTCTATTATATATTGTGTTGCCATTATAAGTAGTATACTATGCCATACTTTGTATTGTTATTTGAATATTTTTACTGCCCTGTCTATTGCTCATGTTCGATTTATTCTTACTGTACACTGCCTTGAACGAATTCCTTCAAAAAGGCGGTAAATAAATCCTAATAAATAAATATAGAAAGCTATTTTCATGCATAAGCACTTTTTAACATTGCTCCATCTTGTGCTGGTCTCTGTGGGTGTAGTATTTAGCCACAGTGGCCATTCTTTGGTTTAAACACTGGCCACCAGTTATTTTATACCCAGATATTCAGCAACAGAGTCCAGATATCAGTCAGTGCTCAATATCCTGGTAATTTGGGCTCTAGTATTTATCTGGGTATCAGCAATATTCAGACGGCTACCTACTAAGTAGCCAAATAAAGTTAGGACAGCCTTTTTGTTGTCTGAACTTTATCCAGACAATTACCTTGTGCTGAGTAGGAGAAAACTCTGCTCCGATACTGCCCAGGTGTTCTGTCAGTATTTTTTGCAGCATCAACCAAATAAATCTGCTCCTACCTACATAAGTCCCACTGAATATTGTCCCCTGAAGTTTACCCGTTGCATGTTTTCCATCCCTTTCTAGCCAGTACTTCAGCAGTGCATGGCTCTGGTCCTGCAGTGAATTGGGATTTTCAATTCGAATCTGATGAATCTGTTCTTCCGTGAAATCCAATTCTCGTGCTAACTCTGTTAAAGAAAATCCATTATTGGAAAGGAAACACAATCATAATTAGAACTTCAACTACCTGTGGTGTATCTGACTGGATTACACTGCAGCAGACCAATTTTTGTTTGGCAACCATGTGGTAATGATTTTCTTTTATTTGTTTCATTTAGCACATGTTAAAAACCATCTTAAAAGCACACTAAGGGGTCCTTTTACTAAGGCACATGCTAAATACCATGTAGTCCATAGGAATATAATGGGCTGCATGGCATTTAGCGCAAGCTAAATCCATTAGCACACTTCAGTAAAAGGACCTCTAAATAAAACACAAACCAAAAATGAAATGGAAAAAAAATGGGATGATATTATTTCCTTTGCACACCTTGGGGGCAATTCTATAACTGGCTGCCACAATTTGGGCATGTCAATTCTACATGCTGAGCACTAATTCCATAACAGCATCTATGCACCCAGACTGTATTATAGAACACTAGTAAGTTGGTACTAGCAAGTTTTTTTTTTGTTATTTTTGTACCCCACACTTTCCCACTCATGGCAGGCTCAATGCAGCTTACATGGGGCAATGGAGGGTTAAGTGACTTGCCCAGAGTCACAAGGAGCTGCCTGTGCCTGAAGTGGGAATTGAGCTCAGTTCCTCAGGACCAAAGTCCACCACCCTAACCACTAGGCCACTCCCATGTAGGCATGGAAAGTTACACTGCACCTATGGCCATATAACTGTTGACGCCTAAATGCGGCATCTTAGCATGTGGCCTACGCAAGTTATGTATGTAACTGGGAGACCTGCCAAAGCTCCGTTCATGTGTGCTAAATAATTGGTTCATGTAAGTTAGAGAATAACACTTAACACGGTGCATTATATGTGCGTGCTAGTATTCAGAAACTTATGCATGACTGGCGCCTAACTTTAGGTGCCAAGTTATAGAATTTGGGGGCAAACCTTTTCTAAGTATTATATCATACCATATCTATGTTACTGAATGTTTTTCCATGCTGTCTATTATGGTATTGTTTGTATTGTACTGACATATTTCTGTTACATGGTCATTCTGCAGTGCAGTGTATGTATATGTCTGACACTGTTTCATGGTAGTCCTATTATTAGGTTTCAATTAGCTTTTTTCGAGTTTACCTCATTTATTGTTTTTATGTTTATAAATAAATAACTAAATGCAGTGTCATATGTAAAGTTTCCACTGTACGGTTTACCTATGCTGTTTCATTGCATATATATACTCAATCAAGACGCCTCCCCCTCCCACTCTACACAATCGATCTGGTTTTCAGCATAAACAAAATAATGTATAGGCTAATAAATACATTCTAGAAGCCTTAAGTGTCGTTTGCAGTTTAAACCAGTAGGCGCCGGCAAAGATAAAAAATGTTAATCGTGATTAATCACACTTAGTCATGACATGCATCCAGACTTTATCTAGATTCTCTCATGTCTCCCTCCCCAGTGTCTCCCCCAGTTTTTCTCATGCACTCCTCCCTAGCCTCTCCCCTATAAACCACAGATTTATACATGCAAAATACAAGTACGTAGTGATTTTAGAAATGATACTACTTTATAAGATTTGGCAGCACGCAGGGCTTACAACAAAAAGGAGGTCCTGGGCATAGTTCAGGCAGTCATTTGAAGTATACACATATTCCGATTTCAGAAATACATGTAGGAGGATAACTTTGTATATGCTGTGTAGGTAGCTAAATGGATATTTATGCCTGTGTGTGTAAAATGTGGTAAATATTTTATGAAAGGCTTGGTTAATACAGAGCCTTTTATAGAATACTTATAGCACCACAAAAAATATGTAGAAATGGCAGAACACACACAAAACAAGAGGCATTTTAGAATACACATATTTCAAAAAACAGGGGATATATATGTACAAGTGATACATACAGACACACATATGATGACGTTGTTACACATATATTCATGTGCCTTTATTTAGGCATGTATGGAATGGATTTTGTAACACTACACATTTAGGGCAGCTAATTAGGGAGATGTCCTCTGAAAGTCAAGCTTTGTCTTAAGGAAGATGGGTTTGAATACCAGACAGATAAGCACAGTGGAGGACTAGCTTAATGATTAATGCAGTGGTTTAAGAACCGGAGGAACTGGGTTTGATTTCCACCACAGCTCCTTGTGACTCTGGGGAAGTCACTTAACCTTCTCTTCGGGTACAAAATAAGTACTTGTATATAATATGAAAACCGCTTTCATTGTAACCAAAGAAAGGGGATATATGTCAAATCCCAACCCCTTTCCCTTTTAAGCAATTCTTAATCACTCTTCTAAACTTTTGCAGCGACGTACAATTAAACTACACAAAGGCTTACTTACTAATCTGTGCTAAGGTTTTATATCCAACAAGCATTAATAGCCAAAGTGTTTTCCACCTAAACAGCTGGGAGAGTTTTCAACATACTGAGATGGGCAGTCATGCAATTAATGCAAAGCAATGATCACTACTCACAGTGTAACAGCAAGACTGATATCACAGAACACAGTTAATAAGACCTTTGGAGGTGTAGCTAACAGTACCATGTTATTACTGCATTGGAGATTAATCAAGGAAACAACCACCACGTTAACTGCAAAGTACAATCCCATTGACACCGTGCTTACAACAGGAATTTATGCATTAGGGGGTAATTCTGTATAGCTGGTGCCAACATAGGTGCATAAATGACAAAAATACTGGCATATATGCCTTTATGTGTACATATAGGTACATAAATACCAATATTCTGTCTACACGCTATTCTATAAAAAGGTGCCTACATGTGATGCCATGTAGTTGAAAGGTGGGCACACATGGGCGAGGCACACAGTTACATGCATAAATTGTAGACTACTATAATTTATGTGTGTGTTTTAGAAATCGGCATGAGATTTTACTCCAGTTCTATGGGTTGTGCCCACATTGTATGAATGTACTTTAACTGTTACAGTTGTATATTCTTTAAAGGAAGGTATATGCCTATATCTTTCAGCATCTAAACAAGGCACACGGTTATAGAATTGCTTTCAAGGACCCTACTTTCCTTTAAAGAATACTAGCATAACAAGTTAGATACATGTCTAGAATTTAGGTGTGCAAACTTATGCCAGCCTTAGAGTTGGTGTAAGTGCCTACACCTAAATGCCAAATATACATGCAGAAATTACACACATAATTGTGTCCCCCATTCATGTTCCACCCAAATACCCATGAATACATTTGCCTTGCAACTATGCATTATTGTAAACAGAGGGTAGAGTTAAATGGCCATTTTTCTCAATGGAGGAGGGTGAATAGTGGACTGCCGCAGAGATCTGTACTGGGACCGGTGCTATTTAACATATTTATAAATGATCTGGAAAACGGAACGAGTGAGGTAATTAAATCTGTAGATGACACAAAACTATTCAAAGTTGTCAAAACACATGTGGACTATGAAAAATTGCAGGAAGACCTTAGGAAACTGGAAGACTGGGCATCCAAATGGCAGATGAAATTTAATGTGGACAAATGCAAAGTGATGCACATTGGGAAGAAAAATCCAAATCATAATTACCTGATGCTATGGTCCACCTTGGGAGTCTTAAGGTCTAGGTGTCATTGTAGACAATATGCTGGAACCTTCTGCCCAGTGTGCGGCAGCAGCCAAAAAAGCAAACAGGATGCTAGGAATTATTAGGAAAGCGATGCAAAATAAGACCAAGAATATTATAATGCCTCTGTATTGCTCCATGGTGTGGCCTCACCTTGAGTATTGCATTCAGTTCTGGTTGCTGTATCTCAAAAAAGATATACTGGAATTAGAAAAGGTTAAAAGGAGAGTGACCAAAATGATAAAGGGGACGGAACTCCTCCCCTATGAGGAAAGGCTAAAGAGGTTAGGGCTCTTCAGCTTGGAAAAGAGACAGCTGAGGGGGGATATTACTGAGGTCTATAAAATCCTGAGTGGTGTAAAACGGGTAGAAGAGAATCGATTTTTCACTCTTTCAAGAAGTACAAAGACCAGGGGACACTTGATGAAATTACATGGAAAAACTTTTAAAACAAATAGGAGGAAATATTTTTTCACTCAAAGTATGGCTAAACTCCAGAACTTGCTGCTGGAGGATGTGGTAACAACGGTTAGCATATATGGGTTTAAAAAAGGTTTGGAAAGTTCCTGGAGGAAAAGTCCATAGTCTGTTATTGAGGTGGACATGGGGGAAGCCACTGCTTGCCCTAGGATTGGTAGCATGGATTCTTGCTATTATTTAGGATTCTATCAGGTACTTGTGATCTGGATTGACCACTCTTAGAAGCAGGAAACTGGGCTACATGGACCATTAGTCTGACCCAGTATGGCTATTCTTATGTTCTTACTGCAATTATGTGTCTTTTTATAGACTAGCGCATAGCTGGAATTTTGGCATTTATGCACATATCTGCACACACATGCTTATATGCTAGTATTCTAATCATTTACATCTATTCGGTGCATAAATGTCATCACTTTCTATATAGAATTACCCCTGAGGTGTTCAATGTGGCAATTAGTGTGTGCCAACAGTTAATGCAAAGCAGTGCCCTGCTGTTGGCACCTGTGAAAAGCTGTGTTAAACACCTAATGCACCTTAGTAAACAGGCTAGACAGCGTCATTTAACATTACCAGAAATTTGAGCTCCCTATAGGGAGTTCCACTTAATTTCAATTAACCTAATACGCTACAGAAAAATATACTGAGCTTCAAACTGTATTAAATTGATTACTTTCCTGCACTGTTTCTACATACATATATAACTGGATCCTGCAATAGGAGGGTGGGGGGGGGGGGGGGAGAGGATATTCAAAGGGAGATACCCAGACATTTCTCTTAGCTGTCAGAATCTGTGGATATCCAGCGGCACTATCTGGATAGTTCCGGGAGAGTGTCTGGGTGGAACAGCAAGTCATCTGGAAAGCAATGATCTTGAGCCCACTATCCAGATAACTATCTGGATAAAGTGAGGACAGAACAATTGCTGTCCTAAGGTCATCTGGTTAGATACTCAGATAGAGGGCTCAATATCGCCACCATCTGGATAGCACCAGCAGTGACCACACTGCATGATTCAGTGCTGGCTGCAATCCAGATACTGGTGCTGAATATCTGTTTTATTTAGCCCCCACGGGTGGCATTTAAAAACAATTCTGACCATGGCAGCTGATTATTGAGCAGCTAGTGCTATGTTTCACCTATTTTGCAAACATCAAGTCATGAAGGCTCATTGTCGGATAGAAATTTACTGCTGGTTTCTTCTCTAAAAAGAATATGCTAAAGCCATCAATTTTGAAGTATCAAATACCTCCTTGATTTGCATTTAAAAGGGCACAAACTATATGAGATATGTTGGTTCAATCAAATCTATAGATCCATTCAGTCCGAGATATCTGAGGAGCAAGGTCATTATTCTTGAGCACATTTCTGTTTGCCCACACTCGCTTGCTAGAAACATGCTTTCTTTACCTGTGAACTATCATCACAGGAACACCTGATATGTGGGTACGACCAGCTCTTCAGTAGAAACTTCTGATACCATTTTTTTAGCACCAGAACTGGAGGAGTGGCTTGCAGCCTAGGTGGCTGGAGTGCCAGGGCTGCCTGGCCCAGAGATCCCTGTTGCAGTTCTACCAACTTCTGTAGTAATTGTTGCTGCTGCTGTGAGCTTACATAAATTGCTGCTGTTGCTGATGCTTTTGTTGCTGTTGCCCTTCCAGGAAGGCCTTGATCAGTTTCTCCATGGTTTCTGTATATATGCAGCATGCAATTTATGAGAATCAAAACAAAATAAAAACCTGCCTGTCCAACGCTTAATTCTTTAAAGGCTCCTTTTCTCTCGTGGCAGAACTAACCTCTTTAGCCCCTTGGTCCTGAATGGTAGTCCTACAAGGCCCAGAACCCTGAAGGCTAAGGATTCCAGCATCTTCTGGCAGGGTACACTCATATCCCTCCACTGCCACAATATGTGGTACCATGAGTGAGAGCGAGCCACGGAGCCCGGTGAGACAAGCCACACACACTCCACAAGTTACGGTGAAAACAAATAATATTTTATTAAAGGTATCTGGAAAAGGCTCCTGTTTACTTCACAGGAAGGGAGAAAACAATATCTAAAGGTAATTCTGTAAGCACAACAGCGTCTTTGGGTGGCCTGCTCCTCCAGGGTCACAACATACATAAGTGTCTTTACCTTAGCAGCAATTCTTACTAGTCTCTGGCTTGGTACCTAGATCCAGAGTTACCAGCATAGTCTCTAGCAGGCGCACAAGGTAGCCTGCAGTCGGCCAGCTCAAAATACAAACTCTTCAAGGTTCCAAGCTGAGCTAGGCCTACCCGGATGTAGTGGCTGCAGTTTCTCAGCTTCAGGATGGAGGCATATGCGGTGGCCATCATTGATTCCTCTGGGTCCTTTTAACCTTGTCTGGCCCAGATTTTTTTTTTTTTTTAAATTTTGCAGAAACCTCTGTTTCTTTTATTATTTCTTTATTCATATATTTCCATATATCATCACAATACGTGAATATGCAATCGGCATTTATACAAAAGGCAAAAATAAAAAATAAAGAGAAATATCATTAACAGCCTTTCTGTCCACAAGTTTAGGAAATTTTAGAATCCAAGAATTTAGAATTTAAAGTAAAACATATAGCAATAATTACGGACTAGTGGTTGCAACCTCTGGTTCAGACCCCAGCCTGCATTTAGGGAGGGCACACAACATTCAATTCCACTCTAGCATCTAGAAATTGTTTTAACTGCTTTGGGTCTACAAATTGAAACTGTTTACCCTCAAGCATTACATTACAATAACAAGGAAAACGTAATATAAAAGTTGCTCCCAATGCTACCACCCTAGGGCGGAGTTCCAAAAAGGCCCTCCGTCTCATCTGTGTAGGGCTTGAGAGATCAGGAAAAATACGAAGTTTTGAGCCCAAAAACAGATTTTCTAAGTGTCTCAGGGAAAGCCTTAATACGGCATTCCTGTCAGGCTCCAGCACAAAAGTAACAAGCAGAGTCAACCTCTGAGTAATTATCTCCAATGAACTTTCAAGGAAAGAAGTAAGATCCATTCCTTCCCCTGCTATCTGGGGATTTTCTTCCACCACTCCACCACTCCTGATGTAATAAGCCCGAGTAAGGGGAGGCAGTGAGTCCTTGTCCATTCCAAGAATATCAATCATATATTTGTTAACCATGTCCAAAGGGGAAATTAAAGGCGATTTGGGAAAATTAAGAAACCTGAGGTTTAATCTTCTAGTCTGGTTTTCTAGGTACTCCAATCTTTTATATAGGAAATTATTATCCTTAACCAAAGCCGTTTCTACAGATCCCATTTCTTGAATTTTAGTATTCACAGTCTCCAAATCTAAGGTTTGCTGTGCAGTCTTTTGCGCCTGAAGCAGGGCAGCCTCAGAAAGAGTCTTTATGTCAGAAGTATTCACTTTTAAAGTAGTTTGCATAGAAGTGTGAATGCTGTAAACCATATCCCATAGTGACTCTAATGTCACAGTTGCTGGTCTATTCACACCACTAATGGCTGGAGAAGGGTGAGGTTGATCTTCAACACAAGCAAGTTTAGAAACTATATCCTGAGGCAATACCTTTGAAGCTGATTGTAGCAATAGTTCGGGGCCTTGAGATTCAGCCTCTGTTACTGCAGACACTCCCTCAAACAGGTCGGGCTGAGCCCCTTCGGCTTCCTTCCCTGTCAGAGCTGCCAGCAACTCCCCTCCAGGCTGGGGTGGAGCAACTCATTCCACGGGGCTCAGGGAAGCCCCGTTTCCATTCTCAATCCACACCAAAGTGCTGAGAGTTGCAGAGGGGGTCAAAAAGCCCTGAGGACCTGGTTGCTGTCTGAAAAATTGCAGAGTTGTCTGCCTCATAGCTGAAAAAGTCACAGGAGCTGAGGGATGTTCCTTCACTTTTCCCCTCCGTTTCCCCATGCTTAATGAAGCGACAGAGGTGCCGTAGAGGACCTACAAACAGAGCAACTTCCAGGAGCTAACACAGGTGCGTCCATTCACAACGCCATCTTGGAATCCTTTCCAGAAAGGCTGGCCCAGACTTTTATACTTCCTGGGTCTTGCCCTCCTGGCTCCACCCCTCCCATGTCACATCCCCCCTGGATGGGGCTAGGGGTTTTAAGGTGGCCCTGATACTGTAAGGAAGTGGCAGCATCCTATAGAATCCCTCACACCTGGTAAGAAGCATTATTATTTTGGGCCCAACATATCACAGGGAAAACAGTATTTTTTCATTCTGGTGAGGTACCATGCTCCTTCTTTTAGAAGCATCTATGTGTGTACATGGCACCATTTACGTATGCAGATTGCATAGATGTGCAAATAGTGATTTTATAAAGCCACTATTTGTACACATATGTTCTGATGCAGAGGCTAAAGGGGGCATGTCAGGAGAATGGCAGGGATTTGGGTTGCCACTATAGATGACTCACAGTATATATCTGTGGCTTAGTGGTGTAGCACCTCATTCATTGGGTTGCCTCTATTTTTTTCTTTTTTTATAAATGCTGTAACCCAATAACAAGTGCTATCAAATTGGTACGCTTTTGTCTATTCCTTGTAGTAATTTTTAGCACCCAACTAGTTCAAAGTGCAAAGTCAATGTATCACTATTCATTCAGTATACGTACTAATATAAAACATAGCAAACACTTATCTGAGTCGTGCATCTAAATCATGTTATGACCGCGTTGTAATCATTGCAGTATATCTGCATTTTGTCCTGCGCCTTCCCCTGAAACCGCCCGACTCCGCGGGTTTCACTCTTCTTTCTTCAGGGACTAGGGTTAAGGCGGGTTTCTGCACGTCATAATCTCAAGACGCCAACTGCAGGACGGCTCTCTCCCATGAGAAACCAATCAATTGGCAAGTAATCCTATTGTATCTGAATTGGCAAGTATCCTTGAGTCTTTTCCTCTGCTTGTCCCTGCCCTTCCTCATGCTCCCTGGCTGCTGGAGTCCTCAACCCCTCCCTTCCAGGCTATGCTTTTCTTTGGTGAATTGCTGGGGACTGAGGGAGTCTAGAAACTCCTCTCTCAGGTAGGATCCTTGTTTCCTACAGAGACCATGGCTCCACCTCTGCCAAACCTCCCAGCAGGTTCTAGAACTCCCAGGTATTGTTGCTGGGCAAGGCAACTCCTTTTCACTTGACTGGATTCCATTCTTGGTTTTTTCTCTTCCCAAAACTCCAAAACCCTCCTGAAGCTATTTACCATAATTGAAAGGAAGGAAGACCACTTTTGGGGTAGCCTGGTCACTTGCATACCACAGTACATAGTTGCAAACTGTCTATACCTCACTAAACATTGTCCTTGTACCAGACTACTGGTAAAGTGCATGCCATAATGTCATGGGGTGTACTTTTACACTAATCAATATTTTATAAGAGGCCATTTATTCACATATGTGGCCAAAAATGTGCAAAATGACTTTAATAACATTATTTTCTTTGTGTGATCCATGGCAAAAAAAAGACTACTACCCTCCAGTACAATATACTAATTTACTGGAAGGATAGACCAGTAAGAAAAGTGGAGGAAAGGGAGCACCAGAAACATAGGAGGCGTAGGATGCAGCAGGGGAAAGAGTAGGAATGCTGGCAAGCAGTATTGGCAGCATGTGCAGCATCCTATCAGCTACTACTGGTTCTCCCACCTTTATCCACAAAATTGTCTTTATTTACACAGGCCATTACCTATAGCAGTAAGCAGCAGAGAATAGCATTGGTCCACTGCAGCTGAGACCCCTACATGGATTTTGGTGACATGGTACTTTGCAGAACGTATTGAAGCCATCGCTACAGATTCATTGTGAAACCGAACACACAAGTCAACAGTCTGATCAGATTTGGCCAAAGTTACTCAACATTTCTTTTCCTGACCACCAACCAGTGGGACAGGGGATATCATGAGTCCATGTCATCCATTGCAGGTAGCACTTGATGGAAAAGTTTATGTTCCTAAACACAACCTTCCTGCTTGGTTTCCCATCAATTTCTGTGCGACTGAGAGAGGACTGACTGCACAGCTTCACTGGAGCAGTACATGCCCAGTTGCTCATAATGTTTTTACTAGTTGCCATTTGCTTCTACTGCCTGGTCTCTTGGTTCCACCAGGGTCTTCTAGCCTCAAATAAAATATAAACTTCCTCTTCCCTTGCCCCATTTGCTGTTGCTGCTGCCTGAGTTGCTGCCATACCTGATCTAGGTCCTGCTGCTGTCTGACCTCCTCTGTCTCAGTTATGAGCCCTGCCTACTGTTATTAATGCCACTCTCGCTACTGCTGCCTAGCCTGTTCTCCTCTTTCAGCAGCCTGCTACACTGATGATAGCTAGGAGACATATTCTCCTTTTGGACTTCTTCAGATATGTCCTCCAGGGTTTTTTATTTAATTTTTAGGAAAGTATCCTCTTTTTCTTTTATGTACCTATGACCAACACACTTACCCACAAAATGAGAGAAACCATCTCTGGCCTATTAGTCAGTGTGGACCCATGGGGGTGTTAAAGAGAGAGAACGGCATTGCTGATCTGTTTTCCTACTAGCTGAATCTGTTAAAGAAATTTTGTTCATATAGTACAATTTTAAGAATATGTCATGCAGACTTTCACATGTATCTCATAAGCTAGCCAAAGTCATTGAAGGATATCCGCTCTACTGATAAGTATGCTTGGACTCAGACTCAGTCAAACTCAAATCCAGATGGAGACTGACTCTGTCTGTTTAGCGCTTTTGCACCTTTTGAGTATTTGGGTGTGCTGATGATGCTCTTAAGTATGCCTGAAGGCCTATGGTAGTAGTAGCTCTGTATGTGTAATCTATTTCTAAAAGGTCCATTCCTCCTTTGACTTGAAATATATAGTCTCAGCATAGGTAGCAATACTGAACTACCTTGCTAGGGTCTCTTGTTGGAGTGGCGGCTGCTGGAAATATTTAGGACTGAGTGACAATGGCACCTGACATCATCTGTTGCCACCGAAAGATCTCCATAAACCAGCACTAGTACTTGTCAAAATTTGGGAACATCAGTGAACTACCTCGGAGAAGTGGACACTGGAGGTGTCTGGGACTAATGCTGGTGGCATCTGATGTCATCCACTGCCGGTGGAAGATCTCCATTAAACCAGCACTAGCACTGCCCCTTAGGTGCCCTGGAGGAGATGACTCTGCCTGTTTAGCTTACTGAAGGTACTGTGATCTTATTGTTTCTATCAGGGGAAAGGTACAGGAAAGTAGAGATGGGCATTGCCTGGTAGACATCAAAGATCAGTGGCCCCATAGATAGCCGTGTATTTCCAAAGAGATTTCTCCACCAGATGCCTCTTCTGCTTCTGGTGCCTCTCTATTTGGTAGTGGTTCTGCCCCATTCCCGCTTGGTGTTTATCCTTCTGCTACTCAGGGATGCTCTACCCAAGAGGGAGTTTCCTCCGACTCCTCCCAGGATGAAATATCTATGATATTTTTGGCTGAACCTTACTCAGAAACTCCATCCTTAAGTATCCCTATGCCAAGTATTGTGTCCGTTGTTTGGAGATTCAGAATTAGAGTCTACGTAAGAGATTACACTAGAGGACTTTTGGAAAGTGGTAATTAGGTCATGGGGGGGGGGGGGTGGGGGTAAGGGGAAGGAGGATTAAGCCAACAAGTCCTCAACTATGTCATCCTTCTTAGCAGATAGTAGACAAATGTTCTGAGATGGAAAAAAAAAGATTACATCTATGGACACCAGACTGTCTCAAGTAGCTGCATTGGGTTCTAGTTTATAGGCTTCTTCAACATCTTTTATTAAAGACAGTCTGATTTTGCATAGGCAGTTAGAATATCTTGAAAATAAAATTAATGCAAAGATTTCAAGTATACTGTATTTTCCTTGTTACTGCCTTGAGGTACTTTTGCGTAGATATTTAAATGATTTTGTTGTATAGATATTTGAAGGAAATATTGATTTTTGAAAATGTTAATAATATGGCCCTTCTCAAATTATTACATTTCTATTTCTTGAGCCAGGTTCAGTTGAATGAGCCCAGAAGGTAGCCAATGAAACTGATTCCCCAGATTTAACAGTATTTTTGGAGACTTCTCAGGAAGTTATATTAACTAAAAAGAAGAATACTTAAAGTTCATTTTCGAAAGCAATGGTGCTCAGTTTTGTGGCCATCCTGCCTGGAGTTTTCTGGATGTGGCACTGGCAACTTAACTGTGCCAGATGGAGTTTCCCTGTAAATGTTTGATAAGAATTAATGACATTAACTTTGTATTTTTTTCCTTATTTGACTCAGCTTAAAAGATTTCTGATTGACAGGGATATTCCAAACAAAGGGTAAATTTTGTGGACTGTTTGAAATGGCAAGATATTGTGGATTTAGAATGAATTATCTGAATTCTGATTTTATTTATTCTGATGTCTATTTACTGTTACCATTAATGTGGTCTAAGTTTATTTCTTCATGGAAATATTTGTATTAATTCAAATATATATCTATCTACCTATATCATATCATATCTATCTATCTATCTATATAGATAGATATAGATAGCTTGATACATATATATATACACACACATAGATAGATAGATATAGATTGATAGCTAGAGATGTATGTAGACATATATAATATAGATATATGCATACAGTCTCAGCATACACTGATTCATATAGATTACCTTTTGGGCATAGTGGAATTTTCTTGTTCATATATCTAATGCTTCAAGATCATTATAAGGCCAGTTCACAATTGATGTTTTCAATTAATCCAGGGTTTACTCTGTATATTTTAAGACAATGTATTATTCAACAGTGTGGGATGCTATCAAAAGCTTTCTTACAATCTTGTCTGCTGAGCCCCCCAAAACCCACTACCCCCAACTGTACACCACTATCATAGCCCTTATGGGTGAAGAGGACACCTAAATGTGGGTAGAGTGGGTTTTTGGTGAGTTTGGGAGGGTTTACAGTTTCGTCCACAAATGTCACAGGTAGGGCGAGGTAGGAGCCTGGGTCTACTTGTCTGCAGTGCACTGCACCCATCACTAGACTACTCTAGGGACCTGCATGCTGTTCTAATGGACCTGAGTATAACATTTGAGGCTGGCACAGAGAATGGCAATTAATGTTTTTCATCACATTTTTGTGGGGAGGGAAGGGGTTAGTGACCACTGGGGGAATAAGGGGAGGTCATCCCTGATTCCCTCCAGTGGTCATCTGGGTATTAAGGGCACCTTTTTGTGCCTTATTCGTTACAAAAACAGGTCCAGCTCAAAACGTCTGTTTTAGTCCTGGACGTTTTTGTTTTGTTCTATTATGGCTGAAAAACGTCTAAATCTTAGGAACGCCCAAGTCCCAGCCTGAACACACCCCTGACATGCCCCCTTGAGATTTGGATGCACTTCTGATGGACTTCATAGAAAACCGTCTAAAAATAGGTTTCGAAAATACTGATTTAGACATTTTTGTGAGAAAAACGTCCAAATGCTGCTTTATGCTACTTTTTAGACGTGTTTCTGTTTTGAAAATGAGCCCAATAGTAACATAGTAAATGACGGCAGATAAAGACTTGTATGATCCATCCAGTCTACCCAACAAGATATACTCATTTTACATGGTAGGTGATACTTTATATGTATACCCAAGTTTGAATTGTCCTTGCCATTCTCAGGGCACAGATTGTAGAAGTCTGCCCAGCACTGTTCTTGTACTAAAAGTTCCGGCTAATGTCAAAACACCTTAAAATTTACACTCCAGCCCATCCATATCTATTCAGTCACGATCAGGGCACAGACCGTAGAAGTCTGCCCAGCACCGGTTTTGCTTCTCAATTACCAGTGTTGCCACCCAATCTCTGTTAAGATTCCATGGATCTATTCCTTCTAAACAGGATTCCTTGTGCTTATCCCACACGTTTGAATTCCATTACCGTTTTCATCTCCACCATCTCCCACAGGAGGGCATTCCATGTATCCACCACCCTCTCCCCGTGAAAAAAATACTTCCTGACATTACTCTTGAGTCTGACCCCCTTTAACCTCAATTCATGTCCTCTAGTTCTACCGCTCTCCCCTCTCCAGAAAAGGTTTGTTTGCAGATTAATACCTTTCAAATATTTGAACATCTGTATCATGTCACCCCTGTTTCTCCTTTCCTCCAAGAAATACATGTTAAGGTCGGCAAGTCTCTCCTCGTACGGTTTGCAACGCAAATCCCATAACATTTTTGTAGCTTTTCTTTGCACCATTTCCAGTCTTTTTACATCTTTAGCAAGATATGGCCTCCAAAACTGAACACAATACTCCAAGTGGGGCCTCACCAATGACTTGTAGAGAAGCACCAACACATCCTTTCATCTGCTCGTTATACCCCTCTCTATGCAGCTTAGCATCCTTCTGGCCATGGCTGCCACTTTGTCGCATTGTTTCTTCACCTTCAGACCCTCAGACACCATCATCCCAAGGTCTCTCTCCTGATTTGAGCTTACTAATCTCTTCCCTCCTATCCAGTATCCCTCTTTTGGGTTTCTGCACCCCAAGTGCATCACTCTGCACTTCTTGGCATTAAATTTTAATTGGTGAATATAACAGAAACCTTCATGAAACTTTTAAACAAAAATTATTTCTCTCGTTACTCATATTATATATATAATTACTTTTTGTGCAGAATCCAATAAAATATATAGGTATTTATTTGTTGTGCTCAGTTTTTTGGTGTATTGCTGTGGACTGAAAATCCAAGCTTAGCAGGGACACCACCCTTACATCATAGCACATCCTACCTCCATCCTAATAATGCTGTTCAATAGATGGGCAAAGTCCAAGAAAAATATTAAGACTTGATGTTCAAAAAAATTGAATAACAGCTACTTAGCTTAAGCAGAGATGTACAGAATCAAAGATCTTCTTCCTGCCAAGTTCTTGTCCACTGCAATACTTTTTTTCAAAAGAATCCTTCCGTGCAAAGTTTAAGAACAAAGAAAACACAGTCCAGCAATTCTAGTTCCCAAGAAAACACAGTCCAGCAATTCTAGTTCCCTACATGGGCCATGTTTCGCCAAACTAATGGCGTCTTCAGGGGAACTGATTGTTCAGCAGAACCAGGGAGGGACAGGGTGGGGCTCCTCCCTGGTTCTGCTGAACAATCAGTTCCCCTGAAGACGCCATTAGTTTGGCGAAACATGGCCCATGTAGGGAACTAGAATTGCTGGACTGTGTTTTCTTGGGAACTAGAATTGCTGGACTGTGTTTTCTTTGTTCTTAAACTTTGCACGGAAGGATTCTTTTGAAAAAAAGTATTGCAGTGGACAAGAACTTGGCAGGAAGAAGATCTTTGATTCTGTACATCTCTGCTTAAGCTAAGTAGCTGTTATTCAATTTTTTTGAACATCAAGTCTTAATATTTTTCTTGGACTTTGCCCATCTATTGAACAGCATTATTAGGATGGAGGTAGGATGTGCTATGATGTAAGGGTGGTGTCCCTGCTAAGCTTGGATTTTCAGTCCACAGCAATACACCAAAAAACTGAGCACAACAAATAAATACCTATATATTTTATTGGATTCTGCACAAAAAGTAATTATATATATAATATGAGTAACGAGAGAAATAATTTTTGTTTAAAAGTTTCATGAAGGTTTCTGTTATATTCACCAATTTTGTAATTTGAAACCGTTTCTTATAGAATACCCAGAATTACGTTTGGTATTATTAAATTTTAATTGCCAGACACTCTACCATTCTTCTAATGTTTGGAGAGCCCTTCTCATTGTTTTTACTCCCTCCAGGGTATCCACTCTATTGACTATACCCTGGAGGGAGCAGAAACAATGAGAAGGGATCTGACCCTTCCAAGCAGCCTGAAGGGAAGAGGGGGGTAGTTTGTTGTGAGCATGGAGCAAAGCAGAAAACAGTTGCTCCCCTCTTCTCCTGTTGCTCCTGCTCCTGGCCCACCAAAACTTCACTTCCACAGTTCCACTTCCTTTTTATCTGCAAATTAAGCCCTGGTATTACTCCATGGTGTGCACAGAGTAATAACAGGGCTTAGTTTCAGCACTGTGTACAGTTCTGGTTGCCACTTTTGAAATAACATAAAAAGGAATTAGAAAAAGTACAAAGAAAAGCAGCTAAATTGATAAAGAAGATACAATGGCACCCTTAAGATGAAAGTTAGTGGCCCTTTTACTAAGCTGTGTTAAGTGGCTAGTGAGGATTTACTGTTCAGTAAGCATTAGCTCAGACCTACGTAATGGCTACTGTGTATAAACACAGGCCAGCATGGTAAGTCCCATGCCAGAAGCTTAATGTAGGTAAAGGTAGTTAGTGAACATGAAGGGATAAAGCACAGGCATGGTCACCTTTGTCAGATAGCATGGGTTCCTGTTATCTGCTAGCTGTCATGACTGCCTATAGCATGGCTGCACTTATTACTACTTCAAGAGATGGCATTACATGTAGCCATGGTACTGGAAGTCTGTCAGCATGTCCTGTGCCTATATAAACATTCCCCCAACCTTTCCTCCTAATCTGATTTCCCCACCCTGATCCTCCATCCCAAAGAGTATACCCTAATCTGATTCCCCCAAAGAGCATACCTCCCAATCTGATAACCTCCTCAAAGAGCACACTCCTGATCACCACCAAAAAAGCATCCTCCTATCCCTCCAAAGAGCATATGCCCCAATCTGATCTTTGCAGGATTGTATTGTATTGTATTGTATTGTATTGTATTTATTTACTTCTATTCCACCTTTAACATGAATTGAAAAGTAGATTACAACAATAAACTTCTGCATTCAGAAGCAGCTTACATGCAACTTGAACCAATGCAGTAAGAGAATGACATCATAAAACATTATAAATTTTGAATGGAAAAAAAAACGTTTTTAAAGATTTTCTAAATAACAAGTATGAATCAGTTTGCCATGATACTACCATGAGAATATCACAAGGAGTTATTGCTGCAATTTTGAACCCAGGGTGGTGCCAGAATGAGAACAGGGGGTGACCACTCCTGTCTCAGACCACTAGACCACTAGAGAAACCCCTGGGTAAGTTCTGAAGGGACCTCTGAAGGGTGGATGGAATTAGGAGAAATGTTCTTGGGGGGGGGGGGGGCATCAGATCAGAGGGATCATGGTGTATGCTCTTTGGGGGAGGAATCGGGGGTTAGCTACTTGGGGGAGACTGGATTGGGGTGAAGGTCATGAGGGCAAGTGCTGCTATAGTATTTTTTTTTAAATTTAACCTGGCACTATGTAATGGCCTATAGCATGAGTCCTCCCACTCCAATTGCCAATGTATGTTTTACTTCTTAGTCTCCATAACTATGTTACATGAAACAGAAAACTACATGACATGGGGGACACTAGTAAACTGAGGAAAGCATTCCTGAAGAATAGAGTTGTTTAAGCACCTGCCTCATGAACAGCAGGAAGAAAATATACCAGTATAATAAAGGAATTTAAAATTACCAGCATAGAGAGAAACAGGAAACTTACAATTGAGAAATCCAGCTGTAGTATTATAGTTTTGAATAAATGAATTTACAATAGAGCATTCTAAAGGTAGATCATGATAAAAGATACTTATTTATAATTTTGCATGGGCATGAACATTAAAATGAATGTTTCCCTTCACCTTCAATCCAGATGTGAACAAAAGCACTGTCAGTTAGATGAGATCTGCTGAGAACCAGGACTTCTGCTTAGTCAATCCTTTCTCACTTTCTAAAAACAAGCCCACTACATTTCACTGGACCCTAACAACTCAAGATTCTAAACATTTTCACATAGAGAAAGGACATCACATTTTGTTTTCCAGAAACGTAGCTTGTCTGTATTATACCTGTCCAGCTGAAGCCAAGATGATCTGCAATGTGAGCTAACCTCTCCTCCGTCCTTTCTTGGTCTTCCTGTGGATCTAAATGTGGTCAAAACAAAACAGCCAAAGATCATCTACAACACATACAAAAAAAAAAAGTTGAGAAAAGTGCCAAGCCCTGCATGTAAAGCCATCACACAGCAGAAAAATTAGCTACCACAGAGCTTTTCATTAGCCAAGTTCTGCATCAAGACAATTCTAAAGCCAGGAAAACAAAATTAAAAAAAGGAATAATACATTTGGATTCAGAAAGGAAAACCAGCTGTTCCCATACCTCTGCAATCAACCTTCAACTGAGGTGAAATTCAGCTGTGGCACCACAAATGCTGTGGGTATGTCATTATTACAGTTTTAAAGATATTTTTACTTAGCTTACCTCAGGTGTTAGAAATTACAAACATGCATGCCAACTGCAATGCTATATATATAGATATATATTATGCATATTTGGATTTACCTCAATATATAAACATTTAAAGGAGGATTTCAATAGAAACCTTTCTCTGCTTTAAGCACACATAAGGCTGAGTTATATGGATCAAGAATTTAGAAGAGGCATGGGAAAAGTAAGAGACCATGCTTAAAAAACCCTCTGCTTTATACATTTTTTACAGAGCGTTACAGTAGCTGCTTCACGAGCACACTATGAAACAAAAGTCATAATTTCTATTACAGATCTTGGAAAGAATAGTGACAGTTTTGGATCTGCCTACTTGTGTTATCTTTGCAGAGTGATAGAGGTAACACAAGTCACCACTGTAACATATAAGAAGGGGAAGGAAAGCCTTAACCTGATCATTATGGGGCTGCAGGATCTGAATTTCATTTTTCCAGTGTTACACATATTTTGCTTTTGTGCAAGCTCATTGTCATTTCCTGTGGGATGACAGATTGTTCTTTTATGAGCTGTAATGGTATTCTGAGAAAATATTCACGATTAAGTCTATACTAGAAGAATGATCACTTTTTTTTAAAGGGAAAGTTTCATGGACACATCCATCAATAGTATTCTTTTATTTCGGAATCAATAGCTTTTTGAAACCTTTCCACCTATAGAAAGATCATTAAATGACAAGTGTTAATCACCACCACTATAAAAGGCATTTTAAAAGCATCCCCATGTGTAAAATAGAGGCATTTGCATATCTACATTAGCTACATGTTTAAATGGCGATTTCAGAATGCTGCTGTTTATACATGGATATAGTTGAGACACAGAGGTTTCAAGACGGTGAGGTGTGGACAAAAATGTCTACATGTATTATCCATTTTACAATGGGAATACACATATATGTGAACAAATTTCCCTTTCACCTTTTGCACCAGCAGCGAGGCAGGCATATGTTAAAAAAAAAGTGTTTTGGCCCCGTTTCAGTTGGGACAGTATTTTTGCCTCAAAAGTTAAAAATATTTTGCAGTTTCCATTCAATGTAGAGTTTCGTTTCAACCGGCCAACTATGTCCCATATTTTAAAAACCCTAGTCATGATTTACATGTGCAAATACCTGCATTCACACGTGTATATCACACACATGTATAAAAGCAGATTTTGAAAAACCAGCATTTACACGTGTATATTTATTTGTAGATTGCAAAGGGGTGCGATTTGGGCAGGGTTGGGTAGAACTAAAATCTAAATGTTTACTCCCTATTTCTGACAGGGAATGTACATGTGCCTCTCTGTATCAACCTCTGGATTTACAGCTGCTCCCATGCACATGTAGGTTTGTAAAAAGGGCTTAGGATTGAGGGAGTACATCCTCTTATGTCCTAATGCTTATTTTCCACTCCAATTTAAAAATAAATAATGATTGAGGCTTCTGGTGTTAATTAGTTGCATGTACACATATAGGTTTGTAAAATGGTTGGTATGTACATATAAGTGGAACAGTAGCCTCATGGTTTGACTAGTGGGGTTGAGAATCTGAGAGCCTGGTTCAAATCCTAGGGGTCCTTTTACTAAGCTAAGTAGGCAGCTATGTGCGCTCAATGCGCACCAATTCAGAATTACCTCCTAGCTACCGCATGGCTTGGGTGGTAATTTCATTTTTATGCGCATCCAGTACGCGTGCCAGAAAGTTTCTGGTGCGCGGCGCTAACCAGGTAGTAATTGGCAGTGTACGCGCGCTGACAATTACCACCCGGTTAACACGTGAGACCTTGCCACTAAGTCAGTGGGTGGTGGTAAGGTCTCAGGCCCAAAATGGACGCACGCCAGTTTTTATTTTGCCGCACATCCATTTTCGGCCAAAACAAAAAGGCCTTTTTTACAGGTGCGCTGAAAAATGGACCTGCGTGCATCCAATACATACATCTACACCAGCACAGGCCATTTTTCAGTGCATCTTAGAAAAAGAACCCCCTACTGTGGATCCTTAAGGTCATAGTAAAGTCACTTAACTGTTTACTGGCTCAGGTACACACTTTAAAGTGTAAGCCTCCTGGGGGACAGGAAAATTCATACTGTACCTGAATTTAAAAAAAGTTGCTGACATTTACATGTGTAGATTGTGGAATACCACCTTGCATGTGTAAATGTTGCCACATCCATGTGCAAATTTTGTTTCCTCCATCCAGGTTTTCAATGTGTATGTTTGTAAAATGGCTGCTCCTGCTGCACGTGCAATCCTGCATGTATTTTAGAAAAAGATGACCTGGATGTATCAATTCTGATTTCTATGTACTATCTAAAATGGGGCTGCACACATACAAGTCCCAGGGTTTTTATGTAGAAGTGCTGCTGCTTATATTTAGAAGCTACTTGGTGATCCTGTTCTCTTTTCCTATGTGCAATTTGGTAAAAGTGTTGCTCTTAGAGAATGTGCTGACAAATATATGCACATTTGCCAGCACTGTACATATTTTCAAAATGTTCTGCATTCAGCAGAGCCTATAGTAAAACACCAGTGGGGCTGAGCATGTCCCAACTTGGACATCTCAATTCTGAATTCAAAGACCTATGCAAAATGCGGATTTATGTGATGCAGTCTAGTGAATCAAGACATTAAAAGAATGCATTCACAGTCAATTTAGATCTTCATCAATATAAATCTACACTTAAGGCCGTGTTTACTAAGCAGCACTAAGGGCTCGTTAGCGTTTTTAGTGTGCACTAAATGCTAATGACACCCATATACTCCTATGGGTGTCTCTAGCATTTAGCATGCACTAAAGACATTAGCGCACCTTAGTTAACATGGCCCTAAGTTTTCTGAATAAACATGGCAAACAAACCATTCTTCAAGCTACTGTCACATCCAGTGTGGATTATTGCAGTAACATTTTTGCTGTTCTCCCCAGATAGTTCATTAATATTTATACCCTTCCTCTACCAACATAACTGGCTCCTTGTTCAGTTTCGTTTTCAATTCAAGATCCTTGATCTTGTGCTTAAAGTACTCCATGCTGGTTTCCCACTCTATTTGACATCCCTAGTAACCCCTATTCTCCTTGCATTCTTCCACTGAACTTTTGATATCTCTTCCATCTAAGAAGGAAATACTAAATAAATCATACAATACACTATATAAAGTAAAAGACACTTTTATATTAGGCTAATATCCTTAATACTGTAGCAAGTTTTAAAATATTGGAAAACTCAAAAACACTAAGATGGAGTCAGCAGTCCAGCAGCGAGAGGGGTGCTATCCAGTCTTTTGCATTGAGTGTCACATGTATGATTATCTCCCAGTTGGTGAGATGTCATATGTTTGCGCCCGATGCAAAGAGCTCCTAGCTCTCAGAGAACATGTCCGTTCTCTTGAGGCTAGAGTAGCAGACTTGGTGGAGCTGAGGGAGACAGAGAGGTACATAGAGGAGACCTACAGGGATGTTGTAGAGAGGTCCCACCTCCAGTCTAGTAGCCCTTGTGCTACCTTGGAGGAGGGAGGTCTCCTAGAAGGAGAGCATCACCCTGGTGAAGTAGGAAGTACTCCTGTAGCCAGGACCTGCCCACCAGGGGATGTACTATCCTCTCGCACTGAGGATATGTCTCCAAGTGCTGCCCGGGAGGGAAAGGTTAGGACAGCTGTTGTAGTTGGTGATTCGATCATTAGGCATATAGATAGCTGGGTGGCTGGTGGACGTGAGGATCGCCTGGAGACTTGCCTGCCTGGTGCGAAGGTGGCTGACCTCACGCATCACCTAGATAGGATTTTAGATAGTGCTGGGGAGGAGTCTGCTGTCTTGGTACATGTGGGTACCAATGACATAGGAAAATGTGGGAGAGAGGTTCTGGAAGCCAAATTTAGGCTCTTAGGTAGAAAGCTCAAATCCAGATCCTCTAGGGTAGCATTTTCTGAAATGCTACCTGTTCCACGTGCAGGGCCCAAGAGACAGGCAGAGCTCCAGAGTCTCAATGCGTGGATGAGACGATGGTGCAGGGAGGAGGGTTTTAGATTTGTTAGGAACTGGGCAACATTCTGGGGAAGGGGGAGCCTATTCCGAAAGGATGGGCTCCACCTTAACCAGGGTGGGACCAGGCTGCTGGCGTCGGCATTTAAAAAGGAGATAGAGCAGCTTTTAAACTAGAAATGGGGGGAAGGCCGACAGTCGCTCAAAAGCGCATGGTTCGAGAAAAGGTATCTTGCAAAGATACCTCACAAACAGGGAAGATAGGGTTTCTGGATAGTGAGGTTGCACAACAGACCGTGGTAGGCCAGGTGCCCTTAAATACAACTAAAGATCAGGCAAAAGATGTCAAATCAATAGTGTCAGGTACTAAGCATCATGCAAATAAGAACAACAAACATACTCTGAAATGTCTATATGCAAATGCTAGGAGTCTAAGAAATAAGATGGGAGAGTTGGAATATATTGCACTAAATGAAAAATTGGATATAATAGGCATTACTGAGACCTGGTGGAAGGAGGATAACCAGTGGGACACTGTCATACCGGGGTACAAAGTATATCGTAATGATAGGGTGGACCGGACTGGTGGAGGGGTAGCATTGTATATTAACGAGAGCCTTGACTCAGATAGATTACAAATTCAGCAGGACACAAATCACACCTTTGAATCACTGTGGGTTGAAATTCCATGTATAAAAGGGAAAAAAATGGTGATAGGAGTGTACTACCGTCCGCCTCGTCAGGATGAGCAGGTAGACACAGAAATGATAAAAGAAATCAGAGACACGAACAAAATGGGCAATGTGATAATAATGGGTGACTTCAATTATCCAAATATAGACTGGGTAAATGTAACATCGGGACACGCTACAGAGATACAATTCCTTGATGAGATCAAGGACAGCTTTATGGAGCAACTGGTGCAGGAGCCGACGAGAGAAGGAAAAATTCTAGACTTGGTCCTTAGTGGAGCGCATGATCTGGTGAGGGACGTTATGGTACTGGGGCCGCTTGATAACAGTGACCATAATATGATCAGTTTTGACATCGACCTTGAAGTAACTGTACACAGAAAGTCAAATACGTTAGCGTTTAACTTTAAAAAAGGAGACTATGATAAAATGAGAAGAACGGTAAAAAAAAAACTTAGGGGGGCAACTGAGAGAGTAAAAACTGTACATCAGGCGTGGATGCTGTTCAAAAATACCATCCTGGAGGCCCAGGCCATACATATTCCGCAAATTAGAAAAGAAAGACGGAAGTCCAAAAGACACCCGGCCTGGTTGAAAAGTGAGGTGAAGGAAGCTATTAGGGCTAAAAGAAACGCCTTCAGAAAATGGAAGAAGGAACCGTCTGAAAATAACAAGAAACAGCATAAGGAGTGTCAAAGCAAATGCAAGGCGCAGATTAAGAAGGCCAAGAGGGAGTATGAAAAAAAGATAGCATTAGAGGCAAAAAAACATAGTAAAGATTTTTTTCGGTATATTAAAAGCAGGAAGCCGGCAAAAGAATCGGTTGGGCCGCTGGATGACCGAGGGGTAAAAGGGGCGATCAAGGAAGACAAAGACGTAGCGGAGAGACTGAATGAATTCTTTGCTTCGGTCTTCACCGAGGAAGATTTGGGTGGGATACCGGTGTCGGAAATGGTATTTCAAGCGGACGAGTCGGAGAAACTTACTGACTTCACGGTAAACCTGGAGGACGTAATGGGGCAGTTCGGCAAACTGAAGAGTAGCAAATCTCCTGGACCAGATGGTATTCATCCTAGAGTACTGATAGAACTGAAAAACGAGCTTGCGGAGCTACTGCTAGTGATATGCAACTTATCCTTAAAATCGAGCGTGGTACCGGAAGATTGGAGGGTGGCCAATGTAACGCCCATTTTTAAAAAAGGCTCCAGGGGAGATCCGGGAAATTATAGACCGGTGAGTCTGACGTCGGTGCCTGGGAAAATGGTAGAGGCTATTATTAAAAACAAAATTACAGAGCACATCCGAGGACATGGATTACTGAGACCAAGTCAGCATGGCTTTTGTGTGGGGAAATCTTGCCTGACCAATTTACTTCAATTCTTTGAAGGAGTGAACAAACATGTGGACAAAGGGGAGTCGGTTGATATTGTGTATCTGGATTTTCAAAAGGCGTTTGACAAGGTACCTCATGAAAGGCTACAGAGGAAATTGGAGGGTCATGGGATAGGAGGAAATGTCCTATTGTGGATTAAAAACTGGTTGAAGGATAGGAAACAGAGAGTGGGGTTAAATGGGCAGTATTCACAATGGAGAAGGGTAGTTAGTGGGGTTCCTCAGGGGTCTGTGCTAGGACCGCTGCTTTTTAATATATTTATAAATGATTTAGAGATGGGAGTAACTAGCGAGGTAATTAAATTTGCTGATGACACAAAGTTATTCAAAGTCGTTAAATCGCGACAGGATTGTGAAAAATTACAAGAGGACCTTACGAGACTGGGAGACTGGGCGGCTAAATGGCAGATGACGTTTAATGTGAGCAAGTGCAAGGTGATGCATGTGGGAAAAAAGAACCCGAATTATAGCTACGTCATGCAAGGTTCCACGTTAGGAGTTACGGACCAAGAAAGGGATCTGGGTGTCGTCGTCGATAACACACTGAAACCTTCTGCTCAGTGTGCTGCTGCGGCTAAGAAAGCAAATAGAATGTTGGGTATTATTAGGAAAGGTATGGAAAACAGGTGTGAGGATGTTATAATGCCGTTGTATCGCTCCATGGTGCGACCGCACCTTGAGTATTGTGTTCAATTCTGGTCGCCGCATCTCAAGAAAGATATAGTAGAATTGGAAAAGGTGCAGCGAAGGGCGACTAAAATGATAGCGGGGATGGGACGACTTCCCTATGAAGAAAGACTAAGGAGGCTAGGGCTATACAGCTTGGAGAAGAGACGGCTGAGGGGAGACATGATAGAGGTATATAAAATAATGAGTGGAGTGGAACAGGTGGATATGAAGCGTCTGTTCACGCTTTCCAAAAATACTAGGACTAGGGGGCATGCGATGAAACTACAGTGTAGTAAATTTAAAACAAATTGGAGAAAATATTTCTTCACCCAACGTGTAATTAAACTCTGGAATTCGTTGCCGGAGAAAGTGGTGAAGGCGGTTAGCTTAGCAGAGTTTAAAAAGGGGTTGGACGGTTTCCTAAAGGACAAGTCCATAAACCGCTACTAAACGGACTGGGAAAAATCCAAAATTCCAGGAATAACATGTATAGAATGTTTGTACGTTTGGGAAGCTTGCCAGGTGCCCTTGGCCTGGATTGGCCGCTGTCGTGGACAGGATGCTGGGCTCGATGGACCCTTGGTCTTTTCCCAGTATGGCATTACTTATGTACTTATGTACTTATGTACTTATGTCTCTCACTCGGTCTCAAAGCATCATTCAGCATTTTCCTTTTTAGCCCCAACTTTATGGAATTCACTGCCATTTCCACTACGAGCTGAACTATCTTATACAAATTGTAAGGCTAGTCTCAAGGCTCATTTATTTATTAACAGGCCGCAGTTGACCTTGCTGGTTCAGATCTGCCCATTTGATTCATCTACCTGGTTTCTTTTTACTCCTGAAAGTATTAAACTATAATCTCTATTCTTTTTCATTTGCTTTCTCCATCCTATCTGATAATGACATTCCTTTCTGATTTTATTCTGTAAACACTACAGGAGGTATAGTGAATTCTTAATAAACGATATATCTGATTATACTCTCTATGCTAGGTGTAATTCTGGTTTAACATTTGTTTTGAATTCCTGAAATAGCCTGGGACAAGAAATCATAACTGTCAGCACACTAGAAGGTATCCAGCTAAGGTATTTCACTAGATGAAATTACCAATCTAAGGGGTGTGTTTACTAAGCCACATTAGTGGTATCTGCGTGGCACTGTCGACACAGCCCATTCAAAGTGAATGGGCTGTGTCAGCACTAGCGCAGAGCCAGCTGCACTAGCACCTTAGTAAACCCCAGCATGTTTCATTCTTCGTAAGTTGATTGTGACTTGATTCCATTAATAAATGGTCATTTCATATCTGTTTCATATTCGTACAACTGTTAAGAATAAAAAGTGATTATAATCATAGCAGAATTGGAAGTAGAAAGAGAAAGAATTACTGCAATTCCTCACTTTCCCTTGAAAACAACGGCTGCACCATAGTTCACAATAATATATACAGTCATAACTGCAAATGATGGTTGTTGATATTAAATCATAATGAATCTTTTCTTTTTAAGAACACTGCTGCAGAAGATGACGCTGCATGAACTTGCATGTATGAAACTGGCACACAACATATTGAAATGAATGGTAATGAGGCTATTCTACTCTCTTCTTCTTTTCTTTCCTCTCCTTTTTTCTCTTCCCTCTTCCATACCTTCTTTCTCTATTCTATTCCCTTCATCTTGCTCTCCTTGCTACTCATTCTTGGCCTAACCTAGTGCTGCAAAACTGGAACTACACTTTCCTATGAAAATTTTGTAGTTCTTTTTCTCTAAATGTTTTCTGTTTTTTTTTAAACTGTAAACCAATTTGATCTGCCAGTTAGCAAAGGCGGTAAAGCAAATCTGAATAAACTAAACTGAACTATTAGTTACTTGGTCACAATGCAGAGAAGTGCACAGAAGAGTTTAAGGCATGCACAACGCCAGAAACTGAATGCCAGGTATGAGCAGGCGTAGAAAGGCTAGCTGAGAAGATTTAATGCTATGAGCATAACAGTACCTGCAACTTTTAAGACAGAATGGGAAGTGACAGTTCTGTGTGCAGGTCTGAGCAGAAATGAAATTGTATCCACACATGTACTGGAATTTTGGTCACACATATCGACATCATAAAATTTTTGTGAGACTGATATTTATCTGCAGAAAAACATTCCAGCACATGCACAGATATGTGCTGACACTCTTGTTTTGCTCCGACACATACACAGTATTAGCTGCCCTCGCCACAAATCCTTGCATGCATTCATCTGGTAGGCTTACCCTGATTAGTACACAGTTCTGCACACTTTGAATTTGCATACGATTAACTTACTGCATCAACGGGCAGACCTTTGTCATTAAATTTGCAGTAAAAGATGTATTCTCAGCCATTGGCACACAGTTTTTGTAGACTTTTCTTATTAAATTTACAGTAAAAGTCGTATTCTCAGGGACAAGGAAATGCTTCCTGTTCCTGTCGAGCCCGCAAAACTTATTTATTTAAGGAATATGTGTGATTCAATATTCACAATCTAGTATGATCAATTTGTAGCTCCTGGTTTGTTTTCCAGATGTCTTGTGATCCGCATTAACCAGTAATTGTATTTGCGGAATAAAAGACCCATATAACATAAAATAACATAACAACATGTGACTTGCATTAAGCTACTATTGAAAAGGGATAAGCTAAATTCAAAAGCTCTCCCTTCCTCCTTGAATGACCTCACAATCAGGTTACTTAACAGAAACACAACAACAGGAAATATATAAAATTAGGATGATCAAACACTTTGATGTAAACATAAAAAGATGAAATAGGAACACTGTCTCTCACCCATGATCAGATTTAGACTCTCAACTGTAAAGTACCACTGTCTCATCAACTCCCCCTCTCCATTTTCCTTTTACTGAGTTGTAATACCATAAGCAGGCAGCCTAAGAACTAAAGAAATTTGCACTATTTAAACCTAGTGTACCTGGACTGTTTCTTAACTGACCTGATGAAGACACGATGACTCTCGAAAACTATTCTGGTATGTGTTTAATCCAATGAAAAGGTATCTACACACTGTTGACCCTTCAAAATGACAATGTTTTGCTATTATATTCTGGCATCTGTTCTACTAATTATATTGTGGATGTGCATCAGACATTCATGGTACAAAAATGAGCAAAATCCATTTATATAACCTACTTACATATTCATGCAGCATAAAATATTAAAAAATGGAAAATATATTTAGTCTGATGGATGGATACATTGATATTCCTTTCAGCTATGCTTTTGATAATAGACAGAAGTTGATTCTTAAATATACCATACTTAAGTGTTAATGACAATTACCCTTTAAACAAAAGCTACTGATAGAGCCAACAGTCCATCTTTTATTAGTAGGAAGCGATTTAGCCAATCTCTGCCAGATCCATCATATTGATATGCCTAACAAAGTTAAAATGTTTAAAAGAATAAAATAATAGGACCATTCTGTGAAAATAGAAAATGGATTTGCATTCTGGAGTTTTCAACAGTAACAGTTTTGTGTAAAAGTCACTATTTTATTTAAGCAACACTGGATAAATTTAAGCATCACTGGATAAAGTATTACAGTACAATATTTGATCTCCAGAAAGCCAGAATTCAGAACTGCAGCCCCAAATGCCAGATGAGCCAAAGGTAAAGGTTTGCATGTGTTTATTGTCAATGCTTTCCACAAGCATTTACAATATGCAATCTTGAGATTGTTTTATAGACAAGAAAATTCTAAGACACAAAAAAAATCAAAACAAAAACCAAACACAGCTTGCACAAACACATTAACAATCACAAAAAGCTGAAATAAAATGAAACACAAATCACCAGATAGGTTAAATCTTTGACATGCGTAGCAGAGGGAATTTCCATAGATGGCAAATACCTTCAGCATGGTCATGGACATTATCATCTGGAATTCGTTCTATCTGAGTCTCAATAGACTCATCCCAAATAGGCCTTGTGTCAAAGATGTCTTCAGGAACTGACTGCTGTGTTTCAACAAGTGGCACATTTTCAATAACTGAAACTTCTAGGGTACTACTTTCATCATCAGAAACTAGCTCTTGTTCTTTTTCAGCCTGTGTAATTCTATCTACTAGCTTTGATGCTTCATCGCTAATCTCTTCAAAGAAATCAATTGAATTTTTATATAGGTCAAGAAACTGTTCTTTGTCTTTTGTGGGACTGGTTGAGCTATGGGAAGATGCACAGCTTTTCATCTTTATTGGCAATCTTGAAGAAAATATCTTTGGTTTAGTCACCTCATCTGATTCTGTTTCAAGAGGCACCTGACTAGACTGCTCTCTGCTCTCTGTTTCTACCTCAGTACAACTTTTAGTTTTCCCTGAGCGCTTTGTTTTGGAGTCTGAGGGAGAACCTGCATCAGATTCGGACTTACTTCGATGATCTTGCTTTAAAGGTAGTTTGGATGCAACTTCTGGGGCTCTGAAGGACTCTGATGAACTGACTGATGTTTCTGTGAATGTAAAATGTTGCTCAGTTCGTTGGAATGATGTTTTGACAGGGATTCTAGACTTTGGCTTTTGCTCGTCTTCATCAGGAATGCTATCCAACAGGGCATGTTCATTTTCTTCTAGATATAGTGACTGGGGTACTGCTGACATGGAAGTACCAGATCTCACTGGGATTTTGGATTTGCTTTCAATGTGAGGTATACTGTCCATGACTGCAGTAGGAATTTCAATCACGGATCTCTCTTCCTCTGGCGAAGAGTCTGGAGACTCCTCATCTTGTTCAGGATATACAGATTTAGCAACTATGGACAAATCTAACTCAACACTTGCTTGAATCTGCTCAGGAGATGCAGGGCAAGGCATCTGAGTGATGTCAAATTTATCACCAGTATCACTAATGGAAAGGGAATGTACATCCAAAATTTCTGTGGCAGTGGTTTCTTTCTTTGGTGATACTGATGAAGCTAATACGCCCATTTTAATTGGAATTCTAGATTTCTGTTCTGCTTTTGTGACTACTGTACTTTTTGTTTCTGCCACTTTCTCTGTAGTCCTTTCCTGATCAAGTCCAGCTGATGCTACCATAGACTCATCTGATTCACGCATCTCAGAGGTTGTCTCACATAATTCTGAAGGGGTAAAAGTTTCAGCAGAGCTTGTAATTTTAGGAGATTCAGCCTCTGTAGTCTTTTCTTTGATTTCTTCAGATAATGCTTCTTCCACACATTCTTCTGCAATCTGGAAAAAGTGAAAGTTTTCATCTGCATAGGTCCTCTTGGTCATATCAATAGCTCCACTTCGGGTCATTTCAAAAAGTTTCCCTTCATGAAACAGAAAAGGATTTTGTTCACTCGTTGGTGTCCCGTCCTCTGTGGGAGTTCGTGCTGGGGTGCTATCTGGTGTTGCACCCTCGGATTGTCTGTCCACCATTAAACCAAATATCTTTTGTTCTTCCTCTTCCACTCGGGCTGCAAAAACTACATCATCTTCTCGTACTGCACTCCAGGTGTCAACATCTGCCTCTGACTTTGTTATTACCGATTTACTAACCTGTTCCTCTCCTTTGCCCCTTTGAACAGGTTGGTCAATTCCGTTGGTATTTAAAGTCCAAGAGGTTGATGAAGATTCATCTGTATCTAACTGCATCATACCAAAACCATCTACTGGTTCTGATTCTATTTTTGGATAAGCTGAGCAATTACTATCTTCTTCAAACAATTTCTCTTCACATGAAGCATGTAAACTAATCGAACTTGCTAGTAATGCATCCTCATGTGATGGTGTCAATGCTGGGGTGGCTATATGATCTTCACTAATTTCAGCTCTAATATCAGTACCAGGGAAAAAATGTTCTGAAGGCACATTTTCATAGGGGCTTGTTATCTGTGGAACTTCACTTGCACCATCAGTGGCAGTGTAATTTATAGCTATATGACATGTACTAAATCCATCTCTGTCAGTGATAAAAGACGAACATTCTTCTGTAGAATGTTCACCATTAACAGCTATTTTAGATATATCAAATGCCTGATAAATGTCTGTGCAGTCACCTTCCAAAAATGGACTGGAAGCAGTTTTGGTTTCTGTTTCCTCAACTGTTTTATCCTGGTCATTAAACTGTGATTCATTGTATTGGGAGTCATAACATTCATCGGGACTATCTGCTTTGGGAGACTTAACTTTTCTAGTAGTAAAATCTGTTTGCATTAGCATCTCTGAATCACTAGCAAGTTTTTGTGATAGAACCTGATGATGTACAGTTTGTGTATCTGTACTTTCATTAGTATCACTAATTACAAGGTGGAATCCCTCACTGAAGTTTGTAAATGAGACATTAGGGCTTACTGTATCACTTTCATCTGGACTATAAAACTTTGCTTTATCTAATTCTATAATTATGTCACCATCACAGTGATGAACATCAAATCCTCCAGCAGACGTTTTATGCTTTATACCTTGCATAAGTGGTTTTCGTTCCATCTCATCTATTGGCTCACTGGCTTCTAATTTTTCCTCCTCCATTCTAGAAGTATGTTGTCTAGAAACAATAGGCTGAAATGCTGTTTCTTCAGGGCTTGAATTAGAATCTACACTAGAACGGAGAGGGGATGGAGGCTGTACCCGAATTACAGGCTCCATCAAGAGACCAGAATCAGCTTCTTTTTTTAGCTGAGTTAACTCAGGCTCACTTTCTGAAGAGGAAGAACTTTTTCGACTTTCAACAGACATAACTACAATTTGCACATCTTCATCGTGCAAGACTTTTAATTTTTCCTCCTCTGATTCAGCCCCATGTGCGGTGTTTTCTCCAGAAATTAGTGCAGATTCTTCCTGCTTGGAATCTTTTTTATACTCCCTTTTCTGCTTTGCTTCTTGTTCAAGTTCATCAAACATTTTTATTTTTGTCACCATCTTAAACATTTCTTCCTCAGGGGTAAACCTCTTCTTTGGTTCATTTTCTGAATCATCCTCAGGTTCTTCGGTAACTTCAGGAATTACGTTTTGTTTAGCAGAAGCTCCTATTGACTGCAGATCTGATACTTTGGGTGTAATTTCATAACTAATCTCTTCAGAGCTTGGGGTTTCAGGGGAAAGAGGACTCTTTCCTGAACTTTCCATGAGAGAAATTTGTTCCAAGCTGTCATCTTCGGCACTTGCGTCAGGGTCTCGGAGAATTCTAGAACGTACAGGTGCCAATTCTGATGAAAGATCTGCTTTGGTGGAGCTAATCTGAAGGGCAGCTTGTTCCACGAGAATGCTAGTCTTCACTGTTTGTTCTACAGGACTGTTTTCAAGAGAGTCACGACACGGTGACTCTTTTGTAGGGCTTGGTTCAATGGAATCTGGTGTTTTGTGTGAGGAGTTATCTTCCATCACTGGACTTGCTTCCAACGAGTCTTTATGACTGATGACCAATGATTCATCTGCTACTGGGCTGCTGCTTTCAATGTCATGACTAGAAAGTGAAAGTTCTAATCCCTGTGGACTTTTAACAGCCACCTGAAAATAAGGTCCTGAAAACTGACCCTGTTTTAAGGAGAAAGAATGTATTTCAGCTGATTCTGAGTAATCTTTGGTATCAATATTTTTCTCACTACTAACATCTTTTGTGACAGAAACTGATTTATTCATCAGCAGCTCATCTGCATTTTCCTTGGGGCTTGTAGATATAGTTATATCTGCATGAAATCTCTTGGAAGTAACAGGATCAGAATCATCAGAAGTGGTTTCCGCAGAGAAGAACTCAGCTGTTTTGTCTTGTAGTGGTGCTTCACAATATTGGGTGGCACCATCATCCCCCAAGGATGCAGATTCAGTTTTAGTAAAATGCATGCCCACCTCCTCTAACAAAGGATCAGCAGAAGGCTTGCAAACCTCAGAGTCTTTAACTGCTGATGATAAATGTGGCTCTGCTTCTCTATGCACTGAGCTACTTTTAGAGTCATTGTCAGTGGCTACAGTTTCTTGGTCAGTTTTCTTTGGTGAGGAAGAAAGGCTTTCTGGGCTTGTTTCTGGAGTCTCTGCCAGTCCTTCATGCTTATAGCTCTCCTCAGAACTGACTTGTGGTGTTCCATCAAGCAGGAGGCTGCCACTAGGAGAATCTGCTACACCTTCATGCTTCAGGCTTTCAGAACTGCCATCAAAAGGTCCGCTTTGCAAAGACAGAGCAGGAAGAAATCCATCTTTTACATATTCTGATGGAAAGGCAATATTGAAAGGGCTTGTTAATATTTGTTCCAAGTGAAACTGTGCTGCTTCAGTGTCTGAAAGCTTTCGGAGCTGTTGATATTTGTCATTGTCCTCAAGTTCTTCTTTAATGACATCAGTAAAATCTGTTGAGGTTTTCCTGTCAGGGCTAATCTGGGGGTCAGTATCTCTATGTTCATCAGTCATCCTCTTCTTCATGAATGGGATTTCCTTTGTGCATTCTTCATCAAATACAGGGTAAAAAGAATCTTTTATTTTATGGCTGTGATCTGTGTGTTCATCTACAGGAGGTGATACGGAACAAATTATTTCTATGCTTTTTTTCCTAAGCTCATCAGAAACATGCACCCCCTCTCTTGGCTCTAAAGCCCCGTATACCTGAAACTGTTGCCCTTCTTGGTCGGTCTGACTTTCTGATATATCTCTTTTTTTGTGTGAAAGTACCTGCCATTTTTCACTTTCTGGATAAACTACTTCTGCTTGAGTTTGTTCTTTGCTGGAGACCTTTCTGATAGGAGTCAATGCACTCTCTGCTGCTGACTTACTTCCTTCAGAGATTTGCTTTTGTTTTATACCTTTTATGGACTTGTGTTCAAAAAGTCCTGATTTTTCCTTGGACGGATCCTGTCCTGACTGGAATGCTTTCATCAGCTCTCGAACTGACATAGTCTCTTCCAGGTGTTCTGTTTTAGCAGAAGGAGAAACAGGTGGATGATGTAACTGTGATGTTTTTTTGGAAGACTCCTCATCAATACAGCCCTTTATTTGAGGTTTAATATGTTTTTTAGTAAGTTCTTTCTGTTCCTCTTCTACTCGCTTCTGAAGAGCCTTAACTTTTTCTTTTATTGAGCCAATTGGAGTCTCTTCTATGACAGGTGACACAGAAGTAATGTCTGAAGTGGGTGCTGAAATTAAACGTGGTTCTTCATCTAATGATTCTTCTGAACTAAACTTGGTAAGACTAGTTTGATCTTCATTGTCTTGCAACCATTCTTCCTTCTGTTGCTCTCTCTCTTTTAATTTCCTTCTAACGGGTTTTTTAATTTCATAAACTGCTTTTCTCTTTTCTTGCACAGTCTGTAAATCAACTGAATCTGAGTCTTGGGTTTGCTTTTCTGATCCCCTGCTGATAACAACAGCTTCAAATCTTTCTTGGATAAATTCTTCTTGGAATGTTTGAGGAACTTCATGAAGAGGCAAATAGGTATTCAGATCCTTTGTAAGGTAGTTTACTATTCCTGCCATATCTTTAGACACTATGCCTTTAGATGTGTCTTCCTTTGGGCCTCTTTCTATCCTAACTTCCACACATAGAGATTCACTGACTTCCGAAAGTGTTCTCTGTCTAGCCTCTTCAACTTCCTCATCGCTTACAACAATCCACTCTTCTTCTTCTATGCATGGCCTATCAGAATGGATCCTCTTGGACACTGGCTCTTCTCCTGTATATGTTCCACTTCTCAAAATTTCATTGACTTTTTCTAAGTCTTCTTTTACTCTTCCAACAATTTCAAATGGCTCTCCTGGTTCTTCTTCTGCTCCTTTCACAATATCCTTCACTTTGATGGGTCTTGTCTTCTCAGCAGAATCCGTGGTCAAGATTGCACTCATCTTGATCAACTCTTGCTTCATCTCAGAAACCTCTGAAAGCAAATCAGGACTTGCTAATATGGGGACTTCATTAACCAGGTGGCTTTTCAGGATAGATGTTTCTGTAGATTCTGTCCCATCATCATCATCATCTTTGAGGTGAATGAAAAACATTAAAGTAAAATGGAAATCAAAAATAGAGATTGAAAAATGGAATCAGGACTTTCACGACACATGAGTCTTTTTTTTTTTTTGATGTGGAAGGGAAGTCAACACAATGGGCTGGGAATGGCTGGTGCATCCAGAGGGTCTTGGGACACAAGAGCGAAGCAAAGCTAAAGGAAAACAAAACTGGAAAGGAAAATGGGCAGGAAATAACTTGCTTAGATTTCACACATGAGCACATCCACACATACAACACCAAAGCAATAACAAATACAATATCCAGGACGAGTAAATAAAGAAGTCATAAATAATCTACAAACACAAACAAAGTGGAAACATAGCGGAATCACACAAAAATAAGCATCTCAAGATTGTTTAGATGTTATAAATCAATGTCCAAAGTGGGGGGGAAAAAGAAAAGAAAGCATTAGAGGAGACTGAAACTGATTGGAAATTGATTTCCTCTAAGAGAAAGCCAGTGGTAGCAAACTTTTGGAGCAACAGCTAAACTGAATGAGTAAGTACATTTCTTTTGATAGCCAATATCAAAAGACTTACAATTGTATGTGAAATTGTGTAGCTATCAGTGACTATCAAATAATATGCAATTGTGTGTGCAATCTACAAAAAAAAATATTTGAATAAGCTGCAAACCGGCATTTCACCTAAAGGAATCTCACAGTTAAACAAGGACACAGTTTCTAAATTTTAAGAGGTATGGTTCTTTCCTCGGAACCATCCTCATTATCTGGACAAATAATGTATAGACAGAGAGGGAAAAATAAGAAAAGGAAATTAAGAATAATCGTGAACCAAAATAAAGGTGGATTGAAACAATTATAAATGTAATGTAAAGCAACTAAAGAACCAGAGACATTCAAACACACACACACACACACACACATACATACACGCACACACACACACACACACACACACGCACACATACACACACACACACACACACACACACACACACACACAGTACAGTATATGCAAGCCAAGTTATTTCCATGCAAAGCAAAGGTGTAGTAAACAATGGGAATGTAGCCTTGTGTCAAAGGCATGAACAGGCATGGAAATAAATAAATTAAGATTATATGGAATTGTTATGCAACATACCATGGTGAAGTACAAGTTTATCCCCTTTTACAACTCCACATAGAAATTATTACCAGGCAGCAATTGTGTATAGAATTGTGTAGCCTGGGGGTAGCAATTTAAAGCAAAATAGATCTTAAAGACGTTTACCAGACCAGAGGGAACTATCAAAGAGATAATGGTCTATTAAGCAGAACATTACTAAACAGAAAAGAAATTTACTGTATGACAGCGCTGTTATACCCTAGTAACAGGTATGAAGGTTTTTGTTTACCAGAATACACTGAAATAACTAATGGTGCTTCAGAACCTTCAGGCTACAAAGGGAAACCAACTGTTATAAACTGTTCTACTTTGTTAGCATTTTTTAAAATTACGAAGCATTATAAAAATTATGAGGGCAATTTCTTAACCACCTGAATTTTGCAAAATCTTTGTGTACTTTTTGCCATTGGTCTTTACCCCAATTTTCAAAGGGAAGACATTCCTGTACTTTTGCTTGGAAGCTTAATGTGGGTTCAAAACATGCACCTGCTTTTTCTGGGAGAACTGAATGTGAAAAGTACATGCAAAGATGTGAAAATGCACTCTATGGATATATGTTTCCTCCCTTGACCTAAGCATGTGCCCTAGGAATCGGGGTTTTTAAAAAGGTGCGCTAGCGTTTTTACCGTGTGCTAATGATTAGCGAGCGCTAAACACTAGAGATGCCCATAGGAATATATGGGCTTCTCTAGCATTAGCACATTCTTATTTTTAGCACTAAAAACTCTAGCGCGCCTTTGTAAAAGGTCCAGAATGAGACTAAAAGCCTGTACATTATGGAACACTGTATGGACATTCCACTGCATTGAGAGTTGGCATAGTCAATGTATGTAACAAGCATTTCACCTGTCTAAGGAGTCCTTTTACTAAGTGGTGATAAAAATTAATTAAGTGGCCTTAGTGCACTCTTACATGGGTCTTTCTTGCATGCTAAGGACATTTTTTCTGCAGACAGAAAATGGTCATTTATACTATTTTCTGAATTAACGACCATGTGCTAATTTTGCTATTAGTGTGTAGTCATTAAAGAAATTAGTGCATGAGCACTTACCGACACCTATTTTGTAAGCAGTAAGGGCTCACGTGCTAACCGTGCGTTAATCAGTTAGCATGCAGTAATGTATCTGCGCTCATTTGTGCACCCCCGCTGACACACCCTCCGCCACAGAAAAATACAAATATTTATTAATGCGTGGTTTATGCATACAGATTGCCAATTTAACTCAGAGTGCCTCAGCACGACCTGAGGTATGTCATTTTAAGTTGTGGTAAGCAAGTAGTAGCGCTAACCACAGCTTAGTACAAGGACCCTGAAATCACTTTAGCCCTAAAATTGTGTTAGTTGTTTAATGCGGGAATTAGCGCATGCTAACAGTGCATAACCATGGTAATTCTCAAATTAAATAGCTAACACAGAAAACGCCCCTTTGCTGTATCAAATGTGCCTCACAGTTAACAATTGGGTCATTACCACATGTTAACTGTTTGTACAGCAGATAATGCAGAACAGTTAATGCTACCTCGTTGCCATACTGGGATAGACCTCGATAGATGTAGCTCACTGTGGGCCAGATGCACTAAACAATCATTAGAGCCCTTCACTTACCGATTCCCTTAGCAAATCAGTAAGGAATGGGCATCCATTAAGGAAAAGGAATGCAAATGAGCTGCTCGTTGTAGCTCACTTGCATTCTCTATCCCATCGTTAAACAGTCAGCCAATCGGCCGGTCGAGCATGCGCAGAGCAGCCAAGCGTTATGCTGGCTGCTCTGCGCATGCCAAATACGCCTCCTTGTGCCGCCCGAAGACACCGCGCTGCTCACCCCCTCCGATGCGGCTCCAGTGCAGTTGAGGACGCCCATTCAAAAAAAAAAACGTCCATTTTGGCCATCATTCCCCCCCCCCCCCCCAATAATAAAAATGTCTTTTTCGGCAGTGCTTCAGTAGTAGTAGTAGCTGAGTGATCTAGAAGTCTGCTAAATGCATTGTGATTGGCTCAGTGATTGGCTGAGTGAAGCACTGCTAAAAAAGATGTTTTTATTATTGCGGGGGGGGGGGGGGGGGGAGGGGGATGACTACCAAAATGGGCGCCCATCCAAAAAACCCCGCCCATTTTGGCTGTCATTCCCCCCCCCCCCCAATAATAAAACGTCTTTTTTGGCAGTGCTTCATTCAGCTGAGAGACCTGGAAGTCCCTGAGCCAATCACAACGCGTTTAGCTCTGTGTGTTCATTTTTTCAGTGTGCATCTTTGTAAAAGGGCTGTTTCTGCTGCATGTGCCGGCAAATACATGTGCACTTCTGATGTACGATTATTTCAGAAAAGGCTCGACATCAGCAGATTCTTTTCAAAAATATCACCAGAAACTGAGCATGTCCTGACCTGGATGTCTCAATTTTTGTGGAGTTATGAGGAGTATGTCTTTTTTTTCACAGCTTGATTATTGCAACGCTCTGTATCTGGGTTTGAGTAATTCTGGGATTAGACTGCTGCAATTGGTACAGAATGCTGCAGCATGACTGGTTACTGGTGCGTCTATGGTGACTCATATTATGCCCATTTTAAAAGCTGCACTGCACTGGTTTCCAGTCAATGTTCGTATACAGTTTAAGGTACTTAGGGGCCCTTTTAAAGAGTGGTGGTAAGCCCAATCCGGGAACACCACCGGCCCAACACGGCCGCTGGTGGTAGTTCCGAGTCAAACGCGTGGTATTTCTGGGGGAAAAACCCAGAAATGGTTAAAGCGGCAGTAATCCGGCGGTAATCGGGTGTCACCACGCATTCTCCAGTTATCACTGGGTTACCACGGGAGCCCTTACCGCCATCTCAGTGGGTGGTAATAAGGCTCCCTGCTGCATGGTCATGCAGTAAGAGTTATCTCACCGTATGGCCATTTTTTGGGAGGAGCTTTTAATGGCTGCAGTAAAAAGGGCCCCTGGTACGTGGGAAAAATGGCCCCCACCACTACCAAAGGCCCCTTTTTATTTATGTATTTATTTATTTGTTGCATTTGTATCCCACATTTTCCACCTGTTTGCAAAAGACCCCTTAGTGCCAGCTCCACAATACTTTAAAGAATGTTTTTGTACATATTGTCCCAGGATGTGTTTGAGATCTAAGACAGAACTGCGCGCTTCACTTGAACCATTTGTCAGTGTGAGATACAATGATACAAGATTTTCAGCCTTCTCTGTTGCTGGGATTGCCATGTGGAATTCTTTAAAAGGGCAGCTACATTTATGTACACAGATTTTACAATTTAAATGCAATCTTAAGACATTCCTGCTTGTTAAAGCGTTTATGTAATTTTCAGCCAAATAAAATGACAGTTGTAGCTTGAGTGTAACAGCAGATTACATTATTTGCAGAGTTTTTAATTTTTTAAATTTGTATATTTTTTGTTTTTGTATTTTGCTTATAGCTGTATTCATGTTTTGTAAACCGCTTAGGTGTAAGCGGTATAAAAGTTTGAAATTAAATACATTCCAATCCCTACACTGTATATGAAATGGGGTTCTTAATATGTAATAGCAAATTTTACTTTGGAAACCCTCCTAGAAATGGTGGGCATGCCAACAGTTAACAAAAATGTTGTGCAGTGACTGCACATTTATTTTGGTAATTAAGTTGGTAACTGCACACTTCCCTACTCCATTTTCATAGGGGACATATCCTCATCATGTTGAATTTTATATTTTGCCCTCTACTACAGTACGCAGAGAAACACTATGCATTAGTGCCTGGTTCTAAACTAGAAGACGACCTGCTTGGTGGAGTTCATTAATTAATTTAGGAGGTCTTTTACTAAAGATTGGTGCATGATGTCTGCCACAGAACCTATTTTACTCTGACAGGCCCTGCAGCAGATAACATTTGCTCATTATTTGCAAAAGACCCCCCTTAATTACAATGCAGAGAAAATTAAAAGCAGGATCTGAGGTCCTTTTACTAAGGTACGCTAACCGATTTAGCATATGCTAAATGCCAAGAAACCCATTTTATACCTATGGGCTTCTTAGCATTAAACATGTGCTAATTGTTATTGTGTGCTTAAATGGGTTAATGCACCTTAGTAAAAGGACCCTTGTATTACAAAACATCTAGGGATTCTGTTTTTTTTTATGTTTATAAATTGCAAATTCAGGAGTCTATTTTCCAGCTCATGAGGGGGGATTATTTTGGGTGGAGGAAAGCTGATTTTTTTTTTTTTTATCAGTAGGTTCACAGCACAAGTACTATTGCTAGGTGACATTCTGGTAGAACGAAATACATATTTGCATAGCTGAGGAGTCATCAGCATGCAAAAGGAACAAAAACAGTGGAAGATACAAAGAAGGCGAAGGGAGGGTAGATAAGACATGGGAAATAATGTTTTTTTGTTCTATTTGTCTAAAACCATTTATTTTGTATTGAGGGTGTGTTACCGATTAAAGCTTAAAATCAGAAGTCATCAACACACCAGTGGCATTGCTTTATTAAGCATTTTTTTTAATTTCAGAACTACTCTGTCTTACAACAAAGTATTTTTTTTTTTTTTTTGCAGTTCTGGAAGTGCACTGGACATTTTCAAGTCTGCATGAAAGTCCATGTGAAAGTTTGAAGATTTTCTTTTTTTTTAAGGAAAGCAATGCTTCCTAAGGATCAAAACTGCCAGGTTAAACATATAGCGGCCTTTTTACTAAGCCACGTTGGTGCGTATGCGTGTCCTACATGAGTCAATTGTGAACTACCGCCCAGTTACCGCGTGGTCCATGTGGTAATTTCATTTTTTAACGCGCATTCACTAAGTGCACTGCAAATTTTCCAGCGCGTGACGCTAACCAAGCAATAATTAGCACTGTATGCATGTAGACCATTACCGCCCGGTTAATGTGTGAGACCGTACTGCTAGGTCAATGGGTGACGGTAGGTCTCAGGCCTAAAATGGACGCGTGTCAATTTTTATTTTGCCGCACGTCCATTTTCGCCCCCCCCCCCCCAAAAAGACCTTTTTTTGCAGGTGTGCTGAAAAATGGACCTGCATCCAATACATGTGTCTATACCAGCGCAGGCCAATTTTCAGAGCACCTTAGCAAAAGGACCCCATAGTGCCTTATTCTATAAAGGTTATGCTCCTAAATTTAGAAGCATAAATTTAGAAGCATACATTTAGGAACATAAATTTTAGGAGCATAACCTTTATAGAATAAGGCCCATACTGGCAACAAGAAACCACCTAAGCACCTTAGACTAAAATACATCCTCGCCTTTGCTGGTTTTGGAATGGATCTTCAGAATTATGTTAAGAATTTATTTATTTTTTCTATTTGAATTTAAGTCAAGCAAATTAATGCAGATGAAACTAGAAAACTAGATATAAAAAAGGTCATCTATATAATACAAATCCTTCTTAAACTCAAATAATACAAACGGGGACTGAGGGACTAACTTGTTTTTTAGTTGCAGCTAAAATGTCTCATCATTTACCATGCCTGGAAATAAGCAGATAAAAATCTGTGTTACATACTTGGGCTTGCAATTGATCTTTATAGCACTGTATTTGTACTCAATTGAGCAAAGTTCATCAGTTTTGTTTCAAATGTGTGCCTCTTATTCTAATAGGACCTGATTTGTAATTTATAAAAAAAAATAATAAATAAATAAAATAAATCTTCAAAGAATCAGCTGAGAGACTTTGTGAAATCTAAGAAACACCACAGCACCAAAAAGGAATATACACTAAAAAGAGTCAGATTTCTGTAAGCATCTGTGGGGAAACTCTATGGAAATTCTTGGAAATTCTCACTTGCAGTCATTTGAGTGCCCATAGAAATCATCAATCTTCTAGTGACTGTTGTTTTCAAATGGAAAGATGTAAGGAAACCTTCCTGAAAGACACCGATATTCTAAAAATTAACCCCCTCCCCTGTTTACAAAGCCATGCTAGCTGCTTCCGGTGCGGTAATGCATTGCTGCGCGGCTTTGTAAACAGGGAGGTAAATGTGAAAATAAGTTTGACATTTCTGTGAATTTACTACTAGGTGAAAAATTGCTGCAGATTGCTTTCTACGCCCAGGTGTGGACTCATTCAGACTTCACCATGGTATTGATGCAGGGGGAATTAGACACTGCTGACAGTATCTCTTTTAGATATATAAGTCCAATGCATGCAATTTAGTGATTCAATAGGCAGTTTATGGATGCTGCTCTTCAAAAGTGATACTGTCCTTTCTTGGATAACAATGAGATGGCAAGGTTATGTCAACAAAGGGGAAAGTGGAAACGTGGAACAAGCATCTGAAACAGACTCAACAGCAAAGAGCAGGAACACAAGGGATGTCAAGGAAAGTAGGGGGGGGACTAGTCTTAACAGTTTTAGGGTCACAATTAGTAGTTACATATTATTCAAATGAAATACTACTGCAGTTGTAAGTATGTATATTATCATTGGCATTTATTATTATATTATTAATTACTGTTAGTAGCCAAAAGAAATAATGGTATCTAGCTTGCAGTATCTCTCATGCTTGTCTCTGTTCTTAACTAATTTTATACAAACCAAATAATTTAAAGTGTCTTACTTTTTTCTGACGTTGCATCAGCCTATGAGAAAGAACACACAGGAATAAATTAGTCCCAATAAATTGTTTGTGTTATGACACAATGTACTTCAGTCTTATGGTATTTATTATGAAGATCTGCAGGCTGGCTAGCGTCTCAATGCTAAGAGGAGTGTTGTTGTGCCATGTTAATAATATATGCCCTCCACTCAATGCTCCAACTTCCTGGTTATTTACCCTGTTGGCTTTATTGATCTGTTACTATTTCTGCTGCTACCTGAATATGATGAACAGACCTCTGTGGTCTTGAAAGCTCATGCTCATCATTCGCTTTAAATAATTATTATGGTTGGATATAAGCACTCCCAGATTCCCTATAATTGTGCACAGAAATCTGCATGTTCTTGGGAGCCTGATCCAGGCCACAGACAGTCTTGGGTAATAGTTGTCTCCAGGAGTGGACTGACCATTTGGGCACCTTAATGGGTCTTGCACTCCTCCCTACATACATTAATTGACAGGGGCATATTATGGTATAAACTACATTACTAGTATCACAGGTAGTCACATCTCTAGTCTTCAAAGGTGCGCGTTACTGAGCATAAGTCTCGTATTACTACTCAAAATATCCAGGCACCCTTGGTGGAACATTGGCTGCAGCAACAGCATACCATTGAGGATATTAAATGGAGAATAGAACACGTTGGGCCAGGAAAAGAGGGTGGTTCAGTTGGGAAGTTACTGAATTATAGAGAACAATGGCATATTTACACTTTACAGACGGTCGCCCCTAATGGCTTAAATGCCGAGTTGGAATGGGCGTCGCTGATTTGAGGAAGTAGAGGTTTAGGTAAGATCTTCTGTCCTATAGGGGTCAAGGGGAGGGATTATTACGTCACAAGGAGTGTGGGCATTTAAACAAGCTGAAGGAACGCCGCCGCCATCTTTGCAAGGGGGTTGGTCCCGAGGAGTAATAGCAGAGCTGGCGCTAATGGAAGCTTGGGGTAAGAAACTGATTGAATAGAACTTTAAATCTGACATTGCTTGGGAACTAGTTAATGTTGGGCTCTCAGGTGATGGTATGAGATAACATCATTGTTTTCTTTTTATAGGGGAATGTCCTTGAGACAGCTCGCTTCTGAGCGAAACATGCATGTCAGACAACAGAACCCCTGGGTTTGATATAAAAAGATAAGTAAAATAATTGATATAGATAATTTAACAGTAGTTATCGGGAGAACCGATGAAGAGGTGGGTGCTGGGTAAATTGCTATATTCAAAACTGTAGCAATGAGCACTGCTGAGGTCTCCAATATAGTGTGAAAGCATTATATTGAAGAAGATAAATGATTTTGTTGTTTGAATTTTGTCTATTGAAGAATTACTGGATACCTATAAGAATAACGTTTTTGTAATTTTGGGATACTTTGAAATTCTGTTTGATGAAATCAGCCATTGATTGGGTATTAACTTTGTGTGGCCATTTACACCGAAACATGGAGCAAATGTATGCACATAAATTGGGTGCGTACCCCCCTTATCCTATAACAATGCGCATAAATACTACAAATGCTCCTCATTCCATCCATGACCTTCCCATTTCTGTGTCCCTTTCTTTTTACTCATTTGTAAATCATCTTATTGGTGCTAATAATTGCTTTGTAATAATCTAATTATTGGCATTAATTAGCTCATTAGTTAATTAAATTGCGCGTGCAAATTGGGCTCACACCCAAATTTGCAAGCATAATTTTTGGCGACGTTTATAGAAGTAGGGGGTAAGTGTGCCATGCAATGCACATAACTTATTGTATTCTATAAGTTATGTGTGCTAAGTTGGAGGCACACACATATCCCTCCCATGCAATGCCTTTGTGGATGTCCCCTTGCAGATACACGCTAAGGCACTTTTGTGCTACCTTATAGAATAGTGTTTATGCAATTATGCACACAATCATTTACTTACGTCTTGCTGGTGCCCAGTTAAAGAATTGCCCTGCAAGTGCCCAACCTTTAGGAGACTTAATTTGAATCTAACATAATCCTACAGAAATCCTTCATGGTGATCTGTATGCCCATGCCAGTTCTGCATTCAAAATGGCTACCAGGGCCTCCCATAGCAACCATTTTGAGGTTGGAACTGGCATGAGCAGGAGCAATCCCCAGTCACTTCTGCCCATGGTGGCTCTGAATTCAAAATGGCTGCTGTGACCTCACATGACAGACCCACGAGACTGCCATGGGATGTCTCAGCAGCCATTTTGACTATGGAACTGGCATAGGCAGGAGCGACTGAGGATTGCTCCTGCTCCAAAGAAGCCAATAGACCCCCAGGGTTTCTTGGATAGGCCCAGGGAGCACCTATGGGTGGTGAGAGGGGTGCAGTAGCAGCTTTTGTTGGGGAGGGGGTCAGGGGACTATGCAGCCTGCTATTGGTCAGGGGGGAAGGCTGTGCTGCACCACCTGGTTTCAACTCTGGCTGAAACTGTGTGGCAAATTTTGGCTGCAGATTCAGTTTCAGCTGAAACTGAAATCCCCGATTTTGTTGTCCTCTACATTGGGTCTTCTTACACTACTCAAATTGATGTTACATTTTCCTCTTATTAGCCAACTTCACAAATATTTTAATGGGTCCAGCTATTCTTTTTTGAAAGAGAGAGAACTTCTTTAAGAGTCTCTAATGTACAGCAGACACTTACATGCATCTTACAGATAGGCCTGGCTTTAGGAATTTGTATTGGTGTGTAGTAAAATTTATTTATTTATTTATTTATTTATTTATTTATTTATGGCATTTGTATCCCACAATATTCTCGCCAGCAGGCAGGCTCAATGTGGCGTACAATAGTCTATTAAGCAAAACAATAGTACAAAATACAGTATTCAGAGTCATAAGAGGGAGAGAGAAACAACTGAGGGAGGAAGGGAAAGAGGAGAGGTAATGATTTGTCGCTGAGATAGCCGTGGTTCAGAAGGATGTGGTGCCAGGCGGGCTTTCGGCGTATACTCTACCAAATAGGAAGGTCTTGAGTTGCCTCTTAAAGGTCTGATGATCTGGAGTGAATTTGACCTCTTGAGGCAGCCCGTTCCACAATTGAGTACTGAGATAGGGGAAAGAGGAAGCATAGACGGTCTTATATTTGAGGTCACTAAAAGCTGGGTAGTGGAGACTGAGGTATGAACGAGCTGACTTGCGGGAGTTCCTAAGCCGCAGGTTAATGAGAATGTCCATATAAGCGGGGGCTTCTCCATAGATGATTTTGTGCACCAATGCGCAGATCTTGAAAGCAATGCGGTCCTTCACTGGAAGCCAGTGCAACCTCTCATGTAGTGGCCTTGAACTTTCAAATCTCGATTTGCCGAAGATGAATCGGGCTGCTGTGTTCTGAGCAGTTTGTAATTTTTTTAGGAGCATGCTTGTTCATCCCCCATAGATACTGTTGCAGTAATCTAGGTGACTTATGACGAGAGACTGGACTAGGTTGCGGAATACTTCTCTAGGGAAATAAGGCTGGAAACGCTTAAGCTTCCAAAGAGAGAAGAACATTTGCTTGACTGTTCCAGCATCAAGGATCTATCTACTATGACTCTCAAGATTTTTAGGGACTCCAAGATTGGTAGGACGAGCTCAGGAGTGAGCAATGTAGGAGGCCTGAGTTTGTTATAGGGAGAGAGAGAATCAAACAATGTGTTTTCTCGGCGTTGAATTTGAATCGAAATGAGTTGGCCCAGTCGAGCATAGTGTTAAAGCCTCGCCGAATCTTACTGGTTATTTCATTTAAGTCTTTCTCAAAGGGGTAGATAAATGGGTTAAGACCCAGTTTGGAGAGAGCCACTGCCAAAGGAATCAACATCATGTTGAAGAGGGTTGGGAATAGTGGGGAACCCTGTGGCACTCCACAGCCTGCTTTCCAGTGAGATGAAAAGTTGGAGTTGATGTTTACTTGGTAAGTTCTTGATGTAAGAAAGCCTCTCAGCCAGGATAGTATGTTTCTGCTGGCACCAAAGTAATCTAGGAGCCGCAGCAGGATGCCATGGTGCACCATGTCAAAGACACTGGACATGTCGAACTGCAAGAGCAAAATACTCTTCCCTACAGCTATTTCACTCTTGAAATTGGCTAAGAGAGTGGCAAGTATGGTCTCAGTACTGTGGAGTGGTCGGAATCCCGATTGCGAGGTAACGTGAAGGGGCATAATCGAACGGAAACGTCTATCTCCATGGGCGTTTATCTCCGAGAACGGGTCAGTGAAGGGGCGGACCGAACTGTATTTTCGCAAAAAATAGACGTCCATGTTTTATTCGACAATTTGTGAGCTGGGCGTTTTTGTTTTTTAGCGATAACAGAAAATGAAAGCGCCCAGCTCAAAAACGAATAACTCCAAGACATTTATTCGTGGGAGGGGCCAGGATTCGTAGTGCACTGGTCCCCCTCACATGCCAGGACACCAACCGGGCACCCTAGGGGGCACTTCTACAAAAACAAAAAAAAAGGTAAAAGAGCTCCCAGGTGCATAGCACCCTTCCCTTGTGTGTTGAGCCCCCCAAATCCCCCTCAAAACCCACTGCCCACAAGTCTACACCATTACTATAGCCCTAAGGGGTGAAGGGGGGCACCTACATGTGGGTACAGTGGGTTTGGGGGGGAGGTTTGGAGGGCTCCCATTTACCAGCACAAGTGTAACAGGTGGGGGGGGGGGATGGGCCTGGGTCCACCTGCCTGAAGTCCACTGCACCCCCTAATAACTGCTCCAGTGACCTGCATACTGCTGCCAGGGAGGTGGGTATGACATTTGAGGGTGAAAATAAAAAGTTGTGAAACGGCATATTTTGTTGTGAGAGGGGGTTTGTGACCACTGGGGGAGTCTGGGGAGGTCATCCCCGATTCCCTCCAGTGGTCATGTGGTCATTTAGGGCACTTATTGGGGCCTTATTCGTGGAAAAACAGGGTCCAGGAAAAGTGCCCTAAATTCTCGCTACAAACGCATATTTTTTTTCCATTATTGGCGAAAGGCGCCCATCTCTGATCGGCCGATAACCACGCCCCAGTTCCGGCTTCACCACGCCTTCGACACACCCCCATCAACTTTGTCCGCATCCGCGACAGAGTGCAGTTGAAAACGTCCAAATTCGGCTTTCGATTATACCACTTTATTCGTTTTTGTGAGATAAACTTCTATCTCCTGATTTGGGTCACAATATAGGCGTTTTTCTATTACGATTATAAGCAGGATAGTAACATAGTAGATGACGGCAGAAAAGACCTGCATGGTCCATCCAGTCTGCCCAAGAAATGTGCCACTTTTTTGTGTATACCTTACCTTGATTTGTACCTGTCTTTATTAGGGCACAGACCGTACAAGTCTGCCCAGCACTATCCCCGCCTCCCACCATCGGCTCTGGCACAGACCGTATAAGTCTGCCCAGCACTATCCCCGCCTCCCACTACCGGCTCTGTTATCCAATCTCGGCTAAGCTCCTGAGGATCCATTTCTTCTGAACAGGATTCCTTTATATTTATCCCACGCATGTTTGAATTCCGTTACCATTTTCATCTCCACCACCTCCCGCGGGAGGGCATTCCAAGCATCCACCACTCTCTCCGTGAAAAAATACTTCCTGACATTTTTCTTGAGTCTGCATTGTATAACCTGTAGCCTAAATCCAGTTTGTCATAAGGCTGGTATCTTTTCCTTGCCAGTGTGGGTCCCTTAGACCTGATGTCTCTCTCAGTGGCAATTCCTTTTAGAACTTCACAACCTCTTGATTACCCCCGTACTAGTGAAATATTCTATTTAGAGATGGAGTTAGATTTGAGGTCAATCCAGCCTTCTTGGGGGTTTTCTCTGTCACTGGACAGCTGAGCTCCAGTACCAGACAGAACCTAGGGGTCTCTGAACCCCGAAACAAAACACTTTATCTTGGAAAAATTTGGCAAAATCTATAGCTGATGGGGTGCCTTCTCCTGTAGTGGTAACCACTGTGGTGTCCATTAGTTTGTTTACAAAGAAGTAGAGCTTTTTGGCATCTTTGTAATCCGGGCCTATCTTGGTTTTGAAGTAGTGTTTTTTTGCCTGCCTAATTGCATAGTTGTACTTTCTGTGAGACTGCTTCCATGCTGCGAGATGTTGAGTATCTTGGTGCTTTCTCCAGGCCCTTTCAAGTCTTCTGGTGTTTGTTTTGAATGCTCTAAGCTCAGCATTAAACCACGGGGCAGCTACATTCCTTTTCATTGAACAAGTCTTGAGTGGCACAATGGCGTCTAAGATACTTCTGCATCGGTTATCTCAATTGGGGAAGAAGTTGTCCGAATCCACCGGGTCAGGCCAGTCTGACTCATAGATGGACTGCCAGAATGCCGTTGGATTGACATACCCTCTTGTCGTGTACGACGTTTGGGAATGCGTGCGCCGTGGACCTTTTATGTGCCACAAAACTGAGCAGGTGAGCTTGAAGTGGTCTGACCAAGGGACAGCTGACCACAGGGCCTTGGTTATGCGCAATCTATCGTAATGAGCCGATTTGAGGGAGAGGAGGTCTAAAGTGTGCCCTCTAGAGTGGGTTACCTGAGTATTCCAGCAGGTTAAGTCCCAAGTGCTAAGGAAGTCTAAACAGTCTTGCGTGTGTGCTAAGGAATCCAACATGAACTGAACATGAGATGGTTAAAGCATGATGCAATTTACCTGAGTGATGTGAAAGACTGACTTTCTCTACAGAGAAATGTACAAGCAGGCTTCCATAGTGTGTAAACTTTTAGCCAGACTGAGGGGACATATTCCCAGGGGCGGGGAGCAGGCGGGCCAGTAAAACAATGCAAGTAGATTACATTTACAAATCTATGTGTACTGTGTGTCATAAAACTTTTGCCAGCACAAAAAGAATTGCGAAGTCTGTGGACACTTTTCATCACCAGACCACAAAAGTAAATTTCAAAGGGAAAACCATCTACTTAGCTTTCCTTTGAGAACTATATTCCTGTTTTGTGGACATGAAGCACCTAAGGACTTTGCTGCTCTGTGGGTTCTTTGACAATGTCCTTCAAAAGGCTGGTTTACCTTTACTGGAACATTATCATGCAGATCAAAACAAAATTGTGAGATTCTAGGGAACAGGGTTCAATGCCCATGAGCACATTTTTAAACATCACATTCTCAGTGAATGATCTACCTGCAAAAAACCACAGGTGCGAGTGTGTTTGTACACTTTGTACCTACAGCATGTTTTCAAAGTGAAGACACATACATACTTTCACTGTGAAAACTGGTACAGAGCCCACATGTAAAAAAGCAAGCATGGACTTTATCCCAATGTGGACAGCATAAAAACTGTCCTTTCATGGGTTAATGTAACCCGAATTTAAGCTGCACATGATAAATAAGGATCAATAAAATCATTTAGGTAGATGCACTCATAAGTCCAAATTAGTGCCAATTAATGCCAATAATTAACAGTTCATTAACTATTTAATTTGCGTGTGCATCTGCTCAGCATGCCCAAATTTGGGTGACCTTTATAGAACCATACGGAACTGCCATTATAGAATACTAGCATAAGTCCACATTTATGCATCTAACTTTAGGTGTGAGCACTTATGCCAGCTCAGTTGCTGTTATAAGTGCTCGCACATAACTATAGGCAGTTGGGTGCAGAACTTCATATTCTATAATGTGTGCACAAATCCTGAGCATGCCCCTGACCGACCCATACCCCTCTGCAGCACACCCCCCTTGCAAGTGTGCACTATGGATTTTGCATGCACATTTTACAGAATACTGACTAGAAACATAGAAACATGACGGCAAGTAAGGGCCATATGGCCCATCCAGTCTGCCCATCCTCAGTAACCACTAACTCCTCCTTTTCCTAAGAGATCCCAAGTGTCTGTCTCACGCCTTCTTAAAGTCTGACACACTCTTCATCTCCATGACTTCCACCTGGAGGCCATTCCATGCATCTACCACCCTTTCCGTGAAAGAGTATTTCCTCAGTTGCAAGCATTGCTGTTAACTGGCACCAATTAACACTACTTAGTGCCAATAATGCTAATTAACATCAATTATCAGCTCACTATTATATTAAGTTATGCACATAACTGAGCTTACTCTATAGCTTGGAGAAAAGACGGCTGAGGGGAGATATGACAGAGGTATATAAAATAATGAGTGGAGTGGAACAAGTAGACGTGAATACTAGGACTAGGGGGCACACAATGAAGCTACAAAGTAGTAAATTTAAAACAAATCAGAGAAAATATTTTTTCACTCAACGTGTAATTAAACTCTGAAATTTGTTGCCAGAGAATGTAGTAAAAGCAGTTAGCTTACCAGGGTTTAAAAAAGATTTGGATAGCTTCCTAAAAGAAAAGTCCATAAGCCATTATTAAAATGGACTTGGGAAAATCCACTGTTTTTCAGGAAGAATGTATTTAGAGATTACATATTAATTAATTTTTTGTTGTATATTGATGGTCTTGCAGGATTATCCCTTGACAAAGCAATCTGGCGAAACAGGTCCTGTCGGGATAACGAAGGTTCCTGGATGCTCCTCAATATATACATAAGACGCACAAGATAAGTTATTCTGATAATCAAACAGTGGTAGTCTAAATAGATACCTTCCTACTGTTTCATAAGTGTGTGCCCTAAGTACTTTCCATACTAATATATATTTTCACCAAATCTGGATGGAGGGGGTAGTCAATGATTAAAGACTGTTATGGCTGACAGACAAGAGCACTTTGTCATACATACAGCCAAATGATAACATATGAGACATCCCCAAGATTCAATTTGTATAGTACTGGGTGACACTCACTTCTCTACTTTTTATTTTTGCATATGTTTGCTGAGTTTTGAGAACTTAATAAGTAGAACGCCTAATTTTTTGACAGTATTTCTAGGATAAGCAGCCTAAAATGTATTGTACTGTTTTGGGATCTTGCCAGGTACTTGTGACCTGGATTGGCCACTGCTGGAAACAGGATACTGGGCTTGATGGACTTTCAGTCTATCCCAGTATGGCAACACTTATGTACTTATATAACTTAGGCAAGCAACTTTGCAAACTAAGGGACTTTTTTACTAAGCAACAGTAAGCACTACTGCATGCATACCGCAGGTTAAAAACCACTACTGTGGAGCGCGCTCAGGCAACTCATGGTAGTTTCAGGATCAGCACGCACTTCCCATGGGCTAAAAATAAGATTTCATTTTTTAGTGCTGGGGTTATGTCTGGGGGTGGACAGTAGGCATGTACTGCACTAATCAGTTAGTGTCATTACATTGCTGCGTGCTGATTAGCGCGGGAGCCCTTACCACCTAGAAAATAGGTGTTGATAAGTGTTTCACACGCTAATGGGGAAGTTAGCACGTGGCCATTAATAGGGAAAATGGAGCCATTTTACTGCTAGGGACAGCGCTAGGCCCTTCAGTGTAAAGTTGGGCACCCAATTTTAGAGAACTAAGGCGTATATGGGTAACTGATACAGAATTTTATAGGCAGTTTTTGCATTTTAGCCATTTCCTCATGCAAGGAATCAAGAACCAGATGTTGTGAGAACCACTGCAGCAAAACAACAACAAAAATCACTGAACATTGATGCATCCATTTTAAAGAAATCACATTTCAGCCGTCCCTGCTGCACCCTATTTAGGGCCCTGCTTATTAAGGTGTGTTAGCATTTTTAACATGCCTACAATTAGCGCACACGCTAACCGTGTAGGCACCTATAGTGATATTGTAGGCATGTATACGGTTAACGCGTGTACATGGTTAACGTGCATTAAAGAAGCTAATGCGCCTATAATGCGGCTTAGTAAACAGGGCCCTTAGTTCTTTGGATGAACTTTTCTAGTTTGTGTTTGGTATGGAAAAACCGAAGTAGTGGTCAGCACTCTCTGTCTATCACTGCAGTGGTAACACCCCAAGGGACAGATATGTATGTTGCAGACATGCAAAGCGCTTAAAAAGCCCTTGTCACTCATGCCAGCCGCTGTCACTTGTGTGAAAGAAGATCAGATTGCAAGTGGAAAGATTTAAGCAGCAGTGTGCTGACAGTTAAGTTGTAACAGTAAAGTAGAATTACCTCATTCTCTTGTTCTTGATCTGATTCTGAGTCCTTTGAGCCCCAAGGTGTCAGGCAAGAGGAGAGAAAAGGCGGGAGAGAGAAGCCAGAGAGCAGAGAAGATTTAGACAACAATAAAAAGAAAAGAGCAGGGGCAGAAGTACATTTAGCATGTTCAGCAGCCAAGAATACAGCAAGTATATTAAAATCATCATTAGTGTCCAGAGGGCCAGGTACACAGACTACAAAGCAAAGGCTGAAATGCAGACGCCGATAGATAGGGTCAAGGATAATAGGCAATACCGTTACAGTGGTCAGATAATATTAAATGGGTTCCCGTTCAGGATATGATACACTCAGTCTGGTGTTCTGACTAAAACACATTATGGGGATAATCTGATGATGGGGTACCTTGGGCAAAAGGTGAAAAAAATTACATATACTGAACATTTATTTTGTAAATGCAAGAAGGAACAAAAGGGTCCTTTTACCAATGAAGCAGTTTGCTACTTAACACACATTAATGTCCACATAAACTGAAAAGCTTGGAAGAGGACAGGGAATGGGTTGAGTATAGTTGTGGACTTCACCTTGCAACCAACATACAGTAACTTACCATGTGTTGCCTGTTAATGCAGAACATTTAAAAGCCCCTCGGTAGGTGATGTTAAGGCTATCTGCCTTACACACAGTGCAGTTAATGTGTGATAAATGTATTTTCTCTGTGTTAAATGCTGAGGACTTCTTTAACAGTTAGCACACAGGCTCTGCAGTTACCACATGGTAATTTGGGCACTTACCACATAGTAACTGCAAAACTTTACCGCATTTTAGTAAAAGGTCCCCAAGGTGAAGAAAGTGATTGATGTCTATAATCCACCAATATGAAAAAAAACCCCAAAATATATACATATACGTCAATTTCTACCAGCACATATGCACTCAAAGTTAAATCTCAGTCAGCAGGTGTAAATTTGTGTGATTCCATTTGAGCGCTATTGGGGATGAATCTAGACCAGGCATTTTCAACCCAGTCCTCAGGGCACACCTTGACTGGCTGCATGTGCACTGAGGACTGGGTTAAAAAGCCCTGGCTTAGGGTGCCAAAAATATTGAGGGTGCCAAGTACCAGGCCACAAAGAAGCTTACGTTACTTACCTTAGGGCCATCTGGTGTAACTTGAAAGATGCAGCATCATCTCACTGGCCCAACACCCCCATCCCTGCTTTCCAGTCTCCAAGGGTCCCCTCCCCTTGGTTCTCTGGACTCTAATGGAGGATCCCTGTGCTCCCCCTCTGGTCTTGCCTACTGACACCAAAATCTTAAAAACGGCCTTGTAAGAGTTATACATGTAGAAAGCTGCTCTGCAAACAGGTCTTGATAAAATTATCCCTCCATGTCAAACAGCAAAATCTGCTTCTACCATGTGCATTCTTTAGGTTATAAGAATGCAAGATAAATGAGTACTTCTCTTTTAGCTCAGTTTTGGGGTAAAATACATTTTGTGCGTATATAGAGTGATATATAAATAACAAGAAAGTATTCTTCTCTAGTGCAAACTGTGCCAAGAAGGGTGAAGGCCACCATAGAAAGGAAACTGGAAAATGGCCCTTCTAGGTTTAATGCAATGCTCCTGATAAACATTTTTTGCTTTTACTCTCTTTAGGCTCTGAGTAACTTCTCCGCCCTCAACTCCATCATTTATTGGTACAATAAATGTGTTGTTTCCCCATTATTAGGTGTTCAGCAAACAGCAAGAGAAAGATCCATAAGTGAAGGACAAAGACAAGCTACAGTGCATTACCTTTGTGTAAACAGGCAGCGTGAAATTTAGGTTGCAGATGGCGTGATGTACTAGGCCTCGTGTTGATTTTGGCTCTTTCATAAAAGACAGCCGCCCACAAGGTTCCTGAGTGGTGTCCCGTACCTAATATTGAAAGAGAGACTTAATCCATATTTCACCCATTGAGAAGGTATATTTAGAAGTGTTCATTCAGAAGGATTACGGTAAGTTTTCACGAACAGGGTTATAAATCTGCCTTCCAGGACAGCTTTTACTTTTCTGAGATTACAAAACTGTAGCAAAATAACAGTTGCAATTAGTAACAAGCAGTCACAGTTTTGGCTTACAAAATCTCTCTGGAAATCCACCTACATGTACTGAAGGGGTTATTATGGTTTTATTACAAATAGAAATTTATATTTAGAATCCTGGAGCAGCACTGTTTATGTCTGGTGCACTCAGGCCCTCTGCTGGAAACATGGAAAAATTCTGTGGCCTCTGAGAGGGGCTCTAACTTTCAGCTTCTTTTGATTTGGTACCAGCTACCCATACAGCTGGAGATCAGCTGAGCCTGCAAGGACTGCTCAGCAAAAAATGCCCTGTTCTTTTGTCAATGCACTTGCAAATATATATTTTATTGTCCTTCTGTAGAAAGTGAATGCAAAATCCAGAACAAATTTTCCAAACTGTCAATGGCAAGACAAAAAAAAAAAAGTGTTGCAACAGAATAGTAAATTGCTGGTGAACTACACTCGAATTAGAAGGAAATGTGGATTAGATGAGGTCCAGAAATAGTAAGATGCACTTTTCCTGCAGGATCTGGAGACAAGCTCAGACTCTTCTCTTGTGCAGTTTTAATAGTCTCAGAATTGTCTGGCATAGTTAAAGCTGAATCTTGACAAAGAAAGCCTTAAGACTTTTAAAAAAGCTTTTATGTCCTATCTTTTTGTACACAGTGTTATTAAAAAACTGAAGATCTTAATCCATCACTTGGCTGGCTACTGTATGTTCTGGGTTGTTGTTTTTTTAAATTATTATTTTAAGTTTCTTTCTTTCTATTTCTTTCTTTCTTGTTAAATGTATTGTCATTGGTAATTAATTTTTTCTGACTATCCACAAGTTTGAGAACTGGATCTTTCATCCGCTCTCCCCCAATAGCAAAAGGATCCAATCTGTTATGTCGGTAACCATCAGAAAATGTGGAAGGTGGCATGAACCAGCACAGTGACATAGCAAAGAAATAGCCTGACCCTATGAAAAGGTGTGAGCAAAATCCAAATAAATAAATAAAAAATATTAAGGACAGAGGTGCAGCAAGGTACAGTATGTGTGCAGTGAAGCCACATAAGGAAGGCAGAAGCACGAAAATTGCTCCCTGTCAATTGCCTTTCCTGCTTGACCATCATCTCTCCTTCCTCTCCCTATGCCCCTTAAGTGCATCCATCCTCCTCTCCAGGATCCCCCACCTCCCTGTAGGACCCCTGGGCCTAAATGAAGGATGCTCTGGTGGTCTAAGGTAGGGTGGGCAGCAGTGATCCACAGTGGTTGCTGCCCATGCTGGCTCTGGGTTAAAAATAGAAGCCATGACCTCTAGTGGTAGTCTTGAAAGACTAACGTTAGAAGTTGTAGCTGCCAGTTTGAACCCAAAGCCAGCACGGGCAGCAACAACTGTGGATTGCTGCTGCCCACCCTACCTTAGACCAGCAGAGCATCCTTCATTTAGGCCCAGGGGTCTTACAGGGAGGTTGGGGATCATTGATCAGCAGGGCATCCTTCAGATAGGTGTGGGGGGGTGGATGCTCTAAGGGGAGCAGGGAGGAGGTATGGATGAGTTGCACAGTGTGCAATTATAGCTTGCTATGGCCTTATTGAGAACTAGCAAAGTCAGGGTTTAAATACCATCAAAGCTCCTCGTGATCTTGGGCAAGCCAATACACCCTCCATTAACCCAAGAACAAACTTAGATTGTAAGCTTTCTGGGATAAGAAAAATATCTACTATGCCTGAATCTAATTTTCTGCTACTACTGAAAAGGTGTGAGCTAAATCCACACAACAATCAACAATGCTGTGCAGTGGTATATGGAGGTTTTCATTTCCAGGACAGGTCTTTTGCTCGTCATTTTGGCTGGGACTGAGGATGCTTAGAGGCAGTGCTCGCAGCCCTTGCAGGAGGGAAGCCCAGTCACTATGGAACACTGACACCTAGGGGTAATTCTTTAAAGTGGACAACAGCATTTACATGCTGATTATGCACATAAATGATTTGAATAACATCATATGTACACAGGTGTGCACATACACATGCAAATACTATAATTCCACCTAAGAGCTATTCTGTAAATATATGCTTGTCTTACATGGTGTATTTTACAGGTAGGCATATGAACAGGTGGAGTATAGGCAAAGCATGGGCAGAAATCATACACATATCTTATACAATACTATCAAACATATAAACGGCGAGTAACCGTACTCACTCACAAATGCGCAGTAGAAACTTCCCTCTCTGCCCCTCCCCCACTTCAATACGTGATGATGTGGGCGGGACAGAGAGGGAAGTCTCTACTGGCATGCTGCAGACGTCGAAACCGCTCTCCCTCCCCCGGAGTCGCCGCCGCCCCTCCACCTGGCCCGAGCAGCACTGTAAACTTACATCAGCACGCAGCAGCAGGCACATCAGCAAAGCTGCCGTCGGGCTTCCTTCTATGCCTTTGTCCCGCCCTCGCAGACGTTACGTCACATGAGGGCGGGACACAGGCAGAGAAGGAAGCCCGCCCCCATGGCAGCTTTGCTGATGTGCCTGCTGCTGCATGCTGATGTAAGTTTACAGTGCTGCTCGGGCAGGGTGGAGGGGCGGCGGCAGCGACTCCAGGGGGGGGGCTCGGAAACACCCCCCCCCCATTCCAAAAGTAGCCCGTTTTCACGGGCTCAACGGCTAGTAAGTTGCATATTCAGGTGCAAGCACTTACACCAACTCTATATTATAGGGGTGTATTTCACCTTTTATAATAATAGTATTCTAGAAAAGAAAGTAGGCACCTACTTTCCTTTACAGAATAGGCGCTCATAGACGCTTAAATGTAGGTGCACTGTTGCAGAATTGGTCTCCTAGTGGCTGGATTCAGAGCCCATGAGGACTGGTACTGTCCCCTGGGCAATGACTTTGTTAAGTGAGTTGAGAGGGAAAAGAAAACAGAGGGTAAAATTCCCAGGTGGCTGTGCATAGAAACAGAAAGCCCAAAGAAGCAGGAGGAAACTGCTGGGAAGAAAATACAGAAGATAATGCATATCATTACCTTGACAAACAGTGGGAGTCTGTTTTCTTTGAAGGCATAAAAACTGAAAATGTGATGCTGGCCACTCTTTGTTAATGGCACCAGATTGCCAAAGCAATCTACATAGATGGGTTTTCCTTCCAGCACCTATAGTAAATAAAAAAATAATGATAAATAATTTCTTTTGAATGTATTATCTCAATTCATTTGTCTTGAACTGCTGAATATGAACAGAACTTAATAAAACCGTGTTTCTGCTTGCTTGCATGACAGTCTGGGAATTTCAGAGAAGTATTTCAGGTGTCCTACCTTTACCTGGGAATCTATATTCTTTTGCCAAATGAGATCAAACAAATATTATAGGTCTGATCCCTTCTGTCTACTGGAAAACAAGTTGGTGACGTAGGTCTTATATGACATTTTTCACAAAACAGTCTTGGGCAGCACCAATAGCACCAATAGCAACTGGTAATGTTTTATGTTGCTGAGCAGGACATCCAAGTTTGATTCATTCATGTGGCCAACAATGCAGAAAACTAATGCAGACAAAAGTGCGCAGTTAGTGTGATGTCTGCACACAAATTTCAGGGCACCTGATGCAGAATAAAACCTCACGTTAAACACCAGTGCACATCATTTTATAAAGCAGGCTATTAGCTATTCCGCCTCAAAGGCAAGAACAACATAGGAATCTAAATGCCAGGTTTGAGGAGATGTTGAAAGGTTAGCTCGTTCTGTATCAGTAGAAGAATAGTAAACAGCCATTCCCCTCCAAAAATCGTTGGTATTCTAATGGACCACTGATACCTCAATCCCTGACCCAAGAAAAGAAATCTCTCCTGTTCTGATTGTACCTTGATTCCCCCCCCCCCAATAGATGCACCCTCATTCTACACCTCCCACCACCACTATCCAAAATATCCCTGGGTAGTCTGATGGACTCCTCCCCCAACCTCCAACCCCCACCACCCGACACCCAAGAAATAAATCTCTGGTAGACTAGAGGACCCAGACTCCCTCTGACCCTTCGTCCCCCTATGAATCTTGAAAAAGAGGCAAAAGTGATGCCCCCTAGCTCCTGCCTTCAGAGTATCATCTTCCAAAATGACAGTGCCTGACTCCATGCAGTACATTTCTGGACACACTGTGCAAGGTTAGTCTGCCACATAAGGGACTTTTTCCCTTATTTGATAATATCTGCTCAGGCTGTCACGGTCAAAATCTTGGCAATGTACTGACCAACTCTTGGGATGTTGCAAGAAAAAGTACATCATCATTGTAACCACAGTGCCATTTGTCAGTATATCTCAAAGCCTGATTATAAGCAAGATGCATTAAAGCATAGATTGTGACATTATTCATCTTGCACTGTGCAAGTTTTTTATTTGATTATCTGCCCTTGCCAGTAATTATATACTGGACATACTAAGAAGGGAATTCTACAAATGGTGCTGAGATTTCAGCAGCGAAAAGAAATTGGTGCAGAGCCTTATTCTATAAACAGTGCTCTGGGTTGAGCACTGTTTACAAAATAGCACTTAGAAACCTTTTCCATGTCAGCTGAAACCTGGTATAAATGTCGGCACCCAACTCTGAGCATTTTGGCACAGAAATGGGGCTATTCTATAACCCTACATACAACTTTTAGGAATACCCTTGCCACTGTCCTGGCCATGTCTCTTGATTTGCATGCCAGGGGATTTAGGCACCCGGGTTTATAGAATAAGATGCGGGGAGATGTGTGCAAATTTCAATTATTGCCAATACTCTGCAATAACTGATTGTTAACATCAATTAACTGCAGTTAATTGGCATATAAGCTAATTAATTTGTGCACAGATCTTTCAAAATTTCAGCACTGTAATCCCGTTACCATATATAGAATCTGGGGGTATATGTCCAGTAAAATGTTGGAATATTGAACATTTGAGTAGCATAATGGGATCAGAGAAGCCCCTTTGGTGGACACATTGCTGAAGGGTTAGAAGGAAAGGCTTGCCATTTTGTGGATGGCACAAAGATTACAGAGTGGCTACCCCGAAGGGAGCAGAAACCATGAAAAGAGATCTCCAAAATCAGAAGAATGGTCAAAGGTCTGGCAGTTAAAATTTAATGTGAAGAAGTTCAACATGATGCACTTGGGGTGCCAAAATCCAAAGGAGATGTACCAGATAGGAGGTGAGAGATTGATAAGCACAGCTCAGGGGAGGGACCTCAGGATGGTGGTGTCTGAGGATCTCAAGGTGACAAAACAATGTGACAAGGTGGTGGACATGTCCCGAAGGATGCTGGGTTGCATAGAGAATGGTACAACCAGCAGAAGAAAGGAGGTCTTGGTGCCTTTGTACAAGTCATTGGTGAGGCCCCACTTGGAGTATGATGTTCACTTTTGAGGGCCTGTCTTGCTAAGGACATGAAAAGACTTGAAGCAGTTCAGAGAAAAGTGACAAAAATGGTATGGGTTTGCACCACAAGAATGGCGAGATTTGATGACCTGAAGATGTATACCCTGGAGGAAAGGACAGACAAGGGTGATACAATACAGACATTCAAATATTTGAAAGGTATTAATCTACAAACAAATCTTTTCCAGGATGGGAAGGCGGTAGAACTAAAGAACATGAATTTAGGTTGCAGGGGTGGGAGGGAGAGATTTTTCACAGAGAGGGTGGTAGATACCTGGAATGCCCTCCCGTGAGAGGTGGTGGAGATGAAAACAGTAACGGAATTCAATACTGCATGGGATAAACACAAAGGAATCTTGTATGGAAAGAATGGAACCAAACGTAGCGATGCTTAGATGGCAACTCCAGTAATTGGGAAGAAAGGCCAGTGCCGGGTAGACTTCTACGGTCTCTGCCCTGATCATGGCTAGACAGATTTGGATGGGCTGGAATGCGGCTTTGATGACAGCTTCAGTAGTTGGAGAACAAGGCCAGTGCCAAGCAGACTTCTACAGCCTGTGCCCTGATAACGGCCAGCACAAATCAAGATCAAGAATGCATGCTTATGTACAATTCCATTATACCTTATGCCATGAGTTTATAACATAACATAGTATCTTATAGTCTGCTATCTACCTTTCAGTTCTATGTGGATTACAAAAGATACATCTGGAAATTACCAGAGATTAACAATAAAAAATAAAATTCCCTTTAAAATTTACAATGAAGTGAATGACAAGGTAATAAACCACCGATAATTGTTAATCTACAGAATTTAACACAAATATCCTAAACAGGTATATCTTAATCATTAGCCTAAAGTACCTGTAATCTAAAGTAGAAAGACTAAAATTTAAAATAGTTTTATCTAGTCTTGCCGCTTGGAAAGCTAAGATATTCGTCAATGACTTGAGTCTTGTTCTACCCTTTAAAAAATTTTCTAATACCATCTTTTATTGGGCTCAAATTGAAAGCAGATCAGATGTGCTTGGACATTTAAATAGTAGACTGTTCAGCCATCATATTATAACTAAATTGAGCATACAGGTAGCAGGTACTACTACATGTCATTATCTATAAACTTTAGAGATCATGTTTATATCATTCAGTTACAAAACTGGAAGTTAGAAACCTTGCTCACATTCATAGATATTTCCTGTCCATTTCCAGGGAGCAGACAAAATCTGGAGCTCACAATGGGGGGGGGGGGGGGACGACTTGATATACCATCTTTCTGTGGTTATAATTAAAGCAGTTTTCATATTATATACAGATACTTATTTTGTAGCTGGAACAAACATGCGTGGGATATGTATCAAACATGCTTGGGATCTGCATAAAGGAATCCTGTGCAGAAGGAATGGATCCTCAGAAGCTTAGCCGAAATTGGGTGGCGGAGCAGGTGGGGGGAAGAGGGGTTGGTGGTTGGGAGGCAAGGATGGTGGAGGGCAGACTTGTACGGTCTGTGCCGGAGCCGGTGGTGGGACTGGTGGTTGGGAGGCGGGAAGTACTGCTGTGCAGACTTGTACGGTCTGTGCCCTGAACAAGGCAGGTACAAATCAAGGTAAGGTTTACACATATGTTTGTCTTGTTGGGCAGACTGGATGGACCGTGCAGGTCTTTTTCTGCCGTCATCTACTATGTTACTATGTTATATGAGATTAAGTACAAAGCCTGCCAATTCTGTTACTTACATCAGCATAGGGTATCATACCTCCACATCTCTGCTCCTGGCAACTTCAGCAAAGTTTTCCTGTTGTTCTAATGTTTTATCCACTTTGTCATCTGTCATGCAGAAGCATCGTAATCGGGCTTCGATGGGATCATGAGATTTGGCAAATACAACAAATTTAGCCATGTAGGGCACGCAGATGATCTCCCTGTATACTTGGCTGGCAAAGGTAACAGATTCCTGGATCTGTCGACAATCTATCAACCAAAACCTAAAGAGGAAAATTAGAGGCGAAACTTAAAAGTGGGTCAAGCTATCTGTTTATACACAAGTGACCTTTCCGTGGTACATATGCAACACTTTTGAGGACATGTTGAAACATATGAAGTGTACTGGTATTGACACATGATTATTGCACAGCCTCAGAAAGAATTTCAAAATTAAATCTCAGCACATAGTTCACTGATTTTGCCCTAATCCTGCCCCAGATGTCTACCCCTTTCCCCATATGGGCTGACATTTTCAGAGGTTGTTCCCCCTCCTCACTGTGGGTGAACACCATTTCCCTGTGCAACTTCCTCTGAAAACTGCCCTATAATGTGCTGGTAAAGCAAAGGGCCTAATTTATGCAGGGGTTTCTCTCATTCTTTGCTTGTAATACAGATTGAGTGGAAAGCATTACTCAATCTGCTGTCTTCAGCAACCTTAGATCAATTTTCCTTAAGAAGCCCAACAACAAGTAAATATCAGAGATGCCGAGCTTTTCTTGTGGGCCACTGCCATGTCCAAAACCAGTTCTGGCAAATGTACATGTCAAAAACTGACATATTCTAATCAATACATAGAAAATACAATTATTTTTTTCTACTTTTGTTGTCAAGTCATTTGATTTTTCTAATCGTATTGGGTCCAGTATCTGATTTTTGCTTTCCTCTGTTTTCTCTTAATTGTCTTACCAGGGTCTCCTTGTCATTTGGTATTTCTTTTCTTTCCCTGTCCACCATCCATTTTCTCTTCGCATCCCTATAAGGGGCATAATCGAAAGGGACGCCCAAGTTTTGCTGAGGACATCCTCGCAAAACGTCCTGGTGGAGGGGTGGGGAAACCCGTATTATCGAAACAAGATGGATATCCATCTTTCATTTCGATAATACGGTCGGGGACACACAAATCTTGACATTTAGGTCGTCCTTAGAGATGGTCATCCCTAGACTTGGTTGTTTCTGATTTTTGGCAATAATGGAAACCAAGGACGCCCATCTCAGAAACCACCAAACGCAAGCCCTTTGGTCGTAGGAGGAGCCAGCATTCATAGTGCACTGGTCACCCTCACATGCCAGGACACCAACTGGGCACCCTAGGAGGCACTGCAGTGGACTTCAGAAATTGCTCCCAGGAACATAGCTCCCTTACCTTGTGTGCTGAGCCACCCAAAAGCCACTACCCACAACTGTACACCACTACCATGGGCCTTACGGGTGAAGAGGGGCACCTAGATGCAGGTACAGTGGGTTTGTGGTGGGTTTTGGAGGGCTCACATTTACCACCACAAGTGTAACAGGTGGGGGAGGGAATGGGCCTGGGTCCGCCTGCCTGAAGTGCACTGCACCCACTAAAACTGCTCCAGGGACCTGCATACTGCTGTGATGGACCTGAGTATGACATTTGAGGCTGGCATAGAGGCTGGCTCAAAGTATTTTTAAAGATGTTTTTTGAGGGTGGGAGGGGGTTAGTGACCACTGGGGGAGTAAGGGGAAGTGATCCCCGAATCTCTCCGGTGGTCATCTGGTCAGTTCAGGCACCTTTTTGTGGCTTGGTTGTAAGAAAAACAGGACCAGGTAAAGTCATCCAAGTGCTCGTCAGGGACGCCCTTTTTTTTTCTATTATGGGTCGAGGACGCCCATGTGTTAGGCATGCCCAAGTCCTGCCTTCACTACGCCTCCGACATGCACCTGTGAACTTTGGTCGTCCCCGCGACGGAAAGCAGTTGGGGATGCCCAAAATCGGCTTTCGATTATGCCGATTTGGGCGACTCTGTGAGAAGGACGCCCATCTTCCGATTTGTGTCAGAAGATGGGCATCCTTCTCTTTCGAAAATGAGCCTGTATGTGTCCTATTCAGCATCACCCCAGTTTAACTGATCTCATTCTCTTGCCATGTTGAGCATCTCCCCTCTCTGTGTCCCTATTCTTTCCCTATTCAACATACTGTAACTCTTTTGTGTCCCTATGCCCCCCCATGTGCCAGCATCTCGATCTCTTCCTTCCTTTCTGTCCTCCCCAGGCCAGCATCTATCTCTCTTTTCCCTCCTTCTGCCCCCTCTCCTCAGGGGTCCAGCAAGTGTATCTCTCTCTTCTCTATCTCTTGCCCCATCTCTCCTTTGCAGGTCTAGCAGCTCTCCCTCTTTCTTCTTTCCCTGCAGGGTCTTGTATCCTTTCCTCTTCTCCCCCCCCCCCCACCATCCTAGCATCTCTTCCTCTCACCACCACTACTATCACCCCATCCTTGTTTCACTTCCTCTCATCACCATCACCATTCTGGCAACTCTTCCTTCCCCCACCATCCTGAAATCCTTTCTTCTCTCCTCCCCCGACACACTCTCTCTCACCCCCTTTCTTTTGCAGGCATCTCTCATGCTTTCCTCCCCCTGCCCTTCAACCTTATTTGTGGGCAGTAGAGCTGAAGAGACGCTGCTTCCGGCTGACCTGGCATCTTCTTGGCCTGCCTTCAGAAACCAGAAGTAGCGTTAGAGGAAGTGGGATGCAACAGAAGATAGGCCCTACGTTGGCTGGAAGCTATGGTCACAAACAAGGTTGTAAGAACTAAGAGGTGGTGGGGGGGGGGGGGGCAGACAATGGGAGAGATGCTGGATCACTAGAGTAGGGGAAGAAAACTGAAGAGAGAGAGCGATGTCCGATCATCATGGGAACAGGGAGCCAATGCATGTGTGTGACTTGGCATGTCTGAACTACATAGATTTTAGCCTGCACATAGCAGCCTGATAGTCAGATATAAAGTACTCATCTAGTATGTGTCTGAAGACTTTACAATCTATTTGGACAGGGAAGCCTTAGATGTTTAGCTTCCACTGCAAGATCTGAAATTCAGAATATTTTTTAGAGCTAAGTTTCACATAGTGTCTGTGTTCATACTAATGCTACAATTCCTGTATGCCCAAGAAAGGTTTTTATCATGCATTAAACCTGCAATGAAATACAATCACATTTTCATCCCACCAAGGTGAACTCAAAACTAGGTTTTCTCTATCTTTTTGTGTCTTTAGCTGCTGAATATCTACTTTGTAACAGCCCTCTTGTGTTCAGAGAGAGTCACTGCACAAAGAATTGTTAAGAACTTCTTCCAAGGCAGAGGGTTCACCAGAACTACTATTACAACCAAAGAGCTTGTAAGTATTATATTACTAACCAGATACAGTAAATGCTAAGAAGTTGTTCCATGTTTTACTTGCCTCATCCATGTTAAGTAAATCTTTAATTGGAATATTTGCAACTACTAGCCTGGACTGCACTACTGGATGAGAAGAGTGTATGGAATGAGTGGATTTGTGGTGCCTTTTGGCCTTCCAGCCATGACCTCAGAAACAGTCCAAAAAAAAATTATATATATAAAAATAACCTACCCTGATGCTTACCAGGCAACCAGGGCTTACAAAAGTTCAAAGCTAGTCTTAAAGTGAAGGGGTTGGTGCCTCTGGCAGAAGAAACTGGTATTCTGTCCTTTCTTATACATTTATTTTTAACTATGCATTGTGAACTGCTTTGGTAATTTGATTGAAGAGTGGTATAGCAAGACATGAATAAACAAATGACAAGCTGTGCAGAGGATAACTCCAATAATAGGTACGTAGTCCAGAAGCCTAAGGAAAATGACTAAGGTACCGTAGGAGCCAACTCTTCAAAATAATTAGGGGTGCTGAATCCAATAGAAATTACCTCTCCCTGAACACAGTCAAGGAGTTTGTTCAATATTGGGGGTACAGCTAGCTACTATAGCTTGTACCACATCACTGATAGAAAGGTGGGGAGGAGCTGAAGATACCATTGCTGTGCTGGGGACTCAGTAGACAGATGGCACAGTGCTCATATTTCACACAAAGTTGATAATTCGATAAGAAGCCACCTAGTTTTAGGTGGAAGAGGCAGGTATTCTAGTCATTTATGTGTGTAAGTGGCCAGTTATGCCTGAAAATGGCCTCTTATAGAATACTGACTAGTGAAAAAGTGGCACCATGATTTGATGGTGCATACTTTGCTGGTGGATGTGCGCATAGGTGGAGCTTGGAAGGAGTGCACAGATGCATGTGTAAATTATAGAATTCTATCATTTACATATGTACATGCATACATAATATCTAGGCATGAGCATTTACACAAACTACAGGGCTAGTGTAAGTGATCGCATTTTTAACCATTTATACTAGTATTCTATAAAAAAAAAACAGGCACCTATTTTTCACCCATAACCAGCACCTACAGTGCACCCTGTTATAGAATTACCCTCAAAATAATGTGGCTGGGATGAATGTCGCCTCCCTCTGTCCAAGCCCAGGAGTACAGCCTTTTCTGCTAGTTTTCTCTCATAGGGATGAGAAGAGTGATCGTTAATACTGCCACTTCATTTAGAGAATAATCTTATAACAAACTAGCTTCTGTGGCAGGTATGCACACAAGTTTCACCAGTTTTCTAAGGGAAAGTGCGTGCATCTTTTCACTTTAAAATTTACCTCACAGAAAGCACCCCTACACACAAGGACACATAAGAATAACCATACTGGGTCAGACCAATGGTCCATCTAACCCTGTATCCTGCTTCCAACAGTGGCCAATCCAGGTCACAAGTATCTGGCAGAAACCCAATTAGTAGCAACATTCCATGCTACCAAACCCGGGGCAAGCAGTGGCTTCCACCCAAGTCCATCACAATAACAGACTATGGACTTTTCTTCCAATAACTTGTCCAAATCTTTTTTAAAACCAGATACGGAAACAGCTGTTACCACAACCTCCGGCAGCAAGTTCCAGAACTTAACTATTCTTTGAGTGAAAATTATTTTCTCCTATTTGTTTTAAAAGTATTTCCATGTAATTTCATTGAGTGTCTCGAGGACTTTGTACTTTTTGAAAGTGAAAAATTGATTCATTTTTACCTATTCTACACCACTCGGGATTTTATAGACCTCAATCATATCCTCCCCCCCTCAGCCGTCTCTTTTCCAAGCTGAAGAGCCCTAACCTCTTTAGCCTTTCCTCATATGGGAGGAGTTCCATCCCCTTTATAATTTTGGTTGCTCTTCTTTGAACCTTTTATAATTCTGCTATATATCTTTCCAGATTTATTTTGTATGCTGAAGTATGTATTCTGTAAAGTAAATGCATAAGTGCTAATTCCTCCCTAGCTTCTATGCTTACGCTGAGAAACTTATGCAGCTTCAGACAGTATCTGCATAAAGTTATATGCATATACTCCAACAAACTCTATGAAAGTCTATTTTCTACACGATTAAGCCACTGAAATGCCTCTTAAAATCTCCCCTCAGTGTGAGTATGATCTATGTTATACTTTCTCACTACTGTTTTGGAAAGAGGACAACAAATGGTTAATATATTATAGCCTGCAAAGGGTGCAGTACAGATGGTAATCTACCTGTACTACTATATCTGCAATGCAGCAAAACCAACAGAGAGCTCCTTTGCTGTACTCAAATTAATGAATCAAGAATGGTTTAGTAGCTTTGCAGATGCCTGCAAAGGATTTGCTTTGACAAATTTGTTTTTCTGTGTGCAAAATTGTTCTGTTGAATTCCAGTAGCCACCCGATGAACTTGATAGCTGTGATAACTTAGAAGCAGGAGTCCAGTGCAGCAAACCTCTGTATTGGAAAAAAGAAATAGAGACTGAAACTATTCATTACAAAGGAAATTGTACAATTCAGGAGGAGAGTGCTACTGATTCAAAAATGCAATAGTGGTTGCATTTTATAATTAAGAGCATACAGCATTATGCAAACTCTTTTCTAGTGAATAGTTTCAGTGATTTTATTTCTTTTTTCCTACATAGTGGTATGTAGGGGGCCCAAATATTGAGTTCTGTTCATCATTGTTTTTGGATTCCAAATTACTTGTTTCATTCCTTTTCATTAAAGTGAATGGGTAGACAATTTTGCATCCTAACAGTGGGGTATTCACTTTCAATGAAACTTGCTTAAAATTTGCAGACAGTTAAAACATCTGCCAAAAAGAGAACAAAACTATGTGACAAAGACTGGCTTGATGATTCCATAACACCAAAAGAGCAGCAAAAAGCACTAACAGCAGAATGAAGACTCCAAGCCAGTGGCAGAAGGGCACAGCAGCACAAAATAGTAAAATGAATACCCCAAGGTACCGGGAGAGGGGCAAAGAAGCACCAACATTGCAATGAAGACCACAAAGTGGTACCAAAATTACAAGATCCCAAGGCACCAGGGGAGTGGAAAAGAGACATTCGTACTGGTACAAAGAACTCCAATAATGTGGGCTGGGGTGGGGGGCTGAGGCGGGGCAAAGAAACATCAGCAGGGTTAAGGTAGAATTAGAATAGTGTAAAGTAATGAGTTTGTTTGAGGCAAAAGTTCACTTTCTGTCATATTGGTGGAAAGATCACAGAAAAGGATGTAGGTCTCCTATTTTGAAAAGAAGGTTCATCTGCACTATTCCAGTGTCACAAAGGAGCTGCTATTGATGATCCCAGACACAGCTTCAGGAACAACAGAATTGTGATAACATGTAAAGCAATGGTCTTCCTCCTATGCTTTCCTGCTACTGCTACTTGAAGCAAAGATCAGAGTCCCCAGGTTAATACCAGCACCCCCCCCCCCCCCCAAACTCTAAAGGTGTTGTTTGAGTAAATGATAGAAAACAGGACAAACAAAAAGAAGGGGCTATACCAATGACGTTCCAACTAGGGATATTTGACAGTAAATCAACTTTATGTAGTAGAAAAAAGTGACTCGATGCAGTCTGTGTTTCGTTGCCATGTGCGTCTGCCTCAGGAGTCGAGTATTTTCAGTAAAGTTTATGAGTACTAGGTTGACAAAACAAAGCATTCAATTAAGGAATGAAATAGCATCAACTAATGGAGTCAAATCGCAACTACACAAAGTGTAGAATAACAAGTCAACATAGACAAGTAAATAAGAGTAAATGATGGCGAATGCTACTGTTGGGAAAACTGCCCTCTTGTACTAATGGCCTTTGACAGTAAATGCATTCTGCAAAACATTGATCCTCAGTCACTGTAAAATGTCTATCACTGATTTTCTACATGATCCCCTATCTGCATCCTTTGGGGCTGGAGGAGCTGTTACTAGTTCTGAGGCTAGGTCAGAGAATGAAAGACCAGTGGCCTTCCATATACAGTATTCTCTATACCAACCCTTGGCTTTGGAAGTACCACTTCCTATCTCTTGTGGCTGTTCACCTATCATGCTAACAACTCTTCAACTTCTGAAATTTCAATCTCTTCTCTGATATGATGAGTCATCTAATTCAGTTTATTCCCAAATCTGCTACATACACTTCTCAGGCGGTAACAGGGTACATTACTACATTTTGCTGGCTTTATCTGATGGCATATTTCCACTCCCCCCCCCCCCCCCAAATTACCTGCCTTCTTTTGCTCTTGTGTGAAGATATTTGCAAGCTGGATTTCAAATTTTCACTGGAGCCCGCATTTGTGATTGATGGTGCTCTCTTCTTAAAAATAACATCCTTCATCTTGGCTGAGGGGCTATAAGGGTTTCTAGTTTCACGTCTGATCACTGCCAAACCTAAGCCCACCCCCAAAAAACACAAGACAGACCCCCCCCCCCAAAGCACAAAAACCCTGATGGTCCAATGGAACTGCTAGCTCCCCCCCCCCCCCCCACACACACATTGAACAGAAATACCCTGGTGGCCCAGTGGGACCGCTATCTATCTGCCCCCTCCCCCCAGCAGCCTACCTCTCTATAGTTGTAGTAGTGGGAGTAGGGTGAGACTAGCACTCCCTCCCTCCTCTTCAGGTGCCTTCCCAAAATCGTGGCATCTCACCCTGCCCGGTGCATCCTGGTATGCGCCAGGCGGTGCTTAACCCATATATGGAAGTTAAGCCCCACCCAGCACATCCCAGAATGCACAGGGCAGGGCGGGACACCACCATTTTGGGAAGGCACCCAAAGAGGAGGGAGTGCTAGTCCCTCCTTCCTCCCACTACTACGACTATGGAGAGGTAGGCTGCCAGAGGGAGGGGGCGGAGAGATAGCAGTCCCACTGGACCACCATGGTTTTGGTACTCTGGGGGTGGGGTGGGAGGGGGAAGCTAGTGGTCCCACTGGACCACCATGGTTTTTGTGCTTTGGGGGTGAGGGGCCTGGAGGTCCACTGGACCTCTAGATCTTGTGTTTGGGGAGGGGGGGGGGGCGGACTTAAGTTTGACAGGTCCGGGAGAAAATCCTGGACCTGTCAAACCTCTTCTGCTGTTTGACAGATCCGGGCTTTTGACAGCCCAGACCTGTCAAACAACTTCTGCGAGAGGATTGTGCCTTGAGCGCATGCCCAAGCACAATTCTCCCACAGAAGTACCCCTATGATCAGAGCTAATAGTACACATAAATTTGCATGCTATTAGTATTGATCATAGGGACATTATAGCCCCGCGCTGTTCCAGCATTATTTTTAGATCATCGGCCCATCAATGAGAGAGAAATTGCTTCTTTGTGTAATGTGTAGGGATTTTACTGTTAATGTATGATAGTACAAAAGCATAATCAGTATTAGAACAGAGAGATGGTGCATGCTGCAGCAGAGCCAGCCACTTTGCAGTCTTTATAGAACCAGAGTGTGCCAGACTTTGACAAATGAATCTGACTCTCAAGTACACTAACTCAACTGCTTTGTGCATTGCCTACTTCTGTGCATCAAACCTGTCTCTGCTGTGCTCTTTCCAGCTTATTGTCAGTCAAGCTTCATACTATGGCATCTCTCAGAATAGAAATTTACTTTTCCTCACAAAGACAATACAGCAAATATCTATTCTTAAGTAATGATTTTTAAATGTAACCTGTTCAAGGTTATATTTAATAGTGCTTTAAAAATTATTTTTAATTAAACTTAAGTAAATGTATATATCAAAAGCTGTAATTCCACTAAGACAAGGGGAAACTTGCTTTCTTTTCTTTAAACTGGGTGATGATAATGCCATTATAAAACAATGATATTTTGAGATTCTGTAAAGACAATTATATCGAAATAATTACTCAACTTTGGTGATCATGGGTGTAGCTAGGTGGGACCACGGGGGCATGGGCCCCCACAGATTTAGCCCTGGCCCCTTCTACTTCCCTCCCCCCCCCCCCCCCCGCCGCCGACCCTCCCTCGCTACTTTTGACTCCCCCTTCCGCCACCGCCAGGTACCTTTGCTGGTGGGGTCCCCAACCCCCGCCAGCCGAAGTCTTTAGCGCCGGTCTCCAGCCCATCCGCTGATCTGTTTCTGTGAGTCCTGACTCCTGACATCCCGTCAGGAGTCAGGACTTACAGAAACAGATCAGCGAGCGCGCTGGAGACCGGTGCTGAAGAAGACATTGGCTGGCAGTGTTGGGGACCCCCACCAGCAAACGTATCTAGCGGCGGCGGTGACATGGAAGGGTCAGAGGTGGGGGGTCAAAAGTGGTGGTGGAGGGTCAGTGGCGGCGAGGGAGGGTCGAAAGTGGTGTGGGGGTCGGCAGGCTAAAATGTGCCCCCCCACCTTGGGCTCTGGACCCCCCTCCAGCCGGTCTGGCTACGCCCCTTTTGGTGATGTTTTTGTTTTTCCTATGTGGTAACTGTATATGATGATCATTGGTTAGGACCTCATTTACTAATTTTTGGGCAGTGTTGCCCATTCAGCCTAGAAGAAAAATATGCATGCGTTTCACCCTGCACAAATAAGCCAGATATTCAAATTCAGAGTAGCTGCCTAGTTTGTCTTTGGTAATAAGAATAGATATTTACTTTTCCTCATAAAGACAATATAGTAACACATTCTGCAGGAGTCTGAAACAATACCTGGCTGATACATTAGTAGTGAAGGAGACACAATCATTGACAAAGGTTAATGGTGTTGTTCCAGTTATGTCTTCCCATTGGGCAGGGGTTGTGCCTCCTGAAAGAAACAATAGACATAATATTAAAAGAATGACTTTAAAAAAATGTTATTAACTACTTACTCTGGGTCTGGTAGTTTCCTCATGCTCCTTTTTGGGCTCCTAGCTCAACCAGAACCAGTCTCTGTTGGGCCACGGTGCCATGAGCCTTCATACCAATTATCTCCTTCATGCTTATCTAGCCACACAAGAGTAGAGATAATTCTTGGCTAGGAGTCATGCGCCAGGGCCACTTTGAAATATTGCAAAAGGGTCCTTAAGTCTGACTGGTAGGGGTTTCTATTAACTGATAGCTGGGAATTCCCTTCCTCCCATGGGCTGTGAATACTGTTTTCATAGCTTCTCTAATATTAGCCAGCCCAGAAGCAAAGACATGATATAGAAATGGAATATAATTTCTTCAACATGGTGGCACTTGCCACTGAGCCAGCAGGGAGGGCCATATTTGCTAAATCCAAATCCAATTATATCTTTCATGCAAAGGCCCTTTACATATGACCCAGCTCTAGGGATTTATTGGTCTACCCAAAATAAACCCCAGAGGAGGGTCAACTCAAGAGGCTGTGGCACCCTGGACCAACTATTGTGAGAGGAAAAGAACATGCTCTTGTTGTTGTGAAGGGTGAGCCGGTGAGGAAGGCTTTTGGCACCCTTGAGCTTCATCACCCTGAGTCAGTGCCTCACATGGGTCACGCTTTAAGCCTGAGAACACCTACATATACCCCCTAATTCTATAAAATTGGGTGCCCAACTTTATGCTTAAAACGCAAATTTGTGTGCACAATTTATAGAACGTCGGTTGTATGTGCAACTTACTTTAATAATTGGCTGCTAATTGGAGTTAATTGGTGGTAATTGAAATGGTGACACTTCGTGGGCATACCCATTATCACAGGAGTTGCTGCCTGAGGCCCTCAGCAGAGAACTGCTGCTATGATGGTTGTGCTAGGTAGAGTTTACAGAAACTATCCTGGGAAAGCTTATGGCATTATAGTCCCATGGAGGCTGGCTCTGATTATGCTAAAAGTTAGAGAAAAAAAACCTGAGAAACTGCAAAGGCAATAAAAGCAAAATGGTCTGACTTCACATTGTCTGTCTAAGTAGCTGGCAGGTATGAAAACATGGAAAGAGGTAATTTGGTTTATTTTATAAAAGAAGACTAAAGAAGAGTGAACACGAAAGGCAAAAATCACAGCATTTGGCGTTACTGTTTATGAGTTTAAAATGTGTGTTAATTTAACTGTCTTTGCTATGTGCAACTGTGTGTCTGTATGTACACATATGTACTTTGCTGAAGAATTAAGGAATAAAACTATGTTCCACAGACTACTCTCTATGTCTTCCTTTGCATTTCCATGCTGGGGATTCAGGAGATGATTAGAGAGGGCCATCTTTATCAATAGAATCAGTACTACATATTTCTTTGAGATCCACTGCTGCTCACACTCGCGTTAAGAAAAGAGTGGTGAGGTGCATTCTGAATTAATCTCAACAACCAGAGTACTTTCAGTTCTGGATTGTTACTTCACAAGGAACTACTATCCTACTTAATATGCATGAATGCAGATTTGAAGTCAAATCTAGGAACACAAAATAATTCCTATTAAATTGTGGAGTGGCTCTCAGTGTGGAAGGGACAGAACACAGCTTATTCATTCCAGAAATCTCTAATGCTATCCTACATTTGTGAAATTTCCTCCCAAAAGAGGCCTGTTTAGGTACTGATCTTAGAAACATAGAAACATGATGGCGATAAGGGCCAAAAGTTCCATCTAGTCTGCCCTTCCTCAGCAACCACTAACTCCTCCTTTTCCTAAGGGATCCCAAGTGCCTGTCCCACGCTTTCTTAAAACTTCACATGGTCCTCACCTCTATGACCTCCAGCGGGAGGCAATTCCATGCTTCCACCACCCTTTCCGTGAAAGAGTATTTCCTTAGATTCCTCCTAAGCCTATTTCCTCTTATCTTCATCCTATGCCCTCTCATTCCAGAGTTTTCCTTCATTTGAAAAAGGCTCACCTCCTGTACATTAACACCTCTGAGGTATTTAAATATCTTTATCATATCCCCTCTCTCCCAGTGTATATGTGTTGAGATTTACAAACCTGTCACTATATGTTTTATGGCAGACACCTCTTACCAATTTTTTGGCCGCCCTCTAGACCGACTCCATCCTGTTTATATCTTTCTGTATGCGCAGTCTCCAGAATTGCATGCAGTACTCCAAATGGGGTCTCACCAGAGACTTATACAAGGGAGACATACAAAGGCACATCCCTCTCCTTATACACATAAGAATCCTTCTGGCTTTGACCGTCACCTTTTCTACCTGTTTGGCCACCTTAAGGACATCAGACACAATCACCCCCAAGATCCGCTCTTCTTTTGTACACAGAAGCACTTCACCCCCCCCCCCCCCATACTGTACCATTCCCTTGGATTTTTGTAACCCAAGTGCATGACCTTGCACTTCTTAGCATTAAATCTTAGTTGCCAACTTTTGGACTGTTTTTCAAGCTTCGCTAGATCCTTCCTCATGCCATTCACACCCTCAGGGGTGTCCACCCTATTGCAGAGCTTGGTATCATCTGAAAAGAGACAAACCTTACCAGACAGTCCTTCCACAATATCACTCACAAAGATGTTGAAAAGAGCTGGCCCAAGGACCGACCCCTGCGGTACACCACTGATAACATCCTTTTCCTCACCGCAAGCTCCATTTACCACTACCCTCTGTCTCCTCCCATTTAACCAGTTTTTAACCCAGAAAGCCATTTTAGGCCCCATACCAAGGGAACTAATTTGCCTGTGTGGGACCATGTCGAAGGCTTTGCTAAAATCCAAGTACACCACATCTAGCACCCCTCCCACATCCAACTGTTTGGCCACCCAGTCAAAGAAATCAATCAGATTCATCTAACACAACCTGCCTCTAGCGAAACTATGCTGCCTTGGGTCCTGAAGTCCATTCGATTCAAGAAACCTCACGATCCTCCACTTTAGAAGCATTTCCATTAGTTTACTCACCACTGAGGTCAGACTGACAGGTCTGCAATTCCCAACCTCCTCCTTGCTTCCTCTCTTGTGCAGAGGGACCACATCTGGAGTGGAGGAGTAGCCTAGTGGTTAGTGCAGTGAACTTTGATCCTGGGGAACTGAGTTCAATTCCCACTGCAGCTCTTTGTGACTCTGAGCAAGTCACTTAACCCTCCATTGCCCCTGGTACAAAATAAGTACCTGAATATATATAAACAACTTTGAATGTAGTTGCAAAAACCTCAGAAAGGCAGTATATCAAGTCCCATTTCCCTTTCCCTTCTCCAGTCCTCTGGGACCACTCCAGACCATTGCTTTGTCCACTTTTAGTTTAGCTAGCTCCTCATGAACACAGTCTTCTGAGAATCAATCCTGGTCTACCATACATCCATTCTCCTTAGCATATGTTTTCTGAGGTACTACCCCTGGCCTTTCTTCCGTGAACACAGAACAGAAATAATTGTTAAGTAGTTCAGCTTAATCCTTATTGGTTTCTACATATACCTCCCCCTCAGCTTTGAGCCTTACAATGCTATTATGGCACTTCCTCTTGTCACTTACATATCTGAAAAAAGTCTTGTCCCCCAATTTTACCATATCGGCTATCTTTTCCTCCATTTGCCTCTTCACTTTCCTGACTACTTTTCCAGCTTCTCTTAGCTTTTCCAGGTATTTTGACTGTCTTCCTCTTTCTGAGTCCTCTTGTAATGTATGAAGGCTAATTTTCTTTCCATTACCTTTTCAGCTACTACATTTGAGTGGCCTTCTTTTCTTCTTAGTTTTATGTGATTTTCTATCATAAAGGTTTGTCGCCTTTAAAATAGCACCTTCTTCAGTTTTATTAATCTGTACATCTTGTGGGTTGATATTCATCCAATTGCAGTGAGCGCTTGTTTTTTTTATCCGGCAGCAGCATTATTTCCAGATATTCAATGCCAAATCATGTCTGGACATCGGAACTAAATATCCAAGTTTATGCAGCAGGCTATCTCTTATGTGGGTAAGTGCAATATTCAGCATGTAGGCAGTTAAAGAAAGGACTGACATTTATGCAATCCGATTTAACCGCTAAACTTAGGCAGTTAAGTATTGAATATTAAGTGCAGATTCAAGCCTTGGACCGCCCACAAGATACCTGGCTTTGAGTTCAGTGGTAAGTAACATAGTAACTGACTGCAGATAAAGACCTGTAGGGTTCATCCAGTCTGCCCAAGATAAACTCATATAAATCAGTATACGCTCAGCTTCTTTGTATCAGTCTATATTCCTTAAAGATCAAAAAGTATCAGGAAATCATAGTAGGATCTATCAGATCAGTGTACCTGCCCCTATTATGGAAGAAGGGGGGCACCTAGATGTGGGTACAGTGGGTTTCTGGTGGGTTTTGGAGGGCTCACATTTACCACCACAAGTGTAACAGGTAGGAGGGGGATGGGCCTGGGTCCGGCTGCCTGAAGTGCACTGCACCCAATAAAACTTCTGCAGGGACCTGCATACTGCTGTGATGGACCCGAGTATGACATTTGAGGCTGGCATAGATGTTTTTTGAGGGTGGGGTGATCCCCGATACTCTCCAGTGGTCATCTGGTCAGTTCGGGCACCTTTTTGTGGCTTGGTCGTAAGTAAAACAGGACCAGGTAAAGTCTCCAAGTGCTCATCAGGGACGCCCTTTTTTTTCCATTATGGGTCGAGGATGCCCATGTGTTAGGCACGCCAATGTCCCGCCTTTGCTACGCCTCCGACATGCCCCCGTGAACTTTGGTTGTCCCCACGACGGAAAGCAGTTGGGGATGCCCTAAATCGACTTTCGATTATGCCGATTTGGGTGACCCTGTGAGAAGGACGCCCATCTTCCTATTTGTTTCGAAAGATGGGCGTCCTTCTCTTTTGAAAATGAGCCTGATAGTCTCTCATCATAAGTCTTGTGGTACAAACTCCATACTACTTTTGTCGCTTTTTTCTGAACTGCTTCAAGTCTTTTTATATCCTTAACAAGATGCAGCCTTCAAAACTGAACACAATACTCCAAGTGGGACCTTACCAACAACTTTTACAGGAACATCAACACCTTCTTTCTTGTGCTGGTTATACCCTTCTCTATGCAGCCTAACATCCTTCTGGTTATAGCCACTGCCTTGTTGGATTGTTTCATAACCTTGAGATCCACAGACACCATCTCCTCAAGGTCCCTCTGCTGAGCTGTGCTTATCAATCTCTCTCCTCCTATCTCGTACATCTCCTGTGGATTTCTGCAACCCAAGTGCATCATTCTGCATTTTTTTGCATTAAATGTTACCTACCAGACCTTTGACCATTTTCTAATTTCTTGGAAATCTGTTCTTATGGTTTCAACTCCCTCTGGGGTATTCACTCTGTTGGCTATCTTTGTGTCATCCGCAAAAAGGCAAACTTTTCCTTTTAACCCTTCAACAAGGTCGCCCACAAATATATTAAACAGAATAGGCCTCAGTACCGATCCCTGAAGCATTCTACTACTCACCTTCCTTTCCTCTGAGTGAATCTATTCACCACCCTCTCTGTCACCTTTTGGTCAACCAGTTTCCAATCCAGTTCACCACTTTGGGCCCTATGTTCAGACCTCTCAGCTTATTCAAGAGTCTTCTGTGAGGAACCATATTAAAGGCTTGGGACAAGTACAAAGGATCTCTAAGGGAGTGATAAGGAGAGTAGATGACATGGAAGGGCAGGCTGGATAAGCCATATGGTCTTTATCTGCCTATGTTTTTCTATGTTTCTATAATAAGAGAGTATTTATATGTACACCCCATGTAGCTAAATTAGCCCGATATATTCAATGCTGAATATTGGCCAGAACCTGAATAGGTGGAATCCACAGTTCCTCCCTCCAGCCCCTGCCCAAACATAGTATGGATGAGGGAGATAATGTCTCTTTTTGTCATCCTTAATGCTAATCATATACATACTCCCAAAAATACATAAATTGCTCTCTTCCCCACCAGGCAGACCAAACGTATTAGCAACTGGGTCTGTCCCTTGAACCTTTTATTTGTTGATAAGTCCCTGAAACCTTTGGTACTAAAGATTCCTTCTTACAACAAAGTTTCAACCCATATCGTCAATATTTTGCATAATTTAGTTTTACATAACAATGTCATGTTGGTAACCTTGGATGTGGAGTCTCTGTATACCAATATTTCATATACAGAAGATATTGATATAATATAGGATGCCCTCCGTCACAGAGATTTCTGTCCATGTATCCCAGCCAAGTTCATATTAGAAATTGCCACCATAGACTTAAAAAATAACTTTTTTTTTAAAGAAAGTCTTCAAACAAATCAATGGAACAGCAGTGGATGCTATTTTGGCTCTCTCCATTGCCGAACTGTATGTTGCCAAATTTAGAGACAAATTTCTAAGTGAACATGAATAAAGAAAAAACATATATGCTTATGGCAAAGATATATAGATGGAGGGTCCGATATTCAGACCACGGGAGTCAGCCTGGCTAACTACCGCAATTGGCGTGAAACCAGATATTCAATGCCAGGCCATTTCCAGTGACCAGCAATAAATATCCGGTTCAAACTTAACTGGCCAAGCTGATATTCAGTGCTGGCCGGTTAAGTTTGAGCAGGCCAAAGACAGACCTGGTATTCACATGGCCATATATGGCCACCAAACCTGTGCTGAAAATCGTTGGACAGCTGGATATATCACACAGTATAACTGGCTAGCCGCTAACCACAAATTTTCAGCGAGTTATGGACAGCTATGTCCCGCTGAACATTCGCTGATAGCCAGTTATGGGGCTTTAATGGGCCAGTTGCTGATTCTGGCCGGTTAAATGCTTTTGAATATGGGGAGGGGGGGGGGGGGGATATCTTTATGCTATGGCAAGGTTCCAATTTTTCAATTGGCTAAATATGAGAGACCCTAATTTTAATTTCATATCAAGTACAGTACAGAAGAAATACCCTTCCTTAATATTTTGATTAAATACAAGGATGACAAGTTCAACATCAGTATATACCATAAAGACATCAATATGAACAAATTTCTGCACTACACCAGTTTCCACAGTAGATCACTGAATAGAAATGTATCATTTAGTCAGTTCTTAAGAGTCAATCAGCTCTGTTCAGATCACAGTGATTTTAAATATCAATAACTGATTATGAAAAATAGATTCTATGAAAAGGCTACCCAGTACAGTATACAAAAGAGGGCCATGAGAAGGCAAGACAGAGATAAAAGTTCACTATTACAGCCACGTCCCAAAAAAGCAAATGAAAGAGTGGTATGTACTCTTCCATTTTATCGCTCATCTAGTGACATAGTTCACATTCTCAAAAAACATTGGCACATTATATAGGGTATAATTTGTTGTTCTGAGAAGAATCTTTTAGTAGCATTAAAAAGACATAAGAACCTGACAGACATGTTGGCACCCTCTGCACTGCCCAGAACAAATTATTGTACGAAGATGACAACAAAAGGTCATGTTCTATGCGGCCACTGATCTCTATGTAATGTCAACAAGAAGATCAAATCCTTTAGGAATCCTCAAACTGGTGACATTTTAGATATAAGATATTTTTGCACCTGTAAAACAGTAACAATAATCTATGTAGCTATTTGCCTGCACAAGCTTCTGTATATAGGCAAGACTTATTGGGCACAAAAGTACCATCAAATGAAAAGTGATAGAGAAACCTTTGGATAAACACTTAATCTTGAAAAACCATCAGTTCAATGACTATCATTCTTTGGTTCAATGTACACCATATCTTTCATGGCAAAGTGGTGACAATGATATAGTACTTTTAAATGAACAACATAGGTTTATTTGTAGATTTTGTACTGTTCTACCAAATGGATTTAATCAAGAGGCAGATCTTCAGTAATACCATCAGGCTGCCAAGAGGTATCACTTTTAATATTGCTCGGATGAATTTTAGTTGGTTTTGGAAGACTTTCATTTTTGTTAGCATCATTATTTTTAAAATGAGTACTTCTAAATGAATCTCTCTCCTAATGCCGCTATGTATTGAAATGAGATATCTTAGTTTGTTGGTTTTTTAAATGTCTGGATCCAGCCAGCACCTTTGACCATTGAAGGTGCATATAGACTTGGTTATAGCACAGGCAATCATTCCTGTCGCAACCCTGAGCCTGGAGGGAGATTCTTCCTGTGAATACATGATATACTTTTTAATGTACTTTATTAAGATAAATATATTTTTATTATTGGAAGTGTTCTAACAAATGTTTATTTTCCATAATTTTTAGATTTGTATTGAAATAGTACTTCACTTGAAGGAAGTACTATTTCATTTTTCCTTCTTAGTATGTGCCAATAATTCCCTTAAGAGCTCTATATTTACATTATTTATATTTTATCAAATTAAAAAAAACATTTTTGGTTAATAATATCTTTTGGTGGAATAATAACTTTGATTGTGTGTATATCACATGTGTGGAGTGATATTAGTTCTATATAAATGTTTTACGGTTTTTAAGTTTATATTCTGTCATCTGTTTAACAGTGTGCCCCGATGTAGCCTGTATTTGGGCAAAATGTGGCCATTTTGGGTTTCTGTTTGATTCTCTTCCAGTTTGCAGCAATAAATTGTTTTGGACTTATACATGCTGTTGTATTTATGATCTGCTGTTGTTTCCAGCCTTCTGGCATTCTGTAGATCCTAGCCTCTCTTTGCTGTGGAAGCACCAATCAGTCAGATTTTCAAGACATCTACAATGAATATGCATGAGATATATTTAACTTATGCATGTTCACTGTAATATTGCAGTCTATGTCTTTCTTACTTGGTTGCTCACCCATAAAATTCTGTGACATTCTGCTTACCTGTTATGCTGCATAGTAATCTTAAAGTAGGCGTGTCACCCCCAAAACCAAACATCATCCCATCACTGGAGGTTTTAGGGACTGGAATTGTCATGGTGATGGGCTTATGAAACTTCCTCCTTCTTGGTTCCAGAGTGACTATTGGGCTAAATGTAGCCTTGTTACCTAAAATCTTCTTTACAAGTTCACTGTGCATAGGCTGGGCCTTCAGACATTTACAGGAATGAAGAGAAGACATTAAAAAAAAGGATCAATAAATTTTATTCATGAAGATTAACAAAATCAACACACGGTTTTCTTATTACTCTTCCCTTATTCAAAAAGTACACCATTTATGATCTGAGTTTATGCTTCATGCACTGGGTTTATGTTTCATGTATCACATCTGAAATACTTCAATTTATTTTGAGAAAGATGAGTCAAATTAAACACATGAAATAATCTATCATAAGTGTAAATATATGCGACACGTAGCTATTTATGTACCTCCAGGCCACAGTTTTTTTTAATAAAATATACCAAAGTCAACATCTACTACACTCTCCAGATCTGATCACCTCATTGGAGAATTTATTAAATTTGTCTCCATCTTATGAAACTATGGGGCCACTTATCGTGTGTTTAGATGCCCAAATTATCACAGAAAAGCCTGTGCAGTAATTGTTTTATGCATCTTCCCATACAGTTATGACACAGTAATACCCTTTACCACATGGTAAGTGAATTGGTGATAGCACTCACTAAGTTACTGTGCACTAACCGTAAGTTACAGTCCATTTTCATGCCTCTTTGTTTCTTGCCCCATTCTAGGGTATGCAGTTAGCACATGAATTAATATGCACTGTCAAATGAGCAGTGAAACTGTTACCATGGTTGTCTGCAGTTACCATGTGCCAATCACTCATGGTAACTGCTTACTATACATTAGTAAAAGATCCCTCATGTTCCCTAAGTTCTAGGGATCTTTATTTAGCAGCTTGACCTCTAGCACTGAAAGACTATCACTAGGGGTCAGAGCTGTCATTTTGAACTTGGACACCCAACAATACAGAAGCACTCGAAGATCGCTCCTGTATCCTCCTCCCCCACAAATCCACAAAAGACATACCTAGTCAGTGCCAAGGGGATCGGAAGTGCAGAATAGGTGGTGATGCTGATCAGGGGTTTGTGGGAGGGTGATCAAAGCCATTTTTTGGGGGGTTTCAGCCAAAAACAAATCTGCTGCTGAAATTGAACGCTTGGTTTTAACCGAAACTGAAGCTGAAACAGAAACTGGCCCCACCCCCATACTGTAGTAACCTCCACTCCTTCCTACTTCTCCCCCTGAGCAGTAACAGCCTCCATTCCCTCCTCTCTCTTTCTCTCCGAACAAAGGTAGCCCCCACGCTCTCCCCTGCCTGGGCTTACTTTAGAGTCCCTGGTGGTCTATGGCATGGTCAGGGCAGGAGTAATCTCCATTTGCTCCTGCCCATGCCGTCTCTGCTGTCAAAATGGCTGCCACAAACTTCACTGGCAGTCTTATGAGAATGTGGCTCAAGGTTGTGTCAGCCACTTGGCGACTGGAGCTGGCAGGAGCAGCAGCAACTGGGCATCACTACTGCTCATACCGGCTCCAATCTCAACCTCCAGCATATCCATTTTGACAGCGAAGCAGCATGTGCAGGAGCAACTGGGGATAGGTTCTGCCCCAACTAGCCAATAGACCACCAGAGACTCTACAGCAGGCCTATGTGGGGGGGAGGGGGAATGAAGAGAGAAGGGTCATGCCCATTCTTGTTCAGTTGTTCTCTGAGGACAGCAGGCATACGTTCTCACAAGTGGATAACATCATCCATGGAGCACTGTGCGGACACTGCCAAGTGCACTGCCACTTTAAATCTCTGAGGTAGTGCCCCCAATGTGCATGAATGAGTGCCTTCCCACCCAACACTTGAGCACAGGACCAGCACTACAATATTAAAGCTAAGAAGACAACTCATGATGTATTGTAAGCCACATTGTGCCTGCAAAGAGGTGGGAAAATGTGGGATACAAATGCAATAAATAAACTCCAAGGGGAGATGGGAGGGATGTGAGAATAATATAACTGCAGTCCTCAGAGAACATCTACTACAGGTAAGTAACAGCTTTCTCCATGGACAAGTAGGCATAATATTCTCACATGTCAGACTCACTAGCTGCCAGGCTCACAAGATAAATGAATTTTTTGGTAACTAAGTAGATCAGCATTTTTCAAACTCAGCAAGGCCAGCTGCCGTCACTACCTTCTCCGGCAATGAGTTCCAGAGTCTAACTATGCGCTGAGTAAAGAAAAACTTTCTACGATTTGTTTTAAACCTACCACATTCTAATTTCATCTTGTGTCCCCTGGTTCTATTATTGTTAGAAAGTGTAAACAAATGCTTCACATCAGTCCGCTCTACCCCACTCATTATTTTGTAGACCTCTATCATATCGGTGTTGAGAATTTTGCACTGTACGAAAGGACATGCATTTCTTTCTATTTCTCTGGTGTTGCACTATGTTCAGCCTTGTATCTCTGCTTTCAATTTTTGTCTGCATGCTTTTTTGCAGTTCCCTATTTTGTATCAGATGAGAGTCATGTTCTATACCTGCAACTGAGGTGAAGGATTCTGCTGGCACATGGTGTCTGTGTAGGAATCTGTAACAGTCCATCTTGCTCCAATTTCCCAGTAGCACTTAAATTGGTGCCCTAATGTATTTCAGTAGCACAATTAAATGAAATAACTACTTCTGAAGGTTAACAGGTACAAGTGGAGATGACGGAGATTACTTGTAGGGATGGGATGGATTTTAGCAATTACAGGTGGGTATGGGTTAGATTCAAGTGGTGTGCCTTGACAATTTTTGCATCTTGTAAGTGTGCCACAAAATGAAAAATGTTGAAAATCACTGAAGTAGATAGTCAGCCTGGTGGAAAAAAGGGTTGAATGGCAGAGTAGATTTTTAAGTAATAAAAAGATTCCACAGGACTGCTTGCCCAAACCAGCTATCCTGCCTAGAATTATGCTCTAGACAGTAGCGAGCAGTGAAGGTGTATATAGAAGACCATGTGGCTACCTTGCAAATGTCTTCAATGGAGGCAGAGTAAAAATGAGCTACTGAAGCCACCATGGCTCTTACATTGTGAGCAGTGACCCAACCATGAAGGGTCATCCGAACCTCAGTATTTGTATAGGAGATACAGAGGGGCGCCCAGCTCAAAAACGAACAAATCCAAGGCATTTGGTCATGGGAGAGGCCAGGATTCGTAGTGCACTGGTCCCCCTGACATGCCAGGACACCAACCAGGCACCCTAGGGGGCACTTGTAAAAAGTAAAAAAAAAAAAAAAAAAAAAAATTAAAATACCTCCCAGGTGCATAGCTCCCTTCCCTTGGGTGCTGAGCCCCCCAAATCCCCCCCAAAACCCACTGCCCACAACTCTACACCATTACCATAGCCCTTATGGCTGAAGGGGGGCACCTACATGTGGGTACAGTGGGTTTTGGGGGCGGTTTGGAGCGCTCCCATTTAGCAGCACAAGTGTAACAGGTAGGGGGGGATGGGCCTGGGTCCACCTGCCTGAAGTCCACTGCACCCACTAACAACTGCTCCAGGGACCTGCATACTGCTGTGATGGAGCTGGGTATGACATTTGAGGCTGGCATACAGGATGGGAAAAAAGTTTTTAAAGTTCTTTTTTTTTGGTGGGAGGGGGTTAGTGACCACTGGGGGAGTCAGGGGAGGTCATCCCCGATTCCCTCCGGTGGTCATCTGGGCAGTTGGGGCACTTTTTGGGGACTTGTTCGTGACAAAAAAGGGTCCAAAAAAAGTGATCCAAATTCTCGCTTCTGGCGCCCTTTTGTTTTCCAAGGTGCAACGGGAGGGATATTGTGCTGCATGGTGGGTGGATGAAAGGGGAGAGAGAGAGAGAGAAACAGGGTAAGACAGGTTGGGAGAGGCAGTGGATTCAGGAAAAGATACAGTTGGGATTGGGGAGGCTTTTATACAGGGCCGGACTCTTGCTGGACTCAGCTAATCTGGGATCGGGTCCTGCCTCATCACAGGTCAGCCTTCAACCCAAGGCCTCTCAACAGGTAAAACAAATATGTATAATTGTGGGCTTCTGGGTGGGGGTGGGTTCTTCACTGCTGGGGGGGGGGGGAAGGTATGTTGGTAGGTTTCTGGGCAGTGATGGGCTCAGTGCCCAGGTTAAAATATTAATTTTTAAAAAGGCTGTTTGTTTTATGTTGGTTTTGGGGTGGGAGTGGTCTCTGCACTGCCCATTAAAATAAAAGTTTTATTTTTAATGCTGGTATGCTTCAGGGTGTAGGGAGGGTGAGATTGGGAAGAGCAGGGGAGATGCCAGACTATGGGGGGACAGGTAGAGGGTAGGACAGGGCTGATGCTAGGCTATAGGGAGGGGTGGTGGGAGTTAGAGTAGAGATGATGCCTAGCTGCAGGGATAGATGGTGGGGAAGGAAAGGATAGGGCTCATGCTGCGCTATGGGGATGGATGGGGGGAAAAAAAGAAGGGAAGGGTAGGGCAGATGCCGGGTTATGGGGATGGGGTAGGGAAGGGCAAGGAAGGGCTGATGCTGGGCTACAGGACAATTTTTTTATTTTTGGTCCTCTATTCTATAATTGATGAGGGTTGGTATGTGTTCTACATGTGACCGAGGTGAGAGATTCTGCTGGCATGTGGTTTGTGTGGTGTTATGAGTCTTACTTGTCTGAATTTTCCAATGAAATGTGTATTGCTGCTACGTATATTCATCACTGCCTTTATAAAAGTATTGTTGTTGGTATTAATGTTCAGAATTGGTGTTAAGGAGCTTCCTTGCAGGCCTTAGTGTTACTTCACAAAGTACCTGGCAGTGAAGGGATTTTGTATGCTATTATTGAGGTGCTACCAGAATTTGAATACATTTTTCCTATGTAATTATATTGCAGGATCCTGCCATATGTGTTGAGAGGTTTGCCGTTGTAGTAGAGTTATGTATGGTCAATTTTAAGGTATGGGATAATGTAATTATATTTAGAAATATCAATTTTTCCATTAAGCATGTATGTGGTTATGTTGATGCAGGGCAGCTGTTGGGCAGACTACGTAGAAAACCATCATCAAGTGCATTCTAAGGCATTATTTTGTAAAATCACAAGGAACACTACTCATACCTATATACACAGTGCCCACCCTTAATAGCTCTGGGCCCACACAAAATCTTAGGTCTGGCTATGCCACTGATTCTGAACAAGGTTACTCCTCGGTCTCTAATTTGAAAGTTATGGCTTGAGCCATCTCATGGACAGAGCCATTAGATAAGGATATACTTTCTGGAGGAGACCTATGTCTCTCAGGTGGCGGAGAAGGATCAGATAGGATGCCATAAGACTCCTCAGCAGAGATGTCTTGTGGATCCTGATCTGTCTCTCAAAAGAGGTCTGAGTCTGACTCTTCAAAGCACTGTTCATGGGAAGTACGTGGAAGAGTGTCGATCAGAGCGTCAACTCTGCATCGAGCCAGATGAGTCTCCGAGGTTGGATAAAGTTCCTCTGCTGATGCTGACATATTCATCAGTCAGGTTTATGCTGCTCCTGATAGTCAGTGTCGGTGTGCGGGACCTCTCCAGTGACCTCTCCGATGTACTGATGGGCTGGGCTCAGGCTGGAGCAAGCACCCTGTAAGCATGTATAGACTGTAAATGTAGTAGCTCTGAAATCTCCTCCTTGAGCATAGCTGGATTTCTTCCTTTACTGGCTGAGGGAAGCAGTGTGGATGCAGCCTAAGTTATAGCCTGTGCAGGTGTAGGAGATCTCAAAGACCTCAAAGGCTCTCGATGAGAAATAAGTTAGAGAGAAGGATAGCAGTCACTATGGCATGGATGCTTCCCATGCACTGAGGACGTCAATGCAGGGGAGGTGTGGGCAGAGTGCCTGGCGGGAGAAGAATGGCAATGCTTCTTAGGCTTTTTACGCTGCAGGTCCCTTGAAGCACGCAGAACCGACAACAAGGATGTAGATTCCTTTCATGGTTCACAGTATTGAATCCAATGATGGACAATCTCAATGTTGTGTCGGTGCACCTGATGTCGAAGCCAACACCAACGCAAGTTCTGCATCAAGTGCCGAATCTCTTGACATGCATGATGCAGATGCTGATGTCGATATAGAACCAAAATGTTTTTCACACTGGACTCTGTAGGATTTAAGGGTCCTTGCTTGCATCCACAGGCAGAGGCTTTACTGTATGTCCCGGTGCTCCAGACCCAAGCACTGAACACACCAGTTATGGGGGTCTGTACCTGAAATATTCCTATTGCACTTAGTACACTTGTTAAAACCATTTGGCACCCTCGTTGACATGAAGGAAAAATGGTTGATGTGGTCCAGGAAGCTTGAGTAGTTGCGTATCCAAAAGTGGTCAACGCTTCCTGGGCAAAAGAAGGGGTCAGAGGACCCAAAGGATGAAAATTGAAAAATGAAAAAATAATTTAAATAATGAATATAATTGATCAAAGTAACATAGAAAAAGACGAATATGAAGAAAAAATACCCTGAAAAAGGGAAGGCACCAAAGAGGCAAAAGTTTGACGTGTGGGGAGAGATTAAAAAATTAACCTCTCTGCTCTGTGGAAAATGATAGACTGATGGTCCTGCACTTGAGCATCGGGGAAGAAGGCACCTGTGCATGCACAGTAGGGGCACTGCCTCAAAGACATGAAGTAACAGTGCACTTGGCAATGTCAGCACCAGGCTCTGTGGATGATGTCACCCACACATGAAAATATTATGCCTGCTTGTCCTCAGAGAACAGATAGCACTAGTATTATATAACAGAATCCAAGCACCCAGTTGCTGTTATAGAACAGGCTCTCACCATGTGGAATCAAGGCATCTATGGCGAAACAGTAGGTTTCTGAGCATATGAACTGTATTATTTTACTGATGACATGTATTTCTCCTAAGTGGCCAGCAGATGGCGATTGTTTTCTTTAAAGCTGTACCTTGCTGAGACCTTGTGATCAGTTATATTCTGTAACTGATAAGCAGATATATTTTCTGTAGTTTCCAGGTACTATTCTGGTAGTGATAAAAAATGTTTAGATAGTTTATAATTAATCCTATTTCAGTTCCCTGTTATTGTGTACTGTTTTCTCCATTTGTTTTATAGTTCACTGTTTAATATTTTATGAAAATAAATGTAATTGTTTGTTTGTTCTGCTTGTCTGGACTAAGAATCCTGATGGTTTGTGGTCTGGGTCCCTGAGTGATTTCTGGGAATTGTGGGACCTCTGGGAATGTGGCCTCTAGTAACCTAGAAACCACTGGGGATAATTTGAAAGCGGGAGACTTGCCCATAGGCGGTTGTAACCCAGTTGGTGGAAGGAGGGTGCTAGTGTAGAGCATAAGCAGCAAGTGCTGGCGGACCTGAGCTGCGCAGGGGACAGACCCTCCAGGTGGCCGCAGGGTTAGCCCCAGGTGGGTGACTAGGCGTTTCGTCACAGCATCTAAAAGGAGGCTCCCACTTAGAGATTTACCCTCTAAGTATCTGTCCTGTGCAGTAACTGCAAGTCAGATACTGTCCACACCTCCAACAGCTACTGCACAGGTTTTGCAGTTATTGTGCATTCATTTTTGCAACTAATGCATGGTAAATGCAAAAATGTACATTTTAGTAAACAGGCCTCATAGTAAAAACCATGGCTGTCAAGTAAAATTGTTTCATATTTTTGAATAGTTATAGCATATCAAGCTTACAAATAAACTAAATTATCATGTCCTGTTACATATAGCACAATATATAACTTGTATAGCCTTGCTTTTGTTAAATATCTATCACAGTATTGCAGACTTGTGGGAATAAATGTATGTGGATGTACTATCTGGTGGTAATTATTATACTTACAACACCACTGATTCATCCATCTGTAATAGATTATATACTAAACACAATCTCAGACTAGGATAATTTAATAACATTGATAAGGTTTCGTACCTGTAGGCCTACACGAATTCGCTTGGTCAGTGCACCCTCTGGGAAAACTGCCTGAACCTGTGGCACTACTGTGCTACTCAGCAGTCCACCCTCCGGTCCAATCAGGTTGCTGTCCTGTTTGATCCGGGACACCACTGCAAAGTACTGGGGGAAGTCTCGAGTGATTATTCGGCAGATGCGCTTCTTCTCTAGCTCCTCAGGGCTGTCCAGAACTGAGAGAAGGGTCAATAAAGGATTAAATGAAGTGAAAGAACTATAGCCGAAATACTGCTAATAATATTTAATTCTTATCAATGATTAACTATACTTTTCACACGGTAACGGTTTTATTTCCTGATGTTATTTATATGTTTTTTTTTATCCTGCTGGCCTAGGAAAACCCCCAGCATAACATTAAGGGGGGTAGTTGCTAATATATGTTAAAGGAACAATGCATGATTTTTGCCAAGTAATTTTCATTATTTTAGCACAGTGCAGGCTACATAATAATGAAATGCAAATGCATGCAAAACACCACATCATTATGCAAACTGAAACGCACAGGTTCCACTTAACTTTAGAAGCTGCATTATTCCAATGCTCCTGGGCATCCGCTTATGCCATGTCGATAGCAGGTGTAAATGCACACATCTAAATGCATCACTTTAGCACATATTCTGTAAATTACATGCATAAATGTTAGACATGCCCATGCTTCACCCCCCCCCCTGAATGCCCCCTTGCATTCATGAACTAAGTTGTATGTTAAAATTATTGAATGCCATCGAGTGTGCAGCTAGCATTTATGCGCGTAAATAACAGTCACATGTTCAAGAACTAGTATTGTATAACTAAATTTAAGTGACCTATTATGAGGGGGATAGAGTGCATAACCATTCATTTATACCTTCCATGGAACAGGTGCCAATTTGTGGATAGCATTTGTCCACTACTGAGGGTCATGGTAGGAACCTATTTTATACAGGCACATAGCACCAACATGCTTTTATGAATTTTTAACATAGATTTCCTGTTATAAAAATATCCCCCTGAAGATGAAATGTCTAAATTGGCCAAACATTCATTATTAAAGCTAATTTTTAAATACAAAATATGACCTAGAGACACAGCAGGTCATGTGGTAACCAGGTTGGTACTGCAGGCTAAACCTATCTATAGACTAACCAAATCGATACCAGCAGGTTGATGGTAGCCTGGAGAATGAGGGTGCAGAATGTTTGGGCACCAGCCTGATGGTTTTTGGCAGCTGTTTAGATTATTAGAGAACTTGGTGGTAAGATATGGAGATGGGGATGAGTTGGGTGTTAAGCATTGGATTAAATATGGGAGACTGTGTTCATCTATTGTCTATAGTCACAAAACAGAGGGAAAGCAGCATACAAAAGCAACCAAACAAACAGAAAAAGTAAACACTGGGCCTTCAGGAATGAGAAAAATGCAATCCTTTATTAATGATGAATACCCGACACGGGCCGTGTTTCGGCGTACAAACGCCTGCATCAGGGGTCAAAAAGCTCTTCTAGGTCAGCTAGTTAGCTAGTAGATAAAGATGATTAACAAACAGCTTATATTCCCTCCCGGGCGATCTGATTCAAAGCATCATCCTCGGCCGTCAGTCTTTCCCTGCTGTGCGGCTGGGTTGAAGAGGGCTTGTGAAAATGACAAATGATCCTCAAGATGGAAGCATTAAAGAGATAAGTAAAGCAACCTAGTAGAATGTATTTGAAATGAATCAAGGTGTTTATTGGTTAAAAACCTAACATCAGAAGTCCTCCTTATATTCTCTGTCTCCAGATCTTCTTTGCGTGTTAAAGTAAATGCAACACATTTTATTAGAATGGTATGTTATATTCAACATTACATTTCAGAAAATACCTTCATCCATTCCGTTGAGAATTTCATTGAGTTCATCTTCCGTGTACTCGCAATAGTGCTCCTTCCAGTTGTCCCCGGTCTCACTGCGCAGGACCACTAGCTCCCGCTCCTTCCCTCGAAGGGCCGCAAAGTGCGGGATCTCTACAATCACAGGCCTAAGGCAGCAAAAAATCATATTCAATGTATAGGAAGGCGGCATCCAGAAGTTAAACAATTTCCATGCAGCCTTGAGCATACACTGCCAGAGGGAGCTCTTCTACAACAAATATGCTACAGAACATTACACCGTCCCTTAGAGACAGAAAAATATGGATATACAGATGCTGACCTGTTTCTTCATATATGACAGATCATGTATATAATTCCCAGCTAAGTTTGATTATGTTCAACTGCTGCTTTTTAAATTCTAAAGCCCCTTCTCCATCCCATTATTCCCATCCCATTATTCAGAAGCGGAGTGGTTTATCCTTGGGTTTTATTAAGCTACATTACTGCATTTACTTTTATTATTACTTCAAAAAAACTGTGAAACAGCAGCCTTTACATTCCTGACCAAGATGCTTTGCTGAAGACTAAAAACTTCCTACAGCCAATTTTGCAACAAAAAAGAAGATCTCATGCTTGAACAAAAAATGAAAATCACAGAACACTGATTGTAAGGAGGATACAGACATATCACTATAAACAAAAACCACAAGCCACAAAAGTTGGGAAATGGTCCAGTGAAAAGTAGGTATATAAAATATAAATCATTAGAGGGACAGCATCATGGGCACAATGACAGAAAATAAATACTGTAGAAGGAGGGCGGGGAGGCCAGGATCCATCAATTTGCTTTTTACCCAAGGAATTTGGTTCCAGGAGGCCCCAGCTGAAGGATTCGGCTGACCAAGCTTTCTCCCTCATTAAGAGGGGGAGGAGCGGTAGGCAGGTGCAGTTTACTGAGTGTGTCCACAGCAGCAGTGAAAAAAAGAAGATCGGTAAGCTTTTGATATTTCATTTCTTTTCATAATCTCTTTATGGTCTCTTATCAACAGCATGAGAAGAGAGTTCTGCTCGCCAATCTATGGAAGAGCCCATGAAAAAACCAATGGGCTTGCTCTAGGAGAGAAAAGAACTCTCCTCAAGATATGCAAAGAAACCAAAGAGCGGAGGTAGCCACCTCTGCTCATTGGTTTCCTTGCTCTAGGAGAGCCATAATATCTACTTCCAATAGATGTTCAGCTGCAGCTCAAATTATGCCCACCCTGCAGGGCTGGCAATTGGGAAGATCAAAACTAACAACAGCAATATTCTTAATGATAATCACCACCAGAATAAAATTCAGAAATCTGTATGCATCATAGTGTAGAAAGTAAAATTCCTGAAAAAAAATAGTCATAGCAGAATTATACATCCATTATATATTTCAGAAATTACTTTCTTTTTACAAGTTTACTTCATAGTGAAGAAACGAGGACATGAAACATACGAAATAGAGTGGCAACACTACCTTCCACATTCTCAAAGGGAAAATGAATTCCATATGACATGACTTGCTGTAAACCACGTTAGGTTCTTTTTAACGACCTACCATACCATACACATTATCCTATCAAAGTATATACCCTGACTTCAAACACTTCTCTTTTTTTTCAGTTCTTTTTATTAATGTTTCACTTTATAAAAAGTACAATTTATTAACAAATAATAATAATAATTAAGATATCCTTTTATTAAGCTGCAGTAGAAAGTGGCCTTAGTATGAAGGAGTAGCCTAGTGGTTAGTGCAGCAGACTTTAACCCTGGGGAACTGGGTTCAAATTCCACTGCAACTCCTTGTGACACTGGGCAGGTCACTTAACCCTCCAGTGCCCCAGGTACAAATAAGTACCTGTATATACTATGTAAACTGTTTTGAATATAGTTGCAAAAACCACAGAAAGGCAGTATATCAAGTCCCTTATGCGGGTTCTTCCCATGTGCTAAGGTTATTCTTACCGCAGCAATAAAATGTAAAATATTCTATTTTTTTGTATTACTGGCCATGCGTTAATGGCACCATTAGCATGTGGCCAATAAAAAGAATTACTGTGTGAGTACTTACCAAAATACTAGGACTAGGGGGCATGCGATGAAACTACAGGGTAGAAAATTTTAAACAAATCGGACAAAAGTTTTCTTCACCCAATGCGTAATTAAACTCTGCAATTCATTGCCGGAGAACATGGTGAAGGCAGTTAGCTTAGCAGAGTGTAAAAAGGGGTTAGACGGTTTCCTAAAGGACAAGTCCAAAAACCACTACTAAATGGACTTGGGAAAAATCCACAATTCCAGGAATAACATGTGTAGAATGTTTGTACGTTTGGGAAGCTTGCCAGGTGCCCTTGGCCTGGATTGGCCGCTGTCGTGGACAGGATGCTGGGCTCGATGGACCTTTGGTCTTTTCCCCATTACTTATGTACCACCATCCATTTTGTAGGTGATTAAGTAATCCTGCGCTAATCAACTAGCGCGCAGCAATGTAGATGCACTAACTGATTAGCAGAGAAACGCCCACTCGCTTCCCACCTTGACACACCTCCTCAAGAGAAAAAAATTAAAATATTTTTTAGCGCACGATTCATGTGTGCAGTGTGGAATCTTACCACAGGACACCTGAACGCATCCCATGGTAAGCTCATTTAAGCTGCGGTAAGCATGCACTAGCGCTTACCGCAGCTTAGTAAAAGGACCCTTAAATAAGCAACATATTAAAAAAACATACAAATAACATTCAATAGAACAAAGCAAGTCAACTGGGTCTCAACTTTCTCCAAATCATAAATATGTCACTAAAATAAAATTATATGGGGTAAATATTTAGCCGGTGGCTATCAGAGGTTTTATAAACGCAATGTGCTGCTGAAATTATGCCATGTCTGGGCACTGGCATTAAATATCTGGGTAAGCACAGACAGCTGGTACTTTAGTGGATAAGTGCTGACATTCATCCACGGATTCTATATATGGCGACTAAAGTTACACAAATAATTGGATGTTAACAATCATTTATCTACACTAATTGGGATTAATTAGAATTTACATGCACTACTTGTTAAACGTATTCTATAATGCAGTCTGCATAAATTCAACCACATGGCTCTCAAAAGGGGGTGTGACCATGGAAGCATGTGCGGGTTGTGAACATTCCAAAATTTATGCCCGATCTGCACCTAAATTAGACGTGGGCATTTGCACCAGGTTTTATTTGGTGTAAATTCTTGCGACTAAATTTAGTCACAGGAAGGCTGCTAAGCGTATTCTATAAACCTCGCCTAACTTTAGGCAAATTTTATAGAATACCGCTAAATGCATTTTCTTCAGTGACAATGTTTTTAAGCAACATATATAGAATTTAGTCCTCAGCCCTTATGGTAAACCAGCCACTCCACCCCAGATTGCCCACACAATTTAGTGGTTAGAGGGTATATTCAGCGGCAATAGCTGGGCAAGCGCTGCTAAATATTCCCTCAGGACCCACTCAGCACCAGTTAACCAGGCAAGAAGATCTCTTACCTGGTTGACTAGCTTTGAATATCAACAGCATATATTTTTTTAAACATGTCCTTTAGTGTTTATGGCTTCATTATGTGCTACATCCCATTCCTGTGGTCAAAAAGTGGCAGTAGATCTGGCTTCACTGCCTAGTGGCTCTGTTGTTCACTGTTCTGTGAGATACCTGGCTCCAGTGGCGTAGCCAGGGGGGGCACCAGAGGAGCGGCCACTCCCCCAAACTGAGTTCTGTCTGCGCCAGCGCCTATTTTTTTTTTCGCTCCCCTCGAACCGTCAACCTGGCTCTGCTTCTGCCTGGCTCTTGCAACTTGGGGTGACTGATCAGAATTTGAAGGTAGCATTCAACAACAGGGAGAGAGGAAGGTAACTGTGGTCACTGCTCAAATGCAAACACCTACTGACTGAATTAAAAGTAGTCTCTAAAAGGAATCAGCCTGTGTTCTTCACCCACAGAAAAGCAAAAGGAAGGAAAATGCGTTAGAGGCTCTTTTACTAAGGCGCGGTAGGCCTAATGCAGGCCTACTGTGCACTAAAAGGGTACTACCGTGGGATGTACTGAGGCATCCAGTGGTAGTTTCCCACTCAGCACGCACTGCCATGCCCAGGGCCGACGAGAGACTGGGCCAGGCCAGGCCAGGCCAGGCCAGGCCTGGGGCGCCCCCCCCCCCCCCCCGAGGTCATTGGAGGCCTGGGCCCGGGAATTTTGTCCCCCCTGACCCCCCTTCTCAGCGGCCCTGGCCGTGCCCATGGCGGACAGCAGGCGTGCCTGTGTTAATCGTGTAGTGCATCAAAACCCTAAATGTTGGGCTTGTGATATAGGAATCTTAGTTTGATTTTAGAAGACCTCAGCTTGTTGGAATCATGGGGCATGCACGGGTTTTAGCCACCACTTTCCTATCGTCACCGGTCTTCATGTATATTTTTTGATTATTTAGTTTTATCTATAATCTTATATTGTGTTATTATACTCAACTGTGTAGTGCAGGCACATTATGGTATGCTACCCGATGACTGCGGGAGTAGTGAGGGAGCCATTACCGCCAGCTAAATAGGTAGTGGTAATGGCTCCCATGGTAATGGCCACGTGCTAATGGGGAAATTAGCGTGTGGCCATTACAAAAGGTATGGCATGGCGGCCATTTTACCATCAAGCTAAAAGTGGCCACAGCGCGCGGAAAACCCTTGCACTTGTTGGAATGTAATTGTATTTTACATGCATTGCCTGTCACCTATTATTTCTCTGTGATTACTCTGTGACCTCTGATGTGAATTACTTAGAGAGGTCACACAGCTATGCAACTTCCTGTGGGGGCAGATGCAGCACATGCAGCACATGGAGCACATGGAGCTCATGATCTCTCCTAACCTGAGAGGATCTATGGTGGTGTGAGCATCCATTACCATCTAAGCACATGGAAGGAGCTGATAATACAAATGTATAGTAATATGTATATATAAGCCTGTCTGATTATAATCTAACTACAAACTGTGAGTAAACAGATGTTTTGTTACTTCAACTTTAAAGTGACTCAGCAGTGAATTATTCAGGGGTGAATGAGAGAGAGATGAAGAAAGAAATTAACATTTCTAAAGCTGAAGCTGTGTGTACTAAAATCTGCTAATTATTTACTACAAATAATCCAACAAAAGGGTTATGGGCCCAGGGCTCAGGAATTGAAAAAGAAGAGAAATATTACCAGGCAGAAAAAAAGGCCACATTTTTCTCTTAAGTTTTAAAGGAAAGAATCAGTCTGTCTCTCTCTCCCCCCCACACAGCAGACAGAAGGCTAAGAAAATGGCTGAGGGAAGAAATTCACCATTGTTCTATTCTCTCAAGGTGCCTAAATTAACTGAGTTTAATTATCAGCAGTGGGAACTAAGATTCATATGTCTCCTTCGAGCAAATGGATTAAATATATGCTTAGACCAAGACAGAACAGCTGAAAATATGGCTGAATGGGACAATGCAAACTATTATGTGAAGTGCATGCTTTTGGAAGCTCTCTCAGAGAAACAAGCCATATTAGTGGAGGGAAAAGATACACCAAAGGACATTTTATATAAACTGAGAACTATGTATGCAACTACATATGCAAAGCAGCAACCAATTTGGCTGGCAGAGTTGAATGAAACCAAATTAAGGGATAAAAGTAAATGTAATGATCACATTATGCATCTTATGTCTTCATTTCAAAAGTTAGAACTTTCTGGAATTCCCATGTGTGATGCATTGAAAAGAGCATTTCTTTTTACCTCACTATCAAAGAAGTTTGATGTTTTTAGGTCTGTAAATGAGGCCATTGAAGGGCAATCTTTTGAACAGGCAACATCAAAACTAAGGCAGGAATGCATAATAATGATTCTGAGGAGATGTGTTCTCAAAGCAAGTCAGAGAGAAATGAAACAAATTTCTTGGCAAAGAACAGAGGAAGGCGGAGCTATAGGAAAACTCCACCCAAGGGCAAGCTGATTTGCTACTCATGTGGAAAGGAGGGACATGTATCTAAATGGTGTAAGGAAACACAAACACTCCCTCTAGCTCACCTAAGCCAATGGAACTAAAGAATTTTCAAACCAGGAAATGTATGAAGGACAAAGATAAACACAAGGGCTTTCTAATGGCAGAAAAATCTTTGACTATGGTAAATAATAATTCAAATGAAAGTACTTGGATTTTGGATTCAGGGAGCACATGCCATTTAACCAATTGTAAGGATTTCTTTCAGGAAATGTGTCCAGAGGAAGGTATTCTTAAAACTGCAAACGCAGGGACTGCTAAGATCCAAGCAAAAGGTATTGGATTCTTAAAATGCAAAGTGTCTAATGAAGTTAAAGAAATTCCTGTAAGTGATGTCTTGTATATTCCCCAAGCAGTTTGCAATATGCTTAGTGTATCTACATTAGATAAGAAGGGATTTGTGATTCATTTTGAAAACAGTAAGTGCACAATCTCTAAAAATGATGAAGTGTATGCTGAAGCTTTTATGCATAATGATGTTTATAAGCTGAACATTTCAGGTGAAGCCTCACATATGGCGCAAGTAAGGAAGAATGATGGTAAATGTAGTCTGGAAATCTGGCACCGCCGCCTGGGACATCGTGATTCTAAGGTGATCCAGGATCTTTACAGTAAGCAACTGGCCACCGGCATTCAGATAAGTGCAGATGCTGGTAAAATGGAGAAATGCATAGACTGTGTCACTCAAAAGGGTGTGAGACCCTCATTTCCTGCATACACAGGAAATAGGAGTAATAAAGTACTGGACTTAATACACAGTGACTTATGTGGACCGTTTAATATCCCATCATTGGGAAATAACAGATTTGTGCTGATATTCTTGGATGATTTCTCTAGATATTGTGTGGCCTATTTGCTGAAAGAGAAAAGTCAAGTCACAGACATGCTGAAGAAATACGTAGCCATGGTGAGCAATAAATTTGAAAGAAAACCAAAGGTTCTTCAGACCGACAATGGTGGTGAGTTCATTTCACAAAGCATGCGCACATTTCTAGAACAAGAAGGCATTCAGCATATCACAACAGTAGCTTATACACCAGAACAAAATTCTGTTGCAGAGAGAAAATTTAGGTCACTTGTGGAAATGACCAGATGTATGCTGTCAGATAGCAATCTCCCTAAAAGACTATGGGGGGAAGCCATTCTCACAGCAGTGTACCTACAAAACAGAATGCCAACTAAAGGCGCTGAGCGCACACCACATGAGACATGGCATGGTAGGAAGCCAAACCTGTCACACATAAGAACATTTGGAAGTACAGCATATGCTCATGTACCAAAGCAAAGAAGGCATAAGCTGGATTCCACAACAGAAAGGGGCATTTTAGTTGGCTATGCTCCAGGACACAAAGGATATAGAATTTTGAATCTGAAAACTGGCATTGTTGGCATAAGACATGTTACATATTTTGATGAAAACAAAAGGGTTGATAAAGGCTGGATTATCCCAGATGAGCCTTATCATCCAGAATATGAAACTAGAACCATAATAGACATGCCAGTGTATATAAATGCCATACCAAGGCAGATGTCTGAAAGCAACTCATCTGTATCTAACGAGGAACAGGCAGAGGAAGCAGACACAGAAAGGATCATTGAAGAAGACAGTACAGTTGGAGAAGGGGAATCAATTGGAGAAGGACTCTCAGATATAGAGGATGCAGAAAGGTCGGACCAACCTGTAGTCAGACGCTCATCCAGGGAAAACAAAGGTGTTCCACCCCCAAGACTGTCTTACCTAACAAAGTCAGCAGAAGCTCAAGAGCCCTTAACATGGGATGAGATTGAGAAAATGCCAGCAGAAGAAGCTGCTGAATGGCATAAAGCTGCACAAGAAGAAATTGATGCATTGGATAAAAATAATACTTGGATTCTTACAAAATTACCTCCTGGCAAGAAAGCTATAGGATGCAAATGGGTATTCAAGTTAAAAAGGAATGCACAAGGAAAAGTGGAAAGGTATAAAGCCAGATTAGTCGCAAAGGGATATCTTCAGAAATATGGAGAAGATTTTGATGAAGTGTTTGCACCTGTAGTGAAACACACGACAATAAGAACACTTCTGAGCATTGCAGTCTCAAAAGGCATGCAAGTCAACCACATTGATGTGAAAACAGCGTTTCTTCATGGAGAAATAACTGAAGACTTGTACATGGAACAACCAACAGGTTTCATAAATACAAAACAAAGACAGCTAGTGTGTAAATTAAACAAAGGTCTTTATGGATTAAGCAAAGTGCAGAATGTTGGAATGAAAAATTGCATGAAATATTGACAAATTTAGGATTTAAGCAAGGTGAAGCAGATAAATGCTTGTACACTAGGTGCAGAAATGGACAATATGCATACATTTTAGCTTTTGTTGATGATCTGCTCATTGCAAGCAAAAGTGAGCAAGAGTACAAGGACATTGTAAAGTGTTTAAACCAGAATGTTGAGATAAAAGAACTTGGTAATGTGTCATACTATCTTGGTATAGAAATTGAGAAACAAAATGATGGTTCTTATCTTCTAAGCCAGAAGCAGAAAATAAATGAGCTTATTGAAAGTTTAGGTATGCAAGATGCCCAAGTTGTAAGCACTCCCATGATCACTGATTTTCTGAAGGATGAAACAGTAAGAGAACCTTTACCAGATAACATCCAATATAGATCAGCCATAGGTAAGCTTTTATATCTGACTACCACATACAGGGCTGATATAGCAAATGCAGTAGGAATTTTGAGCAGAAGGGTCAGCTCACCTACCAAATCAGATTGGACTGCAGTTAAAAGGATGGTAAGGTATTTAAAGGGTACCATTGATTGTAAATTAAAGATTTCAGCCAATAGTAATCCAAAACTAATATGTTACTGTGATTCAGATTGGGCAGGGGATCATTCTAATTAAAAATCCACAAGTGGATATGTGTTTATGTATGGAAATGTACAAATTTCATGGGCCAGTCATAAACAAAGTATTGTGAGTTTGTCTTCTACAGAAGCTGAATATGTGGCAGTATCGGAAGCGTGCAGAGAACTGATGTGGATTGAAAAACTTTTGCTGGATTTCGGTATAGCTGAACAGAGACCAATCCAGATAATGGAAGATAATCAGAGCTGCATCCGACTGTCACAGAATGACAAGGTTCAGTCACGCACCAAGCACATCGCAACGAAATACCACAACGTGCGAGAGTTGGCGAAAGAAGGGGTCATCAGTCTACACTATTGTCACACCAGTGAGATGACAGCTGACATCATGACCAAACCGTTACCCAGAGAACATTTTGTGAATCTGCGTATAAAGCTTGGACTTTGTATGAATAAATAATTGCATGACAGTTATGCATGAGAAGGGGTTTGTTGGAATGTAATTGTATTTTACATGCATTGCCTGTCACCTATTATTTCTCTGTGATTACTCTGTGACCTCTGATGTGAATTACTTAGAGAGGTCACACAGCTATGCAACTTCCTGTGGGGGCAGATGCAGCACATGCAGCACATGGAGCACATGGAGCTCATGATCTCTCCTAACCTGAGAGGATCTATGGTGGTGTGAGCATCCATTACCATCTAAGCACATGGAAGGAGCTGATAATACAAATGTATAGTAATATGTATATATAAGCCTGTCTGATTATAATCTAACTACAAACTGTGAGTAAACAGATGTTTTGTTACTTCAACTTTAAAGTGACTCAGCAGTGAATTATTCAGGGGTGAATGAGAGAGAGATGAAGAAAGAAATTAACATTTCTAAAGCTGAAGCTGTGTGTACTAAAATCTGCTAATTATTTACTACAAATAATCCAACAGCACTGACACCAGCGCCTGCCACCTTTTAGCACGGCTTGGTAAAAGGATCCTTTAGTGAACCATAAAGCATGCCCAGTGTTACCATATTCATATTCATATGAAACAAATCCTGATTGGGCAGAAGGTCTGAGGAAGGTACAGATTCCAAAAACTACAATGTCAGCGCTGCTGAAGTTTTCTGTGTATGCCCCACATGCTGTACACTGCCTTGGATGAAACTCTTCATAAAAGTGATTAATAAATCTCAATCCATAAATAAATACGAAAATTAGTGCAGGACCTGAAAGAGAAATACTGGAAAGTGCCCTATTTCCTGGGCATGCAAATAGGCTTAGTGCATGGAAAAGCCCTGCAATAGCGTGCGCTAAGCCCACTAGCGAATTTAGTAGACACACCCCTATGTGTGCAAATCGTTGTGTGTGCAATTTTGAGTGCTGATGCACAACAGTCCAGCATTTCTCTGTTTCAGAACATCTCCCTCCTCAGCTTCATTTTGTTAATAAAAGCCCAAAAAAAAGTTGTGGCTCCCATATGCTAGCAGTAAAGAGAAGAATCAAACATAAAATCTTCACTAGCCCTGAAGAACAAGCTAACCTTTCTATTCCTCCTCAGATCTTGCATTAAAATCCCAGCAACATAAAATCCTGCATTAAACTCTCTGCTCTTTTGGAGGCTTTTCTCTCTCTGTGCTGAATAATTTCTTCATTACCATAGGATTTAAGGGGCCCTTTTAAGGAAGGCTTGCCGCACACCCGTCAATCTAGAACTACTGCGCGGCTGCTGCAGGAGCCGGGCGGTAGTTCTCACTCCCAATGCATGCCATTTCCGGTGCTACAAAACTATTTTCTATTTTTGTACCACTGGTGTTTACCGGGTTAGCACAGGAGCCCTTACCTCAATGGGTGGCGGTAAGTGCTCCCCCCCCCTCCCCAAAATGTCCGCATGGCAAGTGGTTCACTTACCGGATGGCATTTCTTTTCCAGAATAAAAGACAGCCTTTTACCCAATGCAGTAAAAGGGGGGCCGCAGCGTGCCTCAAAAACATGCGCTGATGCTAGCGCAGGCCCCCTTTTACCGCAGCTTAGTAAAGGATCCCTAAATGAGCTGCACGCTAATGTCTACATGAAGATCTGTACACAGCTTATGTGCAAAACTCATTTGTACATAGGGTACAGAGAAATTTGTGCATAAAAGATGAACTAAGTTCTGTGCACATCTCAGCTTCCTTTACTGCACTGGCCTCTAAAGGGATAGTTATGAACAAAAGTTAAGGGAATAACGCATAATTAATGTCAAATAATGCATGTTAAATGGCAAAATTGTGTGCTATGGGCTATGTAATAATGAGATGGAAACCACCTCGTTATTACGCAACACAAATAATTAGTTTTGCAAGCTGGGGTTGAACAATGCCATTTTGAAGTCAGCATCTCAGGAAGCAGGAAGAACTGTGGATTACTTCTGTGTTCTTCCCCCCACCCCCAAACACACACTAACAACAGGAATAGGTCTGGTAAGTGATGGGGTTGGAGTCTTGTTCAGGGGGAGGACTTCTGCTCGGGTGAGGGGTCTTCTTCAGTTGAGGGATTCTGTGAAAGGTAGTTTTGTGGAAGAGGTTTTCTGCCAGGGAGAGGGTTAAATGCTGGAAGGGGTCAAGGGATGCAAAGTTCTTCTAGGTTTGTCAGGATGTGGAATGGTCTTGTTTTAAGAAAGCTCTCTAAGGAAAAATTTGGGAAGGGATACAAGCAGCCTTTCTTTTTTAAAACACCATTGACCTAGCGTAAGGTCTCACACAGTAATGGTCTATGCACGTAAAATGCTGATTACTGCCCACGTGCTAGAAAATAAAAATATTTTCCGGCTTGCCTAGTGGACGCGTGTCAAAAATGAAATTACCGCAAGGGCCATGCAGTAGCTGGACGGTAACTCAAAATAGACGCACGTTGGCACTTGTAGTCACCTACGCAGCTTAGTAAAAGGGCCCCTAAGTTTGCAACCTTAGTTTAATCTAGCAAGTAAATGTTTTTCAAGTATGAGCATTTTCCATTTTGAGATATCTTAAATATATGAATGAGTAATGAGCTTTGCTCTGATATATGCTTTAAATTGGATCAGCAGCAATTACATACTGGGCATACCTTTTTCAGCTTTCCTCCTGTAATTTGGGGTACATACCACAATGTCAAAAAAATGATTAGAAAAAACACATCCTTTCCATTGAGACTAGTTGTAACTTACCCAAGGAACTGAGCACCAGAAGGTCCGACTTCAATCAGACGACTGGCCAAACCTTCCCCTTCCACCATTGGAGGCATGGTGGCTAATCTGTGACGCTTAACCAGGCGGCAGGTAACCCGTGTCGGGGCAGTGCACTTCCTAGGAGGGATAATTATTCGCAGTCCATTGTGCCTGCAACCTCGCATAGCACCACCACGCGCATCTACCATAAAACTGACCAAGAAACTGAGAATGGAAAAAAAAAGTTGATGAATATCAGATTTAGAAAACTAATGCTGATTAAAATGAAATAAAAAAAAACTCCGTCTGTTAAACACTGATGCCATACTCTATAATTCCAGTTTATCCTTGCTAAACTACTGCCCTTGTTTAATTTTCCTCACAAATGCATTTGAAACCAGCTTTAAGTGAATATTAAGATAACAGAAGACAATTCTGTTTTTTGTCTCAAACTGGTTTCAATCTACTTTCGTACTCATGTGGGTTGGACATTTATAAATATTGCTTTGTTTTTCTTCCTAGAATATTCTCCAAAGGAGTTTAGTAATTCTAGAAATAACCATAAAAGGAGAATTAATGTGTCTTAATAAGACACTGAATAAAAACAACTGAAATACTAATATTGTCTATGTGGCCTACATGATATAATTTGTGCCATTTCCTCCTCCTTTTTTTTTTGTTACATGGGCAATGTAAAAAGTGTCCTTAGTGGTGTGATCATGCTCTAGTCCTGTATGGGAACCTGAAATGTACTGGTTAAATACAGTGAACATGTTACTTAGGGGCCCTTAACTAAAATACACTAGAATCTGGGTTTAATGCATGATAACATGGGATTATAGCGTGTGCTAAGACCAGATTTAATGCAGCATTTTGGGGGGATATTTTTTTTATTTCATTGCAGGTTATATGCTATTGTTGTTATTAGTGTGTGATACCTGCATAGAGCTAATGCAGGGAGACTTTTACAAAGGTGCATTAGCGTTTTTAGCGCACGCTAAAAATTAGCATGCGCTAACCATGTAGACGCCCATAATATTCCTATGAGCATCTACACGATTAGTGCACGCTAATTTTTAGCACGCACTAAAAAATGCTAGTGCACCTTTGTAAAAGGGGCCCTAAAGGCTCCTGTATTAACTCTGCATTACCCAGATAGCACATATTAAGTATAATGCACTAGCTGGTTAACATATACACACCCACCCTCTCCTTATGACACACTCCTTCCCAAGAATACTTTTCAAAAAAATCAGTAATGCACACGTTAATGCATGCAAACGGGCAAAATACCACAAAGCACTTTACGCGTTTGTGCAGTACCCTGTTTTCATTCACTAGCCATGTGTTAAGGGTTTATTACCTTTTAGTAAAAGGGCCCCTTAGTTAAGGGAAGCTAAGTAGCCTGAGCACAGCAAACTGCTCCTGCTAGCTTCCAAGGGATAAAATCTAAGCGTGATGCATAGGAGCTGCTTGTCAGTAATGCAGGCTGGTAAAAAAAAGAGAAGAGGCCAAAGGTTTTAAACCATCTGTGGAGCTAAGAGGTTTGTAAAAGGAATTCAAATGGATGTTATCTTTTGCTCACTACTGGTTCTATTGCCTCCGTACCCACATTTCACTAATTCTGTATGAAATTCAACCATGAGCATGCTTGAAATGTTGCATTATTTAAAAATGACTAAAGAAGAATTGAAACTAATTTACTAAATTTTCTCATCTTCATGCCCACACAAGTTTCATGTCGAATCAATTTATCAGCATGCTGTTAAAGAGAAAACCAATAGTGTTTCATATTGTGCCATTCATAAAAGAGAAAGCGTGACATGCCATGTATCAGCACACCAGACAGATTATCACGTGCCTTTCTAAACATGCAGGGTCCACTCACAACCAGCCACTTAACAGCACTTCAACAGTATACCCTGTGAAGTACAGTATAAATACTGGGAAGTGCAAACACTGATTCATTCCTTATGCCCAGATGTGTTCCAGTTGTTACACTAGATAATATATTCTTTTAGATGAGCTTGATTCATGCACAAAGAGCATTCAGAAAAAAAGATTACGCCTAATTTTTCGAGAATAACTGACGATAACATTAATAACCACGTACATTTTTGGGAGCTCCTATTGCTTCCCTTTAATTGCTTCCAACTCATTTGAATCAATGTGTGGTCAGGCTTGCATGAATCATCCAGGACAATGTGCAGCACTTGCTTTTTTGTAAAACCAGTTTCAAACTAATGTATTTATGTCTTGGAGCCAGCATTACTCAGGTAGGGATCAATTTTCAAAAGATTTATGCAGTTACAATCAACATTTAGGGCCCTGTTTACCAAGCCGTGTTACAGGCGCATTAGCGTTTTTAACGCGCATTAACCATGTATGCGCCTACAATATCCCTATAGGCACGCTAACTGTAGGCGCATTAAACACGCTAATGCGCCTTAGTAAACAGGGCCCTTAATATGTTTAAGTGGTTAAAAACTCTGCCCCCTCACCCTCAGTTAAAATGTATCTGCAAAATTTTTAAAAATTGCTGTGCACAGACATTTGGCTGGAAAAAAAAAAAGAGATAAAACAGTTTTGTGTAGTCACATTTAGGGGGGAAGTTATCAAAGTGGGCTACTGATAAGTCAGGTTATTTTAACACAGGATCCTATTTTTATACAATGCGACCCTGGCTAACAATAACCCAACTTGTGGCAAAATAACCCAATTTAACAGTAGCCCATGTTGATAATGTCTCTCCTTAACCAGGTATTTTGTACAACTTTAGCCAGTGTTACTGGTGAATATCCAAAGTTAACTGGTTAAAATTAACCAGTTAGGGGGGCCCTATTTCTAAGCCGTGGCAAAAGTTGGGCTTAGAAGGGCTCATTTTCAAAACAGAAAAAATTTCAAAAAACATCATAAGGTGGCAGGAGGATGTTTTTCTCTGAAAAATGTCCAAATTGCTATTTTCAACACCCTGATTTTAGATGTTTTGGTCCACAGTTCATCCAAATTACAAAGGGGCATGACGGGACATGTTATGGGCCGCCCCAAAAGATAAGACGTTTTTCTACAATAATGTAACCAAATAAAAATATCTGGAGCCAAAATTAAGACTTTTTCGCTAGACCTGTATCAATCAAGACTAAGTGACCAAAAGGTGCCCTAAATGACCAAATGATCACTAGAGGGATTAAGGGTTAATCCCCCCCTTACACCCCCAGTAGTCACTGACCCCCCCCTCCCAGCCCCCTAAGATGTAACAGTGACAGTACATACTAGGCTATATGACAGCATCAGATGTTATGATCATTTCTATTATAGCAGCAAGCAGGTCCCAGGAGTATCCTAGTGGTCAGTACTGTGGCATGTAGATTAGGGGATTCAGGTCCATATCCCACTCTAACTGGTACACTTGTGGTAGAATATGTGAACCCTCCAAAATACCTACTCTATCTACATATAGGTGACACCTGCTAGCACGAGAGCCATTGTATTGTAGTGGTATACAGTGAGGCGCAGTAGGTATTTTTCTGCTCCAGGAGGCCTCACCATACAATTTAAAGGGGTAACGGTGAGATGTGTACCTGGAACCTTTTATGTGAAGTCCACTGCAGTGCTCCCTAGGCTGCCCCACTACTCTGCTGGAATATCTATATGGCCAGTCTACTAAGAAGGATGACCCCCACCCAGACATCCCAATGGCTGTTTTTTGTGCATTTTGCTCTTGGATGTTTTATTTTCCAAAATGGTCCGACAAGAAAAACGCACTAAGCATAAAACGTCTAGGAAAAAGCAAGGTGGTGGGTTTGCACTGCACTAAAAAGTATGGGCCAATTTTCCCTAGCACAGGAAATGGTGCGTGCTGGGGCTGTTACTACCACCAGTACCTGCGTTGGGCTGGTGGTAGCTCCAGATTAGCGTGTGGTAAACCCACGTTGGGCTAACTGCCATTTTGTAAAAGGGCCCCTTAATGGCCCATAATAAAAGGGCCCCTTTACTTCTGAAAGTGTGCAAAGGTTTGGCAGAACTGTTACTCAAATACAAGCTAGATTTATAGACATCCCTACTTCAGTTTTCTCCATGTGCATATGGTTACCAGGTTATTTTTCTCTGGAGAGTGCCTTCGGCAATTTTGATTTTCTCCACGCATAAGCCCATGTTTACTTGGAAAACTGTTGCCTTAATGATTTACTTATCACACAGAAATTCACTTACCCCCCCCCCCCCTCCCCCGGATTCTGTATATGGTGCCGAGAATTGGGTGCCCAAATTTGTGTGCATGACCAAAATGCACGCACAAATTAATTGAGCAATAAGCTATTTAACATCAATAATTAGGTGCTAATAACCAATTATTGACGCTAATTGGAATGCATTAACGTTTGCATACTATTCTATAATGTTTGGCGCCTAACTGTACTAGCACAGAACTCACAAGGGGGCGTGATCATATGCATTCCAAAAAGTTGGGCACGCAATTATAGAATACGGCCTCAGCAGTGAGCACGCCTAACTTGGGTGCCAGTATTTATACCAGGTTTCAGGAGGTGTAAGTAAGGCGCAGAATCGGCACTAAGCATGATTCTATAAAGGGCATCAAATTTTGAGCGCAATTTACTGACTCCAGTCCTTAATGAACATTGTTTTAGCTTTCTGCAAATTTCTGTACCAAAAAAGGGAAAATAGCCATCATGAAATGTTCCCAGATCTCCTTGTTAGTTTACAAATTGAAAAATTGCACAAAGGTGCGTTTCACTTAGAGTGAGTGGCTGGTATGTGACTTTTGTGAATGAAGTAATTAAATGTGCTGGTGATTGAAGGAGGGCTGGAGTGAATGGGGTCATAAGGGAATCTGAGACAGAGGAGATTAAGGGGAGCACTTGTGAGCACACTTTTTCCCCCGTCCCATACAACAGAGAAAAATGAAGGCAGATAAAGACCTCATGGCTTCTCCAGTCTGACAAATACATGTCATCTACTATATTTTCCTCTCCCTTAGAGATTCAATGTACTTCTCCCAAGCTTTCATGAATTCAGATACATTTTTCATCTCCACCACCCCAACTGGGAGGTCGCTCCACAAATTCACCACCCTTTCTATGCAAAAGTATTTCCTCAGGTTACTTCTGAATGTGTCCCTTTTGACCATCATATGCTCCCTCATTCCAGAGCTTCCTTTCAATTGAAAGAGACTCACCTCCTGTGAATTTATGCTACGGAGATATTTAAATGTATCTATCAAATCTCCCCTCTATTGTGCATATATTTATTCCGCATAGGCAGAGGTGCTCCCCTAGGGGTGGAATAAGAGAGGAGATCGGATGTATGGAAATAAAATTAACAGGGAAAGTTATGCATACTAAACAGCAGGCATATTATGCGAGTGTATTTTCTGAGGCCATTTTCAGGGGGATAGTATCCCCCGGATTCTACATATGGCATCCAGATTTCAGCTCGCAACTTAATTGACCAATGAGCAGTTAACCATCAATACCTGGGTGCTAACAACCAATTACTGATGTTAATCAAGTAGGATTTGCCCGTGCATCTGGCTGTGCGCTATTCTATAAAGCTGGGTGCCTAAATCCCATAGCATGCAACCCAAAAGGGGGTGTGGCCATGGGATGGCCATGGATGAGTCATGGGCATTCCAAAAAGTTGTGCGCAGAGTGATAGAATATTGGGTTCTGTGTAAAACCTGGATGCCGGGATTTACACCAGGTTTCAACAGGCGTAAGTCTGGTGCCCAGAGCTGGTGAGAATCAGAGCTAATCTCTATTCTATAAAGGACAGGCACCCTTTATAGAATAGCGCTTAGTGCTGATCTTTTCCGGCACCCGTTTTTGAGTGCAATTGTTAGAATTCCCCCCCATGTGCATGCTTTCCTTTGGAAATCAGTGTAACTTATATGAACATCTGCCACACAAGTTAGGCAGCCTGTTATGAAACGACCCTTAACCCACGGGAGGAGTGAGGGTAATTTATAGAGACTTTTCCCATTTGTAAAACCTGCTTTATGTGCAGAAAAGGGCTTTTATAAAACTGCCCTGTGGAATGTGTGCACCACGATGTCACATACTGATCTGCACACCACATGCAGGCATTCCTGGAGGCATAGTTTGGATGAAGCAGGGGCTGAACTGTGATGTGCCCATGTATTTTATTGCATACACAAATACATGAGTAAAGTACACACAACGTTTATACCATCTTTGGAGCAGGTGTAAATGTGCAGCTTGACATCTGCATACCACAGGGGCTGGTTCTGGATGGCTATTTTCCAAAGACACGAAAGCACCTATGTTGCCTTTCTTTAATAGGTTTCAAAGAGGCCTTTTTTTTTTTTACTTCACATATCAGCATCCTATTAGAAAATCATGCCCAAAAATTTAGCGATAAAGCTTTGATTTTTTAAAATCCACTTATGCGTTTATTTCTTTTGTAGGATTCACTTAAGGTGTATCTATGTGTATACAGACAGACAGGCATCCATTTTTGAAAATAAATTAATATACATACATAGATACATAAATACACGGATATAGATAGATACATACAGCATGCATATGCAAACACATACAAATATACTTTTCAAAATATAGATAATAGATGCACACATACATACACAAGCATGCATTTTTAAATAAATGTAAAAATATAGAGGGGCCCTTTTACTATGCCGCGTGGGTGCCTATGTGAGCCCAATGCATGGCAATTTGGAACTACCACCCAGCAACCATGTGGCCCAGGTGGTAATTTCATTTTGTACGTGTGTCCAGTAGGTGCGCTGGAAGATTTCCGGTGCGTGGCACTAACCTGGCGGCAATTGGCATTGTTTGTGAGCTGATTATTACCAACCGGTTAACATGTGAGACCTTACTGCTAAGTGAATGGGTGGTGGCAATGTTTCAGCCCCAAAATGGACGTGCGCAAATTTTAATTTTACCATACATCCATTTTTGGCCAAAAAAAGCCTTATTTGCAGGTGCACTGAAAAATGAACCTGCACGCGTCCAATACACGTGTCTACACTAGCACAGGCCACTTTTCAGCGCAACTTAGTAAAAGGACCCCAGAAATAGCTATACAGATACATATATAGATAAATATAGATACATATCCATAGCCAAACAAACAGAAGCACGCGTTTTAAAATAAATACATGTAAATATATAGATATATATCCATATACCTGCACACACAAGCATGCATTTTTATAAATTATATATATATATACAGTGGGGGAAATAAGTATTTGATCCCTTGCTGATTTTGTAAGTTTGCCCACTGACAAAGACATGAGCAGCCCATAATTGAAGGGTAGGTTATTGGTAACAGTGAGAGATAGCACATCACAAATTAAATCCGGAAAATCACATTGTGGAAAGTATATGAATTTATTTGCATTCTGCAGAGGGAAATAAGTATTTGATCCCCCACCAACCAGTAAGAGATCTGGCCCCTACAGACCAGGTAGATGCTCCAAATCAACTCGTTACCTGCATGACAGACAGCTGTCGGCAATGGTCACCTGTATGAAAGACACCTGTCCACAGACTCAGTGAATCAGTCAGACTCTAACCTCTACAAAATGGCCAAGAGCAAGGAGCTGTCTAAGGATGTCAGGGACAAGATCATACACCTGCACAAGGCTGGAATGGGCTACAAAACCATCAGTAAGACGCTGGGCGAGAAGGAGACAACTGTTGGTGCCATAGTAAGAAAATGGAAGAAGTACAAAATGACTGTCAATCGACAAAGATCTGGGGCTCCACGCAAAATCTCACCTCGTGGGGTATCCTTGATCATGAGGAAGGTTAGAAATCAGCCTACAACTACAAGGGGGGAACTTGTCAATGATCTCAAGGCAGCTGGGACCACTGTCACCACGAAAACCATTGGTAACACATTACGACATAACGGATTGCAATCCTGCAGTGCCCGCAAGGTCCCCCTGCTCCGGAAGGCACATGTGACGGCCCGTCTGAAGTTTGCCAGTGAACACCTGGATGATGCCGAGAGTGATTGGGAGAAGGTGCTGTGGTCAGATGAGACAAAAATTGAGCTCTTTGGCATGAAATCAACTCGCCGTGTTTGGAGGAAGAGAAATGCTGCCTATGACCCAAAGAACACCGTCCCCACTGTCAAGCATGGAGGTGGAAATGTTATGTTTTGGGGGTGTTTCTCTGCTAAGGGCACAGGACTACTTCACCGCATCAATGGGAGAATGGATGGGGCCATGTACCGTACAATTCTGAGTGACAACCTCCTTCCCTCCGCCAGGGCCTTAAAAATGGGTCGTGGCTGGGTCTTCCAGCACGACAATGACCCAAAACATACAGCCAAGGCAACAAAGGAGTGGCTCAGGAAGAAGCACATTAGGGTCATGGAGTGGCCTAGCCAGTCATCAGACCTTAATCCCATTGAAAACTTATGGAGGGAGCTGAAGCTGCGAGTTGCCAAGCGACAGCCCAGAACTCTTAATGATTTAGAGATGATCTGCAAAGAGGAGTGGACCAAAATTCCTCCTGACATGTGTGCAAACCTCATCATCAACTACAGAAGACGTCTGACCGCTGTGCTTGCCAACAAGGGTTTTGCCACCAAGTATTAGGTCTTGTTTGCCAGAGGGATTAAATACTTATTTCCCTCTGCAGAATGCAAATAAATTCATATACTTTCCACAATGTGATTTTCCGGATTTAATTTGTGATGTGCTATCTCTCACTGTTACCAATAACCTACCCTTCAATTATGGGCTGCTCATGTCTTTGTCAGTGGGCAAACTTACAAAATCAGCAAGGGATCAAATACTTATTTCCCCCACTGTATATATATATATATATATATATATATATATATATATATATATATATGTATATATATATAACATTTGTACCCCGCGCTTTTCCACACAATGCAGGCTCAATGCAGCTTACATAGTAATTTGCAATACAAAGTTATAGAATAGAAATTTCAAAAACAGTAGTGAAACAATGTAAAGTTGGGCTTGGTAGTGTATGATAAGTTGAGCTTGATAATATATGACTAGGAAACGAGAGGTTAAATAAGATAGGATAGTATGATTTGGGAGAAAAGGGATAAGGAGGGATAGAAGTAAGGAGAGATGGAGAAGAGAAAGATGGGAGGTCGGTATCTAAGTCAGAACAGAATTGGGAGTGGAAGTTGGTAAGATTATGTTGGGTCATTGGGGTAGGCTTGCTTAAATAGATGAACTTTCAGCATTTTTCTAAAGGGTAAGATATATATCTCACACACAAGCATGTATCTCTTAAGTATGCAGATATAAATATATATATGCACACCCATACACACACAGAGGCATACATTTTTCAAACAACTTTCTTATACCCTATTGGTCATGCTTTTTGGGAGACTTTCATGTGAAGTAGAACCACCAGTGTCATTTTGTTAGCGCTCTATTATGGCTTAGGCTTGAACATCAATATACTGGTGCGCAGCGGACCTGCTGGACAAACAAAGCAAATCCTAAATACAAACGAGTACTTGCAGTACCCAACTGTTGTAAAAACTTTCAAGAGCAAGCTGGAAGTGGAATTACACTCTCTACCAATGGAAACAACAAAACACACAAAACAAAAAAAGCAATTATTATGCATCAGGGCATGTGTTAAATTGAAGTGTGGTGTTGCACCATACTCTGTGGCAATGACAACTGAGATCAAAGGCCAAAAGCATAACCCTGTCACTAAATATTACAGTAAAGGTCAATGGGTATCCATCTCTACCATCTAACCAAGTGAATTATCTACTAAAAAAGAACAAGGTCGCAGTTTTAAAGATTTTTAACAGAATCTACAGCTAAAGGCAATGTTCACAGTAGAAGAATTTTGCCCTCTCCTATACTGTAATCAGCAGTCTGACATAGTAAATGATCGGAGACATGATTTCAGAACCACACATATGTGAGCCACTGAAAAAGCAACCCTGTTTCTACATTCTGCACTTGAAACACGGGAATGGACCACAATGTGAGGGAACCGCATTCCTGCTTATAACTACTACAAGTGCCAGGCGAGTTTTTCTTGCTGTCATGCTGCTGCCTCTCCTATGAATGTTTAATGGTTTCCTGTGCAAGTCAATTTTGAAACATAAAGGAGTAATGTAGTGATGGGTCGGATTCAAGAAGAACAAAAGCAAGATGCTGACATGCACAAGACTGTAAATGTATCATTAGCACTCTGTTTTCAAAATGGAGCAAATGAAACGTTTAGGCAGCTGGATGCCTTTTGCTTTTTTTCTTGCCCATTACCATAGAAATGCTTTGCTAAGTGTGCACTTTCATTAGTGTGCACACCTGATTCATTTAAGACATTGTACCTGGAAATCAAAGCATATTCTATAACAATACACGTAACTTAATTGTTTAATTAGTTAATCAGCACAGTTAACTGGATGTTAACAAGCAATTATCAGCACTAACTGGCATTAAGATTTGTGCGCACAACTAGCAAAGTGTATTCTGTAAAATGGTGCACATAAATTCTAAGTCGCATAGTTGAAAAGAGGGCATGGCCATGGGTGGGGTGTGGGCATTTCTAAAATCTATGATGTTGCTAGAGAATACATCCGCACTGTACCTAATTTAGGCATTCAGATTTACGCCAAGTAAAACACAGCATAAATGGCTGCAACTAAATTTGGTCACATGAAGAGGTGCTCGACATATTCAATATACCGCACAGAAATTTAAGCCTATTCTATAAAATTTAGGCATACTATACAGTATATGCCAAGGTGTATTTTTCCCCCGCAGAACTTTCAGGCACCATATATAGAATCTAGCCTTGTGCATTTATATAAAAAAAATACAAATGTCCAAGGCACCTGAAATAAATCTGAAAATCAACCAAAGTGGTCTGCTCATTTTTGAAAATAAAGTGCAGATGTGATCATTTTGCATGCTGTACAGGTATAGATGGTGTGAATGATGTTGGAAGCTGGCAACTGTGAGGTCACAATGTGGCATTCTTAGAAGTTGTAAAATGATGATCTTGCCAAGCGAGCAAGGTGAGATTTTCACCATATAACTCTCACAGACCTGGTAAATATTCAGCCTTTTTTGTATTTTTAACTAAACAGAAGCCCACTAAAGCATTCTGAAGGTAAACAAAGCATACAAAGAAAATCACAAGGATGCAACACAGAGAAGAAATTAGGCTGTTCACCTGCTGCTGTCACGATCAAGATACGGAGAGGAATGGCTGCAACAGAAGAGACATTTTAGCACAAAGAGAAAGTAGATAAAGTGAAACAAGAGGACAGGAGAAAAACAGGAAGCAAGGTCACCTGAAAATACAGTCTTAGTGAGGCAAAGAGATACATGGTCTGTGCAAGATAATGTAAAACACTGCAGTGGGCCAATGCAGTACCTATGTGTGTATTAAAGAATGCCATGGATTCATCTAGTCTAGATTAGGATCAAAATAGACAGAAAAGGTGTGCAGGTGTTTTCTGTCGTTTTTATTTCAGCTATGGATACATTAGTTTTTGTTTGTCAGCTCACCTTTACAGTAGGATATAAGAAATGTTCTGTATAAGATTTCATAAACACAAGTATATTTACAAGTTATCACGTACAATACCAACTGCGTGGTATTTACAACTGCAAATACCATGCAGTTGGTGTTCAAGGTAGTGCCTCCTATATAGTTCTTCAATAACTATACAGGAGGTACTACCTTGAACACCAAAAAATTATATTATCTGATCAATAACCTTTTAAACACCAAAGAAATTGCATTAACAAATGAAGTTACTCCTTCTGCAAATGATTTAGCTATTCACTTTGAACAAAAAAAAATCTTAAAAATCAGGAATACTGTTCTGTCAAACAATGGCAATCCCACAGAACATCTCGAAGAAATAACTTGCTCAAATGGGGGAATCACAGGAAATAAAATAAAGTGTGGACATCCTTCCAATTACCTTCAAAATACTCCACCTCTCAATGCATCATGGATGCTTGTCCCACCCAGTCATGGGAAGAAGGATTTTAATTTTACAATTCAATATGTCTAGTGCCTTCGATGTAGCAGATCATGTTATTTTACTAAATATATTGGACTATTTTGGAATTAGGAGTGCAGTATTGCAATGGTTCAGCGGATTCCTCAAAACAAGATCTTATAGGGTAAAAATGTCAAGCTCTCTATCCTCCCCTTGGTCACCAGATTGTGCTGTACCACAAGGATTCCCACTTTCTCCTATCTTTTTTAATGTTATGATTTTATTTATTTAATGTATTTATAATGACATTTGAATCCCGCATTATCCCAAACAGAGTTCAGGTTCAATGTGGCTTACAATTCAATTATAAGCAGGTACTCTCTCTGTCCCTAGAGGGCACCACTAGGCTCTAAAATTAGAAATGGCTGGATTTAACACTTTTATATACACAGAAGAAATTACTTTATATATCCCCTTTTGATAAGGAGATTCATGAAATTACCAACAGAATTAAGTCAGGTCTTAACCTTATGGAATCTTGGGCATCTGACTCTAGACTAAAACTCAACCATGATAAAACCAAGTTCTTAGTAGTAACAAACCCTTTTGATCATACTACTACTACTACTACTACTACTTAACATTTCTAGAGCACTACTAGGGTTATGCAGCGCTGTACAATTTAACAAAGAGAGACAGTCCCTGCTCAAAGAGCTTACAATCTAATAGACAAGTGAACGGTCGGTCCGATAGGGGCAGTCAAATTGGGGCAGTCTGGATTCACTGAACGGTAAGGGTTAGGTGCCGAACGCAGCATTGAAGAGGTGGGCTTTAAGCAAAGACTTGAAGACAGGCAGGGAGGGGGTTTGGCGTAAGGGCTCAGGAAGGTTGTTCCAAGCATAGGGTGAGGTGAGGCAGAATGAGCGGAGCCTGGAGTTGGCGGTGGTGGAGAAGGGTACTGAGAGGAAGGATTTATCCTGTTAACGGAGGTTACGGGCGGGAACATAAGGGGAGATGAGGGTAGAAAGATAGTGAGGGGCAGCAGACTGAGTGCATTTGTAGGTAAGAAGGAGAAGCTTGAATTGAATGTGGTATCTGATCGGAAGCCAGTGAAGTGACCTGAGGAGAGGGGTGATACGAGTATATCGGTTCTGGTGGAATATGAGACGTGCAGCAGAGTTCTGAACAGATTGAAGGGGGGATAGATGGCTAAGTGGGAGGCCGGTGAGGAGTAAGTTGCAGTAGTTCAGGCGAGAGGTAATGAGAGTATGGACGAGAGTTCGGGTGGTGTGTTCAGAGAGGAAAGGGCGAATTTTGCTGATGTTAAAGAGAAAAAAGCGACAGGTCTTGGCTATCTGCTGGATATGCGCAGAGAAGGAGAGAGAGGAGTCAAAGATGACTCCGAGGTTGCGGGCAGATGAGACTGGGAGGATTAGGGTGTTATCAACTGAGATAGAAAGTGGAGGAAGAGGAGAAGTGGGTTTTGGTGGAAAGACGATAAGCTCGGTAGAGTACAATCATACTCTATACAACTGCTTCACAAACTGATCAAACCACCTACCTGATGGAAAGTACACATTGGAGTAATTATAGACCATCACTTAACATTTGAACCACAAGTCTCTCTGGTTGCCTCTAAAACTTTCAAAACTCTTTGGAAGCAAAATACATAAGGAATTACTTCTCAACCTTGACCCTCAGACTCCTGGTAAATCCCTTGTACTAACACAACTGGATTATTGCAATGCAACATATGGCAGATGTAAAGTACAGTTAATAAAAAAAACTCCAAACAGTTCAAAACACAGCAGCTCACCTTATTTATAATATAACATGTTTTGACAATGCAATCCCTCTGCTAGTTAAGCTTCATTGGTTAACTATAAAAGCTAGGGTCTTCTTCAAGATATGTGCTTTTATTTATCTTATAACTTATGGAAAAGCCCCAAACTACATGCAACAACTCATAGAACTTCCCCTACGCAATGCAATCCCAGGAGCAAGAAATTATTTTACACTACATTTCCCAAACTGCAGAAAAATTATGTATAAATGTATTCTACTGACTGGCCTCACTTATCTGGGCATGAAATGGTGTCTACAACTTCTGCCTCTCTATATACTTTTCTTGTATCTATTTAGAAGATACTTAAACCCTGTCTTTCATTGTGCACTGCTTACTTACAATCCTGAACTGTTACATTCTGATATCTGTTTACCATCTTGTGCACTGCTATCTTAAAGATGTTAATTTCCTGATGTCTGAGTGCTAGCAGTGATTTGAAGAAACCAGACTTATCTAATTCTGTGTTTGCTGCTTTAAAAAGTTTTGTTTTGTTGGGAAGAAATCAGTGAATTATTTATTTCTGTGTTTGCTGCTTTTAAAAAGTTATATTGTGATATCAGTGTACTGCCCCTCCCCCATAGTTTCTCTAAGTAGTTACCTGGTATCAGAGGCAGGCTTTTGTTGTAAAACAGCAGTGTAGTATGGTAGTTTAATACAACATTGGAAATAGGCTCCACAGCTAGCTCATTCTACAGTTCCTTGGTTGCTTAGGCCTTCCCACCCTGTCTCTCAGGGTGAGAGGGACTATTTCCAAAATTAATTAACTATATTCAATTTGCAGATATTTTTTTGAAAAACCAATCATCTGATTGCAGTAGCTCTCCAGCTTTTCGCTTTCTACCAGGTGTTCTTCCTATTTATTTATTCATTCATGACATTTATACCCCATATTAGCAAGAAATAGACTCAAGTTCAATGTGGCTTACAAACAAACAATAAAGTGAATAAAACATAATAACGTACAGAATATAACACAAATTACAATAACTTCAAGAAGCAAATTAACATATGTGCAGTAAGTAACCCAGGATTTAGACTATCTCAAGGGCAAACAAATAATTAAGGGTGGATAGGTGAGAGAGCATAATTAGGCAGGAGTAGATGGGAAACGAGATTAAGAAAAGGGTGTGGGTAAAATTCAAACATTGCTTTTTTGTATTCAGAAAGGCCAAAATGAAGAAATGTGTTTTTAGGAAACTTCTAAAAGTTAGGTAATCAACTGTAAACTTGATTGATTTAGGAAGAGAATTTCAAAAGTTGGTACCTTAATAAGAGAAATTAGCAAAGTGAATTGTTTTATACATCACATTCTTACAGATAGGGAAATGTAGGACAAGATATCCTCTAGATGATGAATAAGCATTATGAGGGGGGTAATTCAATAAGATTATTCATACATGTTAGAATAAAAATTTTTAACATAAACACAGATTTGTTACTCTTTCCAGCTTATAATTGAAAAAGAAAAACGCCTATATTGCGACCCAAATCTGGAGATAGACGTTTATCTCACAAAAACGAATAAAGCGGTATAATCGAAAGCTGAATTTGGACGTTTTCAACTGCACTCCATCACGGATGCGGACAAAGTTGATGGGGGCGTGTCAAAGACGTGGTGAAGGCGGAACTGGGGCGTGGTTATCGGCCGATCAGAGATAGGCGCCTTTCGCCGATAATGGAAAAAAAATATGCGTTTTTAGCAAGAATTTAGGGCACTTTTCCTGGACCCTGTTTTTCCACGAATAGGGCCCCAAAAAGTGCCCTAAATGACCAGATGACCACTGGAGGGAGTCGGGGATGACCTCCCCTGACTCCCCCAGTGGTCACAAACCCCCTCCCACCACAAAAATATGCCGTTTCACAACTTTTTATGTTCACCCTCAAATGTCATACCCACCTCCCTGGCAGCAGTATACAGGTCACTGGAGCAGTTATTAGGGGGTGCAGTGGACGTCAGGCAGGTAGACCCAGGCCCATCCCCCCCCACCTGTTACACTTGTGCTGGTAAATGGGAGCCCTCCAAACCGCCCCCCAAATCCACTGTACCCACATGTAGGTGCCCCCCTTCACCCCTTAGGGCTATAGTAATGGTGTAGACTTGTGGGCGGTGGGTTTTGAGGGGGATTTGGGGGGCTCAACACCCAAGGGAAGGGTGCTATGCACCTGGGAGCTCTTTTACCTTTTTTTTTTTTTTTTGTAAAAGTGCCCCCTAGGGTGCCCGGTTGGTGTCCTGGCATGTGCACTACGAATCCTGGCCCCTCCCACGAACAAATGCCTTGGATTTATTCATTTTTGAGCTGGGCGCTTTCATTTTCCATTATCACTGAAAAACAAAAACGCCCAGCTCACAAATTGTCGAATAAAACATGGACGTCTATTTTTTTCGAAAATACGGTTCGGTCCGCTCCTTCACGGACCCGTTCTCGGAGATAAACGCCCATGGAGATAGACGTTTTTGTTCAATTATGCCCCTCTTTGTATACCTTTAATAGAAGGATATCAATTTACCTTCTCTTACCCTTAAATTTACTAGTGTCACCTTTGCCCACTTCAAAAGGGGGCAAGAAGTCGTACTATTTTATAGAGTTTAAAATTAAACTACCTGCTTCCAGAAACTTACTGAACAGGTGAAGGAAAAAAATAGGGTTGGGTCTTTGGTAGGCCTCTTCACTTATTTTATCCACAGGTACAAATAGATCCTACAATTGTAGTAAGGCAAAGAAACATTGTGCCCTTAAAGCTGCAGCTCTCGTTATAGCTCCTGCCTCTGTACAGACTGAATGCTTGGCCCAAGACAACATACTAGTTTCATGCAATAGATGTATGCACATTGAATCCCTCATGAAAGAAGTACATGAACTAAGAAAGGAGGTGGCAAAACTAAGAAGCATCTGTGACAACCAGAAATTCATCCTGGAGATGCATGATGAAACACTGAGGATCACCAGCAAATGGAGAGAAGATTTTGTGCAGAAAGAGGACAGCTTGACACAGGTCACCAAATCCTGCAAAATCAACCCCCCAACTCTATCTTCTGTTGAAGAATCAGGTCACAGCCCTGGAGGAGGAAGAACTGAAACCATCTCAGGAACAGGAGGAAACAATGATCAAACATCCCAATGTCGCCAGATTGGTGGCCGAAAAAAAGCGAAAGGTTGTGGTGGTCAGTGATTCTCTTCTGTGGGGTACTCAGGTGCCCTTCTGCTGACCAGACATGATGTCCAGAGAGGTGTGCTGTCTGCCTGGTGCCACGATTCGAGATGTAGCAGAAAGATTGCCTAGACTCATCAAGCCTACTGACCACTATCCTATGCTGCTAATCCATGTAGGCACAAATGATACTGCTAGGTATCCTACTGAACATATCAAATATGACTTCATGGCTCTGGGTCAGAAGGTAAAGCACAAAGGTGCACAGGTGGTGTTCTCATCGATTCTGGAGCTAAATGCTGTTATGATTCCGCTAGACAGGCAGGGGAATGTTTGGAACTCGCTACTGATTGGCCTGTTAGGGGTTGATCTGAAGTCTGAAGCAGCAGAAGTCAGAAGCCTGATCTATTTAAGCTTACCACTCCCTACAGCCCATGCTTTAGCGTTTGATTCCTGTCAGTGAATTTCAGCCTGCTTCCCTTTCTCTCAGTCTGTGCTGTAGCACACTGTGTGTTTGTTGGAGTTTGCCTACTCTTCTCTTAGCTTGTAGGTTCTGTGTTTGCTGGGTGTTCCCAGCATGAGCTTGATTGTTTCAATCCCCTGCACCCGAGTCTGTTCCATATTTCGCTGGTGTAGTGTTGTCTGTGGTAAGCTTGTCCCTTGTATCCTTCCAGTTTGTTTGTTTAAGTTTCCCTTTCCTCAGTGTAACCCTTTATGTGCTGAGCTTAGTTTTTGCCTGCTGTTGTCCTCTGTTGGTAGCCTCCCTGTCCTTGTATTGCTCCTGCTTGTTTGTTTAAGTTTTCCTTTGTTTGCATTTGGTGTCTCAGAAGCAGCCTTTCCCTTTAGCTTGTTTTTTCCCTTTGTTTGCTGAGTCTGTCTCCTGATTATGGTGAGCATTGCTCTTTATCTGATCTGTGTATGTTAAGTCAACTTTCTCTGTTAGCTTCTCTTTATCCTTGTGTGTTGTGGGGCCAGTCTTGTGCATTCCTGTGTGTGTATTCCCTCTACCCAATGAATGTATAATTTTAAATGTGTACAACACAGATTTGAAATTATAAGGGCAATTCTATAACTGGGTGCCTCCATTTGTGTGCTTCTAGCATACATAAATGTACAGAACACCAGCAGTTCCTTACATAAGTGGCATAGGGCCCAAATGCAAGGGAGTGCTCACATGTGTGGAGCATGGGCAGGACATGGGCAGGCATACCTCCCACTTATGTAAGTAATTTACAGAATACTGCATGCCATGTGCACCCTTCCTGCATTTAAGGGCCCTCTTAGTAAGCCGTGTAAGCATCTACGCGTGCCCAACGTGCACCAAAATGGAGTTACCACCCGGCTACCGAGTGGCTCTTGCAGTAATTTCATTTTTGGCGCGTGTCCGATACACACGGCTAGAAAATAATTTTTATTTTCAGAAGCGTGTATCGGACAAGAGTCAAGTGGCATTTGACAAAATGGTCCTTGACAAAATGGCCCCTCCCACAAAACAGTCCTTCACAAAAATAAAAAGTCTACTAAAAAATAAAAATTAACTAAATTCTTTATTGAAAGACGTAAGCATCTCTAAGGATTCATATCTCCAGCTGAGAAAAGAAAAAGAGAGGAGGTGCATTGTTCAATGCATATTAGGTACTGCAAAATCCTGCAGACTTGCAGAATGATTTGGTTATATGGCACAATTTATAAGATTATTCTAATGTAAAATCCTTGTTCAATTTAGGACACGCTCTCTCTTTTTCAGAAATTCCACTGAAAGGCTAAATTGTATTATCAGTTTAACTAACTTGCTCTAAAGTCAACATCACTGACTGTAGAAGATTTGCTTTGTCAGAAATGTCAGATCGTGTGCCGGAAAATTCACTTTGCACAGAATCAAACTTTTACTACAACTGTACGGAAACCTAGTCACTTAACAAAATCTATAGAACTGGCATATTTAATCACGATCTGAAGTTCATGTGTGCTATACATTAATATCTTTGGGGGTAGAGAATTAATCTAGCAACTTCACCTGCTCATCTTGGGCTTCTATTGCTATTGGACCTAGCCTCTATTTGCCTTGAGCACCATGGACTGTATTCACATCTGTGTGAGGGATTTATTTTTTGCCTTATTTTTATATAGTTTCCCCAGCAGTCCAGTCATTGCAGCATCAATCCTTAGCAAGAGACCACAAACCACAGGTCCCAACAGAATCTGTCTGACATAGATGCTAAGTCTCACCACTAAATATTGCCATAGTGCAGTGGTTGAGTCTCCTTTTTGCCCCATCCTACCTTCTGACTTTGAGCTCGCCGGCAACAGCAGAAATTCCTTCTATGGTGTTGGCATCCCCTGTACATGGTGTACGTTTGGTGACTGGCACCAAAACACTGAGCATATGTAAGAAATAGGGGAGAACTTCCATCTGGACTACCAACAGCACCAAAAATGTTTCACTGTCCAGCCTGAGTCCTATCACTCCATATGTTTAAGTAGCTCCAGCTGATCGGGCCAATTGTTTTTGTGTGTTTTGTCATAGACTTTTATGTCGAGGGCTTTTTTGTTAGTTACTTTTTTTTCATTGAGGCTATTTTGTCTTGGGGAGTTTTGATGGGGCTATTTTGACCCGGTACCCTATGGCTGGTGTAACTGTGGATGTCAAGATTTTAGGTGAGCTGATACCAGGTTATGCTAGTTTTCTAAAATGGAATATGAGTGCCCAAATGTATAGACTCTCAATGTATACTTATAGAAGTGGCCCCCAAATATATATATTTAGAGGTGTTTTGCTTTCTGAGCACATTACCAAAAGCCTTATCCACTCTCATCACCTCCTGTTTGAACTACTACAAGCTCCTCATTCTGCTGCTGACCTTTCTTTCTCTGCTACAGTCTGTTCAAAATTAATCTCCCTCAGCATTGTTACAACCATGTTGCACTTCTTCTAATGGTTCTACATTGGCTCTTTATCTGCATTCACGTTGAACTACTTCTCATATCTAAGTTCAATCAATCTGCAGATATATGCTACCTCTCCTCTGTTACTTCCCCCAGTGTTCACTGGACAAGCTGCTCTGGCCTGTGCCACTCTCCTCCACTGCTATATCCAAACTCCTCCCTGCATGAAACAGCCTTCCTGAACTGGTGTGCCTTGCTCCATCGCCAAGCTCTTTGAAACTGCTTTGAAATCCCCAAAACTTGACTCTTCCTAATCTTGGCCTTGTCACCTTAAACATGTTTTATTGTAATAGATTATTTTATCTTCTGTATGTGTCTTAAATAAAATGGAAGTTCCATGAAGGAGGAATGTTTCTTTTATGTGTCTGTACAACACTGCATATGCCTCGTGGTATTACAGAAATGCTAAAATAGTTGTAGCTGGGCAAAACCTTGCTGCTTCTCAAGAGCTATTCATAGGGAAAACATATAGAAGGGTATCTCAATGTGGATGGGCAAGGTTACCATAATCCACAGTAAAATGTCTCTCTCTTTTTCAAAGAACCTATGGAGTTGCAACACAAAAGTCCCCATAGCAATATACTACTACTACTACTTACCATTTCTAAAGCGCTACTAGGGTTACGCAGCACTGTACAATTTAACATAGAAGGACAGTCCCTGCTCAAGGAGCTTACAATCTAAAGGACAAATGTACAGTCAGTCAAGTAGGGGCAGTCAAATTGGGGCAGTCTAGATTTCCTGAAAGGTATAAAGGTTAGGTGCCGAAAGCAACATTGAAGAGGTGGGCTTTGAGCAAGGATTTGAAGATGGGTAGGGAGGGGACTTGGCGTAAGGGCTCAGGAAGTTTATTCCAAGCATAGGGTGAGGCGAGGCAGAATGGGCGGAGCCTGGAGTTGGCGGTGGTGGAGAAGGGTACTGAGAGGAGGGATTTGTCCTGTGAGCGGAGGTTTCGGGCGGGAACGTAAGGGGAGATGAGGGTAGAAAGGTAATGAGGGGCTGCAGACTGAGTGCATTTGTAGGTAAGAAGGAGAAGCTTGAATTGTGTGTGGTATCTGATCGGAAGCCAGTGAAGTGACCTGAGGAGAGGGGTGATATGAGCATATCCTTCTCACTCCAATCCAAAAGAATTTAAAGATCAAGCCAGATGTCATCTCTAACTATCGCCCAGTGGCTTCGATACCTCTAGTTATCAAGCTGATGGAGAGTCTGGTCAATGTTCAGCTCAACGAATTTTTGACTAATTTTGATATCCTCCACCATTCGCAATCAGGTTTTCGAGTTCATTACAGCATGGAGACTGTCCTGGTCACCCTCTTATCTAACTTTCGACGAGAACTATCTGTTGGACGGAAGATTCTTCTGCTGCAATTTGACATGTCTAGCGTTTTTGACATGGTGGATCATGAACTCCTGCTCCATCTACTGGACTCTTTTGGTATAGGAGGGCCAGTTTTGCATTGGTTCAAGGGTTTCTTGACTTCAAGGTCCTACCAGGTCATGGTGAACTCCTACACTTCTGAACCGTGGAATGCTTCCTGTGGGGTCCCTCAGGGCTCTCCCCTTTCACCTACCCTATTTAATATTATGATGATGCCTTTAGCCACAGCACTTGCAAACCTGGACCTCAACCCTTTCATCTATGCGGATGATATTACAGTCTACATCCCTTTTCACTCCACAGTATCAGAAGTTGCCAACCTCATAGATGCCTGTTTCTCCACTTTAGAGGGAAAAAACTCATTGTCTCATCCTCTCGTCCACGCACGCTCATGTATCTGACACAATGCTTCCAGTTCTGGGCTCTGCCCTCCCGATTGCCAACAGCCTGCGACTTTTAGGAGTGCATCTGGACTCACATCTCCAGCTGGTTGATCATGTACACTTGGTCTCCAAAAAAATGTTCCAGGCCATGTGGAGGCTTCGGCGCATCAGTGGTATTTATGTGGGTTGCCAGGCCTCCTTATTGAAAACGTTCCAAACAGCTCAGAACACTGCGGCGAGGCTCATCCTTAGAGAAAGGCGTTTTGCACACACCGAACCCCTGCGCTTTAAACTTCATTGGCTGCCTGTACAGGAGCGCATTGCTTTTAAGATCTGCTCCCTAACACATAAAATCATCTATGGGGCTGCCCCGGATTACATGCTCCCCTTGATCGACCTTCCGCCTAGAAATGCCAACCCTGCTGCTCGGTCCTATCTCCACCTCCATTTTCCGAATTGTAAGGGTGTCAAGTACAAGAAAATCTTCGCCTCGTCCTTCCGTTATTGGAGTCCCAAACACTGGAACACGTTACCTCGTCACCTTAAAGCTCAAGTGGACCATGCCCTTTTTAAGAAGTTGTTAAAGACATTCCTCTTTGCTAAGACTTACCCCTCAACTTACCATGTTGATTGATGCATCCCTTGTCCCTTACCCTGCCTAGTTCACGCTGTTAGTTTCTCCCCTCCTACTTGCTTCTTTTATGCTTGCCTAAGCTTTTAAGTTTGTACTCTTATTTAATTCTCTGTAAGCCACATTGCGCCTGCATGAGTGGGGAAAATGTGGGATATAAGTAACAAATAAATAAATAAATATCGGTTCAGGCGGAATATAAGACATGCAGCAGAGTTCTGAACGGATTGAAGGGGGGATAGATGGTTAAGTGGGAGGCCAGTGAGAAGTAGGTTGCAGTAGTCCTAATATACTTATTAGGAGATTTATTGGGGACACATACAGGGTTAAACATGAATCTAGTATATGTTCCTAGAAATGTGCAGAGCAACATTAGAAAGTGCCCTTACTCTGAGAATTTTCTCTGAAAGCACTATTCTTTCAGTTCATCAATCTTTTACCCCTCTGCTATTCCATCTGTGAACTCTTCTTGAACAGAAAGTCGCTTTAATGTCTTGCCATACTGCAGCTCATCGGTGCACTCCTTTCCAATAGTTTTAAATAAACTGTAATATACTAAGAAAATTCTGTACCAGCATAGCAACAGTGCAGAGTAGCTTGCTGCACAGATACTCCCCTGAATGAACTTGTAAATGGTTGGTCTGCAAGTAATTTGTTATGTCTTCATTATATAAAGGAGTTACTATCACAGCAGAGATATACAGACATACTTTTTCTGAGATTATGGCAAATGAATGCCTGCAAGAAGAATGGGGAAGTTAATTAGGAGTCAGATGAAAGCACATCTAGCATAGAAACATCTTAATGAACCTGAATCACAGCAACGACTGCTTTTGTTGCAAGATTTGTAATTAATTTGAAAACATGTACTTGCTATTTATGCATGTGGACATTTGAAAATCAAAGGGTCAATATTAAGCCATTACAGTCAGCCTTTTTCTTTCAAATAGTGACCACAGTTTCCCCCCCCCCCCCCCCCCAAAAAAAAAAAAAAATCCAGATAGTCTGCACTGGTATCTGAACAGTAGTTGGTACTGAATATCCAAATAAAACAGATGAAGCCAGAGCTATCCAGATAATGGGGAATATTCAGGCTGCTATCCGGATAATTTAGATATCTGAATAGCGGGCTGAATATTGCCACTATCCAGATAATATTCAAGACCACACTATGATGAAAGAGCGCCAAAATTTAGGCACCGGGATGATGCTTGCTAAGCACAAATTCTATGAAGGTGGTTCTCCATGCAACTGGGGTTATAGAATCAGGGGCATAGCCAGACCGGCGGAAGGGGGGGTCCAGAGCCCGAGGAGAGGGGGCAAATTTTAGCCCCCCATTGCCGCCCCCCCCGCCACCACTCCCACCAACTTTGACCCCCCCCCCCACCGACGACCCTCTCAACCCCCTCCTGCCGCCAACCCTCCCCCCGCCGCCGCCGTTGCCTACCTTTGCTGGCGGGGGACCCCAACCCCCAACAGCTGAGGTCCTCTTCTTCTGGCACAAGGCTTCGTTCTGTTTCTGAGTCTGATGTCCTGCGTGCAGAACGAAGCCTTGTGCTGAAAGAAGAGGACCTCGGCTGGCGGGGGTTGGGGTCCTCCGCCAGCAAAGGTAGGCGACGGCGATGGCGGGTTGGCGGCAGGAGGGGGGGTCGAGAGAGTCATTGACAGGGGGGTCCAGGACCAAATCTACGGGGGCCCAGGCCCCCATGGCCCCACGTAGCTACGCCACTGTATAGAATACTAGTGTAAGTCCACAGTTCATGCCAAACTTTAGGTGAGAAGCACTTACCCATGTCAAAGGCTGGTGTAAGTGTTCACACCTGTCAAAAATTAGGCACCCAACTCCTTGCATTCTATAACCTGCACACCAAACTCCTAGGTGTGTCCCTGACATGGCACTCTCACATCCACGCTCCCCCCCTGACTAAACTGACTCAGTGCATGCAACTTCTAGAATAATGACTACGGGCACTTGCATGTGCAAATGCTAACTGGTGCCAATTAACACCAATTTAAGCCAATAATTGGCTGTTAACTCCAATTAATAGCCAATTATTAAATTAAGTTGTATGCACAAGTGCCCTTATTCTACACTTTTTGTGCACAAATTTGTGCTCTAGGCATACATTTGGGCATATGGGTTTATAAAATCTGGGGGTATATAGGTAGTACCAGGGAAGGCAGTAATGATTTTTAGTGGCACTATCCACATAACACCACTGAACAGACTTGTGTAGCAAAACATATGTAGGATGGAAACTCCTGCCATATTTTTGGGAAGAGATTCAGGCTTCCGTGGCCTATCTAATTGCCAGAAGCAGTGTATCTTTATGCCACATATAAACCTCCATATTTCTCTCCTCTAGCTAAGAGGTGCTAATGGTAAGAGTGTGGTTCCTGGTTGACTGGTTCCTTTCCTATTTTAGTATGTGTTCCTTTCCTACATGTTCTTTCATTTATTTAGTAAACTCCTGTGACCCATGCTTAAAAATGGCAGTATAGAAAATTTAATAATAACCATAAACATAAGAGATTTTTACAAAAGCATATTTACTGCATATTTTTGTTACAAGGAGTCCCTACCTTGTCTAGTTTCTCAGCTAGGCAAAGAGCTGGTGTCTGTTACCTGTCTTGCTCCAGAATTCCCAAGGAGCAAGACAAAGAAATAAGGAGCTCCCACCCCCATCCCCAATATTGTGCCTGTCTTCTGAAACCCCAGTTGAACGTTATGATCTACCTGCTATGATTACCTGCCAAACAGCTGTGCACCACCTGAATAACAATTAGTCATACTTAGCTAGCTACCCATTTGCTGAAATTTCCATCTGCTGATTTACATTCTCAGGTTGTCCGAGTGAAAATGTTTGCTCACCACATACGAGGAATGAGCTGTGGCCATATTTAATGTATCTGTGGTCCAAGCGGAATTAAAGCATGGGTGCTGTGAAACAGACAATTTCTAGCAATCTACCTTAGGAATGCCTTTGCTTCATGTTCTCTGAATGGCTCTACAGTTTTGGATCACATATTATCATAGCTTGGCCACTGCATAAATAGCCAAAAAAGGCTCATTATTAACCTTCAATACCATAACATAGTGCATGTTGGGAAATGTTTCCTTCTCTTGCAAAGAGCTTGTGAATTCAACTCTCCTTTCTTAGTCCACAGATAAGGATGTGAGGATAGAGCCTGAAGTTGGATAGGTTCTGTGCTATTGCATCAGGAATGGACAGACTAGATGGGCTGCCATTTTCTCTGTTATTGTTACTGATATCACATGCAAAAACAAAAAACAAAAAAAGAGACCCCCCCCTCCCACCCCAACTAACAACAACAATACCTATGGCTTTCTCTTCCAAAGTCCCAAATGATCCTTTTTGTATTTACTTTCAGTATTGATCAGAGTTCCCAAAGATAGGCACTCTGAAAATATCAAATTCAAGGGTATAGTTATCAGTGTGGGCTATTGTTAAGACATGTCATTTTACCACTAACTCATGTTGTTTAACATAGTTCCCATTTTATGCGATGAGACCTAGTTACTAATAAATGGCGTTACAGCAAAATACAGTAGCCCACGCGGTTAACTTCACCCCTCATTTAGCCAGTCTTGGTTACTGAAAATGTTGTATACTAAAATCTAGGTCTAACTTGGGAATAGGAAGAAATGATGCCTGAACCCCCATGTTGCACTATAATCAACCCGTTTCTTATCCACCTTGATTCTTAAATTGATGTACTCACCCGGAATGAATGGGGCTAGAAGAGAGTGCTATATTGTCCAAATTCTCTGTGCCCCAGCTGAGGCGGTATGAATTTCTGTCTGGTTCCTTGGCCAGAAATGATACCTAAAAAAAAACCCAAACCCAGAAAATAATTAGAAAATAATTCACAAATACACTTGTCTAGCACTTTTCCTCTTGCTGATGAACTAGGGGGGAATCTAAAAGGATAATATTACAGACTGCAAGATGATTGCTTACATGCAAATTTTGGATGTCACTTCAGAAGAGTTAGGCACTATTTACCATGTATAAAGCTCATTTACATGTGTCCATGGCCATACACATATACACAGCAATTTTAGTGTTCCTTTTATTAAGCTATGGTAATAACTAGTGATTTGCTTACTGCATTTTAAAAGGACTTACTGCAGTAATTTTGCAATCTGCGTATGCAAACCGCAGAACACTGTGCATTAAAAAATAAATTTTATTTGCCTGCAGAAGTTACACGTCTGGGGCCGGAGTGGGCATTTCTGGGTGAATCAGTTATGTTGCCACCCACTGATTAGCATAGGATTAGTGCATGAGCCCTTATCACCTACAAAACAGCTTTGTAAAAGGAGCCCTTACAAAAGTTGCTTCTGCACATGTATAGCTGCAAATATGCACTGTTGTGAAGGGAGAGACTTCTGGGCAGGTCCAAAAATTATACATGTGAATTCTATTTTGCTAATTAAAAAAAAAATATCCCTATTTGGCATTTATGAACTCCCTGCAACCCCTACTTCTGCCTCCACTCCTGGCTCTCCTCCCCTGTCTACACTTTTGGTTAACTGCTGGTTTAGAACTGGAATTTGGAGAAGTGATTGACAGGATAATTGTGTATGCCTTGCTGGCATTTAAAACCAGCTCAAAAATCCAGAAATTTGGAGTTTTGGAACACAGCTCCATAAACGGCTCCCGTTAGACAGATTGTTTCAGATTCTATCAGAAGCATCACATTTTCCTATGCCTAAAACCATCATTTGAGAAATTTAAGACAGGTCTCAAGACACATTTATTTAGCAATGCCTTTTCCCTATACTGAAAGTTAGAGTATCAATCTCAAAATTCATATGACAGATAATTGAAGGGTAAGGTTGGGTGTCTCTATTAAACATAGCTGCACTTGCTTTCTTTTCTCTTTTATGCTCAGAACATAAGAACATAAGTGTTGCCATACTGGGACAGACCAAAGGTCCGTCAAGCCCAGTATCCTGTTTCAAACAGTGGCCAACCCAGGTCACAATTGCCTGGCAAGATCCCAAAACAGTAAAATAGATTTTATGCTGCTTATCCTAGAAATAAGCAGTGGGTTTTCCCAAGTCCATCTTGGCTTTTAGACTTGTCTTTTAGGAAATTAGCCAAACCTTTTTTAAACCCTGCTAAGATAACTGCTTTTATCACATTCTCTGGCACTGAATTCCAAGATTTAATTACATGTTGAGTGAAAACATATTTACTCAGATGTGTGTTACTATTTAGCAGTTTAATTGTGTGCCTCCTAGTTCTTGTAATTTTGGAAAAAGTAAAGAAATGATTCACATCTACCCCTTCCACTCCACCCACTATTTTATAGACCTCTATCAAATCTCCCCTCAGCTTACAACTGGTATAAGGCATACCTTTCAAATGGACAATACATTATTTATAGGATAATACAGTTTCTACCCTATACTTCAGAAACAGGAGACTCTCAAGGCTCCATTTTGTTTCCAACACACTTCAACATTTTTCTAGCACCTCTACTTACACGGGCTCAATCTCTCAACTTCAATATGTTGGATATCATCTGTGTAAACAAACTTCTTTGTGACTTAATTGTAGGAGCAAAACAGGCACTACAGTAAAACACTATTCTACAAGATGAACCTTACTTTTCACAGACTTTGTCCATGCCAGTTTCCTGTAATAGGCCTAAGCACATTGCTAACACATCATGGCTAACAGAGGTAAAACAACTTTTCACAACAACTTTTGTTACTGTGCTGGAGACCTACATGGACAAGAAGAAAACATTCATGGCAAAAGGAGCCGGGTCCATAGACCCGCAAAGACACAACACAGTCAGCATAGCACCAAAACCAGAGAAAAGGGTATACAGTAAGACCCCCTTCCATGAAGCTGTTATCAGCTGGCTGTTATCTTGTGCACTTTATGCAACAGCTGCTATCAGTTGGCCCAAGCAGCCACCTGATGAAGACTCCTTAAAAGACATGTGCCCCCCCTGCCTGCAAGCTCACCTGCCTGGGTAAAGCTACTATCTGTACCATCTGCTGACCAGCCTGAGGTTCCTGCCACTGCCTTCCCCAGAAGAGAAGCACACTTGCCATCTCAGCTGTGAAGCCTCTGTCTACTGCAGCCCCTGACTACTCCTGGATCCTGTGTTCATGATTGGGTGTGAGTGTTACCATCTGTCAGGTTGAACTGCTTCTTTCTTAGTGCTTGGAGTGTCAGGTGTCCTGTAAGTTTTAAACTAGGGGTATTGTGCTTTCTTTATTCCACTTTGATCAGTACTTAAAACTCAGTACTTTACCATCATTTCGGGTAATTCTGCAGAAGTGCAATGTCTCTGATTACATTTACTATTTGCTGCAATTATCTTTAATAAAACAGCTTTCTTATTTTTCTACGACCTAAGCCTTTTGTCCTTTCTCTCAGTGTTCATAATTTGGACTGTTCTGAATTTGGATTGCATGAGATGGAAGTTTGTGACCTAATCCCAGAGAGCTAAATTACCAATATTTGACATATTTGTACTTCCCTCTCTTTGCCGGTCCTCTAATGAGGCACAGTTATTGTGTTTAGTCCCCACATAATCACTTAGACTACCAAGATATCACTACTGTTAACAATAAGTTGTTGCAAATAACAACTTGGATTCAGGATAGCCATCTTGTCTTCAATCCAACCAAATCAAAAGCTCTCCTTTTCACCAACCATCCGATAAAAATTCTAAACCAGCTGGTCCTTTTGTGCAATAGTCCAGTTCTGTAAGTCAACACTACCTGAATTCTTAGAATCACCTTGGATACAGATCTCATATTCTGGCAGCAAACTGGACAGGTAGGTTGTCGTACATTTGATAAACTTTGGCTTATTAGATCGGTCATGTATCAATACCCCTAGGAAGTTTGAAAATTGACTTTGTATCTCACCCACCTGCAATCTTCAAATTTCAACCAGGAAATCACTTAATAAGATTTAAACAAGCGAGACCTCAAAGCTCCCGATAGGGAAAATACATACAGTATTAACAATCCACTATCCAAAGTAGGAGTGAGATAATATCATAGGTCCCCAATGAGAAAAAAGGAAAAAAAATCATCTGCAAAAACTCACAATTAAAGGAGAAAATTAGATGATTTAACCCCCCCCCCCCCCCAATATAGGACAGGTGAGTGACCATACAAAACAAAACAAAATACAAATAGTGGACAAAATCCAAAACTTAAAAATCTAAATCCAAAAACAGGAAAACCCACCAAAAAGCGGCACCAAGTCCTGAGAGACCCTTATATCAAAGATTACAAAAAAGCACTAACAGACCCACAGAAAAAAAGGTATGCACTAGTATATGGCCATATCAATGACTGAACTTGAAGCTGTGGCAGTAGCTAGAGCTGCCATGCCCAGACATACTTCCAATGGAGCTGGTGCTGAACAAGTCTCTAATTGGCACTTCAAGCTTCCGCTGTCCCACACTTAAAGGTGGAGAAATTCCAACATCCAAATGCCTGGTTTTCTCCTTTAATTGTGAGTTTTTGCAGATGATTCTTCATTCCTTTTTTTCTCTTTGGGGACCTATGATACTTTTGGGCTCATTTTCGAAAGAGAAGGACGTCCATCTTTTGACATAAAACGGAAGATGGACGTCCTTCTCCCAGAGATGACCAAATCGGTATAATCGAAACCCGATTTTGGACGTCTCCAACTACAGTCCGTCGCAAGGACGTCCAAAGTTCTAGGGGGCGTGTCAGATGATTTAAAAAACCTTCCCCCCCCCCCCAATATAGAAGGACAGGTGAGTGACCATACAAAACAAAACAAAATACAAATAGTGGACACAATCCAAAATTTAAAAATCTAAATCCAAAAACAGGAAAACCCACCAAAAAGCGGCACCAAGTCCTGAGAGAACCTTATATCAAAGATTACAAAAAAGCACTAACAGACCCACAGAAAAAAAGGTATGCACTAGGTAGATGGAACTTCTTAGGCATTTCTTAGGTTATCACATTTCCCTGTTGGCCTGAAGTCAGCTAGTCAATGTAATAAGATATCTAAGATCACTACTTCTAGGTCTAGGTCCCCCGCCGCCAAACCAACGCGAAGTTGGGTGCGATGGGCACGGTGGGTCGGATGGGTACGGCCGGATGCATCGCCGTGGGTGGGATGGTGCTGGGAGGGGGGGCATCGCACCTCACAGGCAACTGCTCAATGAGGAAAACCTTGCTAGCGCCCGTTTCATTTGGGTCAGAAACGGGCCTTTTTTACTAGTATCTATATAAGATTTGTGTGCCTGTGATCTTATCTCTTTCATGGGGTATATTTTCCCATATCTTGTCAATAGAATTGATTCACTGTGAAGATTCTATTGACAAGATATGGGAAAATATACCCCATGAAAGAGATAAGATCACAGGCACACAAATCTTATATAGATATTAGTGTCTTGATGGTCAGACCTTGGCAGTGACCTTGGTTTCTGAGGGTATTTTCCATTTGTCATTTATTAGTGTATGTTCACTACATTTGACCCTTTGAGATTGGGTTTGGCTGTTTTTCAGTTTTTGCAGTATTATATTTTTAGCACCTCAATTCATTTTCCAAACTCTTTTTCACGTCCCATTTTATACTTTCATAATTTCTAAACTATGCCCCACATTCAGTGATAATCAATGCGAATGTTCACAAAATAAGTACACATCCATACCTGATGGCTTGGGATAACGATAGTGTCATCAATCATGGCGCTGTCCCTCAGATATGAGGCATGGCTCAGCGTGTGGGACCTGTCTGAACTGAAGGATCGCAGGCTGGTAGGTTGGTAGTATGCCACAGAGACATAGCAGCAGTATTGATTTAAGAGGGGGAGGGGAGGGAGGCAGGCAGGAGAATGCAAAAAAAAATGCTCTATTAATGAAGGATGCAACTTCCAGGGCAAGTATACAATAACTATAGTCTCCTATCTTACACTGTAGTGCTTGTCACTACAGTGATAAACAAATAGGTATTAACTAGTTCCCAGTCAACAAAACAGAAAAGTTGGATCTGAGAAAATGTGATTATATTTTCTTCTTAATGTCAGTGCATTAGACAGGGCACTGTTTGGAAAGACCAAAGGAGACCAGATTTCTTCCTGGGTCTTTGTCAAAGTTTACCTCTTCCATATTAGTTATTCCTCTTACTGAGAAGTTTTGCTCTGTCCCCTGGAAGATACACACCACAGTGAACTGTGCTCAGCACATGCTTCCTGCAAAAACAGCTCATTCCGCACATCTACTAGTATTTTTTTTTCACAAAGAAGAAAACACTGCATTGAGCCCCACTGAAAACCTTTGTTATGTTGTGTGCAACCTAGGGAAAGGAGCAGACAGAATGGGATATTCTGTCTGGTTGGCTTGGTCCTTTCCTGCAGTATACTGATGCTCTCAAATGTGAGCGATACTTGGGTGAAAAGAGAAGGGTTTAAATGGGACCCAGTGTGTGTGTGTGTGTGCACTATTTCTTTTTCATCTACACATGCATTGCATAACAGTGTTCCAAAGCAAGAGGTGGGGCATGCACAGCAAAGCTGAACCACTTTTCACCACATGCTCAGGCTGAAATGCCAAATCCCAAAGAAGAATGGGCTTTCTGCTGTAGAAGAGCTGGTTTTTCATTCATTTTTTTCCAGACAGTAACGAGAAACTACGCTTTTGTTAAGAGGAAACTCATGAATAGTTCCGTACCAAGTCAGTATTTATCTGCTATGCTACATATGCTGAGCTGCTTATCATATAATTATGGGTAAATTTGCAATAATGTACTTAACTGGAAAGTTCTGTGCATGCTTCTAGGCACACTCACAAATCATTCCACATTTCAGACTAAGCTGCCTGCATGAATTGTGTTTGAATATTAGATTCCTATAAGAGCAATTCTGTAAGCTGATGCCTGATGTTAGGCACCAAATATGCACATAGGTTATAGAATACTGCCACTTATACCTACAGTACGTATCATTGGTGCAGAACTGTACAGGGGTGTACATGTTGAGAGAGCATGGGCATGTCACCATAAGAAGTGGTGTGGTGTATAGGACAACCTCCTGTGTCCCTGTTGTCCCTTCCATATCTGATTGCCACTATAAAACCTCAAATACTGTTTGATGGGGAGTTTACCCTGGTAACTGATCAAGTGTCCCTTAAATGCTTGCAGCAGAAGAAGGGGGCGGGGAAGTAATGACAAAGAGGGCAGATCCCCAAGGTGCCAAACCTTTCTGATCTTAGATGGAGAATTATTGATCATATTAGTGTGGGATGGGAGGGTGGTAATATTGCCCAATTTCTTAACTTTAGGGAGCAAAGATGGATATTTAAATTAAAAACCCTATTTCCTGATGGGCTTAATTCGGAAATAGATTGGTGGTCACTGATGTAATCGGACCTACTGCAGACCCATTGGTTGACATAGTTTAGATTGTGTATCCAATCGTACTGGCTTTCTTTGATCAGCTGTAGCTCATTTAAATGCAAGGCTCGCACAGAAACGTTGCAGCCATTTTTTGATATGCAGGAATATATGCAGGATGAAATGGTAGGACGTTATTGGAGTTCTAGTAAGTGAATGTTTGCTTTTTGTAATGATGGAGATTAATTTCGATATGTTTTATGTTTCAGAGAGCCTCTTCCTTGATAAAGCACTATGCGAAACTTGACCATGTCGGCGGGGGTTCCCTGTTATCGTTAAGTTGCTGCCTTTTAAAGATAAGTTAATGTTTAAAAGCAACATATTTAAAAGCAATATATTTATTGATTTTTGCGAATTTGCACAGTTTTGGGATATAAAAAATGTGAGAATAAATAAAAAAGGAATAAGGGGTTTAAATGAGGATTTGCACCACACTATTTCGCTTGTAGCGAGAGAACAAGATTGTTCGTATGGTTGTGTGAGGCAGCTAGTCTGATTATCCCCAAGCACCAGACGGTGTGTTTAAATATCCTGCTTACTAATTTGATGTTTGGGACATTTAGTACTAGTTTGAACATTAGTCCCCACAGTGTGCTGAGTTGGTGGTAACTAATTAAGAGAAACCTTTCTTAAGAGCATATGGTCATATTCTTCCCCCAGGACAGGCACAGAACAGAACCCATAGAAAGGAGGAAGGCCTGGCATGGCCTCAGGAAGGAAGTGATTCTAAGCCTGCCTGGACTGGAAAGGGTCAGTCCTCTGGAAGAGAGTGGGTTTTAGATCAGGCCCAGTTCCCCTGGCTAACCAAACAAGTTCTAGAATCAAAGCAAGGCTGGAAAGGAGAAACTGCTGCCCAGTCCTCATGGAGTTTGTGAAGGAAGGAAGACAGTTGCCAGAGGCAGGGCCATGCCAAGGGTCTGTGGCGTCCCCCTGCAGATGATCAGTTGGCGCCCCCCCCGCAGACGAACAGTTGCGCCCCCCCCCCGTGAAGGTGATCGCTGCCCTCCCACTCCCTGGGCCATATCCCAACTGCTCACCCTCTTCTCCCCTCCCCCCACAAGATCCCTTTTAAATTTACCTCCAGCAGCGAACGAAGGCGCAGCGTCAGTGAAGGAGGCGGCGCTCCCGACGTCTCTAGTCTTCCCTTCGCTCAATGTCCCGCCTTCTTCTGACGTCAATGCTTGACATCAGAAGAAGGCGGAACACTGAGTGAAGGGAAGACTAGTAGAGACGTCGGGAGCACCGCCTCCTTCACTGATGCTGCGCCTTCGTGCGATGCCGGAGGTAAATTTAAAAGGGATCTTGTTGGGGGGGGGGGAAGAGGGCGGGCAGTTGGGACATGGGAGAGGGCGAGGTAAGCATGGCGCGGCAGGACACCCCTCAGAGGACGGCGCCCTCCTGCCGTGCTTACCTCGCTTACCGTGTTGGCACGGCCCTGGCCAGAGGAGAAGAATCTGGGAATTTCTGTTGAATAGCCTAGAGCTTCAGTTCACCTGTGTGAATTTGCAGAGGCTGTTCCTGACACTCATAGCCCACGGATCAGGTTAGTCAGAATACTTCGTCAGTGGGAGTTGGGCTAAGGGCACAGCTCTCAGCTATGTCTGGAAAACAATCATTCTCAAACTACAGAAGATGTATGAACTGTTCTGAGCTTCATCTGAAAGTTTATTACTGGAAGGAATTTTAAACTTTGTGTGCATGAATCCTTTTGGTGGCAGAAGCTAGTGAAAGCAGTGAATGCTGGGCTTAATAATGAACTTCTTGTTATGAACTTTTTGAGGATTTTTTCTTTAGAGCTCAGAACCAACGTGATGAAAGGAGTTGTGTTGTCTTTTGGGACTCACAAGTGAGTGCTGCTAAACTGCACCTGGTGCTTGGGTGACGGAAGACATTATTGAGACAGGACTTCATAATTTCCCCAGAATTTTGTATACTTAACTTGGATTAGTGAATTAGATTTTTTTTTTTTTTTTTTAATTGAAAGCCTTCATGTTTTTGGACTTGGTAGCTTTCTGAATGCTGAGCTGGAGAGCTGAAAACCCCAGACTGGAGTAGGAACTGGATTTGTGGGTTTTTCCCCCTTTTTCTTCAATGTGGAGTGCAAGACCGACTAGACCAGGTGACCTGGATTGTGCCACCCCCCTGTGTGATGCTACAGCATACAACTTACAGAATTCTATCAGTTGTGCACATTGCATGGCACACTTAGGAATGCCAACTAACACCAGCCATTGACCTGCTGATATTCAGCTGGGGCTCACATAAGCTCCAGCAGCCTGCCTTGCTTGTATTAGCCCCAGATATTCAGTGCTGGTGCCTGGAAATAGGCTGGCACTCATTGGAGCCGACTCTGTGGGTGCTGTGGGTGCTTGAGCACCCCCAATATTGAGAAAATTCCTTGTATGTATCCAGGGAGGGGTTATTTCCATTGGGCTTAGCACCCCCAATAATTTTGAAAAGTTGGCTCCTATGCTGGCACTGGATATCTGGGGCTAACTGAGCCCACAGCTGTCAGCATTTTTAAAAAAAGCTGACCTCCACGGGCTGAATATCAGCCAGTAAGATTATAGAATACTGTTTAGCGCCCAACTAGAACTTACACATGTGAATGTTACAGAGTTATGTGTATATACTAATATTTTATATTCTGAGGGCCCTGTTTACTAAGCAGCATTATAGGCACGTTAACATTTTTAATGCGTGTTAACCATGTACATGCCTACAATATCCCTATAGGCGCCTACATGGTTAGCGCACACGCTAGGTGCAGGCACACTAAAAACACTAACGCACCTTAGTAGACAGGGCCCTGAGTGCGCAAATAACATGTACGTGTAGGTGTTCATGTTATACACTGTGCCCAAAAAAAAGTGAGCCCCCTAAATATTTTGCAATAACAACCACAAATCTGCACCGAATTAATTAAAATTTTACGTGCACAAAGTGACATCTATCCAAACAATGTTGTGTGGTTTCGTGTAAATCCACCTTAACGTTACTGAGCTGTCAAATTTTAAATAACACTACCCAAAGGTTAGAGCTTCTAACACAGCTGATGGCAACCTGAACAGTCCGATTGTTTAAATCTGATCTTTCAGCGCCGTATATTTTTTCAACTCTGAGTATTTTAATTAAGACTCAATCTTCTTTTGAGAATATTTTGTTTGACTAACAATGTGCAATGACATCATGGATGACATCAGCGAGTAGGTAAGTAAGTAAGTCATGTCAGAAACTGAGATTTGTGACAGCAGTTTGTAAAAATTAAAAATCTCTTAACTGGGATGAGGGATTCCTATGTAATTTAGCGTCAGTGATGCAAATAGATGTCACTTTGTGCACGTAAAATTTTAATTAATTCGGTGCAGGTTCAAGGTTGTGATTGCAAAACGTTTGGGAGCTCACTTTTTTCCAGACACAGTGTAAAATGAAGGAGTATGTGAACTACTGTGTATATACTGTATGAATTAACCCATTTTTAACCGACAGTATAAATTATCCCCCAAATTCTATAAAAGTCACTAAAAATTGAGCGTGCCCAATTTGCACACTCAATTTAATTGAATAACAAGTCCATTAGTGCCAGTAATTGAGATTTTAACAAGCAATTATTTGTGCTAATTGGATTTAATTAAAATTTACATGTGGGTCCAAAATGGGGGCATGGCTATAGGAGAGGGCCATGTGCACATTGTTATAGAATATACAGAATCCGCACCAATTTACATCAAGGTTTCGTTGGTGTAAATGGTCGTGTCTAAATGTAGTTGTGGTTGCTGGCACTAAGCGCTAGTCGAAAAACGGTGCCTTACTTTAAGTGCCATTTATAGAATAGTGCTTGGTGCTATTTTTTTCGGCACTGACTTTTTTTTAGGCGCCATTTATAGAATTTAGTCCTGTGTGTGTTATTAGCTTTCAGGTTACATGGGTATCTTCTAAAAATCTGTGGACTAATGCAATAAAATCTGAGCTAAAAAAATGTTATCATCAGTAAAATGCTTATGTTCATGTTAAAACTCTACTGCTAAAGTTTGCCTCTCTGGTGTGGCCTCAGTTCTGTACTGATAGTGGTGAGGAACTCCCTTGGTCTTCACTCCCAGTCCTCAAGGGTATGATATTCCTAATGAATGTGCATGAGAGAGATTGTACATGTTTACTACCTCTGATTTTACATAACTAGCTGCCAACTAAGCTTTTGAAAATTGACTTCAGTATTCATATAAGCATACTCCAATTACAGGGTTGTATATTGCATGAATATGCCTGTAACAATCCACACTTATCACTTCCAATTACATAGTATTTATTTGCACAGAAATAAAGGTATAAAATGAAGTCCAGTAAAGAAGCTTCACCTTATATTTTTACTGGTCGATATTCAAAATGATTTTAACCAGCTAGAAACAGACCGCTGCTTGGTTAAATCACTTGTTTGGGGCTATCTGCTAATTATCAGCAGCACTTAAGCTGTTCTTACCACTGAAAATTAGCAGTTAGCGCCTAAGTGAAAGCCGGCTATTTTGGGGGCGGAGTCAGCACGTGGGTGGTTAAGTGCCGATATTCAGCACATAGCCAATCAGGGTAACTGCATAAATGGGACCGCATAAAACACATCTTTATGCGGCAACCTATGGCTTCTTAAGTTCTACATATCTACTTACATGTTAGCCGGCACCGCATAAACTGGATATTCAATGCCGATGCCCGGACAGGGCCCGGTACTGAATACCCAGGAATTACAACAGTGGCGCTCACCAACGCCAGCTGCATATTCACCCCCTTCATTTTTATTTTTGTGTATTCAAGTGGACTAATCCAATGACCACTACATCTTTCTGTTTCTGGTGGAGTTGCTTTATTTTGTTTTCAACTCGGTGCTAGTCCACAATATTAAATTATGACCAAAAGCCTTCCCAGAGGTTTCACAGTTTTTGTGCAGACTGTGATTGTTAAATATACCTGTTTCAACATATGAAATTGCTACCAATTTTGGCAATTTTTTTCCATGAAGAACATGTCTAGGCATATATGCCATCAAAATGTATCTGACAATTTTTCCCATTGAAGCAGAAATCTTTCTCTGATCAATGTTTATGACACTTATCTGTCGCTGCCACATCAGTACATAGACAATCTTGTGTCTTATCCAGATGACAGAGTTACCAATTGCTTGCAATTCAAGCACCAATTGTTACGTTATCCCATTCCGCACCTGGATTTCAAGTCCTGCTTTTTTAGGGAATTCGGAGCTACATAATGATTGGTTCAGAGAGTTTCAACTTGTCCCCTGCTGATTTTGCTAAGCAGTAGAACTGCACCACTGGAAGTGGTGTGTTTCTATTGCTTCTCAGTACATGAAATATTGCAGCAGCAACAGACTCCATGCTTCAATCGCGTAAAGATTCACAATCTATGAAGAATGCCATGCAGGGCTTGCAAGATGTCAGCTGTAATTTCATCCAGGTCGCAGGTCCTCTGCTTCAAATAATATCATGGGTTGCTAAAGGATGTACCGTAGACACTGAAAATACTGGAATGTATAAAATTAATCTACAGGGACCTTATTTTCAAAGAGAGTTTTCCCATAGGCACTGAGTGAAGAATGATTAATGCTATGGACACGGCCAACGTGATGACTACAGCACTGAAATTCTCCTGATTAGTTTGATGGTAAAGGTAAAACATAACAAACACACACACAAGCTTTTGGGTGCTCACATTTTAAGAAAAGCAGTCAGCTTTGAATCAAGGGCCCTTAATTCTACTTGGAGCACCTTATAGTACCAAACACCTAAAAGGCTTAGAGCTGTGACTATATGTCCATTGAATTTTAGGGATTTACAATTTGCAGGACACATTTAGGTCTCTACTTTACTGGCCATCCAGCAGAGGAGGCAAACTTGCCAGGCAGTTTTCCAGTGCTGTAATCTGAGGATATGTCCCAAAGATAGACATAATTATTGGCAAAAGCCAGAAGTTTGGCCACAACCACAATCTCTTGCAAACATGGGGGCTTTTTTACTAAGCTGTGCTAAAAAGTGGCCTGCGCTATGACTAACACAAGAGTCTCCTTATGCACTGAGGCCACTTTAAAGTGTGGCTGTAAAATTGCCAAATTTCTTATTTCCCCATTAATGGCCATGCGCTAATTTCTCAATTAGCATATGATCATTAGCGCAGGAGCCCTTACCAACACCTATTTTGTAGGCGGTAAGGGCTCATGTGTTAAACATGCTCCACGGCCGTTGCCGCCGCCCCTGCCTTTGAGCTGCCGCCACTTCACGCTCACCCTCCATTCTGTGTCTTCTCTTCTCCTCCCATGGTCTGTCACTCTTGCTGCTCCTGTGTGCCAGGACCCAGGTTATTGCATTAACGCAATCACCCAGGTCCCGACACACAGGAGCAGGAGACCCCGGAGCCAAGCCTCTGTGGGAGGCTTGGCCTAGGGAATGTTGCTCCCCCCTCTCAGCAGCCCTGCTATGCACTAATTGGTCGGTGTGCGGCAATGTAGCTGCACTAACTGATTAGTGCTGCACATGTCTACTCTCTGCCCCCTGCGCTAAAAAAAAAAAATATATATATATATTTTTTAGCTCGTGGAAGCACATGCAGATCCAAAAACTACCACAGGACGTCTGAGCCTGCTCTACGGTAGTGCATTTTACTGCATAGCAAGCACACATTAGTGCTTTCCACAGCTTAGTAAAAGGGCCCCATGGCGTTTATGCGCATAGCTTTCCTAGCGCAGCTTTTTAGATATTTTGCATGACTGACTTAAGCAAATCTAGTGTCATTCACTTGGCCTTGCTTTGCATAACTAATGCCAGTTTAGAAAACACATTATCAGTTCACTGGCAGACCTGCAAAATGGATGAATTTCTATGGCTGATGACAAAGGAGTGCACGGGAAAAGTAATGTTGTATTATGTCATACCTACCTGGGCATAATGCTATAGACAGCAAATTGAAAAAGAATATTGGAGAAATGTAAGGGGAAAGTATAAGGTTATAAAAGAAAATTAAAACTGTTTTTATTGTCAGAGTACATACATTTAGGACTAGATTCTATAAAAGGTGCCTAAAAAAAATTGGCACAGAAAAAAATAGCACTTAGCGCTATACTATAAACCATGCATACAGTTATGCGCGGTTTATAAAATAATGCTTAGCACCAGGACCCATGATTACATTTAGGCACGACCATTTATACCAATGAAAACCTGGTGTAAATCTCCACATGTAAATTAGGTACAGATCCTGCTAATTCTATAACAACGTGCATAAATTTTAGGATGCCCTGACCTGCCCAAGCCTCTCCTATGGCCATGCCCCCTTGTCAGATCCACACACTAGAATTTTCACGCATCTCTTTAAAGAATACGCCTAAAAAGATGAGCTCGTAAATTCTAATTATTGCAGTTGCCCAATTATCAGCACTTATTGGCTTGTGTGCGCAAATTGGACACGCATCCAAATTACAAGTGCAACTCAAAGCGCCATATATAGAATCCAGGGGTAACCCTCTAACCATCTCAACACTATCCATGTCGGGAACAGGCAGAGTAAGGGAAGAGATCCTAAGGGCCCCTTTTTCCAAGCTGCAGCAAAAGGGGGTCGGCGCTGGCGTTGGTGTGTGTTTTACACACGCGCAGAGTTCCCCTTTTAACGCAGTTGGTAAAAGGGAAAGTCTCGCTTTCTTGAAGGAAATGGCTGGGTGGCAAGTAAAGCACTTGCCGCGCGGTCATTTCAGGGTGGAGCCCCTTACCGCCACCCATTGTGGTGCCGGAAATGACGGCACGGTAGGCATGGGAAGTACCGCTGGGCTGCTGCGGTAGCCTGGCGGTACTTCTGTTATAGCGAGCGGTAAACCTGCGTTGGGCTTACCACCGCTTAGTAAAAGGAGCCCTAAATTATACAGATATAGCCATTTTCCAGCAGGCCTAAACTAAATGAATAGTAGTGGCAGTGGTGAACGCACAATAGATATATTCAGTGCTATTGATTATACATATTGCAGTACTGTATATATGTATTAATTTATATATCAGAGTTGGTGCCGCTGAATTTTGGGCCTCATGATATGCTTGGATTTTGCCTATTAAAAACAGTGTTCCTTATACACACACTATTGTGAAATCATACTGATCTGGTAATAAAAACCTTTTCCGAGAGATTTTCAAAATGTTTTCTGAAATCAGCCAGTTACAATTGAGCAAAATTTGCTGCCAAATTTGAAAGTTGTGTGGTGTCTGTGGTACTAGTGCAGAAGTTAAAGAAGCATGAGAAAAAAAAATGTAGGAGCCTTGATAATAAGGACAGTGGTGATCCGTGCACTGTAAAATAATTTACTGCTCAGAATTTTCACTTTTACATAACTAACCGGATTATCAGGTTTCTGGACAATGTTATGCTGCCATTTTAAAAGCTGCTTGGCTTTAAGCTGCACTGTAATCAAAAGGATAAAGACAACCAGAATACAAGGACACAAGATGACCGTTTGAATCTTTAAAAACCATGAGGCACAGGTAACAAAGCTCTCATTGGTACATAAAGGACACAGAGGGACTGCAATTGCTGCTTTAGAGACCCTTTTACTAAACTGCGTTAGGTGCTAACTGGTGTCTAATGCAGCAAAAACGGCCTTAATGCAGGATGTGCTAAAACTTTCTGCATTAGTTTTGTCATCTGTGCATGCTAAGCATGTAGTATTTATTTATTTATTTTGAGAGGGGGCATGTTAGCGGTGGAGAGTGGGCATGAATGCACTAATTAGCTAGCGCACAGACATTAGCATGCACTAACTGGTTCACACATCCATAACATGGGAGCCCTTAGCACCTCCTAAACAGGAAGCGGTAAGGGCTCTAGTGTTAATGTTCTTAAATGGCTGCGTGCTAATGCTGAAATTAAGACACAGCCAGAAATGAAATAAATAGAAAAAAGCCCTTTTGACAGCTGTGCTAAAAATGGGCTTAGCATGTGAGAAAGGCCTGTGTAAGGGTGCACTAAGCACATTTCTTACTGCAGCTGAAGGAACATGACAGTATTGCTTGATTGCACCAAAGTCATTATCCAAATTGATGCTGCTTTATTTGCCATTGTTGCATGTCCAGTCTGTTCCTCTTGTGGACTACATCAGCAAATCTCAGAGGCCATAGCATTTCACTGTATATACATGGGACTTCTTTGGAAGGAGCTAAGGTACCCTTTAACTAAGTTGCATATTGCAATAATGTACAGCTAACACATCAAAAATGGCCCTATGCAGGGTGCGCTAAAGCTTCCTGCATTAGTTTTGCCATCTGCACACACTAAGTACTTTAGTTTTTTTCTGGCAGGCAGGGCTGCCGAGAGACTGTGCCGGACCCGGGGCAGGGCTGCCACTGTCGCCCCCCCCCCCCCCGGACCACCGCATAGACCATAAAGATTGGGGGGGGGGGAGGAGACCAAAGTGGGAGGCACATTTTGCCCCACTTCCCTGCCCCCACCGCAATTCCACATACCTAAATAGGAGGCGCTAGGCGTTCCCGCATTAAATTTTTTAAATGGCTGCATGCTATTGTTCAACCAACATGCGTGGCACAGATGAAAGGATTCAACATGGCCATGTTTCAGCAAACAAATCCTGCGTCAGGAGTCATACAGTTCTATAAACAAAAAAATTAATTTATTCACATTAATTTAATATTTATTTAATGTAATGTCAACAATCTTTTAAGGACTTTTAGCATTCATTTGTTTAATTATTTATTGATTAAAACTGTATGACTCCTGACACAAGCATTGTTTGCAGAAACATGGCCCTGTCGAGTCCTTTTATCTACGCACGTTGGCTGATGAGTTGAATATTAAAGCCTTCTTGGTATATTTGATTGCACTGTGTCCTTATGTTCCATTATGTGGAGGGGCATAATCGAACGGGGACAACCATATCTAAGGGCGCCCATCTCTAAGGATGTCCCGGTGAAGGGGCGAGGAAACCCGTATTATTGAAACAAGATGGGCGTCCATCTTTTGTTTCGATAATACGGTCGGGGACGCCCAAATCTCAACATTTAGGTCGACCTTAGAGATGGTGATCCGGGGTTTTTGGCGATAATGGAAACCGAGGATGCACATTTCAAAAACAACCAAATCCAAGTCATTTGGTCGTGAGAGGAGCCAGCATTCGTAGTGCACTGGTACCCCTGACATGCCAGGACACCAACCGGGCACCCTAGGGGGCACTACAGTGGACTAACTGATGCACTAACTGAATGGAAAAAGGCATGCAGTGGTCACTAACCACCTCCCACCCCGAAAAAAACAACTTTAAAAACTTGGTGTTTTTTTTTTTTTAGAGTATGGGTGAAGGATGTCCTTCGCTATGCCTCCGTGATGCCAGTTGAGGACATCCTTCGCTATTTATTTATTTAGATTTTGCTCACACCTTTTTCAGTAGTAGCTCAAGGTGAGTTACATTCAGGTACTCTGGATCTTTCTATGCTTCGGTCCCTGCAACGGCAGTTGAGGATGTCCTTTGATATGCCTCTGTCCCTGCGACAGCAGTTGAAGACGTCCAATGTCCTTTGCTGTCCAAAATATGGATGTTTGTGAGAAGGATGTCCATGCCTGGATGCTTGTGTGAGAATGATGTCCATGCCTGCCATGTGTCTGACACTCCCTTTATTTATTTGGATTTTGGATCACAAGTAGCAACAGTGGGATTTGAACTGGCCACCTCTGGAGTGCAAGACCAGTGCTCTAACCACTAGGCCACTCCTCCATTCCATTCCCTTAAAATTTGGCCATCCCTGCGGGGGGGGGGGGCAGTTGAGGACGTCCAAAATGTTTGAAAGAAGGACGTCCACGCCCTCGTTATGCCTCCGCTGACACACACATACCTGCTCCCCCCAGGGACCAGGATACTGCCCCCCCCACCACACACACACAGGAATGGAGGAGTAGCCTAGTGGTTAGAGCATTGGTCTTGCAATCCAGAGGTGGCCAGTTCAAATCCCACTGCTGCTACTTGTGATCCAAAATCCAAATAAATAAAGGGGGTGTCAGAGGCATAGCAGGCATGGATATCTTTCTCACAGAAAAATCCAGGCATGGATGTCCTTCTCACAAACGTCCACATTTTGGATGTCTTCAACTGTCACACAGACAGAGGCATATCGAAGGACGTCCTCAATTGCCACTGCAGGGACGGAGGCATAGAAATATCCAGTGTATTTGAATGAAACTCACCTTGAGCTACTACTGAAAAAGGTGTGAGCAAAATCTAAATAAATAAATAGCAAAGGACGTCCTCAACTGCCATCGCAGGGATGGAAGCATAGCGAAGGAGGTCTTTCACCCATACTCTAAAAAAAAAAAAAGACAAAAGTTTTTAAAGTTGTTTTTTTCAGGGTGGGAGGTGGTTAGTGACCACTGGGGGAGCCAGGGGAGGTCATCCCCAATTCCCTCCGGTGGTCATCTGGTCATTTAGGGCACATTTTGTGGCTTGGTCGTAAAAAAAAAGGACCAAGTAAAGTCGGCCAAGTGTTCGTCAGGGCCGCCCTTCTTTTTTCCATTATCGCTTGAGGATGCCCCTCTGTTAGGTATGCCCCAGTCCCGCCTTCACTACGCCTCCGACATGCCCCCAGGAACTTTGATCATCCCCACGATGGGAAGCAGTTGGGGACGCCCAAAATCAGCTTTCAATTATGCCGATTTAGCCGACCCTGAGAGAAGGACACCCATCTCCCGATTTGTGTCGGAAGATGGGCGTCCTTCCCTTTTGAAAATAAGCTAGATAGTAACATAATAGATGACGGCAGATAAAGACCTGTACGGTCCATCCAGTCTGCCTAACAAAATAAGCTCACAACATAAGGTATGATGTGATTCTACATATGTATACTTGATTTTGATATGTCTTTGCCATTTTCAGGGCGCAGACCATAGACGTTTGCCTGGAACTGGCTTTATTCTCCAACTACTGAAGTTGTCATTGCCTCACGGGGTCGTTCTTCTGCAATCCACATGGGACTTTTTCTTTCTTCTACGTATCACCGCCTGCTAGTGATAACAATATAACGCATGGCCACAAATGAAGCTAATAGAAAAGAAGGCTTTCTTTATGGCTGTGCTAAAAATAGGCTTAGCCCGCAGGAAAGACCCATGTAAAGGTACATTAAGCCCGTTTCTTAGTGCAGCTTAGTAAAAGGGCTCCAAAGATACTATGCCTGTAATGTTCCTTAAAACCTTTGTGCTGGTCGGTTTCAATGGCTATCAAGGTAAATGCACTGATACCAAGGTAAATGCACTGACCTTAGAGTGCGATAACTGAATAACAGTGATTGAACGTGGGAGCCCTTAGTATCTCCTAAATAGGAAGCTGTAAGTGCTCCCACATTAAGGGGTTATTTTACTAAGGTGTGCTATGAAAAGAATCCCATTTTATTCCTATGGGCAACTTAATATTTAATGCACACTAATCATGCGCTAAATCTGTTAGCGTGTCTTAGTAAAAGGACCCCTCATTTTTTTTGCTCACTATTGCTAGCACACCACATGTTTTATAAGCACCAAGTTCTATGTAAATACCTGTCTGAACGTCCTCCCTCCAAGCTGTACCGCAGGTAGCTCATACCATCTAGGAAATGGCTGCTGGGCAGAGAATCATCTCCCAGTTCTCTCAGGTCCTCTGGTCTGAGGTATTCTCCTCCATCCCCTGTCATTGTATCATCTCCTTGGTCAAACATAAATTTCATAAAGGGTTAATATCAAGTTATTCATCGGGTCTCAAAATATGAGATGAATGCAGGTTCACTTTGAAAAACCTTTTCACTATTGGGAATAAGCACATTAATGGCACATATAGAAGTATTTTGAAGAACTTGAGTTGAAAAAAATATTTGCACTTAAAGATGGACTTTTTTGTAGACCAATGATACCCATTTGATAATCTTTGACTAATAAATATGGGGTTTTGAGCTCTTTTCCTTCATTTTAAAGTTATATTAGTACATTAAATCATATTGTATTTCTATATCACTGATACCATAAAGTTCAAAGTGGTTTACAAAACTAAAAAGAGTAACCACGTCACACACTTGGGAATCACATCGAAATAAACTTCTTAAAAAGCACTGTCTTCAAATTTCTCTTACAGAAAAGGAAATTAGATAAAACATGGCTGCAATTCTTTCCAAATTCTGGGAAACTGATAAGCAAGCAAGTTGTCAGACAGTCAATTGAGGTCCTTTTGCCCTTCTTGTTTGTGGATTTGGATCAAACCTTTTAGGCAAAGTGTTCTCTTATTTTTGATTTGGTGGTGGTCCATATAAAAAACATAAGGGTCCTTTTACTACACTGCGCTAGGCACTAATGTGCATCTAACACAGCAAAAATGGCCTAACATATGACACACCAGTGGTCTGCATTAATTTTGTCATCTGTCCATACTAAGCATGCACTATTTTTTTTTTTACATTTTTTTGTGAGGGGGCGTGTTAGGGCTGGAGATTGGGCATAGAAGTGCAATTCAGCTAGTGCCCTGACCTTACAATGTGGCAACTGAATAACAACGACTTAATGTGGGAGCCCTTAGTATCTCCTAAATAGGAAGCTGTAAGTGCTCCCACATTAATTACTACTACTACTACTTATCATTTCTATAGCACTACAAGGCATACGCAGTGCTATACATCATACAGAAAAGACAGTCCCTGCACAAAGAGCTTACAATCTAGATAAGACAGGTAAACAGACAGAACAATTAAGGGTAAGGGAATAAAGAGGTGAGGATAAAGGACAGGGCAAGTGAGTTAGGAGTCAAAAGCAGTGGGAAAGAGGTGGGTTTTGAGTTTGGACTTGAAAACGGCTAAAGACGGGGCTAGACGTACAGGCTCGGGAAGTCTATTCCAGGCGTGAGGTGCAGCAAGATAAAAGGAACAGAGTCTTCAATTACCAGTAGAGGAGAAAGGAGATAAGAGAGATTTATCTATAGAACGGAGTATTCGAGGGGGGACGTAGGGAGAGATAAGATTGGAGAGGTACTGGGGAGGGCAGAGTGACTGCACTTATAGGTCAATAGGAGAAGTTTGAATTAAATACGGAAATGGATAAGGGAGCCAGTGAAGTGACTTAAAGAGAGGGCTGTGGGCATAGCGACTTTGGCGGAAGATGAGTCGCGCTAATAATATAGTCTCTGATTTTCTGACACATTTGGTACTTTTCCATATATCATATCAGATAGAAGACTGATAAAGAAAAAAGGCCAAACTAAGCCTTTAAGAAAAGGAAGAACCGTATATGCAAGGTCACTCCAGACTTATTGAGGCGATTCTACATATGGCGCCTAAAATCAGTGTCAGCTAAGTGTATTCTATAATCGGCAGTTAGCTTAGCAGAGTTTTAAAAAGGTTTGGACAGCTTCCTAAAGGAAAAGTCCACAGACCATTATTAAATTGGACTTGAGGAAAATGTTTCTGGGATAAGTAGAATAAAATGTTTTGTACTTTTTTGGGGGATCTTGATAGGTATTTGTGCCCTGGATTGGCCACTCTTGGAAACAGGATGCTGGGCTTGATGGACTTTGGTCTTTCCCAGTATGGCAATACTTATGTACACCAAAATCTAGAATATGCTTAGTTGATATTTCAGCGCTGATATCTGCATGCATCCATTTACGACAACAGTGCACATCCATTTTCCGGCCTCTTAAAAAAGGCCTTTTTTCCTAGATGGTGTATAGCGCTGCGTATGCCTTGTAGCGCTATAGAAATGATAAATAGTAGTAGTAGATGCGGTAAAAAATGGCCCTGCGTGCACCCAAAAGACACACTCTCATTACCGCAGGCCACGTTTTACCGCAGCTTAGTAAAGGGACCTCTTAAACACCAGCACCCGCTTATAAAAAGTGGTTCTGAATTAAGGATAGTCATGTCCCTAGAATATCATACAAGAAAAATTCTACACTGCAATGTGGGCGCATCGGATCCATATGTTATCTGTAAACAATCCACAAGGTCTCACATTCTCTGCTTTCTGCTGTTTTTCAGACATGCAGCAGAGGACACCAGAAAGGAACAGATTCCATTTTCTGCTGCCATATCTTTTTAAGTACTCTGCTAATTGAAATATAGTTTGTTAATAAAGACACATTCACCCTCAGTTTTTGTATACACAAATATTTATATTTTTGTATGCAAGAACTGAGTGTGAATGTGTCTTTATTAACAAACTATATTTCGATTAGCATAGTCTTCAGTGGAAGTTTGTTACCCCTATTATTTTGCTTGAATATCTTTTAAAATAACCATTAACTCCCCATTAAAGTAGGGAGGAAGGCAACAGTAACAGGTACATTTACAATATATCCCTTTTTAAGAGGACATGTCCTCCTTTTGGATTTCTTCACATATGTTTTCCAGGTTTTTTTTTTTATTTTTAGAAAATATCCTCTTTTGCTTTTATGAGCCTATGACAAACACACTTACCCACATAATGAGAGAAACCATCTGTGGCCTATTAGTCAGTGTGAACACATGAGGGTGCTAAAGAGAGAAGCCTTGCTAATCTCCTCTCTTTTTCCCTGCTGGTTAAATCTGTCAAAGGAATTTTGTTCATGCAGCACAACCAGTACCGGCCCAAAGCAAGATGCCCCCCACCCCAGGCCAAGATGCCGCTCCCAACCCCATGCCAAGATGCCTCCCCCTCCTGAGCCGAGATGCTGCCCCTTTCCTACCTCCAGCACGTTCACTGCGTTTACCTGTTTCATCACGTTCCAAAGCCAGCAGCGGCGATTCCCATACGCTGCCCTGCTGCCGGCACCCACCTCTTCCCTTTGCTGAGGCTGCTTGAGCCTCTGACGAAACAGGGAGTTACATCAGAGAGGTGGACGCAGTAAAGAGAAGAGGCAGATGCCGGCAGCAGGGTGGCATATGGGAATTGCTAGCGCTTCCGGGTTTGGAACGTGATGAAACAGGTAAATGACGTGAACAAGGTAGAGGAAGGAAGGAGGAGATATCGCTCCCTGAAGAGTGTTGCCCAAGGCCTCCGCCTCAGATGGCCTAATGGCAGGGCCGCCGAGAGACTGGGCCGGGCCCAGGGCAAAGCCGCCCCCCCTGAGGTCGCCGCTTCCACTCCCCCCATCCACTCCCTCGAGGTCGCCACCGCTCCCCCCTCTGTCCGCCACCGAGCCGGGCCCCCCGCATTGAAATCGCAGCACCTCTCACCTCCGTGTGAAAGCACTGCAGGCAGCAGATCGCCTCCCTTCAGCCATCCTTGTGTCCCGCCCTCGCGGAAGTTATGTCAGATGAGAGTGGGACACAGGGAGGGAAGGAGGCCCGAAGGGAGGCGATCTGCTGCCCTGCTGCCTGCAGCGCTATCACATGGAGGTGAGAGGCGCTGCAATTTCAATGCAGGCCCGGCCCGGTGGCAGACGGTCGACAACAGGTGGGACTGCGGCGCCAGGCCCCCTTGGAGGCCCGGGCCCGAGGAGTTTTGTCCCCCCTGGCCCCCCTCTCGGCGGCTATGCCTAATGGTCATTCCGCCCCTAAGCACAACTTTAAGCATATGTCACGCAAAGACTTTCACAAATATCTCAAAAGCCAGCCAAAGTTGTTGAGGGACATCTGCTCTTCTGATAAGTATGCTTGGGCTCAGACTCAGTCAAACTCAAATCTGGAAGTTTTCAAAAGTAGATTATTGTCTACTGCCAAACTGTAAGTCACTGTTTGATGTGTGTTCATTAACTAAAATGACACCAAAATTCTCACTAAAAATCAATACAATTGTAAGCCACAAGTGAGCAACAATAAAAAAATTCAATTACTCAAAATTAGAAGTTATACTGATTGGTCTTTTTCTCATTGACCAATTAGTATAACTTCTAATTTTAAGTATTTGAATTTTCTATTGTTGCTCACTTGCAGCTTACAATTGTATTCATTAACTAAAAGCCATTTACACATTTGTTACGATTAAATATCTCTTTAGCAAAAGTAGCATCCATTTTTTCTTTTTGTGCCCTCTTTTTTTCTGTGCTGCTCACACAAAGGACAAGGATCCTGTTAGTCAGGGAAACCGATTTGCAAATCAAACAGCAAAAGCGGGAATTCACTCGGGTGAATTTACTCCAGTATATTTGCTACCTTTTACCCTAAGCCTCCACCAGAAATGGTTGAGCTTGAAAACTTGAAAGAACACTTTGCAAATGCAGACCCACTGTAGAAAGACTGTGGAAATAAAGATGATCTAGTTGTCTCTTCAGATAATTCAGCTTTTCCTTTGACTGTATATCTACATTCAGGAACATACCATAATGTTGCATTTATGATACACATTTTTTTTCTGTGATTTGGTATCATCCACAGTGTCCTGAACATGTTGAGGCAGAGGCCCAAGCCTCTTATTCATGCTGGGCTGCTAGAAAGAAAGGACAAATGTGCAGACCAATTCCTGCACAGCTCTCCAAACTCGAGGGTTGTTCCTGTATGTATGTGGAAACTCAAAAGGATAAGACCTTTCTTCCCAAGGACCATCTTTCTGAACCTAGTACAATCAATAGTGCTTAATCACCTGGACTACTGCAATGCACTTTATGCTGGCTGCAAAGAACAAATAATCAAGAAACTGCAAACCGCCCAGAACACTGCAGCCAGACTCATCTACGGAAAAACAAGACATGAAAGTGCTAAACCCCTAAGGGAGAAACTACACTGGCTCCCACTTAAAGAACGAATTACATTCAAGGTATGTTCCATGGTTCACAAAATCATCCATGGAAATGCCCCAGCCTACATGTCAGACCTGGTAGACCTACCACCCAGGAACGTTAGAAGGTCATCTCGTACATTCCTCAACCTTCACTTCCCCAGTTGCAAAGGCATAAAATACAAACTAACGCATGCGTCGAACTTCTCTTACCTGAGTACACAGCTATGGAATGCACTGCCAGGCAACTTAAAAACTACTTATGAACTAACCAACTTCCGCAAATCCCTGAAAACCCACCTATTTAACAAGGCATACCAATAAAATCAGCTACTACTAATGTAATACATCACAACCTACCTACTATCAAGAATGTGTTTGTCTATTTCTGTTTTTTGAACTTTATCACGGTACATTCCATGACATCTCTACCCACCCATTATCAACAATTACCTACTATTCAGAAATGTTTTGCTTATATCTACTTGTTAAATCTTGAACACGTTACCTTATGACACCTGTACCTATTATCAAAATTGTTTTGCTTCTTACATCCAGTTGTTAATACTCGAGTTTGTTATTCTCTATATAACAACAACAACTCTGGAATAAACTCCCTGAGCCCATACGCCAAGCCCCCTCCCTGCCAATCTTCAAATCCTTGCTCAAAGCCCACCTCTTCAATGTCACTTTTGGCACCCAACCATTTTACCTCTATCCAGGAAATCTAGACTGCCCCCAATTTGATTGACTGCACTTTTTTTGTCCTTTAGATTGTAAGCTCCTTTGAGCAGGGACTGTCCTTCTTTGTTAGACTGTACAGCGCTGCGTAACCCTGGTAGCGCTTTAGAAATGTTAAATAGTAGTAGTAGTAAGCCACATTGAGTCTTCAAAGAGGTGGAAAAATGTGGGATATAAATGCAATAAATAAATAAATAAATGTACAGGTTGATCACATAGAGTTGCCTCTGGCCAAAGAGGGACTTAAGTATCTGCTTGTGGTTGTTATGCCGTCCCTTTGGAAGGAGTTAGAGCAGCAGTCAGTACTTTGATTTTACTGTTCTGAACTAATGCTGCATGTTTTGCAGAACCTTCTTTTAACATTTGTTGGAGCCTTCCATTCACAGTCCTCACAGCACAAGTCGTACTGAGGCCCAATATGGATCCGCACAATTTACAATATCAGGACTTTGTCTTCATCAGTTACCTCAGGGAACTGAATGACTGTTGTGGCCTCATCTGCCATTAAGATCACCAGCCTACAATTGAAGCACAATTTTATGAGACTGAATCTGAAACGTTTTACAGCTTTTTTTTGTTTCCCTTGCAACTAAGGACTTATTCCTATTGTTGTTGTAGAGTTTATTCTTTCCTTTAGTACTTATTAAGTATTGTTCTGTGTGTATTACTGAAATTATTACTGTGAAGAATTGAAAAAGAGTGATAGGTCAGTTGAAAGAAACATGTATTTTACTGAATGTAAAATTCTATAGAACTGTATATTCATCCAGTCATGAATCTTATGCCAATTCATATTTTTTGCTCACTTCAAGAGACTCTCTCCCTGTTCTCCTTGCTGATAAGAGATGGGGGCCATGGCTACTTCAACAGATGCTGACTCACAACTGAAACTCAACCACTTTCCTCGTCCAGAGGTGGAAGCTTCTGGAATAGGGAGTGGAACGCTGAACATGAGAGCGTAAGAGATTCTAGCATGGTCAACCCAGACTCCAACACCTCTGCTTGTAAGAACAGCCTGGAGATGTTCAGAATAACACAGTCTATGCTGGCCAAAGCCTTTTAGGAGAGCATGTGGACAGCAGTTCTTTCTAGACGTGAAGGGTGCGTTGAATTCTTCCCTTAGGTGCAGTAAGTTCTTGACAGGTTGAAACCTTAAAGTACATTTGAATGTATAAGAAAGCAGTATTTTATGATGTGCATCTGTTCTCAGAAACAGAAGCACTTGCTCTTGCCACTTCATTAGTTTGGGTACCAGGTTGAGTGTTTCATGTACGTATTGAATAAACAAATTTGGCATGTGCTTTAGCCAAGACTATCAACCTTACTTCTTTTCTTATTACAGCATTAACTGAGGAAGCTCATAGTTTGAGATAAGCAGTCATCCAGAATTGACAAATCATTGATTACTTACTTCTCAGAGCTAACCATGGATGTAAGGAATTTGAGGGAATGTGTTGTTTTAATTTGACTGATAATGGTGTTTTGATTGAGCAAAAATTGAAATCACTTATAAATTGATCCTTGAGCATTCAACACTCAGTTACAGGAGACAGTTGGTTACATGACCTTACAGATTGGCCTACTAGCTGGTTACCAAATATCAGATGGCTCTGTACAATAATATCAGCCATTTTTGGAAGAGCTGTGGCCCAGGTCATTAGTAGCTCTATGTGATAGTTGTCTTGAGATCTTGAGACCTATTGTCCAAGTCACTTCACCCTCTACTGCCCCAGCTACAAAGAACACTAAGCTTGTGAGCCCACTAGGGATAGAGAAAGTACCTGCATATAGGACTAAATTCAGTAAATGATGCTACAAAAAAGGCACTGAAAAAAATCAGTATAGAACACTATTCTATAAATGGTGCTCTGAGTTGAGCACCATTTATAGAATAGAGCTTAGAGCTGATTTCTGTACCAAATTTTGGGCACGAGGATTTACACAAACTGAAACCTGGAGTAAATCCTGGCATGGATTCCCAGTATTCAGTAATACTGTGTGCATCATTAGTGAATGCCCATGCCCCTCCCATGGCCGTGCCCCCTTTTGAGTTGCATGCTTTAAGATTTGTGCTCACTTTATAGAATAGCATTCACCAAGATGCACGTGCAAATCCGAATTGTTGCCCAATTAACGCCAACGATTGTTAGCTCCCAATTATTGGCACCGATTGGCTCATTAGCCAATTTAGCTATGTGCATATTTCAGAATAGCGAACAATTTTGCACATGGAAATTTGCAAACCATTTATAGAACCTGAGAGACAATGTGTATAGCATTGTGTACATCTAGTAGCACAATAGAAATAAGTAGTAGTAGTAAAATTACCTTCATATGGTACCTGTAATGTTCACATTCTTAAGTATTTTGAAATTATGGAATAACTATGGGAAATGGATCTTTTTGGGAGGATTTGCTGGATACTTGAAAACCGGACTAGCCATTGTCAGATGCAGGATATGGAGCTCGATGGACCTTGGTCTGACTTGGCCTGGCTTTTCTTTTGTCGTTATGCTCCTATGTGCATGTTTTTGTTTTTTTTTATTACAGTAAGGGAAAACGTTTCATTGATGGCTGTGGCAATACCAAGAACCCTAGGGAATGAGAGTCAACTCATCAAAAAAAACCCAAATGACTGAACACACTAACCCCCGGATTCTATACAGCGCACTTAGGGATCCGTGCTGAAATACAAGTGTATTCTGTAAGTGCACTAAGTTAATTGGCTTAACAAGCTAATCAGTGTTGTGAACAGCACTTAATAAACAATAATGAGAACTAATTGGTAATAATTAGAATTTACGAGCACAACTCCCTAAGCATATTCTATAGCATACCGCGCTTAAATTCTAATGCACGCAGGCAAAAAGGGGCATGGTTATGGGTGGGGAAATGGGCGTTCCATGGCCGTTCCAAAATTTAAGTGTGTAGTTGTAGAATATGGCCCAGTGTGTGTAAATCTACGTGCTGCGATTTCCCCCACATTTTCATTGATGTAAATGTAGGTGCGTATTTTTAGGAGCTGCAATATCAACTAAGTTTATATACCACACCTAATTCTAAGTGCCGCTTATAGAATATGCTTAGTCGGCACTGTTTTCCGCACAGATATTTTAGGTACCATATACAGAATCTCCCCCTAAAGGCATATTTACAGGGTAGGTTTGACCAATGGGAACTGATGCTGCAATATAACATAAGTACATAAGTACATAAGTAATGCCATACTGGGAAAAGACCAAGGGTCCATCGAGCCCAGCATCTTGTCCACGACAGCGGCCAATCCAGGCCAAGGGCACCTGGCAAGCTTCCCAACATATAAACATTCTATACATGTTATTCCTGGGATTTTGGATTTTTCCAAGTCCGTTTAGTAGCAGTTTATGGACTTGTCCTTTAGGAAACCGTCCAACCCCTTTTTAAATTCTGCTAAGCTAACCGCCTTCACCACATTTTCTGGCAATGAATAAAGATAAGATTGAGATGGAAAGGCTCACTGCAATACAGCCCTATTCTGATTACAGTACCAAGATTACAACTTTTATTTTGAAGCACTGGCAGACACTATCACTTTTCCTTTTTTCAAGAGCACCCTGTGTTTGTATTTTGAAGGTCGAAGAATATTGGGGAGATACTTACCTATAAAAGGACAGATTTCCCCTTAGATGACATCAATGTTACTGGTTATATACAATGTGGCTCATGTCAGTGGTGAGAGTACTACTACTACTACTATTTAGCATTTATATAGCGCTACAAGGCGTACGCAGCACTGCACAAACATAGAAGAAAGACAGTCCCTGCTCCAAGAGCTTACAATCTAATAGACAAAAAATAAAGTAAGCAAATCAAATCAATTAATGTGTACAGGAAGGAGGAGAGGAGGGGAGGAGGAGGCGAGTGGTTACAAGTGGATACGAGTCAAAAGCAATGTTAAAGAGGTGGGCTTTCAGTCTAGATTTAAAGGTGGCCAAGAATGGGGCAAGACGTAGGGGCTCAGGAAGTTTATTCCAGGTGTAGGGTGCAGCGAGACAGAAGGCGCGAAGTCTGGAGTTGGCAGTAGTGGAGAAGGGAACAGATAAGAAGGATTTATCCATGGAGCGGAGTGCACGGGAAGGGGTGTAGGGAAGGACGAGTGTGGAGAGATACTGGGGAGCAGCAGAGTGAGTACATTTATAGGTTAATAGAAGAAGTTTGAACAGGATGCGAAAACGGATAGGGAGCCAGTGAAGCGACTTGAGGAGAGGGGTAGTATGAGTAAAGCAACCCTGGCGGAAGACGAGACGGGCAGCAGAGTTTTGAACCGATTGGATAGGGGAGAGGTGACTAAGTGGGAGGCCTATTGAAGGTTTAGAGTGGACTGATCCTCAAACATTGCAAGTTATCATATCTAGAGTGAATTCCTCTTGCAACTCAATATTTGTTGTATATTGCATTGCATGCCCATGCAATCTTGTTTATGTGGGTTGCACTAAACATCCTGTCAAGATTAGACTGAACGAGCATACATCCAGGATCACCCAAGGCATATGGACTGCTCCACTTACACAACACTGGTTGGATAAAAGTCATTGTATCAGTGAACTGCATTGGTGAATTATTGACAGAATTGAGATAGGGAGGGAGGATAGCAATCTTGAATCCCTTTTGAAATATAAAGAGCAATGTTGGATACTTACTTTGAATAATGTAACCCTTGCGGATCTCAACTTGGAAATTGAGTGGATGTCAGTAATTTGAATGACAGTATTAATTTGTGATTGGTCTGATGGGCCATGTGACATAAGCCTAAAAGATAAAGGGGTCTATTTACTAAGAAGCGACAAAAGGGGGCCTGCGCTGTGTGATTCTGATGTGAGCTGAGGCCTCTTTTACCACAGGTGATAAAAGGATGGGGTTGTTTTTTTAAAGAAATGGCAGTGCAGCAAGTGAAGCACTTGTCGAGTGGCCATTTCAGGGGGGGGGGGGGAGCCCATACCGTCACCCACTGAGGTGGCGGTAAGGGCTCCTGCGCTAACCCGGTGGTAACAGAGTAGCATGCGGCACTGCCCGATTACTGCCAGGTAAACACCGACGCTACAAAAATAAAAAAGTTTTGTAGCGCAAGAAATGGTGCGCTCTAAAGGTAGGAACTACAGCTGAGCTGCTGAGGTAGCCCGGCAGTACTTCCGGTTGAGTGAGCAGTAAGCCCACGATGGGCTTATCGCCACTTAGTAAAAGACCCCCGTAAGGAATAAACACCGCCATCTTTTTCAATTTGGCAGAGTCATGGAGAAAGTTTGTTGGAGTTTGAAGGTAGGCTCTTTGTAAGCCACAGTTATAACTGTCACTCTATTTTTATGAGATTTTATATTTAAAATTTTATATTAAAAATGCCATTCATAAGGATTAAGATGTATGAGTGATTAAGCAAAGCATTTAAAAGTCAAGTACAGAGTGGGTTTTGTTGATCTGTATTATTAGTGACAGAAAGGCACAGTAGATTCTAATGCCCAACTCAATCAATTCACAATCTCTGAATCGCTGACACATTTCTGTCAGTTTGCAACATGAAAAGGTAGAAGGTTAACAGAGGAAAAGAAGAGGAAGGATAAAATGCAGGGTTGCACACTTCCACTCACTAAGAAAGAGTCTAAATGTAGAGCTACTGGGAAGAAGAAACAATTTGCCTTTCTTCATCTCTGCTTTGAGAGGAAATGGAGACCTGACTTCATGCTTCTAGGTTACGTTTTACTGTTAGTGACTGCAGGAGGCAAACTGTCAGCAACATGTTTACTTGAAAATTAGTCACACTTAAAGGACATAGTAATTGCAGTCAAGTAATTAATGGTATTCAGGTAGAACTGGGGGGGGGGGGGGGGGGGGGGGGGAGAGAATAATGGTTCCTACATCCAAAAAGCTCTTCTGCTCATTGACGATGTAATAATGATTAACAGGAATCTACATGCAATACACAAGTAAATAAGCAAATTATTTTATTTTACATAACTCAAAGAGAAATTCTCTTGCTAGTGCTATCAAGAACTTGATGTACATCTGCTGCAGCAGTACCTGGCCAAGAAGTGCTTGATCATCAGTTAAGTTCTCAACACATCACCAAAGTATCTATAGGCTGCACAACACAGATGTCAATTTGGAAGAGGAAATTCAAAATGGATAACTGCTCAAAATCTTTATGTAAGTGGGAGAGTGCTATATTTAAATGGCACAAAATTATCAACAGTTTAACCTCTCCTGGACTGTCCTTTGTGTTGCTGCTTCTTCACCCAGGAATGCAACCATTTCTCCTCCTTCCCCCAATTATCTTGAGCTTGTCCATACAGGGCACCATCGAGGAACAGGATGATTCTGCCCACACAGAACAGACCAACTACTAAGGAAAGATATCAATGACCTCTATCCACATGTGTGTCATCTACAGACCTTAAAAATAAACAGAGAAGATGTAGTCTCACTCTCACCACGCTCGGCGACAACCAGCCAAAGAGTCAGCACAGCAGTGCGCTCCATGGTTGCGGGAACACTGGATACAGATGAACTGTGAAAGGTGAGCTGCTACTGGGGGTTGGGGTCCACACCCTGCAAAAGCCCACTCACACTGCAGACACCCTACATGAAGTTGCAGGCACCGTATTTGGAGCTGCACGACCCACCATTGAAGAACGGCAGCCCAGAACCAAGACCTCTCAAGTATGTGCCCTCTATACTGCTCCTCTTCGCTGTCACAATTAACCACAGCATCCTCCACTCTCCGAGCAAGTAGTTTACTGATCAGAGCACCAAACTACTGAAAAAAAAGGTGTTCTTCTCAAAATGGTGTTCTTCCCCAGGCCAACCAGATCACCAAACGACCTGATTTAAAATCTACTCCTGCAATCACACAGCTCACATGCTAGGTCAGTGGGTGGCGGTAAGGTCTCAGGCCGAAAATGGAAGTGTGCTGGTTTCAATTTTAGCACACATCCAATTTCTGGCCCCTTAAAAAAGGCCCTTTTTCTAGAGGTCAGAAAGCGGGACTAAGAGCACGAACTCATCAGAAGCAAACAGGGAAGGCTAGAGAAGGGCAGCAGGGCTTTAAATAACGCGGTGCTTCAACGGAGGCAATAAAAAAGATGGATGGGAGCAGGAGGGGAGGGTGGGGGCGAAGGACAATCGCTGGACATGTTTGGGAGCGGGAGGGGAGGGCAGGGAAGGGAGGAGAATCACTGGACATGAATGGGAGCGGGAGGGGAGGACAAGGGAGGGAGGAGAATTGCTGGGCATGGATGGGTAGAGTGGGGCAGGGGAGAGAAGACAATTGCTGGGCATGGATGGGTAGGGGGGCAGGGAGAGAAGAGAATTGCTGGGTATGGATGGATAGAGGGGGCAGGGGAGAGAGGAGAGTTTCAGGACATGGATGGAGGGGAGGGCAAGAGAAATTCTGGACATGGATGGAGGGGAGGGAAGGGAGAGAGAAGAAATGCTGGACATGGAGGGAAGATAGAGGAAGGAGATTAGATGAGGGAAAAGGAAGTGAGGAGAGAAACTGCACATGGATGGAGAAAATAGGCAGAAGCTGGATCCACTGTACAGTCAAGTCTGTGGAGGACCAGAAATGAAGAAGAAAGGAGGAAAGAAAAGAAATAAATGGAAAGGAAACCCTGGAAACGGAGTCAAGGGAACAGATAGAGAGCAGCAGAATCAGATACTGGGTCAGCATGATCAGAGAAACAAAGTCACCAGACAACAAAGGTAGAAAAAAATAATTTTATTTTCATTAAAGTGTTTGGAATATGTCCACTTTGAGAATCAGGTGCTGAACGTTAAAAGTTTATATTTATTTACTTATTTATGGCATTTTATCCCATATTAAACATGAATCAGATTGGAACCTGAGATCATTTAATTTTTTTTTCCTGGAGAGAGTAATGCATTGCCCCCCCCCCCCCGGCTATAGCCAGCTCTGCAATTTTGGGGGGGGCGCTGAGGTGGACGGGGGGGGGGGGGGGGCGCTGAGGTGGACCGGAGAGAGCCTGTTGTTAAATATTTACCAGCACACCACTGCTATAGGCACATTATTGATCTATTACACTGGTGCTCTATAAAGAAACACCTACAAACTTTGTTTGAGCCTTAGTTAGGAATTTATACTGCCAGTACTATCTTCTCAAAGCATAACCATACACTTAACGTAACAGCTCTGTTTTACCGGAGGAAAAGCCTCAACAGACTCCGTATTTTTGGCTATACAGCTCAATTGTTTTAAGGAGTTCTATCTGTCATCATAGGCAAATTTATACCAAGGGGTTTGCGTATCAACAAAGAACCAAAATTACTTCTGGATGACAAGGTATTTCTGGAGTGTTGGGCGGGGATATTGAATAAGTGCTCGCTTGATCTAATGGCTTTGATAATAGACAAAACCAAGGAAATTACTACACAAATAAAAACTGGCATTGAAACCACGGAGAATTTACTTAAACAACATGAATCAGCAGAGGAGTATAATAGACAACATGAGGAATTGAGAAGGAAAATGGAATTGGTTAGATTAGAACTGCATTGGATGAAAGTAAAAAAATTTCATCGAGATGAGAAAGATCAGGAAGGAAAATCGATTTATATGTGGTTGAATAGAGATCAAGGAGAACAACGTCCAGCATTTGAAGAACGAATAGATTTCAGTGATACTGATTCCACTGGATCCGGAAGAAGCTCCCCCTCTTCATCCTTTTTTAGACCCAGGCAGAGGATACAGAGGCAAGAGAAGAGGAAGGGGATAGACAGCAGAGACAGGGAGGTCGAGGAGAGAGAACATACAGCCAAGACAGGAGAGATCGACCACAGATGAGATCACAGCAGTAAGTGAATCAGTGGTAATAAATTTATCACGACATCAACTAACAAGTGTTGAATTGAAAGTTTTATCTAAAGGTCTAACGTTTGTTCCGACTGTGATAGTGGATTCTTTTCCAAAATAGAGTGGATTTAGAAAAATTCATATGGAGATTGCATATCAGATCTTTTTTCGGGGAGGAGACTTAAGTAAGGACTGATACCTCAAGGGTGAAGTTAAAATCGAGATGGTCCCCTCCAACCCAGATTGAACCAGCACTACAGATTTTTCAACAGTTAGTGCAGAATGATTTAGATAGGTTAGAGCATAACAAGAAATGGAGATATGCTAATTGCCCTGGTTCAGAAAAGCAAGTGATTGAGGATTTAAAAAGAGACCCCCATATAGTGATTAGAAGAGCGGACAAAGGGGGTTCAGTGGTAGTGGAAGATAGAGAGGACTACACAAGAGAAATATGGAGACAGTTAGGAAACCCACATGAGTATATGGAATTGGACCATGATCCAACGGAGTTGTTAAGGGAAAAGATTTTTTCGATTACAGGAAGGGGCTTTGCGGCGAGTTATATAACACAGAAAGAGTTCGCCTTTTTGACTAAAAATCATCCCCAGATACCGATGTTCTATACTCTCCCGAAAGTGCACAAGAGGCTGGTTGACCCACCGGGGAGACCGATAGTATCCAGTAGAGGGTCCCTATTGGAACCACTTTCAATATATGTGGACACTTTTCTACGGCCCCTGGTAAAGGAGAAATTATCTTATATTAAAGACATGATGGATTTTTTGAATCGTCTGAGAGAGTTTGAAAGAATTCTGGATACTGGTGGTTGGTCACCATGGACATAGTCAGTTTGTATACAGTTATCCCACAGGATGAGGCTATACGAGTAATAACTGAAGAATTGAAGAGAAGAGAAAATCAGAAAGTACCAACTAGTTTCATTGTCACTTTAGCCTCCCTAGCAATGAAAGAGAATTTTTTTCAAATTTGAAGGGAAATTATTTAAGCAACTGTCAGGAGTAGCGATGGGAGTGACGATGGCTCCCTCGATAGCCAATCTAGTGGTTGCACGGTATGAAGAAGAGAGTGTGTTAGGGTCCACCCATTATCGAAATATAAGATTGTGGGTGTGATTTATAGATGATATCTTCTTCATTTGGGATGGCAATAGGGATGAGCTTGAAGAATTTGGAAAGGAGTTAGACCAGAAACATCAAGCGTTAAGATTCACGTGGCAGGCAAGTCAGACCAGTATCTCATATTTAGATGTACTGATTGAAGTGAAAGAGAGGAATTTAATGACTACAGTGTTTCATAAGAGCACAGATAAGAACACTTTCCTGGAATATTCCAGCTGCCATCCACAGATGCTGAAGGATAGCTTGCCTCTATCCCAATTTTTGAGGTATAGAAGAATCTGTTCGGAGGAAGAAGATTTTAGGAGCAAGGCTAAGGAATTGAAGAAAAGATTAAGAGTGAGAGGTTACCCAAAACACGTAGTCCAAAAAGCTTATAAGAGGGCAAAATTCAATCATCGTGATCTTCTGTTGACACCAAGAATTGTTGAGGAAGACACAGAGATGAAGACAGCAACATGTGTCTGGAGATATAATAATATGGCAACAAGAGCAGCAGCCATAATTAACAAGCACTGGCCTATAGTACAAACATTACCTGTTTTTAAGGATGTAAGAGTACGTTTGGCATATAGTAGGGGTAGAAATTTAAAAGAAATACTGGCCCCAGCGTGTTTAAGACCTCTGGATTGGCAAGAAGACAGAGAGGGAGGACACAACAAATGTGGATCATGTCGTATGTGCGAGGTGATGATGGAGACTGCTAAGTTTAAAGATCCACAATCGGGACGAGAGTATAAGTTGAGATCTAAAACATCATGTGTCTCTAATTTTGTGGTGTATTGCATCCAATACCCATGTAACAAATTGTATGTGGGGCAAACCACGAGGAAATTGGCAATTCGCCTGGGAGAGCATAAAAGTATCATACACATTAAGAAATTAACAGCTCCATTGGCAACACATTGCATGGAAAAAGGACATGCATTCGAATCATTGCGTTGTGTGGTTTTACAGCAAGTGGAGTTTAATGTCAGAGGAGGAGACAAGAAGCTAGTACTGATCCAACAGGAACAGCGATGGATCTTTAGTTTGAAAACTGTACACCCTGCGGGGTTAAATACAAGAGTAGAGTGGATCCATTTCTTTTAAATTCAAACCTGGTATACCCGGTTTGGATGACGTCAGATGCCAGAGTATTTAGACAGGAAGCAGGAAGTGGGAGTTGTTTCCGGGAGATTGAACTGCTAGTAGTGAAATGAGGGACTGAGAAGACGCTTGACATACCGTTGAGTTGGAGAATAAGCTATTAATTGTGGTATTGTTTGAATTTAGAGTCGCCAGCCACAAATTTGAATTTCCATGGACCCTGAAGCAGGACAACAGATATTGTGAGTCCGAAACCTGGGTCAGTGTTGGCAGTGGAGTTGACGGAATGGCGACAGGAGAATGAAATGACTGATAAGATAAGTGGTGCTTTCACCTAAAGCTATTTAAAGATTGACTTTATAACTGGGATGTTTTTGCCTATGATGACAGATAGAACTCCTTCAAACTATTGAGCTGCATAGCCAAAAATACGGAGTCTGTTGAGACCTTTCCTCCGGTAAAACATAGCTGTTACGTTAAGTGTATGGTTAGGCTTTGAGAAGATAGTACTGGCTCTATAAAGAAAAACAGTTGCCCACTATTCTTTATAGAATAGACTTCGATTCTACGCCCTCTCAGCACCTAAATCTAGACATTCCTTTATAGAATTGCCCTCCACAAAGATAATTCTATAAAAGGGAGCCTATTTTTATCCCTATTTTATAAAGGGAAAGGGGACTTGATATACTGCCTTTCTGAGGTTTTTGCAACTACATTTAAAGCGGTTTACATATGTTCAGGTACTTATTTTGTACCAGGGGCAATGGAGGGTTAAGTGACTTGCCCAGAGTCACAAGGAGCTGCAATGGGAATTGAACTCAGTTCCCCAAGATCAAAGTCTACTGTACTAACCACTAGGCTACTCCTCCATCTTTATCGCCTTAGGCATTCTTATGCCTAGGGAGATAACGATCTCCCTAGGCATAAGAATGCACATGGATTATAGTATTTTAGAATTTACATGCATAAATGTGCACCTTGCCCAGGCTTCTCTCATCCCCTAATGCAAATGCCCACTTGCAAAGCATGCAGCATGAAATATTGGTGCATATTTACGTAAGAACATAAGAATAGCCACACTGGGTCAGACCAATGGTCCATTCAGCCCAGTGGTCAATCCAGGTCACAAGTACATGGCAGAAACGCATATACTAGCAACATTCCATGCCACTACTCCCAGGACAAGTAGTGACTACCCCATATCTCTCTCAATAGTAAGTAGCCAGAAAAGTCATTTATGCGTGTACATGTCCACATATGTGTGTAAAGCGAAGATACTTACCTGTAGCAGGTATTCTCCGAGGACAGCAGGCTGATTGTTCTCACATGTGGGTCGACGTCCGCAGCAGCCCAGGAATCGGCAAACAAATTTTGAAAGCAAAATAAAAACAAAGTCTTTTGGGAAAGTTCCGTTGCACAGGCAGCGCAAACCGCGCATACGCGAATGACTTCCTGCCCGCCGCGCGAGCATGCCTCTTTAGTTTAATCAAAAAGCATATAAACAAGAAACAACAATAACAACAACTCCAAAGGGGAGGAGGGCGGGTTTGTGAGAACAATCAGCCTGCTGTCCTCGGAGAATACCTGCTACAGGTAAGTATCTTCGCTTTCTCCGAGGACAAGCAGGCTGCTTGTTCTCACATGTGGGGTATCCCTAGCAACCAGGCTCACTCAAAACAATGAACATTGGTCAACTGGACCTCGCAACGGCGAGGATATAACAAAGATTGACCTGAAACCAAAATCAACTGAGAATGCAGCCTGGAACAGAACAAAAATGGGTCTAGGGGGGTGGAGTTGGATTCTAAAGAGGCACGCTCACGCGGCGGGTAGGAAGTCATTCGCGCATGCATGACAGAACTTTCCCGAAAGCCTTTGCTTTTATTTTGCTTACAAAATTTGTTTGCCGTTTCCTAAGCCACCACGGACGTCGACCCACATGTGAGAACAAGCAGCCTGCTTGTCCTCGGAGAAACAGAATTATTCCTATACGCGTGACAAAACAAAACCCCATTTTTCTAGAAAAACACTAAGAGGGTCTTTTACTAAAGCTTAGTTTGTTATCTGCAGTGGACATTTTTTTGGAGGGAACACTTACCGCCACCCTCCGGTGCTACAAAAATAAAAATATTTTTTGTAGCGCCAAAAATGGCACACACTGGGGGTGGGAACTATCACTGGGCTGCTGCAGTAGGCCGGCAGTACTTCTGTTTAGCGAGCGGTACTGACACTTAGTAAAAGACCCCCATCTGCCTTGGATAAAGGTGGACTATATATTTTTAATAAAATCTAAAGTTAAATCTAAAATGGATCTCCAAGTGTTGGCTACATTCAGTATGAACATCCATTTTACAAACTGAAACGTCCAATCTACGAACAGGACAGAACAAGGGATGAGGTCTTTTTTTGTGGCAGCACAGGAATGTCCATATTATAAAATGGCCACACAGACATCCAAGTGAAAGAGTAGCCTAATAGTTACAGCAAACCAGGGCACCTATTATGACTTCCCTTACTTAATCCAGTGGGGAATTGCTCAACTGGAGCACCTTCTATAACCTGGACATGCCAAGTTCCAGATCTATATGCGGATGTCCATCTTTTTGGACATGGACATCTGTTCTCTTTCTGCAATCAGAGTTGGATGTCCATATTTTTGTCTCTCCCTGCCCAACACATGCTCAGACCGCACCCCCATGTGGAAACATGAACATACTACAGTTTTAGACATCTATATCCTGGCTTTGTAAAATTGGGATTTAGACATCCACGTAATATGGATGTCTAAATATCAATTATCAGACATCCAAAACAGGAATAAAGCTTCTAAAGTAATCACCACAGATGCCTATGTGTGTGTATAAAATAGTAGCATAAGTGAAAGAAATTGCACCCACTTTGCAGGTGTAAACAGTTGCACCTGCTCTTGAGCTGGGATAAATGTCTGCCCCTAGAATAATCATACACACACGTAGGTTAGTATATTCTATGATCTACACGCACGCTTGAGAACTCTGCCCAAACTCCACACCTGTGCACACATACTAGCAAAATACACACTATCATGTTATAAAAGGCCATTTATGTGTGTATGCTGCCACATACAGGTGAAAATGAGTTATTAAAATTGCTTTTTAGAGATCAAATGCTAACAAATGAACATCCACTGCAATAAACATAAGTACATAAGTACATAAGTAATGCCATACTGGGAAAAGACCAAGAGGCTCATTTTCAAAGCACTTAACCTCCCAAAGTTCCATAGAAACCTATGGAACTTAGCCTCCCAAAGTGCTTTGAAATATGCCTCCAAGGGTCCATCGAGCCAGCATCCTGTCCACGACAGCGGCCAATCCAGGCCAAGGGCACCTGGCAAGCTTCCCAACGTACAAACATTCTATACATGTTATTCCTGGAATTTTGGATTTTTCCAAGTCCATTTAGTAGCGGTTTATGGACTTGTCCTTTAGGAAACCGTCCAACCCCTTTTTAAAACTCTGCTAAGCTAACCGCCTTCACCACTTTCTCCGGCAACAAATTCCAGAGTTTAATTACACGTTGGGTGAAGAAAAATTTTCTCTGATTTGTTTTAAATTTACTACACTGTAGTTTCATCGCATGCCCCCTAGTCCTAGTATTTTTGGAAAGCGTGAACAGAAGCTTCACATCCACCCGTTCCACTCCACTCATTATTTTATATACCTCTATCATGTCTCCCCTCAGCCGTCTCTTCTCCAAGCTGTATAGCCCTAGCCTCCTTAGTCTTTCTTCATAGGGAAGTCGTCCCATCCCCGCGATCATTTTAGTCGCCCTTCGCTGCACCTTTTCCAATTCTACTATATCTTTCTTGAGATGCGGCGACCAGAATTGAACACAATACTCAAGGTGCGGTCGCACCATGGAGCGATACAACGGCATTATAACATCCTCACACCTGTTTTCCATACCTTTCCTAATAATACCCAACATTTCTATTCGCTTTCTTAGCCGCAGCAGCACACTGAGCAGAAGGTTTCAGTGTGTTATCGACGACGACACCCAGATCCCTTTCTTGGTCCGTAACTCCTAACGTGGAACAAAAAAAAAAAAAACCTTCCTCCTTCCAAGGTAAAATTATGTATCATACCTGATAATTTTTCTTTCCATTAATCATAGCTGATCAATCCATAGACTGGTGGGTTGTGTCCATCTACCAGCAGGTGGAGATAGAGAGCAATCCTTTTGCCTCCCTATATGTGGTCATGTGCTGCCGGAAACTCCTCAGTATGTCGATATCCAAGCTCCATCCGCAGGACTCAGCACTTAGAGAATTACACCCACAAAGGGACACTCTGCCCAGCTCACCACTGCCAAAACGGGGGAGGGGAATTAACCCAGCTCATCCCCACACAAGTGGGGGAGGGGAATCCGTCCAGCTCATCCCCGCGGAGCGGGGGAGGGACACCACACCCGCCAATGCGGGGGGATCTGGCTTATCCTGCAACCGCAACCGCGGGAGGAGCTGACTGACCCTAACACCGCCGAAGCGGGAGGGGTACAAAGCTGCCCTACTGCCGCACGAAGCGGGAGGGAGCGCCGGCAGAATTTAAGTCTCAATCCAGCCCCGTAAAACGGAGGGGAGAGGAATGCAGCAGCTCACTGTAACACAAATTCGTCTCAACTCTTGAAGAATCCATTGAAAAACTTGAACACGAAGTCCTCCTGAACAGGAACTGAAGACTAAACTTGAACCTGAAATGCAACCAGAATATAACCAATACAGATATCTGGGAGGGACTATGGATTGATCAGCTATGATTAATGGAAAGAAAATGATCAGGTATGATACATAATTTTACCTTCCATATCATCATGCTGATCAATCCATAGACTGGTGGGATGTACCGAAGCAGTACATTGAAATCCCTGACCGCAACACTGAAGCTCCAAACCGGGCCTCCGCCCGAGCAGCCACAGCCAAGCGGTAATGCCTGGAGAAGGTATGGGCCGATGCCCAAGTTGCCGCCTTGCAAATCTCTTCCAAGGAGACGGACCCGGCCTCTGCCATCGAGGCCACATGAGCTCTAGTGGAGTGAGCTTTCAGCTGGATAGGTGGCACCTTCCCCGCGGCCACATAGGCCGCTGCAATGGCTTCCTTGACCCATCTTGCCACTGTAGGCTTAGAAGCCTGCAGACCCTTACGAAGACCTGCAAACAGGACAAACAGATGATCCGATTTCCGGAAATCATTGGTCACTTCCAAGTATCTGATGATGACTCGTCTCACATCCAGATATTTGAGAGCAGAGTATTCCTCTGGGTAGTCCTCCCTACGAAAGGAAGGGAGACAGAGCTGCTGATTCACATGGAAGCGAGAAACAATCTTGGGCAGGAAGGAAGGCACTGTGCGAATAGACACTCCTGCCTCAGTGAACTGCAGAAAAGGCTCTCGACATGAGAGTGCCTGGAGCTCGGAAACTCTTCTGGCTGAAGTGATAGCCACCAAAAAGACTGCTTTCACCGTCAGGTCTTTCAGAGATGCCCTAAACAAGGGTTCAAAAGGCGGCTTCTGCAAGGCTCTTAGCACCAGGTTGAGATTCCACGCAGGCACACTGAGTGCAGAGGAGGGCGCAGGTGATTAACTCCCTTGAGAAAGCGCACCACATCTGGCTGCGAAGCCAGGGAAGCACCCTTCAGGCGGCCCCTGAAGCAAGCCAGAGCCGCTACCTGGACTTTAAGGGAACTGAGCGACAGGCCTTTCTCCAGACCTTCTTGCAGGAACGCCAACACTGAAGAAATTGGAGCAGTGAAGGGAGAAAGTGAGCCTGCTTCACACCACGCTGCAAAGGTACGCCAAACCCTGGCGTAAGCAGTAGAAGTAGAGCGCTTCCTCGCTCTCAGCATAGTGGCGATGACCTTGTCTGAGAAGCCCTTCTTTCTCAGACGCTGCCGCTCAATAGCCGTAAGACCAAAGGGGGAGGGATCCTCCATCACCACGGGACCCTGATGTAACAGGCCCTGCTCCACTGGCAGCCGCAGAGGATCGTCGACTGAGAGCCTGATCAAGTCCGCATACCAGGGACGTCTGGGCCAGTCCGGACCCACCAGGATTATCCGGCCCGGATGCTTTGCCACCCGGTCTAGCACCCTGCCCAACATGGGCCAGGGCGGGAACACATAGAGAAGCTCCTGTGTCGGCCACTGTTGGAGAAGAGCATCTACTCCCAGGGATCGAGGGTCCCGTCCTCTGCTGAAAAAGCGCGGCACTTGGCAATTGGCCGATGACACCATCAGATCTAGGCTCGGCTGGCCCCAGCGCTTCGTGATATCCAAGAACGCCTGAGCAGATAGCTGCCACTCTCCGGGCTCCAAGGTATGGCGACTGAGAAAGTCCGCCTTGACATTCATGACTCCGGCAATGTGGGCCCGCTGACAGCTGTTCCAGGTTTCGCTTCCGCCCACTGGCATAGATTCATGGCCTCCTTGGCTAGAGGGGCGCTCTTGGTACCTCCCTGGCGGTTGACATAGGCCACAGCCGTGGCATTGTCCGACAGGACCCGTACTGGCTTCAACGCCAGTACCGAAATGAACTCCAAAAGCGCCAACCGAATGGCTCTGAGTTCCAGGAGGTTGATAGACCACTTTGCCTCTGCAGGAGACCAGAGCCCCTGCGCTGTCCTTCCCAAGCAGTGGGCTCCCCAGCCCGACAAAGAGGCGTCCGTCGTGACGACAATCCACTCCGGGGTCACCAGAGGCATTCCTGCAGACAACTTGTCTGTCTGCATCCACCAGCTCAGCGCCTTGCGCACTGCCGGGACCAAGGGAAGTGCACAGCATAATCCTCCGACATCGGAGTCCAGCGCTGCAGCAGAGAGAGTTGTAGTGGTCTCATATGAGCCCTGGCCCAGGGCACTACTTCCATCGTGGCCGTCATAGAGCCCAACAGCTGCACATAGTCCCAAGCCCGAAGAGGAGAGGCTACTAGGAACTGGTCCACCTGAGCCTGAAGTTTGACAATCCGATTGTCTGGCAGGAACACTCTTCCCACTTGGGTGTCGAATCGAACTCCCAGATACTCCAGGGACTGAGTCGGGCGCAGCTGGCTCTTCTCCCAGTTGATGATCCACCCCAGGGAGCTCAAAAGAGCAACTACCCGGTCCACAGCTTTGCCGCACTCTGCATAAGAGGGGGCTCGGATCAACCAGTCGTCCAGATAAGGATGGACTTGTACTCCTTCCTTTCGCAGGAAGGCCGCGATGACCACCATTACTTTGGAGAAGGTCCGCGGAGCAGTAGCCAACCCGAAAGGGAGGGCTCTGAACTGGAAGTGTCGTCCCAGGACTGCAAAACGCAGAAAGCGTTGATGAGGAGGCCAGATGGGAATATGCAGGTACGCTTCCTTGATGTCCAAGGAAGCCAAGAACTCTCCTGCCTTCACTGCCGCTATAACAGAGCGGAGAGTCTCCATGCGAAAGTGCCGCACTTTCAAGGCCCGATTGACCCTTGAGGTCGAGGATAGGCCGGACAGAACCTCCTTTCTTTGGTACCACAAAGTAAAATGGAGTAACGTCCCTTGCCAATCTGATTTTCTGGCACCGGAACGACCGCACCCAGGCGGATCAGGTTGTCCAAGGTCTGCTGCACTGCCACAGCTTTGACCGGAGACTTGCAGGGAGAGAGTACAAACCCGTCTCTTAAGGGTCGGCAGAACTCTAACTTGTAGCCGTCTCTGATGACTTCCAGCACCCAAGCATCTGAAGTTACTCTGGTCCACTCGCCCAGAAACGAGGACAGGCGTCCTCCAATCTGCACTGGGCCATGGACCAGGACCCCCGTCATTGGGTACGAGACCCTGGGGGAGGACTGGAGGGCGTACCTCCGGGACGGCGGTCTCTGCGAAAGGAATGCTGCTTGGGGAGAAGTTCCTTTTGAAGGAAGAGGGGGAAGAAGAGCCCGACTTGCCCGGGCGGTACCGACGGGCTTCCTGAAACCGTCCTCTGGAGATACCGGGGCGAGCACTGGCCCGAGCCCTGACCTCTGGTAACCTCTTGCCCTTAGAACGTGCCGAGATCGGTCACGATTTTGTCCAGCTCGACCCCAAAGAGCAGCTTGCCTTTAAAAGGCAACTTTGCCAGGCGGGACTTAGAGGCGTGGTCCGCAGACCAATGTTTCAGCCAAAGCCAGCGCCGCGCAGAGACTGTCTGCGCCATGCCTTTAGCCGAGGCTCTCAAGACATCATACAGTAAGTCTGCCAAATAAGCCAAGCCCGATTCCAGGGCCGGCCAGTCAGCCCTCAAGGAAGGATCCGAGGGGGAAGCCTGCTGCACCATCGTCAGGCACGCCCTGGCCACATATGAGCCGCAAACTGAGGCCTGCAAACTTAAGGCAGCCGCCTCGAAGGACGACCGTAAAGCCGCTTCCAATCTTCTGTCTTGGGCGTCCTTTAGTGCCGTGCCACCTTCCACCGGCAACGCCGTTTTCTTAGTTACCGCAGTGATTAAAGAATCCACGGTAGGCCAAATAAAGGCCTCACGCTCACTTTCAGGCAAAGGATAGAGGCGGGACATAGCCCTAGCCACTTTGAGGCTCGCTTCCGGGACATCCCATTGAGCCAAAATTAAGGTGTGCATGGCATCATGCACGTGGAAGGTTCTAGGCGGGCGCTTCGTCCCCAGCATAATGGCGGAGCCAACAGAGGCTGAGGGAGAGACGTCCTCCGGAGAGGAAATCTTCAAAATGCTCATGGCCTGCATTAACAGGTTGGGCAAATCCTCTGAGCGAAAGATCCGTGCTGCAGAGGGGTCATCCGCTCCATCCGAGCAGGAATCCGTCTCCTCCAAGGAATCCCCAAAGGACCGTTGGGAGAACTTAGATACGCTGCCCTCATCTACATCAGAGGAAACAGCGTCCTCTAAGGCCTGGGCATCCACCCGAGGGCGTTTACTTCCTGGGGCCTCAACCCCTTTATCGGACAAGGGAGAAGGGGCAGCGTTCTGCATAAGGAAGGCCTGATGCAGCAGCAAAATAAACTCGGGGGAGAAACCCCCCAAACTGTGCAATTCAGCAGCCTGGGCCACAGCCCTAGACGCACCCTCAACCGGCGCTCGCAAGAGCGGGGGAGAACCATGCTGCGCATCCAAGATGGCGTCCGGCGCGACACTCCGCGAAGGAGCCGTGCGGGAAGAACGGCGCTTAACTTTAGCCGCTTTTTTGCCGTCGCCCAAATCAAGGGCGGCCATGGCATGAACATCTCCCAGCTCAAGGGCGGCCCAAGAAGAAGCCGTCCGAGCAGAGTGGCCGGCCAAGATGGCGGAGGCGAGCAGCGGGGGATGGGCGTTTATGGCGGGAAAAACCGCCGCGCTGGAGGAAGGCCCGGGACACTGACCGGCCTCCAAACTGACACCCAACAAGGGCGAATCAGACTTTAAAACCCCCGCATCCCCGCTAGAAGCGCACACGCGGTCCGGGGAGCGATTCTTCGCGCCCTCGCCCTCCGACGCCATAGGCCACGTGGAGATCAATCGGGGAACCCCCCTGCCCGCTATAAAAAGGTAAAAATTACCTGCTTCTCGCTCCGAGCTGTAACAACCTGGTGTCCCAGTGAGTAGCTGCAATAAACGTTTAAATAAACGTCGAAATAAACGACCTTAAGGACGTTCAAATTTTTTTTTTTTTTTTTTTTAACGGAGCCAGCGGGAGGGGGGAGAAAAGGAGGGACCTGGCGCCACCAGGTTTGCACTTGCTCAAGAAGAGCCCTCAACCCCAGGCACTCAACAAACCTAAAAATTAGGCTTGGAGGCCTAGCCAGAGCTGCTGCTGTGTGTGACCACCACCTGCTGAGATAGAGAACATACTGAGGAGTTCCGGCAGCACATGACCACATATAGGGAGGCAAAAGGATTGCTCTCTATCTCCACCTGCTGGTAGATGGACACAACCCACCAGTCTATGGATTGATCAGCATGATGATATGGAATTTGTTTTACATAGACCCCTCTATTTATTTATATAATATAATAAAGCCTTGTTAAGAAATATCCATACCCAATAAAAACTCTCTGGGCCTGATTTATGGACATTTTTCTCCCAAGTGCTGCCTAGGTGAAAAACAGTTTATGCATCAGGTCCTTGGTGTTCCAAATGTCTTGAAAAGAGAGGCCGGGGCTCCCTTTCTCACTATCACAAACAGCAAAAGAGGTCAATGTGTAATTGCTGCAGCTGCTGCTGCAGAAACTGGGGGTAGGGAAAATGGTCTGCAGTATTTGCTGAATCTGCATGATAGCTGAGAAGATCTGGAGGAGCCCCAGCTGCTCTTTTCAAGCAGTCCTGTGATCACAAATGCAGATTACATCATTAAAAAAGTACAATTATTTTTGCAAACACAAGTGTTACAAATGTATCCTATTGTGAAATTCAACTTAAGTTGGTCCTAATATATAAAAAAAAGAAATAATAATAAAATCAACTACAAATCTGAAGAGAGAACTGACTCACTTTCATCTTATGGTTTATTTTAGGTAAGTAATGTATGATGCTGGTTTTTCAGGGCATCTGTCATTATTTTATGTCATGTCATAAGAATCTGTAACATCCCAGTGTCAAGACATCCTGGGACTACTTCCTCCATGTTCCCACTTTTCTGTTTTTCTCTGATCTTGAGGCACCTCCTCCTCCTCCATAAGACGTCCTCTTGTTTCTTCCCTGTATCCTACTTTTTCACCAGATTATAGATAAAACTTACTATGCAGACAACAGAATTCCTACATGCAAAACACTGCATTAACAGATAGCAAGAACAGCAATTAACAATGAAGGGAATTTTCTTGTAAGACTCACCTTCCTCGTCAGACACATCCAGGACCTCTGTCATCGTCTCAGGGACATTCAGTTTGTGCTTTTCTGTTACAGTCTAAAGAGACAAAACCACCAGGCCCGGTTGAGAAGCAAAAATAAAAAAGAGAGACTCAAGTAACTATTAATCAATCACAGGAGTCAGGCTGACATTTTAAAAGCAGGTTTTCTCCCTCTGGGGTTTCCTCATAGCGTAGTCCTTTATTGCACAAGCTCCCTTTGCCCTTCTGCTACAAATAAGTAAATAAATAAATAAATAATATTTCCTCTGATGAAACTGTACCCGGAAGAAAGTTAGGTTCCTTAATGTATTGATTTTTTTAATAGGAATCTACTATACTAATGTTAATATATACAGAGCAACTGAAATGAATGTGTTTCTGTAACTGTCTTAAAATGGATTAAGGTAATGCTTTGGGAAATGGTTAGTAATGGAAATTAATCTTATGCAGCTGGGTCATAACTGAAGTTGCTATCTTTGTAGTGCAATACATTCTCACAATGGAAATAGTGAAATGCCTTCTTTTTATTGTCCTGTAGTGTCATTTCTTTCAGCAGTGGTCTTTGTTGCTGCTCTGACCCCTGATCTAATGTAAAGTCGCCATAGTTTGACTCACTAATACTAAAAATGTCAGGCTTAATTCACACAGCTCCCTGAGGTACACAGTTGCACCAGCACCAACATCCAGCTTATAAAATAATTCAAATTAATTTCAGAGGTTACGTGTATCACTGGTTAAGAAACGGACACAAACTAAGGATATGTTTTAAGCACTTAAAGAACTGACACCTATTTCACCAGGATGGTATTGATTATAGAGGTGTCAGCCCTGAGCAATTACTTGGAGAATCGCATGGAAAGAGGGAAGAAAAATAGTCAGAAATGAAGAAAATGTAGCAGAAAGATACAGAAATATTTCCCATCATTTTGGATGCCACAGGCTTGTTCAAAAAGAACTTCAAGCACACTGGATAAGTTGCCTATACATGTTACATCTTACGAACTTCAGAAAGAAGCTTTTTTGACACAATGCAAGTACTATGGTGAGCGTAGCACTAAATTTGAGAGACTGAGATCATACTCCAAATGCCCTGCCTTTGGAGAGAGGTTCATTGCTGTCATGGTATGCACAAAACTAACCTATTGGAGAAACTGCCTCCAAAACAAACATTGTTCTGATGCTGTCTGCTAATTATAGGTTCAATTATATAGCCTTTATTGGCTAGCAGTAATTGCTTGAGTAGATTTTAAAGTGGCTTGTTTAGTCTATACGATTTTTCAGGTAGTTGTCCCGTTTCTCATAGTCAGTTATTACTCATATTTCATATAGGATGATGGTTCATTCTACCTCTATTTAAGATTTGTTTTCCCTTTGTCAATAATGTACGACATAAATGAATTCATGAGAACTCATTTATTTATCAATCTTGTAAGATTTAGAATATTATCCTTGTTTTCATTCCTACAATCCCTACCTATTTAATGTTTAGAAAGGCCTTGAAATCTTATTTGTTTGACGAATATTAGGATCTATTTCATAGTTGGACGTAACCCGCTTTAGATTCCTTGGCTGATTTAAGTGGGATATAAGCAATGGAATGGAATAGAATAAATAATCATCACACAATTAACAAATTATAGCTATAGTAAAAGCAAATATTCATAAGCTAGTCATAATAACATATATTTGTCACAGTCAAGAAAAAGACTTTGGAAATATATATAAAGAGAATGCCACACAGATGCTTCATTCAACATCTACTTCATCAATAAGCATTTTCTAAACTAATCACCGTAAACAAAGAAGTCTTTGATTTACCACCAGCGGTTCTGAAGATATATATGCAGTGCCTTGCACAAAAAAAAGTCTTCACATCCTTGTGCATTTTTCACACACTGCTGTCTAATAGTAGAATTCACAAAGCATTAAAATAGGAGCTGCTTTCACTGGTCTATATCTAATAAGAATAAATTAATAAAAAATATCTGATTGTATAAGTTTTCACAATATTTGTCATAGCAAACCCACTCAGTTTCCAAACATATTTTAAACAAAGTCCAGAATATGCTAAGGGAGTCCCACCTATGTCCAAGCACAGTAGCTGTGTTCAATCGAAAAAGGTCTGATGAAGAACCAAGCTTTTTTTTATGTAAAGTGAACTTAAAGCAAAGGTCTAAACATGCCAAACACAGAGTTACCAAAGAAGCTCCTGGATAAAGTTTATCAAAAGTACAGGTTCTAAGAATATCCCTTGGGACACTGTCAGGTCCATCACTGTAAAGACATTGGGTTGATCAGGCCATTTCTTCTAAGTTACTAGCCAATGGTTGAGGAAGTCACCGTAAGACCTACAAGTGATTTCAAAGAATGGTAGATATTTTTGACTGAGATTGGGGAAAGTGCTGATTGTGCAACAATTTCAAATTTATTCCCAAAATATGGCTTATATGGGAGGTTAGCAAGATGGAAGCTACTGCTGAAGGAAAGCTGTGTGATGTGCCACAAAATACTTGCAAACACACACTTAAAGGAACACTGCAAGTATGTGAGAGGTTTTGGGGTCTGAAGAAACTGAAGTGGAACTTTTTGGTCTCAATGTTAAGTAATACATGTGGCATAAAACTATAACCTTTTTGTATTTTCATTTTTCTATGTATGTTGATATTTACATTATATTTGTTTTTATATAAATGTTATTTTTTTATTACTTTAGACCCCTGATGCAGGCGTTTGGTCTCCGAAACACAGCCCATGTCTGGTCTTGTCAATAAAGTACTCTTCACTGCCCTGTTTCAAGAGGTTCACGTGTGTTTTTTTTTTTTGTTGTTGTAATAAAACTAATATACCACATCTTTGAGCTATCATCATCACACAAAGAATCATGGTAGCAGCAGCGGAGACAGGAAGGCCCATAAAGATCAAAGAAAAGATGGATAGTGCAAAGAATTAGGCACAACAAGAGGAAATCCTTTTCCAATCTGCCATAGACCTAGGATCAGAGAGCATATCCACTTTTCGGAAGGACAACAATCCTAAGTACAAAGAAAAGCAGTAATGGATGGCTCAGTCAAGAAGGAAGCAATTGTCTTCAAGTGTCCCAGTCAAGGCCCAGACCAGAATCTAACAGAAAATCTGTGGCAAGATTTCTAAACTGCAGTCCACAGAATATCCTCATCCAATCTGAAAAAGCTTCAGCTATTCTGCCAGGAAAGATGACCATGAACCGCACCAACCCCCCCTGTACAAAGTTGGTAGATGCTTATCCTAAAATACGTATGGCTGTCATTGCCTTCAAAGGCTCTTCAACCAAATACTGAATGAAGGGTATGAAGACCAATGCCATCAAGACCTTCTGGATCTTCACAGTTCAATTACTTGCCTTTTCTAAATCTGAACTCAAGGTGAATTATAAGCAGGTGCAATAGTTATTTCCCTGTCAAAGCAGACTTATAATCTAAGTTGTACCAGAGGCAATAGAGGATGCAGTGACGTGCCCCAATTCACAAGGAATGTCACTGAGAAAAGTAGGATTTGAACCTTGGTTTCTCTAATGCTGAGGCAGCTGTTCTAACCACTAGGCTACTCATAAGTACATAAGTATTGCCATACTGGGAAAGACCAAAGGTCTATTGAGCCCAGCATCCTGTTTCCAACAGTGGCCAATCCAGGTCACAAATACCCTGAAAGATCCCAAAAATGTACAAAACATTTTATACTGCTTATCCCAGAAATAGTGGATTTTCCCCAAGTCCATTTAATAACGGTCTATGGACTTTTCCTTTAGGAAGTCGTCCAAACCTTTTTAAACTCCGCTAAGCTAACTGCCTTCACCACATTCTCTGGCAACAAATTCCAGAGTTTAATTACACGTTGAGTGAAGAAATATTTCTCCAATTCATTTTAAATTTACTACATTGTAGCTTCATCGCATGCCCCCTAGTCCTAGTATTTTTGGAAAGCGTGAACAGACGCTTCACATCTACCCGTTCAACTCCACTCATTATTTTATAGACCTCTATTATATCTCCCTCAGCCGCCTTTTCTCCATGCTGAAGAGCCCTATCTGCTTAGCCTTTCTTCATAGGGAAGTCGTCCCATCCCCTTTATTATTTTCATCGCCTTTCTCTGCACCTTTTCTAATTCCACTATATCTTTTTGAGATGCGGTGACCAGAATTGAACACAATATTCGAGCTGCGGTCGCACCATGGAGCGATACAAAGGCATTATAACATCCTCATTTTTGTTTTCCATTCCTTTCCTAATAATACCTAACATTCTATTTGCTTTCTTAGCCGCAGCAGCACACTGAGCAGAAGGTTTCAACGTATCATCAATGACGACACCTAGATCCCTTTCTTGGTCCGGACTCCTAACGTGGAACCTTGCATGACGTAGCATCCTCTTCTCCACTATCTATAGAGTCCCATGCATTTCAAACAACTTGTCACTGAGCAGCAAAATGCAAATGAACAGTAAAGGTGCCAACACAGCAGAAGTGGCCAGTTACGCATCCTAGATGGGCAATGAAGGAGAGAGGTAAGCAGAACAAAAAAGGCAGGGGACGTTTAGTTCAGCTACCTTCAAAGATTAAAGTTGGGGGTCATGTGATGGTGGGCTAAGTATCAGCGGCACATTTTGGTAGCTTCCACTGTGCTCCATTTAAAACCTAAATTTTATCTGCTTTCTTGGTAAGAGTTGCAGCCACAGTGGCCTTAGAGACTAGTAAATGATCTATTCCAGCATTCTGAGAAGATTAAGCCTGCAAAATCTTACCACGTGGTCATGTGGCAGGGAGCCCTTACCACCACACATTGAGGTGGCGATAAGAGCTCCCGCGGTAACCTGGTGGTAATCAGGCAGCACATGGCATTGCCAGATTACCGCCACGCAAGCCATTTCTGAGGGTTTCTTTTTCACCTGGAAATGGCACGCGCTCAGGGCAGAAATACCACTGGCAGCTACATTGGGCCGGTGGTAGTCCCGATTTTGCGTTCAGTAAGCCCGCGTTCAGTTTAATGACACTTTGCAAAAGACCCCCTTAACTGGCTGGGTGACATGGAAGGACCTGCAGGCATTATAAACAGTCAACTATGTTGCGTATGTCATGTTGAGTCCTCAATGAACTTTTAATTTTGCTTTCTGTCAAACTTGCAAAATTGCTTTTCTCTGTTACTTCTCAAATCCAGTTACCTGGAGGTTTCTTTGTTTTTTTTGTACCCAGGTACACATATTTTTTGAATGATCAAAGAATGGTGAGCATTTAGGAGTTGACTAGAAGAAGATAATGTTAATAATTACTGCATACGGACTTACTCCTCTTTAATCAGGAGTTAATTAAAAAATAATTGCAGATTTGCTTTTTTAATAAAATAATCTAAGCTGTTTTTCTTTGCTCTAATAAAAAGAAGACTGCAAATACATCTGTGTTTCAGACAGACTTTCAGAGTCAAACATTGCCAAGCATTTAGAAAACCAACAGAAGGAAGGTAGGAGGTTCTTTAAGTTTGTATAGAGAGAGGAAAGACTTCATAGACAGAAGTCAAAGCAGGCAGCAGAAATGAGAGCATCTATTCAGGCCAAGCATATCCAGAATTAAATGGAGAAGACATTTGGCTATTAGGGATTCCCTCCCCCTCCCCCAATGTATTGGAAAGTTCATCAGATTTGGATTTTGATTGTAAACTAGACAGCCTATGGCAGTGATTCTCAATTCAGTCCTCCAGACATGATCACTCAGTCTAGTTTCAGGATGTCCACAATGAAAATATATTTGCATACAGTGAAGACATAACATGCAAAATCTCTGTCATGCATATTTATTGTGGATATCCTGAAAAACAGACTGACTGGGGGCATTCTGAAGACGGAGCTGAGGACCAAGTGAGCTAGGGTCACGTTGTTTAAGGACAGTGGCGTTCCTAGGGGGGGCGGTGGGTGCGGTCCGCCCCGGGTGCACACCGCCGGGGGGGGGGGGTACCACGCGCGCCTGTCCTCCATTGTTCCATGCTTCTTCTCTGCCCCGGAACAGGTTACTTCCTGTTCCGGGGCAGAGAAGAAGCATGGAACAATGGAGGACAGGCGCGCGGCACCCCCCCCCCCCCCGGCGGCATGCACCCGGCGGGGGGGGGGTTCCTTCACGGGGGAGTCCTTTCGCTGGGGGGGGGGTCTGTGCTGCATCGGGGGGGGGGGGCGCTGCACCCGGGGGGCGGGGCGCATCGGCGATCCGCCCTGGGTGCCAGCCCCCCCGAGGAACACCACTGTTTAAGGATTCAAATATCTTTCATGCTACCCAGTGATTTGACATTTACAAATTCTGGCGACTACTGGTCAAGCTGAGTGTGTCTTGCAATTCATTAGTAAGCCATAGCTCACTCTTTAACAAAGGCACACTAGTGTTTTTATCATGCGCTAAATGCTAGAGACACCCATATATTCCTATTGGCATCTTTAGCATTTAGCATGAGAAAAAACACTAGTGCGCCTTTGTAAGTAGGTGGGAAAATGTGGGGTACAAATGCAACAAATAAATAAATAAATACATAAAATACCCCCTCTATTTATAACTAAATGGCAGGTCAATTCTCTATTCTCAATTTACTTCAACAGGGACACTGTGGTCAACATGCAATAGAAAGGCAAGATTTCTAAAAATAAAAATGTAGAAATGCTGAACGCATATTTTTGCTGGATAGTCACTGAAATGGTTTGGAAAAACACTACTGATTGCTGGCAGGGTAGATATGGAGGTGAGATGGATATGATACTATTTACAGAAAAGTATGTCCAGAACTGACAAAGCCAAAAGAACATAAGATGTGCCATGCTGGGTCAGACCAAAGGCCAAAGTCCAGCATCCTGTCCAGCATTACGTCCAGGAGTCAAAAAACAGCAAAGCAGGCCAAATCCAATACGAAAGATAAAACAATAAGGCAGACTTTGTAAGAAACAATCTTCATTAATAGATTAAAAGCTCCCAGAATATCAACATAAAATGCCCGACATGGCCATGTTTCGCCAGTACAAATGGATGCATCAGGGGCAGTAGGTCACCAGCTGATGTAAAATTCCAAAATCAGCCTGGCTGATCCTGGGATCACTCTCCCATAAACACGCTGTGAATGCAGTGAAAACAGAGCTAAGCAGTGGCATTCCTTAGACTACATGGCTAATATATAATTTTCCTCCACAAACTCTAAACCCTTTTTAAACCCAGCTATGCCAACTACCTTGACCATATCTTCCAGCAACAAAATCCATGGCTTAATTGTATGATAAGTGGAAAAAATACTTTCTCCGATTAATTTAAATGTGCTGTTAGTTTCATAGTGTTTTCCATTCTCTCTCTTGTACTTATAAACAACTGTTTCCCATTTATCCATTTTACTCCTCTCATGATTTTATACACCTCTAACAACCATCTCCTATACAAGCTGAAGAGCCGTTTATCCTATCTTCATAGAAAAGCTATTCTGGCTCTTTTATCATTCAGAATGCCCTTTTCTGTACCTTTTCTGCTTTTGCTACTGTATATGCTCTTCCAGTGGATTCACGATTGACAGTTGATTTGTTGAAGTTTAGATAGAGATCAAATACTCATCTGTTTATCTTAGAATCATCAAATAAAACCAAACAAAAGTAAAAAGCCTTGTACAGTAAAGCTGTGATATGAAAGGCAACAAAAGATTACATATAACTAAAGGAATAGCCAGCTTAAGTTCCCAATTAGTGAAAAAAAAAGCCCTTTTAGGAAAATATCAGCAAGTCTGCATAATCATCAAAGTAGAGTTATCCAACTTACCAGATACAATAATTACACTAGAGCCTGACCAAAACTAGATCTGCGACTGAAACTGGCTGCTCGATTTTGGAAGAAACGGAAATCAAAACTGAACCTATCTCCTACACCCAATCCAAAAAAATCCCTCTCCCGAACCTACCCACCCCTTGCATCAGCAGTCCCCTTCACTCTCTACACCCCCCTCCCACATCCTACCGGAAGCTCTGATGGTTTTCTTCAGGGGCAGGAATGAACCTCACTTATTCCTGCCTCATCCCACTGCTCCACTGCAATGGCTGGCGAGACTGCTGCAGGAGGTCCTGGCAGTCAGTTTGCATTTGGTAGCAGAACAGTCATTGACCTGTGAGAGTTCTTGGTGCCCTGCTATTATGCTCCAGAAGATGTTTCCACCCCTTGATCATCCAGGCACTTCCTCATTCCAGCACCGAATGCCAACTTTCAGGCTCTGGGGAGCTTGCTACACATGGCTGCAGAAGAGGGGTCCTCCATCCAGGCAATGCTGGCTCTTTCTCAAGGGAGGGAGTATCCTCTTCTCCTTGAGTCTCCATTCCCAGGAAGAAATTCTCCAGTTGCGAAGATTAAAAAAAAAATCTGAATATTCAGCGCTACTATCTGGATAATGGCCAGTAAGGGCTGCCAATGGGTGGGGTTAAAGCCGTCTTCTCTTAATGAAACCCAAGTCCCGAGTCCCTGAGGAAAGACATTTGAAACCCGCAGTGTCGGGCGCTTCCAGGGGAAGGCAGTTGGAGACTAACAGTTGTTCCTGTTCTTTTGAGTCAGTGAAGCAAGGACTCAGTGAGAACGCTGACAAAACGACAAAGATAAGTTCACGTTTTTGATTGATTGACTGATTAGGTTAGTTTAAAACATTATAACAATTGTATCACTACAAGATATGAATAGTACACTCACAAAAAAGAAAAAAAGAGTAGCCCAATGAAAGCAGTGCTATGCCACTGGGCAATAGATATCTGGTTGCCTGAAAACAGTGGAATATACTGAGGGTACTCTTATACAAAATTCTTTTGAAAGTTGAAAAAAGAAAGAAAAAAGCAAATATATTTGTGTATGTTTTAGCAGTGTTGGCTTGAGTAATTGCCAGCTATTTTGTCTAGGTAGTGGTAGTCTTGGTTCTAGTGAAGCACATTTGATTCTTTACCAAAGATTTGGGGATTCTTTTGATTGTATATCATGGAACATAACATATAGAGGTGCTGCTGGAGCAGCCAAACAGATCCAGCCTGACAGAAAAACGCGTGTATGTAGGCATGACCAAGGCCAAGAAACACACATATGAAATATCTATGGGGTGGTAGTAGTATGGCATACCCACACATTTATACAGTTTCAGACATGACATTTTTCAAACAGCCAGCAATTAGGAAGTTCCATGAGGGACAGTTCTAACATCATGAACTCCTAGAAAGTAGACTTATTTCTGGATCTGCTTATATCTTTCCCAATGTTCAAACATAGTCTTCTAGAAAAAAAAGCTCACTTCATTTGCTTATTCTCATACTTGCAGTGTACCACATGACTCCATACTAGCACCAATGCTGTTTAACATATTTCAACCATTAGACTTAACCTCATTCACATATGCAGATGATATATAAATTCTGAGTTTCACAGATTTATCACGATCATCTGATAAGCTAAATAGAATTGCAGCTTGGTTGACATTGAACAAACTGAAACTAAATGTGAATAAAACAAAGGCTTTGGCCTTCATCACTATAGCACTACGTCCTCTACCTACATCACTTATCATGGATAGTATTAATATTAATACTGCTTGAGCCTTGAAATTTCTGAGAGTAGTTGTTGATGACCAACTACATTTCCAGCTCCAAATCTCATCATCCAAAAGTGTTTCTTTAAATTGAAGCAGATTTGTTCTGTTCAATAATTTTTTGATCAAATAACTTTAAGGAAAACTGCTTCACTTGTTGATTTTAGAGCACCTAGATAACTGCAACACATTATTTATGGAATTACGATTGAAAGATATGAAATGGTTACAGCTCATCCAAAATACCACTGTCAAGTTGATAATGGGAGCTCAACGCCAACATGTTATATCATTACTGCAGCAAGAACACTGACTACCAGTATGAGACAGAATCCCTTACAAAATTTCAACTTAGCTCCATAAGATAGGTTAGTCAGAAGTGCCTCTGTTTCTATTCCAAATGCTTATGCCTTATATGCCCTTTCGCTCACTTCATTCATTTCTCCTTTCGTCAATTCCATTGTGATTCCATCAATTGCCTCTATAGTTGCCCCATCTCTCTGGAACAATCTCCCTCTCAACCTTCATGTTGAATCCTCATAATCTAAAGGCTTTAAAACACTTTTATATAAACAATGCTATTTACCACCTGTGTAATTCATACTTGGTTCTGGCTCAAGTGGGGAAGGCCACTGTGATCTCACAATGACCAGACTCTTTCCTATAATTATTGCAGTTCCATTTCTTACTCTCATTAATTTATGATGCATATGTAAACTGCTTAGATGGTTTTTACTGATGGGCCGTATATCAAATGAAAAATAAAACTGGAAACTTGCTCTAGGCCACTTAAAGGTAGCAAATTTTGGGGGGTGGCGGCAGTATGTTGAAAGGACGTGAGCACGGCACACACTAATTAACTGCTTCAGTGTTGCTGTGTACCACCTCCCAATTTTGGTTCTAAATTACCTCATCTGGCTTGGAAACAGGAGCAGCGCTGAAGTGTATCATCTCTTGTTGCCACGAGACCTGACCATGCAGCAGCAAGGCATACACTCCAGCACTGCTTCTCTTGCCAGACCAGATAGAGTAAGTAAATATAAGATTGGGAAGTGGCACTGCAGATAAACAGATAAGTGCAGTGTTTTCTACACTCATTGACTTTGTGCCTGGAAACACATATCCACAGATCCTATTCCCTGACCTCAGATGCCCCCACTCAAGCCTTGCTTTATGTCCAAAATACCCCCTATACACCCCATTTGTAATCCACCCACCCATATCCCCCACCCCAAACATTTTTCAATTCCCACACATACTCCCACTCGATCCCCATTCCTTGTCCAAAGCTCCAATGGGGATGCCCTGGTCCTCACTTCCTGAGGTGCATCATCTCATCACTTGCCTTAGGCAGTAGATTGCCTTGAACTACTCCAGTGTGGAACGACTTTAGCTATAAAATGAAATATGTCACTGCAGCTCTAATACCATTTTATTCTTCAGCAAATGTACCCTATGTTTGTTTTTGTGTATACTGCTATATTTATTTTATGCTATACTTTATATTGTTACTGCTTTGTTGTTTTGCAATGAAGAATGGTATATCAAGTTTTAATAAATCAAATCAAATCAGGAGCAGATGAATATAGTTTAGTAGCACTCCGCCTCCTTTACACATTCATGCTGCCACTTACACTTACTCTGTCAAATGCATCATTCTCTGTCTCTCTACACACACACACACACACACACACACACACACACACACACACACACACACACACACACACACACACACACACACACACACACACACACACACACACACACATTTATTTTTGATGGAAAAGCAAAACAAGAGATATGCTAGAAAGACAGCAAATGAATCTGAAGTCAGTCAGCATGCACCATCAGTGGGAAGCATTTGATGTCCTCAGAAGAACAAAGGCATTACACGTCCTGCAATACTCACAGTGGTAGTGGTGACAATCTCCTCCGTTACAACCTTCAGCGTATCGACCACTGAGATGTAGCCGAGGCGCCTAGCAATTGCCAAGGCGGTGTTGCCATTCTGTGTGGAGAGATGAGGAAAGGAACGGAGTGAGAGGGAAGCTTGTGAGGTGAGTCAATGAGATCACCCTCCGCACGGCATGAGCCAGCATTTCCATCCAGACCAAGAGACAGCTGAGGGAAAAACACTGCTTTTTAACTGTAAATCACCGGCTAACTTTGTAACTTCTCTCTTTGTCCAAATCGTCATGGCAACACAACATGTCTACATCTGCTTGATATTTCTAAAACTAATGTGCTGTGTGCTTTAACCCTATAGCTGTCAGATCTTCACCACAAAAGCGCCTTAATGATCGAGTTACTGGGGAGGGGGTTTCTGATATTTTGAAAACTGACTTCAGAGCTACAGTACTTAGTGGAAGGATTCATTCTCCATGCTTCCCCCAAAAAATAAATAAATAAAACCTTACTGAGAAGTTAAAGGAAATGGTTTCTCTAGCAAGACTGCACATCTGTAGTCAATATACTATTTAGTGAGCACACCCTGTGTATTCTCTAGAGGCACCATTCACTCACTCTTTTGGCAGATACTCTTGATATATATAAACTGGTCGAACAAAATCCCAAATGAGAGGCCACAGTAAAAAAAAAAAAAAGAATAGGAATATGATAGTAATATAGATATGATCCACACAAATCTCAAGATTTCTTAAGCAGAAACAAAAACTTAAAATTTCCCCACTGAACATCTGACTACTGCACTATTCACAATTACAGTTTCTAGTGCGAAGAGCCACAGCTAGCCAAGCCAAATCCCAGGACTCAGCTCCCAGGACAAATCAAGGGCACAAGCTGGATGCTGCAGGGCTAATTCAGGACCTGAGCTGCAGCTGCCAGGACAAAGACAGAAAGAAAGCTACTCACAGCAGTCACCATGTTGGGCTTGGCTCCATGCTGAAGGAGAACGTTGATGATGTGGGTGTGGCCCTGCTGTGCTGCTTGATGGAGTGGAGTGTATCCATTCTGTGGACAAGATTTGTTATTAAAAAGAAGAAATATATATAATCCAAAACCTGTATTAAAATGGTTACAGTTCCCATTCAGTGGTTCCCCTCTTCAATTCATAGGTCAGCTGGGTAATTCAGTTTTCTAAATCATTGGAAGCCATGGGTTAAAGGTCAAGAAGCAGAAAAAGCTTGTTGGCCCAATATTCAAAATCAGGTATATGTTTGATGCTGCCACTAGGGGCAGGAGCGAGAGGAGAGTTCGCCCCCACTGGATCACCAATGCTTGGAGGTAGACCGGGGAAGGCCTATTGAGACCTCGAGGGGCTGGGGGAGGGGCAACAGGAGGAGGGGCCTCTTTCTGTGGGTTAGAAGGGGCTCGAAGGGCTTCTATAAAGGTTTTCACAGTTATGTGGGTCCTGGCCAATATTCAGCCGGGGTATGCATAACTGTCTGTGCAGGCCCTGACTGAATATCGCCCAGGACCCACCTAAGTTCCAACAAGCCCTGTATGTTCAGTGTGGGGGGCCTGCACAAGACGCAGCACTGAATATCCAGGTAATATAGCCAGACATGGTCAGCATCTAAAAAACACTGACCGCCACCAGCTGAATATCTACCCCTTAGATTACAGAATTGTTCTTATAGTTTATACATAATTGTTTGGCCACAATGCATACAGATTATACATCTCACTGTGCCACTCAATAACCAGGTATAACTCAGGCAGCACAGGGAAACATGCAGCTCTATAACAGGGTGCACAAGTGCCTGGAGAGCGGGTGGAAGGTGCCTACTTCCCTTTTTAGAATACTAGTGCAATTGGATATGGAGCTGGTATAAGTTTCTGCACCTATGTGCTACAGATACCTGCCTAGGTCTGAGCCCTACCTATGGTCCACCCCCTTGTAAAAGTGAACAATGTATAGAATAGCACTTAGGTGAAATTTTGGCAGTTACACGTGCACACAAACACACATAAATGCCACTATTCTAAACATTTATGCATGCAATGTGTGCACCTGGGTTACAGAACTGCCCGCACTGGGGGTAAGTCTACAAGGCAGCAAGAAGGCATGTAAATGGTGGTATTCTTTTCAAGTTTGCGCATAAGTGGGTTCTTACACATGTAAATTACCTGTTATAGAAAATCAACTAGCAGAATACTTCACACCATAGTTTATCAGTGGGCATGCACATGTTTGACATTTGGGTGAACCATAGGCAGAGCTGTAGGGCTGGTGTAACTGGTCAAACTTTGATGTACCTTACATAAAAGTAGGCGCCTATTTTTTAAATTATTTTTTATAGAATAGACTTTAAATTATTATATCCAGAACCTAGGTGCCCTGTTATAGAATTACCCTTATGGTGGCTGATATTCAGTACTTATACAAGCACTGGCCCATAGGAGGCAGCCCAGCTAAATCCCCTGATCGGCGCTGAGACTACATATTCAATGTCGAGGCCATTTCCACTGACCCAACATTGAATAGCTGGGGTTTTCTGGCCAGTTTAAACTTAACTGGCCAAGTCAATATTCAGTGCTGGCCAGTTAAGATTATAGTGGTCAAAGATAGGCCTGCTATTTTGGATGGCCCAATTTGGCTGCCAAACTTAGTTGGCAATGCGCTGAATATTCACACCTAGCTGATTATATCACGTGATGCTATCTATTAGCACTTAGCTGGTTAAGTGCTATTTAACCAGCCAGGAGTTGTTCCTGGCTGGTTAAGTAGCGCTAAATATTGGCCGGGTACTCTCTCTATGTAACTGGGATGTCTATGTATAACATATTCAGTGGCATTAATTAAACAATATATAATTTCAAACGTTTAGTCATTTTGTTGAAAATTTACTCTGTTCTACTTAGAAACTGTCCATGGGAAATTTGTTAAGCTTAAGTTTTTATCTACTAGGGATGAGGGTGATTAGGGGAAAGAAGGTACATTATTTCAAAATTTGTTTTCTGTGCAATAGTGATGATATATGTGCTATAGATTCCGATTCTGTCCAACAGGACAATACAAAACTCCATTTTTTTTACACCTATACTTCATTAAGTAACCTTTGTGAAATTCTGACACAAATTGGACGAAGCACTCTGACTTCCACTTTAATTGATACTTGTAAGTTCAATCAAACTGGCATTTATGAGGGCAAAAATTAGTAACCTGCACACAGAAATATGTAAATAAGCGCTTAACCAGGGACTTGAACAGTTTGGGTTGGGCTGTGTCCAGAAAGTAACAATGAAGGTAAATCAATATATATAAATGGCGAGTGTCGTACTCACTCGCAAATGCGCAGTAGAGACCCTCTCTGCCCCGCCCCCGCGTCAATACGTGATGACGGGGGTGGAACAGAGAGGGTCTCTACTGTGTATTTGCGAGGGACACCACCGTCGCTAACGCTCCCCCCACCCGGAGTCGCCGCCGCCGCCACCCACCTTCCACCCGGTCGGGCCCTCGCTCCGCTATTGAAAACAGCGAGGGCACGCAGCACACAGCTCTGCTGAGCTGCCGTCGGCCTTCCTTCTTCTTCTCTGCCTGTGTCCCACCCTCGACGACGTTACGTCACACGAGGGCGGGACACAGGCAGAGAAGAAGAAGGAAGGCCACGGCAGCTCAGCAGTAGAGCTGTGCACCGTGTGCCCTCGCTGTTTCAATAGTGGAGCAAGGGCCCGACCGGGTGGAAGGTGGGTGGCGACGGCGACGGGGGGGGGGGAGCAACTCGGAGGGGGAGCGGCAGCGGCGAACTTAGTGGTGGGGGGTCTTTCAACCCCCCCCCCCTTCCTATTCTAGCCTGTTTTTATGGGCTGAACGGCTAGCATAACATAATCTAACGCAGTGGTTCCCAAACCTGGTCCTGGAGGCCCCCTCTCCCCAGTCAGGCAGGTTTTCAGGATATCCACAATGAATATTCTTTGTGGATATCCTGAAATCCTGACTGGCTAGAGAGCTTCTAGGACCAGGTTTGGGAACTACTGCTCTAATGTAATCCAATGGACTTCAACAACTGCTTGACAGGGAGAGCAGAGTGAGTCATTCAAACCCCAGGTAAATATTCAGCTAGTGGTGATCAGTGGTTTTTTGGCCACAACTGGCGTTATGCCCAGATATTCAGTACCGAGCCATGCTTGAGCACTGGCACTGAATATCTGGTTATGTGCAGCCGGCTAGCACTTATGCTGTCAAGTGTGATATTCAGCAGGTGGGATCTTTTTACTAAGGTGCGCTAACAGATTTAGCATGCACTAAATGATAAGATACCCATTATACTCCTATCGGCACCTTATCATTTAGCACATGCTAAATTCATTAGTGCCTTAGTAAAAGGACCCCTTAGGCAGTTAAGTGCTGATTATTGGCACTTAACCGCATAAATGCCAACTCTGCCCCCGCACCACCCACAAAATAGCCGGCAGTGGCTTTAGTGGTTACTGCTGATATTCAGTGGCACTAACTGGGTCACTGCATATCAACGGATAGCCCCGCATAAGCAATTTAACTGGGCAGGAGTTAAATCACTTTGAATATTGATACCTGTATTTATAAAGGTTTAACTTTCCATGAGGTTGATGCAGTAACCAGCAAAATATTTCATATGTTAGCAGCCATATATAGATATTGAATGCAAATGAATTTCTGGCCTGTCTGCATCCAATAGCTAAATACCACCTGCAATTTAATGTGGATTGCAAAGGCTGAGTAATATGTGCTAAAAGGAGAAAAAAAATTGAGCCCTTTTGCAAGGCAGCTGCATTGTCTTAGTGGGACCACTGGACTACATGCAAATGTTTATTAGACAGACTGCCCCTTTTGTGAAATTTTCTTGCATAAGGAGCTTCACAGAAAGCCCCTTTTGTGAAGAATGTTGCATTTTTGGTAAGGTAGCCTCATATTTAAAGTGAATCCTCCACAGATCATTGCTGGAAGTGAAACACTGACCGAGTGCCTGAATGTACACATTCTTTTATTATCCTCTTGTCAAATGAACACTTTTTATGGGACCTGACTGTGCATGCAGTCACAGATACAATCCATTTGCTTCATAACTACTGTAAGTGAACTATTTGAAAAACAGAAGAAAGCTTCAAATTCATTAAGAATTAAAACTATGGAAGGACTCTACTGCATGTTAATTCACTATAAAATAATATTTTCCGTAAGGATACAGTAATATGAACAAAAAAAGTTGTTCAAATTGACTGTAAAGATTCATAAAGTCAAAATGCAATGTTGCACTTTCTTTTTATTAGCATTGAACTACATTGCCGTTGCCTAGATTGTCCTACATAATCCTTTTCACAGTCAGTAGTAGGACAGGAAAAACATTATTGAAGGGGAAGCACATGTAGGCCAGGTTACACTTACAACCCCCCCCCCCCCCCCCCCCAAAAAAAAAAAAAAAAAAAACACAAAAACACAAAAACTTGCATCAGTGGCCATCTGGCTCGGCTGCTGTGACCTGAAAACAGATGGGGAAAAAGTGGTGGAGTCCATACAAACCTACAATAACAACAGACAAATATTTCAAGATCTAAGTAGTGTGTCTATTTTATCTTTCCTCTGCATTATTCCAGACTCTACCTCAGCTCTAGCTTTACTCTCATTTTTGCACTACTAAGAATTTGCATTAATTGTGTGAAGGCATATTTCCATATGTTGGTCTTGAGTTTTCTCAGATTCTGGTCTCACACCACAATCCCTTGTTTCAGATCTTTTTTATCCTACTAAAAAAAAATGCTTCCATGACATAATTTGATATAAATTCACTTGTTAGTGCTGTATTTGTTTCAAAGACAAATATATTTTAAAAATATAACCCAAGAAGTGGGAAAAACGTGGCTCATGGAATCCTTTTTAATGCCTCTGCATGCGGGAATGTGCGTGTGTGCTCATATGTGCGTGTGAGTGTGTGTGTGTATAAGCATGTGTGTATGTGCATGTGTGCATGCATGTCTGTGCATACATGTGTGTGCGTGTGTATGTGACTAACTTACAGGAGAGAGAAGATGGAGCAGCTTGAATGGTAAAGTACCCAAATATTCAGTTGGTTTTGAAAGAACAATAACATTAAACGAAATATGATACTATGTGAAACATTAGATGTCACTGAACAGATTTCAAAGGCTGGAATTTACTGTGGACCCTCACCACGAATCTCCATTTACTTCTTTTCTGAATATCCCATATGATCTCATTCAATCTTTCAATGCCCTCCCTCCACCCGAACAGGATCTTTGTTCATGGCTCTTGCTCACCTCTTCAAAAATAGCATAGAGAAAACTGTTATCTGCATTAGACCAGAAATATCATAGAAAAAACTGCCATCCACCTTCTTAGCCACTGGCACTTCAGTATCCCAGAGTGCACTGCTCACCTTGTTGGGAGGTGTACAGTCCCATAAGATCCAACACTCAGTAGTTATAGTCCTTCCTGACTGCTAAGCTCAGTGATTATAGCCAAAAGATTTTGCAATTTAGTTTTCTCTAAGCATAAGGCAAGAAAACACAGAAGGAATGTTTAAGCTTTGTCTCCAGCCCTACTTTTTCCAGCATGAACTCTGATTTTTCAGGATCTCAATCCTACACTTATTGATCATGGTGAGAATCAACCTTCTCAAGAACCAACATATCTCTCTTTATCTTTCTCAGCCTAAGAATTGTATTACTATTTGTGTGCACAGTAATAAGATGTAATGTCAAGCATTTCCATGTCCCACCCACATGCAGAGCCATACTGTCTAAGATTCATTGTATCAAAGGTTCTATGCTGCAGAAACTAGAATCACTTCTCCCACAGAAATGCATTGGTTCTTTTTTTTTTTTTGGGGGGGGGGGGGGGGCTTCATTTCTGGAATCCCCAGTCCAATCCAGCACATGTTCAAATTCAGTATGTCTTATCATCTGGTTTTTTTTTTTTTTACTCCATGTCAAATGTGGTCTTTTCCCAATAACTTTTGGGAGTTATTTTGCTTCCACACAAATATTCTTAATGTCTCATGTGTCATTCTTCCCAACACATTGGTTTGGAAAGAAAAACAAGTCGATGTGTCACTTTATTTGATAGGTACAATGAAATCTTTCACCTTTGTTTTCGCATTGACATTAGCCCCTTGCTTCAGGAGAAAATTCACCATCTTGATGTTTCCATAATGGCAAGCCACGATTAGTGGAGTGTAGCCCAGCTGCAACAAAGTGGATAGAAATAAAGGGTGACATAGTAATACTGTAAGGGGCTTATTTACTAAGCTGCATGAATTGTTTAATGTGTGTTAACCTGCATCAACAGAATGCAGCTGCATTAACTTATTGCGCATTAATTACCAGTTTGGTTTGCATGGAATGGGAGGGACTGCACCTTGTAGCTAATACAAAGGTCATTAGCATGTGTTTGCAATCATTTCTTTATATTAACAGCATGGCTACCTTTTCCTGCAACAGCTAACACAGAAGTTCTGAAATTAAACACGGGTTAACTTTTGCTCTTCTCACTTATTAACAAGAAAAATCTTAGCACAGCTTCGTAAATAGGGTATTAAATGCAGGTTCAAAGATAGAATGTATTTGAAAATGAGCAGCAAGTTCAAATTGCTCCCTCTGGACATGGAAACTCTATGAACTGCAACAGTGGGATGAGCCCTTCTGAAGAAACTACAACATTAACAAGAAGAGAATTGCAAAGCAATTAATTTGCAAGGTTTTTTTTTCATAGATCCAAACATTTTATTTTGGCCGACATCTGTAAATTTTCCAGGGAAAACACTTTGGCACCTTTTTACTAAAATCTGTTAAGCAGTTAACGTTTGAATTATCATGCACTGTTACTGTATCTCCATGGTAACTGCTACTGCTCGGTCATGAAGAGTGAATTAATTCATCCATTAATTGCGTGCTGTGTCAGAGAATGGAAACCGGGCAGGCTATGGGTGAAGAATGGGCTTAGACTGCACACTGCAGTTACAGCACAGGTTACCTACCTGTGCTGTTACTTGTGCTCTTAGCGCACTTGTACTCAATCACCTCTTCAAGAAAAGACAATAAGTGCAACTGTGTTAACTGTAAACATTTTGACGTGCACTAAAGAACTTTTCAGTGTAGTACAGGCAATGGAAGTGTTGGGCATGCCCCAAAGGTTATTGCGCGGCTTTTTCATTAGTCTCCCTCACTTCTGGCTGAGGTGAACTAATTCTCAGGTATTTTGAATTTTCTGTTCAAAACAGCCCAAATACCAATAACTAGACAAAGAGCTAACACTACACAAATATCAAAAGTCATATAGATACAGGATTTCCCTTTTCCTTCTAAGCAGGAGAAAAAGCAGTCCAATTCCGTAGCAAGCTATAGCTTCTATGTGCAACTCATCCACTGGCACCCATGATGGACAGGGAGCAATTTTTGCACCCTGTGTGGCTGCATTGCATGCACAGTCCTTGGTACTAGAAAGGTCAATGTGGGGAATTCTGGAAGAGGATTAAGAGCAGAACACAAAAGGAAGGGTGAGATTCATAAAATCTAATTGCACATCTGGGGTTAATACTCAAGAGGTAGAAAACAGCAAGGGAAACAACTTGGAGACCTGTGAGCTGTAGGGTCAGACAAGAAAACCGTACTGAAAATGCAGAGGTAGGACAAGCAATACGGGAAAAAATATAGACAGAGGAGTTGAGATGTGCATATCCTTAAAAGAGAGACATTTGAAGACAGCAATATGGGAGACCAGAAAAGAAAGAAAGAAAAGAGTTTCAATGGAAGAGATCATCAGGATTTGGTTTTCTGTAAAGGGAAAGTGGAGATGAGCAAGGTGCATCACATTGACCGTAGCATGAAAATTTTAGCAAGGAAGTTGATGTGAAGGAGAAAGAGAGAGAACAGTTACACATGGCTGAAAGATAATGGGAAAGAAGGAGAATGAAGATGCTTTGTACTGGGACATGCAGGATGTCTGGAATGCATGGCAGGAGATGAGGTGAACTCACATTTTCTAATACTGAATTTGTGTAGGTGGGCACGTTCAAGAGGAGAATGTAGAAAGATTTGGCAACGTACAGATGGAAAATTTACTTCTGAGGATCACCACAAGCATATTACTGGTCAGCAGTCTTTATAGGGAGTAGAGTTTCATATCGACCAAAGTCTTCCCCCCACATATATATTCTGCTTCTGTATTGCAATGAAGGGAATCTTCCTATTTCTCTCTCTCTATCTTAGAACCATGCAATTTAACACTGTACTTGATTAATACACATGTATTTGGTAAAAGATTTTATTTAAAATTTTCTAATCTGCCTACAACTAGGCAGAGTACATAAAAACATCCATAATTATAAAATCACAAACAAGAGTTACTGATCACCCCCAGTTCATTGCAAAGATATCAACCCCATGCCTTCACAAACAAGTACGTTTTCAAACCTTTGGCAAACTATGCCAAACTGTAGCACAGTCTCAAATAGCCAAGTAAAGTATTCCAAATCTGAGGGCCAGTGATCAAGAATGCCACTGCTCAAGTTACAGCATATTTCACCATATTCAACTTATCATTTGCATGTGGCATAGAGTATGCAAGTAAATATGAAATATTTCCTTAATATGTTCCAGTACTTTAAAGCCCCAGCTATAAATGTCACATATATGTCAAATCACAAGTCAGGAACCTTGGAATACAGTTAGATTCAACACCTACTCTGATTTCCCAAATCCAAGCAACCTTCAAGAGCTGCTTCTACTATTTGAAACAGCTACACTGCCTCTCTCCTTACATAGAGAAGGTAAATCTTATCCCAGTTGTGCATGCCATCATAATATCAAGACTAGATTACTGCAATGCACTCTACAACGGTCTGACTACAAAAGGTCTACACCAGCTCCGATTAATTCAGAATGCTGCAGAAAGACTAATAGAAGGTTGCAAGTGACATGAACACATCACACCATTTTTGCAACTTCATTGGCTACCAGTACAATACAGAGCTAAATTTAAAACTCTAAGTCTGATCTTCAAGGCCCTTAAAAGAAATGGCCCTAAGTACCTGAAGAATAGAATGATCCTCTACACACCTCCAAAGACACTAAGGCCCTCTCAAAGACTATCACTAATCACTATGCCAGCCTCAAATGGCATACCCAGCTCCATGACAGCAGTATGCAGGTCCATGGAGCAGTTTTAGTGGGTGCAGTGCACTTCAGGCAGGCAGACCCAGGCCCAACCCCCCCCCCCTTAACTGTTACACTTGTGGTGGTAAATGTGAGCCCTCCAAAACCCACAAGAAACCCACTGTACCCACATGTAGGTGCCCCCCTTCACACCTTAGGGTTATGGTAGTGGTGTACAGTTGTGGGGAGTGGGTTTTGGGGGGGCTCAGCACCAAGATAAGGGAGCTATGCACCTGGGAGCAATTTGTGAAGTCCACTGCAGTGTCCTCTAGGGTGCCCGGTTGGTGTCCTGGCATGTCAGGGGGACCAGTGCACTACGAATTCTGGCTCCTCCCATGACCAAAGGGCTTGGATTTGGTCATGTTTGAGATGGGCGTCCTCGGTTTCCATTTTGGCCGAAAACCGGGGACGATCATCTCTAAGGTCGACCATCTCAACATTTAGGTCGACCATCTCTAAGGTTGACCTAAATGTTGAGATTTGGATGTCTCCGACCGTATTATCGAAATGAAAGATGGACACTCATCTTGTTTCGATAATACAGGTTTCTCCACCCCTTCGCGGGGCAGTCCTGCGAGGATGCCCTCATGAAAACTTGGGCGCCCCATTCGATTATGCCCCTCCACGCCATACTTTGCATTGTTATTTGAATATTTTTACTGCTGTAATTGTCTATTGCTTATGTTTGATTTATTCTTACTATACACCGTCTTCAGTGAATTCCTTCAAAAAGGCAGTAAATAAATCCTAATAAATAAATAAATATTCAGTTACCTTGGTCTGAGAATCCAGATTTGCACCATTCTTTGCCAGTATGTCAGCTACATTCACTTTGTCTTCCTGGGCTGCAAGGTGTAAAGCAGTCAATCCATTCTGCAAATGAATTTCGATATAACCTGTGAGAACACTGACACAACAAGGAAGATAGCCATACCAGCTTTACTATCCTCAGGGAAAAGTACATATCACTGGACAAGCTGATCACAGAATGCAAAACCTTTTTTTTCCCATTTAAATAGATATCTATCTGTTCATGAAAACAGAACCAGTAGCGGAAGATATCTTTTCCTTATTCTATTAATTTTATAATAGGTTACTTACTTGTGCAACCAGTATGCATATAAAATTGCACCAATTTTCAAAGAGAACACATACTTTTCATATGACAATTACCCCATCAAACCATCAGGAACACATTTACACCTGAAAGATTTCATGCACATTCTTTGGAAAATTCTAAGTATCTGCATAAATCGAAACTCCACCCCAGCTCCACCCCGGAAATGTCTCTGTTCGTCATGGGTCCAATTATTGCAAAATGGCACCACTCCCATATACTCTAAGCAATTTTACATCAAGCCAGTTCCATGTATAAATGGATTTTAAAATGAGTCCCTTTATCAGATGGGTTGCCCAATGAGCCTCTTATTCTCACCATGTGAATGGGAACTATGAGCACAAGGTCCATACCTGGGGGGAAATATGGTGTGAATGAGTAAATAGGGGGTAGGGAGGGGTTCATCAATATAAAATTGTCTGATATGCTTTTTCAACCATTCTTGTTGTTGTGTGTTGGAGATTTGATTTTCCGTAGCAGTCAGAGGACACAGTTGTTCGAATAGCATGACAAGGTCAACAAGTATTTGTTTTAACGTAGGAGGGGCAGGGTGGTAAATCTGTGGGATGAAGGGGTGAAGGAGGGCAGGGGCTGCGGGTGCTCCTAGATAGCTCAGGTTAACTACTGTGCGTTTATTGCCTTTTGGAACTGTTCTAATTTCAATAAAAGATATTTTGAACTAACATGAATCCCTTTATCATCAATTTCTGCCCCTATATTCCAGATACAGTATTCACAGTTTACATATTCACATTATCGAAGAAATGAAGCTGGCTGATTATGTTTCCCACAGGCAATTAGCATTCAGACACCAGCTGGCAGTCTGAATAAGTTAAATTTAACACTTATGCTAATTTATTTCCAATATGTCTAACAAAACCATTTGGAAATGGAAACTGATCGTTTCCTCATTCTTTTTTCATGACATGAGAATGCCACTCTATAAGGACTCAACTGATCTGGTTCTATACTTCCAAGGTTTAAACTTTAAAGTCTAAAGTTTATTACATTCCACCATTTAAAAAGAATCAAGCAGCAGAACATGTTATATTTCTCTATATTTTTCCATCCATCTCAAAAATCCATCTCCTATACATTTCTCAAAATGTTTAGATATTTTTTCTGCTGATGCTCTTCCGAAACCACCCATCCCAACATAAGCTTACTCCCTTCCTGAACCCCACAAGAGCAATGGCCCCCACCTGAACCCCACACGCAATTCATGAGACAGAAGCCACCTAGTGGAGGAAGCAGAAAGAAACTCTGCTCTGCTAGTGGCAGAACCCAACTTACTATCAGCAAGTCCTGAAACAGGTGGGAGGCAGGTGAAGAAAAGGCATCAGCACTTCCAATCTTCTCGCTTTGTTCTCTACCGTGGCACTACACAGGTGGCTGCAGGAGCTGGCACAATGACTAAAGAGATTGCTTGGCACACTCCAAGCTAAATAAGAAGCTTCTAAAAATGCACTGAAGGTAAGGCGGAGGGTAGCAAATCACATCGACCTTCCCAGGAGCCCACACTTCTTTCTCCCGTCCTAGCAGAGTGGTTGCAGGGCTCCTGCTCTGCATCCAGCCATCATAGAAGCTCAGCTTTAGTCTGGGATCCTGGTTTTGCAGGTTAAGCAGATAAACCAAGTTTCATTTTTTGGAACCAAGAGTCTGCGTGTTGACTGTACTGCACTGGTGATAATTAATGAAAAGGGCCAAGTCCTTGCCTATCAGATGCTAAAATATATAAAGGTACCTTATGCCAGAGAAGAAGCTTTGGTTTACAGATGCACAACTGAGAAGGGAGTGCAATTCTTTTTCTGTCTTGAATCCTAGCATGACTATATGCATGCATACAACTAAGTTTGAATTTCTGTGCTATCACTTGTATGACAGCACGACTGCTTTATCCATTTGATATATGTGGGTCCAGATGAACTGTTGCACATTCACTCAGATCCTACAGCAGTATGCTGTTTGGGATACATGAATGATGTGATAGGTGTTGATTTGTACTCTAAGTTTGGTATATGTTACTGTGAGGAAAATGGAGTTTATTAATTAGCAGGGAGGAATTTTTACAGTATTGCATCACAAGCAAGGCAAATTTTGTTTGTGAAGAAATTTTGGGTTTGCATAACAACCGTTACTATGCAACTCTTCTCTATTCCAAAATCATCTGTCAGCAGGGAGTATAGTCTTTTTATTGCCAAATGCTGCTGAAAGGAAAATGGCATGACACATTGGAGAAGTTACTGTAGTCTTTGGCCTAGGTGTGCATGAGCAACTAAAAGGAGCTACTACAGTGACCTTTCACCCACACAGAGCTCATTATATAGGAGCCAATGAAAGTAGAGGTGGCTCTAACTTTAGGTGAAGTGAGGTGGTTCCCTCAGGTGGCAAACCTTTGGAGGTGGCAGCAAGTGCCCCAAACACACCAGTGGTGGCCACCTCACTTCATTTAGGTTTAGATTTATTACTTATAATCCTCCCTTATCCAGAGTGGAGAACAAACAAAACATACATAATCATAAATGCAAACAACACCAACAATAAAAAAAAATTATCGTCACAAAAACAAGAACTGCAGGTACATTAATTCAAAACAATGGCTACCAGTCCAGTCAAGACAATCCATACGTTAGATGTAATAAATGCTGTTTTAACAAACGCTTAAAAGCCGTCAGGTTTCTCTCACGCCAAATCTCCAATGACAATATGTTCCACTCCAAAGGACCAGCAACAGTGATAATACTCTTTCTCATGCTTTCAAGATGGAAAGCACGAAAGTCCGGTACCACTAGTTTAAAAATAGTTTCAGAGTGCAGTGTGTGAGATGGACCATATCGCTGCAGCCCAGAACTCAAATACAAAGAAGAGTCTTGGTACAAAAACATATGAACAAGCAATAACAATTTATATTTAATGCAATAGGATACAGGTAGCCAATGCAAGGAAATCAGAAAAGGGGTAATGTTCAAATTTCGACAAACCATACAGCAATTGTACTGCTGAATTCAGGACTATCTGCAACGATTGCAAAGGGAAAAACTTACTCACCAAACGTAACTTAAAGTAATAATTTCAGATCACATCCTGCACTTGAGATGCAAAAGACAAACTAGAATCCCAAAACACCCCCAAATTATGGACCTACTGCAAAATTTGAACATGCTTCCTGAAACAGAGACTTCAGAAGGAATTTCATAAGTTTCAACAGCTGAAACAAACAACTCAGTTTACCAACATTCACAGAAAGCCAATTATCCTTCATCCAATCTGAAACGCTATCCAAAATGATCTGTAACAAACAATTACTTCTCTGTTATGTATTTTCTTTGAACTGATTGAAATGTATTGCTTTTTCAAACAAGCATTTGCTTGATCATAAATGTATAATTTTTCATAAATAAAAAAAAAAAAAAAACACAAAATGATCTGTAACTGCAGAGTCATTCTCAGTGAAAGAAAAAAAACTGGATGTCACCCTCACCCGCATATATACGGAATGAGAACCCAAAAGAATTTAAGCAAATTGCAAAAAGGCAAAAGATATAGTAAATTAAACAGCAAAGCTGATAGAGACGAATCCTGTGGCACCCCGGTATGCAGTAAATGGGCCTTAGAAAGTTTAGCCCCCACATGCACCTCCTGGCTACAGCAAGATAAAAGAGATACAAACCAACTGAAAATGGCTCCTCACAACTACGTATTTGCTGTAACAATATTCCATGATCCAAAGTATCAAATGTGGCAGAAATGTCCACAATAAAAACAAAAAATAACTAACATGTTTATCCATCCACAAAGTAGTTCATCCAAAGTAGCTGCCATAAGCATCTCAGTTCTTTTTTCATAGGCAGCATCATCTCCGCTAAAAGCTCATCATGAATTCCTTCAACTCCTCATCTCAATCTGGCGGTTTTCTCCAAACCATCTCTCCTCCTGTCATGGTCGCTATTGCATCTCGCCCAACTTGCAGCAGCAGCAGAAATATCATGAACAAGCATGTGGCCTTTGAGCTCCTGCTTACCTTGAAGGACCCACTGGTCCCTGCCCCATCTGATGATTCCTTTCTGCATCATAGGGGGTAGAACCAGCAGAGTCTTTGAAGCATATAGGAGCTCAAAGGACCCAGACTTTTTTTATGTCTGCCACTGTTGCAGGTTGGGTGAGATGTGGCACAGGTGGTGGCCACAGGGAAAGGATCTGCAAGGAAAATGCTGGTCCTGGTTATTAGGGTGGGGGGTGGGGAAGAGATTGTGGAGGCGATGCAGGATCATGTGGCAGAAGAGAAGAGAGACAGGAGATGCTAGACACAGGGTACATATGGAGATGGAAGGAAGAGGAAGAACTCAATATGGAGATAGGGCATAAAGAGAGGGAGGTGACATGCTGAAAGGCATAGAGAAAGGTGATACTGCACATAGGGAAGCAAGACAGTTAAACGGAGGAGAGACACAGGACATAGAAGAAAGGGCACAGGAAGAGGGAAGGGAGATGCTGGATGTAGGAGAGGGGAGATATTAGACAACAGGAAAGGAGCATAGAGAGAGGAAGGGTAAATGATAAACACAGAGGGAACATGGTAAAAAAAGGGAGATGCTGGATATAGAGGAGGTGGCATACAAAGAAGGAGATGCTGGACATTGGGGATATGATATTAAGGAGGGGAGATGGTGGGCACAGGGAAGGGGGCATAGGAAAATGGAGGAGAGATGCTGATCACAGAGGGAGATGGCAGACAATGAAGTATAGTGCAGAGAAAGGGGGGGGGGGTGGATTCTGGGCACAGGAGGAATAGAGAAAGAGAGAAGCTGATGCACAAAAGTCCCCATTAAAAACCATGTGCATTTAGATGCTCGGTAGAAGTTACCGAGTTCTAAATAGCAAGCAATGCTCAAAGGAAATCGAATGCAAACGAGCTGCACACAATTTCAGTAAGCAGCTCGGCAGGGAAACCACCAAGTGCATGTTTAGAACAGTCATTCACTAAGCATTGATGCTATACACATGCCCAAGAAAAAGCTACAGCCGTGTCATACTGTAGGTGTGCATCCTAGGCGCCTCCACAACATGCTTTTCAGTTTTTAATTCAGCCTTTTTTTTAGTTTCATGACAACTGTTTTACAGTTTCTGTTTGTAGGGTTCCACAACAACTTTCATGCCCTAGGCATTTATTGTTTATATGTGCGAGTATGAAAGCCGTGTGTACCTTTTTTTCCAGCTAGGGGTGCTATGGACATGCCTCCACAATGTGCTTTCACCTTTTATTTTTTTGTTCCATGACAACTTTTTCACAGTGCTGTTATGGGTGAGATACACACACATGGCAAATTTAACAATACGTGCAAATACTAATAAAATATGACAGCAGACTGCTCCACCGAGAAGTCACTGTCATGCTACGACTGCTTCAGACCTCCCATACAATTTTGCATGTTAAAGGTAAGTGCTCCTTTCCATGCATTGCTCAGAAACGGCTATGCATTGCTCGGAATGCTCATTTTAATATTAGTCAGCTCGTAATACATTTGCATATGATTACCATTGGCTGTTACCGTGAACGGTAATATCGATGCAGAACCTCTTTGTGCATTATTTGATAAATAGCATGAATGCTAAACTGGCCAGAACCAGTCTAAATCGGACGTTGCTAGCATGGTAAGTTTTGTGCCTTGGTCCCAGAGAGAGAGAGAGAGAGAGAGAGAGAAGAGATGCTAGATGGGTGGGAGGAGTTAGAGAGAGAGAGAGAGCAGTGATGCAGGATGGGTGGAGATATTGAACAAGTAATGGAAAAAAAGAAAAGGGAAGATGCTGGATAGAGGAGGAGTGGGAGATACGTTGGATATAGGGAAGAAATCAGGAAAACACTGAAAGACTAGAGAAGGAGAGAGATGAGGAATGGGATGGATAGTATTTGGGTTGGAAAGCTCTAGGTAGATGAGGTAAAAGAAGAAAATGAGGAAAAGGTGGTAAGAAAGAGGGGTGAAATCAATGTCAGGGACAGATGTAGGGAGGAAGTGAAAAAGACAAGAGAAGACAGAAAAAATGGTAAATGGACAGGAGACTTTGGAAACAGAATTAAGAGAAAACAGAGGAAAGCAGAAACCAGGGGCTTTGACCAACATGTTTAGAAAAACAAAATGCCTAGACAACAAAGGTATAAAATAAATTTCATTTGCAATTTAGTGATTGGAATAGCTTGTGTTATAAGTGAAGGTCTCTTCCCCCATTCTTTCTAACTAGAGCTCTGAGAAGACCCCTCCTTTCTGGACACCTAGGAGAGGGAGCCATATCTGAAGGAAGGAAAACAAGTTATTACAACATTTAATTTGAATAGGAGAAGCATGGAAGAGAAGAAACTGGAACATAAACTGAAGAAGAGCAGTGAGAGAAGTGATTGTAGAGATAAGGAAAGAGAAGTATGCTGTGGAAGGGAGAGAGCTCATTTAAACTACTTTTTCTATCTTTGTGTTGGTAAAACTAGTTGGAGAGTGCACAGTAAAGAAAATTTTATAAAGAATTTTCACATGTAAAATGTTGATTTACAAGCATAAATGGGTGGAAGGATGAGGGTAGAGTGTATGGCGGGGGTATAGTCTGACTGTAGTGGTAAATTAGGGTTCTGGGTATGTAGTAGCTTAGAATGTATGAGTGTATGTGTATTCAGGGGTGCATAGGGGCATGTATTTGATGTGTGTATGTGTGGGGAGGAAGGTGTCTGATTGTGTGCACGCCTGGGGGAGGGTGTATAAAGGGGTACACTCTTTCCTACCTCATATTCTCCCCCCTGTGTGGATCAGTGAAACAAACTAAGCTATATTTTTTAGACAACAGAATATGAAAAATGTAAAATGTGTGAAGTCTTTTACAAGACACTATGGCATAGATTAAGTAAATGGTGCTCAAACATTGGTGCTGAAAAAAATTCGCGCTCAATGCTCAAACATGAGCAACACATAAAAAACAAGAGGTCCAGATGCTGCAATCCAATTGTATCACAAACACAAAGTAGCAATGTTGAGCCAGCAGCTGTTTCTTAAAATCCTTTAATGAATAAAAAACAGCCTTATACTGAATGGAACTGAATCCAAAATATGTTTTTCATTTGACCATCAGCCCAACATGTTTCAGCACACAGTGCCTGTTTCAGGGGCAGAATTTAGCTCTATATTGGGGGCTGAAAATCCCTGAAGCTGGCACAGTGTGTTGGGCTGATGGACTAATGAAAAAAGTATTTTGGACTCATTAATTCCACTCAGTATAAGGTTGTTTTTGATTCAATAAAGGATTTTAAGAAACAACTACTGGCTCATCATTGAAGGATGAGCATCTATTATGGAATAGCACTGAGTGCCAATTTCAGCACTCAAATTTGAGCACTAGGATTTATGCTTGCTGAAACCAGGTATAATTCCCAGCGCCCAATTTGAGTGCACATCCCTGGTATTCTATAACACTGCGGGCAAAGTTTAGGAACGCCCCTGACCCACCCATGCACCTCCCATGGCCACACCCTCTTTTGGGTTACATGCTATGGGATTTGAGCGAATTGTGATTGTGATAGAATAGTACATAGTAAAATATGTGCCTAATTATTGACTCTAATTAGCTCCTTGACCAATTTAATTGGGTGCACATCTTGCATTGGCACTTGATTTTGATCGCCATATATAAAATCTAGGTGTATATGTAGGATACTACATCAATGCATCAACGTTCAGTCCAGCCAGCAGGTACTTTAAAGCACCAGTTGTGACATTTAAAGAAATCCACATATTCAGCTTTGCTATATAGATAGATGGTGGCACTGAGCATATTGATTTTCAGCTGCTATCAATATAGCTAAGTGGCTTGATTTAGGACTGCTCTTTCAGAGGTCTAAATTTAACCATATATACACAGTGATTGAAAATAAAGAGAACCCCTAGATTTTGTTATCTAACTTTGCTGTTTAACATCATAATTTAAGCAAATTTGGTCATTTCTACCAAAATAAATGTCAAGCATCACTTTGCATAACTGACTCCCAGAAATCGTTGCTTGCTTACTTTTTCTACCAATCAAAAGTGATGTCAATGTGATGTTATTGTTTACGATAATCATGAAAATGATGTTTACTGAAGAAGATAAAGCTGTTATTAAGTAATTCTGATGAACTAAATGTTATGGTGCAGAACAACTTCATGTAATAACAGGATTTCAGTGATTTTTGAAATAATTTCTTTGTTAGAAATTCAGCAATCAGTAGGCTATGCTGCTTATTTTCGAAGGAGAAGGCCGGCCATCTTCCGACACAAATCGGGAGATGGCCAGCCTTCTCCTAAAGCCGGCCAAATCGGTATAATCGAAAGCCGATTTTTGCCGCCTTCAACTGCTTTCTGTCGCAGGGCCAGCCAAAGTTAAATGGGGCGTTTCGACAGGGTACGGAAGGCGGGATGGGGGCATGGTTACGAGATGGACGGCATCGGCTGATAATGGAAAAAAGAAGGCCGGCTCTGACGAGCACTTTGCCGGCTTCACTTGGTCCATTTATTTTTAGGACCAAGCCTCAAAAAAGTGCCCCAACTGACCAGATGACCACCGGAGGGAATTGGGAATCACCTCCCCATATTCTCCCAGTGGTCGCCAACCCCCTCCCACCCAAAAAACCTTTTTAAACATTTTTGTGCCAGCTTCTATGCCAGCCTCAAATGTCACACCCAGCTCCATCACAGAACTATACAGGTCCCTGGAGCAGTTTTTAGTGGCTATTGCAGTGGACTTCAGGCAGGCGGACCCAGGCCCACCCCCCCTGTTAAACTTGTGGTCATAAATGTGAGCCCTCCAAAACCCACCCGAAACCCACTGTACCCACATGTAGGTGCCCCCCTTCACCCATAAGGGCTATGGTAGTGTTGTACAGTTGTGAGTAGTGGGTTTGAGGGGTTGGTGGGGGGGGCTCAGCACACAAGGTAAGGTAGCTATGCACCTGGGAGCAATTTGTGAAGTCCACTGCAGTGCCCCCTAGGGTGCCCTGTTGGTGTCCTGGCATGTGAGGGGGACCACTGCACTATAAATTCTGGCTCCTCCCACGACCAAAGGGCTTGGATTTGGCCGGGTTTGAGATGGCCGCCATTAGTGTCCATTATCGGCGGGAAACCAATGGCAGCAATCTCAAACGCCGGCCATCTTTAACGCCGGCCCAAATGTCGAGATTTGGCCGGCCCTGATCCTATTATAGAAACAAAAGATGGCCAGCCATCTTGTTTCGATAATACGGTCGGGTATGCCACTTTATGCGGCTGGCCTTAGAGATGGCTGCCCATATAGATGGCCGACCCCGTTCGATTATGCCCCTCCATGGTGCTCATTTTCAAAAAAGAAAAAAATGCCTTAAAAACTCAAAGCGGAAGGATGTTTTTCTCGCAAAAATGTTTAAGTTGCGATTTTTGAAACTCTGATTTAAGACGTTTTTCTCTAAAGTTTGTCCAAATTTCTAGGGGGTGTTTTGGGCAGGACTTGGGCATTTGTTAAAGTTAGAGGTTTTCTGCCATAATGGAACAAAACCAAAATGTCTGGGGCAAAAATTGAGAAGATTTTGTCTAGACCTCTTTCAAACATTAATAAGTTACAAAAAGATGCCCTAAGTGACCAGATGACCACTAGAGAGATTAAGGCATAACCCCCCCCCCTTAATCCCACAGTGGTCAATGACCCCCTTCCAACATATGACAATGACAGTACATACCAGGCTCTATGATACCTTCAGATGTTATAGCCATTCCTATTAGAGCATCAACCTGGTCCCAGGAATAGGCCAGTGGTCAGTGCAGTGGACTGTAGAGAAGGAGACCCACCTGCAGTCTTGAGGGCTATTGTAGTGGTGTACAGTGAGGTAGGGTTGATTTTTTTCTGTTCCTGGAAGGCTCACAATACAAGATGGGGGGGCTATGGTGAAAATTGTACCTGGGACCTTTTATGTGAAGTGCACTGCAGAACCCCCTAGGCTGCCCCATTGCTCTGCTGGAATGTCTGTTTTTGCCAGTCTACTAAAAATGCTGGCCCTCAGGCATCCCAATAGCTTGTTTTTGTGCATTTTTCCCTAGGACTTTTTTTTTGACAATGGTATCTAAAGAAAGACACACTGGGTACAAAAATGTCTAGAAAATGGCAATTTTCGAAACAAAAAAAATTAAACATGTTTCTGGTTCGAAAATCTCAGCATTTGTCAATCGAGTTTTGGACATTTTTCACAAGATGTTCCAAATGCAGAGCCCTAATGCTTTGTCTCCTGCCCATAGACAAGGACAGAACTACATAAGTATTCTGAGAATATTCCACACAGGTCTAGTAGACGTATGGGAATGAATCAATGATGACAGACAGGCAGAAAACAATGGATAGTCTTAATCATGAAAAGAAGAGCTTTAATTTTCACCCTGGCATCTGCAAGGGCCTCAAAGTGGAAACAGGTAAACCCTTGATTGATTAAAATAGTCCCAACAAGGTTGCATCAAAGCCTGAAACGTGGTTTGAAAATCATTGCCAGGCAAGTATGGCCATAACCTGCAAAGTATCCTCATTTTCAAAAATGCAGCTTGTGTCACCTTACAAACATGGGGTTTCAAGTAGAGAGTTGCATAGGGACAGAAATCTTACTCGTTCCCGCCTGTCCCCGCTGGAATCTTACCCAGCCACGCAAGAATTTAACCCGTCCCCATCCATCCCTGCAAGAATTTAATGGTACATAAAAAAAAATTCTGCTCGGTTCTCTCAGTCTCTCTCTGGGTTTGAGCCGCAGGACTGCAGGCAAGGAAGGAACAGAAATTGGAACTTGGAACACGCACATGTAAGACTTGTCTCTGATTCGCTGGCACTGTGTGCTGGGAGGTCACCACAGGCACGTGCCAGTAGGTCAGGTGATATCTGATGCTTGTGCCTGTGTCAAAGCTGAGGTCTGCCCATCAGCCTGGGAGCAGAGAGGATTAAAAGTAACATAGGAAGTGACAGCAGATAAAAACCTGAACGGTCCAGTCTGCCCAATAGTCACGCTCATTATCAATTCATAATTAAATCAACAATGAACATGACATTATATACTTGATTATGGTTTTTCTTTGGTATTTCTGGGACATAGACCATAGAAGTCCACCTGCTAGAGTTGTCGTCAAAGCCCACTCTAGCCTATTTGTCTTCTCACTTGTGGGAAACAGATCATAAAAGTCTGTCCAGCACTGTCCTCATGTTCCAGCCACTAAAGTTGCTGTCTAAGCCCTTTCCAGCCCATCCTAAACCAGATTGCCATATATGAGACACAAACCATACAAGTCTGCTCGGTATCAGCTCTAGTTAATCACAGCCAGAGTCACCATCTAAGCGTCATTCAACACATCCACACACATGCAGCTGTTTAAGTTTAGGTTTTTTATAACTTCCATTTTCTAATTAGAGATCCTCTGTGTTCATCCCATGCCTTTTTGAATTCCGTCACCATTTGTGTCTCTACCAAATGGAGACTTTCTGCATCTGTGCTGTTAAAGCAAGGAAGAAGAGGAGACAGCATTCAAAGAACTTGGTACTCAGTAAGTGAGAGGCTGGCGCAAGTGCAGCGTACACTTCCATGAGAACCCCACAGAACTGCTTCCATCCCCGTGGGAACCCCATAGGTTCCACGGGATTCCCACAAACCCCGTTCCTGTGCAAGTCTCTAGTTTTAAGGATAAGTTGGCGTCAAAGGTGACTTCTAAATATCTAACTTCTGGTTTAATAGCCCAAACAAGTATCACCTAGTTTCAGGACAACTGGTATCAAAGTCAGGGTCCCGAGAGACTGCAAGGACCTTCATTTCAGCAAGGTTCACAGTAAGCCCATATCACATTGGACAATCGGATACACCCCCAAAGCAATCCACCACCGCAGGTGGCTGGATGCATGCTTAAACGAAAAACAAAGAGCATGATGGTATCTGTATAAAAATGGTATCATTGCATATCAATGAATCAAGGCACATAATAGTTGTATGTAAATGTCAAACAGAAATGATAAAACAGCTAAGGACCCCTATAACTAATTTGTACTGGGAGGAAGTGGAACGCGTCAAGCAATTTTTTAAAAGTTTCTCTCTTTAATGTGGATATTATTTTCACAGGGATAATGTAAACAATGTTCAGTGTAAATCTGCATAGTTATTTTTCAGTAAGTATGTTTCAGTTTTATGCTCTGAGTATGACAGAATGGAGTCTAAAGCTTGTAAACACTAGAGCACTGAATCAAAGGCAGCAAAGATATCCAAAAATAGAAGAAGAAACCCTCCAATGATCTTCTGTTGAGGAGGCAGGATATCTACAAATCAATATTGCATGGATGTCCATATCCCAATTTTAGAAAGGCAGGATATGGACATCTAACACTACAGTACGTCCATATGAAAAGGGGGTGTGGTCTGGGCATAATTTGGGTGGGTCTAGGGAGGGGCCAAAATATGGACATTCAACTCCGATCACAGAAGGGGAAGAGAAGTTCATATCTAAAAAGATGGATATTATTATTTAGACTTGGTACTACAAATGTCCAAGTTACAGAAAGGTGCTATGATTGAGCAGCTGTCCGCTGGAGGTATTAAAGCAGGACATCTCTTTAATCCCCCAGTGGTTGCTGTCCCTCTTTTCTTCCCTGAATGTGAAACAGGCAAGAGATAACAGGCTCTATATGATAACTTCAGGTACTATGGACATTCTTAACAGAGCAGTATGTAGATCTGAGGAGTAGCCTAAGAGTTAGAGTGGTAGACTGAGCACTAAGGGACCCAGGTTCAAATCCCACTTCAGCTTATTTTTGGGTGAACCCTTCAGGGACAGAAAAATGCCTACTGCACCTGAATATATAAGAAATCTCAAAATTTGAAAGCTACTGAAGGTAGGCATTTTTCTGTCCCTAGAGGGCTCACGAATTAAAAAAAATAATAATTAAAACAAAGGAATCTCAAACAGCTGAAGTGGGATTTGAGCATGAATTTAGGAAAAGGGCTGTGTCAGAGTAGCATAAGCTGCCTAAGAAACTTAGAAGAGCCAGGTTTGCGGTTTAGGAAAGCAGTGAAAGTGCTGCTGTTTCCTTGATGTAACGTTAACTGGGGTTTTAATGCTTTACGGTTGTACACCATCTTGACTGGCATTTTGCGATGCCAAGGGGAGTGTATATACATTTTTATAAATAAGTAAGGGGCCCTTTTACTAAAGGGTTGGTGTGCGACAAAAGGCTTGCCGCATGCCAATCTGGAAATACCGCTGGGCTACTGCAGAAGCCAGTGGATAGTTTCCACCCCCGGCATGTGTCATTTCTGGTGCTACAAAAATATTGGTATTAAGCCAATATTTTATATTTTTGTAGCGCCGATGCTTACCCTGTGGTAATCACTTTCTGGTTATAGCCAGGTTAGCGTGGGAGCCCTTACTATCACCTCAATGGGTGGCGTTAACTGCTCCCCCATGAAATGGCCGCACGATAAGTGGTTCACTTACTGCACGGCCAATTCTTTTCCAGAAAAAAACCCAGCCTTTTACCCTCTGCGGTAAAAGGGGGCCTCAGACTGTGTCAAAAACACGCGCTGATGCTACTGCAGGCCGCCTTTTACTGCAGCTTAGTAAAAGGACCCCTAAAGAATTTTTACAGTTTTCTGGACTTATGACAATGATGATTAACTAGCTTAAACTCCGGTTCCATCAATTACCACATTATGAAGTTGGTGGGGTTTTGCATACTTTTGCTATAGGCACTTTCACACTTTAACAGTTTCAAAGAGATTACCTTTGTTCCTACATGGATATTGGCTTCTTTATCCAGAAAAAGTGCCACCATGTCTGCATGACCTTCTTGAGAAGCCAAGTGAAGCGGTGTGACTCCTTGCTTTGTCACAATGTTGGTCTCAGCTCCATAGTCCAGCAAAGTAGTTGCTATTTGCATTTGGTTCTTCTTAGCAGCAATGTGCAGAGGGGTATAACCATTCTAAAATCAAACATCCAACAGACTATTTTTTAGGAAAAATCATCTTTAATTAAGCACACTCAAGGAACAGTATGTGTGTTGCTCTCGTCACTCTAAAATATGGATCTTTTTCAGTCTTTTGTAAGTTTTAGTTTAAGTACACACACAACAGACTTTAAGAGGGCCATTTACCAACGGTATGTGCTATTGTCATCACTGCTATCTGCTGTAGGGCTCGGAGGAATAAAATGGGCCCTTCAGCAGGTAACACATGGTAGCAGCATTAGCATACGCAAACCATTAGAAAGAAAGTACATTTATACTTGTTTTACACACTTCAAGTACAAATGTCTAAAATTTCCCCGGCATATACATACATAAAAATAGGCACTGGAAAACATAGCACCTCCTTTTATATAATACAAGGGTAATTCTTTTGCAGAGTACCTAGAGTAAGAGGGTAAGCAGCCAATTATTTGAAGCCTATTCTTTTTTTTTTTTTTTTTCCATTTCTTTTTTTTTTTTTTTTTTATTTTTTTTTATTTATCTTTTTATTAGAGTTAACAATTTTCAAAGCATACATTAACGCATATTGACAATATATGCCATACATTTTGCAGTACCAACAAGAAAAAACAAAAACAAAAAGCCCCCCTAAACTCCCCCCTCCCACCCCTCTCAGGAACACATCATCGAAAGGTTACACTTAGTTTTGCCACAAGAGTCACCAAATATACTCCTCATCCTGTAAGCCCTCGCCACTCTACATAAGTGGACCAGGTTTTAAGAAATCTCATCATTTCTCCTCTTCGCATGGCAGTCAATTTATCCATCATACAGCAATAGTCCACCTTGGTAAGTACTTGGTCCACAGTGGGCAGTGTTTGTTGTTTCCAATACTTTGCAATTAAAGTCCTGGCTGCTGTAACAATGTATCTTAAAAGTGCTGAGCAGGAGCCTTTACTCTCTTTTGCAACTAAATTTAACAAACATATGTCAGCATCAAACTTTATTACCAGTCCCATCCCGCTCTGCAGTCTGGACTGTAAGTCCTGCCAGAACTGCTGTATCATTGGGCATTCCCACCAGATATGCCAAAATGTACCTTCTGCCCCGCACCTACGCCAGCAGAGTGCCGATCCATTTTTAAAAATACGGAAAAGTCGGCTCGGGGTCATATACCATTGATACAACATCTTATACCCATTTTCCAGTAAAGGAGTAGCTACTGAAAATGCCAGTAAACGTTTAAATATTCCTTTCCAGACCAGTGGATCATATGTGACACCCAGTGTCGTCTCCCATTTCTTAATGTATTTGCCCAGTGGTTGGGTCTTATGCAACATAGCTCTGTAAATGCGGGATATCCCCCCTTTGCCTTCCCCTGATCTCATGGCTAACTCAAGCTCTGTGTCTGCAAGGGCTAAGTCCTCTCTCGCTTTTCTCTGTATAAAGTCTCTAATCTGCATGTACGAGAAGTAGTCTTTGTCCCCTAACCCAAATTCCTCCTGAAGTGTGTGAAATGAATGGCACTTCCCATCTTCCCATATTTGGCCCAGCAAGCGCAGCGATGCTGCAGACCAATGTCTATATACCCCATCTGTCCGACCTGGAGTGAAGTCGGTTGCAAAAATGATAGGGGTCATCACATGATATTTACGCCCAGGGAACCATGCCGCTCTACATCTAACCCATTCCCCCAGGATCACCCCCATCGGACCCCGTATTCCGGAGATAAGGTCTCGAATGAGCGGCAAGGGGAGCCACGCTACTGCCCATATTGGCACCCCTTTTAAGCCCCATTGCGCATCGTAGGTCCACAACTTATTCGGGCCTCTCTGTACCGTGGACAGCATCTGAAATAGGGCGGCTCTATAATATAGGCTAAAGTTAGGCACTCCCATACCCCCATCTTTCCGTAGTTGAAAGAGAACACTACGGGCCACTCGAGGTGGTCTTCTACGCCAAATAAAGGCGAACATTTTCTTATGAAGAGTGTGAAAAAATGTGTATGGTATATGAACTGTCACTGCCATAAACAGATACAGGAGTTTGGGGAGCAGTGTCATCTTAACCGCTGCTATTCTACCCATCCATGACATGTGTAGCCCTCCCCATCTGTCCAGTTCTTGCAAGAGTTCGCGTAGTTTAGGTAAAAGTTCTCCCGAAATAGGTTCCCAGTGTCTGGCGTTAAATTAACCCCCAGATATCTAATATACTGAGGTGACCAGAGGAGATGGAAGGAGGTTTGTAGCTGCTCCTGTAGCTCCGTCGAGCACTGTATGGGCATGATCTCAGACTTCTGCATATTAATTTTGAGACCAGCCACCTGGCCGTATCCCTGAATTATCTGCATTACAGCTTGCAACGATATCTCAGGCTGCGATAGTGTCAGCAGTATATCATCTGCATAAAGCAGTAGTTTGGTTTCATGCCTCCCAATTCTAATGCCTTGTACTGCAACTTCTGCTCGAATCAAGATTGCTAGTGGTTCCATGGCTAGTGCGAACAGTAATGGGGAGAGGGCACAACCCTGTCTTGTGCCTCTAAACAATTCAAAAGGCTCTGTTGTCGTGTCATTAATTCGCAGCCGACTCATCGGCCGTTGGTAGAGCGCCGCGACCCAGCTTAAGTACTGCCCGCCAATTCCAACCTTCCGTAGCAGTTCAAACAGGAAGGGCCACAGCACTCTATCAAACGCCTTCTCGGCGTCCAGTGACACAAACACTGCCGGGTGTCCCAATTGTTTAATTCTATCCAGTAGATATTGTGCTCGCCTAGTATTGTCAAAGGTCTGTCTATTTGCTATGAACCCGGCTTGGTCCTCGTGAACCAGATATGGGAGTACTTTCTGCAGCCGGGCAGCCAAGATGGTGGTCAATATTTTATAGTCAGTCCCCAGCAGGGAAATAGGCCGATATGAGCCACAACTTTGCGGATCTTTATGTGGCTTTAATAATAAAACCACCTCCGCTAGGCACCAAGATCTTGGGAGCCCGGTATCAGCCTGTATAGTATTGAATACTCTAAGTAGAATTGGTGCCAATAACGAGTTAAAACATTTATAGAATCGGTTATTATACCCATCTGCTCCTGGAGCTTTTCCACTAGGCAGACCCTTAATTGCTGATGTCACCTCTTCTAGCTCTATGGGGGCAGATAACATCTCATAATCATTCCCCCTGAGAGTTGGCATATCTATGTTACTCAAATAGGCCCGAATGGCCTCCTCCTCCATCCCCTCCTCTGGACTATAGAGTCTCTGATAGTATTCCACAAAGAGTCTCTTAACCTCTGCCGGTTGATCCCAAAGCCGCCCGTCCTCTGTTCTCACTCTACTAATGACATTCCTTTGCCTTAACTGTCTTAATTTATATGCTAGTAATTTACTAGCTTTGTTATTAAATTCATAAAATTCCTGTTGTGTCTTCTGCATCTGCTCTTTAATAACCTTGAGGTCCAAGTCCAGCAATTGCACCCTAGCTCTATGCAATTCCTCTTGCTGACTCGGGGAGGCCTGATTCTGTTTGGCTAATGGGTCTAACCGCTGTATTGTTTGTCTCAGAATTGTTTCTTTTTCCTTATGGTCTTTCTGTAGAAAGGCTTGTATGGAGATCAGGGACCCCCTAATCACTACCTTCAGGGTTTCCCATAGCGTCTCTGGTGCTATGCCCAGGACATCATTAAATTGCAGGAACTCCCTGATCTCTCCTGCGAGTTTCTGAACAGTTTTTGGATCGTCTAATATTCTATCAGGGAGCTGCCACCTCAACTGTCTATCTTGTACTGGGAATCCCCGGAGTGTTATAGAGAGAGGGGCGTGGTCCGACCATGTTCTTGTATGTATTTCTGAAGATTCCACCTGCACAGTCACACCCGCGCTTCCCATCCACATATCTATTCTTGAATAGGAATCATGGGGAGCCGAGAAGCATGTATAGTCCCTCTCTCCCCCATGTAACACCCTCCAAATATCCACCAGACCCCACTGATTTAAAAACTGAAGCAAGTTATCCCGATCTGATTGCGCATAGTTCGCTGTCCCACTAGAGTTGTCTAACGAGGGGTCCATCGTCAAATTAAAGTCCCCTCCCAGCAAAAGCTCCCCTTGCACATTACGTGACAGCTGAGCGCCCAGTGTCTCAAAAAAGGCTCCTTGCGCGTAATTCGGGGCATAAATGTTAACTAAGGTGTAGGTATGACCCCCGAGACTCCCCACCACAATCACAAACCTGCCCCCCACATCTCTCTTGACCATTTGTATTTCCCATTGGTGCCCTTGTTTAAATAATATCCCCACACCCGCTGTTTTTGCTGGTTGCCTATTGGATGCCAAGAATTGGAGTGGGTATCTAGGGTGCTGTAGCAGATGTTCGTGTCGGGGTAATAGGTGTGTTTCCTGTATAAAGAGAACTTCCGCCTTCACCCTTAGTGCCTCTCGGAAAAGCCTCCTACGTTTTAGAGGAGAGTTAAGACCTCGTACATTTAATGATAAGCATGTAAACCCAATCATGGTGGGGCCTTATCTGTAAATCTATCAGCCTTTCTCCTGATCCATTGCAACTTAGCTAAACCATATGTAGTGTTATCAGTTTCCTGAGAGATCCCCACAACCCATCCCCCTCCCTCCTCCCTTCCCCTATCCTTATTTAACCGATGGGAGAACTGAATCCCACCACCAAAATTGTGAGAACGGTGACTACCCTTTCGCCAGTAAATATCCAACTATCCCATATCCTTGTCTATAACTACAATCTTATCTCCCTTACTTTCCTCGTACATATCAACTCGTGGGCACACACATCACATCAACCAAACCTTGAGCCTCAATGTTCATAATACAGCAGTCAAGTTATATTAAATCGTGCTGAAGTCAGCTGCTTCTCAGATTGTTGTCTAGTGAGGCGTCCCTTGCCTCTCGCCACTCGCGTCCAACGTTTTCTTATCGGGCGTGCATCCCCCTCCACTCTGGTCTGTTCCTCCGGGGGCCTCCGGGGTGCCTCTACTTCTGGCCATTTTTCCCGAGCTTCCTCCGCATTAGTAACCCTGTGCCATTTTCCGTCTTGGTTATATGTCAAAGCAAAAGGGTGCTGCCATCTGTAAGGTATTCCTTTATCTCGCAGGTATCTGGTATAGTTCCGCAGCTCCGCCCGTCGTTTTAATGTGGCAGGGGCAAGGTCTTGATAGATTTCAATAGGGAAGGATTCCCACTGCACCACTTCCAATTTCCGTGCCTTACGGAGGATAGCTTCCTTTGTTTTGTATTCCGTGAAGCATGCAATAATGTCCCGGGGCACGTTGGCTTTCGTGCGTGCCAGCATTCTATGCGCTCTGTCTATTTTGATCATGGAGGGCGTCACTTCTTGCCCCTCTTCAGATAGCAGCATACTCGCAATTTGCTGTATGGTCTGTTCGCAGTTCACATATTCAGCTTGCTCCGGTATGCCTCTGAAACGTAAATTAGCTCTCCTCCCTCGGTTTTCCAGGTCTTCCACCTTCTCACTCAGGGACCTGCACATGGCCTGTTGCGCTTCCAGCGTAAGTTCGACGGAGCTCAGGGCTTCCTGCTGGCTCTCCATTTGTTCATCCAGCTCCACCACGCGGTGTCCCATCTCGGAGACCTCGCCCCGAAGCTCAGCTGCTAGGGTCGCGAAATCTTCGCGGACCCCTTTAATATCCGCTCGAATCACCTCCAGCAGTGCCCAAAAGTCTCTTGCAGAAAGTTCCCCCTCCGCCGCAATATCTACTGGTGATCTATCGCGTCGGGCCTTGTCGGATTTCCCGCTTTCTTCTGCGGGCGCCATCTTGTCCGCCATCTGCAGCGGCCGGTAAGAGAAGTCTTTTAAAGATTTGCGGGGTCCAGACGCCTCTTTGCCTGCCATCCCCGTGCTCCGCTGCTCCTCTAATGCTCACTAAGTCCGATCGTGTGTTCCGATTTCGCCACCTGTAGTTATATATTATCGATCTTCGTTACTGGCGTGTGGAGCTGTTCTCTCACACCGCCATCGCTCAGCGTGACGTCACCGCTCTCCATTTGAAGCCTATTCTATAAAGTAAAGTAAGCGCCTACATTTCTACATAGAATACTAGTTAAAGATAAAAAAAAAAGCACTTACATAGGAGTTGAGGAGTAGCCTAATGGTCAAAGGAGTGGGCTAACCCCCAGGGGAACCAGGTTCAGTTCCCACTGCAGCTTCTCGTGGCCCTGGGCAACTCACTTAACCCTCCACTGCCCCAGGTACAAAATCAGTACCTGTATATAATATGTAAATCTATTTGATTGTAACCACAGAAAGGTGCTATACCCAATCCCCATCTAAGGTGAAATCACTAACTAATTGCCTACACCTAGATATTAGCCAGAACATACATAAATTATAGCATTCTATGATTTATGCGCATATTTGCATGTTCTACCCAAAGTACACCCATGCACACACCCACTAGCAAAGCACACACTATTAAAACACAAAAATGACTAGAATAATCAAAATAAAAAAAGGTGGGAATATAAGCCAGGCTATCCAAAAACTGGAACCAAACCGAAGTTTTGAAATAAAATGTATTTAATAATTTCCAAATAAATGATAATAAAACAATATCACATAAACAATGACTCGACACAACCGGCATACATCAGGAGTCTTATGACTGAGATCACCTATGAAGTGAAATCATGGGTTGACGTTATGAAAAAAATCTCAGATCACAAAATACAAATCCTGTGCAAAACAGCTCAAGAAAGGTCTTAAAAAAGACCGTTGCAGAACCACTCCGTCTTACACTCTGCGGAGTGTAAGACGGAGTGGTTCTGCAACGGTCTTTTTGGATAGCCTGGCTCATATTCCCACCTTTTTTATTTTCATTTTATGCTCCGACGGATCTATTGAGTTCTCCACACGCATGGATTCTCTTTAGAATAATCAAATACATCAAGAAAAAGAAAGATCAACCCTAAGCATAAAATCAGGAACAACAAAAAAAGTAGGGGTGGACAATAAGGTCCAAGCCAAGGCTCAAAGGGATAAATACCAATGTATTTATTACAGCACAAGTGTAAATAAGTGGGTTCTGACTACAAGTACAAGCCAATATTTGATGGCATGTACTTTGCAGGTGCATTCACATGGGTAGTTTGGGTGAAGCATAGGTGAGGTACACATTACAAAATACTATAAACTACTCTATGCACATACTTCTGGAATGGAGGAGTAGCCTAATGGTTAGAGCAGGCTGGGAACTGGAGGGCCCACGTTCAAATCCCACCGTGGCTCCTGGTGGCCTTGGGCAAGTCACTTGTCCCTCCATGCCTTAAGAGACAGTGATGGCAAAACCATTTTGGTATTAAGCCAATAAACCATGGTCACCAGGAGTCAACTCTGACTCGAGGGCACACCTGGATCTGGATGCATCTACTTCTACAATCTAGATGTGAGCATTTACACCACCCTTATGGCAGGAGTAAGCGTTCATGCCTTACGTCCTTTCTATACTAGTATTCTGTCATGAAAAATACACACTTACTTTTCTTCACAGAATAGGCAACAGATATGCACCTTTATAGAATTACCCTTCACAGCCGCAGCTGTTTTCAGAGGTGGCGCAGAACTTATGCATAAGTGCGAACTGTTACTGGCAAATACAAGCACAAAGTTATTCTTGCCTCAGACCAAATGCAACTTTATGCAGGAGCTTTTAAAAAGGCAATGCTATATAGGTACATAGGCACATCTGTTGGCCTTATAAAATAGGTGCAACATATCTACCTATGTGCTTACGATACCTGGTCGCCCTTTTATAACATTCACAATGGCTGAACTGGTGTGTGCTATTGAGAATGGCCCTTTTAAAATTTGGATTTATTTAGTTTCCTCTTTTTCATTTGTAGCTCAAAGCACGTTATATTCTGATACAGTAGGTTTTTCCCTGTCCACTGTTTGTGGAAGAAAAATGTGGAACTAGGGCCAGGCACGAATAAAAAGACTCGACATGGCCATGTTTCGGCGAATGATACCTGCATCAGGAGTCATATAATGTGTCAAAAGACAGATTTTGATGATGATCAAACCACCAACCAGGGCCAGGACCGGCTGGCAGAAATAAGTGTGGGGGTTTAATTTTTAAATACTTTTGCTTGCTTTTTATAGGTCTATCCCACATAGTTTACGCCTACAGCATAGTTAGATGATTTTTTAAGGGAACTCCTGGCCTTTTGACTTCACCATGGCCTAAAAGTTGTTCTCTAACAGACAGACAACAGAAACATATTAGGTCGAGCTCAGATAGAAAATATCAGTGTCTGTTATACAGTACTTCAGTTCATCTTGGTATAACGTCAGAGTTAAGACAACAAATATGCTGTACTCCAAAAATGCAGAAGAATAAAACTGTCTCTGTTTCTTTAAACAGAGATGTATTTAACATATAATATACCCTAATTGTATTTTTTTAAATCACTGTATCCTGCAATCATACAAAAAAAAAAAAAGCAAAATAAAAAAACTTAATTTATCTCTCAAAGTCAACATGAGCACCACAAAAGAGTTAGACCTAATTGGCTGGACTTCGTTTCACTTTCGCAATGTGACAAAGATCTCAGAAATTTAGAGTGGATTTTTACATTATCTCTGTGCTACAAGTTCCTCAGATCATTAGTCCTATGAAACGTGATTGAACGTACGTGCAAGACGTCAGACTCACAGAAATAGAAGCCTGCCCTTTGGCGCCGGGGGGGGGGGGGGGGGGGGGGGTCAAAGGTGGTGGTGGCAGTGGGGGGGGGGGGGGGTTAAAATGTGCCCCCTCACCTTGGGCTCTGGACCCCCTCCTGTCAAAGTCTTGGCTATGCCCCTGGTATGGGGGGGGGCATGGATTAAGGTTATGAATAATGCCCTTTGCTGGGGAGATGGAAGGGAGGAGAAGGGTTCCTCTATTGTTATTGCACTTTCTAGGGCTTCTACCCCTTTAAGATAGTGACTGGAAATATCCAGACGTGTTAACAACCTGATGCTCCTGGAGAGGAAACATAATGCTAGCTTTAAGCTGGAATTATTTTTCCACATATAAACACAATTTTCAGAGTTCAACGCAAGCCGCATGATTTAATTTCTATAATAATGAGGTACACTGCATCTTATTATTATACAGCCTGCACTGACATTAACTAACATGTTACATTAAAATAACACAAGTTTGACATTTAACATGGGTAAAGGTAAATATTGTAACTACTACCTAAAGCTCACTGAAAAAAAAAAGTTCTATTTTACAATACAAACCTACTTTTTAATAAGGAGAAGGAAAGAGGCAGTTTGGGATAAAGCATTAGAAAGTCCTAAATTCCACCCCAACCTTTCTCCTTTCTATTATCTACACAAAATATGATATTTTGCAGCATGGACTGCACTCTGAGATATCTCACCTTGGCAGTTGCATGGGGATAGGCACCTTTCTCCAGCAACAGCAGCGCCACCTTCTGGTTGTCATAGTGAGCAGCAACATGGAGTGGAGTGAGGCCATTCTGCAAAGGGGTGTGGTTATGTTACAGTTATAAGTCATTGTTAGCTGTGCTCTGGCTGCCATTAGAGGGTGACAGGATGCTATGTAAAGACATGTTAAATCATTACCCAAACAATACATAACTCAAGTAACAACTAACTACAGACAACAATGCTCATGTTAGGATTCCAAGGATGGGAACTGAAAACCAAAAGGGAGCTGTTAGTGCTGTGCAGTTTAAGGGGAGTAAGTATTCTGGGACAACAACCAATTGTGTATATGCACTTCTGCCTGCGTACCGAGCTCATTACAACTTACCATACCGTGTTCTGCAAATAGCTTATTTCTATGCACAGTAACCGTACCATCTTCACACAGGGCGCAGTTTGAGGTGAGCATGGGAAGCCGTACTCCCCCCAAATGCTAAACTGGTGCCTCTTTCTCCAATGCCAATAGGCCCCACTCCCACACCCTTCCAAGTAAGGAGGAAAACTACACTGGCGCATCTCTGGTCTTCATTCAGTCATTCAAAATGGTAGCGGTGGGAGGTGCAAACATTTTTGCACACGCTACTAGTTTTACAATAAATTTTAGGGCCAATAATGCTGGCAAAGTCCAAGATGGGGTAGTACAATACACTAACTTATTTCACAGCTCTGGCAAGAGAATACAGCAGTCACACTAGCCAGTACATATGTGCAACAATAGTCTTACCAAATGAATATTTTATGCAGTAGAGGACATTTTATTGCCTTTATCCTGTTGCAGTTTTCATGTTATGCTATAACAGTGCAACATTATTTGACCTCATATTTAAATGAATAATTTTAATCAATTAAAAGACAATGAGGCCGATTTTCACACCACAGGAGTTAGACCGTTTAACTTCCACGGTCAGCACGGAGCCTGGATATTCAATGCTGGGCTGTTTCCAGTGACTGGTATCGAACATCCGATTCATTATTGGCCAGTTTCAAGATAACCGGCTAAGTCGATATTAAGACTTAGCCGGTTATCCTGAAAGTGGCCAAAGATATTTCATGGTTTCATGCGGCCAAATATGGCCACTAAACTCGCTATAAAAATCGGCGAATAGCCAGTTATATCATGCGATATAACCAGTTAGCCACTAACCGGGGATATTCCGTGGTGGATAGCTGGTTAAGCACTATTTAACCGGTCAGCAGCCATTCTGGCTGGATAAATAGTACTGAATATCGGGGAGAATTACTTCCTTTTGAATTGTATTTTAGCTCCAGTTATTCCAAACAATTATCCTTGATTTTCCACAATATTCCATTCTATCCTCATATCCCCATATCCACTGTGAGTTTCAATACCTTGCCAGCAAAATCAGGTGGGGCACGACGCTGTAGGAGGAGTTTTGCCACATCCAGGCTGCCATACTTCGCTGCAACATGTAGTGGTGTAAAGCCCTTCTGAAAAGGTCCACAAGAAGATACATTTACAAAGGTGTTATCTGATTTATTAACTTATGATATTACTTTTCATTTTTGGACTGCAGTGCTATGGTAAGTGGACACTAAAAGGGAAATTCTATAAACTGGGCACTAACATTTGTGTGTCCATTTCATGTGTTATTGTTTAAAATACTAGCACTTAGATGAGTCTTTGCGCTAGCAGGGCTCCTAAACAAATATCCACTTAACTTCCAGAGTGGGCATCTGCAAGGACAGCATACACATGGGTGGAGTATGAGTGGGGCTTGCATTTAACGTGCCTAACACAGAATACTGTAAGCCACTGGATGTAGATTGTCTATTGCTGTGCTGTGAGTAAGTCATTGCTTGATGTGTGTTCATTAACTATGATTAAATATTTCCTTAGTAAAGGTAGCAACCATTTTTACTTTTTCTGCCCTCTTTTTTGTCTCCGCAAATATGGTAACCATATGGTGGCAGGACTGCTTAAGGTGAAACTAACTTTGGGAAGAGGGAGAAGGAAGCTTGGAAAGGATGGCAGCTACCCTCTAGAAGTCTGCTATTAGTCTGGAGTAAAAGGAAGCCACATGAAAGTGCACTTTAATGATTGCTCCTTAGTAAGGTTTGTTCTGTTTTTGCATTGCTGAGGCCCCAGAGGAATGAATGCTAGGGGAGGAGCACGGAACCTATGGATAAAGTGCCATGGTTAGCCTGTTTATTGTTGGAGAAATAAAAGTAAAAACCCTTATGTGTTGTACTTATCCTCCAGAGTGGAAAGGAGGACGCTTGCTGACTGTAATTATCCTCCTGAAAGAAAAGGATGCAGTTTGGAGCATTCAATAAATGGAATAATTTATAACACTTGTGTAGTCAAGAGGCTGGTGCTTGGTAAAAGGGGAAAGAGTCCCTAGGAGCAGGGTTGCTGGGTTGAAAAAAGTTTCCCCACCCAAACGAGCCCAAAACCCATACAAAGTTAAACCCCGCCCCCAACATCATCAACCCCGCCCCCGACGTACCACCGATGTCATCAACCCTGCCGCCGCCATCACTAACCCTGCCCCCGCCATAGCCGCTGTCACTAACCCCGCCCCCGACGTCACTAACCCCGCCCCTGTCATTAACCCAGCCTCTGCGGGGCTTCTATTGGACCAAATTGGACCAATAGAAGCCCCAGAAAACTGCCCAATCACTGCAACGCGGCTTTTTAAAAGCTGCCCAATTTCCCGCAGCCGGCAAAAATTGCCTGCAACAGGTTGCGGAAAGCCGCCCAATTGGGCGGGAAACCCGCAGACCTGGCAACCTTGTCTAGGAGTTGGTGGCTTATGCTGAAGAGGGGGAGGGGAGGCCTATTACTTGGGAGAAGAGGGCCAGGTAGACAGAGTACCCTCTTTTTGAGCCATACTATTTCCAAAAGTGTGTTAGCTTCTAGAGGCAAACTCTGCTTAGGCAGGTGCCTGAGCTTAATCTTGGTGGGAAATCTTGGAGGACATCGTACCCATGTCCTCTCAACATCCTGTACAGTGGCTGATCATGTGATTACTTTGGTATGGACAACATCCTTAGTAGGGATATGCACAGAGCAAAAAAGTTTGGTTCTTTTTGCCTTTTCCCAAAATTTGGAACAAATTTTCAGCTCCTCAGGAGCTTAGTCAAGATCGGGAGGCGGGGCTGGTGGTTGGGAGGCGGGGATAGGGCTGGGCAGACTTATACGGTCTGTGCCAGAGCCGGTGGTGGGAAGCGGGACTGGTGGTTGGGAGGCGGGGATAGTGCTGGACAGACTTGTACGGTCTGTGCCAGAGCCGGGGTTGGGAGGCAGGGCTGGGGAGGTGAGGATAGTGCTGGGCAGACTTATACGGTCTGTGCCTGTGCCAGAGCCGGTGGTTGGGAGGTGGGGCTGGTGGTTGGGAGGCGGGGATAGTGCGGGGCAGACTTATACGGTCTGTGCCCTGAAGAGCATAGGTACAAATCAAAGTAGGGTATACACAAAAAGCAGCAAATATGAGTTATCTTGTTGGGCAGACTGGATGGACCGTGCAGGTCTTTTTCTGCCGTCATCTACTATGTTACTATGTTAGCTCATTTCACACATGCACTGTTAATGAACTCAATGCACATTAATTTGTATATTACATATATTAAACCGGTTTAGTGTGCACTAAATTCTTTAAGGCACTCTAACAGGCTGAATATGCACTAACAAATTAATGCCCTTAATGCTTAGTATGCCTGAAAACTGCTCTGCCAGGTATATCACAGCTGTCTGTGTTCTTGGGAAGAAGCTAAACCCCATCAATTCTCAGTGTCTTAAAAGGAAAAATGCAGCTTCTGAGCACTGGTTAATATTCACAGATCCGCAAACAGCAAGAAATTACTTCAGTTATAAAGTTTTGCTGCTCAATCATTATTTTGCATGTTCAATAAGCAGTTCCTCAACAATGTTCCCCAACTGACGTATGCCCTGTGAAATAGCAATGGCTTTGCAGTCAACCAGATCCAGTAGTAGACAATGACTTGTGACTCTTTTGCTCACAAGACTGTTCCCATAAGTTTGGGGGAATTAGAAAGGAACATCCTAAAAATCTGAAAGATCATGGCTTGCCATTAACATTTTTAAGCTCAGCAGGATACACCTGAAATACCGCACAACATACAGCGAGTATTGCTTTCATACAGCGAGACCAAAGTGTCTGAGCCTCATTCTTACCTTGGTTGCTAAGGAATGTGCAGCGCCTGCCTCCAGCAGGACTGAAGCTACATCTACTTGACCCTCCCTGGCTGAGATGTGCAGTGGGGTGTATCCATTGGTAGTAGCAGCATCTGGGTGAGCCATGTGCTGAAGCAGGAGTTGGACGATCTCAGTTTTACCCAGACGAGAGGCAATATGCAAAGGAGTCTGCTCCTCCTAGATCACAAGACAGATAAATATAGTGGACATGAAGAACGATCAGTGCTAAACCAGCACAAACAAGCGCTGTCTAGATCTAGTAGCACTACAGAAATGAGAAGTCATAGTAGCTGCATAAAATAAATTAAATAGGTAACAAGAAGATAAATCCTTCCCTCACCACAGGCTCACTTCTGCTGTTGTGTATATCTTTGCCTATGATCTGCGCCGACTCGAGAGTTTATAGTGCATAACTCCATACAATGAAAGCCCACTGCAGCACGGTATTCTACCCTGCACGCTCCTCACAGCAGCTAGCCCCACAAATATTTTAAGGGGCTTGTCTCTTTTTTCATGAGCAGGATCCATTTTATTAAACTACCAGCAGGCAAAACGTTGTGATACAGATTCATAAGGAGTGGTATCGCTGAAATTCCAATACAAGACCATCCATTCTTAAATTTGGGGCCTGTTGCTAAGCACCAGCAGAGGTTTAAAACAGGTCCACGTATGGCAGCAGTAGCTCTGATTTGCTTATCTGTGGTGGTCCCTACCTCCTAAGTGATGGTGACATTTGGCACTACAGGTCATGCTCCAAGAATGACATTGTTACCAGTGTTGTTCAAAGTACTAGGTTAAAGTACTTAAAAGTACAGTGAAGAACACATTAAAAAAATTACTTATGTAAAAAACGTTATTGCCTAATATAATACTTTTTTGAGTAAAAAGTAAAAGTACTGCAACGACAATGAATGCAACTATTATTATTTTTATCCCAACAACTGTATTGCTCTAATTCAATGCACTTTAAGTAAAACTAAATTATGAAAATGACTGTCACTTATGCTTTAATCCAGTACAGTTAGAAAGGTGTTCAGTAACTGCACTGGCAGGAAAAGGAGTGTTCAGTCTGATAAAAAGTTCCTTCAAATCAGGGCAGGCTGCAATACTACTAAAGTCTTCTGACAGGGTCTGCAAATATTGATCAAAAGAATCTCTCTCTGAGATGCTTGACTTCGTATAGCAAAGAAAACTTTATCATCATCATCTGCATTACAAGTGGTTCTGTCTAATTCGTCTTCATCTTTGTTATCATTGCAATGTTTACAGAGAAGGCTTTCTCAAAGTTGGAATCATATATGTCTATTGTTGTTCTAACAACTTTTCATCTGAGGACAAACTATATTTGAATATCTTCAAGAACTGATGCAAGAACTTCAAATGTGTAGGAACCCTTCAATTTTAAGCCCAGACAAGAAGACTTTCTCTCTACAGATTTTATCAGTCTAATGGACAGTCACCTCAATGTAAAATTTTGCATGGGATGACCAGCACTGTTGTGGAAAAGACATGTCTGTTCACCAAGAACTGCAACCAGCTTCAGCTTCATTGAACTGGTTACTGGTCTCCAGCCAAACAGCTAATGAGTTAGGTCACTTTGAACACAGGCAAGTCCACTGTTCTCTTAGGATGTATCACCTGAACAGCAAAATTTAACATGATTCACTCTTTGCGTGATGAGGTTTGAAATAACACAATCCTGTTCCAGGTTTTGCTGTTTAATTTGGTTTACTGAGAAATTATCATTTATGTCTGGCTTCAGCTTTTACTTTTTTTTTTTTTTTTTTAACTACATGCATAAGATAAAAGAGTAAAAGTAGCAAAAATTGGTGAAATTATTACTTTGGTAGAAGTAAAAGTAACAAATGTTATCGTGCACTTCTTTACAAGTAAAAGTAACAAAACTTTTACTTAAGTACATTAACTAGTTACATTTACTTAGTTACTATACAACACTGATTGTTACATTCTTATTCTCCAGGATGCCCTCCTCACATAGAAAAGGAGCCACAGCTTCCTCCTGCCCTTTTAAAGCCATCATGAACTGCAACCTGTTGATGTGGCTTGCTGTGTTTGGTTCATCGAAGCTATGTGAACTTGAGCTCCCACTCTGCCCTATCCTTTAATAGGTCTCATGTGTGAGTTCTTGGGTACGCTACTACAACTGTCTGCCTTCTGTTACCGAACTTTGCTTGTCTACCATTTCCAAAACTGTTCTGCCAGCCCCAACCTGTGCCTAATTCCTGACTATGATTTTGCCTGTCAATTCTGTTCCTGATTCATTAGTATTGTCCTGAATTGTCTGACCACATCTCTGAGTTCCGTTTCTGTACTTCTCCAGCCTCAGCCTCCTATTATCTGAGGACTTTGGGCTCATGCTTTAAGTGGCATAGCTGTCAATGTGGATTACTATTAAGATATGTTATTTTACCACTAATTCATGCTATTTTAGCACAGGTTCCTCTTTATGCAATGATTCCTAGTTACTAAGAATTGGGATTAACACCAAAACAATGTTTTTTTAAATGGTAGCCCACAATAATAGCTTCCTTCCTAAGCCTCGGCAACCTGTTAGTACCAGAGGGTTCAACCTGAGAGGAAAGCAGCTAAAACAGGTAGATACATATAATGCAGGCCAAGGCCCGCTAATGTTCCCAACTGGGTTGTCATCCAGTCATTACAGTCACAGCAGCTACAGTACAAAATGGAAAGTTTAAATTGATACGAAGTAGAGGGTACAAAACTCACATTTTAGCAAGGAGAATTTTACATCCCCTCAAAATGCAAGATGAGACCTTTAGTATGGTCCTATGCTGTCTATAACACATATGAAAACTACTAAAGGTTCTCCCAAAGTTTTTAATTTCTCAGCTTTTTCTATACTGACTGTAACTGGGTTTGGAACAGTCTGCAGTTGACTGTCAGACAGCCTGAGGATTCTGACTCAGCGCACCAGTCTGACAATTTTTGGACTATATAAGGAGGAGGTAATTTTATAACTGGACACCTGAACTCTGAGGGAAAAAAAAAGGTGCCCATTTGCAGCCTATTTATAAAGGCACAAAAGGCACCTATGTGTCTATAAAAACACGGATAAGGAAGTTATACATTCATGGGTGCCAGTGAACTTGTAACAGCCTGGCAATAATTGTCTATGTCAATATGTTGTTTATATACTGCTATATCCCCATATGGGTTCACCACGGTTTACAACTGAAGAAAAATCAATAACAAAAACAACTTAAAATATACCAAACTAAAAAAAAAAAATTAAACATGTCAATTATCAAGTAGACAGGCTCTCAATTTCTTTTGAAAGACAGTGTATGAAGTTTCTAATCTCTAAGAAGATGGAAAAGAATTTCACAAAGAAACTACCTTATAAGAGAACATAGCATTAAAAATGTTTTTTAAATGGTTGACATTAACCCCTGATTAGGTATACAAGCATGGCAGCAAGATAACTTACAGCAGCTGGAAATCACTCTCTTCTCTCATACCTTATTACAGTTATTACACAGTACTAAACTTTAGAGCAGGTGCAGAAAATGGCACAGCTGGATACATACCCTGGCTCTGGCATCAACGAGGGCACCATTTCTCAGGAGGCAGCGAACTACTTCCACCTGCCCAGCACGTGCTGCCATGTGGAGTGCAGTCTCCCCACGCTGAAGAGAAACATTGTACATCAGAAATCGTCAGCATTCTCTGCTGTTTATCAATAATTGTCTTCACAGCAACATATTTAGAAAAGATAGGATACATGCTCTGAGAGAGGTGTGTATATCTACAGATTGCAATGGGATTTTCTTTCATGTCTTTCTTTATAGATGCATGGGGGCCCTTTTACAAAGGTGCGTAAGGGCCTATGCACGTCCAGCATGCCAAATCAGCATTACCACCCGGCTACCACGTGCTCTGGGTGGTAATTCTGAATTTGGTGTGCGCCGAAAATATGTGGTAGAAAATATTTGCTATTTTCTAACATGGGGTGCCTACCTGGCGGTAAACAACAGCTGGTGTGCACTGCATGCTTAGCGCCCAGGTAGTGCGTGAGATCTTACCGCTAAGTCAATGGGTGGCAGTAAGGTCTCAGGCTGAAAATGGACGTGCACTGGTTTTCAGTTTGCCGCATGTCCATTTTCTGGCCCAGTAAAAAAAATCCCATTTTTCCAGATGCGGTACAATAAGGGTCTGGCATGCGCCACAAATATGCGCCCACACTGCCGCAGGCCAGTTTTTGGCATGCCTTTATAAAAGGGCCCCACAGTTAAAGACATAGGAAAACAAAGACTCCATGTATTTCACAGCATCACATCTGGCACAAACACATGTGAACGGAACAGTCCTTCATGACTCTGCTGTCATTCTGATTCTAAAAAGATAGATAATACAGAAAAAGAGAGTCACCTCAGGAACAGGCACTGTGGTTATCAGGTTTGGTGCCTGGTCTGAATGAAAACTTCCTTCTAGAGGGGACAGTCATGAAAATTTAGTGTTATTATTATCACTTTTACTGAGATATAGATGGGTCACCAGGATAGAAAATGTGTCTCAGACAATGGAATGAAAGATTACTAAAAGAGCAAGATATTGTTGTAAAGTTTATAATTTTTCTAATAATTTTAACTTTCCCCCTTGTATTCCAGTGATTTTCAACCCAGGGCATACCCAGCCAGTCAGTTTTTCAGAATAACCACAATGTATATAAGAACATAAGTGTTGCCATACTGGGACAGACCATATGGTTCATCAAGCACAGCATCCTGTTTCCAACAGTGGCCAATCCAGGTCACAACTACCTGCCAAGATCCCAAAACTGTAACAATATATTTTATGCTGCTTATCCTAAAAATAAGCAGTGGACTTTCCCAAGTTCATCTTAGTAATGGCTTATAGAGTGGAGGAGTAGCCTAGTGGTTAATGCACTGGACTTTGATCCTGGAGAACTGAGTTTAATTCCCACTGCAGTTCCTTGTGACTCTGGGCAAGTCACTTAACCTTCCATTGCCCCTAGTACAAAATAAGTACCTGAATATAGGTAAACTGCTTTGAATGTAGTTGCAAAAAAAAAAAAAAAACTCTCAGAAAGGCAGTGTTTCCCATTCCCTTATGGACTTATAAGCCAAACCTTTTTTAAACCCCGCTAAGCTAACTGCTTTTACCACATTCTCTGGCAACTAATTCCAGAGTTTAATTACATGCTGAGTGAAGAAATAATTTCCCCAATTTGTTTTAAAGTTACTACTTTGTAGCTTCATTGCATGCACCCTAGTCCTTGTATTTTTGGAAAGAGTAAATAAGCGATTCACGTCTACCCATTCCACTCCACCATTTTATAGACCTCTACCGCCTTCTTTTCTCCAGGCTGAAGAGCCCTAGCCACTTCAGCCTTCCTCATAGGGAAGTCATCCCATCCCCTTTATCATTTTTGTCACCCTTCTCTGTACCTTTTCCAATTCTACTATATCTTTTTTGAGATGTGGTGACCAGAATTGCACACAGTATTCAAGGTGTAGTCACACCATGGAGCGATACAAGGGCATTATAACATTCTCATTTTTGTTTTCCATATAACAGCTAACATTCTCTTTGCTTTCTTTGCTGCCATTGCACGCTGAGCAGAGGGTTTCAATGTATCATCAACGATGACACCTAGATCCTTTTCCTGGTCAGTGACTCCTAATGTAGAACCTTGCATCACGTAGCTATAGTTCGAGTTCCTCTTTCCCACATGCATCATTTTGCAATTGCTCACATTAAACGTCATTTGCCATTTGAATGCTCAGTCTCCCAGTCTCGTAAGGTCCTCTTGTAATTTTTCACAATCCTCTTGAGATGTAACAACTTTGAATAACTTTGTGTCATTAGAAAATGTAATTACCTCACTAGCTATTCCCATAGCTAAATCATTTATAAATATGTTAAAAAGCAATGGTCCCAGCACAGACACCTGCAGAACCCCACTATCAGCCCTTCTCCATTGAGAATACTGACCATTTAACCCTACTGTCTGTTTTATATCTTTTAACCAGTTTTTAATCCACAATAGGACACTACCTCCTATCCCATGACTCCAATTTCTTCTGGAGTCTTTCATGAGGTACTTTGTCAAATGCCTTTTAAAAATCCAGATATCGACTGGCTCACCTTTATCTACATGTTTGTACACCCCTTCAAAGAACTATAGTAGATTGGTGAGGCAAGATTTCCCATCATTAAATCCATGTTGGCTTTGTCTCATTAATCCATGCTTATGTATATGCTCTGTAATTTTGTCCTTTATAATAGTCTCTACCATTTTGCCCGGCACAGACATCAGGCTCACTGGCCTATAATTTCACGGATCACCTCTGAAACCCTTTTTAAAAACCGGCCACCCAACAATTTTCTACTACCATGCTTGATTTTAAAGATAAATTACATATTACTAACAATAGTTCTGCAAGTTCATTATTCAATTCTATCAATACTCTGGGAAGTACACCATCCTGTCCAGGTGATTTGCTACTCTTCAATTTGTCAAATTGCCCTATTACATCTTCTAGGTTTACAGAGATTTGATTTAGTTTTTCTGACACATCAGCACAGAATACCATTTCTGGCACTGGTATCTCTCCCAGATCTTACCCGTGAAGACCGAAGCAAAGAATTAATTTAATCTCTCTACTATGGCCTTGTCTTTCCTGAGTGCCCCTATTAACCCTCTGTCAACTAGAGGTTCAGCTGATTCTTTTGCTGGTTTCTTACTTTTAATATACCTAAAAAGGTTTTTACTATATGTTTTTACCACCAAAGCAATCTTCTTTTCAAAATCTCTTTGCCTTCCTTATCAGCGCTTTGCATTTGACTTGCCAATCCTTATGCTGTTTCCTATTATTTTCAGTTGGATCCTTCTTCCATATTCTGAAGGTAGAGTTGCATATCAAGAAGGCAGTGTATGTGCATTGTGGATATCCTGAAAACCTTGACTGGGGTGTCCAGAATAATTGCTTTTGCATGTGATTATATGATTTAAAAAAATACCTACAGCATGCTTCAAAGACTGAGTTAAGAACCACTGCTCTACCCTATCAAAAGCAAGCTCTTGAAATCATTAGAGAGCAGAAATGTTAGAGTGAACAGTTTGAATCTGTCTTTAGATAAGGCATTGGCACAATAAAACAAAAAGACTCCCTTTACAGGGTAATACCGCATCACAAAGAGGGGCATAATCGAACGGGGACGACCATCTCTAAGGGTGCCCACCTCTAAGGACGTCTGGCGAACAGGCGGGGAAACCCGTATTAACGAAACAAGATGGGCGTCCATCTTTCGTTTCGATAATACGGTCGGGGATGCCCAAATCTCAACATTTAGGTCGACCTTAAAGACGGTCAACCTAAATGTTGAGATGGTCAACCTTAGAGATGGTCGTCCTTGGTTAATGGAAACCGAGGACCCCCATCTCAAAAATGACCAAATCCAAGGCATTTGGTCGTGGGAGGAGCCAGCATTCATAGGGCACTGGTCCCCCTCACATGCCAGGACACCAACCAGGCACCCTAGGGGGCACTGCAGTGGCCTTCACAAATTGCTCCCAGGTGCATATCTCCCTTACTTTCGGAGCTGAGCCCCCCAACTCCCCCCCCCCCCAAAACCCACTCCCCACAACTGTACACCACTACCATAGCCCTAAGGGGTGAAGGGGGACACCTACATGTGGGTACAGTGGGTTTCGGGTGGGTTTTGAAGGGCTCACATTTACCACCACAAGTGTCCAGGTAGGGGGGATGGGCCTGGGTCCGCCTGCCTGAAGTGCACTGCACCCACTAAAACTGCTCCAGGGACCTGCATACTGCTGTCATGGAGCTGGGTTTGACATTTGAGGCTGACATAGAGGCTGGCAAAAAAATTAAAAAAATATATTTATAGGATGGGAGGGGGTTGGTGACCACTGGGGGAGTAAGAGGAGGTCATCCCCAATTCCCTCCGGTGGTCATCTGGTCAGTTTAGGCACCTTTTTGAGGCTTGGTCATGAAAAACAATGGACCAAGTAAAGTCGACCAAATGCTCATCAGGGATGTCCTTCTTTTTTCCATTATCGGCCGAGGACGCCCCTCTCTTAATCACGTCCCAGTCCTGCCTTTGCTAAGGTGCTGACACGCCCCCGGGAACTTTGGTCATCCCCACGACGGGAAGCAGTTGAGGACGCCCAAAATCGGCTTTCGATTATGCCGATTTGGGCGACCCTGAGAGTAGGACGCCCATCTCCCGATTTGTGTCGGAAGATGGGCGCCCTTCTCTTTCAAAAATGCCCCTGAAAGTATTCAGAAATGGTTTCTATTTGAATTGGAACTCTGCCGATTACTCCTGTAGAAAGATCAAAACTACTCATACAAACTGCATTAAATTGCTCGATAGTCACATAGGCCTTCACCATAAACACATTCAACTAACAGCATTTCTTCTCATGCTAGAAAAAAAAATATTCTGGCCTGATTGGGGAATTTCAGTCACTGACATGTCAAAAACTACACCTTTTACTGAATAGTATTTTGCACACTGCTGAATAGTTTTACCAACAAAGGTAAATTTGATATTGGGCTGCAGTGTAAGAATGTTAAAAAAAATTCATACTCCATCTTCCAGAAATGAAGCAGATTTTACCCAAATGTATCAAAAAATTAATATATAAAATCAATGGGCCTGATATTCAGCCAGTGGAAGACAGTGCTCTGTGTGCTCATCGCTGGCGTTAAACCTGGATATTCAATGCTGGGCTATTTCCAGTAACCAGCATTGAATATCCAGTATTTTTTTGGCCATTAAACACTTACCCAGTTAAGCTGATACTACTACTACTATTTAACATTTCTATAGCGCTACAAGGCGTCAGTGGCTGACTGGTTAAGTTATAGCAATTAAAGATAGGACTACTATTTATGATTTCACTGCTAATTTTATTCGTTCTGGCGCTGAATACCTATGCCTAACCAGATTAGTTGTACAATATAGACAGTTTAGGGATAGGCACTAACTGCGCATAATCAGTGGAAGATAACTGGTTATCTGCCACTGTATATTTGTGGTTAGCCACAAAAATGCTATTTATCCCCTGCCAGCGGCCATTTCTGACTGGTTACATAGAACTGAATATCGGAGGAAATATCTATTACAATAAAAAAAACAGACACCACAATGTTTCATTATCTGCCTATCCTGCTTATTTTCGACGGAGATGGACGGCCATCTTCCGACACAAATCGGGAGATGACCGGCCATCTCCTAAACACGGCCAAATTGGTATAATCGAAAGCCGATTTTGGCTGACTTCAACTGCTTTCCGTCGCAGGGCCGGCCAAAGTAAAGGGGGCGTTTTGGCAGGGTACGGAAGGCGGGACGGGGGCGTGGTTATGAGATGGCTGGCTTTGGCTGATAATGGAAAAAAGAAGGCCGGCTCTGACGAGCACTTGGCCGGCTTCACTTGGTCCATTTATTTTTAGGACCAAGCCTCCAAAAAGTGCCTCAACTCACCAGATGACCACCGGAGGGAATCAGGGATCACCTCCCCTGACTCCCCCAGTGGTCACCAACCCCCTCCCACCCCAAAAAAAAATAATTTTTTTGCCAGCCTCTAATGTCATACCCAGCTCCATGACAGCAGTATGCAGGTCCCTGGAGCAGTTTTTGGTGGGTGCAGTGCACTTCAGGCAGGTGGACACAGGCCCATCCCCCTCCTACCTGTTAAACTTGTGGTGGTAAATGGGAGTCCTCCAACCCTCCCCAAAACCAACTGTACCCACATGTAGGTGCCCCCCTTTATCCTTAAGGGCTATGGTAGTGGTGTACAGTTGTGGGGAGTGAGTTTTGGGGGGGATTTGGGGGGTTCAGCACACAAGGTAAGGGAGGTATGCACCTGGGAGCAATTTTTGAAGTCCACTGTAGTGCCCCCTAGGGTGCCTGGTTGGTGTCCTGGCATGTGAGAGGGACCAGTGCACTACAAATGCTAGCTCCTCCCACGACCAAATGCCTTGGATTTGGCCGGGTTTGAGATCGTCGCCATTAGTTTCCATTATCGCTGAAAACCAATGCCGGCCATCTCTAAAGCTGGCCCAAATGTTGGGGTAGGGAGTGAGCAAGTGAGTGAGTGAGTGACAGATGCTTAGACATTTCTTGTAAGCCACATTGAACCTGGTGGCTAATGTGGGATAGAAATGTCAATTAATGTAATGTAATGCCAAACCTGGAGGGAAGTGGAGAAGAGATGTCAACCCAGATGGGAGAGGAGAGGGGTCAATACTGAAGAAAAAGGTGCTTTAATATGTGAGATGGAGAAGAGGGTCAAATACGTGTACTTGGCATGTCTGTATATGAACAGCAAATATTTACAGTGAAAATGAAAGGACTGTCTAAATAAAAGACAGAAAAGATTATTAATCTATAGTGTGTTTTAAACCCTTAGCAAGCACATTATGCTTAAAACACTAGTCTGCAGATGTAGAAACAGTCATTTACAGGAAGTGAATCTGTTTTTTTTTTAAACAGTCATCCAGCTTTGATTAACTGAATTATTTAGACTCAGCCAAAACATTAAAATAGGATATTTTTTCTAAAACATACCCATCATATGCAAAATTTATACATATAAACACAAGCTCTGTGAATGACTAAGCACCCCTGTCAGGGGTGGACTGAGCATACAGGCAACCAGGCGGTGCCCGAGGGTCCAGAGGCTCTGTGGTGGTCTAATGCACCTCCCCCCCTGCACTCTACAGCCCCCAGGGCTTACTTTGAAGGGCCCTGGTGGTCTAGTAGCCTCTTTGGGGGCAGGAAAGAACCCCACTCTTTCTTGCTCACTGCCACTGCTCTGTCCTACACCACCGCATCTTCAAAATATCTGCTGAAACTTCTTACGGCAGTCTCGCAAGACTGTTGAGACCCGTGAGACTGCCGCAGACATTAAGAAGAAATGGCAGCGGCATCAAGTAGAGCAGCAACAGCTGGCAGGAAAGAGTGGGGTTCTTTCCTGCCCCTGAAGAGGCCATTAGACCACCAGGGCTCTTCAAGGTAGGCCCACAGAGCTGTAGTGTGCAGGGGGGGAGGGGTGCTAGTAACATAGGTGGGGGCAGCGGGGGCTAGGGGGGGCCCAATGACTCTTTTTGCCCAGGGATCCATATCACTGACAGTCCACCCCTGCCTAATGTTGTCTCCTCCTAGGTCCAGAGCTGAGAGCTACATGGTGCAGGGATGCTGGAGAGGGCAGGAAGGCAAGCTGTGCTAACACTCTTGCTTCCCTCTAATGTCTATTGGCTGGGTAAAGAATGGCTGACCAATGAGGTGCACATGGAGGAGGTGCAGTAAAATTGTAATACTGAAACACCGGCCAATATTCAGCCCACAGGAGGTAGGCCAGCTAAGTCCCGCAATTGGCGCTGAGCCCAGATAATCAGTGCGGGCTGTTTCCAGTGTCCGACATTGAATATCCATTTTTTCCCCCGGCTGGTTTAAACTTAACTGGCCAAGTTAATATTTAGCACTGGCCAGTTAATATTATAGCAGCCAAAGACAGGACTGATATTTAGGCGGTCCCACAAGCTTGCACACGATGGGGCTAACATCCCCAGGCAGAAGTGTGTGCCCTACAGCATTAACTGTCCCACACTGAAAGGAAGTGTCTCCCAAGCAGCCTTAATCTACCTTCTTCCCTCCCCTGCATCTCCACAGGTTGGTGGCTATACTGACAATACGAGATACAAAAAGTGCTGGGGCCTTTGTGAGCTATGTGCTCCTTGAAGGCCCTACTGGTCCTATCCCCTTCTAATGCATAGATTTTGTATCAAGGAGTGGGGAAATCCAGTGGCTGCAGGGAGAGGAACAAAGGAGGGGTGGGCTTGTAAGAAAAATACAGGGATGGTGGATGGGAGATGGAGGCTGGAAGAGCAATATAGGGCCACATGGGAGGGTGAAGGAATAGAGACAGGAGATGAGGAACACAGAAATGGGGAAGACTAGTGAGATGAGGAAACAGTAGACAAAGGGAGACAGGGAGATGCTGGGTATTAAAGGGAGGGAACACGAGGAATGGGAGGAGATGCTGGATATAGGAGTAGGAACATAGGAATATGTAAAGGAGATGCTAGACATGAGGATGGGCCTATGAAGATAGAGGGGATAGGCTGGACATGGGGATGGGGATGGGCCTATGAAGATGGAAGGGATAGTCCTGACATGGGAGAGTGAAGATAGAAAAGTGGGGAGAAGATGATGGACATGGGGAGACAAAAGGAGATGGAAGAGAGATGATGAACTTGAGGGAAGTCAAGGGAGAGAGAGAGAGATACTGGTCATAGAGGGAATAGAAAGACTAAAGGGTAGGTGCTGGAAAGGGGAAGGGGAATATAGAGTTGAATGAGCTAGAGGGCAGATGTTGGAGATTATATTTATATGCATGGACACTAGCACATCCAGTGCATTTTCTGTTTGATTGACTAACATATGCTTACACTGTAATATGTTTGTTTGTTTTATTTTGTTAGACCCCGGAAGCTGGCACACTTTGCACCAAAACCTCTCCATTGTAACAGACTTGAGAGCTCATTTGTGCTTTTTTTTTGTTGCAGAAGGGAGATGCATGACATGAGGAAGGTGGGACAGAAGGAGATGGAGAGGAAATAGGGGGCATAGGGATAGGGAGGGGATCAGGTGGGTGTAGGAGGACAGGGTGAGAGAGGGGTGAGAGAAGACAGGGGAGGAGGAGAGAAAAAGGAGATTTAGTAAAAGACTGGTGAATGAAATGGCGCTGGGGTGAAGAATGAAAAGTTATAGGTAGATGCAGTAAAAAGAGAGGTATTGAGGACTGGACAATAAGGAGGAGGATTGAAATCTGAATGGATACAAAGACAGAAAAATAAACGGGGGGTGAGAGTCAAGATAGCATCTTGAAGGGAAGAGCTGGAAGGTGTGCTGCTTTCTCTGGCTAATACTTTTGACAATGGGGATGAGAAGGGGGAAGACTCATGCTTACCCTTCAGTGCCAGCTTCCACCCCTCCACCCCCAGTTGCAACAGTCAAAGCCAAAGGATTATGTACAGTGGCTGGAACTAAGCTCTGCAGACATTGTAGAGCTTAGCTTGGAAGGGGTTTCATTAAGCCCTGTATTTCAACTGCCACCCCCTACAACCCAGAAGTATTCCTGCAGTTTGAAGTGTGGCTCAGCTTGGGGTATCAGATTCCAATCTTACTGTAACCCTTGAAGGGGCTCCGACTGTGGTTTCTTCTCCCTGTGAATGGTTGAGGAAGGAATTTGGTGAACCACTGATGGTGGTCCCAATTCATTATTGCCATCACACCCATCGTCTAGAGAAACCCAGGCATTGGTTATGCTGCAACCATCAATTTGAATTCAATCTGGGAAGCTCTACAGGGCCTAGATAGGTCCCTACAGGTACTTTCATCTCAGTTTTCAAACTACAATGCAGATTTTTCCTCCAGGCCCTGACTCAAAGTTTGCATGCCTGTAAAATAGGAAATACTTGGATAACCAAGGGGCCCTTTGACTAAGCTGAAGTAAGCACTAACACATACCTACACTCAGGTGTTTCATGGTAATTTTTGCATATGCACATAGTACCCATGTGCTAAAAAAATAAAATGTATTCTATAAAGCTGGGGGAGGGTTGGGGGCAGAGAGTAGGCATGTTCTGCACTAATTGATTAGCGCAGATACATTGCTGCATGCTAACCGGTTAGCACATGGTTAACACGTGAGCCCTCACCGCCTTTAAAATAGGTGTCCTAAGTGCTCACGTGCTAATGGCCATGCGTTAACAGGAAACTTAGTGTATAGCCATTAATGCTGGAAATAGAAAAATTGGTCATTTTACCCATGCAGTAAAAATGGCCTTTAGCATGTGGGAATGACACACATAAGTAAGTGCTAAGGCCACTTTTTACCACAGCTTTTTAAAAGGGCCCCAACATAAGGAAGAACAATCTTAAATTTTTACATTTTCCCAAATCGCCAATAATATCTGCAGTGGAAATGCTGAAGCATCATATAAAAGTAATACTTGTACTGATATCTGATAATCTTCCCCCTATCTTGAGAGCTGTCTATGTATCGTCATCTATGAGACAGAGATCTGGGGAAATTAATAACCAGGTAGGGTCTCCTCAAGTGGATACAAATTGACAGAGTTGCTTGAGACATCTGTGGAGCACATTTCTGGGAAGTCATCTCTGGGGACATCTTTGTGCTGGAGCCTGACTGTAATTTGGTTTTAAAACAGTACTTCAGACATGAATGAGTTGTTTTTTGGCTTGGTTGTATGAGTATTTCCTGACTTTTTATAGATGACTCAAGCTAGAAGGAGGTTTTTGAACTTAAAGCCAAGAGTCCTGGTCCTGCATTGGTCTCTTATTTTGAAATTTCCTTCATGTTGTTTTTTTAACTTTTGGGTTTAATTCTCTTTAATTTCTAGAGACAAAATAACTCTTGGAATTTTTGATTTCCAGGAAAAAATCAGTTATCCCTAATGATTAACTAGGCTGATAGCCTTAATCAGCTGTTCTAAGCTTGCTGTGCATCTCTTCTACTAGGGTTTTTCATATATTACCTTTAGGGGTATGTTTACTAAGGTGCGTTAGCGTTTTTAACGCGCCTGTAAAGTTAAGGCACATTAAATGGTGACACGCCTATACATTTCTATGGGCACCTTAGCGTTTAACGTGTAAAAAATTTAAGCGTGTTAAAAATGCTAACGCGCCCATAGCGCTGCTTAGTAAACCTAGCCCTTAGAGTTATTTCTTTATCTTGACTCCCAGGTTCTGGGTTAAAGCATTGTTTAATTACATTTCCTCATATTATGTTATTTCTTATTTTTGTTCTTTTTCATGCATATTTCTATTCATGCAATTTTGCTGAATGTAAGCATTGAAAGTCTTATAAATAAAAAAAGTTAAAAAAAGAAAAATAAATAGAAGAAAGCTCAAAGTAAAAAGATCAATGTCAGAGATGGACGTAGGGGAGGAAGAGAAGGGAGAGAAGAATTGGCAAAATGTACAGAAGACTCTGGATAAAGAGTTAAGGGAAGACAGAAAAAACTAGATACCAGAGACCAGATATCATTTTCTGCAAGGTAGACAAACTCCCTTTTTAACGGAATTAGAAGCACATACGAGCATAAGATGTGCCATGCTGTCAGACCAATGATCCATCAAGCACAGCAAAATGTCTGCCAATCTGGGTTACCTGGAAGTACCAGACATATCCTAATGAGGAGATTCACTCCTAGAAATAAAGCCTCTATTACTATAACATGAGCAAAGGCAAATAGCTCTGCACAGGCAGGTTCATCAGCATGTCCAATAAAGATCCTAAAGCACTTAAATAAGGAGGGATGGGTGAGTAAAACAAATTAGAAATTTTGAACTTATTAACAAAATGCATCACACACATAGGTCCTTTTTAGAGAGTTGCACAGGAACAGAAATTTCACCCACTCTCGCTGGAATATAACCAGTCCCCCCTTGTCCCCACTGGAATCTCCTCCGTTCCTACCCATCCCCACCTGTCCCCTGTGCTAAAATAACCCAACTTGTGGTAAAATAACAACAGTAGTCCATTGTGACAGGGTTTATAGAACACTGCCCCTCATCCTTAAGAAAAGTCCCTCTCTAACTAGCCTGGGCCAACTTAAGAGCATGGATCCTGCCCCAGGAGGATGTGAGCCAGGAGCGGACAGAGCCAATACCTGGGAGTTTAAAAGACAGGGCCAGACTGAGAGTAGAGAGGCCCAGGGGAAAAAGAACTGAAGCTCAAGCCTGTGCCTTTACAGAATATGCTTAGCTGCGATGAAGTAAGCCAACTTTGCTTCTTGTTAAAGCTAGACTGGCTAGAACCAGTCTAAAGCAAATGTTAATAGCAAGGTAAGCTTTGTGCATCTGGCTCTCAGTGCTTATGAGGATTTCAATGCTATCAACCATATTCATTATTTTTTTTAGTGCTTTTATAATACAAGGAAAGGATAGGTAGGCTGGTCTGCCACTACACTTCTAAGAGAACCCTACAGGATCTGCATCCATCCCACAGGATCCCCACAGACCTGGAGGGCATCAGGGCCACTGAGAGGGGGGCAATGGAGGCAATATTCTCCGGGCCTAGCCTCCCAGGGGAGCCCAGCGCTGGCATCTATCTCTCTCCTGCTTCTGTGTGTCGGGACCTGGGTGATTGCATTAATGTGATAACCCAGGTCCTGGCACACAGGAGCAGCAAGAGAAGCAGGCTGGGGGTGGCAGTGGCCCAAGTGGGAGGGGAGAGAGGCGGCGACAGCTCAAGTGGGGGGAGCAGGGGCAGTGGCAGCCCAAATTGGGGGGAGCAGGGGGTGGAGGCAGCCTGAGTGGGAAGGGCAGGGAGTAGCAGCCTGTGGGTGTGGCCCAAATGGGGAGGTGGCGGCAGCAACCCTGCCCTGGGCCCGACTCTGTCTCTCAGCGGTCCTGGAGAGCATTCCTGCAGGAGTCCTGTGGACCTGGAGGGGATCCCCTTGGGAACTGCGGGATTCCTCCTAACCCTGTTCCTGTGCAGCTCTCTAGTCCTTTTCTCCAAAAATATATAGCTAGGTTAATTTTAATCTAAGGCATACTCACAATGTTAGTGACATCCGGGGATGCTCCATTCTGTAGTAGGAGGAGGACAATGTTCAAGTGGCCCATGAATGCAGCCACATGTATTGGTGTGAGTCCAGACTATGAAACAAAGCAACAGTGGTCTTATGCCTCTGCACACATGCTTTTGGGCTTTTCCAGTGAAGTAAATAAAGTAGGGATGTGCTTTCGTTAACAAGCATTCGCTTACAAAATCAATTTAAAGTGCTTTAGCCTTCAAATTAACACACAAACAGGCGTATGTTCAAAGCACATAGACTTACAAAGCTACATAGGAACCTATGGAACTTTGTAAATCTAAGTGCCCATGCCTGAAAGAATTTTTATACAAGCATTAAAATCTTTAAGCTTCAAAAAGTTTAAAATAAATAGAAAAATATCCGAAAATGAGTCAAAAAGTCCGAATATGAAACAAAATATATTTCATGCACATCCCTAAAAAAAAAAAAGGAAAGAATGGAGGGAAAGTGAAGGAACAGAGAGAAGAGAACAGAAGAAATATTTTGCCAAGGGCAGAAAGGGTTTTCTACCTCTGTTATAGCCTGGATGGAAGCCCCATATTTCACTAAGAGTTCCATGACTTTGATGCGGTTTTTCTTGCAGGCAATGTGCAGTGGAGTAAAACCATTCTGTGCCAAAAAAACCACAACCCTGTTAGTAGAAAGCATGCAGATTACACTCCCATGCTGATCTGCCACTGTCCCCCACTCAAGGGCCCTTTTACTAAAGGGTTGGCATGCAGCAACGGGCTTGCCGTGAGCCAATCCACCCCCAGCACATGCCATTTCCAGAGCTACAAAAATATTTGGGATTTTTGTAGTGCCACAACTTAACTGGCGGTATTTGGGCAGTGCTGCATGCTGCTCTGTTACCACCGGGTTAGTGCAGGAGCCCTTACCGCCACCTCAATGAATGGCAGTAAGTGCTTCCTGAAATGGCCGTTCACTTACCGCATGACCATTTCTTAAAAAAAAAAAAAAAGACTGCCTTTTACCCACTGAGGTAAAAGGGCAGCTTAGTAAAAGGACCCTTCAGTGCCTAAAACAATTAACATATGTGTGCATGCACAGTACACAAAAACATTTATGTGATTCAGTATTTATTGATATGACTAAGCTCACACAGAAGCAAAGACATAGTAGGATTTAGAAGGTGATTTCAGAAGGCTTGTGCTACATTTTCATGTGTAAGTAACTGTAGAAGAAAGCTGCTGCTTTCACATGTTGATCTGCAGCATGCAGTTCTGAAGTAGGCATGGTTTGCACAGGCCTAAAAAGTGTTTGCGTGTTCTTGATTTTGAAATGACAATACAAGTATACTTTAAAAAACCCAGAAGCTAGTATTGACACCTCCTCTTGACATGTACAAGTGTCAGCCCACTGCTCATTTGGATCAGGGTTTACAGACATCATTGAGGGGGGCAAACGTGTTTACCTCTCTGGTGTCTGAAATCACTTGTAAAATCCAAAATTTAGAATTTTCTAGCTTGGCTCTTAATTAGCTCCCCATTGACATTCAGTTTTGTAAAATCTGTCATTTATGTGTTTAAGTGCAAGCACTTACAGGTATAGATTGCAAAACCGTCACTTACACGCGTAAACACTGGCACTTGTACATTGAAAACCTTGCATGACGTTGCTCTTTTTTGCAATGTGTTCCTTTGTTAAATAGCTTTTCCAGTTGTATGTGCTGCAAACTATGGGGTAAATTCTATAAATGGCACTGAAATTTATGCACCGGGATGAAGCGAGTCAGGGGTGGACTGAGCATTCGAGCAACCGTGCACTGCTCGAGAATCTAGAGGCTCTAGGGGGCCCAAAGACTCTACCTGGTTGCCCACTGCCGCCACAGCACATTACAGCTCTTCCCGGACCTACCTTGAAGGGTCTGGTGGTCTACTGGCCTCTGTGAAGCAGGAAAGAATCCCACTCTTCTCTCCTGCCCGCTGCTGCTACTCTGCATGGCTGCTGAGACTTCCTGTGGATGCCTCACAAGACTGCCGAGATCTGTGAGACTACTACGGTAAGTCTTGGCAGTCATTTGGAAAAACACAGTGGCAACAGTGGGCAGGAAAAAGTGGGGCTCTTTCCTGCCCCTGAAGAAGCCACTAGACCACCAGGCCCTTCAAGGTAGGAGCGGGGAGGGTGGTGGTGGTGGTGGTACAGGAGGGGGGCAGCAGGCAGTGGCCAGGGGCCCCAATGACCTTTACTACCGGGGGCCCTGACTCCTAATGCGAGTTCAGCAAGAATTCTAGAATGGCAGTTCCGTGCAGAACTGCCGCTATAGAATATCCCTAACCTTAGACATGAGCACTAATGCCATGTCAAAGGCTGGTCTAAGTGCTTCTGCCTAGCAGTTGGCAGTTAGGCACATAACTCTTAGTATCCTATAACATGTGTGTGCAAGTCCTAGGTATGTGCCTGACCTGCCCATGGCCTTCCCATGGCCATACCCTCTAGAAGTTGCATGTGACAGAGATTCTAGAATAGCAACTAAAGTCAGTTGCACCCGAAACTGCCAGTTGGTGCCAATTAAAAGCAATTTAAGCCAATCCAGTTAACAGCCTATTATTAAATTAAAAGCTACATGCACAACAGACCTTATTCTATAAATTGGGCATCCTGCACACTAAGAAGTTTGGTGCCCAAGTTTATAAAATTAGGGGGTATATGTTTATTTCACCATGTACATGTGGGTATTTTACAAAAGGCTCTGCATCCTTTTATAAAATACTCAGGAAATTGTGCCATTTGAGTATTCCTATACTGCTTAGACCTAAGCAGTTTACAGTTTCAGTTTACAAGTACTGGGTCTGTCCCTATTGGGCTCACATTCTAAGTAGTACATTGTACTACTGTTGTACCTGGGGCAAGGGAGGTTTAAGTGACTTGCCTAGGATCACACAGATCTGCAGAGGAAATTGAGTCTGGTTCCCCAGGATCTCAACCCACTGCCAACCATCAGGCAGCAGCAGGAATTGAACCCAGTTCCCCAGGTGTGCAATACCACTGCATTAACCAACATAGCACATTTTCTCTCAGATCCTAGTTTATATAATTGTGAGGGACTTTTTGGAACCAATTGTTTCTCCATTCTGGAGTTTTTTTTACATTGGTTCTTTTTTCTCTTTCATTAAGAAAACCAATGATAGGATTTGACTCCTGATATAGTACTGGGTAAATTCTGAAAGAATTTCCCTATTTGGAGATTTGAGATTTCATTCTTTTAAAATATATCTTATATGAAGTATCTGACAGTAGATGTTGTCTTTATTAACAAACTTGAATTCTGAATAGCAAAGTGTTGAGTGGAAGTTTGTTTTCCCCATTTTTTACTTGTATAATCAAAGAATCTGGTGTATGCCATAAGGGCTTGGAGCTCACTGGCAGAAGTAAGAGGTATCAGGAACAATAGTTTATAAGCTAGGAATTTCAGAGAACAAGAATGCAGTGGTTCGAACAGAGGTTTCTTGAGAGAGATGAGAACAACATTGAGATCCCATATCACCGGAGATGGTTTGATGGGAGGTTTAGTGTGATATAGACCTTTCACGAATCTAGCCATCAAGAGATACACTTAAATTGATTTATTATCAAGTTTAGTATGAGATGCACTGATGGCACTCAAATAAAATCTGACTGAGTCTTGAGGCCAGAATTGGAAAGATGGAGGAGGTATTCCATCAGAGTAGGTAAAGAACATGAAATAGGGTTGAGTGACTTAAAGGTACACCAGAGAGAAAACCTTTTCCATTTTAGGTAGTAACATTTTTTGTGGAAGGTTTTCTGGAAGCAAGAATTATCTGAAAGATTGCATGGGGAATGTTTAAAGAATGCAATTCTATGTCATCAGGTACCATACCGTGAGAGCTAAAGAACGAGGGTTTGGATGAAGAAGGGAGCCTTCATTCTAAGTTATGGCAACTCTAGGAGCAGAGGAAACCAAATTTGTCGAGGCCAGTAATGATCAATTAGAATCATAGTTCCTTGGTCTCGAAAGAGTTTGAGAAGAGTTTTCCTAATTAGGGGCAGTGGGGGAAAAACGTAGAGAAGATCCTTCCCCTAGTGAAGTAGAAAGGCATCTTGGGCTATGTGGTTGGGAGCATAGAATCTGATACAGAATTGGGGAAGTTTGTAGTTCTGAGGAGAAGCAAACAGGTCTATCTCTGGTGTCCCCCACTGCTGAAATATCTGACAGATGACTGAGACATTGAGAGACTATTGAGAGAGCTTGTCTGCCAGGGCATTTTGTTTTCCGGCTAAATAAACAGCTCTGAGGAAGATATTTCAGGAAACCACCCATGTCCATATCTGGATTCCTTGCTGACAGAGAAGGTAAGATTCAGTTCGTCCCTGATTGTTCAGGTATTACATGGCCACCTGATTGTGTGTACTAGTATCACCTGGTTGACTGCTCACAATTCCAAGAATCTGATATAATATCCCTGTTCTGTCGGGGGCCAAGATCCCTGTGTATGGAGACCATAGACTCCTGTCCAACAGAGGAACTGGTTCTATTGGGTTCTGCTAGAAAAGGTTCTGAGAGTTCCTCTTGTAATAATTGGAGTTAAAATGAGAATCTCTTGGTGGATGATTTGGGGGACTTGTTTGACAATGCAGAGAGTAGCCGTGTTGGATTGTGAGTAAGACCCAGCGATCAGAGATGATGAGAGCTCATCTTTGATGGAACAGAAGAAGCCTTCCTCCAACAGGAAGGTTTGTTGCTATCAACAACTGGATGGTAGCAATGCTCTCTAGTAAGGAGTCAAAAACTAAGTTGTTGCTTTCACTGAGAAGGTGTTTGGGACTTTTGTCCACACTGTTGCCTTGGATGGGATTGCTGAGGCGCAGAATGCTTAGGTGTGGGAAGCATAAGGGTACAATAATGCTTAGAAGGATAATAATTACAGTGTTTATAACTTCCTCAAAACCTCCTAGTGGAAGAAGAAGGTGTAGTTGTCTGCGGCCTAGATAACGTTTTTATGGTATCCGTATGGTTTTTGATTAGGTCAGCCTTTTCCTCAACTTTGTCCCCAGACAAGTTTTCCCCATGACAAGGAACATCTGCAAGGTGCTCCTGGACAACAGATTCAAGGTCCAGAGACTCTGAGCCAAGACAACTGGTACACTGCTATTGCTAAAGCAGAAATGCAGGAAGAGATGTCGAAAGCATCAAAGGCCTGTCTAGCAAGATATTTACGACAGGCAAAGAGATTTCTGTGAAGCTTTTGGAACTCTTCTTGTTTATCAGAAGATATTCAGCAAATGATAAAGAATACTGTATAAGAGATTTTAAAGATATGGTGGAATAAAGCTGGTAGTCTAAAATACAATTGGCTAGCATTGTGGCTTGGAAAGTTTTTCTGCCAAAAAAGTCCAAAGTCCTTGGTACTCTTCCTGGAGGTGCAGAAGCATAAGATCTGGCACTCCAAGTGCATTTTAAAGCAGATTCTACCACTACAGAATGATGTGGTAGATGCGTCCTTTCAAATCTGGCACATTTTTATATTCTATACATTGTGTCAATTTTCTTTAGGGCCATTTGGAATGACAGAGGGGTTTCCCAGTGTTTGGATAAAGTGGTTTTCATAGCTGAATGGAGAGGAACTGTAATTCCCTCTCTTGGTGGGGAATCATAGTCATGAACCTCACAAAGTTCAGCTCAAGGTTCTTCCTCCATTTCCAGCTGGAAAGGTATAGCGTGAGCCATCTCACAAACAAAACCTGGAAAGGATATACTTTCTGGGGGAGATTTTCTCCTTTGAGGTGGTGGAGAAGGATCAGATGGGATGTTATAGGATTCTTCATCCAAGAGGTCCTGTGGGTCATGATCTGTCTCCCAGGAGAAGTCTGAGTCGGACTCTGCAAAATACTGTTCATGAGGAGTATGCAAGAGAGAGTGCTGACTTGTACTTCAGCTATGTGTCAAATTGCATCAAGGCATATGAGCTCTTCACGTTGGAGAAAGCTCCTCTGCCGACGGCAATACGTGCGTTGGTCAGGTACAAGCTGCTCCTGACGGTTGATGTCGCGCTGGAGTACAGGACCTTCCCCATGACTGTCTTTCTGATGTATCAACAGGCTGGGCTGAGACAGGTGCAAGCACCTTATACGCCTGTAGAGAGTCCGACTGCAGTAGCCCTGAGAGCTCTTCCTTGAGCATAGACCGGATTTCCTCATGCAGGCTAGGTGTCAGTATAGGCTGAGAAGCTAGTGTGGACACAACCTGAAATATACTCTATGCATGTGTAGGAGATCTAGAACACCTCAAAGGCTGTCAATGCAAAATAAGCTGTAGAGATGGACAGCAGTCACTGTAGCATGAACACTTCCTGTGCATTGATGACATGGAGCAGGGGAGTTGTAGGAAGAGTGCCTAGAGAGGGAGAGTGATGGCGATGCTTCTTAGGCTTTTTGAACTGCAGGCCTCTCGCTAACAAAGAGGATATAGAGGCCTGGCATAAATGTGGCATAGAATTTGATGAAGCACCATCTTGATGGTGCACTCAACATCAATGCCGATGCAGGTTCCGCATCTTTGACCAAATCTCCTGCCATGCTCGATACCAAAATGGATGCAGAACCAAACGTTTTGACACTGGATTCTGCGGGCTTTAATGGACATCTGCTGCATACACTGACAGAGATTACAGTGAATGTCTCAATGATCTGGACCTAGTCAATGACCACACCAGTTATGGGGGTCTTTGTCTGAAAAAGTCCCATTACACCAAGTACATTTTTTAAAGCCGCTTGACACCCTTGATGTCAAGGAGGGAAAAAAGACTGATGCACGGTCAAAAAGCTCAATGGCCTGGGGAGTTTAACTAATTCTGAGAAAGGCCCATAGTTGGAAGTTTGGAAGCCCTGGAATGGAATGCAGAAGATAACACTGCATATATCCAAATGTAGAAGACTAGCACACAGCATTTTAAACTTCATTTGAAAAAGCAGCACATGAAGCTTTCACATCTATGATGGAAAATATCTACATGCTGGGGTAGGGGTTTTAGTCCAGTACAAATTCTTGCAGACTCCAAAGTTTTTACTTTTTTTTTTGCAACCAGTAAGGCAATGCTGCCACATGTCAAATTATTCCAGAATAAAAGGAAGCAATTTCTTAAAAGTGATTACCACAAGGTAACTCCTCCTGCATTCTAAGATATAGTTATGCTGTGTGAGAAAGGTGTCACCATCAAATGACTTAAGTAAATAAAAGTTAAACATTCTGTCCTGCACAGCATACGCTATAACAATTAGATGAAAAAGTGCACCTGAAAATGGGAAAAAGATTTTCTCCAAGGACAGGAAGGCATGATATTCTCACAAATGGGTGACATCATCCAACTGACACTGCCTCACCGTGCATGTGCAGGTACTTTCCTGCCCAGTACATGAGTGCGGGACCGGTAGTCTATAATTTTCCGCAGAGCAGAGAGATTGTATTTTTGATCTCTCCTCGGCGTGTCAACTTTTTGTCTTTTGGTGCCTTCCTTTTTGGGTTAAAATTTCCTCTTAACTATTTGTTTTTGTTGTAGTTTCTCTTATTATATCATTTTGTATTGACTTTTTCGATTTTTCATTTTTTGGCCTGAGGGGCCTTCTGTTTATTTTTTGGCTGGTTCCAACTTTACTGGCCAAGCTGATATTCAGCGCTGGCCAGTTAAGTTTGAACTGGCCAAAGATATTCCAGTTATTGACGTGGCCATATCTGGCTACCAAATGTGGCAGCGATGTGCTGAAATTCAGTGGATAACCAGTTATATTGTGCGATATAACCGGCTATTCGCTAGGCGCTAACTGGCAATATTCAGCAGGAGACAGCCGGTTATCTCCTGCTGAATATTGCTAGATAGCTAACTAAGTACCATTTACCCAGCCAGGTGCCACTCCTGGCCTGTTAAATGGTTTTGAATATCGTCCGGAATATTTTTAAAACAGTTTCACTGCTACTTAAATATATATTGATGGTATAATAAGACTAAGGATTCCTGGATACCTCTCATTCTAATTCCTGTGACCTGCAAATATCCACAGTTTCTACAAATGTCAGAAGTGGCAGGTCATTTGAATGGGCATTTTGACATACTCAAGTAAATATTTACCTTCTGGTGTTTGTTATTGTTTGTAACTGATACCACAAATTGATAGCTACTGTGTGGTATTGCAATGTGGCAGTGCTGTAAATGAGGCAATGTGAAATGGAAATCCCAAATGTCTGATTTGCTTATAGTTCATCAAAATCAGTGCATTTTTTCTAGTGAAAAAGGTGCTGGTACTCAAATGCCAGGCCACCCTTCAGGGGTGGGGTGATCATTGAGGGACCCACCCCACAGTAGCCAGGCCCCCTGCAACCAGTCACAGAATCTATGACAAGGCAGAATTGATGTGTAGAACCTGAGCTCTTTCATTAAAACTTGGGGTCCATGGGTCAATTTTAGCAGACAATGGAAAAGGTGCCGGTACTCAGTACCCCCTCAAAAAAAGCCCTGATCAAAATTAAGCCACTAACAGATTCCAAGTGACTGTCTTTCCCAGGCCCCAACAGCCCGAAGGTCACTGGCTACCACTGGTTGCTACCTTTTCAGGCAACATTTCAATATTTATATACTGCTTAGGCCTAAGCAGTTTAGTTTCATTTTACAGGTACTGGGTCTTTGGGCCAGAGCTTCTCAAATGACAATGGGGACTTGCTGAGTGGTTATCTATATGTACAGATAATTTTATTGAGTGAAATAATAATTTCATTTGTATTAATGAGTTATATATTTTCCTATTATCTGAAAGGAGCTCCTTTCCTATTTGTTTTATTTTGTCAACAGCCATGATCTGTACAAGACTTGCGGTATATCAAGTTTATAGTTTATTAAAACTATTAAGTACTTAGTGCTATGATAACTACTGGTGTTAAACTCTTAGGTGCCCTTTTACTAAGCTGCACTACAAAGTGGCCTGTGGTTAGGGTTACCAAATGGCTCCAGAAAAAGGAGGACAAATTGATCCAATACGGGTTTTGCTTCCATTGAAAACAATGGAAGTAAAACCCAGACTGGCTCAATCTGTCCTCCATTTTCTGGAGCCATATGGTAACCCTACCTGTGGTATCAATAGTGCGGGGCTTTCTTGTGTGCTGCAAGAAGCTGTAAAATGGCTGCATTTTCCATTTTCCCCATTAATGGCTATGTGTTAATTTCCCAATTAGTGTGTGGCCATTAGCAAATGAGCCCTTACCAACACCTATTTACTAGGCATTAAGAGCTCCCATGCCAATCAATTAGCATGCAGTGATTGGAGCTCTGCTAACCGATTAGCACTGGGCACGCCTACTTTCTGCCCCCAAATGTCCCCAGAATTAAAAATATATATATTTATTATCTTTTAGCACATGGGGATTGATCCAAACACAAAACTATCGCAGGATGCCTGAATACGCCCTGCGGTAGTGGATTTTAACTGCAGTAGGCACACGTTAGTGCTTACAATAGCTTAGTAAAAGGGTCCTTAACAAAGGAATAAAAATAACAAACCTCAAAACTAATCCATGAAACCGAAAAAACATTTTCCCCCCCAGCATTATTTCCCCTTCTCTCCGTCTCCCCTCCCCGCAAATCTAGCATCAAATTTCTGATCAAATGGGGCAAACATTCCAACCATCCATTTGAACAAGAAGCACAGCTCCAGAAGCCTCACCCTAATAGTAGATGTACTGGGAAAACAAAAATTAGCTTTTCCAGCTTTAGAATTAATGCTGTGCCCATAATGAAATAACTGTAACTGTTATAGGTCTATCCTATCTCATGTTGGCGTTCCTTTCTGTTTTAAATATTGTTACATTGTGAACCAGCATGATCACTGAAAGCCAGGAGGTACAGCAAATTTTAATAAATGATAAACAATACACTTATTTTCTAAAACTAAAAGCTACTGCATATTCTCAACCTTAAAACTTGGAAAGTTAACAGATTAATTTTCTGCCCATTATCAGTAGTGTAATTTGTATCTCTAGCAACAGAATGTTCTTAGACGAATACTGACTCTTGGCTGACTACATAAACTAGAATTAAAAGATAATATATGCCTACTTTAAACATCGCCATGACAACCTAGTTTTTCTGAAATGTTCAATCACTAACTGCTCTTGTCTATCTTCCTTTGTGAGATTGCCCTCCAACTGCCACAATCTTGTTCCACATTAGGTGTTATTCCAATGTACAGGAGCACAAGGACAACCCTATATCGCCCCCCCTTCCTCAGTGCAAAGTGGGCCTAAACATTTGTGGCTGAATGAATCTGATGCCACTGGTGGCAGGAACATGTACTGGAGTGAGGTGGAGGGACCGGACCTTTATAAACAATATTAAATAATTGCCAACACACTCCCTCTTTTTAGACTTTCCTCTGTGGTTCCTCTCTCACACGCTAACCCTTCCATGATTCCCAAAAATTAGGAAGAAAGGATTCAGCAGCTCATACAGTTTTATGTATTCAGCCGGCGGCAGGCAACACTTTTGCCGTCTGCCGCTGGTGTTAAACTAGGATATTCAAGGCCGGGCCATTTCCAGCGACCGGCATGGAGTATCCGGTTTCATTTTTGACAGCGGCAACTTAACCAGTTAAGCCGATATTCAGCGCTAACCAGACAGGCCGCATTGTGTGATATAGCCAGTTAGCAGCAGATATTCAGTGGGAGATAACACGCTATCTTCTGCTGAATATCTGCAGTTAGGTGCTAAGGGGTCCTTTTACAAAGGTGCGCTGAAAAATGGGCTGAGCTAGTTTAGGCGCGTGTTTTGGGCGCATGCAGAACCATTTTTCAACACGCCCTTAAAAAAGGCCTTTTTAAAATTTTTGCCGAAAATGGATGTGTAGCAAAATAAAAATTGGCGAGCATCCATTTTGGGTCTGAGACCTTACCACCACCCATTGACTTAGCGGTAAGGTCTCACATGGTAATCGTCTATGTGCGTAGAATGACGTTTACCGCCTGGTTTTCACTGTGTGCAGGAAAATAAAATTATTTTCCGACATGCGTAGGAGACGTGCATAAAAAATGAAATTACCGCCTGGGCCATGCGGTAGCTCCAAATTCATGCAGGTAGGACGCGCATACGTGCCTACGTGGCTTAGTAAAGGGGCCCCTAAAACGATAATTAACCGGAGAGGAATGCCTCCTGGCCAGTTAAATAGTTTTGAATATCAATCCCATTATCTTTTATGGTCTCCAGGAGCTTTCTTTGTTATTCTCCCTCTGCTACGCAAAGAAAATGAGCAAACATTTTCTTTAGAGCTCTCCTCTATGAGGGGTTCTGTACAACCTTGCTTTCTCATACAGTCCAGTTGGGGGAGCAGAAACCCTAGTCTGGAGCCAGCATTGGTTTTGGATTCCCATGAAGCAGTTGTTCAGCCACTGGACTAGACCCATATAATCATTCTCATTTTCTATTAAATGAGGACACTTTAGAACATAAACGATGATGAACTCCTGGCCTGGTTCTTCATCTTCACTTATGCCCTACAGCCTTAATAAATTTATCAAACTTTCATGTCCCGAAAGTACCTGACACACAAAAAAAAATGATCTTATCAATGCATAATTCCCTTTTGCAAATATATCACAGTGTCCATCAACAATTTCCCAGGCTTCAAAAGGACTGAAAACATATAACAGCATTATCAAGCAGCAAGACATTAAATCAAGTGAAGTACCTACAAAGGGCTTTACCCCATCTGGTGATCTCAAGGAAAATCCTTGGACAATAGGATTAAACACAGAAAAATAAATATAAATAATACGCCCACACAAGCGTAACCCTGCTAAATGGAAACCTGCACACTTCAGAATATCATGATGCTTGTCTTATTTACTGTGTGTAAGATCAATGTGCTATGACAGCTTTACCAGGGCACGGGCATTGGGATTGGCTCTTTTGTCCAGGAGGAGTTTGGTCACTCGATAATGGCCGCAGTGAGCAGCTACATGCAGGGCAGTCAGATAGTCCAGGGTAACATCATCAACGGGAGCTTTGTGCTGCAGCAGGTGTTTCACACAGTCTACATGGTCCCCCTGAGCTGCCATGTGTAATGGAGAAAGTCCATTCTGTAGAAACAAAGCAAGGTAAACAAGTAACCAGCTAGCTTATAACTAGTAACACTCATGCAACAGAAATCTGGGTATGAGGAAATTTATGGCATATACAGGAGACCGGATAGCAAATGATCTTTTCAGCACATGAATATTTCTGTTATAGACTGTGAAGGAGGAATTAAGCAATAAAATAATTATCTGGGAAAATCAACTCAAAGAAAGGTCTTACAAGTTGGTAAAAACATCAGGGTCTAAAAAAAATAGAGTGAACTTAAATTAGTATTTTAGGAAGTGTCACTCTTCACCCTTACCTCATTTGCATATGTTTATTTGAATAAACGGCCCAGCGCATCCAAGTAGAGATTTTAGAAAAGCCATTTCTTTTATGAGGAGGTGCTGAGAGAAGACCTACTGAAAGGAATACAGTTTTATTGGGGCAAAAATTTATTCAATTAAAGTATGGCTACAAAACATCATATCACCAAAGCTGTTGCCAAAAAACAGCTTCTGCCTCTGTCTAGATGGAAAGTATAATTCAAAGTGAGAGACCAGTTCCATTTGTAGGATGTTTGCAGCTTGAATCCCTCATAAAAGAAGGGGAGGAACTGAGAGAGGAATTGGCAAGGTTTAGGCATCAAAGATATCCAACAGAGGGAAAGAAGCAATTGTGCATAAAGAAAACAACTGGACACAGATCACAAGACCCTGTGGAATTGATACCACAACTCCACCTGCCCTCGAACTGAAGAGCTGGTATGCAGCCCTCGAAGTGGATGAGGTGAGAACATCCCAGGGAGAAGAGGAATCGAAGCTCGAAATCCCCAAAGTTGCTGAATCAGTCACCAATAGGAGGCGAAAGGTAATGGTCATTGGCAATTCATTTCTTAGGGATACAGAGACTTCCATTTGCTGACCAGACATAATGTCCTGGGAGGTATGCCAGATGCCAAGATTAGAAATTTCATAGAGAGTTTGCCAAGACTCATCAAGCCTCTGCTTTTTCACCAAAAAGATGATCCCCCCAGCAAGGAACATCCGCCATTCGCTGCTAGACAGAATGATCCAGGTCAGAGACACGCAGCCATGAGAGTCTGCGCATCACTATACCTTGAGCAGCAACTATGGATGCCACATCAAAAGTGTCAAAAGTACCCCTGGCCAGGAAGTTTCGACAAGCCTTCTACTGCCTGACCACCTGGTGAAAAGGCTCGGCCAGCTCCGTAGGGAGTGCATCAACCAAGCTCGACAGTTGCCGTATCGAGTTCCGCAAGTGCACGCTCATGAAGAGCTGATAAGACTGGATCTTGGCGGTGAGCATAGCGGCCTGGTACGTCTTCCTCCCAAAAGAGTCAAGAGTTCTAGCCTTTCTGCCTGGGGGTGTCGAAGCATAGTCTCTAGTACTCCTGACTTTTTTGAGGACAGAGTCCACCACCATGGAATTGTGAGGTAACTGAGACCTCATCAACCCAGGTTCACCATGGATCCGATACTGGGATTCAGCTTTTTTCGGGACCTCGGGGCCAGACAGAGGGGCTGACCAGTTTCGCATAAGGACTTCCTTCAGTACCTTATGCAAAGGGCCTGTCACAGCCTCTTTAGGTGGAGAAGAATAATCCAGGACCTCAAGCATCTCAGTCCTGGGCTCATCTTCAACTTCCACAGGGAAGGGAATAGCCGTAGCAATTTCCCGGACAAAAGAGGAAAAGGACAGACTCTCCGGTGGAGATAGTCTCCTTTCTGGTGGAGGGGAAGGATCAAAGGGAATCCCAAAGGGCTCATCAGAAGAGAAGTACCTGGGATCCTCTTCTGACTCCCACGAACGCTCCTGCTCAGTATCGGATAGAACCTGAGTTAAGGTGCTTCGACAATGAACGATGTCCTCTATGGCGATGTTGAGAGGTTGATGTCCTGTCCGACTACGGCGAAGCTCCCTCCACCGACGTTGAAGGGGAGTCGACCTGGGTGGCAGCCGACGAGGATGCTGGAAGCGGCATCGTGGTCAGGGACCTCACCGCAGGCGAAGGGCCAGACACCGCTGCAGCAGCAGGAACAGAAGGCTCAGGCACCCTCGACACTGAAGCTGACTGTCGTAGCAGTCCCTCCAGAAGTTTTGGATATAAGGCCCGGATGCGCTCGTCGAGAGCCTCCATTGGAAAAGGCTGCAGGGTCGGTGGAACAGGCGGTGTCAGAATCCATGGAGGCTCGGGAGCAGGTACTGGGCTGCTAGGAGACCGATGCATCGGCACCTCCTGTATCGAGGGGGAGCGATCCGCTCGGCGCCAATGCTTCTCAGGTGCAGACTCTCTCGACGCCCCTTCAACATACGGTACCGTATATTGAAGGAGAACGATGACAGTGCTTCTTCGCCTTCGCTCGATGACCGTCATCGAGACTCCTCAGTACCGATGAGGAGGACGTGGAATCCTCATGTCTCTTCGGGGCCGGGTCTGACGAAGGTCGGTCCCAGGGGGCCTGCATAACAGAAGGCCTCGAGGCAGGTGGAGACCCATTCGATGCCTCACTGCTCCCAGCACCAGTTGGTCTCTCAGCAGCCATTACCTTTCTTCCCGACATCGATACTCCTGTCGATGTCGACGCCGCCAACCTCAGTACCGATGTCGATATCGACGTCGAAGGACCGGACTGAGCCCCTAAAAGTTTTTCTTGTTGGGCTTCTCGAGACGCTTGGGTCCGTTTCTTCATATGACGACAGACTACAAGCGGCTGGGCTATGGTCGGGCCCAAGGCATTAGATACACCAGGTGTGGGTATCGGTACCTGAGATAGTCCGGTTGCACTGTGTACAACTCTTGAAGCCGCTGGGTGTCTTTGATGACATGGAAGGAAAAACGGCTTCGGCAAAATCAAACAACGCGATTGTGCCAAAAAAAGGGAAGGGCACAAAAAGGGAGAAAACCCGACCACGTGGCCTAAAGGCCGGCCGTGTCGAAAAGAAAGTAAACTTAAAATAGGGAAAAAAATACTAAAAGTAACTACAGGAATTTTATTTATTTTTATTTTTTAAAAGAAAATGACTAAAATAATAAAAGAAGTAAAAGGAACAAAAGAATAGTCGTCAGACTCTGTTCCTGGGCCAAGAACGAGAAAAGCAGAAAAAATCCTGTCATGTCGTCGCGGACAAAAAAGAACTGAGGAAGCATGCTCATGCGACAGGTGGGAAGTCGTCCGCGCATGCGCAGTGCGTGCGATTCACGCGCTAGAAGACTCTAGCAAAACTTTGTTTTATTCTGCTGGCAAAATGCCAGTTCCTGGGCCGACGCGGACGTCGACCAACATGTGAGAACAAGCAGCCTGCTTGTCCTCGGAGAAAAAATGTTAGACACAAAAGATGTTTTACAGCTTAAATTTTAAGTCAGGCTGTTAAAATCTGGAACTCTCTACATTAGAAATTAGATTGGAATTTTCTTATCCCAGATTTAGGAAATTACTGAAAACTTTCTCATTTGAAAAGTTTTTGACTATATGATTATTCATCATTAACAATTTTCTTTCTTCAGGGACTGGTTTTCCTCCCCTTCTATCTTTTGTAATCAGCTCTAGACTTTTGGTAAGATGTGGAAAGTAAGTACTTTGCATTGTATTATATTTTCTTTCTGGGTTATTATATACCCTCACTTAAATATACACTACTGCTGGTACACCTGTAGCCCTAATTATAAGCATGGAACATGTTACTGGTTGCTACTTGGAATGTCAACGTTATTGCCGATCAGTTTCACTGACAGAGTTGCCTTATCATAACACTATGGGGGTCAAAGAGATTTAACCAGCTAGAAACAGCTCCTGGCTGGTTAAATCAATTGTTCGGGGCTAACTTGTCATTTCAATGGTTAGTGCTGCCAAAGGCAGTCAGAAAAATGCTGCGTTTTACTTTTGAATTTAAATTTAGCCTTGAAATGGGAAAAGTGAGCAGACCAGAAAAAAAGACTAAATATCCAGTCTGCTCATCCATACCATCAACTATCCCTTCCTCTCCCTTAGAGATATAATGTACTTGTCCCAAGCTTGCTTGAAATAAGATAGTTTTTGTCTCCAACACCACCACCTCCACCTGGAGGCTGTTCTACCAATTCACCACCCTTCCTTGGATTACTTCTAAGTTTATCCCCTTTCACCTTCACCCTATGCCCCCTCATTCCAGGGCTTCCTTTCAATTGAAAGAGACTTGCCTCCTGTGCATTTATGCCATGTAGGTATTTAAATGTCTGTATCACATCTCCCCTCTCCTGCCCTTTTTACAAAATATACATATTGAGATCTTTAAGTCTGTCCCCATAGGCTTTAAACTATGTTTCAGCCCTGCATTGGGGCTTAGGGTGCACTGGGCCCTCTGGGCCACCAGGAAGTTGAGATATCCCAAGGACCATATCAGGAGGGGTCCTTTAATTTAAAGGACTTATGGGCCCTTTAATGCTCTCATGCTGCTACATGAAAGGCACTTTGTTCCTCAGCTCTTGGAAAAAAAATAACTACTTTTTCGGTAACAACCCCATGAAGCCTTATTTGCATGCTCATTTTCATATTTTTGTACATTAATAAGCTGCTCTGCATGACTCTGAATCACAGTAAATATCAAAAAAAGGTCCAAAAATTTCCACAGAAGTCCAACAACGAAAGAAACAAGTGGAAAAACAACTTGTTTTTCCACTTGTTTCTTTCGTTGTCTGAATCACAGTAAGTCATCAAGGCCAAATTTATATAAACTTTCATGTAAAAGTTTACTATCATGAAGTGTACTTTTACTAACTGGCTTCGCAAAAATTGAACTTCATACAAAAAAAAAAGCAGCACAAAGGGCTAGATTCTACAGATGGCGCCTGAAAATTCTGAGCGACTTAAAATTTATGCGCACCACATTACAGAATACATTTAGCAAGTAGTGCGAGTAGACTCTAATTAATGTCAAATAGTGCTGATAATTGCTTGTAACATTCAATTATCAGCACTGATTAGCTTGTTAACTAATCAAGGTAAGTGCACTGTTATTATTACGCTTTTATTTCCATGTGGAAATCTCAGCATGATATATAGAATTCCAGGGAAAACGGATCAAGATGGCGGCTATGTGAGAAGCACAGCTAGACGCGACCCACTCTTCTCCCTAAACACCAAGCAAGTTCGCTCCTTACCTGACCCTCTAGATGGGGAAAAGGAGAGGCAAGGTCAGGGAGATTCCCTCTCTCCCTGGCGGGTCAAGCCAACTTCGCCAGGCAAAAATGGAGGATTTTGGAATCGCGCCAGGTCCTGGACAAGCTTCTACTCCTGTAGCTGAGGCTAACGCTGTGAAGTTGGCCGACAGTGTAGACGGGGCTTCTCTTAGCCCCGTCGAACGTGCGGCTCCTCCACAACCGGGAAATGGTTATCTACTGATGAGTCCTGACGTTCTGACCCGAAGTGGATTACAGACCGAGCAGGGAGGAAGCCGTCGGGAGACCGAGGGAGAACGGAGTGCGGGCAGCCTGAAAGCTCCAGAGGTGATCTCTGCTCCTATGCTGTCGTTACAGACTGTGAGTATCCTGGAAAACGCTGCCAAAGCACCCCTTCCTGAGTTGAATCTGGAGAAAATGAAAAAATCAGCCGTAGTGACGCTAGAGTCACTTTGGGACTTGACCTTTACTGCCCACACCTCTTTACAAGCTGCAATTACTAAGAATGCTGTAACCATCAAAACTTTGTCAGAAACTGCTTTATCCCAATTGCAACTGACTGAATTTCAAACTGCCGCAGTAAAATCTCTTACGGAAAGAACTCAAAAAATGGAACTTGTGGGACAAACTTTGATAAAGGATAAGAATTTTACTCAAAGGCGGTTAGAATATCTTGAAAATCAGTCTAAACGCTTAAATTTGAGGCTAATAAATTTTCCAAGTTCACCATTGGTTACTCCGGTACAAATGGTTAAGAAATATCTTGTTGAAATACTGGATATGTCAGACAACTCACTACCACCAATAACTAGAGCTTATTATTTGCAAACTGAATCAAAGTTTCCTCAAGGTGGAGAAGCGATGAACCTGACAACCTTTTTGGAGTCCTCTTTGGAGGTTATTACCAAAAGAGCAACTTTTTTAGTCTCTTTTGCATTAGAGATGGATAGGGATGCAGTTTTGAGACTTTCTTTGAGACATTTAGATTCTATGTTTTTGGGGTCAAAAATAAGGATTTACCCGGACTTATCAAGAGAGACTCAAAAGAGGCGCAAGGCCTTTTTGACCCTGCGCCCAAGAACTGTGGCGATAGGAGCTAGCTTCCTATTGAAATTTCCCTGTGTTTGCAGAATTGTATTTCAATCTAAACAATTTCAGTTTTTTGACCCCAAACAACTGGAGGAATTTCTGCTTAGTAGAGAAGGAGTTCAGGTGGTGGTATAGTCCCATATGTACACTGTTTAACAGCTTTTGAGTGAAGAATCCAGGGCATGTGCTTCATGGGTAAAGTTATTAATACATAATTATTTCCTTTAGATTATTTAAGTAATCTTACATCTTGATCTGATTTCTTAATATTGAGGTCGATAATTAGTTGAAACGTACTAGTTTATTATATGTTTGATTAAGTGTGATTTCCAATTTGTGTATTATCATTCATAAAGGTGAAATTATGTTTGTTAAAAAGCTTAATAAAAAAAAATTAAAAAAAAAAAAAGAATTCCAGGGAAAACGCCTAACTTAGATGTTTTGCAGGTTTCAAGGCATTTTCATGTGACTATTGCTAACAGCCATTACTCCTGCCCATATGCCCCTAGCCCACCAGGGAGTTTCAAGGTAGGCCTGGGGGGGGGGGGGGCTATAGGGATGGAAGTATGGGAGGAGCTCAGCTCACTTATCAGTTTCCTTCAAGGGGGAGGGAGAAGAGATCGGGGGTAGGGGCTCAGCCTGCATGTCAGTTTACTTCAGGTGGAGGGGGAGAGAGTGGGATCGAGGGTGGGGGCTTGGCTTGCATGTCTGTTTCCTTGGGGGGGGGAGGGGTATCGGGGCTGGGAGGGTGACCCAGATGCCCCAATGTCACTACCAGAAGTTAACTGGGCACCTACCAATATTCAGACCGGTGCCCAGTTAGCTTACAGCCAAAAGTTAGGACAGCATTTTTTTCTGTATTAACTTGAGCCACCTACAGGCTGCCCTGGCACTAACCCAAAAGTGCAGGGGGCAGTCTGTGGTGATATTCAGCAGCACTATCCCGTTAACTGCCACTGAATATTAGCGCTTAGGTGGTCACATAAGAACATAAGAATAGCCATACTGGGTCAGACCAATGGTTCATCCAGCTCAATATCCTCCTTCTAACAGTGGCCAATCCAGGTCACAAGTACCTGGTAGAAACCCAATTAGTAGAAACATTCCATGCTACCAATCCCAGGGCAAGCAGCGGCTTCCCCTATGTCCATCTCAATAACGGACTACAGTCTTTTCCTCCAGGAACGTGTCCAAACCTTTTTTAAATCCAGATACGCTAACCACTGTTACTATAGTGAGTTCCAGAGCTTAACTATTCTTTGAGTGAAAAAATATTTAACATAACAGGACCACCTCCCTTCCTGTCCAATGAAATTGCTTTGAATAGTGGGTGGTTTAATGTTAACAACAGTTACTTAATTTAATGGAACTGAAGTTGTTCTCTTGTTGTCTTAATAACTGACACACCTTGGTCCGGGCAAGTATTGGGGCTCCTCTTTCCAAGAGAACTTCTACCACTTGGTCATGTCCACTTCGTGCAGCACAATGGAGTGGAGTCAGTCCATCCTAGTGGGAAAAAGTAAGGAGAAGTTAATAACATGTGTCTCTCTATAATGAGGGTGTAACAGACCGCAGAACTCCACTAACCAGCCTTCTGAAGCCTAGCCCCAGAAAAAAAGATGATCGGTAACGCACAAACTTGCAGTAAAGGCTGTCAATTCTTACATATTTCCAGTAGACAAGGACTTAAAGAGAATGAATAGACTTCTCCAAGTCAAAAAATCAGCACATTTTCAAAAAGATGAAGGACATAAAACTTTATAAAGCTATCACTACTTTTAGCCAAATTTTCTGTGTGTGTATGACATCTAACTGGTAACCAGCTTTCACATAGTTAAGTCAACATTGGTGTATCTAAGGAAGTGTTCTACGTAAAAACGTGACTTTGCAACATACATGCATTATCCACCTGCAGTTAGTGGCCCTCGTGCTCAATGTCCCTGCAGAAGGAACAGTCATTATTATTCTTTGAAGCTTAATGACCTGACAAATCAAAACCAGCTCTGCAAAGTTTGATGCCAAAAGAAATGGTTCATGCCCATGCCTGGAAACGTACTTTGTAGAATCTTTCAAAAGCACAAAGAGGAAAGCAGTAGCAGTGGAAAAGTCCTTGAGCTGTGGCCAATGAAAGTTCTGACAACCCCTTCCGCTCAAGCTGCTGTGACAGCAGAACAACTAGAGTGGGGGTTTTTTCCCACTGTAAAACTTCCTGGCCCACAAAATCTTGCCCTATCTGCCCACTGCCTGGACACAGCAGCATTAGCTGAAGAAATTGCCAATGAAACATTTAAAAACTGAGCAATTTTGTTAAGAGTTTAAGTTCAAAGACAAATAAAAATTTCTGAAACAATGCAGGGCCTTATTCATCAATGGCACAGGCACAGAATGGGAAAAAATCCCTTTTTTGAATAAGGCCCATAGAATGACAAATGATGAACGACAATGACGACACACACATTGACAAGGCCTGGTGAGATTAAACAACTCTCTTGCAAGAAATGCCATGCACTTACAGAGACGAGGGCTCTCTCAACACAGCAATACACAACAAAGAGTGCTCAATTGTGGTAGAAAATGACATACAACAGGGAGCTGCCTGCAACACAACCCCAATGTAGGTACATGCATGGTTTACTGCATTTATTACCTATATTCAAAGCAAGTTATACTTTCATCAGCAGCCAGTGAACCTGTGTGTTTTCAGAAAATATATGCATAATATTGGGCTCTTTGAATTGTTAAAAAGCCTGATACTACCTGAATAAAAAAGGGATGAGGCAAGGGTGGGCAAAAATGTATCCAGATAGCAATGAGATTCAGCTGTTCTCCAGATAAGTATTGTATTCAGTGTAGGCCTGTTGAGTAGTGGTGGCACAGGAACTGCACTACAAGCATATTCTGTCCGCTACCTTTATAGATAGCGGCACTGAATATACAACAGCGGCATTAAACTTAATTTGATTACTGCACCAGCTCGTTGGCCTGCACTTTTATATGAACCCCCCCCCCTACCCTAACTTCTGGGCAATTTACAATAAAACAGATATACATAGACAATACAAACAGCAGATAACACCCAAATCTAACACATCATATTTTCTAAAAACACTCATCTTGTCATAATCATGCTATAACCAGATGATCGTCATCATTACCTACCCAAGCCTCAACCTGCACAATCTATAAATGCTACAGCTTTCATCCACCCCTAAAAGCCCACTTCCCCCCAACACACACAAACCCCTACCCTATTTTCAGCAGAATTTTGGAGCCTCGGTTTCAGCTGAATATTCATCTTAATTTTGGAGCTTAAAAATTATGCCTATGTCTATGTTTATTATAAAATTTTTAATATATAGCTTGGGTTATAAAGATCAAGGGAGTTAACAAAAATTTAAATCATAAATTTAAAAGAAAGGAATGTCATTCCATATAATAGGAAACACGTAATAACAGTCTCACAAGACACTCACTCATTCACAAAAATATACACAAAGAAATATTATCTTCACATTAATTAACAGTGTCCTATTAAATCCTTATATCCTCTTTCCCAATAAAATCAGATGTCTGCCAGAAATAAAAACGTTGAAGCATAGTCTTGAACTACATTAAACTACATTAAACAGTTCAATTCTGCAGGTATTAGTTTTGATATAGCTTTCCATAAGGAAGGTGCTAGGCATTCACAAGGTTGGGGCATTGGGAGGCATGGCAGAGGTTCCCACTTCTGCACATAAGGTAAAATTATGTATCATACCTGATAATTTTCTTTCCATTAATCATAGCTGATCAATCCATAGACTGGTGGGTTGTGTCCATCTACCAGCAGGTGGAGATAGAGAGCAAACTTTTGCCTCCCTATATGTGGTCATGTGCTGCCGGAAACTCCTCAGTATGTCGATATCAAAGCTTCATCCGCAGGACTCAGCACTTAGAGAATTACACCCACGAAGGGACACTCTGCCCAGCTCACCACCGCCGAAACGGGGGAGGGGAATTAACCCAGCTCATCCCCACACAAGTGGGGGAGGGGAATCCGTCCAGCTCATCCCCGCGGAGCGGGGGAGGGACACCACACCCGCCGATGCGGGGGGATCTGGCTTATCCTGCAACCGCAAACGCGGGAGGAGCTGACTGACCCTAACACCGCCGAAGCGGGAGGGGTACAAAGCTGCCCTACAGCCGCACGAAGCGGGAGGGAGTGCCGGCAGAATTTAAATCTCAATCCAGCCCTGTAAAACGGAGGGGAGAGGAATGCAGCAGCTCACTGTAACACAAACTCGTCTCAACTCTTGAAGAATCCAAGTGAACAAACTTGAACACGAAGTCTTTCTGAAGTAACTGAAGACTAAACTTGAACCTGAAATGCAACCAGAATAAAAACAGTACAGATATCTGGGAGGGGCTATGGATTGATCAGCTATGATTAATGGAAAGAAAATTATCAGGTATGATACATAATTTTACCTTCCATATCATCAAGCTGATCAATCCATAGACTGGTGGGATGTACCGAAGCAGTACTCACCCAGGGCGGGACATTGAAATCCCTGACCTCAACACTGAAGCTCCAAACCGGGCCTCCGCCCGTGCAGCCACAGTCAAGCGGTAATGCTTGGAGAATGTATGAGCCGAAGCCCAAGTTGCCGCCTTGCATATCTCTTCCAAGGAGACGGACCCGGCCTCTGCCATCGAGGCCGCCTGAGCTCTAGTGGAGTGAGCCTTCAGCTGGATAGGCGGCACCTTCCCTGCGGCCACATAAGCCGCTGCAATGGCTTCCTTGACCCATCTTGCCACTGTAGGCTTAGCAGCCTGCAGACCCTTACGAGGACCTGCAAACAGGACAAACAGATGATCCGATTTCCGGAACTCATTGGTCACTTCCAAGTATCTGATGATGACTCGTCTCACATCCAGATATTTAAGAGCAGAGTACTCCTCTGGGTAGTCCTCCCTACGAAAGGAAGGGAGACAGAGCTGCTGATTCACATGGAAGCGAGAAACAATCTTGGGCAGGAAGGAAGGCACTGTGCGAATAGTCACTCCTGCCTCAGTGAACTGCAGAAAGGGCTCTCGACATGAAAGCGCCTGGAGCTCGGAAACTCTTCTGGCTGAAGTGATAGCCACCAAAAAGACTGCTTTCAACGTCAGGTCTTTCAGAGATGCCCTTGACAAGGGTTCAAAAGGCGGCTTCTGCAATGCTCTTAGCACCAGGTTGAGATTCCACGCAGGCACCACTGAGTGCAGAGGAGGGCGCAGGTGATTAACTCCCTTGAGAAAGCGCACCACATCTGGCTGCGAAGCCAGGGAAGCACCCTTCAGGTGGCCCCTGAAGCAAGCCAGAGCCGCTACCTGGACTTTAAGGGAACTGAGCGACAGGCCTTTCTCCAGACCTTCTTGCAGGAACGCCAACACTGAAGAAATTGGAGCAGTGAAGGGAGAAAGTGAGCCTGCTTCACACCACGCTGCAAAGATACGCCAAACCCTGGCGTAAGCAGTAGAAGTAGAGCGCTTCCTCGCTCTCAGCATAGTGGCGATGACCTTGTCTGAGAAGCCCTTCTTTCTCAGACGCTGCCGCTCAATAGCTAGGCCGTAAAACCAAAGGGGGAGGGATCCTCCATCACCACGGGACCCTGATGCAACAGGCCCTGCTCCACTGGCAGCCGCAGAGGATCGTCGACTGAGAGCCTTATCAAGTCCGCATACCAGGGACGTCTGGGCCAATCCGGACCCACCAGGATTACCCTGCCGGGATGCTTTGCCACCCGGTCTAGCACCCTGCCCAACATGGGCCAGGGCGGGAACACATAGAGAAGCTCTTGAGTCGGCCACTGTTGGAGAAGAGCATCTACTCCCAGGGATCGAGGGTCCCGTCCTCTGCTGAAAAAGCGCGGCACTTGGCAATTGGCCGATGACGCCATCAGATCTAGGCTCGGCTGGCCCCAGCGCTTCGTGATGTCCAAGAATGCCTGAGCAGATAGCTGCCACTCTCCGGGCTCCAAGGTATGGCGACTGAGAAAGTCCGCCTTGACATTCATGACTCCGGCAATGTGGGCCGCTGAAAGCTGCTCCAGGTTCGCTTCCGACCACTGGCAAAGATTCATAGCCTCCTTGGCTAGAGGGGCGCTCTTGGTACCTCCCTGGCGGTTGACATAGGCCACAGCCGTGGCATTGTCCGACAGGACCCGTACAGGCTTCAACACCAGTACCGGGATGAACTCCAAAAGCGCCAACCGAATGGCTCTGAGTTCCAGGAGGTTGATAGACCACTTTGCCTCTGCAGGAGACCAGAGCCCCTGCGCTGTCCTTCCCAAGCAGTGGGCTCCCCAGCCCGACAACGAGGCGTCCGTCGTGACGACAATCCACTCTGGGGTCACCAGAGGCATTCCCGCAGACAACTTGTCTGTCTGCATCCACCAGCTCAGCGCCTTGCGCACTGCTGGGTCCAAGGGAAGGCGCACAGCATAATCCTCCGACATCGGAGTCCAGCGCTGCAGCAAAGAGTGTTGAAGTGGTCTCATATGAGCCCTGGCCCAGGGCACAACTTCCATCGTGGCCGTCATAGAGCCCAACAGCTGCACATAGTCCCAAGCCCGAAGGGGAGAGGCTACTAGGAACTGGTCCACCTGAGCCTGAAGTTTGACAATCCGATTGTCTGGCAGGAACACTCTGCCCACTTGGGTGTCGAATCGAACTCCCAGGTACTCCAGGGACTGAGTCGGGCGCAGCTGGCTTTTCTCCCAGTTGATGATCCATCCCAGGGAGCTCAAAAGAGCAACTACCCGGTCCACAGCTTTGCCGCACTCTGCATAAGAGGGGGCTCGGATCAACCAGTCGTCCAGATAAGGATGGACTTGTACCCCTTCCTTTCGTAGGAAGGCCGCGATGACCACCATTACTTTGGAAAAGGTCCGCGGAGCAGTAGCCAACCCGAAAGGGAGGGCTCTGAACTGGAAGTGTCGTCCTAGGACTGCAAAACGCAGAAAGCGTTGATGAGGAGGCCAGATGGGAATATGCAGGTACGCTTCCTTGATGTCCAAGGATGCCAGGAACTCTCCTGCCTTCACTGCCGCTATAACAGAGCGGAGAGTCTCCATGCGAAAGTGCCGCACTTTCAAGGCCCGATTGACCCCTTTGAGATCGAGGATAGGCCGGACAGAACCTCCTTTCTTTGGTACCACAAAGTAAATGGAGTAACGTCCCTTGCCAAGCTGACTTTCTGGCACCGGAACGACCGCGCCCAGGCGGATCAGATTGTCCAAGGTCTGCTGCACTGCCACAGCTTTGACCGGAGACTTGCAGGGAGAGAGTACAAACCCGTCTTTTAAGGGTCGGCAGAACTCCAGTTTGTAGCCGTCTCTGATGACTTCCAGCACCCACGCGTCTGAAGTTATTGTGGTCCACTCGCCCAGAAACGAGGACAGCCGTCCTCCAATCTGCACTGGGGCGTGGACCAAGACCCCGTCATTGGGTACGAGACCCTGGGGGAGGACCGGAGGGAGCACCTCCGGGACGGCGGTCTCTGCGAAAGGAATGCTGCTTGGGGGAGAAATTCCTCTTGAAGGAAGAGGGGGCAGAGGAACCCGACTTGCCCGGGCGGTACCGACGGGCTTCCTGCAACCGTCCTCTGGAGGTACCGGGACGAGTACTAGCCCGAGCCCTGACCTCTGGTAATTTCTTGCCCTTAGACGTGCCGAGATCGGTCACGATTTTGTCCAGCTCGACCCCAAAGAGCAGCTTGCCTTTAAAAGGCAACCTAGCCAGGCGGGATTTAGAGGCGTGGTCAGCAGACCAATGTTTCAGCCAAAGCCACCGCCGCGCAGAGATTGTCTGAGCCATGCCTTTCGCTGAGGCCCTCAAGACATCATACAGCAAGTCTGCCAAATAGGCTAAGCCCGATTCCAGGGCCGGCCAATCAGCCCTCAAGGAATGATCCGAGGGGGAAGCCCGCTGCACCATAGTCAGGCACGCCCTGGCCACATAGGAGCCGCAAACTGAGGCCTGCAAACTTAAAGCAGCCGCCTCAAAGGACGACCTTAATACCGCCTCCAATCTTCTGTCTTGGGCGTCCTTTAGGGCCGTGCCACCTTCCACCGGCAACGCCGTTTTCTTAGTCACCGCAGTGATTAAAGAATCCACGGTAGGCCACAGATAGGCCTCACGTTCACTCACAGCCAAAGGATAGAGGCGGGACATAGCCCTAGCCACTTTAAGGCTCGCTTCTGGGACATCCCATTGAGCCGAAATTAAGGTGTGCATGGCATCATGCACGTGGAAGGTTCTAGGCGGGCGCTTCGTCCCCAGCATAATGGCAGAGCCAACAGGGGCTGAGGGAGAGACGTCCTCCGGAGAGGAAATCTTCAAAGTGTCCATGGCCTGTAACAACAGGTTGGGCAAATCCTCTGGGCTAAAAAGCCGCGCTGCAGAGGGGTCATCCGCTCCAACCGAGCGGGGATCCGTCTCCTCCAAGGAATCCGCAAAGGACCGTTGGGAGACCTCAGACACACTGCCCTCATCTACATCGGAGGAGACAAATTCCTCCAAGGCCTGGGAATCAACCCGAGGACGTTTACCTCTGGGAACCTCAACCTCTTTACCAGACGAGGGAGCAGGGGCAGCGTTGTGCATGAGGAAGGCCTGATGCAGCAGCAAAACAAACTCGGGGGAGAAACCCCCCAGACTGTGCACTTCCGCAGCCTGGGCAACAGCCCTAGACGCACCCTCAACCGGCGCTCGCAATAGCGGGGGAGAGACATGCTGCGCATCCAAAATGGCGTCCGGCGCGAAACTCCGCGAAGGAGCCGCGCGGGAAGAACGGCTCTTAACTTTAGCTGCTTCTGTGCCGTCGCCCAAATTAAGGGCATTCATGGCATTAATGTCTCCAACCTCAAGGGCGGCCCAAGAAGAAGCCGTCCGAGCCGCGTGGCCGGCCAAGATGGCGGAGGCGAGGAGCGGGGGATGGGCGTTTATGGCGGGAAAAACCGCCACGCCGGAGGAAGGACCGGGACATTCATCGGTCACGAAACTGTCACCCAACAAGGGCGAATCAGGCTTTAAGACCCCCGCATCCCCTCTAGAAGCGCTCAAGCGACCCGGGGAGCGACCCTTTGCGCCCTCGCCCTCCGACGCCATATGCCACGAGGAGAAGAATCTGGGAACCCCCTGCCCGCTATAAAAAGGTAAAAATTACCTGCTGTCCGCTCCGAGTTGTAACGACCTGGTGTCCCAGTGAGTAGCTGCAATAGACGCTTAAATAAACGTCGAAATAAACGCCTTTAAGGCCATTCAAAATTTTTTTTTTTTTTTTTTTTTTTAACGGAGCCAGCGGGAGGGGGGAGAAAAGGAGGGACCTGGCACCACCAGGTTTGCACTTGCTCAAAAGAGCCCTCAACCCCAGGCACTCAACAAAACCTAAAAAATTAGGCTTGGAGGCCTAGCCAGAGCTGCTGCTGTGTGTGACCACCACCTGCTGAGATAGAGAACATACTGAGGAGTTTCCAGCAGCACATGACCACATATAGGGAGGCAAAAGTTTGCTCTCTATCTCCACCTGCTGGTAGATGGACACAACCCACCAGTCTATGGATTGATCAGCTTGATGATATGGAATGTATTTATTTATTGGGATTTATTAACTGCCTTAATGAAGAGATTCACCCAAGGTGGTCTACAGAATAAATTATGCATGCTCCTGCTGCATCTACATGCATATAGTTATGCCAGGTCTATGGTTAGTGTAACGGTGGGTTGCTAAATGTCAGACACACTGGCAGGTTACACTAGTATTCTATAATGGCATCTGGCTGCCCAGATGTCACTACAGAATAGACTCTCACTGCATGACATTGGGGTGCCTAAATGGTGGCACCCACAAAGAATTACCTCTTGTACAGATACATGTGTGAGGAGGCAGAGAAATCAAAGCTAATCCCAAGGTCACAGGCTGAGAGGACTGGGAGGATGACAGTGTTATTCACAGAAACAGTGAAAGGATAAAGGGGAGAAGTGGGTTTGGATGGTATCTAGAATGCAACATGACCAATCTAATGAACATGCTAGGAGCCCAGAGACATTTAGTACCCGAACTCTGAACTATGGGCAAAGTCACAAATTCCTGACTAGAAAAATGAAGAAAGCAAACTTTTCTTGTGAAGAAGCTAGAAGGGAGATTCCCAGAGAAGTAGAAATGAAAAGTCAGAGTAGCAGTTGTATAATGTGAAGTAGGAGAAATGTCCTAATCTGAGGGACTAAAAAAAATCTCATCTGTAATTTGTTGTATGCTGGAACTCAATCATGGATTTCATCAGAATGTCTATGACGAATTATCTCAGTAGTAATGTGAGGATTACAATCCAGGTTCATATTTGTAAATACAGACTCCTCCCCAATATTCAGCTGGCGGCAGGCAGTGTGGTTAGCTGCCACCAGTGGCGCTGACCCCAGATAGCCAATGCCAGACTGTTTGCAGTGACCGGCATTGAATGTCCAGAGTTTTTTTGGCCAGCTCTAACTTAACCAGCTGTGTGAATATTCAGTGCTGGCCAGTTATGTTAACAGTGAGCAAAGATAGGACTCCTATTTATGTAGTCCTATTTGCCCACTACATGTAGCTGGCCAGCGCTTGAATATTTGCAGATCAATGGCAATCTCATGCTGAATATTAGTGCATAGCTGGCTAAGCGCTATTTTAACTGGCCAGGAGACATTTCAGACTGGTTAAATAGCACTGAATATCAAACCCTTTGTTTTAATTTTTATTCTCCATGCATTAGCAGAAGCAGTAGCAATGAAAAACTGATGATTAAAATAAGAGAAGCAAATTTTTGACAAGTAGCAGGCTAGCTCTAACGTGACATTTGATAACCTGATGTGGCAGAGAAATAAAAAGGGCTCCGCTCCCCAAACTCATCAGAAGTCATCTGTGGTGTTTCATTGTTGTCCTGCCTTGCTGGAAACCAGGTTCCATAACAGGATGCAGGAAATGTTGCAAGAATAGAATGTTAGTGACTAGGAAGAGGAGAAGCCAGAATCCTTCTTCCTTAAATGCAACACATACAGGCATGCAAAAGTGAACCTACCTGCTTAGTACTCTATAGTACATACCAACAGCCATAGCAAAGCACAAGACATGCGGACAAAGCGAGAGAAAAGAAAAAGACACCAAGACTACGTGTCATAAAAACCAGGGCAAAGGCACCAAACCATCACACCACATAGTGATATCTATAGTACAAGGCAAAAGCAGACCTGGGTAGTAGAATGTGCAGTGTTGCCATGACATCGTCAAACCAACTGCCTCATATAGCTTTAAGTTAGAAAGCAACCAAAACAAAATAAAAATTAAGCAAAAAGCTTTTGAGCACGCATTAGTCAAAGAGCCTCGTGATCATGCTTGTGCAGGCTCTATGAGCCATTCTGTGCTATGTCATTTTGTCCTGGAATACTTGTATGTCATATGTGGCTATTAGCCTATGAGCAAGCTCTTAAAAATGAAAATGTCTGACAGAAAAAGCCTTTGCAAGAGTCTCCACATTGAGTGTGCTCATAATTCTTCTCAGCATTACGGTTAGCAATAAAATAAGGTCCATATTTGAAATGTTTGGCAACCAAAAAACATTCTCTTTTTCCTCAAATATGCCCAGAATGAAAGCTCTCTCAACATCGTTCATGGCAGGTCATCGATATATATGCATATTTTATGGACAAGCTTTGTATCTTATTCATGGCTTTCCATAAGAAAGAGAGAGTTGCAGACACCATAACTATGCCTCAATTTCTTGCTGGTTCCGTACTGAACAAGAAAGAAGACTGGATCACTGGGGACACTTACCCTTGTTTTGGCATCGATCTGCCCTCCACGGTCCAGCAAGAGCCTCACCATATTTGTGTTTCCTCTTTTAGATGCAACATGCAGAGGGGTGATCCCATTCTGTGGAACAAGAAGAATAAACTCAGAGCAAGGCCAAGCATGAAAGTACATTTTCATAGCTACAAAGTGACGAGTCTTTGGAATGTCTATAATACAGATTTCAGTTGTAGCAGCAATTAATAAAATAAAGAAAAGAGCTATTTTCTCTAGTTTGGTGTTTTGATAAAACTCTTGAAAACTATTCTAAAACTTCCAAAGGTAGAAACATGGAACCTTAAGTTGCTCTTTTTTAGCCTGGTTTTTACTTTACCTTTTAAAACATCTGAAGTTCAATGCATGGAATTTTCTGATTTCTAAATCATCTACTGAAATCTAGTTAAATTCTTACCCTACACTCAGATTATGCTGGTTATTCTTATTTATTTATTTATGGGTTACTTATATCCCACATTTTCCCACTCATGCAGGCGCAATGTGGCTTACAGAGAATTAAATAGAAGTACAAAGTTAAAACTTAGGCAAGTATACAAGAAGCAAATAGGGGAGGAGAATCTAACAGCGTGAGCTAGGCAGGGTAAGGGACAGGGGATGCATCAATCAGCAGAGTAAGTTGGGGAGAAGGTCTTGGCAAAGAGGTATTTTCAAAGATAATGGAGCCACCAACATAGCAGAAATAAGATTATGACAGATTTGCTAGTTCTATAGTACTAGTTGCAAACATGTGAGAAGGCAATAACTGGATGGTCCAAATTCGTATCAATTTGGCTAACTGAGGTGTTAACTGCCCTGCATATAGTTTTGCAGTGTGACTATCTATTAACTGCTTTCAAAAGAGCTGTGTTTAGGTCGGCAGGAATAACTACAGTATAAGCATAAAATTGAATTTTCAGTTATCAACAGTTGATTATCAATATGGGCTATCGTTAAGACAAGTTATTTTACCCACAAGTCGTGTTATTTTATTACAGGGTGTGAATGCTGAAAATAGGACCCTGTGCCAAAATAGCACAATGTGATTCTGTTCTGATGGGTTCCTAGAGGAAGGAGTTGTGTGGGGGAGGTTAGAGAATGGGGTAAGATGCGTATACCATACAGCGTGCATTGTGGAATAAAACTCATAGCCCCAAACAGGGTAGATTCTTCCTTTTATCTGGTTTTCTAGCACTGAATGATGTTTGGGTGGGGGTTGGGCGGGGGGAGGGTGATGTCTGATGTGTCGGAGACTGTTTGTTGTAATATGTCAATAAAAGATTTTCAAACAAACATGGCACAATGTTTAAGGTTAAAGGTAGCCCATGTTGATAACTTCCTCTTATAGATTCACAGTTTCTCCTCCATAATCCCAGCCACAGAGATAGCAGGGGCAAAATTCATGGGCACATTTTTTATCCACATATCTTGAGTGAATTTTTAAACAGAACTATACAGTATGTGCGTACTAAAGTATCCATGTATTTTGCTGCTATGCAGTTTAGTGAAAGATACCCCTATGGCGATAGAGGGCGTTAAACAAAAGTCTCCAGCAGTGGCATAGCCAGACCCAGTATTTTGGATGGGTCCAGAGCTAACTTAAATGGGCCCTTCCACAGAATGGCATGGCACTCCATAGCCCCCCCCCCCCCCCCCCGAGATATTAAAAAAATTATAGATTTTTTCACCTACCCCACATCAACATCTCTCCTCCTCTGCGGCATCCCGGCATCTGACCGCCCATCGCTGAACCCCATCCCTCCCTGCCACCTGCAGTGATTCAATTATTGCTGCCTGTGTCGGCTCCTCAGGCTTCCATCAAAGATGAAAGCGAGGATGGGATCCGGCCTATGGAAGCCTGCAGGGCCGGCGCAGGTAGCAATAATGAATCATTGCAGGTGCTGGGGATGACTGTAAGATATACCATGGAGGGATGGGGTTCAGCGACGGGCTGGCAGATGCTGGGACGCCACGGAGAAGATATGTTGATGTGGGGTTCTGTTGCTGGGTGGGCCTGAGCCAAGAATAAAGGGGCCTGTGCCCACCCAGGCCCACCTATAGTTACGCCACTGGTCTCCAGGTTCTGTTTGTAGCGATCCTTCACAAACAAACAATACAGATTCCACTCAAAGTTAGTTTGCAATGCTGCTGTGATAAAGGTGAAAATACTGAAATGCTAGTTAGAAGTTTCCCTATTTTCCAAAGAGCACTAAAATATTAATCTGCTTCAAGTGAATTCCTTCAAAAAGGCAGTAAATAAATCCTAATAAATAAATTCTTTAAACATCTGTATTCTTAGTGAATGTGTAATTTTGTACAACTGATGAACTGAGCAGCATAAGGACCTCAGGGAGCTCTCCACTGGTCACACTGAAGGTTAGTCTTCCAAAATAAATGCAGCAGAGTGCTGATTCGACTGCATTCTCTGCTCATCATCATCCATTGTGCAGATATTATAGACCCGGTTTTCCCACTGCTGGTTATTTTATTCTTTATACTGCAGCAGTTCAGACTGTGAGCAGCAGTTCCTGCACAGATAGTTAGTCCCTTCATAATCAGGGGGCCCTGCCCTCAGCCTGCTTTTCCACAGCTAGGAACTGCCTTCAGAGGCCAACAGTATATGTAAAATGCTGGCAATATACTGCCATGATGCATTTCATTGGATAGCCTGCATTAGCATGCCATATTGCACCTACTGATGCAGAATCAACATGTCACAGAATTTAAGATACAACTTTATATTACAGGAAACACATTTTAATATTACTTCTTTTTTTTCATCATTTTTCTTTTCTTCTCTAGGCGCCGTCTTGCCTCTTCCAAATAGGTATTAACTAAGGCACTGCTTTTTCCAAAGCAAACTGTTAAAGCCATTTAAGTCAAGAGGAGATACTTCAGCTATTTGGAATATTACACAGCAGCTGGCTCACATCTGTATCGCATCCAGCCAGTTGACACTGAATAAACCTGGAGCCATACCATTAGGAACATGGTTGTCTTACACTCAAGTAAATGAGACGGGTTTAGAAAGCCCTAATGCAGAGATCAATGCTTACTGAAAACTTACTACATTATCTCTGTCTTTTTATTTCCTTGAGAACTGACTCACTCCTAGTTTACCCTGTGTGATCACCACTCACCAAACTGAAAAGTGAGATAAAATGTATTGCACGTAAAATGTGTTTACGAGTGTCTGTTTTTCTCTACATAGAAATAAAGCTTAATAAATAAAAATAAAACAAAAATAATATAAAGTGATACTTTTTTTTTATTGAACTACCTTAATATATAAGAAACTATTAGAAGCTAAAACTCCCTTTCTCTGGTCGGGAGAGTATCTGTCTCCAGAGGAAGGAGGTTTTAGCTCCCATAAGCTAGTCAAAAAATGTATTCAATCCAATAAAAAGGTATCACCTTCTATTCTTTTCTGTGTGTTTGTATTTTTATTTACTAAGCTTTATTTCTACATGGCAAACACATTAATTTATCTAACTAGGAAGAAAGATTGATTGTTAAAGATCATGTCTCCAGATGAATTTGCTGAATATCATGACATAGCCTAAAGGGCTTCCTGAGAACGGAAATCTTTTAGCAGACACCAAAACTGCAGGCATGATTCATATGGAGTACCGAATGTAATGAGATAAAGATGGATTAGTGCCCTACCCTGGCTGTAAAGTCTACAGCGGCTCCTCGGTTCAGCAGAAGCGTTGCCACGTTGACATTTCCATAGTGGGCTGCTATGTGCAAGGGGGTGAAACCACTCTACAAAACAATGAAAAAGATGAGAATCCAGTGTAAAAGATGGTGTCACATCAAAAGCCACAGAAATTTCATCGGCCAATTAAGAGATATCATGATTTAGCTGACAATTTTGTTTCTAAGCCATCTTTAGTAATGTAAAAGTCATGCAAAAATAACCTTTCAACTGGGTATGTCTACTGGACAGTAAAAGTCTGATTTCTTTTGTGTAACCAATTCAGTACCACCCACCTAAAATGTGTGTGTATTAATGGAACCATAGAAACATCCAGGAAAGAGGTGAGCAAGACATTACCACCTTATTTTGCCAGTCTGTCATGAAGCACCACCAGAAAACTCATCTTTACTGAAATTACACTTAAAGGGAAGGTGAGAGCTGTGAGAACATGCTCAATATTTTGTCATCAAGAGATTTACACATGCAATATTAGCTTGTGAACTCTCTTAAAGAATTGTCCAGATCTGCAGATTTCACCAGAGTATTTGTTTGCAAATGTAGTGAAAGTGGATAGTTCAAAGCATATTGGATTTGACTTTCAATTTGAGATATACTGGCTTTCTAATCCAAACTATTTGTAGTGGATAGCTACTGTCTGAATAGCTTATTTCTAGGATAATCAGTTTAAAAATGTATTGTACTGTTTTGGGATCTTGCCAGGTACTTGTAACCTGGATTGGCCACTGTGGGAAACAGGATGCAGGGCTTGATGGATCTTTGGTCTATCCCAGTATGGCAATACTTATGGTCTAGCTCATTTCTGTATGCATTCATTCAATAGCTGTGACACCCAATGCAATCCCTAGCTCCTTTTCTGCAAACTGCATAAGATTCTGCCCCTACTCTGCTCTATCTGGCCTAGCCTGAACCAGCTTTCCTGCCCTAGTCAGCTGTCTCTCGCTTGCCTTTATCTTGCCATTTCTCTTGCATCCTATGACTGAGGTGTTCCTTCCTTTTCCTAAATGACTTTATGTAAGCCACTTTGTTTGGCTTGTCTGAAAGGCAGTATATTAAGCTGGAATAAAACATAAACAAACATCATATCCCGATGAAACCTCAGTTGAGTGGCGCAACTGTCTTCCGACTGTCCTCAGATCTCTGGGGACTCCATCTTAATTAGTTTAATGGCTTTGCTCCTTCCTTCTGTCCAGCTCAACCACTATAAGGCCAGCTGGGAAGCAAGAGATATGTGAACTTTCTGGGAGAAAAAGGTTCTCAGATCAATCTGATGAACTCACATCAAACGTGCAATCCTCCACTTAGTTTCGCACTTTCTAAAAGTGGAAACATACAATGCAAAATCCACAGTGAATGCAGGAATCCTTCAGATCTGCAGATATATGAATCGATCATAGACTTTGGCAAAAGCCATGGCAAAAATTTGGACTGAGGTTTTGCTGAGGATCTCACCCAAATACACTGATAGGGTCTGAACTCAACCAGGCTGAAATCTACCTGGTCTGAATGCAGGTCAAACTGGTTCACACATCTCTAGTGGGAAGCAGGCAATCCATGTACCTGAGCTACACAAAAGAACACAGAACAGAAGAACGATTGCAAGCCAGGACCCTTGTAAGTTCTCTAGGAAGATTTAAACATACGATTACAATTGTAGAAAGCTTAGGGGAACAACGCTTTGGTTTTCCTTGCATTTCCTTAAAGCAGGCTAAGCTCTGCATTTTAAGCTTGCAGCTCATAAAGAAATAGTGGTGCAGAAAGAATAAAGAAAGGTGACAGTTATTAAAGCCAAAGAAAAGAAGAAGAATCGCTCGTATCTTCATATGTACCTCAGTCGTCCTATTCACCATCATCTGAAGCAGCATTGTTTGGAAAGAAAAGAAATATCAGTTCAGTGGGTGAACACTAACATACATAAATAAATAAATGAAAGCAGGGAATATGGCTTTTCTTGGCTTGTAGTGAGTTATGATGTTATTACTGGCAAAGCCATCGATGCATGCAGTTACATTAACTGTAATCTATAATTCCCAGTACCATAAAGCAACAGTCCTATTTATTGGGAATTCATCTAGAAATTCAGTTTTTGTTCATGTGCCACATAAATAAATAAGATAATAGCTTTATATGAGGGGGGGGGGGAATGAAAGCTCTGAAAATGCACATTACAAATGGGAGTTTTCTAATATTAAGGGCCCTGTTTACTAACCAGCTATTACACTTGTGGTGGTAAATGGGAGCCCTCCAACCCCCCCCCAACCCACTGTACCCACATCTAGGTGCCCCCCTTCACCCATAAGGGCTATGATAATGGTGTAGAGTTGTGGGGAGTGGGTTTTGGGGTGGATTTGGGGGCTCAGCACCCAAGGGAAGGGAGCTATGCACCTGGGAGCTAGTTAAATTTTTTTTTTTAAATTTTTATAAGTGCCCCCTAGGGTGCCCGGTTGGTGTCCTGGCATGTAAGGGGGACCAGTACACTACAAATGCTGGCTCCTCCCATGACCAAATGCCTTGGATTTGGCCGGGTTTGAGATCATCGTCATTAGTGTCCATTATGGGCGAAAACCGATTCCGGCCATCTCAAACCTGGCCATCTTTGACATTTGGTCGGCCCCAACCATATTATCGAAACAAAAGATGGCCGGCCATCTTTTTCGATAATACGGTTCGGGACTGCTTTTTTCGGCGCCGGCCATCTAGATGGGTGGCGCCGTTTGATTATGCCCCTCTAAGCCATGCTATAGACATGCTAGCATTTTTAGCGCACGCTAATGCTAGTGACACCCATAGGAATATATGGGTGTCTCTAGCGTTAGCATGCACTAAATTTTAGTACACGCTAAAAACGCTAGCACACTTTAGTAAACAAGGCCCTTAGTATTTGTCTTCCGGCACTTTCTTTGTTATCCTTAGTGAGAGATCCTATCCAGAAATGTTGCTGAAGGCATTTTTACCTTAGACTGCACATCTGCATTGTGGTCATTCTGGAGCAGAAGGGCTGCAGATTTTGTGTCATCCTTTCGGGCAGCAATGTGTAGGGCTGGCAGCCTGACTTTTCCCTTTGTGTCATTCTCCAGGAGGACAGCTACCACCTGGTTGTGTCCTTGCTGCAGTGCAACAGCTAATGGGGTGAAGCCATCCTGACAGCAAAGAGAAAAACATTGGTTATACATGTTTAATCGAACATTAAGTGAATATAAAACAAGATGAAGACTGCCTTGTTCACCAGTAACTGTGCCATAATTATCTATGGGAATTAAGGTATGTTGTGCCTTACTGAGCACAGTTGTATTTATCCAGCTATTTTGACTAATGGCTTCCTCATAAAACAGGTAAAAATATCACCAAATCAAAAAAGAAACCAAAGCCTTCTTTAAAAAGTCACCTAAGATGTACATCCACAAAGAAGGTGCAACTTAACTAAGATATGGGGAGAAAAAGACCTCAGAAGTCAAGGACAACACTTTCAAATTTCTCAGTGTGTTGTTCACCAATTTGACTCCATTCTCACTCATTAGTGTTTGATCAAGGGGATCTTTTTCTCCCATATATTAGTTAAGTTATATCTGAAACAACTATAACTGTTTCACGGTCACACATGTGAATGTGGGCCAACCTGCAGAGGGTTATGTGGCAAACGGCTGCCATGCTGGATAGTAGTTAATGTAATCAGTTCTTACACCAGAGCTAAAGAGTGTAGTTCTTGAATAAACATCCTGAAGACACACTAGGGACAATTCTATTAGTGGCCGAAATGCAGCAATGCAGAGCGCCAATTCTATAACAGCGTCTTGGCACAAAGATCCTGTAGAATATTAGTGTAACAGGTGGGCATCTATGCTCCTACATTTAGGTCTGTCCATTTATACCATGTCAATAGCAGGCACAGGTGGGCATGCCTAAATGTGACACTTATGTGGATAACTTAACAGTATTCTTTATGTTATGTGCATAAATGTTTGACTTGCTCAGGCCATGACCCTCCCCTGTGAACACCCCCTTGCATTTACTCACTAAGGGGTCCTTTTGGCACACTAAAAGGTGGCCCACGCTACCTTTAACACGTGGGTTTCCCATGCATTGCGGCCACCTTTAGTACACCAGTAATTTCACATTTAGTACGTGGCCATTACCGCGGGAGCCCTCACCGCCACCTATTTAGAAGGTGGTAAGGGTTCCCGCGCTTATCAGGAAGCATGCGGTAATATGCCCGTGCTACCTGATTAGTGTAGGCATACCTACTCTCCACCCGTGGGCGTGTCTCCCGTGCTGAAAAATAAAAAATATTTTTCAGCACGGGATTAAAGTGTGCTAAGCGCCACACTACCATGGGAGCCTCAGTGAGTCCTGCCGTAGTGCTTCTTTGGCGCGAAGTAGACGCACAGTAGGTCTACCGTCCTTAGTAAAAGGGCCCCTAAGTGAGCTATGCACATAATATATATAGAACAACACTTTGCACTCAACTAGCATTTACACACATAGATATTCATTTATCAGCATAATTACTAGTATTCTATAACTTTACACACACAATCAGCGTGTAAATGTGGGCACCAAATTATAGAATAAAGGGTATTATATTCCCATGTGGATTTCAGACCAATGTTTAAGCATTCACAAATTGGAAAATTGGAAAAAAAGATGGACAGTGAAGATATTACGGAGAAGAGGAGATAACATTGCCATCAACTTCCTGTTGGTAAGGAGATTTCTTTTAAGGATCTTACCATTCGTCCACAAATTATAGGTAGATAGAGTAGCTATATGTGTTGAAGTAATATTCTTTAATGTTAAACGCTGCCATGGATAATATTATCACTTTTTGGCCATAATGATTTTGTTAGTCTGTGATTTTTAGGGCTTTGTTATTGTTGGTCCTTGTCTGTGGTTTTATATATAACATACACTGGGCCTGATATTCAAAGCCATTTCTCTGGATGATGATTCTCTGTGGATTTCAGAGGCACTATCTGGCTCAACATTATAGGGAAAATTATATGACTGGGTACCATGTAGGCACCCTAAGGACAGGTGGTAGGCACCTATTGTATAACAGAATCTAGGCTCTTTTACTAACGGGTTGCCATGTGGCAACCTAGAACTACCACCGGCCCAACACAGCCGCTGGCAGTAGTTCTGCCTCGAGCATGTGCCATTTCAGGCACTATGAAAATTAATTACATAATTTCTAGCACGGTGCTAACCTGGTAGTAATCGGGCAGCGTGTTACCACCAGATTACTGTGGGAGCCTTTTCCTCCATTTCAATGGGTGGCGTTAAGTGCCCCTCCCCCCCCCCCCCCCCCCCCCCCCCCCCCCCCCCCCCCCCCGGCATGGTCATGCAGTAAGAATAATCTTACACACAGCCATGTCTACTTTAGGGGCCTTTTACCTGCTGCATTAAAAAGGGCCCTGGCACGTGGCTAAAATGATCCCTCCTGCTACCGCAGGGTCCTTTTTACCGCAGCTTGGTAAAAGGACCCCATAGGTTCCGATGTAGAATGCTTACATAACCCAGTATCGGCACAGCTAATATTCACTTCACCAGCCAAAGAGCTGGCATCTAATTACAGCAAGGATGCAGGTAACTTATAGTATTCTGAAGTTACAAGCGTAAATTGGAGCCGTGCCAATGGTCTGCCCCCTTGTACATATTTACTATGGATGATAATCCAATATTTACACAATAGCACTTAGGTAGCACACATGTGTACAAGTGTGCACCTAGGCACCCATTTGTTAGTATTCTAAACATTTGCATGCTCAATGGGCGTGTACATGCTACTGCCTAGTTTAGAGGATTGCCCTTCAGTTGAATAGTGCCAGGGAATGTGTGGGCAGGAGGGCAGAGCTAGAATTTATATAGAGATGGAAGTATTCAAACTGTTCTCCCAATAACTCTCTGGATAAAGTTAGATTAAAAAAAAAAGTCTTAATTTTTACTAGATAGCTATCTAGATAATGCTCTCAACATAACTGCCACCTCGATAGTGCTAACACTCTCTGCTCTATATAGATATTCAGCTTCTGCCACAATCTGGATTCTGGTACAAAACATCATACCCATTCACTGCTCCCTCTGTGATACTCTTATCCCATGCCCAAACACTTAAGGTGATGTCACTTCCACTTCACTGTTTAAATGATCTACTGTCAAGGCACTTGTGATTTTTGAAACCTCCATGCTGCTTTTACTAGTATCCTTACTCTCAGAGTCACCTTTGATTCAAATTTACTTTTAAGCCCCAAATCGATTCAGTACTTAGAACCTCAGTCACTGTCTCTGGATCTGAGCAGTTAGAATCTCCTTCCCTTCTCATCTATCTGCTCATCTCAGCTTGGTCATCACAAACTTGGACTATTATCACTCCTTTTACATGGGTCTTCCCTTTCATGTTCTAAAACGTCTACAGCTGATGCAATCTCCTTCTCTGCTCATATCCAGCAGACCGCCAAGACCTGTCGTTTCTTTCTTTACAACATCCGTAAAATCCGCCCCTTTCTTTCCGAGCACTCTACCAAAACCCTCATCCACATTCTTGTCACCTTTTGTTTAGACTACTGCAATCTGCTTCTTGCTGGCCTCCCACTTAGTCACCTCTCCCCTCTCCAATCGGTTCAAAACTCTGCTGCCCGTCTCGTCTTCCGCCAGGGTCGCTTTACTCATACTACCCCTCTCCTCAAGGCGCTTCACTGGCTCCCTATCCGTTTTCGCATCCTGTTCAAACTTCTTCTACTAACCTATAAATGTATTCACTCTGCTGCTCCCCAGTATCTCTCCACACTCGTCCTTCCCTACACCCCTTCCCGTGCACTCCGCTCCATGGATAAATCCTTCTTATCTGTTCCCTTCTCCACTACTGCCAACTCCAGACTTCGCGCCTTCTGTCTCGCTGCACCCTATGCCTGGAATAAACTTCCTGAGCCCATACGTCTTGCCCCATCCTTGGCCACCTTTAAATCTAGACTGAAAGCCCACCTCTTTAACATTGCTTTTGACTCGTAACCACTCGCCTCCACCTACCCTCCTCTCCTCCTTCCTGTACACATTAATTGATTTGATTACTTTATTTTTTTTGTCTATTAGATTGTAAGCTCTTTGAGTAGGGACTGTCTTTCTTCTATGTTTGTGCAGCGCTGCGTACACCTTGTAGTGCTATAGAAATGCTAAATAGTAGTAGTAGTAGTAGTAGTAGTGATGCAATCTACTGCTGTTAAACTACTCTACAATGCTCACCATTTCGATAGAGTGACTCCACTCCTATAATCTGAACACTTGCGCCCTATTTCTGCAAGAACAAAATTCAAGATCCAGACCTTATTTATTTATTAGGATTTATTTACTGCCTTTTTAAAGGAATTCACTCAAAGTGGTGTACAGCAAGAATAAGTCAAACATAAAAGTGTTCAGGGGCCAAATCCAGATTACATCAACTCCCTCCTTACATTCCCCCCACCCCCCACCTCACCTCCTCTGCTCCTCACATACTTGGCTGCTTCACTTCCCCTCTTCTTCCTCATTGTGTCTAGACATCTTGTGCAATTTCACTTTCTGCTATGTTGGCCTGAGCTTTAGAATTCCCTTTCTCCAAACCTTAGACAAGAATCCTCCTGCTGCTACAGATTGAAAATACTAGTCAAAACATACCTCTTCCTTAACACCTCTGGATAATCTACCTGAGCCCTGCTTGTGCCCTTCTTTTCCCCCTGTCGTCTTTACTATTTTATTTTGTGCACAACATAGAAGCAACTGCTGTGGCCATTGTGGTATAACAAGATCCTGTAAATAAATAATCTTTAACTGCAATGGCCATGTTTAAAAAATGCTGATTGTGGTGATTGGATATAGGTCTGTATACTAATGGCAATTCTGGCCAGCAAGTTGAATTTTGAATAAATACCAAAGTTGATAATATGCTTATACCTTACAGAAAGGAGTTTTAAACTGCATCATTGGTCCAATTATTGGCTAATCCAAACTGTCTCTATGTGCTATTTGGCAATGATGCTACATAGATATTTCACTGTAGAGTAAGGACCTGTACCCTTATTAACCCAGTGATATTTGTTTATATTCCAAAGATCACATCAAAACAAGTTGAGGGGGAGAATGGAGGATATGAGGAATAACACAAAAAAATCAGAGATAAAATTTGGAACAAAAATGGAAAAAATATATTAAGCTGAACTACTCTGTGCATGAATTTACAAAAATAAAGCCCTCACAGTCAATATTTAAACCCCATAGTTTTTTTTTTATGCTGGTTGCAGTGTTTAAGAACAAGAATAGCCATAGTGAGTCAGACCAAAGGTCCATCTAGCCAACTTCCAGCAGTAACTATTCCAGATCATAAGTATCTGGCAGAATCCTAAGTAGTAGCAAGATTTCATGCTACCAGTCCTAGGGATAAGTACTGGCTTTCTTGTCTATCTTAATATTATGGACTTTTCCTCCAGGAACCTTTACAAACCTTTTTAAACCTAGCAATGCTAACTACTTTTACCACATCCTCTGGAAAAAAATTCCTATTTGTTTTAAAAATATTATTATGTAATTTCATGGTGTGTCCCCTAGTCTTATAGCCCTAGGGCTCCATCCACCTGAGGGCTCACCCTCACCCCTACCCATACCTTTAAATTCTCTGGGGTCTAGTGGGTGATCAGGAGTGATCTCTGATTGCTCCAGCCCTTGCTGGCACCAGGATCCAAAATGGTGCAGGTAACCCTTAGGGATATTACCACAATACCCTAAATCTCCCAGCAATGTACTAATCACTTACCCTGGGACTGATGCAGAAAACTACTGCTAGCGAAATCAAGCAGTTACCGTGGGGTTACCATGCACCTTTCTAACTAAGCGATGCAGAAGGATTGGTTGAGAGGAGTGGATGTTTAAGTAAACCCCTTCACACCCCCAACATGACTTGATTCCCCCTGATAGCTTTTTGCATCAGTCCCTCTTGTCTAGTGGTACCGTTTCCCTTCTCCAACCTAAACCCCCTGCCCCTAACAATAAAAAAAAAATCTGTGGCTGTACCGCAGGGCTGTACCTAGGGTCTCTGGTGTCCCCCTGCAGACTATCAGTTGGTGCCCCCCCCCCCCCCCCCCCGGTGTGGCACAAGATGCAAAGGAAATAGGAGCTGAAAGATGGAATTGTCAGCAATATTCTTAGAAACAAATTGCTATACATTGCAAAATAAGATAGCAGAAGTGGACATATTCCAAACACTAAAATGAAAATGAAATGATTTTTTTCTACCTTTGTTGTCTGGTGACTTGATCATGCTGGCCCAGTACCTGATTCTGCTGCTATCTGTCCTCTTAACTCCGTTTCCAGGGCTTCCTTTCCATTTATTTCTTTACTTTCCTCCTTTCTTCTTCATTTCTTGCCTTACATCCATAAGTAAAAGCTGGGTCCTCTGCAGACTGTCCAGTGGATCCAGCTTCTGCCTATTTTCTCCATCCATGTGCAGGTTTTCTCCCTTTTCCCTCATCTCATCTCCTTCCTCTCTCTTCTCTCCCCTCCATCCATGCCCAGCATTTCTTCTCTCTCCCTTCCCTCCATCCATGTCCATCCTTGTCCCTCTCTGCCCTTCCCTTCCCTCCATCCATATCCAGCAATTCTCCTCTCTCCCCTCCCCTCCATGTCCATCAATTTCTCCTCTCTCCCTGGGCCATGCCCTCCCATCCATGTCCCTCTCTGCCCTTCCCTCCTCCAGCCATATCCAGCAATTCTCCTCTCTCCCCTCCCCTCCATTTCCAGCAATTTCTCCTCTCTCCCTGGGCCCTGCCCTCCCATCCATGTCCCTCTCTGCCCTTCCCTCCTCCATCCATATCCAGCAATTCTCCTCTCTCCCCTCCCCTCCATTTCCAGCAATTTCTCCTCTCTCCCTAGGCCCTGTCCTCCCATCTATGTCCATCCTTGTCCCTCTCTGCCCTTCCCTCCTCCATCCCTCCTTATCCAGCAATTCTCCTCTCTCCCCTGCCCTCCCATGTCCACCTGCTCGCCCTCTGAGTCTGTTTTTTTGTATTTCATTTAAATTTACTTCCATCATGGCAGCAGCTGCGGAGCATCAGTGAAAGCACTGCCAACGTCTCCAGCCTTCTCTTCCTGCTCGTTCGTTCCCTCAGTGTCCCGCCTTCTTCTGACATCATTTCCTTGTGAGGGCAGGACACTGAGGGAACGAACGAGCGCGAAGGAAAGCTGGAGATGTTGGCAGCGCTTTCACTGATGCTGCTCAGCTGCTACGACGTTGGAGGTAAATTTAAATGAAAGGGCTGCTGTCGGGGTCCAGGAGATGCGGTAAGTGACCTCCAGAGGTCGGCACCCCCCTGCGGTGCTTACCCCGCTTACCGTGTTGGCATGGCCCTGCCCCCCCCCCCCGTTCCCATTCAAAACATTCTTAGATATGAGTGAACAAGATATATTGCAATGGGCCAACCCATGTACAAGGTCATACTCTAGACCTCCTTGCCTTTTACCCTCCAAGCATAATTAGCTCTTTCCAATGGCAGGCCATACCTTGATCTGACCACTACCAACTAGATTTCACTATAAATATGTGTTTGTCACCCAATCCATGCATAAACCTCACAAACTGTTACATACAAGAGGAAAAATAAATGATTTTGACTTCTGGGCTGTCCTCAGAAGTTCTCTCACATCCTGGAATCCATCTGGATAGTCAATTAAATCATTTTGGGACAACAGGGTGACTACGATTCTAATCAAAATTGCACCTATCACAACCAAACTGGCCAGGTCAATTAGAAACTCACCATGGTTCTCGGACGAATTATCCAAACTAAAACTGGAATGTTGACAACTAGAGAAGCAATGAAGGAAGAGCCGCTTGATCACTGATAAAGCAAACTGGAAGACTGCCTTCCGGCTTTACAAATCAAGGGTAGCCAAAGCCAAACAACACTACTACAGTACCCTTGTAAGTCATGACTCCTTAAGAAACAAGAATCTTTTCTCACTGGTACATAAGTTAACAGCCAGTAAAACTGCTGACACCCTACAAGCCACTCCACTTGCTCAAGAACTAGCTGATTTCTTTGCCAACAAGATCAACCAGATCCAGTCTGATATATCTAAGGCCAAGCCTACAGAGGGAAGGCCACCAGTCCCAGAGTTGAGCCCCCAATCCAGTACTCATCTTATACTAGAAGCCAAGTTGGACCAACATTGGGCTACATTCCAACTTCTCTCTCTCTCTCTGGAAGAAGCTAAGTCCCTTCTGCTGAAATGTGGATGTTCTCACTCCTTCCTCGATTGCTGCCCTACATCAGTTCTATCGTCCATCCCCACCAAAGTTGTTCTATGGCTGACCGACTGATTTAATGACCTCTTAAAAGCTGGCTCACTTCCACCAGACATGGGCAAAATTGTTCTTATACCGCTGATGAATGCCCCCAGTCTTGATCTGATTTCAGCTACTAACTTCCACCCAGTTGCTGGCATCCCTCTCTTCACAAAGATTCTAGAAACATACACCAGTAGACAAGTTGCAGTTTACTAGGAAAAGTTCACACCACTCCACTGACCACAATTTGGCTTCAGACCAGCACACAGCACAGAATCCCTCCTTCTTACCCTTACCACCTTTTGTCAAACAACACTTGTGCAAGGGTAATCAGGTGATTCTCCTACAGTTTGACATATCAACAGCCTTCGATGCAGTTGATCATACAATTCTACTTGACCAACTGGACCAAATAGAAGCTATGCTTTCAAACAAAAATCAAATTCTCTCCCAATTTTGGATCCCTGGTTGTGGGGTTCCACAGGGATCTCCACTCTCACTGATAATATTTAACTTCTTCAGGCGTAGGCAAACTTCTATTTTCCTACGCTAATGACGTTCTCCTCCTTCTACCAAATTGCCAACCTAACAGCGATATAACCCAATTAATAACATCTGGGATTGATGCCATCCAGAACTGACAAACTCAAATTGAATCTACACAAGAACAAGATTTTATGGTTCCGCAATCCAGGAGTTCAAGTACCAGCCACCCTAACAGTAGGATCCAGCAAGACACTTACAGTGGAATCAAAAGTCAAACTGCCTGGTGTTCTTCTGGATTCCTCTTTAACCTTCTCTCCTCCCTACATTGACAAGCTCTGAAAGACCATTCTGTTTAAATTTTTTTTTTTTTTTTGTTACATTTGTACCCCACACTTTCCCACTCATGGCAGGCTCTATGCGGCAGGCAATGGAGGGTAAAGTGACTTGCCCAGAGTCACAAGGAGCTGCCTGTGCCGGGAATCGAACTCAGTTCCTCAGGACCAAAGTCCACCACCCTAACCATTGAGACTGCTCCGTCTGATATGCTCTTTTTTCGACCAGAAAGCATTTGGACCGCTAGTCCAAATGCTCATCATACCTCACCTTGACTTTTGCAATGTCTTGTTTGTCAGCATTAAAGCCTGCCTTCTCAAGAAACTTCAAATTATACAGAACACCGCAGCAAGACTGATCTACAGACTGCATAAATATGAAAGTATCTCAATACATCTGATCAAACTACACTGGCTCCCCTTGAAAGACCTGATTAGTTTCAAAGCCTCCTGCCTGGTCTTTCAAATCCTATATGGCATTTCCTCAAGCCTACTGATCGATATACTGTCACTAAACCTGGCCTGCTCCTTGAGATTGAGAGACCAGCGGTTCACTTCCTCACAGCCTCAGAAGGGAATCAAATTCTGGAAAATCTTCAGGACACTCTTCCCTGCAGTTGGAATCACCCTATAGAACTCCCTACCCATCAGAATTAGGTCAGAGAAGGATTATCTCAATTTCAGAAAGAATCTAAAAACCTATCTGTTCCCAAACCTGTCCACCTAACTCTCCCTTAGTCTAGCTTGAATTATTTTACTATCCACTGTAATCTCTATCTAACACATGTAAACCACACTGAACACTAATTAGGGGATATTAGCGGTATATAAGACCTCACTTGAAATAAATTGAAATCCCCCCCCCCCCTTGACATGACTGATTCCCCTCCCCCTAACTTTAAAAATCCTTGCAGTCTAACAGCACTCCCCATCCCCTAAAATGACCAACCCCCCTCCTCTCACCAACTTAAAAAATCTCTGGTGTCTAGTGGCACCCTTCACTCCTCAACATGACTGACCCTCTCCTCTCAACTTTAAAAATACATGGTGTCTAGCAACAACCCCACCCTTTTGACTTTAAAAATCACTGGTGAACAGTGGCACCTCTCACTCCCTGACACAAACCTCCCCAACTTAAAAAAAACACTAACATTTTCTTGGTGTCTAGTGGCATCCCCCACTCCCAACCCCTCCCTCAGCCTCCCAGACCCCTTACCTTGAATGAAGCAGGAATGATACCTGCATGCTTCTGCCTTTGGCACCATCATCTTTGAAAATGGCAGTGCCTGACCCAGCACGGTGTATTTGGCAGACTGACCCTGCTCATTGCATCACAGGATGCATTGCTCCTGCCTCTTTCAAGGTATGGGGGTTTAGAGGGGGAAAGATTTGTTAAGGTGGGGTGTGTATGTGGAAGGGGTGCCACTAGACACTAGTTTTTTTTAAGTCAAGGTAGGGAAGGAGGGGGATCACTCGTGTTGTGGAAGGGGGAGGGGTGGATGCTGCTAAATACCAGGGAATCTTTTTAAGAAGATCAAAGTGGGAGGGGAGGAGGTTGAGTTGTTTCAGGGACATCAGTTTGGGTGGAGGGCTTCTAGACCTCAAGGGTCAATGAAAAAATACACCTGCAGTTTGTTTTCAAATGCCACCCTAACTGTCAGTGTGTGACCTAATCACTGCTCACTCATTGCTGGAAAGGGATACATTTTGCAATGAGCTGCAGATTACTACTGCATTTTTAACATGGCAGTAATTTACTTGTTCTTTGGCACGGATCAGTTCTAGAACAGATCTGTAAATTTATAAGGTGAACAGTAGAAGCCATGAAGTCAGGGGCTCTACTGTGTGGTTTTCTATATCAACCCTCCTCAGTGGGTTTCCTTTTTTCTCAGAACTCCCTCTGAAGAGAAGGTACTCCGGACCTTTCCTGTCTATATGTCCTTGTTTCAAGGGCAAATGCTTCCAACAGCCTTTTTGATGATTAACAAAGTAATTAGCCTGCTCCTACGACTTACTTCAACTCAATTGCACAGTTTTCTCACCTTTTGGCAAGAAACTGCCCTTTGCCATGGCAAGAAGAATTTTATAACTGACAAACTAATGCCTCTTTTTTACTTCTCTAGGCCTCTAACAATTAAATGTAAACTACGGAAAATGATATAGACCTGATAAGTACATAATACCTACATTTAAAAAAAATTTTTTATAGGGTTCTTACAATTAAATTAAAACTAAGGAAAAAGAGTGTTTAGATTTTTTAAACAAGCCACTAACTAATGTTTAATGCAATTAGAACAGATTTTAAGTTACCAAACTCCTAAGCAAAGTAATACTCACTTGCCTGTGAGGTTTCCTTTTTTCCTCAGAACTCACTCCGAGTAATACTGAATACATATATATGAGCAGTTAGTGATATGTACAGTGCTATAGTCATCTGCAACCTTCTGTGAGCCTAAATTAAATAACTTAGCTATATGGATAGATGCTGAATAGTGTCAGTTATCTGAATAGTTGGGTGAAACACCCTCACTCTGCCTTGGCAGTATATTAATGGTGCTAAGGAGGTGTCCAAGAATTTTCAATTATATGTATAGTGCCACTGAAAATTCATGCATAGCGGGTAGTTTTGCATTTAGCATCTGCCGCTAAACCTATAAGTGCTTTGAATATTGGCCCGGTAGTATTTAAAGGCATGGACAGTAATCTGGAAAATTATATACATTACTTTCCTTTTCTATCACCATCACAAAGGAGAAAATGCACCTATTCCCCAACAGTTTGTGTAGCATGGGTTTTCTGTAGCTGAGCATGACTAAACTTGTGAAATTAAAGCTTAAAAATAATGTGCATGTTTTATCTATTTCAATTGATGTTATAGGTCATAGAGTAGGAGCAGTTCTTCTACAAATATGAATAGAACATACAACAGTAAAACTCATCACAGTGTAATGAACGGCATCAAAAAGTTGCTGAGATCATTTGTGCAATTGCACCTGTTATATGTGTATTGTACAATGCCTCTTAAAGCATTTCAGCAGCTTTTGTTGCCAAAGGTTTGTTATTTTTTCATGTTTATTTGTACCAAACTCAGTGTTTTTCTTTTTTTCTAAAAAAGAAAGGTGCTGGTAATAATCTGCAGGGAAGGGAGTAGTCAGGACAACTGTCTAGTGCCCTGCATCCCACAGCAGCTCCACTCCCTGCAACCTGCAGCAGAGCTTAATCTCAGTGCAATCCTCCTTCCTGCTAGTAGGAGGCATACAAGAGCAACATTCTTATCTGCAGATCTCACCTCTGCTACAGTCATGACATAGGAGAAATACCAGGGCATGGGGAGAGAGGAAGAAGGTTGAAGGAGAGACACCACAAGCGCTTTTATCTCTTCTCTCCCCTCCATTGGTGCTTTTCTCAGATTCAGATAACTTTATTGGTATGACAAAATTTGTACAAATGCTATCCAAAAGTAATATATAATCTAATTAAAATGAGAAAACGGGAAATTATAGATAGATAGACAGATGTATATCAGTGCTAATAACAGTAATTAGAGTTACATACCAGGTACTGAAATGTTAATGGTATGGACAATTCCCAGGCACACAAAGCTTGTGCCTCAGACTCATTACCAGTGCTGAGATCAGAAAGCAGAGGGGTGAAGCAAGACTGGGGCAGACAAAACAGAGTAGAAAACTACTCTGCATCCCAAACCCACACCTCCCTTTATGTCATTTCCTAGCAACTAATATACAGATAAAAGGGGGGAAGGGATGTTGTTCAGTACCAGCTAGGAAAAAAGCCTTGAACAAATCTGTCTTTCCATGTTTATTCTCAATCATCTTGCTTTTCTGAAGACCAGGTATACCAAACACTGGAGGACAAATGACCCTGGAAGTAGTACCTCAGTAGCAGTGCTCTGATTGGCTCCATTTTCCAGCAAGTATTTCACGACATCTAGATGGTTCTCTTGAGCTGCCATGTAAAGAGGAGTGAAACCATTCTGAAAAATCAATAAACACATGTGATCACTCTTTTGCTTTCTTACAGTCATATCAAAATCTGTACTTAAATATTCAAGAGAAAGGAGAGAAGACAGTTGTGATGATAGTAATCAAAAAGCCTATCACTGACTGAGGGGTAACCTAGATGTAAAGTGTAGCCTGGTCTCCTTACCATCTGTGCAACCCATTCCTCCATCACTACACAGTTCCTTTATTTAAGGCACTTAGGGGTTCTTTCACAAAAGCGCAATAGCATTATTATCGCGTGCTAAACACCAGAGATGCCCATAGCAATATGAGTGTCTCTAGCATTTAGCACACACTTATTTTTAGCGCGTGCTAAAAATGCTAGCACGCCTTTGTAAAAGAACCCCTTATTTAGCTAACACAATCTCACTTGTGACATAAGACATCTGCTTCAGTTTTAGAACAGATCTGTAAATATATACATGGGCAGCTTTATGAAAGATTTCTTGCATGTATCTATTTATTTTCACAATATCTATACCGCTCTAGCCACGGTACTAGGTGATTTACAGTATAACACCCATAATAAAAAATAATATAAAATGAACAAGATCAATTAAAACTCAGAAGAAATAAAAAATAAAAACCATCAATTACAATTAATACAAATACAATATAAACAGATGTGAGATTCAAACCAATTATCTCATCAACTTACAATATTTTGTAGGAAGTTTTTTTTTTGTCAGCAGTTAAAAGCTTGCTGAAACAAATAACCCTTCAATAATTCACAAAATTGTAAATAGTTCTTCATGCTGTGCAAGTGTTCTGGAAGTGCTTTCTAAAATTTAGTACCTTCCACATAAAACATCCTAGACCTACAATCATCCAACTGAATTTCTTTAAAAGAAAGGACATATAGTAATAATTTCTCAGATGATCGCAAAGCACAAGGAGGATAATAAATTCTCAGTGATGCTGCCAAAGGGGGCAGGGAACACCCACTTAAAACTTAAAAAATATTAGTAAAGGCCTCTGATAACATTACCTCATGGCTGACACGCATAAAAGTATGCCCAGTGACATGGAGGGGCATAATCGAACGGCGCCGGCCATCTATATGGCTGGTGCCGCAAACAGCAGTCCCGAACCGTATTATTGAAAAAGATGGCCGGCCATCTTTCATTTTGATAATACGGTTGGGGCCAGCCAAATGTCAGAGATGGCCGGGTTTGAGATGGCCGGCATCTGTTTTCGCCGATAATGGAAATTGATGCCAGCCATCTCAAACCCGGCCAAATCCAAGCCATTGGGTCATGGGAGCAGCCAGCATTTGTAGTGCACCGGTCCCCCTCACATGCCAGGATACCAACTGGGCACCCTAGGGGGCACTGCAGTGGATTTAAAAAATTGCTCCCAGGTGCATACCTCCCTTACTTTCTGTGCTGAGCCCCCCCAAATCTCCCCCAAAACACACTACCCACAACTGTACAACACTACTATAGCCCTAAGGGGTGAAGGGGGGCACCTGGATGTGGGTACAGTGGGTTTTGGGGGGGGTGTTGCAGGGCTCTCATTTACCACCACAAGTGTAACAGGTAGGGGGGCGCATGGGCCTGGGTCCACCTGCCTGAAGTGCACTGCACCCACTAAAAACTGCTCCAGGGACCTGCATACTACTGTCAGGGAGCTGGGTATGACATTTCAGGCTGGCATAGAGGCTGGCAAAAAAATTATTTTTACATTTTTTTGGGGTGGGAAGAGGTTGGTGACCACTAGGGGAGTAAGGGGAGGTCATCCCCGATTCTCTCCGGTGGTCATCTGCTCAGTTGGGGCAGTTTTTTGAGGCTTGGTCCTGAAAATAAATAGGCCAAGTGAAGCCGGCGAAGTGCTCGTCAGAGCCGGCCTTCTTTTTTCCATTATCGGCTGAAGCTGGCTATCTCGTAACCACGCCCCCGTCCCACCTTCCATACCCTGCGGAAACACCCCCTTTAACTTTGGCTGGCTCTGCGACGTAAAGCAGTTGGAGCTGGCGAAAATTGGCTTTCAATTATACGATTTTGCCGGCTTCAGGAGATGGCCAGCCATCTCCCGATTTGTGTCAGTAGATCGCCGGCCTTCTAATTCGAAAATAAGCTGCATAGCCAGTCTATGAGTTGGCATGTTCAGGGGTGTAATTTGCACAGAGTCATGAAGTACATGCATGGTTTAAGAATTACATTATGCATGTATTTCACTCAAATAGAGGGCTGACCTAACCATAAGCATAGGGCAGCAACTTCTAAGGGGCAGCAAAAAAGCAGCTGCAATCAAAGCAAAACAGCAGGTCTTGATGAAAAGAAGATGAAAGAACCATCAGCACACACTTTAACCTACATTTTTATAGGATTTTATGTGATGATCTTGACTGTTGAGCTTAATGTCCAAAACTGAAGGGGGGGGGGGGGGAATGCTTGCTAAGGGCATAATACCATTGGTACCAGGTGCCTACTTGGATTTCTAACCTAAGCAACCTGTTATACAATGACCCTCTTAAAAGGCATGTTATTAAGCTGCGTTAAGCAGTTAGCGCAGGTTTTACCACACAGTAGCTGATAGCGTGGACACATGCAAACGACTACTACCTGCTAAAATGAGCCAGAACAAGAAGTCCAGTAGTGGGCCATTCAGACAGATTTTCTGCCCAATACTATCCATATAAAAGCCCATAATTCATGGATAGGAAAGTTATATGCTGAATGGCCACTGTTGAATATTTACACTCTAATTCTATACAGGGCGCATGCCCAAATTGCACGCACAATTTAGTTGACTTATGAGCCAATTAGCACCGATAATTGAGCCCTAATAATCAATTATCAGCGCTAATTGGCATTAAATTTAGGCACCGGAAACCACATGTAAATTTTACACATGGATCTGAATAGGAGGCACAGCCATGGGAGGGACATGGGGCATTCCTGGAATTTATGCATGGTTTTATAGAATAAGAGAGGTCTGTGCCTAAGTTAGGCACAAGAATTAAACCAGGTTTTAGTTAGTGTAAATCCTCACGCCCAAAATTATGCGCTGATTCTGGAACCAAATGCTATTCTATAAACAGTGCCCATCTCTGAGCATCATTTATAGATTAGCACTTAGGGCTAATTTTCATCGGTGCCTAAATTTGGGCGCCATTTATAGAATCAAGTCTATAACGTCTTCTGAGCATTGGCCTATGGTTTTCAAAACTACCAAATGAGATACCATACTAGAACCCCAGGAATGACTACAAATAATTATCTTCAGAATATATGTGATACTTCCAGTAATTATGCCATCCTGTGATTCTGTATATACTGTTTGGCATTTTGAATTCATCCAGATGGCAGTACTATTTCCAGGAGGGGTTATGAGACAGAATGAGGTAAGGTTCTCTCTTGATAACCACAGCAACATCCAGACAGAACTGAACCTAGATAGGTGTTTCTGAAGACATTTTGTTTGCCATGAAACAGTTTACTGAATAGCATAATAAGATCAACCTAATTTTAAAATAATATAATGAAGTCTACAAAAATCATCATATGATTAGACTCATTTTTTGATTTAAAATCCAACACTTAACTAATCTCCCATATGCTGACATATTTCCTGATTAGAGTGAATAGCCTACCTCAGGTTCAACCTTCCCTAATATGTAGCCCCTTAACCTCCCCCAACCCATTATCTGGGTTTACTGGGGGGTCCTTAGACACCAGAAACTCCCAGTAAGGGACTCACTCTCAGGGTTGGGGAGAGGGGTGGTTGTACTGCTCAGGGATACCTTTCCAGAAGCTGTGTCTTGGGGGGGGGGGTAAGTTTTAACCTGGGGGAAGGATGCCACATGTCAGGCTATTGCCCACATGTGGGGGCCTTTACTATGGGGGGTTGAAACGATGGGGATGTGTACTGTGAGGGATGTTGAAACGTGGGAGGGTATGTTTGTGCTGCAGGAGAGGTCTTGAAATGGAGGGTGCTGTGGAGGGCAGAGTCTCTAAATAATACAGATGATAAAAGCTTCCTTTTATCCAGAACTGTCTGAACCACGGACTAGAATCCTAGAAACAGTATGCATCAGAACTGATTTTTGACAGCTGATGCTCTATAGAACACTGCATTCAACTGAAAATAAGTTATGCTCTGTGTAAGGGATTGTGGACTTTAATTATAGTGGTAGGTATATCAAGGCATTCAGCTTTCCTTAGTTTAAAGTTTTCACCCATACTGCCATTTGTGGATCACAAGCCAGCTCCTTATTACAAATATGTAACCATTCATTATGACCCTGTATTGCATGGGAATGTTTTATTATTTGATTGCCAGCACAGTATCATCTTTTATTATTAGCATTCATGCAGGTCAGCTATAAATTGCTATGTGATGTAAGAAGCTTTCAGATAATAAAAATCAGTGATTCATTTAATTTTTAAGAAGTGGGGAAAGCATGTAGAGCACGACTCATGGAATTCTTTCTGCTTGTGTGTCTAGCTGTATGTGTACATGCATATGTTTCTATCTGTATTACCTCTGTGTTTGTGTATGTCTCATTGACCTGGAGGGGAGAGAAGACTGGTGGTTTGAATGAAGTGGTTCACAAACATTCCATTACATTAAAAGAATAAGAAAATTAAACCAAGTGTGATAATATATACAACCATTACATGTCACTATCAATAGACTGACTTTACTGCTTAACGAGAGGGTGCCACCTTCCTGAGGCAGCAGATATTGCTGTGCATCTCCACCACTAGGAGGCAGTACACACAACAATCAGTAGCACACTACATGCTTCAGTCATTAGGAGGGTAATTCTATAAAGGGTTGCCTATTTGTAGTTGCCAAGAATGTGCCTTTGTGGGCCTATTCTATAAGGAAAAGTAAGTGCCTACATTTCTTAACAGAATAACAGGTAATACAGGTCCTAAATGTTTTAGGGGAAGGGAAGGGAAATGGGACTTGATATACTGCCTTTCTTCAGTTTTTGCAACTACATTCAAAGTGGTTTACATAGTATGTACAGGTACTTATTTGTACCTGGGGCAATTTAGGTTTAAGTGACTTGCCCAGAGTAACAAGGAGCTGCAGTGGGAATCGAACCCAGTTCCTTGGGATCAAAGTCCACTGCATTATGATCACTTACACTATCCATAGAGCTGGTAGAAATGCTCACACCTAGATTGGTAAAAACAGGTGTACTACTACTACTACTATTTAGCATTTCTATAGCGCTACAAGGCATACGCAGCGCTGCACAAACATAGAAGAAAGACAGTCCCTGCTCAAAGAGCTTACAATCTAATAGGTGTACATTATAGTATTTTACAATGTATGCATGTTAATGTGTATCCTACCCATGCTCAGCCTAAAATTCCCATTTGAACATCCACCTTCAAAATTCACGCCATTGAATATTGGCATGTCCTTACATAATAGCACATAGCCATAAAATGGTCAACATACACAAGTGCATGAGTTGATTCTCAGCATTTATGCATGTGCTTGCACTTGAATCTAGTCAGCTCTTTATAGAATTACTCCTAGGTGTCTTCGTACATAGCACCCATTAAGAAAGCTATACAGGTCAGACATGAGGTTTATACATAAGTACATAAGTATTGCCATACTGGGAAAGACCAAAGTCCATCAAACCCAGCATCCTGTTTCCAACAGTGGCCAATCTAGGTCACAAATACCTGGCAAGGTCCCCAAAGAGTACAAAATATTCTATACTGCTTATCCCAGAAATAGTGGATTTTCTTTAGGAAGCCATCCAAACCTTTTTAAAACTCTGTTAAGCTAACTGCCTTTACCATATTCTCTGGCAACGAATTCCAGAGTTTAATTACACGTTGAGTGAAGAAAGATTTTCTCCGATTCGTTTTAAATTTACTACATTGTAGCTTCATCACATGCCCCCTAGTCTTCGTATTTTTGGAAAGCGTAAGGACAAGCTTCACATCTACTCGTTCCACTCCGCTCATTATGTTATAGACCTCTACCATATCGCCCCTCAGCCGCCTTTTCTCCAAGCTGAAGAGCCCTAGCTGCTTTAGCCTTTCCTCATAGGGAAGTTGTCCCATCCCCTTTTCATTTTCGTCGGCCTTCTCTGCACCTTTCACAGTAGAATTTTGCAAAAAACAAACACACACACACAAACCTGATTCACTAAGCCATGTTATGTCCAATCATTCTGTATGTGCGTATATATGTGTCTCTATCTGTGTGTCTGGCCATACCTTAGTATGTGTTTACAGTGATATGAAAAAGTATCTATCCCCTTCCTGATTTCCCCTTTTATTGTGTATGTCACACTGAATTGTTTCTGATCTTTAAACAAAATTTAATTTTAGACAAAGATAATCTGAGTAAACACGTTTTTAAATTATAATTCCATCTATTTAAGGAATAAAGTTATCCAACACCCGTATCACCCATGTGAAAAGTAACTGCTCCCTTAATTACTCAATCAGCCAAAGGGCCAAACTTAATTGATAATTAGGTTCAGCTGATTGAACACAGCTAAGCTTAATTATAGCCAGCTCTGTTGAATCTAAGGCTCATTATAATTGAACCTTACCATAATAGTGGAGTAGCCCCACCCCCAACAAAAGCATGACTCATAAGATCACCCCCCCCCCCTCAACTGCACAGAACCTACCCCAAGGCTCAATAACCCCCTGTGGCAACCATCTCCGGTTTCAGCCCCCCTATGTGTGGGCAGCAGCCTACCTTAGGTTGAACCTCCCCTAAAATGTACCCCCTTAACCTCCCCAAACCCATTCTCTAGGTTTACTAGAGTCCTTAGTCACCAGAGACTCCCAGTAACGGACTCGCTCTCAAGGTCAGGGGAGGTTGGACTGCTTAGGGACACCTTTCGAGAAGTAGTGCCTGGGGGGGGGGGGGAGTAAGTTTTAAGGGGAAGGCTGTCACATGTCAGGCCACTGCCTTTGCCATGGGGGGCTGAAATGATGGGGTTCTATACTGTGAGGGATGTTGAAACGATGGGAGGGTAGGTTTGTGTTGCAGGAAAGGTCTTGAAATGGAGGGTGCTGTGGAGGCCAGAGTCTCTAAATGGGAGAGGGGGAAGCTGGCATCAGGAGGCGCAAGCTTCTAACCACTATGTGTATGTGTATGTGTGCATGTGTTTGTGTTTTCATGAGATTTATGTAATCTATATAATAAACTACAGTCCTTTTAAGAATTTTATCTGGTAAGGATAGCTGTCTTATTGAAACCAGAGGAAACCTCTCACAATTTTGATATAGATTTCTATTGATGCAACTATGTTAGAACATCAATCCTGGTTTATTTTAAACTATATACCCAGGAAGAACAACAATTTTAACACAACTAATGCGTCAAGTCACATCTCCTGGAAAGCCAAGCATCCTCCTCCATTCCATTCCAGCGCAGCTTTATATTTCATTTCACTACGATAGGCATGTGGATGAAATCATCTCCGTCCCTTGCTCTTTTTCTCTCCTTCCTCTTTGGTGTCAGTTACCCTGTCTGTGACACATACTTTATTGCAATATCTAAGACTGGCAACCTACCTATTTCATATTTTATTTATTTATTACATTTGATGTCTCTCATCATCAGGCATTCTCAAAGCAAAAGACATTATAAAGGACAATAAAATATTACAAAGGACACATAAGATCCTTCCACCGTGTCTTATGCGTTTCCCTCCTTAAAAGCCTGAACAAATGACCATCTCTTCACCCTAAATCCTTTCATGCCACAAAGGCTAAGAAGAATGAACTCTAAATTAACTTTTTGCCTTGTCTTCTCCTGCAATTGTCCATTCCATTTGTGTAACTGATTTTTTAATGTACCACATCTTGTGCAAAGAAAGCAACCGTGGCTGCAAAGAGGTCACCTGTTTACTCAACACTTCCATTTCATGCATATAATGATGGCATAGTAGAATACCCTTGTAGTTCTGAAATTTTCTTTTTGCCAGCCCTGTTGCCTATATTACAAGACTTCAATACATTTCCAGATGCTGCGTTGACATCAGTTAGATGCCAAGGAATGCCAGAAATTGGAATAGACAGATGTATTCAAGACACAAGCTTCTTGGAATCCACAAGCCTGGCAATGTATTTCCTAACATTTTTAAATTCAAGGAGACAAACGCCAGGGCAGAGCATAGCTCCAATGCACGCTATTTAAAGCTGCTAGTAAATGGAGCTATCTGCCTTCACCTAAATATAGCCCAACAAATTTTATTCATTACTGCTGCTGGGAGTACATTATTCATGCCAATACCAAAGAGAATCTCCACAAGTGGATTGCTGACCTCGGTCAGAGAGTGAGATCCTACACTTAGGGCAAATCAGCAGGGGTTCATCAGGATACAGCCAGGGTAATTTTATCAAGGATTGGGTACTTTAAGTTGTAAAGTACACACCCACTTTAGGGTATTTTTGTCACTGTCATGCAGCCACATGCACACACATATATGATATTTTATGAAAGAACAACCAGCTGAAAAGTACACAATTTGAAATGATGGCATGCACTTTGCCAGCAGGAGTGGATTTTGGATAGGGTATGGACAGAGGGTACAAGTATAGATGCAGATTATAAAACACCAAAATCAAGGCCACCGAGAGGGAGGGGGGCAGGGGGGCAAGATTTCCTGGGCCTGGCCTCCAAGGGGCCTGGCAGCAGTGCTGCCGTGTCAGCAAGAGTTCCGTGGCAGGAAGGCAGAAGGCGGCTCAGGCAGGCTGCCGCTGCATTGGGCTCCTGCTTGTGTGTGTACCAGCTGGGTTAGCACATTAACATGATGAGAGGGTCTTTTACTAACGTAGGCTCATGTTTTTGGCATGCTCTAAAATTGTGGGCGCGCTAAACATTAGAGATGCCAATGCATTCCTATGGGCATCTCTAACGTTTAGAACACCCACAATTTTAGTGCTCGCTAAAATCATGAGCGCGCCTTATTAAAAGACGCCCTGAGTCTTCTAACTGCTGCAGGTCCTTCTTCCTGCCTTGTCCCTCCTCCTTCTGATGTCACGTATTTCCTGTTTCTGCACTAGGATGGGACGCGATAGAAAAGGAAGGGTCTGCAGTGACAGAGGGGGAAGTGGTGGCTGCCTGAGTGGGGGGGGGGGGGGGGGGGTGGGGGTGAGCGGAAGGGGGGAAGCATCTGCCCCGGGCCCGACTCTCACTCTCAGCAGCCCTTCCTTAATTTATACACATAAGACTACATTCTATAAATGGCACCTAAACAAAATGAATGCCAAAAAAATAGCACTTAGTGCTTTTCTATAAACTGTGCTTAAAGTTAGGCACAGTTTATAGAATACCACTTGCAGGAACTGTGACTACATTTAGGCGTGACCGTTTATAGCAATAAAAACCTGGAATCCCCAAAAGTAAATTCTTGTGAGCTCTGCAGTGGACTTTGATCCTGGGTAGGATTACCATATGTCCGGATTTACCCGGACATGTCCTCTGCTTTAACCCTTTACCTGCTATATCTGTGTGTTGGAGCTGGTAACCTTTCGTTGGTGTTTGTGTGTGGTGCTGTGTGTGCAGCCCATGTGCCAGTCCCTGCAGGGACTTTTCTCTGTTCTTTCCCCTTCCCTTGTGTGTGTTTAGGTTCCAGTTTGGCCTTGTGGCCCATATGAGTGGTCTATTTCCCTTTCCGGTGGTACTCGCTGGCAGAGCCGTAGCGAGGGGAGCTGACACCCGGGGCGGGTCACTGCTGCGCACACACCCCCCGGGTGCAGCACGGCGCACCCTCCTCCCGCTGGAGCGCACCCCCCCTGGAGCGCATACCCCCCCGGAGTGCATACATGCGGCGAGGGATGGGCGGGAGGGCCGATCCGCCCTGACTGCACATTGCTGGGGTGTGTCGGCTCCGCGCTGGTTCACTGCTCTCTCTGTCCCGGAACAGGAAGTAACCTGCTCCGGGGCAGAAAGGGCAGTGCACCAGCGCAAAGCCGACACCCACCAGCGGCGTGCGCCTGGGGCGGACTGCCCCCCGCCCCCCTTCCTACGCCACTGCTCGCTGGTCTCCCTGAGTGTACTGGGCTTTGTAGCCATTGTTATTGTATAGTGTGAGCTTGGCCTGCTCTTGGCCTCGGCCTAGGTTTGTCCTAGGACTCGGCCTAGGCCCAAGGGCTCACAAACTACCTAACACACTCGTAATTTAATTGACATACTAGATGCTAATTACTAGTGATAACTGATGTTAATTGGCCTTGATTTGCAGTTACACTTGTAAAGTATTCTATAACCTTATCATGCAAATTCTATAGTGCTTAGCTGCAAGACGGAGTGGATATGGGTGGGTCAGGGGTGTGCTCAGAACTTAAAATAGCGACAGTTACATGTGCAACTATGACATTTAGTCACGGACATTAACACCAGCCATTGACATGCCATTTAGGTTCCAACATTTAGCCAACTTATGCTACTATTTTATAATGGCAATTATAATGTAATTGTCAATATAGAATTCACACTTAGCACACAGCATCCCAGTACCTTTGGGTGATCTGTACAGAATTACCCCTTATTGGGGTAGATTCAGGAAAGGGCATCAAAATCTAGGTGCTAAATAATTTGAGTGCTAAGCAAATATTCTATATCGCAGAATAGGGCTCTGAAACTGTTATATAATACTAGTGTGAGTCATTATTTGAGCGCCTAACTTTAGGTGTGAACATTTAAGCCATGTCAAAGGCTGGTGTAAATGCTGACCCCTAAATACTGTCAGTTACGTGTGCAACTCACAGTATTCTATAAATGTAGCATGTAAGTGCCTGACACACCCCTGACCTGCTCATACCCCTCCCATGTAAATGCCCCCTTTCCAGTTATGTGCTATAGAACTTAGGCAGAAAAATGTATCGGGGGCGTGTCAAGATGGCGACATGATGCTGATTGTGGTTAGACTCTCTCGCTGGCTGCTCTGAATTAAAATTTTCCTCAAATTCGATGCCTCACACTAAACGCAAGAAGACGGTTAAGGCTGGTTCCTCAATGGCCAGAACCTCCTCACCTCAACAGCAGTCTATCGAAAGGTTCGCCACGAAAGCCCCTACCTGGAATGCCGGGAGGAGCCCTGCTGTTGCTCCGGATGGAAGAGACCCCGGAGACTTGGGGGCTTGATGTTACTCTCTCTCCCCTGGCTCTCAACCCACCGCCTCTCCCCGAAGGACGTTTGTCTCAATGGAGGCCTCCTGAACTTGAAGAAGCTGAGGGAAGACCTCCGAATCGCGGTATTGAGAAAACGGTACCACAGGGAGGTTTGAGGCCTGGTTGTGCTTCGACTGAGCATGTAGCGCCATTAAAGTAGTCAGAGTCGGTAACGTTGGAGAGCATTTGGGAAGCTCTCCAACAGTTAGATAATACAGTGGCCAGATCTACAACTGAAATTTCGTCTTTAGTGAGTACTGTTGATACCTTATCTAATTTGTTAGAAGGCATAAAGATGGAATTCAATATTTAAGTGAATAAAATCAAAGATGATGTAAAGAACTTACAACATTGTTCCTCTATGGTGGTAAAAGATAAAATGATAATACATCGAAAGATTGAAAATTACAATCTTAGATTAAATCTATGTTTCCTGTTTGAAGTTTTGAAATTTACCCCAGAAACTATCCCACCAATAAATCGGATATATTATATACCTAATAAGAGAATCTCGAATAATTCTTTGGAAATGATTGGTCAAGAAAAGAAAGATTCATCAAACATATCTGAACTTTTAGAAACATCATTATCAGTAGACTCGGAAAGGATGACCTTATTGGTTACATTTGTGTTTGAGCAAGACTTAGAAGCGGTGAAAAGGCTATCCCTCCGAAATTTGCAAACTTTGTTTTATGGTAAAAAAGTTTGGATATTTCCAGACGTCACAAAGCAAACACAAGATAGGAGGAAAGCGTTTCTGGCTTTAAGAATTGACACTTTGGCATTGGGTTCTTCTTTTTATCTTAATTATCCATGCAAATGTGTTGTTAAGTATATTGGGATAAAATATGTCTTTTTTCTTCCAGAACAATTACGTACCTTCATAGATTTACAAAAGGTCCGCACAGTATTACCCACAGTTGAGAATAAATAATAAGGGCAGGGTAATAGTGTTTATTTGTGAAATAATATCTTGAAGCTTATCTCCTGCGATACAAATATAACAAATAAATAAATATGTTACACAGGCCCCCTTAAATTGTGGTCTAATAGAAGATTAACCATTTGCCTTTTTCTTTTATTATTTGATGTAAGTTTTAGCTCTCTGATTTTCTTGTTCAAGTGTTATGGCTTGTAAATTGATTATATCCTAATAAACAGAAATTAAAAAAAAAGAACTTAGGCACTAGGTTCATAGAATTGGTGTCAATTAACGCCACTTAAGGGTTGTTATTGGCAGTTGAAGCTAATTAGCGGCCACTTCAATGATGAAGTTAGGCGCTATTCTATAACTTGTGTGTGCAATTTTTCATGCTAGTCACAAAATTGTGTGCCCATGTTTATAGAGTAACTCCCTATGGGGCTCATTTCCAAAGCACTTAGACTTACAAGGTTCCATAGTAAATCTAAGGGCTTTGAAAATAAGCCCTATACCCCAAATTCTATAAAGTGCACCTAGTGTTACGCACCAAAAATCCAAATGCATTCTATAATAACACATGTAACTTACTTGGCTTAACAAGCCACTCAGCGTTGATAACAGCACTAAACAAGCAATAATGAGCACTAATTGACAATAATTAGAAGTTACGCATGCAAATCACTAAGTGTATTCTGCACCTAAATATTAATGTGCGCAGGCAAAAAGGAGTATGGGAGGGGAAATGGGCATTTCATGGGCGTTTTAAAATTTACGTGTACTGTTATAGAATATGGCCCTCTGTGCCTAAATCTACATGCCGATTTTATGCCATGTTTTCATTAGTGTAAATGGAGGCACATAGATTTAGAAGCTAGGGTGTCAACTAAGCGTATTCTATTTACTGTGCCTAAATCTATGCGCTGCTCATAGAATATGCTTAGGTGGAAATGTTTTCCATGTGGATTTTTTAGGTGCCATATATAGAATCCCTCCCATGTAACTTTATATAAGTGTTTTGAAAATATGCCTCTATGTGACCAAAGATTATCTTTTAAAAGCTACCTGCATAATACAAATCAAAAGTATAACTATTTAAAAGCATTCAGATAATCAGTTTAAAAATATAATACAATGTTGCCGAGCAAATATCAGTTGTCAATCTAATATTTATAGTATGGCCATTCCAAATAGATGGGGGAGCGATTAAGAAAGCAAATGGATTGAAGAATAACCTGAGGAGCTCCATCTAACTTAGAGAGATGTTCTCACCTCCTACAATCTGTCAGCACACAGACTGCTACATTCTGAACAAGCTGCAGTGATTTGAAAGAAGAGGTAGGAAGAACAACAAAAATAGAATTACAGTAATCCAAGCCAAGCAGGCTTAAGCAAAATGCAGATTTTATAGAAAGCATTAGTTACAACCTTGTAATATGAGGTCTAAGAGTGTTAACTTGGAATGTAACAGATTCCTCAGATTAAAAAAAAAAAAAGGTCTTAGTTTTCAATACCATGGCAAGTTATCCAACTGCAGAATATTCATTGACATTTTCAAACTTTGTTCTACTAACCAACAATTCCTCAAGTCTTCCTCTGGTTAAATAGATGACCATTTAGGGCAAGCCATAATCTGACAGCCTTCAAATAGCATACTATACTCACAGACAGAAGAAATCCAGAAAGGACAAGCAAGCATAATGCCCTTAAAACCTTTGTTCAGTCTTGCATTTCCCACATGAGAGATTTGGTGATGCGAGTTCTACAGTTATTAGTTAATGTTGATTACCTATCTCTTGTCTTTATCCAGTATGTGCCCTCTTCCTTAACCCTTTTCCTGGTTTTCTCTATCCTTTCCTATTTTACTGCTGGAGTTCCTTTATAACCTAAGGGTGTCCATTTTGGTATTTGTAAAGCACTTAGATGTAGTCACAAAAATAGTAAGCACCTTATAAAAACATTAAATTAAATGTATGAAATTGGTCTGAGACTACGTGCTCTTTGAGGTCATCATAAGCGTACAGGGATTAAATGAAATGTAATATGTAATTCAAGACTTTCATAGCAAATTCATGTCTTTAAAAGTGTTTTTTTTTCCTTGGTGCAGTGGCAAAGATGTGCAAATTAAAATAACAGGCTCACTGACCCTGCGGCAACCCACCACTATAAGCAACTGACTTATACAGTAAATGGCATAGTTCCATTTTGTGCCTATGAGCAAAATCTTTCGTAAGGCAGACTTTAAAGTTTCAAACAAATCTCAGTCACTGCAATGTGTGTCACAGAAAGGCTGAAACTCCTCTGAATTTGTTTTTATGGCAAGCGTATAGGAGTGGAGGGCCCGCCAGTTTACTCCTGATCCTTTGGGTTTCCATCTGCCCGCAACCTCGATGTCATCTTCGACTCCTCCCTCTCCTTCTTTGCGCATATCCAGCAGATAGCCAAGACCTGTCGCTTTTTCCTCTATAACATCAGCAAAATTCGCCCTTTCCTCTCTGAGCATACCCCCCAAACTCTCATCCACTCTCTCATTACCTCTCGCCTTGATTACTGCAACCTACTCCTCACTGGCCTCCCACTTAACCATCTATCCCCTCTTCAGTCCGTTCAGAACTCTGCTGCGCGTCTTATCTTCTGCCTGGACCGATATACTCATATCACCCCTCTCCTCAAGTCACTTCACTGGCTTCTGGTCAAGTACCGCATACAGTTCAAGCTTCTCCTGCTCACCTACAAATGCACCCAATCTGCAGCCCCCCCTACCTCTCTACCCTCATCTCCCCCTACGTTCCTACCCGTAACCTCCGCTCTCAAGACAAATCACTCTTTCAGTACCCTTCTCCACCACCACCCTTTCTGCCTCGCCTCACCCCATGCTTGGAATAAACTCCCTGAGCCCATATGCCAGGCCCCCTCCCTGCCCATCTTCAAATCCTTGCTCAAAGCCCACCTCTTCAATGTCGCCTTCGGCACCTAACCACTATACCTCTATTCAGTAAACGTAGACTGCCCCAACTTGACATTTCGACCTTTAGATTGCAAGCTCCATTGAGCAGGGACTGTCCTTTTTTGTTAATTTGTACAGCGCTGCGTAACCCTAGTAGCGCTCTAGAAATGTTAAGTAGTAGTAGTAGTAGGTTTATCAGAATTAGAGTTAGAATCCCATACCATGAGCCTTCATTTGCAAATACCCAGGTGTTAGCCCATACCTGCCCTGGTCGTAATGCAAGAGTCCTCAGTCATGGGTCTTCTGAACCCTGCAAAATGCAAGACTAAGATTCTGGAAGCGATGTCATCTTCTAAGATGGATGCCTGAACGTGGAGCTCCGCATGAGTCAAGGCAAATCCCTTCCCCAGCACCTACTTACACTCTGAATTGGGCCAGCTTTCTTTCTCATTGAAGCACGATTCTCTCTGCTGCAGGATGGTATCAAAAGCACGGCAGAGTGAGAGTAAAACAGTTCCAAAAGCAGCAGAGACGTTGGCAGCCCATGTGGTCCTTCACGTGTGGAACATGCAGTGATGCCCCCACTGGAGGCTAGTAAGGAGGCAGATCGGGAAATGCTAACGGTGGCTGTGCTTGTGCCGGTGGGATTATCAGCAGCAGACTTGCACTCCTGGCTTGGGGAGACGAAGACAGAAATCGCATCAGTCAGGTTCAAGATTAAAGACGCAGTGCAGGAGATAAAATCCGACTTGGCCAGCATGGGAGCCTGGATTGAGCACGTGAAAGAACGTATGGATGGGTGCGAGGCTCTGGTGGCAGGTGCACAGCGCTCAGTGGTGGATTTCCAGAAGGAGCACCAGGAACTCTTAGCTAAATTGGAGGATCTTGAGAACTGCATATGACCTAAAACTGTAAGCGTCTAAAATCCTTTTTAGATAGCTCATTTTCCTGTTATATGAAGTTTAACAGCATATGAAAGAAGTAACCAATTGGTAAGAATAAAAAAATAACACTAAAATTATTATTTCTGAATTTCAAGAGAATACATGTGGAATACATGTGGTGTCATGTATGTGCATACATTTACACATCTCGCATGATAAATACTGATATGACTGAAATTTTAAGGATAAACAGAGATAGAGAACAGCTGCCACCCATCGAGTTGTGTGTAGAGGGAATTAAGGTTTTATCAACTGAAGGAAAAGTGAGGGACCTGAGGGTTTGGATTTTTCACAGATTTGATTTTTATCCACATATGGAATATGTGGTGAAGTCAGTGTATGATAAACTGAGATGGCTTAAGGGTCTAAAACCATATTTAACATTTCAAGCGATGACCTCTGTTATGGTGTCCATTCTACTATCCTCACTTGGGGGTCCTTTTACTAAGGCATGCTAAAAAGTGGCTGGCGGTGCGATTAGAGCATGGGTTTCCCATGCGCTCTGGCCACTCTTTAGTGTGTCTCTAATATTGCTGATTTTCTATTTATGCCATTATTATGCCACATGCTCATTTCAAAATTAGCACTTGGCTATTACAGCATGAGCCCTTACTGCCACCTATTTAGAAGGCGGTATGGGCTCACGCGTTAATCGTGCGGTAAACGGACGGCATGTGGCAATGTCCACTCACTAGCTGATTACCGCACAGAATGTCCAGTCTCCCCTCCTGCTAGAAAATAATTTTTATTTTTCTAGCTTGGGAATCAGTGCATGCTGATCTCAGAACTACCATGAAACACTTCAGTGCGCCATATGGTAGTGCTGATTCTGCACACACTACCTGTGTGGGTAGCCCTACTGCGTCTTAGTAAAAGGGCTTTTTGATTACTGTAATACAGTACTTTTAGGTCTGCCAAAGCTGGCCCAAAATGCTGCTGAGAGGATATTATTGGGACCTTTTTTCTTTCTAGCTCCTTTTCTTTGGAACAATTTGCCTCTGGAACTTTGTGCTGAAACTTCTTACAAGAACTTTAAAACTGGTCTAAAAACTCACTCGCTTATTTTCAGCGGCTTTCAACCTTCCTTAATGCTGATGGATCAAGATCAGGAGCAATCATGATGATATTTTTAATGATACTTTTTATTTTTGTTTATAGGTTTTATAATTTTTTGTTTTAATGATTGTTTGAATGATTCTTTGTGTGAAGTTGAGTACTTTCCTATTATTTACTAAAAGAAGTCTCTCAGCATGGGCGCAAGGCATTCAAAGGATATTTTCATGTGGGGCTTCTTCATTCTTCCTGGTTGTCTCAGCATTCAAGACAATATCCCAAAATGAGTGATGTAAAACACAAAAGCCATCTCATAGAAACGAATACTGAAGACACTCTAATTTTATTGTTACATTCAAGGGATTCTTGCAAATATTTTTCTGCCTTCATTAGATAATTGCTATACTTGTTTTATTATTTACAGCTTGCTCAATAACTTTGACAGGAGTGATTTTAGGAAATGCATTAATTTGCATGTTGATTCCTTAAACAAAAGAATATAAATTATTTTTGAGGAAGAGGCAAAGTGCCTTTATTCTTAAAATCATATTACATTTTACAATGCCAGGAAAACACAGACTCAAAAAAAGAAAACAATTGTTCCATGGTAATAATGGGGTCGATACTGAAAAGCATTTACACACCATAGGCAAATACTCAGACTGGGCAGGGGTGTGCTGTTTGGCTGCTCCTTGGATAAATGCCACTGAGAAAGATATTCAGCTGCAGTATCTACACTGTACCACTGAATATCTTTACAGACCACTGTGGCAGCATCCGGATAGTGTAGGGCAGTCTGGGGGTTGAGTTTGGGCAGAACTAGCAGTTACCAGAGTAGCAGTAATATTCAGTCTGTTATACAGATAACTATCCGGATAACTTCAGAAAAGGAAAACCAGTCCTCACTGCATCTGGATAGCGTCTTAATATCACCGCTACCTGGACAGAACAGGGGGTATATGGGTTTGTATAGATAAAAGCAGCAGCTATCCCTAAGCCTCTTCACAACTACCCCTTTATGCTCCTGGGAAATACGAACAACATTATATAAAATGGGACCTATGCTAAAATAGCATGAGTTAGTAGTAAAATAACAGATCTAAATGGTGGCCCACAATGATAACTTCCCCCGTTAAATGGATAATGATGGCTGTTATTCAGATAAACAGCGTAGGTGCTGCTGTCCATAGATATTGAATGGCACCTTGTGGACAGTACTGCTGAATATCTTTACAGACTTCCTGAGCACTATCTGGATAGTTCCAAGCTGGTGTAGAGGCAGACCAGCAAATTATTGGATAGCAGCGATATTCAGACCGCTATCTGGAATACTATCCAGATAAATTTAAAAGATTGAAAGAGAACTATCCTAATTTTATCTACACAGTAGACTAAGAGGCTCCTTTTCAAACCACATAGACTTACAAAGTTACATAGGTTACTGTGGAATTTTGTAAGTCTATGTGCTGTGAAAATGAGCAACTACATATCATTGCACTTATATATGTACAACTAAATATTCAAAATGCACTTAGATGTTGGTGGGTGCTGAATTGCTTATTTTTTAAAAAAAACTGTATAGATGACATTATGGGCCAGATTCTATATAAGGCTCCTAAAAAAATCAGTGAACATTTCCGCCTAAGTGTATTCTATTTGCGGCGCCTAGATTTAGGCATGGTATATAGAATATGCTTAGTTGAGTATCCGCCCGCCTAAACGATGCGCCTCCATTTACACCAACAAAAAATGTGCGTAAATCCCCGCAAGTAGATTTACGCACACTGGGCCATATTCTATACGTTTGTAAATTTTGGAATGCTCATAGAATGCCCATTTCCACACCCATATACATGCCCCTTTTGAACTTACATATATATATGTATACATATATATATGTAGGGAGGGAGGTGCTGGGCGGTAGAAATCGGAGGAGGGGGCATGGAACTTGGATGGGAGTGGGGCCGTCGGATGAGTTGGGAGGGGGGCAGGGGGTCCTCTGGAGTGAGGAGGGGGTCCTCTGGAGTGGGAAGGGGGTCTGAGATGAGAGGGGGGGCCTCAGATGAGAGAGGAGGGGGAGGGGGTCCTGAGACGAGAGGGGGGGTCCTGAGATGAGACAGGGGAGGAAGAGGAAGGGGGGGAGGAGGAGAGGGGAGGAGAGGGGGGAGGAGGGGAAGGATGAGGGGGGAGGGGGGAGGGGGTGGGAAGGAGGAGGCAGAAGGAGGGGGAGGGGCGGGTCCTGGAACTCGGAGGAGAGGGAGGGGAGCCTGGAATTCAGAGGAGAGGGAGGGAGGCAGGTGAGGGGGCGTGGAACTCGGAGGAGGGAGGCAGGTAGGGGAGTGGAACTCGGAGGGGAGGGGGCCTGGACATCGGAGGATGGAGGGGGCCTGGACATCGGAGGACGGAGGGAGGGGGCCCTGGAACCTTGCTAGTGCCTGTTTCCTTTCTGTTGGAAACGGGCCTCTTTTACTAGTTTTAACAGAAAACTCCTCCGTGGCAATTCTCTTAAAACTTAAAAATGTTGTTCCCATACTACTTGTACGTATACTCTCAGTCACAAATCAGTTTATTATATAGTCTGAAAAAGAAGGGTTGATAGTTTCTGCATTGGCTTACCTCCTGACGCAACGGTGTTTTTGCAAAACAGGGGTACCACTGTCAGGATTTTGCTTTTTTGTTGTTGTTGTTTTTATGTTAGTAACACATTAAGTGGTTCCATGAAACATGGAGATATTTTGAGGACCTCTCGCGAGCTATGTTTGCTGGTGTGATTCAGCAACAGTTCAAGACCAGCAAGCATCATAATAAGACCAGCAAGATAAGCCAGAAACCCCTCAGGCACTACCCAGCGGTTAGTTGGGCACCGGTCAATATTCAGACCGTTGCCCATTTACCCCTGAAGCTAAAGTTAGGACAATCTTTTTTCTGGCCTATCTTTAGCTGCTTACTTAACCAATTAATGGTGTGAATATTGTTGCTAACCCAGTTAAGTACTGGCTGTGCTCATGGACCACCGTGGCCCTAACTGGACAGTGCAGGGGCAGCTAGTGATGATATTCAGCGGTACTATCTGGTTAAAGTGCATCTTGGCTTGAAAGCAGTTTGAAAAATAAATGGTTGTTGTAACCCCATCCTGCTCAGATGACTTCACTGTCATGCTGGCAATAAGTCAAAGTCAGGCACAGGAGAAGGGACTCCCAAGTGTAAAAATGTAAGAAAGCAAAAGCTCTCATTAAAGCTGGACAGATAAGTTCCATTGCCAGATTTGATAGTTCCATGAGATTAAATGGCACACATCATAAAGGGTTATAAATCAGTACTACATTAACAGACATAAGGCCCTGTTTACTAAGGTACATTATTGTTTTTAGCGCGCCTACACTTAGTGCATGTGCTAACCATATAGGGATACTGTAGGCACATATATGGTTAACGCACGTATCAACCTATGCATCCAGCTTCTCCTACATACATACATAGTAGATGACGGCAGAAAAAGACCTGCATGGTCCATCCAGTCTGCCCAACAAGATAAACTCATATATACCTTACCTTGATTTGTACCTGCCTTTTTCAGGGCACAGACCGTACAAGTCTGCCCAGCAGTATTTCCCGCCTCCCAACCACCAGTCCCGCCTCCCATCACTGGCTCTGGCACAGACCGTATAAGTCTGCCCTCCACTATCCTCGCCTCCCAACCACCAACCCCTCTTCCCCCACTTGCTCTGCCACCCAATTTCGGCTAAGCTTTTGAGGATCCATTCCTACTGCACAGGATTCCTTTATGCATATCCCATGCATGTTTGAATTCCGTTACTGTTTTCATCTCCACATAAGCACGCAACTATGGAACGCACTACCAAACGTAATGAAAACAATGCACGACCTAACAAACTTCCGGAAATCATTAAAAACCAACTTGTTCAAGAAGGCATACCCTAACGATCCAACTTAAATGCCTGAACCATGCAACACAATGAAACTAATACTAGAACTGGACAAAACTTAACTCTTCCTCCTTGATTACCTAATGTGTTCTATCACTCATGAACTTTAACACAATACCTCTCTGTATCTGTCATACTGGAATTGGCGATCGCCATCACGGTACAACGTAAGCCAAATTGAGCCTGCAAATAGGTGGGAAAATGTGGGACACAAATGCAATAAATAAATAAATAAATAAATAAATAAATATGGTTAACGCGTGTTAAAAACACTAACGCGCCTATAACACTGCTTAGTAAACAGGGCCCATAGTAAATTACTATTTGTGAATATAAGAACTCCAACTGTACCCCTTGCTAGTAAGCATGAATATTTCTCCTGTTGTCAAACAGGTCTCATTTATCCTTCAGAATAAACATGGAGAAAGGCCATACAGTGAAAGACTTCAGAGAAGCTGTGACCTTTACCAGTCATGGTATGCACAGAGATAGATGCCAGCTGTCCTCCTTCACAAGTGTATATACTGGCCATGGTCCAGTAGCCTCATGTTACTCAGCTGCTGTCCTTCCAGCTTTTTTCTTTTTTCTCAAGATGATGTAACACTAAGAAGCAAGTCTTAATTTAAAGAGACATAGAGGGGCATTTTCCATATGATGTCTAAATCTGATTTTGGACGTTTTGGGAAGAACATCCCAAAATCCAATAGCGAATATAGCCATTTTCAAACCAGAAAAACATCCAACTTTTTGTTTTGAAAATGGCCATTTGCTAGATGTTTTTGTGCTCAGTGTGTCTATTTTTCCCCCCAGAAATGGTCCTAAAAGAAAAACCTGTCCAAGGGAAAAGCACACAAAAACAAACCATTGGGATTTATTGGGGGGGGGGGCAGTATTCTTAGTACACTGAATACACAGACATCCCAACGGAGCAGTGGAGCACCTAGGGGGCACTGCAGTGGACTTCACATAACAGGTGCCAGATACATATCTCATTACTCCCTTATATTCTACAGTGAGCCCTCCAAAACCCACCAACGTTAACAATAGATTATCACGGACGGTCATAATGCACAGTTTGAAGAACAATCTACCGTACTCCCAATTTCTTCAATTACGCCATTTATGTACCATCTTTGAGGGCTTTGAGCTATAGGCACAGTGTCTAAAACAGTGATTTAGAAGTAGAGGTTATCCAGAGGAATGTATCAGAAAAGGTTTAACTAAAAAGCAAGATCTCAAGATAGGCAAGAATTATTAATGAAAAAAGAAGCTCTCTGTGAACCAGATAGTGTCTGCACATTATGGTTCTCACAATATTCCAAACATTTTCACAGAGTTATCCTTAAGAATTGCCATATACTAGAAACACACTCTTGCTTTAAGATCATTAAGCCAGTGATAGCATATTCAAGGAGTTAAAATTTAAAAGATAAACTCGTACCATCTATACTGCCAGAGATTGAAATTGATAATTATTCCTGGTCTGGACACATTACCTGTGGAAGGTGTTCAGTATGTAAACATGCCCTTATAACAGATAGGTTTGTCTGTTTGTTCATCCTGCTACTAATAGAATATACTTGTTAATGAATGTATAATATTTTCCAAACCCTTACTAATTTGTTCCAGTTTTTGCTGAGACAGACCCCTTTCAGGAAAGATCACCTGTACATCATCAGCACAGATGTAACATTCCCAAACTGACTGTCTAACAATTCCACCCAAGAGTTGTAAAAATATATTAAACAGTAAGGGTGAGAGTCTTGATCACTAAGGGACTCCCGCCCCACAAATACACCAGGATGAAGCCTCACCATTAATCTTCATTCTAATATGAACACAGCATGTCAGAAAACTTGCCCAATGCTTGACACAAGAAGGACAACACAGTGTAAGATAGCTTACTAGGAAAACTTTCTTGATGAAGCAAATAAGAGCCAAAGACAGAGAGGATCTGGTCACTTGGTATAAATACAGGATCAAGCCAAAAAAGCAATAAAACATCATATGAATTTGTTTACCCTCCTTTCACAAACAGAGACAAATCTTGTAAATCAAGCACATTCTATCACTCATAAAGCTTTACTGAGATCAACAAAAGGCATTCTTTTGCCAAGAATCGACCTGATCTCTTCTTCCCACAGAATTCGAGGAAAATATTGAAATGCAGACATTGCAATGCTTTGAATTTGTTAGGAAATTGTCAAGGTGTGAATTTTAGAGAAGGATGAAATAATTGCAAACTGTGATCGCAATAGCAAAACGCACTTTTCAGTCTGAGTATTTGTCTATGGGTAGGGTTTATTAGATCAACACCACCACACTGGTGTCTTATAAAATACAAAGGGACCCTTTAATTAAAGTGTGTTAAACAGTAAACATGCAAATTAGTATGCACTGTTACTCAGGGCCGTGCCTAGGGTCTCTGGCGCCCCCCTGCAGACTATCAGTTGGCGCCCCCCCCCCGGTGAAATGATCACGCCCCCCCCCCCCCCCGGTGAAAATGATCGCTCACCACTTGCTACACTGACAGGAATTGTCAGCAATATTCTTAGAAACAAATTGCTATACATTGCAAAATAAGATAGCAGATGTAAATTCTCAAAGTAGACATATTCCAAACGCTAAAATGAAAATAAAATGATTTTTTTTTACCTTTGTTGTCTGGTGACTTTCTTTTTCCAATCATGCTGGCCAGTATCTGAGTCTGCTGCTATCTGTCCTCTTAACTCCATTTCCAGGACTTCCTTTCCATTTATTTCTTTACTTTTCTCCTTTCTTCTTCATTTCTTGCTCTATATCCATTTCCAGCAATTTCTCCTCTCTCCCTGGTCCTGCCCTCCCATCCATGTCCATTCTTGTCCCTCTCTGCCCTTCCCTCCTCCATCCATAGCCAGCAATCCTCCTCTCTCCCCTGCCCTCCCCTACATGTCCAGTCCAGTGATTTCTCTTCTCTCCCGTCCCGTCTACCCCCCCCTCTCCTCATCCTTCCATCCGTTTTCCCTCTTTATCTCCCCATCCTTCTGTCTTCCTCTTCCCTCTTTCTCTCCATGTCCTTCCATTCGTCTACCCCCTCTCCCGATCCTGCCATCCAACATCTACCCCCTCTCTCCCAATCCTTCCATCCAGTGTCTCTCTCTCTCTATCCCCTTTTCCATCCAGTGTCTCTCTCTCTACCCTTTTCCATTCATCATGCCCCCCTCTCTCTCCCCATCCTTCAATGTTTCTCCTCCTGTTAGTTTCTCTCTCCCTACTCTTCCTTCCAGTGTCTTCCCTCTTTCACCCCCCCCCTCCCATTTTCTCCTCATTTTAAGCCGCTTCTCCCTTTCTCCAGGACTCCAGCCCTTCTCCATGTCCCCTCCTTCTCTCCCCATCTTCCCACTCTCTCCATTATACCTGCCTAGTGCCTCTCGCTCCCCCTTCCACCTGGCATTAATTTGTTGGCCACTGCTGCTGCTTCTCCTCTTCAGCAGCAGCGCCCCGAGTCCAGACAAAAAAAACAAAGGTAACACACGTTACACGCACCCAAAGTGCAGGAATCAGCTGAGAGGACCGACACCACACGCAGCTTCAACCGCTTTGGAGCCCCCAGGAGCAACAGTTGGCTGCTGGAACAAGCGCGGGGCTGTACCGTAGCAGCTTTCAGCATGGGCTATCGGCACTGCAGCCGCTCCTCTCTGTCCCCGGAGCAGAGCAGGAAGTCGATGTCAACTTCCTTCCTGCTCCTCCAGGGGCAGAGAGAGGAGCGGCTGCAGCGCAGACAGCCCATGCTTGAAGGCTGCCACGGCCCCGCTCTTGCTTCTTTTTTTTTGTTGTTTTATCGCGCGACTCGCGCTGAAGAGGAGACTTTAATTCCCACTTTGCCGGCCCAGACTCGGGAGTGCGGGAGACTCCGGACTTGGCAGGTCTGGATGAGCGGGCCTCGAGGGAAAGTGGCTACGTTTGGGGGGGGAGGCAATGCAGCATGGGCGGGAAAGGTCACTAAGCCTCCCCAAGCCTCTTATACGGGGCGCCTATGAGCGTCAGTGAAAGCGGAGCGCTGCCGACATCTACCTTCCCTTCGCGCTCTTGGTCTGTGTCCGCCTTCTTTCTGACGTCAGAAGAAGGCGGGACACAGAGAACCAATGAGTGCAAGGGAAGGGAGACGTCAGCAGCGCTTTCACTGACGCTGCTGCGACCAGGTAAAAGATTTAAAGGCCTCGCGGGGCGAGAGTAAGCACCGCGGCGGCGCCCTCCAGAGGTGGGCGCCCCCCTGCGGCGCTTACCCCGCTGACCGCATCGGCACGGCCCTGCTGTTACTGCACATACACAGTAACTGCTACTATGGTGGCTGACAGTGTGGGTTAATTTGCATGTTAACTGCATGCTTTGTTAGGGGGTAGGTTATGAGCATACAACGGGCATGGACTTGCGCACTGTACAGTACTTATTGCTGTGTCACTTGTGCAGTTAGGGTGGGTGCACTTACCACCTCAAGAGATTGCATTACATGTATCTGCACTAACTGCAAATAGTCTTAATGTTCAATTAAAAAAATATATTTCAGTGCAGTAACTGCAGAGGATATGTGGGCATGCCCCTTATAATTACTTAACATCCTTTGCACTTACTCCATGTTACCTTTTGCTGTTAAAACATGATAACTCCAAACATTTAACTCATTTTAGTAAAACGGTCCGTTTTAAGCTCCTTCTGAATTTCAAGATCATCCATCTCCTTACATACCTGAGAGAGGCTCATTTATTCAGACATACACTCTTCCACATACCCTAAAATCTTGCCACTATCTGATTCTAACTATTCTTGAAATTCTATAAGTGTACATAAGTACATAAGTACATAAGTAATGCCATACTGGGAAAGGACCAAGGGTCCATCAAGCCCAGCATCTTGTCCACGACAGCGGCCAATCCAGGCCAAGGGCACCTGGCAAGCTTCCCAAACGTACAAACATTCTATACATGTTATTCCTGGGATTTTGGATTTTTCCAAGTCCGTTTAGTAGAGGTTTATGGACTTGTCCTTTAGGAAACCGTCCAACCCCTTTTTAAACTCTGCTAAGCTAACCGCCTTCACCACATTTTCCAGCAATGAATTCCAGAGTTTAATTACACGTTGGGTGAAGAAAAATTTTCTCCGATTTGTTTTAAATTTACTACACTGTAGTTTAATCGCATGCCCCCTAGTCCTAGTATTTTTGGAAAGCATGAACAGACGCTTCACATCCACCTGTTCCACTCCACTCATTATTTTATATACCTCTATCATGTCTCCCCTCAGCCGTCTCTTCTCCAAGCTGAATAGCCCTAGCCTCCTTAGTCTTTCTTCATAGGGAAGTCGTCCCATCCCCGCTATCATTTTAGTCGCCCTTCGCTGCACCTTTTCTAATTCTACTATATCTTTCTTGAGATGCGGCGACCAGAATTGAACACAATACTCAAGGTGCGGTCGCACCATGGAGCAATACAACGGCATTATAACATCCTCACACCTGTTTTCCACACCTTTCCTAATAATACCCAACATTCTATTCGCTTTCCTAGCCGCAGCAGCACACTGAGCAGAAGGTTTCAGCGTGTTATCGACGACGACACCCAGATCCCTTTCTTGGTCTGTAACTCCTAACGTGGAACCTTGCATGACGTAGCTATAATTCGGGTTCTTTTTTCCCACATGCATCACCTTGCACTTGCTCACATTAAACGTCATCTGCCATTTAGATGCCCGGTCTCCCAGTCTCGTAAGGTCCTCTTGTAATTTTTCACAATCCTGTCGCGAGTTAACGACTTTGAATAACTTTGTGTCATCAGCAAATTTAATTACCTCGCTAGTTACTCCCATCTCTAAATCATTTATAAATATATTAAAAAGCAGCGGTCCTAGCACAGACCCCTGAGGAACCCCACTAACTACCCTTCTCCATTGTGAATACTGCCCATTTAACCCCACTCTCTGTTTCCTATCATTCAACCAGTTTTTAATCCACAATAGGACATTTCCTCCTATCCCATGACCCTCCAATTTCCTCTGTAGCCTTTCATGAGGTACCTTGTCAAACGCCTTTTGAAAATCCAGATACACAATATCAACTGGCTCCCCTTTGTCCACATGTTTGTTTACTCCTTCAAAGAATTGAAGTAAATTGGTCAGGCAAGATTTCCCCACATAAAAGCCGTGCTGACTCGGTCTCAGTAATCCATCTCCCTCCAGACATCTTTTTCTTTCTAAATTTTCATACTTAAAACTCACTTTCCCAATTCCTGAACCTGGAGCTTCCCACAATTTTACTTGTTTTTCAGTTCTATTATACACTTTTTACCTTTTTTTTTGCTAACTTTTAATTTTATATGCTATAGGGGTCTATATTCAAACACTGCAATCAGTGTTTCTTTTAAACAACAGCTATAGCATTTAAATTGTCCACATATATTCAGCACCACTATCCCCATAAGCAGCAGCGTTGAACATACATATATTCAGTCATAGGCACCGACTCCGTGGGTAATGTGGGTGCTTGAGCACCCCCAATATTTCACCCACCGGAAGTTCCCTTCGCCAGCCCAGAATTTAAAAAGTCCCTCCCTTCCAGTTCCAGGCCCCCTCCCTCCCTTCCTTCCTCCCTCCCTTCGAGTTCCAGGGCCCCCTCCCTTCGAGTTCTGAGCCCCCTCCCTCCGAATTTTAAAAGTTATGTTACCTCGTTGGGGTTACGGCAGCAGCAGCAGTGAAAAGCATGCAGGCTCGGCACTTTAGCCTTCCCTTCTCTCAGCTCTGGTCCCGGCCTTGCAGAAACAGGAAATTAGGGCGGGACCAGAGCTGAGAGAAGGGAAGGCTGAAGTGCCGAGCCTGCACGCTTTTCACTGCTGCTGCCGCCGTAACCCCGACGAGGTAAGATGCCGCACGGTGAGAGCCTATTGAGTGAAGAAATTGGTGCCTGCAGCTGACTTCTGGACAATTGTGCAGAGCCTGGTGTTCTATAAGCTTGACGTTTGTAATTCTTAATATTTAGGGATGTCATCGGCCCATGCCCAGGCTTTACAGATTGCCCAGAACGCTGCTGCATGGCTAATTACGGGTATTGTTCACCCTGCTCATGTTACGCCTGTATTGAAAAGTTTACATTGGTTGCCTGTTACGTACAGGGTGACGTTTAAGATTCTCATGTTAGTCTTCAAGCATTTATATGCTGACTAGCCATTAAGCCCGTAAAAACGGGCAAGATTTCCAGCTACCCTCCTCGCCGCTGCTCCCTCCCCCCTCCGTGCTGGGCCCCATGCACTGACCTGACAGCGCCTCTCACCTCCGTGTGAAAGCGCTGCAGGCAGCAGTAGATCGCTTTGCTGCTGCCTGCAGCGCTTCCACATGGAAGTGAGAGGCGCTGTCAGGTCAGTGCAGGGGGCCCGATAAGGAGGGGGGCGGGAGCGGTGGCGGGGATGGGGGGAGGTGGAGGTTGGTGCGGGCAATGTTCATTTCCAGGCTCCAGCAGCAGCGTCCGACTCCATTTCCCTCTCTGTTCCGCCCTCTGACGTCATCACGTCTCGACGCGAGGGCGGGCCAGAGAGGGAAGTCGCTACTGCGCATTTGCAGGTGAGTTGGTCACTTGCCATTTATATGTTTGATATATCTGAATACTTCGCTATGATATTGAAGTTGTACATGCCAAGATGCACACTGCGCTGTGAATCTGCAAAATATTTGTGTGTACTTTCAGCCAAGGCTTTTTTAACAGACTAATTTTTATGTATTGCTTTACTGTGTTGCATTTATCTCTCCATATAGGGTTTTTGGGGGCATATTAATACTGTGTTTAGATTAATTCTGTCTGTTTATGAGTGTTATTTGTAATAAGGCGGAATATAAATGTTAAAATAAATAAATAATAGCATCTGGGCACCCAGATTCCAGTACAGAATACTAGCACAACCTTAAATCTAGGTGCCTAGAGTTACACCAGCCATAGATCTGATATAACTGCGGGCACCTAAATGCAGCAAAAGTGCATGCATCTTACAGTATTGTGTAAGTGGCCTTCCTATGCTCCAGCCATATGACTGCATCCTTGCAGTTACCCAATATCCTCCGGATTCTATACAGCATGCCTAGAGATCAGCGATGATTCTATAAAAATGTGCATAACTTAACAAGATTAACAAGCTAATGAGTGCTGATATCAGCACTTAACAAGCGATTATGAACACTAATTGGCACAGATTAGAATTTAGGTGCATAACTCGCTAAGCGTATTCTATAACGATGTGCGCCGAACTTCTAATGCACACAGGTAAAAAGGGGCATGGTTATGGGTGGGGAAATGGGCGTTTCATGGGCGTTCTGAAATTTATGTGCTTAGCTATAGAATATGGCCGATTATAGCATAAGCTTAGTCAGCACTGATTTCAGTGCCAACTTTTTAGGCGCCACATGTAGAATCTCCCACATATGTCACTTACCTGCACCCATACAGAATAACACTTTGCTGCCACGTACACACAAAGTTGTACACCTCCCTGTGAAACTGCCGGCACCCTGCACATTCATAAGTGCAACTGGCATTTAAATGTGGGCACCCAGTGATAGAATCATGCCCTCGCTGGATAATGCCGCTGAAGATTCACAGATAGGGCATGGATAGTGACTGCTGCTGTCTAGATATATACTTCTGAATATCCAGCCCCAGGTTTGCAAGGTGTCTTGGTTTACAGGTTCATATGCCATGCCGAAATAAACTAAAAAGTCACCAGATTAGAACAATATAAACCCAGAAATCTGAGGAAGAAACAAGGACCTCGATCAGTTCAGTTTTCCCTTTACTCCCCCCTCTCCCCCTTCACTCTTCCCTTCAAAGAAAATATTGTTACCCTAAATAATACACAAAAGATGGGAGACATAATTCATTAAATATTAACAACACACCTGAAATTACCCAGAGATACATCCATCTACCAGTTTCCAGGAAATTAACAAAAGAAATGATATAAATGTGCTCAGAAATAAATCAATGCCCCAAAGTGATTTTTAAATCACATATAAGCACCCTTAGCTCAATCATTGCGCAATATTATGCAAATCAATACATCCTCCTTCAAAAGGAAGTAAATATAATATTTAACTTGCTAGTAGCATCAAAGATGCAATTAGGCAAGATGATAGGGTATAGTATAGTAAAGCCCCAACAAAGATCCGTGTTTCGACAGAATCAATGGCTTCATCGGGGGGGGGGGGGGGGGGGGGGTCTTTCCCATAATCAAAAAAGGAGCTGGAAACCTCCACCCGACGCCATCTTGGGTTAACTAAGTAATACCCAAATGTTTAAGCTATCCCAAGTGGAAAAGGTCAATCAGTCAATAAGAAAGGCTGATTTGTTGTTTGAAATGCCGTGCTTCTCCTTGGGTGTTAGTGCAATAAGGAAAGTAAAAATATCAAATTAAATAAAGTTACAATGTGGAGCAGACAAAATGAATCTGCTCCCAGTGTCTTCTGTACAGATTACTCTCTGTGCATTTAAAGAATGGGTAACAAACTCTGTCTCTGGAAAGTAACCAGCACAGAGGTTGTTCTCTTGAGAGCCTAGCACATACTGAATAATCAGTCCTGTCAGCAGTGCAGTGTGTTAAATTGCTTGGCGGCCTTAAAGGATTCCCCTATTTCTTTGTAATTGGTCAGTTTCTGAATATGATATTGATATCCTATTGGCTTCACTCTGTGCCACTGGGATTATCTACACTGTTTCACAGCGGGACTGCATGCCAAGAAATGCCGTGAATTTTCTGGTATCAGATATTCTGGGATGCATGCCATCTCTCTGAATTAAATGCCCTGTGAGTGCAGAGAGAATGTATTCAGAGGACTAAGTGAACTTATGCAACATGCAATATGCTTTGCTATAGGTCATATTAATTAGAGACCTTTTTCAAAAGGTGTAAAGACTATTAGAATTCTATATCTGATAAAATATTCACAAACCTTTTCTGAATCTAATTGTCAATCTGATAGTAAGTTTTCACACTCATGTGGAAAGAGTATGTTCTAACTGACGACTGTTGACTGTGGAACCATTGTTAGTAATATGTAATTTATCTTTAAAATTGAGTGAGGTACCGGAAGGTTGGAAGGTGGCCAATGTAACGTAGATTTTTTTAAAAGGTTCCAGAGGAGATCCGGGAAATTATAGACTGGTGAGCCTGACGTTGGTGCCAGGCAAAATGGTAGAGACTATGATAAAGAACAAAATTACAGAGTACATTCAAAAGCATGGATTAATGAGACAAAGTCAACACGGATTTAGTGAAGGAAAATCTTGCCTCACCAATCTATTACATTTCTTTGAAGGGGTGAACAAACATGCGAAATAAAGGTGAGTTGGTTGATATTGTATATCTGGATTTTCAAAAGGTGTTTGACAAAGTACCTCATAAAAGACTCCAGAGGAAATTGGAGAGTCATGGGATAGGAGGTAGTGTCCTATTGTGGATTAAAAACTGGTTAAAAGACAGAAAACAGAGAGTAGGGTTACATGGTCAATATTCTCAGTGGAGAAGGATAGATAGTGGAGATCCTCAGGAGTCTGTGCTAGGACTGCTGATTTTTAACATATTTATAAATTATCTACAGATGGGAGTAACTAGTGAGGTAATTAAATTTGCTGAAAGACACAAAATTATTCAAATTTGTTAAATCGCGAGAGGACTGTGAAAAATTACAAGAGCACCTAACGAGACTGGGAGACTGGGCATCTAAATGGCAGATGATGTTTAATGTGAGAAAGTGCAAAGTGATGCATGTGGGAAAGAGGAACCCGAATTATAGCCACGTAATGCAAGGTTTCATGTTAGGAATCACCGACCAGGAAAGGGATCTAGGCGTCATCATTGATGATACTTTGAAATCCTCTGCTCAGTGTGCAGCTGTGGCTAAAAAAGCAAATAGAGTGTTAGGTATTATTAGGAAGGAATGTAAAACAAAAATGAGGATGTTATAATTCCGTTGTGTTGCTCTGTGGTGCGACCGCACCTTGAATAATGTGTTCAATTCTTGTCACCGCATCTCAAAAAGATATAGTGGAATTAGTAAAGGTATAGAGAAGGGCGACGAAAATGATAAAGGGGATGGGTGACTTCCCTTTGAGGAAAGGCTACAGCAGCTAGGGCTCTTCAGCTTGGAGAAAAGACGGCTGAGGGGAGATATGATAGAGGTCTATAAAATAATGAGTGGAGTGGAACGGGTAGACGTGAATCGCTTGTTTAATCTTTCCAAAAATACTAGGACTAAGGGGAATGCAATGAAGCTACAAATTAGTAAATTTAAAATGAATTGGAGAAAATATTTCTTCACTCAACGTGTAATTAAACTCTGGAATTTGTTGCCAGAGAATATAGTAAAAGCAGTTAGTTTAGCAGGGTTTAAAAAAGGTTTGGATGTCTTCCTAAAGGAAAGGTCCATAGACCATTATTAAAATGGACTTGGGGAAAAATCCACTGCTTATTTCTAGGTTAAGAAGCATAAAATGTATCGTACTGTTTTGGGATCTTGCCAGGCACTTGTAACTTGGATTGGCCACTGTTGGAAACAGGATACTGTACCAGGGCTTGATGGACCTTTGGTCTGTCCCAGTATGGCAATACTTATTTACTTATGCAGTGCGCTGAAGTCGCAAACATGATTTTAACATGTAATCACCTCCCACGTGAGAATGCCAGCCCTCTGTAGGTTAGAAAAACCCCAGCACAGAAACAATAATGGACACTGAAGGTCTAACTGATCTGTAATGGTAGAACTAGAGCAACATTAGCACAACATCTAGGAGTTATTTTCATAAAACACAAGAAAGAGGCAAAAAAATAACTTTCAGACCTGAGACTGTCCGTTGATACTGGCTCCTTCTTTAATAAGGACTTTAACCACTTCTGCCTGTCCCGCCAAAGATGCAATATGCAAAGCTGTGTTCCCTTTCTGTAAAGGAAAACAGAAAACATTTCAAGATTTAAGAACATGGTGGCTACTACAACATGTGGCATTGACTTGGAAGGTTTATTTTCAAGTTATTCTGTAGGATTTCAGAACACAATCAAGGAGCCAAGGGCCTGGTGAGATTTGTGTTGGCTAGCTCAGGGGCCCTTTTACAAAGGCGCGGGAGGACCTAAGCTTGTACAGATCAGCACTACCGCCCAGGCTAGTGCGTGAGCCGGGCTGTAATTCCGAATTTGACACGTGCCAAATCCCGCAGTAGAAAATAATTTTCTATTTTCTAGCACGGACCGCTTACCCGGCGGTAAACAGCAGTCGGTGAACGCTGCATGCTTACTGCGTGAGACCTTACCACTCGGTCAAAGGGTGGCGGTAAGCTCAGGCCAAAAATGGATGTGTGCTGGTTCAAATTTATTGCACGTCCATTTCCCGGCCCTTTTAAAAAGGCCCTTTTCAACAGATGCAGTAAAAAATGGCCCGGCACATGCCCAAAAGACATGTTCGCACTATCGCAGGCCACTTTTTACAGTAGCTTAGTAAAAGGACCCCTTAGTTTGCTATCCATTATATTGCAATGTTAGAATATTTAGGATGTTCACACAAAAGGCAAAAATACCTCAGTCTTCAAGTAAAAATATTACTGCCAAATCATTTTTAAAATTCAAGATGCTCACTTAGGGTTACCTGAATGCTTGGAAGCAGCTATGTCCACAATGCAAAAACAAGTCAGGAACCATGGAATACAGTTAGATTCAACACTTACGCTGATTCCCCAAATCCAAGCAACCTTCAAGAGCTGCTTCTACTATATGCGACAGTATGCTGCCTCTCTCCTTACATCGAGAAGGTAAATCTTATCCCAGTTGTACATGCCATGATAACATTATGACTGGATTACTGCAATGCACTATAGCCAATGGTCTGACTACAAAGGGCCTGCACCAGCTCCAGTTGATTCAGAATGCAGCAGCAAGACTCATAGAAGATTGCAAGTGACGTGACCATATCACACCACTTTTGCAAAAACTTAATTGGCTACCAGTACAATACAGGGCTAATTTAAAACTCTGTGTCTGATCTTCAAGGCTCCGAAAGGAAATGGCCCTGAGTACCTGAAAAATAGGATGATCCTCTACAAGACATTACACGATGTGATACCCGCAAGCAAGCGTTCCCCTGAGTAGCCCCCACACTCTGGAATGCACTACCTGAAAGGCTGCACTTAACACAAGACTATCTCTACTTCAGGAAGCAGGAGAAAACTTGGCTCTTCAACCAGGCCTTTAATGGAAGAAGTAACAAACTTTTTAGTTGCACTCACACACACAAGGAGTGACTCGGGCTGCATATACTTCCTAATTCTTCCTACTTTCTTACCCATCTATATGTTACAATTTTGCCGTACCCTTCACTATCAATTATAATGTTCTATTACGTATTCTGTTGACATTGCTAGTATACCATGCCATACTTTATATTGTTTTCGAATATTTTTACTGCTGTAATTGCCTATTGCTCATTTTTGATCTATTCTTACTGTACACTGCCTTGAGTGAATTCCTTCAAAAAGGCGGTAAATAAAATCTTAATAAATAATAAATAAAAATAAATATACACCATGTGATTTCCACCTCTTTTTTTCAACTTCGTTTGCTGAGCAAACTGTAAGATATGGTAATACCATATGATTTTTGGATGCTTCTACAGAGCTTGGTACTGGCAAAGATTGATTACTGTAACTCTCTATTTCTGGGAATATCATCATCCCAAATCCAAGTTCTGCAGGTCATCCCAAACGCAGCTGCATGACTGATCACTGGATTCTCAAGGTCTGAAGACATTACTCTAACATTTAAAAATTACACTGGTTTCCCATAAACTCAACATCTTCTGAGTTGTGACCTGCTGGCCGGCTCGGACCTGAGTGGCAAGAATGACAATAGTGTCCGCCCTCAGCGCAGGGAGAAAATCCAGCGCCTCCTGCATGTCTAGCAGGGTTCCGATTAACTCCAATTGCTGAATGAGATGGAGATGGGACTTGGGTAATTTAAAATGAACCCTAGTTGCTCCAACACCCGAATAGTTCTCTGCACTGTCCTTCCACGTGCTCTTCACTAGCCAATTGTCCAGATAGAGGGACACATGGAGGGGCATAATTGAACGGGGCGCCCAAGTTTTCCTGAGGGCGTCCTCGCAAGACGTCCCAGACAAGGGGCGGGGAAACCCATATTATCGAAACAAGATGGGCGGCCATCTTTTGTTTCGATAATATGGTCGGGGATGCCCAAAACTCCACATTTAGGTCGACCTTAGCGATGGTCATCCCTAGAGATGATCGTCCCCGATTTTCAGCGATAATGGAACCCGAGGACGCCCATCTCAGAAACGACCAAATTCAAGGCCTTTGGTCATGGGAGGAGCCAGCATTCGTAGTGCACTGGTCCCCCTGACATGCCAGGACACCAATCGAGCACCCTAGGGGGCACTGCAGTGGACTTCAGAAAAAGCTCCCAGGTGCATAACTCCCTTACCTTGTGTGCTGAGCCCCCCAAAACCCACTCTCCACAACTGTACGCTACTACCATAGTGTCATGGAGCTGGGTATGATATTTGAGGCTGGAAAAAAATATTAAAATTTTTTTTGGGTGGAAGGGGGTTAGTGACCACTGGGGGAGTAGTGGGAGGTCATCCCCGATTCCCTCCGGTGGTCATCTGGTCATTTAGGGCACATTTTTGTTGCTTGGTCAGAAAAAAGTAAAGTCGGCCAAGTGTTTGTCAGGGACGCCCTTCTTTTTTCCATTATTGGCTGAGGATGCACATGTGTTAAGCACGCCCCAGTCCCGCCTTCGCTATGCTTCCAACACGCCCCCATGAACTTTGGTCGTCCCCGCGACAGAAAGCAGTTGAGGGCGCCCAAAATTGGCTTTCGATTATGCCGATTTGGGCGACCCTGGGAGAAGGATGTCCATCTCCCGTTTTGTGTCCAAAGATGAGCACCCTTCTCTTTTGAAAATAAGCCCAATGGACTCCCAGTCTGCGTAGTGACGCTGCGACTACTGCAAGACACTTGGTGAACACTGTGGGAGTTGACGCGAGACCAAAAGGCAACACATGATATTGGAAGTGATGTGTCCCCAGCCAAACCAAAGATACTTCCTGTTACCTGGAAGTATCAGAATGCAAGTTTAAGCATCCTTTAAATCCAGAGAGCATAGCCAATTGTTTTCCTGAATCATGGGGAGAAGGGTGCCTAGGGAAACCATCCTGAACTTTTCTTTGACCAGGAATTTGTTCAGGGCCTTTAGGTCTAGGACAGGAAGCATACCGCCTGTTTTCTTGGGCACAAGGAAGTACCTGGTCTTTCCCTGGTGGAACGGGCTCGATTGAATGGGCCTTTAGAAGGGCAGAGAGTTCCTCTGCAAGTACCTGCTTGTGCTGAGAGTTGAAGTGAGACGCTCTCAGTGGGCAATTTGGTGATCGTTGACACCAACGCAGGGCGAAACCGAGATGGTCACTTTGACTGTAGCTATGCTCTGCTGGAGCCAGTCAAAAGCTCGTTCCCGGCTTTGACTGGGAAGTTGGCTGCACACACTGTTGACGAGAATGAGCACGCTGGGACTGAGCCTGCTGAGGCTGGTGAGAAGGAGGAGCATTCCTACGTCTCTGAGAGTAGTAGGGACCCGTCTTCAACTTGTCCAAAAACCTCCTAGATGAGGAGGAAGGTGCAGAAGATGTCCAGCGGGAGAGAGTGTCAATGGTGTCAGCGTTTTCCTTGATGAGGCCAGCGACCCCCTCACCTTGTCTCCCAAAAGTTATCTCTTGGCTTGTGGCATCCACCAACCTCTGCTGGACCGCAGGATCCAAGTCAGTGACACGCAGCCATGAGAGTCTGCACATCATTATACTCTGGGCAGAGATCCTGGATGCCACATCAAAGGTTTCATAGGCACTCATAGCCAAGAACTTTCTACACGCCTTCTGCTGCTTAACCAACTGGCGAAGTGATTTAGCCTGCTCCTGTGGGAGAGAATTCGCAAAATCAGACATACTCACTCCAAGTTCTGCAAGTATAGGCTCATGTAGAGCTGGTAAGATTGAATATGAGAGAAGAGCATAGAGACATGATAAATCTTCTGCCCAAAAAGAATCCAGGGTTCTAGCTTCTCTGCCAAGGGGTGCCAAAGTATAGTTCCTAGAACTCCTGGATGTTTGGAGCCTCCAAGGAATGATGAGGCAACTGAGACTTGTCAAACCCTGGGGAATTCTAGATCCGATACATGGTGTCTATCTTCTTGGGTAGGACAGGGACCGACAGAGGGGATTCCCAGTTCTTCACCAGAACATCTTTTAGGATCTGGTGAAGGGGGACCATCATAGCCTCTCTAGGAGGAGATTCATTGTCCAGGACCTTGATGACTCATCCTCCATCTCCAAACAAATGGGATGAGCAGCCACCATTTCCCTGACAAAACCTGGGAAGAAAAGGCACTCAGGTAGAGGCTTCCTCCTTTCCTCTTGAGAGGAGGGTTCAGATGGGATACCATAGGACTCCTCCTCCAAGAAGTACCATGGATCCTCCTCAGACTCCTATGAGCGCTCCTCACTGGTGTCGGTGAAAACTCCTCACGGGAGGGCCAAGACCAAGCCTGCCTCAAAATAGAGGATCAAGGCCCTCGAGAAGGGTGTTGAGGTGTCAGTTCCATGTTCGACTCTGGCAAAGCTTCCTCCACTGACACCGGCGGAGATCTCACTGCAGGCTGAGGCAAGAGGCATGGCTAGTGCAAGCACCCCAGATGCCAATGCACACTGTTGTAAAATCCCTGTCAAGAGCTCAGGGAGCATGGCCCTGAGGGAAAGGCTGGGGGTGCCAGTTCAGAGACAGACTGCTGAACTGCAGGGGTCAAGATGGGTGCCTGTTCCTGGTTGCATGGAGACTCGCGCATCAACACCTCCTGTATGAAAGGGATGCAGTCCTCCCAGTGCTGACGCTTCTCGACTGAATCCCTTGGTGCCCCGGAGCTCCTGGTACCGTGCGTCAAAGGGGATTGATGCCAATGCTTCTTGGCCTTCGTCCGATGCCAGTCATTGATGCTCCTTGGTGCCAACAAGGATGATGTCAAATCCTCATGTCGCCCCGGGGTCGGTTCGGGTCCGATGCTGACCGGTCCCAGGGACCCTGTACAGCGGCTGATGTTGAGGCAGGAGGAGGACCCACTTGATGCACATCCACTCTTAGTGTCTGAGACGGGCCTCTCAGTCATATGGACTGATGTACCCAGTGCTGATGCAACTCCAGATGCCAATGCAAGTACCAGCACTGAGGTTTCAGACCGGGTTCCAAAAATCTTTTCCCTTGATCCTCTCCGACCAGCTGGGTTCTTTTCTTCATACGAAGGCAACTAACACAACTGGAAGGGTGTGTTCAGTCCTCAATCACTGAAGACACCAAGAACAAGTGCCTTTGCCAGATATGGTCCTATTTCACTGGCAACAGTGCTTAAAGCCACTGGGAATCTTCAATGACATGGAAGGGAAAACAGCCGTGGCCAAATCAAATGGCTCGATGGTGACTGTAAAAGGGGCAGGCACCAGAAAAATCAAGGGACAAACGCCCGACTGGAGCTCAGGCCTAAGAGGGTCTACTGAGCACACCAAAAATAAAGGAAACTTAAAAGTGGGGGAAAATCAAACTAAAACTCTATAGGAAGGGAGAGGAACTTTCCCAAAGAAAAGAAAACAAAAAAATAATCAGGAAAAAAACCCCGAAGGGAAGGCACAAAAATCAAAAAAGTATGTTCACACCTCAGACACTGTGAGGAGTGCAGGACAATCATGTTCTCTTCTCAATGTGGATGAGAAGAGACTGATGGGCCCACGCTCTTGTGGTGGATGAGATGACACTCGTGCATGTGAAGTGGGGATGCTGCGCATGCTCTTAAAACTATCCACATCAGGCCTGCTTGTCCTCAGAGAGCTACTAGTATCAACCAGTACACAATTATTTCCTTCATCATCATTGCTTTCATTTTATATTGTAAAGTACCATTAATAAAAATTATAAATTGCTACAAATTCTTTGATTGAATTAGCAGAAATTATCTTTAAATTTAGCTTATTTTATGTCCTTCCCAGGGGGGTAGCCAGACCTCGGCGGGAGGGGGGTCCAGAGCCCGAGGTGGGGGGGGGGGGCACAGTTTAGGCTGCCTTCCCCAGCCGCCGCCCCTCCACCGCTGCCGCCCCTCCCCCATCGCCACCGCCATCAGGTACCTTTACCTTTGCTGGCAGGGGTCCCCAACCCCTGCCAGCCGAAGTCTTCTTCAGCGCCGGTCGACGCCAGCACCTTCGCTGTTGATCTGTTTCTGACTCCTGACGTCCTCCATGCACGTCCTGTATGTAGCCCCATGCAGGACGTGCACGCAGGACGTCAGGAGTCAGAAACAGATCAACAACGAAGGCACCGGAGTTGACCGACGCTGAAGAAGACTTCGGCTGGCGGGGGTTGGGGACCCCCGCCAGCAAAGGTACCTGGCAGCTGCGGCGGCGGGGGGGGGGGGTCCAAAATAGAGGGGGCCAGGGCTTAATCTGTGGGGACCCATGCCCCCGTGGCCCCACCTAGCTACGCTCCTGGTCCTTCCACATTACAAATTCAAATTAGGAAGAAAGAGAAAAATTTCTAGCTTTCTATTAGCAAAATAAAATGTACACTAACTTCTGAGACAAGAAACTACAGTATCCCTCACCTTAGTAGCTGAGTTGACAGAGGAGCCTCTTTCCAGTAGCTCATGAACCAGGTCCACGTGGCCCTCTTTGGCAGCCAGGTGAAGAGCATTGAGTCCATTCTGGAAATAAAAGAACCATATTAGAAACTAGAGACATAATTCTGGAGACCAAAGGTACATTTGTACCTCCTCTACTACAAACACAAGGAAAACATTGCAGATTTTACACAAGTCTCAACCTGAAAAAAAAATGCAAACTGTATCTTAGATTTCTCTCCTACCCATCTTCCCATTTTTTTTTGTTTTCTTTCCTCTCTGCATCCCCACCAGATTCTTTCCTTGGTTTTAACTCTTGCCACATAGAAGTTTCTCCTCTGTCCCCATTTCCCTTACCTTTCTGTCTCTCAGAGACTATGGTTAGAAGTCAATGGAAGCAATGGGTGTGCAGTGATGCAGTGAGTATGCGCTTTTGAACCCCATTGCTGCTTCACCTCAACCTTTCTTCATGTGTTTCCTTTCCAGGCAGGAAGAATGTAGGGGCTGAATTAACTATGAGGTCAGGGAGTGTCTACACCCTGGGTCACTATAAGAATCTTTCGTTAAATATACAAGTACTTTTTATTTGACCAGGATAGTGATACAAGCTTATATCATAACACAATTGGATTACTGCAAATTTTAAATATGGGCTGTCCTGTGAAAATAAGTAAAAAAAATTACACATCTGCACATCTAATACGTAAAGCAAGTAAATATGATAAAGTAACCCTGATTTTTATATTGGCTATTGATCAATATTCAAATTACGTTCATTTATGTTTAGAATTATTCACCATTTGACCCCTGCTTATACTGATACAGTTAATAGAAACTGAATATTCAGATTAATCTCTAAGGCATAAAACCTACTTAGCTTTACATTTTCTTTTTTTTGTAAGGAGTTAAATCTACAAAAAAAAAAAAAAAGCTATCATTAGCAATTTCTTATCAAGGTCCTTTCAATTGGAACCCAATTCCATTAGATACAGATTGGAAAATAAGTATATGCAGTTTAAAACTTTTCTTTTTCAAACATTTGCATAGGCTAGTTCAGCATGTTTTTGTGATAGATGGAATTCCTAGTATTTTGTTAGCCTCTTAAGTTCTGTAAACCACACAGTATCAAACTGAGGGTTACAGCAGTATATAAGAACTAGGAATGTTTTATAGCGTACTGCTCTAGTGCTAGCAAACAAGTAAGGATATCACTGCTAGGAGGAGGGGAAGGAGGAAGGTGATGATGAAGAGGAGGAAGTGGAGAGCTAGACCTTTTTACTTTTTGCTATTTTTGTATAATATTTATTGCAGTTTGGCCCCAAAACCCAAAGCTGCAGTATTTATGCTCTCTTTAGACCAGGGGTTCACAATTCAGTCAGGTTTTCAGGATACCCAAAATGAATATGCCCAAGATAAATTTGCATGCAAATCTAGTCCATGCATATTCTTTGTGGGTATCCTGAAAACCTGAGTGGCTAGGTGTGTCCTGAGGACTGGGTTCAGAATCCCTGCTATAGACACAGGAAGGTACTCTGCAATATCATTGGCCATAGTATACTGTGATTTTTAAAATAGAGGATATTTTGAGATAGTAATATATCTTTTCTTTCTAGATATTTTTTTTATGCAGAGATACTATGACCTGCAGATTTGTATTCTAATTTGAAGTGACCACAACAGACTATCCAGCTTATTTTCGAAAGAGATCGCCGGCCATCTTCCAACACAAATCGGGAGATGGCCGGCCATCTCCTGAACCCGGCCTAATCAGTATAATCGAAAGCAGATTTTGGCTGGCGCCAACTATGTTCTGTCGCGGAGCCGGCCAAACTTCAAGGGGGCGTTTCATCAGGGTAGCGAAGGCAGGATGGGGGCGGGATGGGGCGTGGTTACGAGATGGCTGGCTTCGCCCAATAATGGAAAAAAGATGGCTGGCTCTGACGAGCATTTCGCCGTCTTCACTTGGCCCATTTATTTTTAGGACCAAGTCTCAAAAAAGTGTCCCAATTGACCAGATGACTACTGGAGGGAATCGGGGATCACCTCCCCTTACTCCCCCAGTGGTCACCAACCCCCTCCCACCCCCCAAAAAAATTAAAAAACATTTTTTGCCAGCCTCTATGCCAGTCTCAAATGTCATACCCAGCTCCCTGACAGCAGTATGCAGGTCCCTAGAGCAGTATTTAGTGGGTGCAGTACACTTCAGGCAGGTGGACCCAGGCCCATCCCCCCTACCTGTTACATTTGTGGTGGTAAATGTTGAGCCCTCCAAAATCCCCCAAAACCCACTGTACCCACATGTAGGTGCCCCCCTTCAACCCTTAGGGCTATGGTAGTGGTGTAGAGTTGTGGGCAGGGGCAGGGGCATAGCTACGGGTGGGCCTGGGTGGGCCCAGGCCCACCCAATTTCAGTCCAGGCCCGCCCACCCAAGCGCACACTGTCACACACAACTGCAGCAGCAGCCTAGCGCAGAGACGGCGGCACTCGCGGCGCTCTGGCAGCTAGCTGATTGCTCCTCTCCAGGCTCCGATTTCAGGCCCGCCCACCACCGGCACAAACACAGCCTAGTGTATGTCGTGGTCGCGGCTCAGACATCCAAACAAAAAAAACAGCACCACGGGCCTTTAAAAATGGAACACAGTTCTTTAATGAATGAGCCTTGACAAAAAGACCTGACACGGGCCGTGTTTCGGTGACTAGCACCTGCGTCAGGGGTCACAGTGATGACGTGGAAAACTTGGGGAATAACTCGAATATATTCCTCTACAATATATTATTCCTTACCCCACGTCTCATGTAGTAAAAGCTACAAAGCACCAAGGCACTTTCACTTTCTGTATCAAAATGGTTTTTTTCATCCATTTTGATACAGAAAGTGAAAGTGCCTTGGTGCTTTGTAGCTTTTACTACATGAGACGTGGGGTAAGGAATAATATATTGTAGAGGAATATATTCGAGTTATTCCCCAAGTTTTCCACGTCATCACTGTGACCCCTGACGCAGGTGCTAGTCACCGAAACACGGCCCGTGTCGGGTCTTTTTGTCAAGGCACATTCATTAAAGAACTGTGTTCCATTTTTAAAGGCCCGTGGTGCTGTTTTTTTTGTTTGGACTTTAGTTTGTACTTTGTTCCCTCTCTTTTGTTACATCCGCGGCTCAGACATCGTCATCAGATTCACAATTCAGCCCACCTACCTTTGCTTCGGGCTTAATAGAGGCAGAGTGCGTCGTGGTTGGTTGTTATCCACACACGTCCATTCCTACGCGGAAGCGCGTAGTGGTACGACCCAGACGTGGCTGTGTGCGGCGTGCTCTCAGCCTCGCTCTCGCTCCGCTTGGCTCCGTGTGCTCGCTCATGGTCTGAGGGAGGGCAGGCTAAAAAAAAATAGCTACATGGCCACATGCACGCAGGGTTGAGTGAGCCTCAGCCTGGCCTGCCCTCTCTGGATTCTGGAAATGTGGGAATTGGTCTTCGAATTGAGGAGAGATCATTCGAGAATCGGACTCTATCATCACAGAAGCGGAGCGCTCCCCCGTAGCCCCACACAAAAGGTACAGGAGCCAGTGCACACTGCACCACGTGCAGCAGGTAATTCATACATTTTTTAATTTTAACCATGTCGTGTAATTGTAATAAAAATGCTGGCTGCTGGTGGTGGGCTTCTGGGTGGGGTAAACACTTCACTGCCTACAGGGCAAAAAAGGTATATTTAATCATTAAATATACCTTTTTTTTTGCCCTGTAGGCAGTGAAGAGCTCACCCACACCCAGAAGCCCACCACCAGCCAGCCTTTTGATTACTCTTGTAATCAAAATGATGGCTCTGGTGGTGGGCTTCTGGGTGTGGGGGGGGGGGGGGTGGACTTTTCACTGTCTAGGGCAAAAAAAAAGGTATATTTAATCATTAAATATATCTCTTTTGTCCTAGACAATGAAGAGCCCATCTTCACCCAGAAATTCACCAACAATAAATTTTAATAGTGCCCATGTTAATTTTAAAAGATTGTCTATTTCTCATGTTGGTGGGTTTTTGGGTGGGGATGGTCTCTGCAGTGCCTAGGTTAAAATAAAAAAAAAAGTGTAGGCAGTTTTCTCTGGGTGCCAAAGGAAGGGGAAAGGACTTCAAAGGTATTTTACCTATTTTCCTTAATCAGGCATTTCATTTCTTATAAAGCAAATTATATGCCATTCTTGTAATTATAGTGCAGGATCCTGTTATGTGTGTTGACATATTTGTCATTATTATAGACTTATATTTGGTCAAGCTTGATATGGCATAATGTAACCATATTTAAAAATATAGGTATTTTATTTTATTTTCTCCATTAAGTATGTATGTGGTTTATGTTGATGCAGGGCAGCTGTTGGGCACACTACTTAGAAATCCATCATCAAGTGCATTCTAAGGCATCATTTTATAGTATCCCAAGAAACACTACTCATACATAGTGCCCACCCACATTAGCTCTGGGCCCACCCAAAATGTCAGGTCTGGCTACGCCACTGGTTGTGGGGAGTGGGTTTTGGAGGGGGATTTGGGGGGCTCAGCACCCAAGGTAAGGGAAGTATGCACCTGGGAGCTATTTTTGAAGTCCACTGCAATGCCCCCTAGGGTGCCAGGTTGGTGTCCTGGCATGTCAGGGGGGCCAGTGCACTACAAATGCTGGCTATTCCCACAACCAAATGCCTTACATTTGGCCGGGTTTGAGATCGCCGGCATTAGTTTCCATTATCGCCGGAAACCGATGCCTGCCATCTCTAAAGCCGGCCAAATACTGACATTTGGCCGGCTCCGACCATATTATCAAAACAAAAGATAGACAGCTATCTTTTTCGATAATACGGTTCGGCTGCCGCTTTACAGCACCAGCCATATATATGGCCGGCCATCTATTTGGCCGGCGCCATTCGATTATGCCCCTCAAAGGGTCCTTTTACTAAGCTGCAGCAAAATGTGACCTTAATGTACCCTTATGCATGTGTTTTGTAGGTGACAAGGGTTCACGCGCTAATCTTGAGCTAATTAGTTAGTGTATAGTAATACAGCTATGCTGATTAGCACAGAGACACCTACTGTCCATCCCTAAGACATACCCCTACAGTGAAAAAAATAATTTTCATTTCTTAGTGTGCCGGTAGCACGTACACATGTCCAAAGTACCGTGTGATGCTATTTTAATCTGCGTTAAGAAAGGCTTAAGGAGGAAAGAGAGCCTGGGTAGGTTAGGGTGACAAGAGGTGATGTGATATCTGGAGTAGAGAGTTGCACAGGGACAGAAATATTTACCCATCCCCACCCACCTCTGCTGGAATCTTGCCCGTCCCCACCCATCCCCGGAAGAATTTAACCCATCTCCACAAGAATTTAATGGTACATAAAAGAAAATTCCGGTCAGCTCTCTCAGGGCCAGATGCACTAAACCTATCACGATTGTGACTATGTTCCATGGCTGTGCTCTCCTCGCCCTCTGGTGGCCAGAACCGGTGGCTGCCATAGACTGTTTTGCTGTCTCCCTACATATTCCAGACTTTCATTCCAGTCCGGTCCAGATATTCTAGCCCTCCAGACTTGATTTGATGTTTGGCAGCTAGCCTGGTGATTCCTGCAGTTGAGCTTCAGCTACTGATGGGCTTATTAACCATCTGGAAACCTTCTGAGTTTGCCTTTGCATCGCATAAGGTCTCTGAGTATGTTGATGTGCTCTGTTGCACTTCTGCCTAGTCTGTTTATTGTCTGAAATCCTTGCCTGGTTCTAGTCTAGTCTTTGTGTAGCTTAGCTTGTACTTTATTTCTTGTTTCCTAGTCATGTTTCTTATTTATATTTCTTTGTCTTGGTTAGTCTGTGTGTAGGTTAGCTATTAGCTTTAGTTGCTACTTCCCTTCTTAGTGGCTTCTTGGCAGCTTTCTGTTCTTGCTCTTTTGTCTGTCTGTGTTTTTCCCTAGTGGCTGCTTGGCAGCTTTCAGTCCTGGTCCTTTAGTCTGTCCACTTTCTGTCTTGTGTTGTATTGTTTGTCTGTGAGTTGTAGCCCAGTTTCCTGCCTTGCCTCCCATGTTTGTTCCTTTCCCCGCTGACCCTCAGTTCCTGTTGGTCTGGCTTGCTTCTGAGTCCCATTCCCTGAGTGGGTTCCTGGATCCTGTAAGTCCTGCCGGCTGCCCGCACCTAGGGGCTGAACCCCTGGGGAATGGCAGTCAAGTGTAGGTGAAGGCTTGCTCCAGTCCTGTGTTCCAGTCCGAGTGTGTTTGGTCCAGAGTGTTCCTGCTTATTTATCTACGTCTGCACCCTGCCTTGTTGTTGTGCTAGCCCAGTGCTGGTTGAGGGATTTGCCTGCCACTGCTGCTCTACAGCAGTGGTCCAAGGGCTCACAAACCCAGTGTTTCCGTGAGAAGCCTAACATAAACCTAACGAGCAAGCAACATGGTTTTTAAACTAGTTCTAGCCGGTTTAGTGAGCAAGTAGTAAAATGAGACACGCACAAAAGAGTTCTCCGAACCATTTTCCTGTTACGGTAGCAGCTAACAAAAACAGAATGCAAAGCCATTATAATGAGCTAATTACTATTATAATGTGCATGCAAGGCGATGTATAGCTGTTACTGACCCCATGCACAAAAGCAGTCCCTACCTTTACCTTGGAAATTTTTACGGGCGGTCTGGAGCTGTCATTCTTCATTGTCGAAAGTAGGAGATGGGGAGAAACAAGGCAGGGAAGATGGCTTACAAATAAAGAAGTACACCGGCATACACGCAGCTTCATTGCATGTATGAAAGCTGTGTATGAAAGTTGTGCCATGCTTCTTTTTCAAATGACATTTTACTGGCAAGAAATTAGGGGAGGGGGGGGGGGGCAGTACCGAAATGTAAAGCATAAAAGTAATGGTGACTTACCAAAAATGCAAGGAAGACAAGGGTTCATCATATAGCATCTTTGGGAAGCAGCATCCCCCATGCTAGAAGCACAAGAGAGAGGGACTAAACCAATTGGACAGTGTCAGCCTGGGTTGTCCCGCCCACTCACTACTGCAGGGGAAAACCAGGAAGTTCGGATCCAATCAGTTCACAGCTCTATAGTGATCTGTTTAACAAGGCATACCACAAAGACCAACAAATATGAACTCCAATACAAATAACCAGAACTGCTTTACAATATTTGCTTGTTAATCTATTATTATGTTTTATCATTATCATGTTACCCAAGATCCTTCTATAATGCTAAATGTATATTTTCTTATATGCTTCCACTATTCATGATGTATTGTAAGCCACATTGAGCCTGCAAAGAGGTGGGAAAATGTGGGATACAAATGCAATAAATAAATAAATAAATAAATGTCATCAGGGAAGCCCTGCAGGGAGGAGGAGTTGGGATAGCAGCCAGCAAATGAGAGTCCATCTTCAGGGAGATGGGCATTCTAGGATGTCAGCCGGCCAATAGAAGGAAGCATCAGGAATAGCTGGGGGTGGAACCAAGCCCTGATGCTGATGCTGATTCCTCACAGAAAACGAGAGAGCCGAGACCCGAGAGCAGTAGAGAGGCTTTTCGCACTTTGTCCCAGCAGCGGAGAGGCAGAGAGCCCCAACACAGGTCTGCTCATCCAAAACAAAAAAAGCGCTTTTAGTACATCTACTGCTTTCATACACACAGCTTGTCTGTGTGTATGTAGCATGTGCAGAGCAGCCATGCATAGCGATTGACTGTCCTGAGCATGCTCAGCTCACCGACTGGCTTCCCCTATATTGCATGCACATGAGCTGGGTCAGAAAAGCAACAAGCAGCTCATTTGCATGCGATTCTCTTTGTGAGTCCCTCTGTGTTTCCGAATCAGTAAACTTTTACCAATTTGGAACTACAGACGGATTCTTAACGGGACCTTTGTGCATCTGAGCCTCGGTCTCTCTATGGATTTGAGCCACAGCCCTGCAGACATGGAACTTGGAACTTGGAATACTCTGGTGCGCACATGTAAGATTTCTCTCTGATTCACTGGCACTGTGTGCTGAGAGATCACCACATGCACACGCCAGTAGGTCAGGTGACATCTGATGCTCGTGCCTGTGTCACAGCTAATGTCTGCGCATCAGCCCGGGAGCAAAGAGGATTAAAAATAGCATAGTAACTGACGACAAATAAAGACCTGAACCGGTCTGCCCAATAGTCACACTCATAATCAATTCATGATTAAATCAACGAGTGTGATACTATATACTTGATTATAGTCTTTCTTTGGTGTTTCTGGGACATAGACCATAGAAGTCTGTCCAGCCCTATCCTTATGTTTCAAATGCTGGAGTTGCCATCGAAACCCACTCCAGTCTATTCGTCTTCTCATTTGTGGGACATAGACCGTAAAAGTCTGTCCAGCACTGTCCTCTTGTTCCAGCCACTGAAGTTCCTGTCTAAGCCCTTACCAGCCCATCCTAAACCAGATTGCCATATATGAGACACAGACCATACAAGTCTGCCTGGTATCAGCCCTAGTTCTTCACAACCAGAGTCGCCATCTAAGCGTCACTTGACACATCCACACAATTGTAGACATTTAAGGTTAGGTTTTTTATAACTTCCATTTTCTAATTAGAGATCCTCTGTGTTCATCCCACACCTTTGATTTCCTTCATCATTTGTGTCTCCTACCACCTCCTTAATGGAAGACTTTCCGCATTTGTGCTGTTAAAGCAAGGAGGAGGAGACAGCACTCAAAGAGCTTGGTAATTGGTAGATGAGAGGCCGACGCAGGTGGAGCTTCCACCTCCAGGGGAACCCCGCAGGAATTATTTCCATCCCACGGGAATCCCGCAGGAACTGCTTCCGTCCCCACGGGAACCCCAAAGAACTGCTTCCATTCCCATGGGAACCCCGCAAAACTGCTTTCATCCCCACCCCATTCCCGTGCAGGTCTCTAATCTGGAGGGAGGAAGAGTGAGAAACAGAAACTATCCTCTACAAGGAAGGAGATAAAAAGAATAAAAACCTCTAGAGGAAGTGAGAAAGTGGTAAAGAGAGAAGAAAGGGTCCCTTTCTTTCAAGCAACACAGGGAGGATGCTCCTGCTGGTGTTGTCATCACAAGAATTGAATTGAACAAAATCAAGCAAATGACCACCAACTTATCTGTAGTAGCTGCTCTGCAACAGGATTGTTTCCTTATTAACTCTATTCAATTTTCGAAAAACTGTACTGCATCTTGGCAAACAGACCTCAATTGCATTGATAGGACAACAGGAAGAGCCCAGGATTCGATATACCGCCTTTCTGTGGTAATTTCTCTGTCCCTAGTGGGCTCACAATCTAAGCTTTTGTATCTTGAGCAACGGAGGGCTAAGTGACTTGCCCAGGGTCCCAAAGAGCTGCAGTGGGAACTGAACTTTGTTCTCTAGGTTCTTCTCAGTCCACTGAACTAACCATTAGTTTACTCCTCAATTCAACTGTACACTGGAAGCAATACATAAATAAGAGCAGTTTGCTGCCTGCAACCCAGGTAGGAGCACATCTTCTCTTTCTCCCCTCCCAGCAGCTGCTTGGGGTCAGACTCCCCCCCCCCCTCCCCACTACACATACACATACATATAAATAAAAGAGGACAGAGGTTGCTTACCACCCTAGGAAAAAAAAAAAAAGAAACTAGCACAATACAGAGAAATAAGGATTTTAACAACTATCCAATCTGTCAAGGGGTGTGAAAGATGTGTGAGATTAGAGAAAAGAGTACTGTGCACAGGAGACCTAGGATTATTTATTTATTGGAATTTATGACTTGCCTTTATGAAGAGATTTACCCAAGGTGGTGTACTGCAGGATATAAATCTTTTGAAACTTGTTCATAATTTTCAAAACTATTTCACTTTGTTATTGTGAACTATTGGCTTATATATTTGTACGTTTTTGGAGAGCCCAAATAGAGATTTTATTTATAATTTAGAACAGTCACCCTGCTACATTTTTTTCTGTGACTTTCCTGTGCCTATCTAGTACTACCTTTTACTATCAAAGCTTACCATTAGGAACCAGGAACCTTTTGCCAGTTTGTGTGCACTGGGAGAGGATTTTTGGTAGAGTTAACAGTTTTGGTCACAGACCCTACTGAAATTGCTTGTGCACAAGCCTCTGGGGCATCCGCCAGCCCAACTAATATGAGGCCCACTAGCTACAGTATATAATGAGGGTGTTCAGTGTATTATTTCTCTCATTAAAATATGAATAAGAAACTCATCAACATATGGAACTGACTGAAGGAAGCGCATGAAACATGCTGAAGACAAGATGTTGGTGTAAAATATGAGTAACAAGCCAAAAATACTTGCCCACATTTAAAAAAAAAAAAAAATTCAATGCCTCATTTAAATATCCTACCCCCCCACCCCTTGTCTTTTGTGTGAGGTTTAGTGTTTCCAATGCATGCTATAAAAATATATCAATCAGTTGTTCTGCTTCTTATTTTTACCTGAACTTATCTAAACTGGAAACTGAACATCTATTTCTCAGTTATGTTCATTATCTGGAACTGAACTCCCTTAATTCCGTCCTACTGATCTGGGTGTTAGAAATGGATATCTTCTATCCTGGTTTCCGAGAGGGCCACTGGCTCCTGAAAGACTTTTTGAGATTTAAAGCTGCCTTCAAATAGTATTATCTTACCTAGGTTTTTCCTTCTAATGAAACCTAGTTCCCCTTTATTCTTTGCTGCACATGACTTTTTGCAGCAGCTATTTCTGTTTCACAGTTTTGTCCTATGGTTTCATTTTTGCACACCCTCCCTTCCTGTTGTATTTTATTGTAGACAAATTATCGGGACCAATATTTTAAAAATGCTGAGCTCCTAAAGTTATTCTCTTAAATTTGCCTCCAAATTCAGATGAGACCCAAAGCCTTCCAAACCAGGTGTTTGTTTGAGAACCATGACTTAAAACCAAAAACTGAGCCAAAATGACTCAAGGTAAATAAAACCCATCAAAATCATGAGCATCTGAGCCAAGTAAAATATGATCTGACATATTTTATTAACATACTGGAGTGAGGGCTCTTTATTTGCTGCTATCTGCTATGTTACTCCCTTACTATTTGTCAGCTGTGAGATTATGGGGTCAGAGGTTAAATTGGAAGGTTGCTTAGACTACAAGACATCTTCCTTCTCAAACCAAGGATTAATAAATCTAAACTAGCCCCTATGGAAAATGCAAGCTAGTTTGTGGCAGAAATTCTAATGGGGTTAAGCCTGACAAATTAAAATTAGTGGTAAAAATATATCCTTCTCATGTTGTACTAGTTATGGTTCTTCATCACCTTTCATTCATATAAGCTAAGCACAGTCTGGAATCATTTAGAAAAAACATTGAAATATTATTTAATATTAGCATTAAAAATTGCCAAAATATGCCATCATTTTGGAGGCTGTCTAAAGTCTCTCAGCAATTCAAGAAGGTTTTGTGCATTGGCATTATATCAGTGAACCTTAGAACATGTTTTCTCAACCCACTGCCAACTAATTTGCACCTTGTTTGCCAATGCATTGTTTAAATGCCAGGGGTGTAGTGAAAAGCACAATTATGTTGACCCATGCATTTGAGATGGAGATAGTGAGAAGCCAATGCCAAGATAAAAAAATAACTGGCTGAAGTGTGATCAGTCATAAATGAACAAGCACAGCAAGATATAAAGGTAACATAACATACATAGTAGATGACGGCAGAAAAAGACCTGCACAGTCCATCCAGTCTGCCCAACAAGATAACTCATATGTGCTAATTTTTGTGTATACCCTACTTTGATTTGTACCTGTGTTCTTCAGGGCACAGACCGTATAAGATATAAAGGTGACAATATGAACAATGCAATCAAATCTTCCAACCTCATTCTGAGCTTTTTCTTCACAATACAACTGCAAGGCAGAACTGCCAGATGAGTCAGTTCATGGAAGGGGACTTTTACCAGTCCTGGATTTTGAATATACATCCCATTTTATTGTGGCATTTGCAGGACCCATGTAATCCTGTCTTGCCCAGGTAAGCATCAGGCGGGTCGCTTTAATGTATTTTTACAGTTTGTGTTTGAGTTAGAATTGGGACTAGTTTGAAGTAGGAGGCCAACTGGCACAGTAATTACTCACTCAGCAATCTCCTTTTATCCAGATAAGTCAGTTCTGAACTTCAGGAAAAAGACATGGGACAACTTCACAGTATGAACTATTTGCAGGCAGGAATAGAAGAAATAGCTTTAAACACCTACCCCCGGATTCTGTATAGCGTGACTTAAGTTGCGTGCGCAAACTCAGTCATATTCTGTATTTGCATGTGTTCTCACCCAAAACCACTTCTCCTCTCCCTTCACTCTCTATCTCAATTGATAACACCCTCATTGTCCCTGTCTCATCTGCCCGTGGTGTCATCTTCGACTCCTCCCTCTCCTTCTCTGCACATATCCAGCAGATAGCCAAGACCTGTCGCTTCTTCCTCTATAACATTAGCAAAATTCGCCCCCTCCTCTCTGAGCACACCACTCAAACTCTCATCCACTCTCTCATTACCTCTCGCCTTGACTACTGCAACCTACTCCTCACCGGCCTCCCACTTAGCCATCTATCCCCCCTTCAGTCCATCCAGAACTCGGCCGCACGTCTTATCTTCCGCCTCAACCGATATACTCATATCACCCCTCTCCTCAAGTCACTTCACTGGCTTCCGATCAGATACCGCATACAGTTCAAGCTTCTCCTACTCACCTACAAATGCACTCGATCTGCAGCCCCTCCTTATCTCTCTACTCTCATCTCCCCTTATGTCCCCACCCGTAACCTCCGCTCTCTTGACAAATCCCTCCTTTCAGTACCCTTCTCCACCACCGCCAACTCTAGGCTTCGCCCTTTCTGCCTCGCTTCACCCCATGCTTGGAACAAACTCCCTGAGCCCATACGCCGGGCCCCCTCCCTACCCATCTTCAAATCATTGCTCAAATCCCACCTCTTCAATGTCGCCTTCAGCACCTAATCACTACACCTCCTCTCAGGAAATCTAAACTACCCCAACTTGACATTTCGTCCTTTAGATTGTAAGCTCTTCTGAGCAGGGACTGTCCTTATTTGTTAATTTGTACAGCGCTGCGTAACCCTAGTAGCGCTCTAGAAATGTTAAGTAGTAGTAGTAGTAGTAGTAACTTAATTTGTTAACAAACCAATCAGCACCAATAATTGACAATTAAAAATTATTGACACTAATTGGCATTAATTTGAATTTACGTGCAGAACTGTCTAAGCATATTCTATAACATGATGCGCGTAAATTCTAAGTCACATAAGTGAAAAGTGGGCGTGGTTATGGCCATGGAATGGGTGGGTTGTGAGCATTTCTAAAATGTATGCACATTGTTACAGAATACATCCGGTCCGCGCCTAATTTAGACATCGGGATTTACACCAAGTTTTAGTTGGTGTAACTGCCCCTGACTAAGTATAATCGCACAGACCAGCGCTTGGCATATTCTATAAACTGTGCCCTGAAGAGCACAGGTACAAATCAAAGTAGGGTATACACAAAAAGTAGCACATATGAGTTATCTTGTTGGGCAGACTGGATGGCCCGTGCAGGTCTTTTTCTGCCATCATCTACTATGTTACTATGTTACTGTGTGGAAATTTAGGGTTATTCTATAAAGTGCACCTAAATTAAGTACATAAGTACACAAGTAATGCCACACTGGAAAAAGACCAAGGGTCCATCGAGCCCAGCATCCTCTCCACGATAGCAGCCAATCCAGGCCAAGGGCACCTGGTAAGCTTCCCAAACGTACAAACATTCTATAAATGTTATTCCTGGAATTGTGGATTTTTCCCATTTAGTAGCGGTTTATGGACTTGTCCTTTAGGAAACTGTCTAACCCCTTTTTAAACTCTGCTAAGCTAACCGCCTTCACCACTTTCTCCAGCAACGAATTCCAGAGTTTAATTATGCGTTGGGTGAAGAAAATTTTTCTCCGATTTGTTTTAAATTTACTACACTGTAGTTTCATCCCATGCCCCCTAGTCCTAGTATTTTTGAAAAGCATGAACAGACGCTTCACATCCACCTGTTCCACTCCACTCATTATTTTATATACCTCTATCATGTCTCCCCTCAGCCGTCTCTTCTCCAAGCTGAAAAGCCCTAGCCTCCTTAGTCTTTCTTCATAGGGAAGTCGTCCCATCCCCACTATCATTTTAGTCGCCCTTCGCTGCACCTTTTCCAATTCTACTAAGTATTAAGACATACTTTATAGAATATGCTTAGGCAAATTTCATTTCGGCGCTGATGTTTTAGGTATGATATATAGAATCTAGTCCTTAGAGGTGAATTCTATAAATGGTACTCAAAAATGCTAAGCAGTATTCTATAAAAAGCGCTCCAAGAACAGCACTCTATAATAATAGCACTAACAGTGCAAACTACTTTTAGGTAACTGATTTTCACCCATGCAAATTGTTTTAAAGTTAGCTTCTCTTTATGGATTACATCTGCTTCTGTTTCTCAAAGAATGTTGTCCATAAGTTACAAGATCTTTCCTAGATATTTGTTCCAGAGGCATAGCTAGGTGGGTCGCCAGGGGAGCAGCTGCTCCCCCAAACAGACTTCCGACGGCGCTGGTACCTATTTTTCACACGATCTGTCATGTTTAAAATACACAGTCTACTCTCTGCTTCCCTCGTGCCTTCAACCTAGCTATGCTTCTGATTTGTTTCTAATAATTATTTTCCCACATATTTTCCCCTGAAGTAGGTGTTCCAAAGAAACATGACCATGTTGGGACATTTTTATGCATTTTCTCTCTTTCTTTTGCTTTCCATCTTTTGAGTCCTTACTCAATACTATTGGTTTATTATTAATATTTTTTTTTGTTATTTTGACAGTTTTTTATGTTTCCCTCTTTTCATATGGTTTTGTTTTACCTCTCTCTTTGTTTGTCACTTTTCTGGCTTGGCAGCCTAGATCTTATATTCTTGCTCACTGAACTACTCAACTGTCATCTTTAGAAGAATCCTTTTGTTTTATGCACTTGCAGAAAAAGCTACAGATGTTGTAAGGCCCAGGAATCAATTCTTGTGTCCATTTCCTTGCCCAAGGAATGGGAAGCAAAGGTGATAAGAATGCTGCCAAGTGGGAAATATTCTCCTACCTCAGGAACAAAAGCTACTGTTGTCTGGAATGTTTCTTGGAATGGAATATTCTCTCCCGGCCCCTAGAGTAAGAATCATCGTCTGTCAAGGGTTGAAAGCCCTTTGCAAATAACTACATGTATGAGTCATTAAAGAAAATGTCACAGATGAGTTGATTACAGAGAGATCGTCAGTCAACAGAGAATCCTTCCATATGAATAAAATATAGTTTATTGCCTATTCATTTTTTCCTTTGCTACACTGTATGACATCAAGTTGACAGCACCATGTGTCCTTTATGTTGGAATGCTATAGCACTAATATTACCTGAAGACATTACATCTTTCTCTTTCCATATTGAGCTGGTTGATCATACGACAAAAAGGAATTATATGCTTTTCTATGCATCAAAATATAAAGCAGAATTCTTTTTTTTTTTAAACCTACATATCTTACTTATAACAATTTACTTGTACAGAGACCCTGCAATCATTCTTACCTGATTACACGTATTGATGTCTATTCCTCCTTTCAGGTACTCTACTACCTTGTCCACATTGCCAGCCCTGGCGGCACGAAGAAAACTTGCATTGCTGTCAGACTGAGAAAGAAAGAAAAAAATACTTCTGGTAAGCCACCACTCAAGAAATCAGCAAATGCATACAGTTGAAAATTTCAAAACTCTTCTGGTGAAAAGTGGGGCAAGGGGAAGTTTCTTTAGGTTCTACTGAAATACACCTGATGCAGGAATATTTTTGAAGAAACATACAACCAGTTTTCATCAAATAAGACTGAATCTCCTTGCTCTAAAAGGAGCTTTGTTAACTCCACAAACAACCATCAATAAAACATTTGCAGGTTTAAATCTACAAATATTTGACATTTGTGATATGGTTTTAATTTAAAACGTTTCTTTTTTTTTGGATGGAACATAGGAAGATAGTGAAGAGGAAACCCAACTTGGTGTTGCATAATGTTTTAGCTGAAGGAAATAGTCTCTTCCAACCACATATCAGTTATATCAGATTTAAAAAAAAAAGAAAGCAGGGTGGGCTTTCACAAACATGTCAGTCAGTTGGATGTTCACATGAGAACATATGAAATAAATTTGCAAAAACTAGGTATAATGAAAAAGTGACTGACTTTGAAGTCACCCAGACAAGTTTGAGAATCCTTGATTCAGGTGCCCCGTCCACCCATTTAGAAGTTTAAAAGGGGAACAAGAAAAATAACTATCTGTGGTGGTCTGCTGAATATTTTAAATGCTATTCCAAGATCAAAGAAGTTGGTCTCAGGAGGTTAAATAATGGTAAATGGACAAATAATGAGACCACAATGAGGCATTTGGACTCTAAGATGTACAATGCATTATCAGGCTCGTTAAATTATTCAGAAGGTTCATTACTCATTTTTTGGACATGCAAAGTCATTGCCTAGACATCAAACCCTTATACAGAAAAAGTGGATGATATGAACTTAGAATTGCTAAGCTGTGATGTCAGCATATAATAAGAGGAAGAAGCCACTATCAGTTGCCTGACTCATTTGCATATTCTCTACAACATTTACGATAAGGACAATTATATAATTTAGGTGCCTACATACATACGTAAATGCAAAAATTGTGCCTATGTGCAAATATCTGTTTAACTTACATAGCGCATATTTGTAAAGAGGATGTACACGGGGTAGAGCATGAGCAGGACAAAAGCAGGGCTCAATTTACAGACTATTTTAGTTATGTGGGTACCTGCCACATTTAGGTGCTTGCATTACTCCAGTTTGATATTGGGTTGCACTTGTATTCTATAATGGAGCCTAAAGGCCTACATTCCTTTCTAGGATAGGCTCCTACCATGTGCCATCGGGACATCTAAATGGAAATACCCAGTTAAGGAACTGGCCAGAATGTGTCTATCTACTATAATAAAAAAAAAAAAAAGACAGCAATATATCTATCTCTATATATAAGAATTTTAACAATACCAAATAGAATCAGCAATGCTCTACCACCCATTGAACTTAGAAAGCCTCAACAGCTGTCATTGAAGGTTTTGTTTTCCCCATAAAGGTGCACTAGAGCATTGCCAGTAACCTCTTCACACACAGATCAATACTCAAACCTGTACCGCTGTTACGGCTTTGCCTCTCTCCAGGATTGAGGTATTTTTTAATGGAGCCTCACCTATCACAACTAATGATCCATCTCTACATCACCTACCAAGGAGGCCTGCAGAGCAGTGATGTAATATTACAGAGGACTCTGCCTCCATAGATGCCATTCTTACCAAGACCCCCAGCATCCACATTGAAAAAATGAACTATAGTATATAACGGAAAGCACAGTTCAGTGTTTCTCTCTCATTTTGCCCCATTGTGAAAGGCTGCTGGTCCTGGTGACACATAGAGGCAGATGTATGTCAGCTGCAGCAAGTGAACATAACCAGATAGACCAGAGTAACAAATCCGATGTTATACAACCCAGGGTTCTGCAGGAACTAAAAACAAACTGCAGACTTATTACAAGTTATCTGTAATCTATCATTGAAACTTCCTTCAGTACCTGAGGGTTGGAGGGTCGCCAATGATAAAACATTTTTTTTAAATGTTCCAAGGATGATCTTGGAAACTACAAATCAGAAAGCCTAATGGAGCTGGCCAAAATGGTTGAGGCTACTCTGAAAACAAAGCTATTGCTCATATGGATTTTAATGGAGCAGAAGCAACAAGGGTTCAGCAACAGAGACGTGCATTTGTTAGTATGCATTTGGTGTGTTAATGCATCTTAACAAATGTATAGTATGTGTTAAAATATGTTAAAAGCTATAGCACGTGTTAAAATGGAGCTATTATAATGAATATATGAAATGAACTGAAAACAAACAACCCAAAATAAAATTTCAGAAAAAAAACCCCAAAATGGAACCTGTATGTGTGTGTGGGCACACACATTTCCCTATTCAGCAAAAGGAACTTTTGTCTTACCAATCTGTTCTATTTTACTAAAGTGCTCCTTATTTGGCAGCTAGACCCCTAGAGGAAGTACTGCAGACTGCACCTAGGTCAGAGGCGCCATTTTGAATTGGACACCCAGTGGGGCAGGACCAACTGAGGGTTGCTCATGTCTCCTACTGGACAATGAGGAGACGCCAAGCAAACTCTGGGAGTCCAGGGACTAGGGGGGTGTGAGAAGGTCATGAGGTGGAGAGGTTATGCTTGGGTGGGGTCCAGGAAAGGGTGGCAGGGGGTATAATTGATGCTGAGGGATCCTGGGGAGGGAGGCAGAAGGAATGATTGATGTTGGGGGAGGGACTAAATGATAGGGAAGGGGTAATGATGTCAGGGGTTGGGGAGGGGGTTATACTTTCAGTTGATATCAGAAAGATCCATGAGTGGGGCAGGGTACCACCAGCTTGTGCACCTGCTCCTTGATTGAATCCCAGAACTAGAAGTATGCTCTTGCGCGTACCTCAAGGCAGGTGCAAGCACAATCCTGGATATTTTTCAATCAGACATGTCTTCCCATTGTAAAATAAAAAGGCCTTGTCTATTTTTAGACATGCTGAAACCACACTCCTGCCTTTCAACCAGCACACCCCTTTAAATATTTGTATCCGGTGAGTGCTATACTTGCAAATAGTGATTTTTTTTTTTTTTACTGTTGCCATTTTCTAAAATATTGCCATCTACATGTCTAGATGCTTCGGAAATGACCTCTTTTATGTCCTTATGTAAAATGGCTGTAATGTACTACCAGAACTGTAGAACTGAACACTAATAAAGGGCAGCCAGCATATGCTTACAATCTTTGCCTTACTGACTGCCAAGATGGCAGAACTGGCTGACACCGCAACAGCAGCAGCCACCCTACATTCCATCTTGCTCCGTCACCTAACTGCTCACTCACTCCTAGGCTGAGACCTCTAGTAATGAATAATGCCAGATCCAGTAAGTCCCATGTCATCCCCTGCATCAAAGTGTGTGTGAAGTGTAGAGCTCCCATACATTTTTGATGGGCCTAGTGTATATTATTAAAGAAACACTGCCTTTGTAGTCTTCTGTATCCTTGCTATACTTAATTCATGAGTGTCTTTCCTTGTGTTTGGCAGACTGGCCCAGACTTTATGATTCTAACTAAGAATCTCTTTCCATTTTTTTCTCTTTTATCCCATTGTAAACTGCTTTGATGTATTGACTGCGAGAAGCACTATATTGAGTCTCAATAAAATAAAAATTCTGCAATTGGTGTGGAGATCAGAATGGTGCAGGAGGGTAAGTTTGTATACTTGTGGGTTCCCCAGTAGTTCCTGGAGTACCCTGAAGGAACAGAGGTCTAGAGAGGATCAACTGTATTAGGTAGTTGAGCGCATCCTATATTCTCCTCTGCATATCTCTCACTGTCCAGAACAGATGCTCAAGTGACTGAAAGCGTATTTTTAGGTGGGGTATCTGTATCCACCATCTGGCATGCTGGTGTTCTTTCTTTCTGCATTCTTTATTTTGCTGCTTGTCTTTGTAACCTGTACGCTGGGACTCTGATCAACAGGCAAAAATATCCCCTCACCAAATTATTAAAAAGAAAAAAATAGATCTCAATTAGGTCAAGCATGCTATTGAATACTGATAACAAATGTTTAATTTGGGGTGATAGAATGCAATCTCAATGTGCCCCCCCCCCATTGTTTATTTAATCCTATGTTTTGATCTGTCCTGGTCACTTTTGTGAGTCTATCCTTTTCTGACAATTTATGACATTCCTTTCGCCTTATTTGATTTTGATTATACCCCATGATTGTTTTAAGAGCAGTATAGTAAATATTGAATAAACCATAGACCATAAATGGGAGGGAGGGGGGAAGTATGCACAGTGTATATATTTTCAAAGGTTTTTTTTGGCTAAATTTGCTAGACAAAGCTTCCCATTTGAAATCCCTCTCCCTAACACTTGTTGCTCATATGATCTTTTGGTATACATATTTTATACACCTGGCTGCACAACTATATTAAAGGTCTTTTTCATGTGTAAAATAAGGCTTTACCCACTGAATTCCCCTGTAAAACTACCCCATTCTGCTTTCACAGATAGTCAACATTTTAGCTCCTTTGTTTGCTTAGAAGATATTTCTAACTTTCAAGTCTTCCTAGCCCACTCAACTGCAGCTGGGGGAAGCAAACCGTTCCAAAGTTTGATCGCAGTTGATTTTAGATCTTTTCAAAATCCCAAATTCATTTCTCTTGGACTGGATTCATGTGAATATATCCAGAATTGAAATGTTAATAAAATAATAACGAGAATCTTTGAGTGCTTCACCAGAGCTGTGTGCATGAGAAAATAACCACACAAATTGAGGTGAAAATAGAAATGCAAAGTCATATCACTAGTTACATTAGATTACTCAAGGGTGGGTGAAGGAGTGAGAGCATTCCATCCCTGTTCAATTATCACTGAAAACCCAAGCTTCTTCCTCCCCTCCCCCCCCAACAAGCATATTGGGCTACATTCTATATAATTGCACCGAGATTTCCAAGCGGAAAACAAAGCATATTCTATAAAGTTCACTTTAATTTAGGGGTGCTTTATAGAATACGCTGAGCACTGGTCCATGCGACTAAATTTAGTCGTGGTTAATTAAACCAACTAAAACCCGGTGTAAATCACGACGTCTAAATTAGGCATGGAGTGGGTGTATTCTAAAACAATGTTCATAGATTTTTAAAACACCCACAACCCACCCATTCTATGCCCATAACCACGCCCACTTTTCAATTATGCAACTTAGAATTTACGTGCACCACATTACAGAATACGCTTAGCAAGCAGTGCACATAAATTCTATTTAATGACAATTAGTGTTGATAATTGCTTGCTAACATTCAATTATCAGCACTGATTAGCTTGTTAACTAATTAAGTTATGCATGTTGTTATGGAATACACATCGATTTCCATGCAGAAATCTCACTGCAATATATAGAATCCCAGAGATTATGACTGCACAAGCTGACGATACATACATGAGGAGGTGAGAAGGATGGGGAATTGTTTCATGCCACCCAACCCACAACCCCTCAATTATCTCTTGAAATATTTTACTTCAACCACACACTAGTGCCAAAAATCATAAAGTTCCATTTTCCATATGTAAACCATATCTCTTGGGTGGGGGTGAGAGGAGACAATCTGCTCTGTGTACCAAATGCATAATTGTCCATGATACACTCACAGTATTTTAATATTCATTATTCGCTCTCTCATTATCAAAAAGTCTAAAAGTAAATTGTACTCAACATATAGTATGCACAGATCATTTCACATCTTGAAGGTATTACTGATGGCTCAGGGTCAGTGCTACATGCTGTGCAGAAGAGATGCGTTCAGTTCCTGAGCCTGACTGTTGCTTTCTGGCTGGTCCAGTTGGACCTGAAGATACTGTAGAGGTAGCTGTTCTGCCTTTCATTTGCATGGAGGCAGATGATAGGATATATAATAAGATTACAAATCCCTGTAGTTCAGTAGTTCCCTGTAATAGGCTCTTTTACAGCACCTGTCCAGTTCCCTGTGTATTTTGAAACTCTTTCTATTGGCCTGCCTTGTTCTCTAGACTTACTGGACAAGTTGCCCTCCCCCTTCTCTCTCTCCATGTGGTCTAGAGAGTTAGTCTGCAGCATATGTCCTCTGTGAACTGAAATTGCCTATGCTGTATTCTGTTGTATGATCATTTCAAGCTACTGTGACTATCAAGATTTCAACTGTGTAAAAGTATAAACAGCACTACTCTCAGCATGTTGTTGAATTCCTCCCAGCTTCTCTCTTGCATGAAGAGAGAGTTGATGGAGAACAGATTCCCAGTTTGCAAGGCTGTAAGTTATTTTTCCTTGCTTGATTACTCCATTAAAGAAGATTTTGGTTCAGGAGTTCTGAGGCTTCTCATACTGATATTCTATAGTCTGGTTTAAATTGCATGCCAATCACCTAACAAGAGGGCAGAACAGTAGTGTTCACAGTCTCTGAAGAGGAAAGAGTTGTCAGTCATTGTTCTTTAGCAGGGGCGAACTGTCAGTGTTCTGGGACCTTGGGTAATAAGTGTCATGGGCCCCTAACCACCTATCAAAAGTAATTAAACTAGATGGAAGCTAAAGGAGAGTGGGCCCCTTACTGTTATGGACCCCCTGGGCACTGCCCTATTGTTCCAGTGGTCAGTCCATCCCTGCTTTGTGGTGACACTTTGGCAGGACTTAAAGTAGCCAAATACCATCTTCTGGATGGAGCTATGCAATTGCCTTTTAAGCATTTTAGTACCTTTGAATAATGGGCTGCCTGTAGCTGGCTATTCTATTATAGATGGCATCACACATCTTCCAGGAGCCAGTCAGTTAACATTTTTGTATGACATTAATCTGTACACTGCTGATTCTGGAAATCAAGGGGATACTCTCATATAAGAATTAATACTCTCTCTTTTTTGGGGAGTCCAGCACTTTCATCCTGCTCCATTAGCCTTACAGGTCAATCAGGACAAGCCTCTGTTGGGTTATGGCACATGAGCCTGTGTTCCCAGTTATCTACTCTTTTTCCTCCTATTTTACAATTTTCCCTCCCATTGCAGGGTTTAATATTGACCCAAGAGTATTGAAAATAACATGATTAATCTTTTAGACCTTGATATTCACACCACGGGAGATAGGTGGGCTGCCTCCAGCAGTCCACGCTGAACCTGGATATTCAGTGCCAGGCTGTTTCCAGTGACTGGCATTGAATATCTGGTTTAACTTTGGCCAGTTTCAGCTTAACCAGCTAAGCCGATTTTCAGCGCTGGCCGGCTACGTTGGAACTGGCCAAAATTATTCCACCTATTGTGGTCGGCAAATATGCCTGCCAAATTTAGCTGGCTCTGTGATGAAAATTGCAGTATTGTGTGATATAACCGGCTATCTTTAAGCCACCAACCAGTGATATTGAGCTCCAGGTAGCCAGTTAGGTGCTATTTTGGAGGTCATTTCCCTTTAAATATCGAGCAGCAGTTTCTATGTTTGGAACTATAAAAGGGATGTTTAAAAACCCCAAAATAGATATTAACTTTTGAAACCCTATGCTTTGCATGCTTGGTGCAGTTTCCATTTGGTCTCTTGTAATCTCACCCACTCAAACAATAGATGGCTGCCGTGTACAGTCATATTTAAGCAGACCTCTGTTATCAAAGCCCAAGGGAGACATCTTTTTCTGTTCTGCAGAATCTGCACAACTTCAAATAAAGCTCTTCTTTCTAAGAACATGCCCCTTAAAAGGCAGCCCAGTGGGAAGATCAAATGCAAATCAGCACCACTGTAGCCTAATACAAGCTGTGTCAAGGCCAGTCCATACTGCAGGATGGAGAAAGCCAGGAGTCATGCACCAGCAAAACGCAGCTATTGCATCCCAGGTTCTAACTGCCAGAAACAGGGTGGATATGGACAGACTTTCTCACTTCCAGGCTGGAGATTTAGGGACAGTTCTGATTTTGCATTCCAAAGCAGTATGGGATTTGTAGTGCCTGGTCTTGCCCATTGACTTCAGTGCTGCAAGTCTCATAATGTACCAGGATGAGGTGGTCAGAAATCCAGGACTGCACCAAAATCTCCAGCCTGGAGCTGGATAACTTGGTATCTCTGCCTTCTGTTGTCACTTACCATGCATCCCAATCCCTTTGACCTGGACAGTAGAAGCAGAGAAATATACTTCCCACCAATCAGACATTGCTACGTTTACTATCTTATTTACGTCAAGCTATATTTATTAAAGTGCATTACTGTGTCAGCACATGCTCATGCACTTAAATGCTATTAGTAGAGAGGTCCCTTTGTATAAAATCAGCATGGGCTGTAAAAAAACATGCAGTAATACATGTTGATATATAGTAATAAACTAGTGTGTTTTAGTAAAAACTGTTATTTATTAAAATACATATTGTGCCTTTTTGAAAGAAATTTACCCAGGGTGGTGTTCACTTAGTGCAGCTGTACAAGTGGAGGTTAATTTTATGTTTAGTTGTTCTTTATATAACGCCTTTGCACACTATAGTATCAAGGCAGTTTACAATTCAGTAAGGAACAGACAGAAAGGAGCTACATCGAATTTGACAGGAAAGGGGCTATGAGAAAAAAATGCATAGCAAGAGGGAACAGGGGAAAGTATAGGAGAATAAGTTCAAAAACAGCAAAAGAGCAATTCAGGATGCTGATGTCTGGGCAGCATGCCCAGTACAGACCATTTCCAACAAGGGCCTTAGTGAAAAGGTGAGTCTTAAGGGCATGTGAGAAGCTTTGCGCTGGAGCACTAATGGAACAGAATTTCAGAGAACAAACCTAGGAAATAAAATTCCTTGTAGACTCAAGACATGCTAAATGCACTGAGGGTAAAAACAAATGGTTCTCAGTTGAGAAGCGTAGTACCCGGGATGTAGAGTAGGGGATAGTTATAGCTGTACCTGGGTACTAAGCAGGGAGGGCATGGCCAAGTATAAACTAAAACCCACAGCTCAGACCAGGCTGGGAGTTTCCAAGAAGAAAAAAGCTGCCCTGAAGTGTATGCCTTCACAGCTGATGTATAAGTTACCGGAACCTGGCTAAGGTAGGCCGAGCTTCAACTTGTGCATTGTAATAAAGCTGAACTTGAGGTCTGGTTGGAACCAGGTCAGTGTTTGTGCAACTCTGCTGCAAGGCTGCATAAATTGTGACTTAGGGACCTGTCAGCAACAGACCCACGTAAGACTGCTTCAGAGTTTCCAGAGACTTTATTCCTCATTAATTGTGCCCGTGAGGTAACAGGTGTCACAGCCCTGCCGAGACTCCGGCCCCAACCCCTCCGACGCAGTGCTCTGTGGATGGTGACCTGCCTCCTTCCTGCAGCTGTGTGCTGGCCTCCTAGAGCGTGCACGCATGCTGCAGTCCGTAGATTATATTGTGATGTGGCAGGAATCTCCAGGGATGCGCCCAAGTCCACCACCTGTGCCTTCGCAACAAGTCTCATACGTGTTTTCTGGTTGCCTTGTTCCTGATCCTGTCTTGCTGAGCCTTGTGTGTCTTCAGCTTTGCCTTGCCTTGTCTTCAAGTTCCAGCCATGCCTTGTCATCAAGTTCCTTCTTTGCCTACTTTGTTCCAGCTGCTGCCTTGCCTTGTGTGTCTCCTAGCCATACCGTCTTCAGATTCCAGCTGTACCTTTTCTTAGTCTTAGCCCTTTATCGTCTCCTAATTCCTGTCTAGCTGTATCTCTAGTTTTTGCCCTGTTTCCCTTGCCTTGTCCTGTCTGGACCCAGTTCTTGCCTTTTTTGCCTTGCCTTGTCTGGGTCCAGTTCCAGCTCCGTTTGTCTTGCCTTGTCAGGGTCCAGTTGTAGCCCTGCTTTCCTTGCTTTTGGCCTGCCTGGATTGGATTCAGTTCTAGCCTTGTCTGTCTTGTCCTACCTAGCCTTGTCAAGTCCTGCCTGCCTTGTCTTCTGTCCAGTCCTGCCTACTCTGTCTTCTGTCTAGTCCTGCCTTGTCTTCAGTCTAGCCCTGCCTGCTTCCCTGCCGTAGCCGGTGCCTGACTACAGCCCAAGGGCTCACTTCCACTGAGTCTGTGACAACAGGCTTTAGCAATTTTGGTTTTCTTTTTACCTTTGTCTGGCTGTAATTCTGAAGACCCATAGTCAAACCTCACACACACACACTAACACAGGACAATTATAAAAAGCTTTTTCTGCATTTAAAACTTGTTTCAAATGTAGAAAATGGCTTTTATAACATTGTGCAGCTGCATAAGTATGTAGAAATAGTCACCAGAGATGACAAGCGTGAATCATCTCGGAGATGTCAAAGAGTGAGATTTCTTAGGTGGCACATCCAGGGTATAAATCTAGAATGATTTAAGTGTAGTATTGTTTTGCAAATGAATCAAGGCAGCATTAAATGATATCGGCGTTTCTTTGGAGCCTCTGAAAGAACACAGACCAAGTGGGGAGCAATTTGGGTACGTTTTATTGAGCTGAAAATTTTCTTCCACCTTGTAGTTAAAAGTATATACTTGCAGTAAAGGGAAAAGGGGCAGGGCAAGGGGAAGCAGTAAGCAGGAAGGTGTGCTCAGATTTCTTCCTACTGGTTGGACCACTTAGTTTACTTCTCTAAGGCTTTCCTCTCATGAAAGCAGTGATGAAGATCAGTGCACTGATACTGAATCTCTGATGAATGAGAAATAGATCTCAAAGAGTGTGAGAGTGAGAAAGCTTTCAAATGATTGTGACAAACTCCTAATGACTGAGACTTGGCATGTCCAAGTCATTCAGAAAGGCTTAGCCTACTATTATGTGTTCTATGTGTAGGTGTTCCTAGTTTAGGCAGATTGGAGATGGAGTTGCAATGTACTGCACATATTTTATCAAATACATGTGTAGTATACATGCATTTACACCTTCTTCACATGCATGGGTATTTGAATGTTATTGGTCTGGTTCTAATACACTGCATGCATTTTAAGGGAATGCCCCTGACTCGCCCATGCCCCTTTTGCAGATCAATGCAGAAATATTTAGGCGCTATTCTACAATAGATCTGCTATTTCTGCACCGTTTCAGTGCCATGCATCAGTTAGAACAATTTTTCTCACTGAAAATTCATCACGGAAGTAGCACCTAACATTCAGTGCCATATATAGAATTCCCTTGATAGTGCTGATGCATAGATAGCAGGTATCAAGTTCTGTGTATATTCAGATGCAGCATAAGAACATTATAGCCAAACTGGGTCAGACCAATGGTCCATCTAGCCCACTATCCTGTTTCCAGCAGTAGCCAAGCCAGGTCACAAGTGCCTGGCAGAAACCCAATTAGTAGCACCATTCCATGCTACCAATCCCAGGGCAAGCAGTGGCTTCTCCATGACTGTCTGAAAAACACACTATGGACTTTTCCTCCAAGAACTTGTCCAAATCATTTTTAAACGCAGATACACTAACCACCATAACCACATCCTCCGGCAGTGTGTTTCAGAGCTTAACTATTCATTGAGTGAAAAAAATATTTCCTCCTATTTGTTTTACAAGTATTTCCATGTAATTTAATTGAGTGTCCCCTGATCTTTGTACTTTATGAATGAGTGCAAAATCGATTCACTTCTACCCGTTCTATACCACTCAGGATTTTATAGACCTCAATCATATCCCTTCTCAGCTGTCTCCTTTCCAAGCTGAAGAGCCCTAACCTCTTTAGCCTTTCCTCATATGGGAGCAGTTCCATCCCCTCTATCATTAAGGTCGCTCTTCTTTGAACCTTTTCTAACTCCACTATATCTTTTTTGAGATACAGCGACCAGAATGCAATACTAAAGATGAGGTCACACCATGGAGTGATACAGAGGCATTATAATATTCTAGTTCTCATTTTGCATCCCTCTCCTAATAATTCCTAGCATTCTGTTTGCTTTTATGGCCGCTGCAGCATTTATAGGGATACCACTGCCAAATATAACTATAACTGTATATGAATATCCTATTGATATATTATACGCTAAGTTCTGCACTAAAAAAATTAGTATGTGTTGCTGATTTATTTTCATGAACTTTATCTCCTGCTTTGTGTGACAATTTTATTTTGTAATGTGAGTAGGAACATACAGTGTGCTAGATTTTATGCACCCTCCCCACTGCTGTTCTCAATGAAATGTCTAAACTCGGACTATCTGATTAAATACTTTTTTACAGACATAGGAATATAAAGAAAATCCTTAGCACATTCTTGCCCAAAGTGTAAAAGAAAGAAAACAGCAAAAGCAGTTAAACCTAGATACAGTAAATAAACTGTGGTTGCATCAATCCATGATCAAAAACATCCAAATCCACTATGATCACAAGGCTCCAGATCATTATAGAAAAATAATATGCAAAGCACTAGCATGATTAGTTTGTTTTTCTCTTTTACTGACCTTGCTGGAATAGAAAAGTAAAACTTTCCCACTCCTCCCCATCAGAAAACTCTCTCTGTCCCTAGAACAGAACCCTCTCTCAGAAACAGGGGGTTGAGAATCAGGGCATTCAGTGTTCAAATCCTCCTTCTATTACTGACACAGTTTGTGATCTTGGGCGAGTCACATAGCCATCCATTCATTGCCTCAAGTACTGTTAAGGTTTAAATCATCTTGGTCAGGGACCTACCAAATGTATCAACATTTGTAACTCATTTTTAGCTTCAATTTGGAAAGATGATGAGTAAAGTCCAAATTTAGGACACCTTAAGACCTAACTTCTGATTTTCTTTTCTGAACTCAAATTTTGTATCAAAATTCTTACTATGATTTCTCGGCACTTACAGATTTTATAAATGAGGGCCTTTTAAAAGAATTGTTGAAGTTTGCAATAGCCTCTAGGTCACTGGAATTAACTTTCTCAACAGGGGCTGCAAATGAGTCAGTTTTTCAAGTTTTCTCTAATGAGGTGTTTCTTAAACTGACCCATTTTAGCACTTAGACCCTAGATGATGACAAAATCAAAATAGGAAACCCCATTCTCCTCCGTCATTCATTTTCTCCTCCTACCACTTATCAAAAGCATTAAGGCTGTCACAGTGATGGCAGTCAGCACAAGGCCCTGTGTTAATATGCACTTACAGACCCCAGTATTCTGCATGGGCTTCTGCTCTAACTGGAAGCCCACTGTCTTGGATTAAGAATTGTGAGTCTGCTGGTGAAGTTTTCACTAGGGAATGATTTTTGCTGGTTGTTGAAGCACTGTGATCTCACCTTGCCTAGAACAGCACATTGGCTCCAATCAGGATTTGCATACACATCTGGCCTGCCCGCTACTCTATAAGGTTTGGCACTTAACTTTTATAGCACTTATCTGAAAGGGGGGCATGGCCGGAGCATGTATAAGGTGTTCCCAAACGTTACACGTGGATTGACAGGATACAGCCTGAGTTCGCCCAAGTTCAACGCCAGCCTTTACACCTCCAGGCATAAGTCCGGCACAAAATCAGTGCTAAGTGCGATTCTATAAAGCGCATGCACCCTTTATAGAATCGCGCTTAGCACTTACGTTTTTGTGCACTGAATTTTGAGTGCCATGTAATGAACCTAATCCATAATGTGTGTGTAAATATGAACATTTGGTTTATAGAATTGTCCTTTTAGGTTCCTGATTGTCAGTTTGGGAACCACTGCCCTGAAGAACATGCGTGAGAGAAGAGATTGCTGTACAAAGAGGTAGTATGCATTACAGACTTGCATGGGAACGGGGTTTGCGGGAATCCCGCGGAACCGACGGGATTCCCGCAGGGACGGAAGCAGTTCTGTGGGGATCCCGTGGGGACGGAAGCAGTTCCTGTGGGGTTCCCGTGGGGACAGAAGCAATTCCTGTGGGGTTCCCATGGAAGTGTATGCTGCACTTGCGCCAGCCTCTCACCTACCGAGTACCAAGTTCTTTGAGTGCTGTCTACTTCTTGCTTTAACAGCACAGATGTGGAAAGCCTCCATTAAGGAGGTGGTAGAGATACAAATGGTGACGAAATTCAAAAAGGCATGGGATGAACACAGAGGATCTCTATTTAGAAAATGGAAGTTATATAAAACCTAAACTTAAATGGCTGTATGTGTGTGGATGTGTCGCGTGACACTTACATGGTGACTCTGGCTGTGATGAACTAGGGCCGATACCAGGAGACCTGTCTATGTCTCATATATGGCAATCTGGTTTTGGATGGGCTGGAAAGGGTTTAGACGGCAACTTTAGTGGCTGGAACATGAGGACAGGTCTAAACAGATTTTTACGGTCTGTGTCCCGCAAATGAGAAGATGAATAGGCTGGAGTGGGCTTTGAGGGCAACTCCAGCAGTTGGGACATAAGGATAGGGCCAGGCAGACTTCTATGGTCTATGTCCCAGAAGCGCCACTGAAAGACCATAATCAAGTATATAATATCAAATTCATTGTTGATTTAATCATGAATTGATAATGATTGTGACTATTGGGCAGACTGGATGGACCGATCCGTTTTTTATCTGCTGTCATTTACTATTACTATTAATCCTCTCTGCTTCCGGGCTGATGCGCAGACCTCAGCTCTGACATAAGCATGAGCATCAGATGTCACCTGACCTACTGGTGCGTGCATGTGGTGAACTCTTAGCACACAGTGCCAGTGAATCAGAGAAGTCTTATATGTGCGCACCAGAGTGTTCCAACTTCCGTTCCTTCCTTGCCTGCAGTGCTGCGGCTCAAACCCAGAGACTGAGAGAGCTGACAGGAATTTTTTTTTAATGTACCATTAAATTCTTGTGGGTGAGGACAGGTTAAATTCTTGCGGGGACTGGCAGGGACGAGTAAGATTCCCCGTGGGGACAGGCGGGGTTGGGTTAGATTCCCCACGGGGACGGGCGGGGATGGGTTAGATTCCCCATGGGGATGAATGGGGATGGGTTGGATTCCAGTGGGGATGGGTTGGATTTCTGTCCCCGTGCAACTCTCTAGTATGCATTCAAATCTAGTTATGCAGATTCATTAGGGGTATCCTGAAAACATTAGCTGGTTGCAGTCCTCAGAGACTCTTTGTGAACACCATGCTCTAGATGTATCCTGATAACTAGTCACTGAAGTTCAGAAACCCAGTGTACTGTAAAGGGAAAGGGACTTATATACCGCCTTTCTGTGTTTTTTCCAACTACATTCAAAGCAGTTTACAAATTATATACAGGTACTTATTTGTACCTGGGACAATGGAGGGTTATATGACTTGCCCAGAGTCACAAGAAGCTGCAGTGAGAATCAAACCCAGCTCCCCGGGATCAGAGTCCGCTGCACTAACCACTAGGCTACTCCTCCACTGACTCTATGTCAAAAAAGACTGCAGCAATGGCTCTAGAAATCTGGAGGAAAGATCTACAAGAAGCATCAGCTCCCATTCTCTTATAGATCTTTTCTGAGGATTCACAGTATGGTCTTTTGCTGCTAAAGTTATTTACATTGAACTGAAGCAGTACCAGAAGCAGATTGTTCAGAATTATCCCCTACACTAATAAGCTTACCATGGTAGTTGCAGCACAGAAATCCCCTCCCCCACCCATTGTTTTCCCCTTTGCTGAGAAGCTTCATAACTCTGGCCCACCAACACTCCCCCCCTCTTGCTCCCAGTAAGGAACAGCTGTTAATTCTGTCTCTAGAGCATACCACTGTATGGTGAAGTAGGGGAGGCAGAGTCCATAGTTAGAGCACAGTACAGCCATGGTGCTGAATAAAAAGATGTCCGCCGACTAGTGGGTCACAGAGCAGCTAGCTCCGATGACCCCGTGAGTGACCAACAGAGTCGGGACCGTGAGACGTGACCATGGGAACCAGGGAAGATGCGAAGGTCGACAGGCTGTCCAGATGGGCGGTCTTGCCTTGAGGGGAAAGCGGACGGCACTGTTGACCCGGGCCTTCCCTTCGGATACCCCGTCCGGGTCGGGTCCGGGAATCGACAGCAGCTTCCCCCATTCCCCGGGACGAGGCACTGCCCCGGCCCGAACCTCGACACCTGTCTACACCATTGGCCTTACCATGAGTGAGGAGGAAGACCCGCCGATGCCCATCCGCGCCCTAGCACTGCAATCCAGGCAACGACGCCCCCAGCCTCACTGTATATTGTGAGGAGTGTTGGCCGGCTGGCCACAGGCCCGTGACTGCTGGAGAGGAGGTGGGCAAGCACGCCGCACACGCGACCATAGAACTGAAGGAGGGCTGACCAAGGAACAGCTTTCGGCGGCGGCCCGGAGACTCCATACAGGAGATCGGGAGGCACGTAGCTAGTTGACCGTTCTGTGCCGACGGCCGTGGTGTGAGTAGCCCCATCCACTGGTGAAACGAGGTGCTCCTGGAATGCGTTCCGCCTCTCCTGCGACTACGGTGAGTCACGCATCTGCTCAGGTGCATCGCTTCCAAAGATTCCTCCCCCAGGGCCTCCAGAGTACCAATACTGGAACTTCAGGGCGGCGGCTTCCCGCGGAGAGTCTCACAGCTGCGGAGCTGAGACAGAGCATGACCGACGAATCCTACGGGGGGCATGGCTCTGAGTCTTGGGCTGCTTCTGCAAAACTACTGGATAGGACCGATCGTCTATTAGGTTGTGAAGCAACCGCTAGTCTGCAACAAACGACTGCCCCTGAGATTATGACAACGCTTGTGTTATATTAAGATCAACTACTGACACCCCAAAGTCGCCTTCTAAGACAGAGGAAGGCAGAAGACATCCAACAACAAGAACGCAGTGGCTGGCAGACAGAGGAATCGTGAGAAACAGACTGTTGCCTAGAACCTACAGAGCCTCCTGCGCATGGCCGTGTAGGCAGGAGCAGCACCCGGAGAGGGTAGCATCGCCGAGCCTATACCGTAAGAGACCCCATACCAAAGAACATAGTCCTATCGCAACCCTCTCACGAGAACACTGCCTATCAGGAACCCACAGTGACCCAAAACCAAAATGAATACCTTCAAACTCCTAGCAATTTACTCCCTAACATTGACCCACATAACTCTAACCACCCCACTTACAGAAAGCAACATTATACCCATACTACACATACACCAAAGATTGATTGGATACAACACACCTCATCAAACTGACAACAATTCAAACAACGAAAAATCACCAACATGCGGACAACCACAACAGAAGGGAAAAAAAGGTCCTACTAAAATAAAGGAATGACAACTAATAAAAATCCACACAACATCAAACACAGTAGACCCATACCAAACAATTCAGGTGGGTTATACTAACACCAGATCCGCAGTAAACAAATCAGCAATACTAACAGACTGGATCACGTCAGAAAACCTTGATTTACTTTTCATAACTGAAACCTGGATCCACGACCAAAAGGACCCCATAATCCTAGACCTGTGCCCTCCAGGATACAAAATCACACACTGGACCAGGACGGGCAAGAGAGGCGGAGGCATAGCACTAATCTATCGTTCCTACTTTACCACTGAAACCATTGCCGAGTCCATAACACCTCAACTTGAAATTACCTCAATCAGAATCTACAGCAAAAACCTACACGATCATTTGAACTGTGTCCTGTTTTACAGACCACCAGGAAATTGTACGAAGGCCAAACTAACCTCATGGACTTCATTTCAAACACCTGTGAAACGAACCTCAATATACTAGTATTAGGAGACATTAACCTCCACCTAGAAGACCCAAACTCGACCTACGCATGAGAATGCAAGGAATTCATCCACCTATGGGTTCTTAAATGGCCACATATGGAAGCAACCCACGTCAAAGGGCACACACTCGACCTCATCTCACACAAACTCTCAACAGACCAGAACGTAATAATAACAGGTATTAAATGGACAGAAACACCATGGACTGATCACTACAAACTAACTGGCGAAAGAAGGGATCATACAGTACACAAGAGCACATAAACTACAGCACAAGAGGTCATGTAGACACAAAAACATTCTGGAAACAGATATACAATAACGACTGGTCAGCACAAACAGACTCCATATACTACCTCATAGAATGGAATAAAAGGTGCAAAAACATACTAGACGAAATAGCACCCTTACGAACAAAAACCTCACGTAAGCTTAACTCGATACCATGGTTCAACGATGTTCTGAAAAAGCTAAAAACGCAAACCAGGAAACTTGAACAAGCATGGAAAAAAACAAAAGATGAACACACACAACACATGGAAAGAAACCCAAAGAAAATACAAATACGCAATAAGACAGACCAAAAGATCATACTATAAACTAAAATAGGAACAGACTACAAGGACCCGAAGAAATTATACCAACTCGTGAACAAACTCCTAGACACCACCTCGGTCACTACAACAAATACAGACATCCCATCCGCAGACAAACTTGCTAAATACTTCAATTAAAAAATTGTAAACCTATGCAAGGCACTCCCCCAGGACAGCGCCAACATCGAAAACTTCCTTAATGAGTTAGTCCCTACCTCTGGAGAATACCCAGCCGACCAAATCTGGTCAAACTTTGCTCTCCTTACCGTCGAAACAGCTACCCAAGCGATTAGTAGGTTTTCCAACACTCACTGTAAGCTTGACACCTGTCCCAACTACCTAATAAAATTCGCCCCTGACCACTACATTACAGACCTCACATCCCACCTAAATTACATGCTCCAGCAAAGACTCTTCCCTAAAGAAAATGGTAATATCCTACTCACCCCAATACCAAAAGATACCAAGAAATAAACAAGTGAAATCACTAACTACCGTCCAGTAGCATCTATCCCGCTGGTAATCAAATTGATGGAAAGCTCGGTAACCAAACAACTGACTACATAAACAAATTCTCTATTTTACACCAATCACAATCAGGATTCCGCTCTCTCCATAGCACTGAAACAGTACTAATTACCCTCCTAGCCAAATTAAAGCAGGAAATAGCAATAGGCAAAAGCATCCTTCTCCTCCAATTCAACATGTCTAGTGCATTCGACATGGTAAACCATGATATACTACTTAGACTACTAGACTACTTCGGGATCTGTGGAAACATTCTTAGCTGGATCAAAGGTTTCCTAACCACGAGAACATACCAAGTGAAATCAAACTCAAAGTTATCATCATCCTGGAAAGCTGACTGCGGAGTACCCCAAGGATCACCGCTATCAACAATCATTTTCAACCTAATGATGACCCCACTAGCCAAGTCCTTATCCAACCAAGGCCTCAACCCATTCATCTATGCAGACGATGTCACAATGTACATTCCCTAAAAACCTGATCTGACAGAAATCACCAACGAAATCAAGCTCAGCTTCAACATCAAGGACTCATGGGCAAATGCATTTCAACTACAACTCAACAAAGAAAAAACACACTGTCTCATCCTCTCATCCCAATACAGCGCGGATAACTCCACAAGTATCAACACCTCAGACCACACCCTCCCTATCTCAGACAGCCTGAAAATCCTCGGCGTTACACTAGACCGCAACTTAACATTAGAGAGCCAAGTGAAATCCACAACAAAGAAAATGTTCCACACAATGTGGAAACTCAAACACGTGAAACCATTCTTCCTGAGGGAAATATTTTGCTACTTGGTATAATCAATGGTACTAAGTCACATAGACTACTGCAATGGAACTTATGCAGGATGCAAAGAACGAATCCTAAAGAAGCTTCAGACTGCCCAAAACACGGCAGCCAGGCTGATATTTGGTAAAACATGATTTGAAAGCGTAAAACCCCTCCTTGAAAGACTGCCCTGGCTCCCAATCAAAGAACATATTGCCTTCAAAATCTGCACCCTGGTTCACAAAGTTCTCTACGGAGAAGCCCCAGGATACATGACAGACCTCATCGACCTACCAACCAGAAACACATCTATATCATCACGAACATATCTAAATCTACATTACCCAAGCTGCAAAGGCCTCAAATACAAATCAACTTACGCATCCAGCTTTTCCTACACAAGTACACAACTGTGGAACACATTACCGAAAGCCTTGAAAACAACATACGACCACCTACATTTCTGGAAATCACTAAAGACCAACCTGTTTGAAAAGCCATGCCCTACCGATCCAACCTAAAAGCCTGATCTCTGCAACACAACAAAAGTAAAGTATGTAATGGACATAACACAACTCTTCTGTTGACTGCTTCACACAAACTTTTATTACAAAAAACACCACTTTGTATTTGTTCACACCGGTGTCTATGAACGCATCTCCGGCACTATGTAAGCCACATTGAGCCTGCAAATAGGTGGGAAAATGTGGGATACAAATGTAACAAATAAATAAATAAATGTGATCAACTGAGTCACTTCATATAAGATGGACATTCACCCACAAACTAGCTAGATTTAATCCCAGCTACAGGCTGAACAAGGGGAAAAGGAGAGGAATCACTAACAGAGAAACTGATGGCAGCAAAGGAAGAGGTAATATCTATCTATTGGGAAGGAGGAAAACAAACTCAGGATTTTGAGAGGAGTCTGCTACCCAAGTGCAGGATTTTGAGAGGAGTCTGCTACCCAAGTGCATCCCTGCAGGTCCCTGCTCTGTGGTAAAGGGACCTGCCTCCCAACTGAATCCTTTACTTCTCAGTCAATAGTATTTAATATATTTTTGCTATTTTTATACATGAACTCTTGGGCAGGAGAGCAAGTGAAATCCTTTTGCATATCTCTAATCTGCCCCTCATTAATTAGAGGGACTAAAAAAGTGTAGTGTTAAATTGTTCAGAGCCTAATTGCTTGAATTAAGTTACTGTCTTCTCAAGGAGAGCATCAGCTTAGACAAATCTGAGGATGAAATTTCCAACTCAGGAAGCCACTGTAGGTGAGAATCTAGAGGATATATTTTTATCTTGACTAAAAAGTCAATCATATTTATTTTTCAGGAATGACACAATAATGGTGTGTTGTTGCCATTTGTCTTTTCGATTTACTCCAGTTTAGACAATGAGCTCATCGCTCCCTCTACCAGAACCCTTTACTGTTAACGGCTGGTGCATTTTTTCCTGTGGGGACAGTGATCAGGTGTTTTTCCTGTCCCACTGTCTTTCCCTTCTCTACTCCACTGCATAATTATTGTATCCTTCCCCCTTGTCCACTCTGCTTGTCTCTAGTTCTAGTGGTGTCTTCTTTTGTTCTTGTTTACCCTTCCCCATTTTTTTTTCTTTTTAAAAAATGTTGTAAACCCTTAGACTCTATTTTTGATATAGGTGGTCTATGAAAATAAATTTCAACCTTGAACCTTTCCTCCCTTTCAAAGCTAGTAACTCAAACGAATTATTTTATGCAGTGCCTCTGGCACCTAGGCAGATTGCTGGTTACATATATAAATACAACTTTTATAATTTTTACAATTATAGCAATTACAAATTAAAAATTCACATCTGTGTCAATTTTTTTAAAATCTCAGATTACTGAAGAGTGATCTGCCTAACAGAAAACACAAACTAATATGTGTATGCTCTTCCATATCAAGTTTTTACACCTACAGTAATCATCAGTGAAACACTCTTCCAAAATACTTCCCATACCTGAATTAATTAGAAATCAAGTGCATTTCAAACCATAAAGTAAGCAGTGTATTGCTATTAAGTCTATATTAACGAATAAACTTGACAGGCTGATGATAGGACCCAACGTGGTGAAATGGATTAGGAACTGGTTGACGGACAGATGCCAGAGGGTGGTGATTAATGAAACTCACTCGGTTGAGGGAAAGGTGAGTAGTGGAGTGCCCCAGGGATCGGTGCTGGGGCCGATTTTGTTCAATATATTTGTGAGAGACATTGCCAAAGGGTTAGAAGGTAAAGTTTGCCTTTTTGCGGATGATACCAAGATTTGTAACAGAGTGGACACCCCCGGAGGGAGTGGAAAACATGAAAAAGGATCTGCAGAAGCTAGAAGAATGGTCTAATATTTGGCAATTAAAATTCAATGCAAAGAAATGCAAACTGATGCACTTAGGGAGTAGAAATCCACGGGAGACATGTGTTAGGCGGTGAGAGTCTGATATGTACAGACAGGGAGAGGGATCTTGGGGTGATAGTATCTGAAGATCTGAAGGTGACAAAACAGTGTGACAAGGTGGTGGCCGTAGCCATAAGGTTGCTAGGCTTTATAGAGAGAGGTGTGACCAGCAGAAGAAAAGAGGTGTTGATACCCTGTACAAGTCGTTGGTGAGGCCCCGCTTGGAGTATTGTGTTCAGTTTTGGAGGCCGTATCTTGCTAAGGATGTAAAAAGAATTGAAGCGGTGCAAAGAAAAGCTACAAAAGTGGTATGGGATTTGCGTTACAAGACGTATGAGGAGAGACTTGCTGACCTGAACATGTATACCCTGGAGGAAAGGAGAAACAGGGGTGCCGAAGATGAGAAGGTGGTAGAACTAGAGGACATCAAATGAGGTTGAAGGGGGGCAGACTCAAGAAAAATGTCAGGAAGTATTTTTTCACGGAGAGAGTGGTGGATACTTGGAATGCCCTCCCGCGGGAGGTGGTGGAGATGAAAATGGTAACAGAATTCAAAAATGCGTGGGATAAACATAAAGGAATCCTGTTCAGAAGGAATGGATCCTCAGAAGCTTAGTGGAGATTGGGTGGCAGCATCGGTGGTTGGGAGGCGGGACTAGTGCTGGGCAGACTTCTACGGTCTGTGCCCTGAAAATGGCAGATACAAATCAAGGTCAGGTATACATATAAAGTAGCACATATGAGCTTATCTTGTTGAGCAGACTGGATGGACCGTACAGGTCTTTCTCTGCCGTTATCTACTATGTTACCACGTAATAGGTGATTATTGATATAGTGCTATTAAATTGAAAACAAAACCTAGAGACCCTAAGTTTCTGCTCTCTTAAGGAACAGCAGAGATCTCTATTAACTATACCATAACATCCCTTGTGAACTTTGGACTTTAGAGTCTTCTCCCAGCTTCTGGAACCAAAGGCTGGCTCACCTATGAGAGACTGACAGCGGTTGGAGGAGACACGCTTTGGAGGGAAACTGTGCTGGTATATACAACAAGCTTAGTGAGAGTATCCTTGTCTGTGACATCTTTCGAGCAGTCCTGCTCCTGTTCAGGTAGGAAGTCTCAGTGCAGGCCACAGGCAGCCCATGAGTGCCAGTGCCGTAGCCCAGGCGAAGACTGCACCACAGCAGACAGAATTTTAAAGTGGGGGCAGAGGCCGGATCTAACAGGAGGTGCGTATGCCACTGATGCACATTGTTTAAATACACCACTGGCAGGCGCTGAAGGAATTGCATGCAGACTTTACTGATGTGGGGAATCGAGTGGAGGAGGGTGATGACTGACTAGATGAGAACCATACAGATACAGAAAGCTCTAGTGACCCGAGCAGACCATTTGGAGACACAAACTGGAAACTTTCTGGAACGCATGGAAGATCTGGAAAACAGATCCCGACGCAATAACTTGAGTATCAGAGGTGTCCCAGAGGAAGAGACAGCCAAAAATTGTAAGGAACTAGTGCAGAAGATTTATCTTTCTGTACTGGCCCATGAACCTGATGAGCAACAATTTGATCAAGGAATTAAAATAGAGCATGCTCATTGCGCACTGGGTCCCAGGAGGAATAATTTGCCACATGATATATTAACCTGCTTGCATTCTTTTACCATTGTGGGCATGATTATATGAAAGGCTTGTAAGCTAGGGCAAACAAAATGCTTCCACGTATAGAAATTTACAACGATATGTCTGCATTACCATTGCAGTGTCACAGGGACCTGAAGGAGGTGACCCAGTGTTTGCAAAAAGAGATGGTGAGATGGAAGTGGCTATTGCCATTTGAATTAGAATTTAACATATGAGGGACAGTCTACAAAATGAAAACACTGGAAGAGGGAGAACAAGTCTTAATAAAAGTGGTGATTGGTACTTGTTAGTTTTTTCAAATTTACATCTGCTGTCTTTATATTTTGCACAGTACTAGGGGACATTTTCTGTTTCTGTGGTGTTGCATTGTATGCAGAGTCTGGCATCTTGGGGGGTTCAGTTTAATTTTTGTCAATAGAAAGTTTATGATTACTTACTCTATAGTGGATTAGGGTGTATCTGTGTTTGTGAAAAAGACATGGCTTTCAGTTGGCATTGACTGTGCAGGATCGACGATCTGTACTATTTTGTCTGGTTTTATTTTACAATAGGTGAATTGATGTTCTAGTGCTCACGGTAGTGTTTAAGATGCTTTCCTTTTCCTTGTGTGACTCGTAGAAGTTACTGCTTATGGTATGGTAGAATTGCTCTATAGATCCTGAGTGTTTTGTATTCTCGGTATGCCTAGTACTGGATTTTTGAGGGGGGTGTTAAAAAATGACAAGCCCTGGCTGTCAACTACCCTAGGTACGCCACTTTCCATGGGCATGGAATGGGCAGGTCATGGGTGTTTCTAAAATCTATGCGCCCTGATATAGAATACAATTGCTGGCATTTACACCAAGTTTTACTTGGCGTAAATACCTGCAACTAAATTTATTCATGTGGATGGGCGCTAAGCATATTCTATAAACCGCGCCTAACTTTAAGTATAGTTTATAGAACATTCCTAGGTGTATTTTTTCAGTGACGAGTTTTATGGCACCATATATAGAATCTGGTCCTATACGTATATTTTCTATTTTCTAACAGAAATACATACATTTTTTTAAAAAGTTTCCTTTTGGCATTTATACCTGCTCTGAGCACATGTAACTTAGCAGAGTTTAAAAAGGGGTTGGACGGTTTCCTAAAGGACAAGTCCATAAACCGCTACTAAATGGGAAGAATCCACAATTCCAGGAATAACATGTATAGAATGTACGTTTGGGAAGCTTGCCAGGTGCCCTTGGCCTGGATTGGCCGCTGTCGTGGACAGGATGCTGGGCTCGATGGACCCTTGGTCTTTTCCCAGTATGGCATTACTTATGTACTTATGTAACTGTCCACTAACTGCTGATTTGGACTTAGAGTTTGGAAGAGTGATTGAGGGGAAATTGTGCTTATCTCAAAAGAGCAAAAACATTATTTTTTAAATGTTTCAGAGCTCGGTTCTTTAATTGGCTCACTTTGAACAAGTTGTTGTAGAAAATCTGGGTCTTTTATGCTTAGGTATCAAAATCTGTTGCTCTCAGAGGTAAGAGATGGCAATGACTTTTTTGGGGGGTGGGGTAAAACGACTGTTCCTGTTGTCCATAACATCAAATACAAGGCTTTAAGTATTTCACAAAAGGCTCTGCATTCAGTGAGCCTTTTTTTTTTTTTTTAAAGAGACTGCAAAATGTGAACCTCCTGATTTGGATGTCCTTTTTCTGACCTCGACGAAAGATCTTGCCTGAAGGACTCCATTTTCTGGGTCAAAGATGACCTATAAATAAGCTTGCTTATTCAGAAATGTGCCAAGTTCCCATCCAAATAATTTAAAAAGGAGTATTAAGTGCTGTTAGGACTCCAGGGTCCAGAATTTCTAGTTAACAGTACAGATTAATTATTATCCTGGGCCAGTTTTGTCCCTAGAAGCATTATTACTAGATTCAGCAAGTGTTAGCTGGCTTGCACCAGTGGACTAGTATAGACGCAAACTTACACACCATTGTCTGCATCCTGGTTTCTGTTCTTACCTCCACAAGTACAGCTCTCTGCTTGCTCCCTTCCTTGTAAATCTCCATAGTCCGAATTTCATTAACTGTCTTCAAACCTTTTTCCTAATTGTACAGTGCTCCGTCCTTATCCAAACATACATCTATCCTTTATTGTTCCATTTCACTTGTCATTTCTCCTCTTTTTTTTTCTCTCGAGAGAGACTGTAGCGCTCTGTTTTAGGTCTCTGCCCTGCTTTCTGCACATATTCTCTTTTTCTTTAGACAAAAAGGTCATAAGTATGGCAATCATTATACCAACAATAACTAAAGCTAAATACCAGTCTATCCAGTAGAAATCAGTATGAAGCACTACAAATGTTTGTGTCATTTAGTGAAATAAAGTGTTTACCACTATCCCATTGGAACCCAGTTATATTGCTGCAAGTAACTACTTACTTAAATAAATTTAGCCTCAATCATCCAAAGTGAGATTACGTGATATCAAACACCCTCTTTTGGATATCTCATTACAGGCTTACCATCCACCCCTAGAAGAACAGCAGTGTAAAAACTCCGGCGCACCCCCCCCCCCCCCCGAGAAAACCACTACTTCAAAAACCGGGTTTGGAGATATTATATACACAAAAAAATGATCAAACCAACACTAGTATTAAAAGTTTGAAGAAAAAAGCTTTAGCTATATAGCCATTCACTTGTAGAAGTGATAAAAAAAGCTGTCACTTATCTGTGCTATAGAGACCCCAAGACAGGACTATTCAAACTCCATGCCACATCCAATGACTCAATGTTCACAGATCCATGTTCTGATTTATTTCCACTCCCACTTCTTCTTAAACATGAAGCTTCAAACATTCCACTTCAGTATTCAATGTGAGGCTAAATTTATTTAAGTAAGTAGTTACTTTGCAGCAATATAATTGGTTTCCAATGGGATAGTGGTAAACACTTTATTTATTTCATTAGCACACTAGTGTTTTACCTTCCATATTTTTTTGAATTCTTGTATCAGATATGTCATTTAGTGCTCATTTTATTTCAAATTCAGGACATAGAAATATTTACAGTAAAAAGATCTGTTGATCTCAATGGTTAAATACTGAAATGCTATCTTTAAGAAGTATTTTCTCTATTTTCTCCCTTTACAGGATTCTATATATCGCACCTAGCGTTCCGTGCCTAAATCTAAGCGTATTTCATAACAATGTGCGTAACTTAACTGGCTTAACAAGCCAATCAGCGCTATTAATAGCACTTAACAAGCAATAGTGATCACTAATTGGCAATAATTAGAATTTACGTGCATAACTCGCTAAGTATATGCTGTAACTCACTGTGCCTAAATTCTAATGTGCACATCTGGAAGGGGCATGGTTATGGGCAGAGAAATGGGCGTTTTGTACGTGTTCCCAAATTTACATGCGTTGTTATAGAATATATATGCACGGAGATTTACACTACATATTTGTTGGTGTAGATGGATGCACATAGTTTTAGGCAGAGGGGCATTAACTAAGCGTATGCTATATACTTATAGAATATGCTTAGTCGAATATGATTTCCTCGCAGATTTTCCAGGCACCATATATAGACTCTCCTCCTCACTGCAGACACAGGAGTCCAAAGGACTCCAAGAAGAAATGTCCAGAGAAATCCATGCACTGCATTGTTCCTTGTAACATTTTTTAGCACAAATCTTTTTTTTAAGTAACAAAACATGTATACAAAATGATGTTTTATCAGAGAAATACGTTACATGTGCAAATGAACAGAACTGTAAATAACAATTATGGAAAAAGCACAAAAAAGGAGATGCTAAATAGAGATGTGGAGGGGCATAATTGAATGAAAACGTCTATCTCCATGGGTGTTTATCTCCGAGAACGGGTCCGTGAAGGGGCGGACCGAACCGTATTTTCGAAAAAAATAAACGTCCATGTTTTATTCGACAATTTGTGAGCTGGGCGTTTTTGTTTTTCAGTGATAATGGAAAATGAAAGCGCCCAGCTCAAAAACGAATAAATGCAAGGCATTTGTTCGTGGGAGGGGCCAGGAGTCGTAGTGCACTGGTCCCCCTCACATGCCAGGACACCAACCGGGCACCCTAGCGGGCACTTTTACAAAAACAAAAAAAAAAAGGTAAAAGAGCTCCCAGGTGCATAGCACCCTTCCCTTGTGTGTTGAGCCCCCCAAATCCCCCTCAAAACCCACTGCCCACAAGTCTACACCATTACTATAGACCTAAGGGGTGAAGGGGGGCACCTACATGTGGGTACAGTGGGTTTGGGGGGGTTGGACGACTAAGCATTAAACAGCACAATTGTAACAGGTAGGGGGGGATGGGCCTGGGTCCACCTGCCTGAAGTCCACTGCACCCCCTAACAACTGCTCCAGGGACCTGCATACTGCTGCCAGGGAGGTGGGTATGACATTTGAGGGTGAAAATAAAAAGTTGTGAAACATCATTTTTTGTGGTGGGAGGGGGTTAGTGACCACTGAGGGAGTCAGGGGAGGTCATCCCCGATTCCCTCTGGGGGTAATCTGGTCATTTAGGGCACTTTTTGGGGCCTTATTCGTGAAAAAACAGGGTCCAGGAAAAGTGCCCTAAATTCTAGCTACAAACGCATATTTTTTTCCATTATCGGCGAAAGGCGCCCATCTCTCCTCGGCCGATAACCACGCCCCAGTTCCACCTTCACCACGCCTCTGACATGCCCCCGTCAACTTTGTACGCTTCCGCGATGGAGTGCAGTTGAAAACGTCCAAAATCGGCTTTCCATTATACCAATTTATTCGGTTTTGTGAGATAAACATCTATCTCCCGATTTGGGTCGAAATCTAGGCGTTTTTCTCTTTCAATTATAAGGTGGATAGTAAGTTTTGAAAATATAAACATAATAATCAGAGATAAACAATAATCCCCAACAATAGAAATGTTGTATCAGTATCTATATTAAGGTCTCTCAAATAGTAAAATTTCAAATATGTGCTATAACTGTTCCACTGTTCCTAACTATTGCCTATGCAGCATATGTAAAAGGGATATACATATGTTTGATTGATAGTCTCTGAGATATTTGTAACGAATATAACTTCCCTTCTCAACCCTCCCAAAATCCCACTCTTCATAATTAAGTATAAAATAAATGTTACAATCATAAAAATTAGACAGTTGATGTTTCTAAATAAGATCTGATCATCTAACTTTCATTTGCCAAGGTATTTCTCATATGGAGGGGCATTTTTGAAAGGGACTTCCAAGTTTTGATTTGAACATCCTCACAAAAAGTCCCGATCCAGGGGCGGGGAAACCCGTATTTTTGAAACAAGATGAGCGTCCATCTTTTGTTTCGAAAATATCGTCAGGGATGTCCAAATTCTTAAATTTGGTCATCCCTAGATTTGGTTGTCCCTAGACATGGATGTTTCTGATTTTTGGCAATTTTCGAAACCAAGGTTGTCCATCTCAGAAACGACCAAATGCAAGCCATTTGGTCATGGGAGGAGCCAGCATTTGTAGTGCACTGATCCCCCTGACATGCCAGGACACCAACCGGGCACCCTAGGGGGCACTGCAGTGGACTTCATAAATTGCTCCCAGGAACACAGCTGCATTACCTTATGTGCTGAGCCCCCCAAACCCCCCCAAACCCATTACCCCCAACAATACACCACTACTATAGCCCTTACGGGTGAAGGGGACACATATATGTGGGTACAGTAGGCTTCTGGTGAGTTTTGTAGAGCTCACAGTTTCCTCCACTAGTGTAACAGGTAGAGGGAGGTAGAAGCCTGGGTCCACCTGTCTGCAGTGCACTGCACCACTACTAGACTACTCCAGGGACCTGCATGCTATTCTAATGGACCTGAGTATAACATCTGAGGTTGGCATAGAGGCTGGCAAGTAATGTTTATCATCACATTTTGGGGGGTGGGAGGGGGTTAGTGACCACTTGGGGAATATGGGGAGGTCACCCCTGATTCCTTCCAGTGGTCATCTGGTTGTTTAGGGCACCTTTTTGTGCCTTATTCGTTAAAAAAAAAAGGTCTAGCTCAAGACGTCTTAGTTTTAGTCTCGGACGGTTTTGTTTTGTTCCATTATGGCTGAAAAATGTCTACGTATTAGCAGGAGTTCTACCTTCTTTTATGCCTCAGGTTACTGTCTGCTTCTTACTTTATCTGCAGTAAGTTCTAGGGATGGAAACTCTCAACTGTAAACAGCAACATTTTCTTGAACCCCATGAGAACATCAGTTTAAATAACATTAGGGAATAAAAAGAGCACATGGCACTCTGCTGTGGTAGTCACAGAAGAACAATAGTGAATTGTTAACTCTTGCCATTTGGAATTTACACTAAACAAAACTCCATTCACTCACTGACTTCTCAGTGCACTAAAATATTCCATCAGTGACAAGAATTCATGATGAAGTTAGTTAGTGTTCATTGCCACAGCTGATCAGCAATTCAAGGTTTTTTTCTACTGCAGTGTTGGCAGTCTGATTGCATGTGTGACTCCATGCCAACTCCAGTTGGCATGTAAGATCTCCCCCTTTCTTACCTCCTCAGAAGATGGTGTTGCTGACCCTAATACTCTGTAATCTGTGTGGAGAGTAGAAGGTAGCATATAGTTCTAATTCCTCCCCTCTACCACTGTCCAGCTGCAAGAGCCAGGTGAAACAATTTTGCAATTAAATCAGGGCTTCTCAAATCTGGTCTTCCAGAACTGCAAGAAAGTCTAGTGTCTGGATGCCCATGCTATGCAAATTTGCCTTGCTTTTAGAGATGAATGCAAGAACATCTGAATATTCATTGCACTTATCCCTGAAAATAAGACTTGCTTGTGGCCCCTCCCTGAGAATCACTGGATTATACCATCCCATTAATCACAGAAAGTGAAAAAGCAGAGGGTGGTGAGACTGAAGAAAAAAATATCAGGACCGTGGGAAGCAGGCAAATGACAACATTGCGGATCCTGTTCCTGAAACGCCATAGTGGGATGCAGAATCCCTAACAGCGGAAATAACAGCTTCGGTGGTGCAGGCCCTGGACTCCTGCTTTATGCAACTGTTCACCCAGATTGCAGGCATGCAACAACTGTTTACAGATATTTCTACTCATACAGTTGCTTTGGAATAATGGGTCTCCAGTCTGGAGGATGGTGCTACAGCTAACACCACGTAGCTTACAGCATTGCAGCAACTGGTTAAGATGCATGCTGAAAAATTAGATGATTTAGAAAATCACTCCTGGTGGGAGAACTTATGTTTTGTGGGCTTCCCTGAAACAATTCCAGATCAGAATCTGTGAGAGAGCTGGATTGCCACCACGTTCCCTCAGATAACAGCTATGGGGGCCTGTTCGTTTGGACAAAGTACATAGGTTGGGCCGTCATCGAGATGGAGATGTGTGGCCTAGGTCTATTACAGCGAAACTTTACAGCTATCGCATAAAGTGGAATTGTTGCATCATCATAAGCGGGCCTAGGACACTGTAAAATATGATGATCTCCAAGTGCGGATCTTCCAGGATTATTCAGCAGCCCTAATGGAGTGCTGGAAGGATTTTCACCCTCAGTGAGAAGTGCTGCTGCTTCATGTTTATTTATCCTGCGATACTGAAAATCCATTACGAGGGCCGCTGGTAGTCTTTTGACTCTGTGGTGAAGGCCGCGGATTGGATTAATCATCATGTTCCCGATCCCTGAATGAGACTGTTTGCATTTGCTGACTGTAAAGTTTTTGTTTGTGAGGTTGCAGCTCTGGTAGTTGCAGACTACATATGAATACTCATTGTGGTTTCTAGGGCTTCATGTTGGCTGTTTAATGCTACTGGTACATTTTTCTTCTGACTACATTACTGTATACATTGAGGTGCCTTGGTATGGATATTATTTGACTCTAGGGTGTTGAGGGGGGAGGTGGGGGGACATTAATTGACATAGGGACAGATGACCAGCACCCTTTCTCTAGCTTGTTTCAGGGACAGCCGCAGTCAGAAGTTATTGGTTTGGGGCAGGGAAAGGGGGGCTTTCATTGCTGCTGTCTTCTCAGGTTTTTGCAATTTATTTTCTTTCTCACTGTGTGCCATTGTTTTCTGGGTTCTTGCAGGGGAACAATCTACTGGATGTCATCTGCTTATGAATATGCAGTGGGATCAAAGGAATGAAAAATTCTACCCAGGGTTTGTGTAAAGATATTAAACAGTAACGGAGAGCGCAATAAGCCTTGAGCACACTTGGGGAGCAGATGAAACACCCATCTCCCACACAAACTGAGCTCTTCCTGACAGCAATGAGGATTCCTAATTAAATCTATTCTCCTCATCTTGCCAACATTTCTACATCTCCTCAAAAAGACAGAATGATTCTCCATATCAAATGCACTGGATATGTTTTTTAAAAAAATGATTAAAACAGACTGCGCCTAATCCAGGAAGTGCATCTATAACTAAAACACACAATTATTCCATGCCACACCCTGCCCAAAAGCCAGCCTGGCATGGATCCAGTCCTTTGCAGTCTTCCAAAAGGTGGAGAGATGCAAGGTCAGTCTTTTCATTATTTTTGGCCAAGAAAGTGATATTAGAGATAGGTCAGTAGCTGCAGCATAAGGTAGGATTTAACTTAGCTTTCTTCATAAATGTTTTCAGATTACAGTATGTGGAAAAATGCCCTCTTCTATTCAGGCACCAACAATATTCTTCAACCATAAAGGAATATAATCAGGAAAAATTCTGATAATACTTCTGGGCAAGGGTTTAGAATACAACAAATTGCCTGCATCTTAGAGGGGTACTTTTATCAAATCCACTATGGACAAGAGATAAACCCTTCCTTAACAGCATCTGATCCTTCCCGTCCCCCAAAAGCCCATTCTTCAGAGGCCATAGAGATTATTATTATTATTATTTATTGCATTTGTATCCCACATTATCCCACCTTTTTGGAGGCTCAATGTGGCTGGCAAAAAAGTGTTTTATTTTTATTTTTTTTAGTGTGGGAGGGGGTTGGTGACTACTGGGGGAGTACGGGGAGGTCATCTCCCATTCCCTCCAGTGGTCATCTGGTCAATTGGGGCACCTTTTTGAGGCTTGGTAGTGAAAATTAAAGGACCAAGTAAACCCGGTGAAATACTGATTAACGCCACTTTTTTTTTGTCCATTATCCACAAAAGCTGGCCATCTGGTAGCCACACCCATGCCCGCCTATGTCCTGCCTTCGCTTCACCGCCGACACGCTCCCTTGAACTTTCGCCGGCGCGGCGATGGGAAAGCAGCGATGGTGTCAAAAATGCCGCTTTTGATTATACTGATTTCGCAAGATTGCCAGCCATCTCCTGATTTATGTCGGAAGATCACCGGTGATCACTTTCGAAAATAAGCCTGATGGTAACCCTACTCACAATCTATGTTTTTTTGTACCTGGGGCAATGAAGGGTTAAGTGCCTTGCCAATGTCACAAGGACCTGCAGTGGGAATCAAACCCAGATTACCAGGATCAAAGCCTGCTGCACTAACCATTAGGCTGTTCTCTTCCCCTTCTTCCCACCACAGTCTGTCTCCTCCCGTCCCGATTTTTAAAAATGTATTTCCCTTCTTAGAAGGGCCCCAGCACGGCAGCCATTCTCACAAGCTGCCTGCAGCTGTCCCGAAGCTTTCCATCTCTACCGCGATCCATCCCCTCTAACGCAATTTTCTGTTTCTGCTTGGGCGCATCGCAGCAGAGACGAAAACTTCGGGACAGCCTAACCCTAAGGCAGCTTGTGAGGATGCCTGCTGCACCTGGGCCCCTCTGAGAAGAGAAATAAAATTTTTAAAGAAGATCGCAAGATGAGGGGAAGAGAGGGAGATGGACTGTGGTGGAGAGAAGGGGAAGAGATGCCCAGACCATGTAGTAACAATTCAGGAGGGGAGATAAGGGAGATCAAGGGCCTCCTCCTTAATTTCTGCCCTGGGCCTCACCATGTCTAAAATCAGCCCTGCCCTGCAAGGAGCCATGGCTGAAAGCAGAGGAACTTCTGAGTTTTCACCCCTGGAAGCTGGTGGTATCAAAGCTGGTGAATGTTAACCTGACTTAGATCAGGCAGCAAAAAAGCTACAAAGGACATATTATTTAAAAGCTTGCAGCATACACACTACTGCAAATTCAGCTTATCAGAGATCACATATTAACAGCTGTTACAAAAAAAAAGTATCCTAAGAAATTTTTTTCTAGGGACTTGGCTAGCCCTTCCCCAGATGTTTCTCGCTGGGCTAGTTAAGGGTTTTCCAACACTACAACTTAGCAGAGCAAAATCCAGAAATAAAAACCAAGAAACAAAATACTATCCTGACAGAAATAAGTAAACTGGATGCCACAGCCTTTTCGGGTTTTGTGATTTTTCTTTGTAATCAAGCCCAAAGTCTCTGTCCATTGTTTACAGCTGGGAGTACACTAAGGATGTGCACATGGCAAAACTTTCAGTTCATTTTTGGTACAACTGGGCTTTTCCCCCTAATTTTTTGGATTTTTTTTCCAGTTCATTTCATAGATTCTTTTATAATATGTTTTTATGCATGTTAGAACCTTTCAACACATTAATTGACTTCACCCATGTGAATACTATCAAAGATATGCAAGTGGTTACAGAATAGCATGTCACGGCCACTGAGGGGGGGGGGGGGGCAAAATTCCCCGAGACTGGCCTCCAAGGGGGGACCGGTGCCAGGGTCTCTGTCTCTCTCTCTCTCCTGCTCCTGAAGGACCCGGATGATCACGTCCCAACAAGAGCAGGAGAGAGAAAACTCTGGCGCGGGGCCCCCCTTGGAGTTTGGGGTAGAGCAGACACAGCAAGGCTTCCGGCCAGGGCCTCTGGTCTGGCTTGTAGGGGTCCCCCCCAGGCCCCACCAGCAGAAGAGGTCTTCCTCCAGCGCTGCTCTTCACTCTGCCGCATTGCCTGCCAAGTAGCTGCTTTTCCCCTCAGGCCACACATTCTTGGTTTGAAACCAACCGTGCGCGATGTGAGAGAAAAGCCAGAGGCAGGACAGGCAATGTGGCGGAGTGAAGAACAGCGCTGGAGGAAGATTTCTTCTGCTGGTGGGGCCTCTGGATCCACGCCAGCCAAGACAAGGTATTTGGAGTTGCGGTGTGGGCAGCGATCCTGGTGGGGGGGGGGGGGGGGGACGGTAGCGGCCCTGCCCCGGGTCCGATAGCGGCAGCCCTGCCCTGGCTCAGTCTCTCGGCGGCCCTGTAGCATGTAGCTGTATTTCCACAATTTACACACATGTGAACATATATGTCTGTATGTGCTCATATTCTGGTCATTTGCTATATACTGTACATATTACTGCCCCCCCCTCCCCCCGATACACCTAGGGCTAATACTTCCCATGCTAATAGCATCCCCTATGCTGTAAAAGCCCCGATGGTAATACTGTTTTGATCTTCTTTCTGAAATTAATAAAGAAGTTTCCTGTCTTATCTGTAAAGATAATTAGTTCCATAAAACAGGACCCATGGGTAAGCCTCGGAGAACATGTAGTGATGAAGAGAAAAGCACCTGTGGGAGGACATGCCAACAACTCAACTACTAAAGTGCAAGATTGAAATAATAATTCTTCAACATCTGACACAAATAGTGAACCTCCTGCTTATACAATGCTTTACAAACCAAATGCAGAATCTTAAAATGAGTGTGAAAAATCACTGGAAGCCAATGTAAGTCAGGCAGCAAAGGAGTCACATGGTCCCTCATGAGTCTTTTCAGTACCAATCTGGTGGCCACATTCTGTGCTAACTGTAGGTCTTGAGGGTGTAGTTACCAAGCTGTGTTAGGCAACAATGCACATTTACCTCTTAACACATATTAAAGGGCACTAACACAACGTATATTACTGTAAAACATGTGACTTTATGTCACCACAGGTTACATACTAAAGAGATGCAAAACATGCAAATGTATGTAAAACAGGATAAATAGTGCGATCATGTGTACTAAATGGAAGCTAAATCTGCTTAGGGTTACCATACATCCAGGGGTGTGCTGGTAAATTTTTAACAACAGGCTCTTTCTCCAGAGGTAGCCAGCTCTGCAGTTGGAAGGGCCGGGGGGGGGGGGGGGGGAGCAACACTTGCCTCTCTCTCCTCCCTCCCTTCGTACAGGCATGCTAGGCATATCTTTGCTGGCAGCCAATAAATGGACTGCCACCACTCCCAAGGTCTTGCTCTGAGCAGCATGCTGGAACTTCTCTCACATGCTCGAGAAGTCCCAGCCTGCTGCCCAGAGCTGGAAACAAGGAGCGGGGAGCAGCAGTAGTCTATTTACTTGGCTGGCAGGGCTCAGCATCCCCACCAGCAAAGTAAAAGATACTTCAGCAGGGGGCGGCCCAAGCCCACATTTTGGGAGCCAGTTGTTAAAGTAGCCATGGAGGGCCCTACTTTAACAACCGGCTCCCAAAATTCTTAAGAACTTAACAACCGGCTCTTGCGAGCCTGTGAGAGCCTGCTCCAGCACACCACTGCATACATCCTCTTTTAAGAAGAGGAGTCCTCCTTTTGATCTTCTTCAGATATGTCTCCAGGTTTTTTAATTTTTAGGAAACTATCCTCTCTTTTATGTGCCTATGACCAACACACCTACCCTCTCTGTTTCCCTGCTGGTTGACTCTGTCAAAAGAATTCTGTTGTGCAGCAGAACTTTAAGAGAATGTCATGCAAAGCCTTTCACATGTATCTCAGAAGCCAGCCACAGCTGTTGAGGGAAATCTGCTCTTCTGATAAGTACACTTGAGCTCAGTCTCAGAAACTCAAATCCAGAAGTTTTTGAAAAGTAGATTATTGTCTACTGCTGTACTATAAGTCAGTCGCTGTTTGATGTGTGTTCATGAATTAAAATCCACTTACACATTTACTACAATTAAATATTTGTTTAGCAGAGATACCATTTTTATTTGTTGTGTCCTCTTTTTTTTTTTTTTGTCTCTGCAAATATGGGAACCCTATACCCACTAACTTCCAATGGGTATGCAAATAAGCCCTGCACAGAGAAGGGGAAGAGAAGAGCTGAGGACAGAAAGAAGCATGCAATGTGACAGCCATGGAGAAATCTGGCCACCCTGTTTTAAAAGGGAAGTAGCATCTGACCATCCCCTCCCACCCCCATAACCATTGTGTAGTATAGGCACCACAATGGTTGCAACAGTCTGTTACTGAATCTATGCGGGATGCAAGGATGATCAAATCATAAAGAAACTTCAGACTGCCCAAAATACAGCAGCCAGGCTTATAATTGGAAAAACACGTTTTGACAGCGCCAAACCACTCAGAGAAAAACTGCACTGGCTACCAATCAAAGAACGCATCACTTTCAAAATCTGCACGACTGTTCACAAAATTATTTACGGCAAGGCACCGGGATACATGACTGACCTCATCGACCTGCCAACCAGAAACTTCACAAAATCTGTACGATCATACCTAAACCTCCACTACCCAAGCAGCAAAGGACTCAAATTCAAATCCACCTATGCAACCAGCTTTTCCTTCCTAAGCACACAACTATGGAACGCATTGCCAAAAGCAATAAAAACTGCGCTCGACCACCTACATTTTCAGAAAGCACTAAAGACAGACTTGTTCAGAAGAGCATACCCCACTGACCCAACACAAAAAATACCGGTCACTTGCGACACAATATAACCAAAGACCGTAACGGACATTACCTGACTCTTCTTCCCCCTTTCCCTGTCTAAGTTCCCCCCAAATGTTTCCTACCATACATATACCTCATTATAACACAATATCACTTTGTATTCATTCATACTATGTATTTGTTCAAACCGTAATCGGCTAACACAGTTATACATAAGCCACATTGAGCCTGCAAAAGGTGGAAAAATGTGGAATACAAATGTAACTAATAATAATAATACTGTCTCATGGCTCACAGAAATTAACTCTGCACTAAAACAAACAAAAAAAATTGGGCAGTGAAAAATCTTTAAGAGCTTCAGACTACAGTTCAGTTTCTAGATTCGATACCTACAAGGGTTTTAGTCACTATGACAGTGATAGCAAGGACCATTGTCTTCTGGTAATTTATTGCATGAAATTACATTTACCTTGTGTAAAGAAAAGTGGATTTTTGAACCGCCCCATATTCAACGCTATTTAACCAGCCAGAATGGCTGCTAACTGGTTAAATAGCACTTAACTGGCTATCTGCCGATAGTCAGTTGGAGATAACTGGCTATCCCCTGCTGAATAGTCTCAGTTAATGGCTAGCAGATAACCAGTTATATCGTGTAATATAACCAGCTATCCACTGATTTTTAAACCAGGCTTAGCAGCCATATTTGGCCACTTGAAAACCTGGTGTATCTCTGGCCGGTTTGAAGATAACCAGCTAAGTCTGAATATTGACATAGCCGGTTATCTTCAAACCAGGCAAAAATAAACAAGAAATGGCCCGGCATTCAATATCTGGGCTTAGCGCTGACCGCAGGAGTTAGCTGGTCTAACTCCCGTAGTCTGAATATTGCCCTGAAGTGCTTATATTTTCTAAACTGACTCATCCTTTTCTCCAACATTCTCTCCTCCTCTCTCCTCCAAGTTTCCCTTTCCATGATTCTATACTGTACTGTACTATACTAATATATGCTCTTATATTCCGCTAATATCAAGTAGATTCTAAGAAGATAAGAACTTAAAATTCCTTCAATCAAGGAAACATACAAAGTTAAACAGAATTCCAGCACATATGCTCCAGTGGAGGAGTGGCCTAGTGGTTAGTGCAGTGGACTTTGATCCTGGGGAACTGAGTTCAATTCCCACTGCAGCTCCTTGTGACTCTGGGCAAGTCACTTAACCCTCCATTGCCCTGGTACAAAATAAGTACTTGAATATATGTAAACCGCTTTGAATGTAGTTATAAAAACCTCATAAAGGTGGTGTATCATTTCCCTTTCCTTTAATTCTTATAGATGTCAATCTCATTAAAGAGTAATGTCTTTAATGTTCTTCTAAAAGTGGCATTAATCTCCTAATAGTCAATGGTAAATTATTCCATAACTTAACTCCCTGATATAAAAAAGATGATTCCAGTACAAATGTTTAAAGACACCCTTCAAAGTAGGATAATTTAACTTTAAACAGTGCTCAGATCTTACTAAGGCAAAAGATGAAGGAATGGCCATATAATTAATTATCAGAACTTTCAACGTATAATCATTATACACCATTCAGGCAATTTTAAACTGAATTCTTAAATTGATTGGGAACCAATGTAATTCCCTTGACCTGTATGACACCCTGTCATATTTTCTCAAACCATATATTAGCCTAGCGGCTATATTTTGCAAAAACTGTAACCTGTGTAGAAGTTTTTTTACTACAGCCCTCAAGTAATTAATTACAACAAGCAAGGTATAGAAGCAGAATAGCTTGTGCTACTGTTCTAAAAATACTAAAATGGAGTTTAGAGCGAATCGCTCTAAGCTGCCTCAATCGAAAAAAAATTTCTTGGACAAATCCTTTACGTGTAGCTCAAAAGTTAAAGCTGAATCTAATATAACTCCTAAAACCTTAGAATAATTCTCAATTGCTAATATCTCTCCTGTTTCTAATTTAAGACTCTTTTCTAATAACAAATCTTACTTTCCAAACCACACTACTTTAATCTTTAGTCTATTCAGTTTTAAGAAATGTGTTCTAGCTCAGCTATCAATACAGGTTACAATCTTGTTCAACATAGACATAGTATCTTCAATTTTCTCCTATGCTTCACATTATAGGAAAATGTCATCAGCATACGAGTACACTGAAACTCCCAAGGTAGACAATGCATTACCCATCATTCTTAAATAGATATTAAATAGAGAAGGTGAAACTGGTGACCCTTGTGGCACATCACAATTTGCACTCCACTCTGATGAAACCTTAGCATCCTTCCTCACGCTATAAAGGGAAAAAGTTGTTTTCTTCAAAAATTCTCCAAACGACTGGAAACGTTTTGAAGAAAACAACTTTTTCGACTTCAACACAACTCCATTCACTCCTATCTGGTTCAGTCTATAAAACAATTGGCTATGGTCCACCACGTCGAAAGAGGCAGAAATATCAAATTGTAAAAGAATTCTCTGCTTTCCTTCACTTAAGGCGATCTTAATTTCTGTCACCATCTCCAATAGCAAATTTTCCATGCTATATAGTGATCTACAGCCATGTTGTGAAATGATGTTGCCCTATGAAAAGGGAAAGAGGTTGAATAAAGGATTGGAGGTGGTGCAACAGTTGCTCTCAGAAGCAACTTCCCTGCTTTTCTACTAGCTAGGAGTTGGGATGGTCTCCCCACAAAAATGGATGTTTTATTAACACACGCATAAATGTCAGCAGTGCTTACTGGCCAATACAACCACAGCAAGGAAGGCAATGATTCTGAGAATCATATCAGTTCCTTGGAGCTTCTCCAAATCACTATGGATTCTTTGTATGCCATATATTGTGACGTGTGTAAGGATTCATACAAAACGTAGCTGTGTTTTACCTAGGCACAAATATGTATGGTCAAATGTATTCATCCAAGGGTCTATGGGAACAGTTGCAGTCTCATTTCCTGCCCATGGCTTTGATTTTCAGCCCTTAAGATTTGATAAACCACCCTATTTGAATACACAGGTCAGGGTGGCTTACAAAAACTAAAATTCGAATAAAATAAATATAAAAGGAAAAGGGAGGAAACAGAATTCCATTAAAATAGGAAAGATAACATACAAAAAGAAACACGCAAACCTTTAAATAATCAAATTATGTTGGAAACCAAAAGTCAAGAAAGAATACCTCACTGAGAGTTAATATTAAATGCAAGCAAAAAAAAAAAATGTGTTTTGATAGGATGGTTCTGAATGAATAAATGGGGGTAAGTCGTTCCACAACATAGGTTCAAGAAAATAGAAGGCAGAGTGTGAAGTAGCTTCTAGATGTGCAGACTTAGGAGACAGGAGAACTAAGTGATGAGAGTCTAAAGATCTAGTATGCGTTTACGGAACAATCAAGATGAAAGGAAAGAAGGCAAACCAGCATGATATGCCTTATGAACCAAACAGAGAATTTTAAAGAAAGATCGAAAGGGAAAAGGCAACCAATGGATGACATGATCTGAACATTTGCCCTACAGAGGAAATAGACAGCCAAATTGTGGAGTGTTCTGAGCCTTTGAAACTGAGAGTGAGAAAGTCCTGCAAAAATTGAGTTACAGTAATCAAGTTTAGAAATGACAAAAGCGTGTACCAGAGAATTTAAGGTGGTAAAATCAAAATAAACGAATAGAGTGTAATCAACGAAGACTGCAGAAACTTGATTTAAGAACCGAAGAAATAAGGATAGTTGCAAGTCTAATGGGATGCCCAGGTAATGGAAGGTGTTAACTGATTGAACTGATCGATTGAAGAGGGTCAGAGGAATTGTAGGGATCAAAAATGAACCAGTGACTCAGCAAGCAGTAGTCTTATCAGGATTGAGAATCAGTCTGTGTCTGGTTATCGAGATAAGATTGTACTTTGGAGAGACCAATTTGATGTGGAAAGAAAGGAAAAACCAAGTATAAAGTACTTAGATATGCTGGAGCCTGTGTGTATGAATGACAGTAAAGCAGACTGAATTCAGTTCTGACATTGCCAATGGCATTTTCTGGTCATAAAATTCTTCTTCCCAAACGCACTGATTTTCTGTGCAAAACATCATGAAATATTTAACATGGCATCTCAACATAACATGCTGCTGAGATACTATCCACCTTATAATTGAAAGAGAAAAACGCCTAGATTTCGACCCAAATCGGGAGATAGACGTTTATCTCACAAAAACGAATAAATCGGTATAATGGAAAGCCGATTTTGGACGTTTTCAACTGCACTCCATCACGGAAGCGTACAAAGTTGACGGGGGCGTGTCGGAGGCGTGGCGAAGGTGGAACTGGGGCGCGGTTATCGGCCGAGCAGAGATGGGCGCCTTTCGCCGATAATGGAAAAAAGTAAGCGTTTGTAGCTAGAATTTAGGGCACTTTTCCTGGACCCTGTTTTTTCACGAATAAGGCCCCAAAAAGTGCCCTAAATGACCAGATTACCCCCAGAGGGAATCGGGGATGACCTCCCCTGACTCCCCCAGTGGTCACTAACCCCCTCCCACCACAAAAAATGATGTTTCACAACTTTTTATTTTCACCCTCAAATGTCATACCCACCTCCCTGGCAGCAGTATGCAGGTCCCTGGAGCAGTTGTTAGGGGGTGCAGTGGACTTCAGGCAGGTGGACCCAGGCCCATCCCCCCCTACCTGTTACAATTGTGCTGCTTAATGCTTAGTCATCCAACCCCCCCAAACCCACTGTACCCACATGTAGGTGCCCCCCTTCACCCCTTAGGGCTATAGTAATGGTGTAGACTTGTGGGCAGTGGGTTTTGAGGGGGATTTGGGGGGGCTCAACACACAAGGGAAGGGTGCTATGCACCTGGGAGCTCTTTTACCTTTTTTTTTGTTTTTGTAAAAGTGCCCCCTAGGGTGCCCGGTTGGTGTCCTGGCATGTGAGGGGGACCAGTGCACTACGAACAAATGCCTTGGATTTATTCATTTTTGAGCTGGGTGCTTTCATTTTCCATTATCACTGAGAAACAAAAACGCCCAGCTCACAAATTGTCGAATAAAACATGGACGTCTATTTTTTTCGAAAATACGGTTCGGTCCGCCCCTTCACGGACCTGTTCTCGGAGATAAACGCCCATGGAGATAGACGTTTTCGTTCAATTATGCCCCTCTATAAGCTAAATATGTCATGTTGTTTTGAACAGAAAAGCAATGCATTTAGGATGACAATTTCAAACTTCTTTTGTTAGCACTAATTTTAACTACTTTTTTTCACTGCTTCGACATGGACTTCCTGTGTCTCCAACATATAATATGACGGCAGATAAAGACCATATGTCATATCAAGTCTGGCCATCTATACTGTACCTCTTCCTTAGAGATTCTAGGTACTTGTTCTGAGCTTTCTTGAATTCAAAGTTTTCATTTTCATGAGCTCCACCGGAAAGCTGTTCCACGAATTCACCAGTCTTTCCATAAAGAAGTATTTCCTTAGATTACCCCTGAATCTATCCTCTTTCACCTTCATCCTATGCCCCCTCATTCCTGAGCTTCCTTTCAGTAGAAAGAGATTTGACTCCTTTGCATTTATGCAACAGAGGTGTTTAAATGTATTTATTACATCTTCCTCTCCTGTCTTTCTTCCAAATTGTACATATTGAGCTCTTCAAGTCTGTCCTCATAAACTTTATGATGAACACCCTTGACTATTTTAGTAGCCATGCTCTGAACTGTCTCCACATTTGCACAGGGTAATCAAAATGGAACCTCAACAGAGGCTTATCACCTCCCTTTTTCTTGCTGGCCATTCAAGATTCTTCTGGTTTTTTTTTGCTGTCGCCTTTTCTACTTATTTGCCCACCTTAAGATCATGAGACATGATCATTCCCAAGTTCTGCTCTTCTTTCACGCATTGCAGTACTTCACCCCCTATACTTTGAGAGCATCTTCAGTATCTTGCTGCATGTGCAGTTCTTCCCCTAAAGGAATATCCGGTAACTTAGTCATAAGAAAACTTCTGGGGGGAGTGGCCAAGATGGCGTCTGCATGCTGAGTGCTGCGAGCTGGTCCCATGAATTTTGCTCAGGAGTTTGTTCCCGCTAAACTGCTATGCCCCATACTAAGAGGAAGGGGACTGTTTGAGTCTTACCACTACCGATCTTGGCATCTTCCCTGATGCAGCAAGCATTGGACCACTTCACTACTCAGCAACCACAAGAGACTCCTTGAGTAAGCTCTGCTTTGGGTTCAGCAGGTGGAGCTGCCGAGCTGTTGGAGCATGACACTACTTTGTCTCCTCCAGTTACTGCTGCACTACCATGTCCCCCGCAGAAGTTGCTGGTATTGGGACATATGGTGGTGGTGTCTCTCCCGCTGGAACCACATTCCAGCCATCATTTTCCAGTCCCCCCTCCCTGCACACACACACACCATCCATCTTTTTCCAGCCCCCCTCCCTGCACACACACCATCCATCTTTTTTCCAGCTCCTCCACACCCACACTCCAGCCACCTTTATTTGAGCCCTGCTCCCTGCACCCACATTCATCACATTTTTTCAGCTCCCCTTCCTGCACCCACACTTCATCTACATCCCCTCTCCCCAAACACACACACACACACACACACACACACACACACACACACACACACACACATACACTCATTGGTCCAGTGCAATAGGAAGAGGAGGAGCTGCAGAGCCACACATAGGAAAATGCTTTCTGCTCCTGTGCTGTCCTGGGTCTGACTATTCCTTTGAGCTGTGCAGGACTCCTTAAAGCTGCACTGCTGAAAGGAACTGCCCAGGACCAAAGTGGAAGAGGAGGAAGTAGCTGGACCTGCAGCTGTGCAGATCCTCCTCCTATCCTGCCAAGCTGATGAGTATGTAGTGAGGGTGGGAGTTATTTTCTGGCTGCATATCTGTGCTGCTCTGCACTGCAAAGGCAGATTGCACAGAATTCTGCATGGGAAAGGCAGAATACTGTGCAGTCTGTAGCGCTGGGAAATTCTGTGCAAATTCAGCCTTGTGCAGTAGCGCAGAATTCCCCCAGAAGTAATTTGTAAGTTGCCGAGTTCCTCTGTTTAGTTTTTCAATATGTATCTTTGTACAATAGCTTTTTCCACTCAATGTGTAAGCAAATACGTGTACTTTTTCACATACTGCAGCAGGACATGTTTATCCACTCTTACCCTAGCTGATATAATATTTAACTATCACTCTGACCTCATGTGCACCTTTCTTTAAATTAGCCACCTTCCTCTCTTACCTATCTATATGTTCCATCTTTGCTTATACCCTTTACTGTCAATTAAAATGTTCTATTATGTATTGTGTTGACATTGTAAGTTGTATACTATGCCATACTTTGTATTATTATTTAAATATTTTTACTGCTGTAATTGCCTATTGCTCATTTGATTTATTCTTACTGTACACCGATTTCAGTGAATTCCTTCAAAAAGGTGGTAAATAAATCCTAGTGTTTTATTAATAATAATAATAATAATAAAGATTTGAAACAAAAAACATAAAATAAAATATTAACAGTTGTAGAGCATATGAGATCCTAAAATATCCTGCTTTCCGCATTCTTGTACATTCTGTTATGTTAGATCACTCTCAAGCACTGTACCCACTGTTTTTCTAGTTAGAATCAAAGGGCCACTACAGCTACCATCAATGAAAAAAGCAAGGGCCAGGACGGTGGGGGCTGCCACTGCATTGTTTAATCTTTCATGTAAGGACTAACCAAAAGGGTTTAGCCCCATAATTGCATCTTGTTTTACACTTACCTGAACTTCATGTTCCTTGCTTGCCACATAACTATAGTAATCTGAATACTTATCCGGATCCTCGATGTTCCCATTTTGCTGTACAATCTTATCCGTGTGACAAGCCTGGCAAAGTGGTGCATTGCCCATATCAACCTTGCATTCCACTCTGCTGCTTGCCACTCCCTGTGTGCTCTCCCCTTTCCTTCTGATAGATCCTCAGAGCTCCCACAAGATAGCTGGCAATCCAGACAGATAGAAATGTCTTTACTGCTCTGCTGTCCTGATTACCCTTCATGAGTTCTCCCTCTCTGTTTCTTGGCTTGTTTCTAACAGAACTCATAGCCCTCACCAACTGCAAACAAGCACTCAATGACCACTTCCAATTCAGGCGCTGCCTGTCTATTTTTACACCTACTAGGCCAAGTATGCATGCAAATAGAGTGGGGAAGGAATTGCTTTCAAATACACAGTAAGCCTGCCAATTACATGGCGTTAACATCCTACTGTGATGATCCCCTACTCTATATGAGGCTTATTAAATTACCCACTGCATGTCTGTGTGTGTGGGGGGGGGGGGGGGGAGTTTGAGGGGGGTGAGTGGGTCGGAAATTGAGGGTGGAGGTTGTCATTACTGTTCAATCTCTCTGTTAAGACAAAGTGCTGAGTCTATGAATGCAACATTTTTCTTTCAAAAAAATAAAACAAAACAAACAGCATGCATTCACAAGAATAAATCCATGCCATAGCCTTCATAAAAAAAACACAACATGTCTGTTCCAGCTCAAAAGCTATACAATAACTGACTGGTTTTGTTTCATTTTCTTTTTAAACAAAATGGCTGAAATATGTGCTAAAAATAAACAGAAAGGTTGTTTCATTTATGAACATGCCACATATTTGATTACTAATATTCAATTCTCAGTCTATAAATAAAGAGCATTTGGGAGGTAGGAAAGAAAATGTTGTGCACGTGAGTCATCAAGGGCTTTCCCATAGCACAGTTTGAGAGAAAGTCTTATATAAAAAAAACACTATTTTGTCTGCTATATGCTTTGTGGTATTTATGAAGTCAACTGTATTTTAAAATTTAACAATACTTTACTCTGCTTTTGTAGGGTCAGGTATTATTATTTCCGACTCAGATGGAATGCAACTTTAGCAAAGAAGGATTTAGGAATAAAACAGGTTAAATTTTTTCTGTAATGCCTATTAATTAAACAGCATTTTTTTTAGTACTCACACGTAGGTGGGAAATCAGCTGTTCATTTAGCACATATGAATTTATCTTCTTGGGCAGACTGGATGGACCGTGCAGGTCTTTTTCTGCCGTCATCTACTATGTTTATGTTTAATCAGGGTACTAAGTATTGTTGACTTGGTCATGGTTGCTGTACCACTGGATTCAGAAGCTGCAGTTTACACAGGCATTTATTTAATCTTTTCTGTATTAGTTTTAAAGTGGCCTCTTCAATTTATGCTGACTGCTCGAGAGACACGGTTCTACTGACCTGTATCCCATTGCTCTTCTGATCTGTGCTAGTTATAGTCTGTAAGCAAATTCTTTCACAGTTTGGAGGAGTGACAAAAGGGATTCCCTTTTAATTCATGTTAGGTTCATTTAGCACAACCCTGTTCAGTACTTTTGAACTCAACTGACGAACTCTCCCTTCACTGGATAGGGTTGCATGGAGTCTCCTGCCAAGGTTCAGATGCTGTAATTTATAATTTAGTGCACAGCAAGAGGCAACAGACCAAAGGATCCATTTGAATTACTGCACCCAGCAAGCTCTGCAGATAACACTGGAGATTTAGAATATTCACAAAAAGAGAAAGTCCACTAGCAATTCATGGATAAAGTAGTGTAGGTGCCAAATTAATCCAAAAATGAAAGGTTAATACAAAGAAAACAAGGTGATAGTCCAATAGAAAAAGGTAACAATCCATTTTTGACTAGGTTTCAAAGGACAAACCACCTTCTTCAAATCAGAATAGCGTAAGCAAAATAGATTATATCATAATATATTAGTGAAACATAAAAGCATTCCAATGATAGTCTGGGGGGGGGGGGGAGGGGAAAGTGAGAGAGAGAGAGAGAGAGAGAGAGAGAGAGGGATGTGTGATCAGAAGGTGACGTGATAGTAGCATAATTTTATGGTTTATGTGATAGGCAATCCAAGTCTTTGTTAAAACCATTCTTGTTCATGTTAAAGGTATTTTATCTATATCATTTTAATTTCAAAAGCCTTACATTCCTGAACTGTTGTAAAGTTTCTTTTTAGTATTCTGACCATAAGGTCATTGATGGAAGGCTTGGATCCCAAAAAATGCACCCCCACAAGTGTCAGCTTGCTTTGTCTCAGGGGCAATTTCTCCAAGTACGTTAGTTTTATGCATACCATGACAGGAATGAACCTCAGTCCTAAGCCAGGGTATGAGAAATATGATCTCAGTCTCTCAAACTGACTGCTGCTGTGTGGTGTCTGATGTGGTGCCTCTGTGAGTTGATTCTTGTCTTTAGCATCTGTCCATCTCCCCAGCATAGCACACGTCTTCACATTTTCTGTTTTGAATAATGTATTACTACATTTGGGCACATATTTTAGAAGCCCTCTTCACGATTTGGATGTGAGGAAACTGGCATTTAGATATGTATATGCATACATGTTTACATCCTGATTTCAGAAAAACTGGAATGTATATATCCAAACTGAAAATATGTGCATATAGCAAGGGGGTTGTGGTCTGGGCTTGTTTTCAACAGGACTTAGGCCAGTGGCGTAGGAAGGGGGGGGGGGCGGTGGGGCGGTCCGCCCCGGGTGCACGCCACTGGGGGGTGTCGGCTCCGCTGGTTCCCTGCTCCCTCTGCCCCGGAACAGGTTACTTCCTGTTCCGGGGCAGAGAGAGCAGGGAACCAGCGGAGCCGACGCAGCTCCCAGCGACGTGCACTCGGGGCGGATCGGCGTTCCCGCCCAGCACCCGCTTTCGTATGGCAGTAAGAATGCGCTCCAGGGGGGGTGCACGCTGAGGGGGGGGGTGCGCCGTGCTGCACCTGGGGGGGGGGGGTGTGCAGCGGCGACCCGCCCCGGGTGTCAGCCGCCCTCGCTACAGCACTGACTAGGGTAGGGCTAAATTATACAAATACATTCCTCATTTCAGAAGAGGATGTAAATTTACGTCCTCCAAGATCAATATTGAGAGTTTTAGCTACTCCTGGGGACATCTAGATTTAAAAAAAGCGCTCTTCGGTCGGAAAGAGGGAGGTTGCCTCCTTAATTCCCCCACCAGTGTTTTTTGTCTTTCCCCCAAAAGCATTATTGACAAATGATATCAGGCTCTGTGACAATTTGAGGAATCATAGATGTGTAGATTTCTAAGATGGCAGACATACATGTCAGGGGTACTGCCAGACCTGCCATTTTGGGTGGGCCCAGAGTTAACATGGTTGGGCCCTTCCCACCCCTACACATATATACAATACAGTTTTTTTTAACCTTCCCCTCCGCCCCTGCATCCATGTATCCCTTTCTCTTCCCTGCCATCCCTTCTGCCCCTAGTCTCATGTGTTCATATTTCTCCCTCTCCTCCACCCCAGATCTGGTATCTGCCCTCCTCCCCACCCACGGTCTGGCATCTGCCCATCTCTCTCTGAACCCCCTCACTCCCAGTCTACTTCAGAACCATCACCAGTGACTCCTATTGACAACCTGCACCGAGTCTGCAGGTTTCCCTCTACCGCGTCCCCGCCCTCAATGTCACTTCATGTTTATTCACTGGTGACAGGTTTGAGGTAGACCAGGGCACAGGGTGGTTCAGAGACAAGAACAGCAGATGCCAGGCTACAAGCAAAGAGGGAGAGAGGGAAGTGAGGTGCCACCACTGCGGTATTTTGTGGGCATCATGGGCCATTAAACTGTGTGTATGTTATGAAATACCAATAAATATAATTGCGGAATTGGAGGAGTAGCCTAGTGGCTAGTGCAGTGGACTTTGATGCTGGGGAACTGAGTTTGATTCCCACTGCAGCTCCTTGTGACTCTGGGCAAGTCACCTAACCCTCCATTGCCCCGGGTACAAAATAAGTACCTGAATATATGTAAACTGCTTTGAATATAGTTGCAAAAACCTCAGAAAGGCAGTATATCAAGTCCCATGTCCCATTTCCCTTTCCCCTTTAATGTCTCTCACTTATCTGGACCACATTTAAATAATCTTGAACTCAAAAATGGAAATATGCTAAATATAACTCTGACTCAAATGTCCATAATTATATTTACAGAACATTTGTTAAACAAAATTTGTGGTACATTAAATAGTAAGATACTATTTTATTTATTTATTTTGCTGCATTTGTATCCCACATTTTCCCACCTGTTTGCAGGCTCAATGTGGCTTACATTATGTTGCAATTATTTTTACTGTTATGAAATACCAACATACATGTGTATGTGCTGGCACATGGACATGCATGTTGCTGAGTTGCCTCCATTGATAGTGTAGATGTTGACATTTGCAGAATGAGTGCTGCTGCCACAGCAAGTAGTTGGCACAAACGTCTATTCCTGCATGCATTTTAGACATAGTTCTACTTTGGTAGATCTTTTTCTAAAATACTGGTGGAATTTGAGATGTTCCAACCTAGATGTCTTAATTCTGACATCCATGTTCTATCTAAAATTCAATTTTTGAGGGACAGCGTGAGTAGCACCCCCCACATGGAAAAACAATCAATGTAAGGGGATCTGCGTCAGACACCACAAAGCAAAAGGTGACACCTCTGTGATTGAGCATTTTTCAGAACTAAGGCACTGTGTCAATGCCCTTATGTCAGAATAAGAGGAAATTTTAAAACAATCCAGGAACATAAGACCTTTGATGTTAAGGTCATACAATACTTTGACACCAACGAGAAAGGACTTAGGGGCCCTTTTACAGAGTGGGCTTACCATGCTCTCTTCCGGGACTACCGCTGGCACATGGCCACCAGCGGTAGACCCGTTCCAAGCGTGCGCCATTTCTGGGGAAAAAGAAAATCCCCAGAAATGGCTTGCAGAGCGGTAACCCGGCAGTAATCAGGCATCGCCGTGAGCCCTTATCGCCACCTCAATGGGTCGCGGTAAGGGCTCCCTGTCGCATGGCCATGCAGTAAGAGTTCTCTTACCACATGGCCAGGTGCGCTTGGGGTTTTTTTTACCTGCTATGGTAAAAAGGGCCCTAGTGCTTGGAAAAAATGGCCTTCACTAGCGCAGGACCCTTTTTCCCACAGCTTGGTAAAAGGACCCCTTAAAGAGCTGGGTTTCCTCTCACATTATAAATCATAAAATTATACTGCTTTGCCACGTCCTGATTACCCATCCATATTTATGTGTGTTTCTTTTGTACCCCGCCCAGGATAAGGGCGGGTTAGAAATAATATTTTAATTATTCCCTGTCCCTCACCCCCAGTTACACCCCCTTTCCCTTTGAGATTCTCATTGGAATGCATTAACGTTTCAGGGGCCCTTTTACAAAGCAGCAGCAAAAAGTGACCTGCGGCAATGCCAGTTTTTGCCGCATCCTGGAAAAAGTGCTATTTTTAAGGGGCCGGAAAATGGACATGCCTCAAAATAAAAACCAGCAAGCATCCATTTTCAGCCTGAGACCTTACTGCCACCCATTCACTCAGCAGTAAGGTCTCATGCGCTACCCGGGCGGTAGGCATGCAGCGTTGGCCCACTGCTATGCTGGGTAAGTACCATTTTCTACTGCATGTTTTCGGCATGTCCCAAATTCAGAATTACCACACGGGGCATGCGGTAGTTGGGCAGTAATGCAGATTTGACGTGCGCTGGATGCGCATAGGCCCTTACACACCTTTGTAAAAGGGCCCCTCAATAATATATTCTGATATTGTCATCATTTGCTCATACTATTTAGACCTAAGGAAGAAGATTCTGCCCTTCAAAAGTTAAGCAAAAAATATATCAGGTTAGTCCAATTAAAAAATGTATATTTTCTTTATTTACTGTTTGTTTTTTAATTTCTATTTATTAACAGCCATTCAAGCACTTCAAAACTTGTATCTATTTATAAAGCAAAACTGTAGAAAAGCAAGTAAAATTGGGATAAAAAAATCAACTACAGTATGGTCATTCTAGGCAAAGAAAGACTATTATGGATTGATGTAGAAAATTAAAGAGCAAGTAAAACAATGAGATCATTTTACTTGGCTTCATTGTCTGGTCCAAATACAACACAAGAGTGATTCTTGGAATTCCTTTGAATTATGACCTGGATATAGTCCAGCTCTTGGCCGTTTGAACTTGGTTTGTTCTTTTGTTAGCCAGAAGGAGTTCTTCCTAGTGCCTCTAGAGCATCTGCATGTATTTATATTATATATATTAATGTCACTTGTGCTTTGAGAGAAATGCTGTCTATAAGAGACACCTTATCTGCTGCTTCTGAGCCACTAGCTATAGAACAAGACTGGAGACTGTTGATGCCCTGCACATGTGAAAATGTCATCAACTTTGCCTTGAAAGAGATGCTACCTACCAGAGGCATTGCGTCTTTGACACTGTGCCAAAGGGGTGTGCTAAAGGGTTTCACTCATTTGTCAGTCCCTTCATGAGCTCTTCAGAGCTAACTGACTTTTTTGGGGAAGATCAGGAAAAAACTCTCCAACTCCACTTCGAGGCAGGCTCAGACAAGCAGGCAACAGAAAACGGGACTTGGAGAGCAGTACCACAAACCTGCTCTCAGCAAAAACACACATCCATGTGCTTCTGTTTTAAACAAATTCTATGGTTCTCTTTTTTTTTTTTTCTAGTGAGGAGGCAGAAACAAACAGGTAAGGAAAGCAACAGCAAAAGCCTGTTCAGAGGGAATTTGAGGTGCAGCGGAGACCCAGCAACTGCGTATGCTGCCAAAGGGGACACCACCAGTCCGCCACCGGCCCAGGAGCACCCTCAGAGGCCTTGGGCCCAGGAGCTGGAGAAAAAGCCATCCACCACCTGTTGAGACAGAGACATACTAACTGAGGAAGGAGCTGGCTGTTTGGCATCACTGCCTTTAGTTTGTTTATCTCTATCTCCACCTGCTGGTAGGCAGACTTAACCCACTAGTTCCTGGATTTATCTTCTGCAAGTGACAAGGAATTCTTGTTTATAATTATATTTTTGCAAAAACTTCATTGGCTATCACTACAATACAGGGCTAAATGTAAAACTCTTATGTCTCATCTTGAAGGCCCTTAAAAGAAATGGCCCTGAGTACCTGAAAAATAGGATGACCCTCTACACACTGCCAAGGACACTAAGGTCCTCATAAATGGCATTCTATAATTCATGCATGTACTTGCTTACACTGCTCCACCTATGAGCACACCCACATTGAATGTATGTGCCATGCAAATATTACGCATACTTTTACACTGGTTGGTATTCTGTAAGAGTTTATTTATGCACATATGTTGCTATATATGTGCATTGTTCACCCCTAAAACTAGTCGCCAACCAGTGGTGTGCTGGAGCCGGCTTGCAAGAGCAAGTTGTTATGTTTTTAAGAATTTTGGGAGCTGGTTGTTAAAGTAGGCCCCCCTTCAAGAGCGAGGGCATCAACACAGATTTTTATTGATCACACCCAACACAGTCTCTGTTTTGGCGACACCGCCTGCATCAGGGGTCTTTCAACGATCACATTCATAGTCATTGGGGAAATCCTAAAACCTCAATCTGGCGAGGGCCGAGGATGAACACCCCTGCTCATGCTGTTCAATTTCAATTATCACAAAATCCAAGGGTGTCAAACAAATCAGTGGGAAATGCTAAATCTGAATTCACACAAATGATGCTGTCAATGATGCGGGTACAAAGGTAAAATATCAAAAAATGCTCCCATGCAGTAAGATGCTTGCTGTAATGTTGCAAAAAGCCTTAGACTTTTTGCTGCATTATAGCAGAACATCTTACTGCACGGGAGCATTTTTTGGCATTTTGCCTTTGTACCCCACCATTGACGGTGCCATTTATGTGAATTCAGATTTAGCATTTTCCACTGATTTGTTTGACACCCTTGGATTTTGTGATCATTGAAATTGAACAGCATGAGCAGGAGTGTTCAACCTCGGACCTCGCCAGATTTAAAAGCCCTGATATTTAAAAGCAGTTACCTAGATGACAGTAGACACTGTCTGGATAATTGTCCTAGCCAGCCCTATCCATTAATTTTTGTTTATTTCCAAACTTGCTATACTGCAATTCATCACATATCAAAGTGGTTTATATCATAATAACAATAACAAAGGAAAAAAGAAAATAAAAAGACAGCAGAACTATACACCGTATACTTCCATCTACTCTAGGGGTCACAATCAACTTTCTCCAAAAGTCTGACAAAATAAATAAATTTAAGGGATGCGATCCCTTGATCAGTTGTGGCAATGTTTCTAGTTGGAGGTATTTAGGCATTGAGTTCTACATTAATGGAACAACACTATGGAAGACAAACTTTGCTTGTGATGGAGGAAGAATCACTAGTAGCTTACAACTGAGAGACCACAGTTGATAAGAAGAGGCAAAAGAGATAAGGATATTGAAAAGGGGTACTGACTGGAATTTTAAATTTGATTCTGTTACTCATTGGGAGCCAGTGATACTATAAGAAAAATGGACTGACATGATTATAAAATCATGCATGATGGAGAAGACAATTTGCTGTATTTTGCACTCATTTTAGATGCCTGAATGCTGATTGCCAAATGCCGTTAAACAGGAATATCAGTAATCAATGACTAAATACCTTCAACATGTGCATAGAAAAAGGGAAGATAGTGCTGGGGTGGACTGTGAGTGTTCCAGTGAACTATACGAATAATGACAATATTCAGTCTGATATCCATATAGTTTTTTCAGATAATTTTAAAACAATTTAAGGGTCTTGTGTGCTAAGCATTTCACTCATAGGTCTCTAAGGGCCCTGTTTACTAAGCCACGTTATAGGTGCATTAGCATTTTTAACATGTGTTAACCATGTACGCGCGTTAACTGTGTACGCACCTACAATATCCCTATAGGCATCTACACAGTTAGTGTGTGGGCTAATTGTAGGCATGTTAAAAACGCTACTTAGTAAACAGGGCCCTGAATGTGTTATTAAAACATTAAATTTCATTCCCTTTATGCTTTTGTTTCCAAATGAAATATGTCACTATCTTTCTACACTTCTCAAAGATCTAGCCTGAAAAGGCCCCATTTGAGCTCAGGACACGAAGGCAGAGTATACCCACTGACCAGAGAACATCACTCCCTCTTGTTAGTTCCTTACATAAAGTAGTCAATCACATGTACAATGAGTTGAAAAATACAAATTCTAGAACTTCAGCTGAAGGGAAAGGATTGTGAAATGCTAAGAAGCATGCATTCTTCTGAAATAATGCTTTCAATAACTAGGATCTGTGCAGACATCTGACCATCAGTAAAGGCTGAAGTGTTCCAGTGGAGTACTTCTAACAATGCGTCTATTGTTGGGTAGAATGGTCTGAAATCAACAGGGTTACTCAGAACACGAACATTTTTTAGTGGTATACACTGCTATCCCTTCAATAGATGCTTGCCGGTAAGAAAGCTGTGACCCCAAACCATACAAATCTGTGTTACTGCTCCTGGCTGTCAAACAAAGGGACAGAGGATTTAGTAGTACTATGGTCTTGCCCCCTTTCTTGGTGTCAAGTTGCTGCAGTCTGTCCACCCTTCTGACTAGATTTGTCAAAAGCAGGGGAGAAACAACCTAACTTGGCAGGGGAATTTATGCATGGCTAGCTGGATCCCTATTCATCCCTTGACCCTACTGAGTAAGTGGTGATAACTGGGAAAAACACTCAGGTCCTCTCAGATACCATCTATCTCTGGAGGTGATCTCTGTTGGACTCCCTCCTCTTCGGTAAGCATGACCCTGCACTCCATAACTCACTTTCACTAGCCATTTGCCTCTTTCAGCTGAAATGAAGATGAAGGAAGAAACACCCTCTCTGATTCTGAATCATAGAATGGACCTTGTATAACTGAGTTTCACAAGTAGGAATAGTTGCAGTCATAGGCATTGTGAGCTTTCCACTTGTCCCACATCATTCAGCTCTTCCATTTATATAGCTCCTCTTCTTACAGTGGAGTGAGGATTTCCCTGGAAGGTACATCAAAATTGGGGGGGGGGGGGGGGGGGAAAGAAAATAATGGGGGCTTCTGTGGGTAGGAAGAGGCAGATGTTCCAAGGCCATTATTGAATAATCATGAAACTCCACACAATGCTTCAAAAAAATACAAGTCCCACCAGAGGATACTTTCCTTAAAATTAGGTATAATCCTCCATAATAAAGTATTTACAATCAAAGATGCAAGTAAAACAGAAGTAGCCAAAATCAAATAGACACTGGCCAACAGTAGAACTTAGCAGACTTCTCCATTTAATCTTCTGGTAGCATCTCTTCTTCGTATTGCAGCGGCACATAGCAGATCCCTTCTCCTAATCTCTAACAGATCTCTCTTCTGAGTTCTTGAGGGGACACTCCCTCATTTTCATTCTTCGTTGGTCCCCCCTGTTTACCCCAGTTTCACTAAACTTCCACATTGCCTGCTAGACACTGTTACAGGATACAAGTACCAAAAATCACAAAACAAGTACCTTAATGTCTGTGCCACTGGACCTCTTTACAAAATCCAAAAATCTGAAGATGTGTTACTGGAAAACCCTCTGAGAAATACTCAAAAATTATCATTTCAATGTGTTCGGGATGCACTGGGGTTCGGACCCTTATACCACAGACTAGACTTCCCAGTAGGTAAGGTGGAATGCACCATGCTGGTCTGACTAACATCCTGAAGAAACCCACAAAATCACTCCTGCAGCTGGCCATGTTAGAACACTTGGCTGAGTGGCTTCATACTTCTGCCACTTTGGGTAAACTCTCCTCTGGCTTTTCTTCCTGATTCTCCCATGATCTGTAAGTCTCTCCAGCAACTTCTTTTAGTTAAGCCTATCTGGCCTAAGGAAATCACCTACCCTTTTTTACTGGCCTAGTCAGTCATCCAAAGAGACAACTCCTTTTGGCTGCTCCCCTGCAATCTTGGAGCCTCCCTGTGCTCTCTCAGTCCACCCCCTGTTATCAGCTGCTAAAGACTTTTAACTAAAGTCCACCCAAGCTCAGCAGCATACCTATGATGCCAAATTTTCTTTTCTTTTCTTCAGGGTATTATATAGTGTAAGGAGGAGGTAGAAGGAAGGCAGAGAAGAGCTGATGGTGACAGTAAGCGGGGAAAGGAGAAAAATCCTCAGAGGGGAAAAGGGAGTAGGAGACTGATGAAAAGGGAAGTGAACTACAGAGCCCAGCAACACTTGCAAGGAAGGAGGGAACAAGAGAAACAGTACCACAACTCCCAGCAGGTAGTAGAGTCAGGGGGTGATTATGAGATGGAGGATAATCAGCGGGAGGAGCAGCACCTGGGAGAGAGGGTGGGGGAAGATTCCATGGAGTGGGAGGAGATTGAACTAGGAGAGGAAAGCGAAAGGAAAGAGGTTGGTGAGGAGCAAATGGAGTTCTTTTGGCTCAGGACAAAAGGAGGTGGAAAAGGAAGAGACTGCAGAGAGAGAGAAGCCAGAGATTTGGGGCCGCTAAGTGACATTGCCTAGATACGGTCTGGCTTCATGGAACAGTGGGAATTAATTACCTGAAGGAGGTCAGTCTGAACATTTGTGGGAGGTTGTCAGAGTGTTGGTGTCTGGCAAATGAGGGTGGTGAAAATGCCTCTAACTCCTAGGCAGTAACAGAGAGGAGCGGAGGAATAGACTGAACCACAGGTTTTCCCAAGTCTTTAGCTAATTCTAAGACTGAACTGTTGTTTGTTTGGTGTGTTGGAAAAGTGAAGCAAAGTGCACGGAGACCAACAGCTGTGGTACAGTGAACATACTGTTTTTTCCCACTGGTACCGCGGTGTAATAAAGTACTCTGCAGGATAAATTTGGTACTGTGAATAATTACTTTTTGCAAGTGAGCAGAAGCAGTTCCTCTTAGGAGGTGGATTAGCCCCAATTGTGTGGGTGAAGACAGACAGCATGGAGAGGTGCGGGTCGAGAGCGGACAGCAAGGAGAGGTGCTTGCTGACAATAGGTCACTCCAAAAGTTATTCAGGGACATATCCTACATAATACACACACCACAAAAATAGGAGCAGAATTCCAGAAACAAAGAGAGAGCTTTATGGAGGACTTGGTACACATATTTATTGTTTTTATTGTGACATCCTGAAAACGTGACTAGAGAGGATCAGAAAACATTAAAGTAAGTTTTAATTTAATTAAGCACTTCCTATTCACTTACACCCAAAGAGATTCTAGGCAGAGTATGTCAAAGCATAATGTACCCATATAAACAACAAAATTAAATTACACATCTAAATACATTAATCAAAACACAAACACATAACTAGAAAGCTGAAAACACTAAATGGCAATGAATGAAATAAAATTAAATCCTGTAAATCACAGGAATCAGGTTAACCAAAAATCAAACAAAAAGTTTTAAGATGTTTCCCGAGCATCATATAATTAATTTCAATCTTCAGAGAACTAGGAAGGCAGTTCCAAATCAGAGCTGATGTGCACTGAAGTGTATGTGATTGAGTGGACTTTATAATTCTTTGGCAGCTGGTAACATTAACAAGGTGCCTATTTTAGAAGCATTATTTGGCTTTTAGACATGCATAACGTGGTATTCAAATGTTTATACTGCATAAATGTCTAAATCTCAATTAAACAAAGCAGGAATATACATGTCTAAAACTTTAAAATGTGCATCTGGTAAAGGGGCATGCTCTGGGTGTGTTTTGGTCAGACTATTTCAGAAGGGGAACATACATCTATTCATAAAGATTGATATTGGGATCTACACCTGCTATCTGGGATATCTAGCTTTCAGAAAGTGCTCCTATTCAGCAAAGCTCCACTGGAGGGATTGGAGGGGGGGTTATCTCTTAAACATCCAGTGGTTGATGTCCCCCCCCCCCCCCCAAAAAAAAAGCAAAACTGACAAAGGATGCTGAAAATAGGCTCTGTGTCAGCAAATCATGTTCTAAAATACTAGCAGAATTTGAGATGCCTCGACCTGGACATCTCAATTCCAACTGATGCACCCTTTCTAAAATTCTGACCACCACTCAAAAATTCACCAAATCTGGACATACACCAGGGACATTGACAGCCTGAGGCCTTGAGCAGCATGGCAATGACCAAGGCTGAGTAACTTTTGTTCCTATACTAATGCCTCTTAAGGGTCATGCCCTAAGCCAGAAGGGATCTGAATCCTCCATAATCATTGGACCCATGAGAGAGATAGCAGGGGTCGTACCAGGAGGCAGACCAGATCTGCAGAGGATCTAGCTGATAAGAAGCCATGGACAAAAGACAGACAGGCTCCCTTAATGGTCAGGATTGCACTGGGGCATCAATGCTGGCTGAGCCAAACTCCTTCATGTGACTCTACAATATGGGACATGTCACATTCCAATGCAACACCATCATATCACAGCACAGAGGACCCTAGCATTCCACCAAAAACTGGAAGGCCAAGAGACTCAGCTACAGTTCACCTGGATCCAGGAGATTCCTGCTGACAAAATCCACTTGAACATTTTCCATCAACACACAGCGATCTCCATGAGATTTTGTTTCTCCCAATAACAAAGCCAGCTAGCTTCCATTGCCTCAGTTGCACTCATGGTTCCTCCTACTCTGAATATGTAAACCACCACTGTAGCATTTTCTGACAGTATCCAGAATGCTTCCCCCCTCAATAAGGGGAGAAACCACTAGAGCATTAACTGGATGGCCAACAGTTGATGGATCATGATGCTTCCATATGGGAGCACTGACTTTGGGTCACTTGGACAAGACAATATGCCCTCTAGTCTGATAGACTTGCATCAATGGTCACTACCAACTAGTTGGGCGGTTCCACAGGAACCCCCTCCCTCAACCTACACCATCTGCTGGAAGTAGAGAAATACTGGAGAGTTCCTGGCTCTACCAGCCCTTGTACCAGTGATGTCACCGGAAAACTTCTGTTCTCTACTTCTATCTGCTGGTAGGGAGACACAACTTATTGGTCTGGACTTGTCTAGCAGGGTAATAAGGAAGAGAAATTTAGCTTGTATCCCAGACGTTCTTCCCCTTCAAGACCACACATTCTGCAGAACTTACTTTGAAACACAGCTCCATATTTATGTATTCCCACAAAAAGAAAACAGATCTCTAAATCAAAGGGAAAACAGGTATTGTGAGAAAGTATGCAAGGGGTATGTTATACTATTTCAGCTGCTGGATAGGGCTGTATTCAGATTATTTGAAGACTAGAATCTGCATTGTACAAAACATAATGAACTTGACTTTGTAACATAACCGTTAACTTTCCACTGAGTTGTTTATGGGCAATCAATTTAAGGTAACTCTTGACAAAATGTATGAAACAAAATTATGAAAAGTATTAAGGAGTCTTGGCATCTTCTCCACGATATATGTAAAACCCTGATTAGATAGGGCAGGTGCTCTCTTTCAGTTTGGCCTATGTACATGCACACTTCCACTAAGCATTTATATGGATCCTGCTCTAGAACAGTGACTATCGTCTTCTGTATTAATGTACTTTTTGCTAGAAATCCACATTTAAATTAAAACTACGAGAAACAACGTTAGGGATAGAAATGTGCTATACATTAAAAAAAAAAAAAGAAAACAAAAGAAATTAGCTTATTATAAGGGACTTCTATATGTAGAACAGCATTGTGAGGGTAATTTTTATGAACTATTTTTGTGTGTAAAAGGCTCGTATATACAGTATGGGTAGATGCCATCTTATAAAAATACCAGCTGGTGTAAAAGTGTCTGACAAGACATGCCAAAAAAAAGGGCTAGGAATATAATTGCAAGCTGGAGGAAATGTCCGTTATCCCATGAAAATAAACCACAGCTTATATATATATATATCTCAACACAAAAATCACTCATAATATCTTCTTATGTATAGCAATTAAATATAGAAGTGCTCGTAAAAATTGAGAGACTTTCACTGATCACTAAACTTCGCATGGACACAGTGTGAGACTGGCAAGACCACATTGCCTGTAAGGCAATTATAAATATCTGTTTTTAGGGTTTCCTGATGCAACTCTTGCCAAAACATGGTCCACATTGGGACCCCGTGCAGTGGATTTAATTGGAGGCAGGGGCGGACGGACCATTGTAACAACAGGGTAGTGCCACCTCAGCACCTAACACCCACTCCCTCACCCCACCTCCCTCCCACTAACAAAGTGCCTGCCAAAACCTCCTTATCCAAAACTCCCTCACACAACCTTCCCCAACAACCCACTGACCAATCAGCTCATTGCTACTTCCACCCAATCTGCTAATCCTACATTCCTTTCCCTCCTGCCATCCCTGCATCCCACCCTCCGCCTTAACCATTTCATAACCATCAGCCCGGCTACCCTCAGCTGATGTTATCAATTCACAGCTTAAGGCTGTGAGCCCCTCAATTATACCTGCTTCAGAGCAGGTGTAGATATATGCATCTACTTTCCTGGAGTAGTTTTATGAAGTAATATAGGTGTATATGTTTGCTTTATAAAACACACACAATATAGACACTTATGTGCTTGGCAACCTAGACACCCTATTATAAAATTCACCCTGTGGAGGTTAAGTGTGCACTATTGTTTACATGCTAATTACATGTGTAAATCATTAGAATAATGGAATATGTGTGCACATATATGCATGAATGCCAACATTTCACCTAAGTGCTATTCTGGAACTACGTGTCGTCAATTGAGGAGATGGAGCCTTACAGAGCGCACGAATGCTTCAAGGCTTGAAGGCTTCACTTTCTCACAAACACACTCTCTCTCTTTCTCTCTCACACACATACTCTGTCTCTCACACACTCTCTCTCTCTATGACACACACACACACTCTGTCTCTCTCTCTCTCTCTCTCTCTCTCTCACTCATTCTCTCTCACATACACACTCCATCTCTCACCCACACACTCTCTCTCAAACATACACACTCCGAGGAAAGGGGGGCATGGAACACGCTGGGGAGGAGAGGGAGGGAGGCATGGAACTCAGAGGGAAGGGGGGGCCAAGAACTCGGAGGGGAAGAGAGGGAGGAGAGAGAGGGAGGGGGACCTGCACCTCGGACGGAAGGGGGGCCTGGAACTTGGAGCCCCCCCCACACACACTCACTCACTGTCTCTCACATACACTCTCTCTCACACACACTCACTGTCACACAAACACACACACACTCTCTCGTCTCTCACTCATTCTCTCTCTCACTCACACACACACTCCATCTCTCACACAAACACTCTCTCTCAAACATACACACTCTGAGGAAAACCTTGCTAGCGCCTGTTTCATTTGTGTCAGAAATGGGCCTGTTTTACTAGTGTTCTATAAATCAAAGTAAGCATCTACGTTTCTTGATAGAAAAGACTCCCACTGGGTGCACTCTGGGTACCTGTTTATAAGCACACACTTACAGAATTACCTCCTTAGTAGTTTATAGTTTATTCAAACTTGCTAAACTGCAAGGGCAGAGCAATGCAGTGCACAGGCTACAGCAAAATATGAAAAATAGGAAAGTTATACACTCACACAGAAAGAGAGAAAAGAGGATATAGGCAAAAACAAAGGATATGGGAACCAAAAACGAACTCTAGCTGGTGGGCTCATTCAGTTATATCTTTTGGTGTACCTGAGCCACTGATGAGTGAGAGTTCTGTGATTCTGATGTTTATAAAAGCTTCCACTAACATGATTGAGACAGTTAGGCAGACATTTTGCCTACCTATGAGAGTACTGCCCTCATACAAATTGTTGACTAATCTTAGCTGGTAAAAAGAATATGCAATTTGAACATTGTCTGTGGTTTTCTTCGTTTGCCACTGCTTGCCATGCTAATCAAACAGGGATGTGCTCAGGGCTAAAATTTTCAGTTTTTTTCATACTTTCATTTTAATAAAAATATTTTACCCAGGTTAATCAACTTAACATATGTTAATTCACAGGTTAACATTACTACTACTACTTAACATTTCTAGAGCGCTACTAGGGTTACGCAGCGCTGTACAGTTTAACAATGCATTTAATTGACTGAGTGTGCATTATATTTTTTAAAGGAACACTAAAAAAACAAATGCATGAAAATGAATGCAGATCTCTATCTTAGGGGAAAAAAATCCTATGGAATAGCAATGCATTGCTGTATGTTAGAGCATATCTGGAAAACTTTCAGCACTCATGCAAAAAATGGCTACCTTCTCAATTTATTCATAAATTTCTTCTGTGCATGAAAGATTCTGAAATATTTGTTTGTGTTTAGTTTACAGTTTATTTTGATGATACTCTTGTGACACTATACAGACTTGTGATATGAACAATAAGCATTTTGGCTGCACTTGAATCAAGTTGCAGTACAAAGCATTTGCAGCATTAAGACAAAATTTTCAAGGCATAAGCAGCAGGACAGTTAAGAAGTCTGGTTATTTAGAAATAAGTCAAGAGCAAGCTCTCTCCTTAACTTCAAGTAACAGTAAGCATTTCTCATCCAATAACACTTCTATTTCATGTTATTAATTTTATGGGTCATTACACAAAGAAACAGCTAGAAAATAGCTTAAGGTCCTGAAATGCCCGCTTTGTGGCCAATAATGATCAGCAGCACACTTACACTTTTATTGGCATTGTTACGGCTGAAGCTCGATTCACGATTCACTTTCCCAAGGATCTTCCTAGCAAGCAGAGACATCCCTGTGCCGACAACCAGTGGGAGACAGCACAAAACAAAAATGTGCTGCCACTTTTTGATTCCAAGCTTGTCAGTCAGACTATTTCCAGACAAAGGGTAAAGTCAAGTTTCTGGTGGAAATGACAGCTAGATGCTTGGAGGTTTTGGATGCTGTTTATCAGCACCAGAGACACATGGTAAAAATGCCTGCCCCTTCAGGCCACGTGAGGGGAGGGAGGGGGAATCTGTTGCAGTGACACATGCAGTACCTGAATGTAACAGAACAAATAATCTTTTCTCTGGGCCCTTTGAAAAGAATCCCACACTGCACAGAGAGTCTTTAAAAGTATGTTGAAATCATCTAACAGATAGCTTTTTGTGTGAAAGAGATGAAACTAATGGAACAATCGCAGATTATGACATGAACAGCATTTAGCAAGCTCCATAAGCTTTAAAATTTCAATAGCCTAAGTGATCTGATTATTTATTTAAAAGCTTTTATCATCCACTGGTCTAAAAATATAGTCCTTAGTAGAGTACGGCATATCATTAGAAAACATATATCACAATCAATACAATTAGGAAGGAAGTTATGAAGGTGCAGAAAAAGGTGAGTTTTTACTGCACCTTGATTTGCCACGTCTGTACTGCAGGTTGCCAATTCCTGTGGTAAAGGACTAATGCTGTTTGTGAGTCACTTCACTTCCTTAGAGGGGGTAGGGGGTCAAACTAGGAACGTGTAGGTGGGTTACCCCACTCTGGGGCTCATCTGAGCCTTGGCTCCCTGCTCTAGGCGCTAAGGGGAAAGGAGAAAGCACAGGGATTGCCATCTGGTCCAGTGTCCACTGGTGCATACTGAGAGAGGCCTTCGCCAAAGAAAATAAACTGAGCAAGGGATGCCAGTCTGCTCCTCAGCTGTTCCCTGAGGCATAGAGACCCAGAAAGAAGAGGAAGGCTAGATCCACTTGTAACCACTCGCCTCCACCTACCCTCCTCACATTAATTGATTTGATTTGCTTACTTTATTTATTTTTTGTCTATTAGATTGTAAGCTCTTTGAGCAGGGACTGTCTTTCTTCTATGTATGTGCAGCGCTGCATACGCCTTGTAGCGCTATAGAAATGCTAAATAGTAGTAGTAGTAGTAATCCATAGGAGAGATCTGATCCTGATCATCAGAAGCAATAGACAAGAGTGATGCTTCTTGTGAAGTACTGAACGCTGGAAGAAAGTTGGTGAATTGCTAAAACTCTGAAAGAGAAAAGAGGTAGCTCAAGTCTTGGGTGTTTTCTTGATCTGCCTGATCTAAGAGAAGGGGAGCAGTGGGGAATACAGAGCCACAAAAGAGACAGACAAACAGACAATGGAGAGAAGTGTGATTAGAGCATGGAATACTTGCTTGCCTACCAAACGAGAGTGAGAGAAGTACAGGGCCTAACCTTTGCCCAGGAGCCAGAGCAGTGGTTCTCAACCTTTTATCAATTGGGACACACCTGATGGATGATGCTTTTATACATGACAAACTGCATGCATCACAGTCATAGACCTTTGGTCTCATACAGTATGGCAGTTCTTATGAATTAAATATCAACATGCTATGCATCCACAAACACATTTCTCCGTTGATGTTCTCATGTCATCTGAATAATAGCAATACATCTCTCCACTACCAGAGTGGAGGAGTAGCCTGATGGTTAGTGCAGCAGCCTAAGAACCAGGGGAACTGCAGCTCCTTGTGACTCTGGGCAAGTCACCTAACTATCTGTTGGCCCTTGTACAAAACTTTGATTGTGGGTCCACCAAGGACAGAGAAATGTAAACCACTTTGATTGTACCACAGAAAGACAATATATCAAATGCATTATCCATACCCTTATATTGAAATAATAAAAACAAACCTGAAACAAAAATCCTAATTCAAAATACATGTAGCAAATCTACCATGCAACAGTAGCACTAATCCTGTGATTCAAACAGCATGAACCCTATCCAAGAACAGTGACACTTCAAGGCAGCACTACAAATATGAGGGGGCTCTAGAACAAGTGCAACAGACTTCTACACAGAAACTACATGAAAATAGAATACCATATATCAGTCACATGCAAAACAAAGAGAAACCCTCACCAAATACAGACCAATGGAGCAATTAGAAACAGAAATGTGAAGATAAAAAATGCATTGGGAACACCAAGAAGTCGAACTAGGCATGTACCACAACTTAGGAGAAATAGAGAAATGCATTTCCTCTTGTACTGAATAAAATAAAAACACATCCATGATACACACTTTTTCTAAAGCTAACATGTGACAAAACAGTGGGTTTCTAAGCCTGTGAACTGTATTAATTATTTTACGAAGCTTATTTCTCCTGATTGGCCAGCAGATGGCATCTGTTTTGTGTTTTAAAGCTGTTGCAGAAAAGACTATTTTCTTTTCCAGTTTAAGCTTGCGAAAAGGCAATTTGCAGGACCATTGGCCAGATACTTTCAAAGTTGGTGCCATGGGGTCTGATTGGCCCTGGAGTTCAACTCTAGCCAGGGGTACTGGATTTCCCCGTTTCAATATGGGGGTACAGAGGAGAAACATCTCTGTCCTGAGACTCTGTTCAAGACTTCTGAGTAGTTAATTTCCTGAAAGTCCCCAGGTACTACCCAGGTAGTAACAAGTGTTGAGATAGTTTTAATGTTGATCCTTGTTTTGGCTATCTGTTATTGCTTGCTGTACTTTTTCATCTGGTTTTTCAAGTGTTCACCTTTCTACTGTGACAATAAACATGTTAGTTTATCGGCTCTGTTGTCCTGGACTAAGGATCCTGGTGGTTTGTATGTTGGGTCTGGGGGTGCTTTCTAGGAACTGTGGGATCCCTGCGACTATGGCCCCCAGTGTCCTAGAAATCACCGGGGAATAACTTGAGAGTGGGAGACTTCCTCAGAGGCAAGTGGGACCCGGGCAATAGGAGGAGGGTGCTAGTAAAAAAGCATGTGCCCAGGTGCAGGTGGGCCTGAGCAGTGCTGGGGCAGACCCTCCAGGTGGCTGCAGGGTTAACCCCAGGCAGGTGCTAGGTGTTCTGTGACATAACATATTCCAATTAATAAATTCAAAATAAATCATTTTTTCTACCTTTCTTGTCCAGGTGTTTTATTTTGTTCAAGCTTGTTGGTCCTAGTTTCTCTTTTCTGCTTTTCTGTCTGTATTCTGCATGCTTTCCAGTGGGTGCTGTCTATTTGTTTTTTCCCCATTTTCCTTGTATCTTCTTCCATTCCCTCATTACATCTGTCTCTGACATATTTCCTCTTTCTTTTCTGTCTGCTCACTCAAATTTCACCCTCTCACTCTTTAGAGTTCCATCTATATTTCACTTACCTATTAACTTTCTATCTCCTCCTCTCACTTTAAAGGTTTCTCATTTCTTCTATCTCACTCCTTCCTATCCTCCTATTCCCTTCTCTTTCTCCCACTCCCCATTACAACACTTCTACTCTCTAAACTCAGCACCTTCATCTCACTCATCCTTGACAATCCCCATGGCCTCTCCCACATGGTTCCACCATTCCCAACACCTCCACTTCCTCCCTAAACCCTAGTAGATTAGCATCTCCTCTCTCTCTCTTCACCCATACTTGTAGCCCCCTTTTCTCTCTCTACTCACACTTACAGCCCAGCATTTCCCTGTCTCCTCCTTTCCTCAACCTTACAGTCCAGTATTCCCCTGTCCCCTCCCCAAACACCCTATGGTCTCCTCCTCTCCTCCCCCTCAAAGGTACAGCAATAATGTTTAGCAGCTGGAAGAGAAGAGCAACAGCACAAAACCCAGCCCAGAGCAAGAGACATGATTGTACCAATGTTGACGCCAGACTCCTTCCCTGGCTTGAAGGCAAACTGTGCATAACAAGCTTTTACGTCCAGTGGTTCTGTTTCTCATTGAATAAACCTTGAATTTAATAAAACAATGCTGAACAATGGTAGATACATGTGACTGTAAACTTAGGTTCTGGTCCAACTACATCCCTAAAATCTTTACAGAAGATCCAAAAGGAATCTTAAAACCTGTAATCAGGATAGGAGTGGAGATAATGGGGGGGTACCTAGAACACCACTATTTACATGTGTTCTTCCCCCCTAAATCTAGAATTACCCCCTTAGGGCCAGATTCTATATACAGCATCTAAAAAATCCATATGGTAAAGGTTTCCAGCTAAGTGTATTCTATAAGTGGTGCCTAGATTTAGGTGCGGTATATAGAATATGCTTAGGCAGAAATCCTAGTGCCTAAAAACTATGCACATCCATTTATGCCAATGAAAATGTGGCCTAAATCCCTGCACATAGATTTATGTGCACTGGAACATATTCTGTAACTGCCCATGTACATTTTAGAATGTCCACAAAATGCCCATTTCCACGCCCATAGCCACGCCCCTTTAGAACTGCATGCATTAGAATTGAGGTGCATTTCATTAGAGAATACGCTTAGCAAGTAGTGCGCTTAAATTCTAATTATTGCCAATTAGTGCTCATTATTACTTAAGTGCTGTTAACAATGCTGATTAGCTTGTTAAGCCAATTAAGTTACGTGAGTTGTTACAGAATATGCCTAGATTTTGGCATAGATCTCTAGGATCGCCATATAGAATCCGGGGGATAGTGTCCTTATTATGTGATGTATTGTATTTCTGGCTCATTAGGCGTTACCAGAGTTTTTAATGTAAAGGCAGCACAGGACGCAAGTTCTGAAAGGACTTTTTGGAAATGATCTCAACATTTTGGGGACCTTATTTTTCATATATAAATAGTGGAAAGAATTTGGGGGATCCCAAACAGCAGCTATTATGAAAGAGTTTATTTGGATCATGTATGAGGTGGAACCACCTTTTATGCTCTACTAATTTCTTCTGTTCCACCCAGAAGATAGCCAACAAGGGGTTTTCACCTACACTTGGTGTAGGTTTCAGCCTTGAAGGCTTACTCCAGTTCAGGATATGAATAAGGAGATCTGGGTTTACATTGACATTCATATTTCACCTTTATGTGATATAAAAAAAATACATATCTAAGTGGTTTATAATATAAAATATATATGGTAAGACAGGGAGAGGAAAACACACAAGGAGGCCTATAGTACAATCAAATAAAATAACATCAATAAAAATAAAATATACCTAATATTCAAAGCATTTGTGCACCTGTGAGAGTTATGGACTAGATTCTATATATGGCTCCCAAAACTTTCATTGTGCACCCAACTATCGGCGCACATAGTTATGTGAGCTTTCTATGAAAGATATGAAACAGTGCCAATTATAGAATACTCACACAAACGTTTGCGTGTAGATTAGCATCCACGCACAGTTCCACGTAGACAGTATGGTGGCTTTTATTGCTCACATAACTATCTGTGCCTATATTCTGTGCGGATTTTTGGCGTCATCAGTATCCGTGCCATTTGCTGAATAAGCTTTCTGTGTGGAAAGTCAAGGAATACCCACGCTACACCCATTCTCTGCCTCTTCGGCACATAAAACTGCCTGCACTTGAGAAGTAATTCACTGAAAATTAGGCATCATAATGCTTTATAGAATTGTGCATACCGGTTTCTGTGCCTAGATTGCCAGTCAGCGCCAATTGTTGAAAATTTGAAAATTTACTAGGGCTGAGTGCATACATTTTTATTCATAATTTCACTAAACTCTTAAATTTTGAAGCATAAAAAGTGGGTGGCAACAGGGGCGGGTTTAGGGCAGGAGAAGGTTAGGAGCTTAGCACCGATTTTCAGTACTAGACTCAAAAAATAAGGTTAGTAAAGTTAGGCCAAATAAATAGGAGCTATAAATTTATGAACGTAACTTTTAAGCTCCTCAATTAAGATTCTTTTTCAGCTGATAACTTATGCTGCTAGGTTTGACTGAAAATGAGGCACAAATTTAGGAGGCTAACTTTGGAGCACATATTTAGGAGCTCAGCATTTTCTAAATATTGGGCCCAAAAATTTGTCCACAATAGGATACAACAGGAGGGGAGGATGTGCAAAAATTAAACCAAAGGACAGACTATGAAACAGAAATTGCTGCTGCAAAAAGCCATGTGCAGCAAAGACTAAAGAGGAACTAAGTTTCATTAGAGGGAAAAGCCTGGGTAAAATAATGCTATTTTAAGACAGCTTTAAATCTAAAAAAGGATGTTTAATGTTGAAGATCACCAGGTAGAACATTGCAATGTGTGGGTGCTACAATTAGAAAGCAGAATCGCCTATTACTATTCAGTTGAATATTTGAGTGACAGGTGACCACCAAAAGATTCTGCTGAGAGGATTTTAAGGAATGGACATGAGAATAGGGTGCTAAAGGGAAAAGAAGGAAGTCCAGTATGAAAGTAGTTGATATGCAATTATAAGAATCTTGAATGAAATTCAAAATGAAATGAGAAGTGAATGCTCCTCCGTAAATAAAGGAGTAAAATGAGCATATTTATTTGCATTATGTAACAATTTTATGGTGGTGTTCTGCGATATTGTATTCTCCTAATTTAATACTGTGGCAAATCCTGCAAAACGGAATTATAGTAATCAAGTTTGAACAGAACTAAATAGAGAAGAAGTAAAGGCAATGAGATGGTATCAATAGACAAGCAAACAGCTCCCTTCTAATATATAGCTCCTATTTTCCATGGGAGAAAGTATGGGCAAATTATGATATTCTCTCATGCCATGCTGCCTTCTGTTCTTTCACACTTTCTCTTTCCACTGACATTAAATATGAAAGGTGGGTCACAATAGAGATCCTAAAGGATGTTATTTTGGAAGCCCTTTTTAGTGCTTAAAGAGACAGCGCTGCTTTCTGGGCAGCTGATCATGTCACTTTTCATTTTAATAAATATTTGCCATATCCTGCGTAAGACTTCTAACAGACTCACTGATCACCAATAGACCCTTTCTGGCACCTGTACTGTAATCCTAAAACTCTCATAAACACTACCTGTATCCATAGTCTGTATATTAGGTACATTTTATTTTTATTGATGTTATTTTATATATACATACTTCTGCATTAATTACTACCAGCCATGCTCACACACCACAAAGCTTACAAGACAAGACATAGGAGACGATGCTTAAACAAAATATAAATGTCATTAATTTCTGGCCTCTTCAGGGGCTGCGGCAGTGCTTGGCCCTCTTGGTGATCTGCTACCAACTCTTCTTCTGCATATCACATTTATGCATTTATTGCTCAAATTCTGCTGCTGCTCTTTGGGATCTTGGGCAAGTCACTTATCCCTCTGTTGTCTCAGGTACACACTTTCTGCCAGATTCTTTACAGCATGCCTAGCATTCCGCACTGAAATCTAAGCGTATTCCATAATAAATCACGTAACTTAATTGGCTTAACAAGCTAATCATCATGAAAAACACTTAACAAGCAATAATGACCACTAATTGGCAATAATTAGAATTTACACTCACTACTCGTTAAGCATATTCTGCAATGAACTGTGCCTAAGTTCTAATGTGTGTAGTTCAAAATGGGTGTGATCCTAGGCAGGGAAATGGGCATTTCATGAGTGTTCCTAAATTTGCACAAGATGTTACAGAATACGACCCAATGTGCGTAAATCTACACACTCAGATTTACGTCATGTTTTTGTTGGTGTAAATGGAGGCATGTATTTTTAGGCACTGGGATATCAATTAAGTGCATTCTATATACCACATCTAAATCTAGGTGCTGCTTATAAAATAATCTTAGCCTGAAATGTTTACCGCGTGGATTTTTTAGGCACTTTATATAGAATCTGGCCCTTAATTTATAAGCTATCTGGGGACAGGGAAATACCTAGTGAAAAAGTTACGTGCAAAATCTAAATGTTATCACAACCAAAAGGTCTCTTTCCTACTCTTGAGATAACTTTGTGTCATTTGTCCATCAAGTCCCTTCAAGTCTTTCAGGAGGCAGTGGCCCTCTTGAAAACCAGGACAGAAGATATCCATTTCTAACACCCTGATCAGTAAGATGAAATTAAGGAGGTCTAGTTTCCAGATAACCATTATAACTGAGAAAAGGTACTTAGTGGCCCTTTCACCAAGCTGTGGGGAAAACGGCCCTGCGCTTGTGGTGGGGGATGTTTTCCCCACGTGCCAGGGCCCTTTTTACTGCAGCGAGTAAATAAAAAGCCCCAGCACACATGGACATGCGGTAAGAGAACTCTTACCGCATGGCCATGCAATGGGGAGCCCTTACCACCAACCACTGAGGTGGTAATAAGGGCTCCCATGGTAACTGCCCGATTACCACTGCGCAAGCCATTTCTGGGGGGGGGGTCATTTTCCCCCGTAAATGGTACCTGCTTGGGGCACGACTACCGCTGGCAGCTGCACTGGGCCGGTGGCAATCCCGAAAGAGGGGGCGGTAAGCCCACATTGGGTTTACCGCCGCTTTGTAAAATGGCCTCTTAGTTTCCAGCCTTCATAAGGTCAAATTAATATAAGCAAAATAATTGTTCTAACTTTTATAGCATGCACTGGATTCATCAGAAACTCTAAATTTCACACAAAGATATTTCGGGGGGGGGGGGGGGTAGGATATTTAAATGGAGCAGTAGAACTTTTTTTCTTTGAGGTAGGCAAGTATTTTTGGCTTGTTACCCATACTTTACACCAACATCTTGTCTTCAGCATGTTTCATATGCTTCCTTCAGTCAGTTCTATATGTTGATCAGTTTCTTATTCATATTTTAAAGAGATAAATAATGCACTGAGCAACCTATCCCAAATCCCTCATTATACTGTAGCTAGTGGGCCTCAATATCAGTTGGGCTGCAGGATACCCCAGAAGCTTGTGCACAAGCGCTTTCAGTAGGATCTGCGGCCAAAACTGTTAACTCTACCAAAAATTCTCTTCCAGTGCACACAGACTGGCAAAAGTTTCCTATTGGTAAGCTTTGATAGTAAAAGGTAATGCTAGATAGACACAGGAAAGTCACAGAAAAAATGTAGCAGGGAAGCTCTTCTAAAGTACAAATAAGCATAAATACAGTAAATGAGGTAACCTTGAAAACAGTAAATTGAAACCTAATATTAGAACTAGAACTGCTACTATATTGACCAGATAGTTGTTTTCAGCTAAGTAGGTGTTTTTGGAGGGTACTGAATATTTGTGTTTCTTTGGGTTTTCACAACAGAAACAATACTGCCAAGAGCACCATTCAGTTAAAGGAATGAAATAAAGCTAACTTTCAGTTCTTGTTAAAGTCCATCTATTCCACCTTTCTAGAGGTTATATTCTCTATTTCAATCAAACACCTCTGAAGGAGATGGGGACTCTTTAAATGCCTAAGCTATTTTGAAATCCTCACAAGAGGAAGTGGTGGGTAGAAGTACCCTTTTGATTTTATTTGTTTTTCTGCAGGACAACAATCCATGTTGAACTGTTCTATTGAGCCAGAGATGCCATTTTTTCTTGGTGCCAAAGTTCAAATCTTTCCCAACGTCTCAAAGTGGACACAACTAAGAAGGAAAAAAAAATCTGGAGCTGAGACAGCCCACAGTATCATTGGGTGCAACATTTCAGTTATGATTTCCAAGTAAATGCCTTAGGGTTTTTTTTACTAAAGGTTAGCTGGAGCTATCTGCAGCAGGTCCCATTTTATTCCTATGGACCCTGGTGGAGATAACTCAAACTAATCTTTAGTAAAAGACCCCCTTACTTCTTACCAAAAGGTTTATTATGCTTTCTTTGAACCATATCAGTTGAAATGTTTTCTTGAAGGAAAAGGTCTTTCCATTTGAATGTTAAATTGTAACTCTCTATCTCTTATTAAGTGTTAGGTAGTTTCTAAATTACTCCTTTTGCCCTTGTTTTTATTTCCTTAAGTTCCTTTTTTTCCCATGGACAGTGGTACTTTTCCCCTGCCTGCTTGTGGACTTTCAAGTAGCTAATTATTTTCTTTACAAGTACTAATTTCTTTATTATATTTTTTCAGGAATTTCCAATCAAAGTATATTCTTTAGTTTGTAATCTTAAATGCAAATTAAAAATGCTTTATTTTCAAAATGAATAAATATTTGGTTGACATTTGAGAGACAATATGTAGGGTAGGAAATATTTGTTTTTTTTCCCCATCCATCAGTCTTGAAACAGTTATTCTGTACTATAGTACAAAGAATATGAGCTGGAAAGTTCATGGGAATGTACTTGCTGGCAAAGATAACTCAAGAAGGAAGTTATCAATGTGGGCTACTCTTAAGTCAGATTATTTTAGCACACGGTCCTATTTTATTCAATTTATTTATTTTATTTGTTACATTTGTACCCCACATTTTCCCACCTATTTGCAGGCTCAATGTGGTTTACATAATACCGTAAAGGCGTTCGCCAGTCAGTTGATAACAAATACAAGGTTATGTCGTGATCGAATGAGGTAGTTGTGTATCAGGTACCATGAAGGTCGGAGGGAGTGAAGATTGTGTATTGTCCAGTACGATCATTGGTTATGCTGTGTTGCTGGGTGTGGGGATTTACTTTGGATTGGTGGGGTAAGCCTTTTTGGAGGTTGTTTTTTAGTGATTTCCTGAAGTTTAGATGGTCATGGATTATTTTCACAGTTTTTGGGAGCCCATTCCATAGTTGTGCACTTACGTAGGAAAAGCTGGAAGCGTAAGTTGTTTTGTATTTGAGTCCTTTGCAATTTGGGTAATGTAAGTTTAGGTATGAGACCCTGGGTAAAATAACCCAACTTGTGGTAAAATATCCTGACTTAACAGTAGCCCACATGGATAACTCCCCCCCCCCCCCCCTCACTGTATTCAGATATTGCCTACTTATGCCATACACAGCATCTGGATTATCTTATGGTATGAAGAAATAGGTTAAGTCCAAAAAACTAAAATACTCACAAAGTTATCCCATGAATGCTATAGCCAGTCTTGCAAAAATGAGAAGTGAATCAAAAAGTTGGATGGAACTGTATTAAGTAGAACTCTGTTATATCCAAGTAGAGCTGAGAAGGACCACAGCCCATCACGTTGCAATCCGCTTTACAACAAAGTGTTATTCATTCATAGTCTTTGAGGTTTTCAGAACAGCTCACTGCAGGCTCATTGTAACAAAAGGTCAGAACATTTACTGGCCAGCAGACCTTTGCCTGTAGTGGTTCCAGTCACTGGAAAACATGACCAGATGACTAGAGATTGTAATTTCTCTTCCAGTATTTACTGGGATACTGTTCTGTATATTGGAATTGAGTGTTAATTCTGTTGACAGTTTTACTGCTCCTAATTCAGTCAACAAAATATATCAGTATACACTACAGAGCAAGTAAGGATGTTTAGCCTGAAATATCATAGTATTGCACTAGCCAAATAAATCTGTTTAGCAATTACTGTGGCTGTATTCAGCAGAGGGAATAGGCTTTTCATATTGTGCACAGAAAAGCTGCATTGCAATAGGTATCCATTTTAGGTCTTCATTTTACAATAGGGCACCTATTGGAGAAGTCTAAAAAGACATATATTTTAAGCTTATTTTATACAAAAACACAAAGGACATTTTAGAAAAGGCATTCAGATCAGTATGTCACTAGTGCTGCTAGGATTTTAGAAAAGGATCTGCTGACATACAGCCTGTTCTAAAATACAAGAGAAATGGACATCCATGTGCTGGTTATGTCCAGCATGAACATCCATTTTACAGACTGAAATGTCCAAATTATGAACGGGATAAAACAAGGAACAAGATGTCATTGCGAGCATAAGAACATCCCTGTCATAAAATGCCACAAAGACAACCATGTAGAGTGGAGGAGTAGCCTAATGGTTAGAGCGGTAGACTGAGAACTAGGAGACCTGCAGCAATTTCTGAATTTTTTTTGTTAATATGAGTCCTCCAGAGACTGAAAAGTACCTTCTGTACCTGAACATCCATAGCTCCTGAAGCTATCAGAGCCCGGTATCCCTTGCCAATTTCATATTTGGAGGTGGTGGTAGTGGTGGTGGTGGTGGTGGGGGGGGGGGGGGGGGGGTTAAGGGAGTCACTTCCCTTAATCTCTCCAGTAGAGAGCTGCTCAACTGGCATACTTTTCTGTAACCTGGACGTACTAGGTACCAGATCTAAACACCAACGTCCATTTTGTTTGGACACAGGCATCCCTTCTCTTTCTGAATTGGAGCTGGATGTCCATATTTTGGTTCCTCCTTAGTCCTCTCCAAGGCATATTCAGACCCTCTTGTCATAAGGACATACTGTAGTTTTAGATATCAATATGCCAGCTTTATTAAATTGGGATTTGGATGTTGATGCAGTATGGATATCTAAATGCCAATGTTCAGACATCCAAAATAAGGGCCATAGGCACCTATGTGCCTTTATAAATTAGACTCCCAGGTCCAGCCCATTAGTGGGCAAATGCCAATCCACACATTTACACCTGTTCTGAAGCAGATGTAAATATCTGTGTGTACTGTACACATGTATTTTACATATTAAAATATCCCTGCTCCACCTACAGTATGCTCCATGGGGTCTGTATCAGTATATAAAAGCAAAGGTAACAAAAAAAGTCCCAAAAGTCAATGGTGTGCTGAAAACAATTTATTGGATTGGAAAAAGACTATTGAATTGGAGAAAAAATCTACATAAAATCGTGTTTTGGCTGTAGGGTCTTTATCAGGAGTTAGCTGTCTTTTATCCTCTGATGTCCGTCTGCTCAGAAAAGAAATAATCAGGAGATGGGCCAGGCATTTCTTTTCTGAGGAGACAGACATTACAAGATAAAAGACATCTGATTCCTGATAAAGGCCCTGTGGCCGAAACACAATTTTGTGTAGAGTCTTTCTCCAATTCAATAAAGTGTTTTCACCACACCATTGACTTTTGGGACTTTTTTCATCAGCATTGCTGTTGTGTTTTTCTGTTGTGAACTGCAGAGGTTTGTTCTCCTTTTGTGTTCCTGTGTATAAGTACATGCCATCTAGTTGATATGAATGTATTGAAAATTTTCAGGATCTTGCCAGGTATTTGTGACCTGGATTGGCCACTATTGGAAACAGGATGCTGGACTTGATGGGCCTTTGGTCTGTCCCAGTATGGCAATACTTATGCAAATCATTGCACAATTTTATAAAAAGACTTTTCTGTGTTTAAAACAGGGTTTACATGTGAAAAAATCCTTTATAAAATTATCCCGTTAATATGCATGACAGTGCGGCAGGTACAAGCATGGGAGAATGAAAAGGGTGGCTCTTTCGCTTCTATCTCTATTGCACAATAATGTTTTACTGTATCTCCTAGAGGTTCAAGGTCTAAGACAAGCTGTTGCATGATGCAGGATTTTAAGGACACACCAAATTATTTCTTGTTGCTAAAATTCTGAACGTTTCATCCTCATCAATGTTCACAGTTCTTCCTGCAGGACAGTACCAGCATTCATTACCCAGTCTGAGTCTCCTCTTGACATACGCTCCCCTGCCTGAGTCTTTGCTTTTCGCTGTGGGAAACTCACGCCATTTGTGGAATTTCTTTTAATCTTTTACTCCGCCTGGACAGCTGAAATAATTTTTTCCAAGAAGGAGAACATTTGGAATTGAGGAGGGCTACAAGCATTATCTGAGATCCATCAAAGCTTAGTTGTTAATGTCTCAAAAGTATGTCGTAGCACCAAAATATGGAGGTGATGAATTTGACAGGAAGCAATGGGCAGTGTTTTTTTTAGTAACATGCTACAAGGAGAACAGATCAGTAGCATGCAAGTGAGATGACTTGGCTGTACTCCACTATCTACAGCTAATGCACCATTTCCCTAGGCTCCTCTCTGATAACATAATAATAAACCTAGCATCTTACAAACACAAGCAATATTATCAGCTTTCTTAAGCTTCCAATGACAGCAGCATCTGTTTCATTTTATTAGTTTATCCCCTCTGCAAAAAAAAGACCCTATTGTGTCCAAAATATGCTATCTGTGACTTGATTTTTTAAATTACTGCATTCTCCACAGTTTAGTATTCATTTTTTCAAAGACATTTAAATCCAGATTCATTGCAGACCTTTCCCACAGATATAGAATGGGAGGAAAATTGTTAATGAAACAAGCTTTTAGGGTGCAAGTCTATAACTGAGCATCTGCATTCAGGCACCCTGAGGCCGCATGGTAGGAGCCAATCCTATAACGGAAACAAGGTGCCTAAGCTCTGTAAAAGAATACTAGCAGAACATCTAGGCACCTGCACTTAGGTCAGTCATAGAGCTTGTGAATGCAAGTGCTTAAATATGGCAGTTTTCTATAAGTTATTATGATTATTATTCTATGGATTAGGGGTTTTACAGTGGGAGCCTTGCCTATGTTCCACCCTTGTGTATGCCCTCCTTACAAATATACACTATATACGATAGGTGTGTATTTTACACTGCTTAGATGGAATATGTGTGCAGACATATCTTTTGTTTTAAATGATACCAATATGCTAATAACCTACTACTACAATGTTTAATTATACTTTCTGAACCGTAGCCAACCCTGTGGTTTTGTGTAAGCCACATTGAGCCTGCAACTGGTAGGAACATGTGGGGTATAAATGTATTAAATAAATAAATACTGCATACATGTTAGCACCTAAGTTACAGAATGGCCTTTGTGAAGAGATCGATAAACTATATGCTGCAGTTATGCACCCTATGCGTACATAAATGAAAAATAGCACGTATGCCCATAAGTGCTATAAGCATTATTCTATAGGGGCATGTGCAAGTGGCATATTGCATGAATACAAGGGGGCATACACATGGGCAGAGGACGGGAGGGACAAGGGCATGTCTACCACTTACACAATACTGGCACATTTAGGTGCCCAGAGTTAAGCCATGATATAATTATGGGCACTGTAATTGTAGGTGAGCTGACAGTGGGTTACGCTAGTATTCTATAAAGGAATTTAGACATCCAGATGCTGTTATAGAACAGGCTCTGGCTGCGCAGCATCAGGGCACCTAACCAGAATCACCCAGCTATAGACCTGCCCCCTTAGGGGTGAATTCTATAAATCGTATTTAAAAAATCAGTGCAGAAAAATAAAACGCTTAAGTGTTATTCTATAAGCTGCATCTAAAGTTAGGCGTAGTTTATAGAACAGCGCTTGAGCACAGGGGTCGCCCGTAAATGTAGACACATTCATTTACACCAATAAAAACATGGTACAAATACCCCCACCTAAATTTACACGTGGAACTCCCTTATTCTATAATTGTGTGCATAACTGGAATCCACACCCATGCTCCCCCCTCCCCCACAAAACATCCATGATCTTCCCATATCCAAAACCCCTTTTCTGGGACACACGTAAAATTTAGCCACAGATCACATAGATGTTAATTGATTTCAATTAGTGCCAATAGTTATTTGTTAAAAAAGGCAATTATTGACACTAATTGGCTCATTGTTCAATTCAATAGTTGGCTCATTGTTCAATTAAATTGTGTACGTAAATTGGGCGCATGCCCAAATTTGCACCTGCAATTTTGGGTGACTTTATAGAATTAGGGGGTTAGTGTGCCATACTGAAATCTCTTCACTAGAGGGATGGAGGTCTTTTCATTGGCTCAAGATTCAAAGTTGAGATAGCCAGTTAAGTTGAGCAAGTAAATATATTCAGTTACTTTTAGGCAGGTATTTGTGTGGCCTGATTTAACTAACCTAGTTAACTGCCTCTGGCTCCCCTCTAACTCCTCTGCATCATAACCAGATATATTTTGCTGGGCCACAAGTCGACGGGGAGAGGGAATTTTGAAAACCTGCCTGGATAATTATATAAGTATATAAGTGTAGCCATGCTGGGACAGACCGAAGGTCCTTCAAGCCTAGCATCCTGTTTCCAACAGTGGCCAATCCAGGTTACAAGTACCTGGCAAAATTCCAAAACAGTAAAATGCATTTTATGCTGTTTATCCTAGAAATAAGCAGTGGATTTTCCCAAGTCCATCTTAATAATGGCTTATGGCCTTTTCTTTTAGGAAGCTATACAGACCTTGTTTAAACCCCGTTAACTACTTTTACCACATTCTCTGGCAATGAATTACAGAGTTTAATTACACGTTGAGTGAAGAAATATTTTCTCGGACTTGTTTTAAATTTACTACTTTGTAGCTTCATTTCGTGCCCCCTTGTCCTAGTATGTTTGGAAAGAGTAAACAAGCGATTCACGTCTACCCGGTCCACTCCACTCATTATTTTATAAACCTCCATCATATCTCCCCTCAGTTGTCTTTTCTCCAAGCTGAAGAGCCCTAGCTGCTTTAGCCATTCCTCATAGGGAAGTCGTCCCATCCCCTTTATCATTTGTCACCCTTCTCTATACCTTTTATAATTCCACTATATCTTTGTTGAGATGCAGTGACCAGAATTGAACACAGTCACACCATTGAGCGATACAAGGGCATTATAATGTCCTCATTTTTGTTTTCCTTTCCTTTCCTAATTATATCTAACATTCTATTTGCTTTCTTAACCGCTGCCGCACACTGAACGGAGGGTTTCAACATATCATCAGCGATGACACCTAGATCCCTTTCCTGGTCGGTGACTCCTAATGTGGAACCTTCCATTACGTAGCTATAGTTCGGGTCCTCTCTCCCACATGCATCACTTTGCACTTGCTCACAATAACGTCATCTGCCATTTGGATGCCCAGTCTCCCAGTCTTGTAAGGTCCTCTTGTAATTTTTCACAATCCTCTTATGTCATCAGCAAATTTAATTATCTCACTAGTTACTGCCACTTCTAGATCATTTATAAATATGTTAAAAAGCAGTGGTCCCAGCACAGACCTCTGGGGAACCCCACTATCTACCCTTCTCCAATGAAAATACTGACCATTTAACCCTACTCTCTTTTTTTTAAATATCTTTTAACCAGCTTTTATTCCACAATAGAACACTACCTCCTATCCCATGACTCTCCAATTTCTTCTGGAGACTTTTATATACCAATATCTACCAGCTCACCTTTATCAACATGTTTGTTCACCCCTTCAAAGAAATGTAGTAGATTGGTGAGGCAAGATTTCCTTTCACTAAATCCATGTTGGCTTTGTCTCATTAATCCATGCTTTTAAATATGCTCTGTAATTTTGTTCTTTATAATAGTCTCTACCATTTTGCTTGGCACTGATGTCAAGTTCACTGGTTAATAATTTCCTGGATCACTTCTGAAGCCTTTTTTTAAAACATCACCGTTACATTGGCTACCCTCCAATCTTACAGTACCATGCTTGATTTTAAAGATAAATTATATGTTACTAACAATAGTTCTGTAAGTTTATTTTTCAATTCTAGCAACACTCTGGGCTGAATACCATCTGGTCCAGGTGATTTTCTACTCTTCAATTTGTCACAGCTGACACTTCACTGGCTCCCTATCCGTTTTCGCATCCTGTTCAAACTTCTTCTACTAACCTATAAATGTACTCACTCTGCTGCTCCCCAGTATCTCTCCACACTCGTCCTTTCCTACACCCCTTCCCGTGCACTCCGCTCCAAGGATTAATCCTTCTTATCTGTTCCCTTCTCCACTACTGCCAACTCCAGACTTCACGCCTTCTGTCTCGCTGCACCCTATGCCTGGAATAAACTTCCTGAGCCCCTAGGTCTTGCCTCATCCTTGGCCACCTTTAAATCTAGGCTGAAAGCCCACCTCTTTAACATTGCTTTTGACTTGTAACCACTCGCCTCCACTTACCCTCCTCTCTTCCTTCCTGTACACATTAATTGATTTGATTTGCTTACTTTATTTTTTATTAGATTGTAAGCTCTTTGAGCAAGGACTGTCTTCTATGTTTGTGCAGTGCTGTGTACGCCTTGTAGCGCTATAGAAATGCTAAATAGTAGTAGTAAGGAGATTACACTACAGCATCCTATGCAGGCAGAGGTATGTTTAAATAGGGTCTGGCATTTGACGTCAGTTGCCTCAGACATCAGCCCAATCCTTGACATGGCCAGTCAGGAGCAAGACCCAGTCTCTACCCTGCCTGTCCCAGTAGGATCATAACACAAAGAGGGAATAATAAAAGAAGACTAGGTAGACTGGCTTACTTCAAGGCCAGTGGGGGATACAGGAAGAATTGTGGGTGGAAGAGAAGGAGATACAGATATAGATGCCCTTAATGTAGATACCTTTGAGGCAAAGAGGTAAGTGATTCAGCGGAAGGCTTGATGAGATACTGACAAGCAATTTGTTTGAGTAGTAAGTTGAGAATTAATAGTAAACAGTCTTGCAAGGATTTTTAGATTTATTTAAGGGGTCACTAAAGTAGGCTTTTTGGCGAGTCACACCTGATGAGAGTAGAAACTGCAAGACTGCTGGGCTCATTTTCAAGAGAAAAAAGTCCAAAAAGTGATGTCAGTCTGCATTTGGACGTTTTTCTCACAAAAATGTCCAAATCAGTATTTTCAAAACCTATTTTTAGACGTTTTTCTCTGAAGTCCATCAGAAGTGCGTCTAAATCTCAAGGGGGCGTGTTCAAGGCAGAGCCTGGGCGTTCCTTAGACTTTTTTCAGTCATAATGAAACAAAACCGTCCAGGACTAAAACTCAGAAGTTTTGAGCTAGACTTGTTTTTATAATGAATAAGGCACAAAAAGGTGCCCTAAATAACCAGATGACCACTGAAGGGAATCAGGAATGACCTCCCCTTATTCCCCCAGTGGTCACCCCTCCGACCCCCTAAAAAATTGTGATGAAAAACATTACTTGCCAGCCTCTGTGCCACCCTCAGATGTTATACTCAGGTCCATCAGAATATCATGCAGGTCCCTGGAGTAGTCTAGTGGTGGGTGCAGTGCACTGTAGACATGCTCCTACCTCCCCCTACCTGTTACACTTGTGGAGGAAACTGTGAGCCCTCCAAAACTCACCATAAACCCACTGTACCCACACATAGGTGCCCCCTTCACCCGTAAGGCTATGGTAGTGGTGTACAGTTGGGGGTAGTGGGTTTTGGGTAGGTTTTGGGGGGCTCAGCAGACAAAGTAAGGAAGCAATGGTGAGATGTGTACCTGGGAGCATTTTATGAAGTCCACTGCAGGGCCCCCTAGGGTGCCGTATTGCTGTCCTGGGATGTCAGGGGGACCAATCTACTAAAAATGCTGGCTCCTCCTACATCCCAATGGCTTGATTTTATTAATTTTGCACTTGGATGGGTTTTTTTTCGAAAATGGATCAAAAAACAAAACATCCAAATCACAAAACCTTCTGTTTCAGAGAAGAAAAGATAGACATTTTTCTTTTTTCAAAATGACCTTCTTTACTATTCAAAGTTTGGACGTTTTTTGCAAAACGTCCAAAGTCGAATTTAGACGTCATATCAAAAATGCCCCTCTGTATTTCCTCAGAAACTCTACAGTATGGAATTTTTATGCCAACAATGCTCAGAGTGGGAGGTGAACATAATGAAGAATATTTGTATCACTTAGGAATGAAAGAAAGGCTGTAGAATATGGATGGGATGGATCATCAACATAGATATTAAAGTCTTCAACTATTATTAAATCATTAAATCACATAGATAAGTCAGAGAGAATTTAGAGAACAGTGTCCCAATCTGCCTGTGAGTGTGATGGGGGGAGGTAAAGACAACAAATGGTAAATGAAAAGGGAGCTGACGCCCAGAGAACTAAAAGCTCAGAGTATAAAAATTCAGAGGAAGGAAACTCAAGGACATAAAATGCGACAGGAGGCAGATGGCAAGGTCACCACTCCTCCTTAAAGTATGAGCAGTATGACAGGCAATGAGTTTAGGGGAACAGACATATAGTGAGATTCCTTGCCACTTCTAAGCCAGGTTTAAACCAAACAAAGAATATCTAAATGAAAAGTGATAAAGAGGTCACATACCTGGGGGGGGGGGGGGGGGGGGGGGTTGGAGTATGGGAGGTGGGGCATGAGAGGTCAGTAGTTCCCAAGAAAGGGGAATTGGCCTTCGCACAGAGCATCTGTGCACAGAAGCAGTGCTATGGTGCCCAAATGTTGCAGGGCAGTTACCCCAGAACACTGGAATGGAGAAACAGTCACCCAATTCCTTGGAAGCAGGGGCGTAGCCACGGGTGGGCCTGGACGGGCCTGGGCCCACCCAATTTGGGCTCAGGCCCACCCAGCAACGGAGCATCCAATGGGCCTTCTTTCCCCTCCCTCCGTCGGGCAGTGCGCGCCAGCCTAACTGTACAACAAAGCTGCACGGCACCGGGTCCGTCAGCATGCTGCCGCTAGCTCCTACCTTGTCATCTTTCGGCAGAGGTGTTAGTTCTGCTGCTAAATCTGCAGCGGATCCACGCGGTGCCAGGGCTGTCTCTCTGTACGCTGCTGCGACTGCTTCCTCTGCGCTAGCCCCGCCTCTTCAGAAAGAGTATCGGAGGTGAGGCGGGGCTAGCGCAGAGGAAGCAGTCGCAGCAGCGTACAGAGAGACAGCCCTGGCACCGCGTGGATCCGCTGCAGATTTAGCAGCAGAACTAACACCTCTGCCGAAAGATGACAAGGTAGGAGCTAATGGCTTGGGGGGGGGGGGGGGGGGGGTTCAGGACAGTGGGTAGCCAGACAGCCAATTTTGGGGACAGGGGGGAGAGAGAAAATTTTGTGCCCACCCACTTTGTGCTCAGGCCCACCCAAAATTGGCTGTCTGGCTACGCCACTGCTTGGAAGTCGGCTGAACAGGTGAACTCACTGGGAAACTACTGGCAAAGACTAAAAGAAAACTAATATAAATAATAATAAAAATTGTATGGGGTTTGCGTAGCAAGATGTACGAGGAGGGACTTGCTGACCTGAACATGTATACCCCATAGGAAAGGAGAAACTGGGGTGATATGATACAGACATTGAACTATTGGAAAGGTATAAATCCGCAAACATTTCCCAGAGATGTGAAGGTGGTAGAACTATAGAACATGAGGTTGAAAGGAGGCCGGCTCAGGAATAATGTCAGGAAGTATATTTTTCACTGAGAGGGTGGTAGGTACCTGGAATGTCTTTCTGTGGGAAGTGGTGGAGATCCAAATGGTAACGGAATTCAAAAATGTGTGGGATAAACACAAAGGAATCCTGTTTGGAAGGAGTGGCTCCAAAAAAGTTTAATGGAGATTAGGTAGCAACACCACTAATTGGGTGTGCCCTGATCATGGCTGTATAGATTTGGGTGTGCTGTAGTGGAACTTTTCAGGGGCTTCAACAGAAATTTAGAACAAGGATAATGCTGGTCAGACTTCTATGGTCTGTGCCCTGAAAATGGCAAGGACAATTCAAGATCAGATATACATATGAAGTATCACATTATACCATATGTAATGAGTTTATCTTATTGGGCAGCCTGGATAGACTGTACTGGTCTTTGCCTGCTGTCATCTACTAAGTTATTATGTAAATAGTAATTGCCAGGAATGATTAAGATAGTGCAAAAGGCTAAGTAAAGGATGCCCCAACATTCGCCCTGGAGTTCGCCTCAATGAGCAAGACCTGCTCCTTCAGCGTGTGTCCATGACACGTGCTGCTGCAGCACAATCCACCGTAGGCAGCTTGATTAAGTAGTGCACCACAGCTTCCGGGTACTACTTATGTGTCGTCACGTGATCAGAGGGTAGCACAGGGAATTGGGTCAGAGACCAGCCTGAGAGTTGGAGAATCTGCAGAGATACAACAGTCAGCGTAAGCAAATAATACACTTACAAGAGTGCAATAAAGTACAGAATAAACAAGATCCGCACTGACAGCTTGATTAAGTAGTGCAGCACAGCTTCCAGGTACTGCTTACATATCGTCAGATGGTAGAACAGGGAATCAGCATACCAATACTGGATTATGGTAGTATTCAATAACAGAATCTAGGTTTCATTGCAGAATAGGCTCCTGCCATGCAGGAGAGCTTAAATGGAAATTGCCCCCTTACCGCACTGTAAATACATTGGCAGATAGTGTGTTAAGCACATCCATGCTACATGCCACTGCATTTTATGTAGCCCTATGCTCTAAAATGGTATTCCAAGTCCTCTAATCCCACTCCCAATTTTGGGCATCAGCCCCTTTCCTCTGATCCTCCCCACATCCAAATCACTTCCTTTCCTATCTCCACCAAAGAAGGAACAGACCCTCCACCCACCCTTCCCCAGCACATAATGGGAGTTTCCATAATAGAGTGGCAAGCCAAGATCAATCCCCGGACACTCCTACTGCTTTGTCTTCCAGGCCAGAGATCAGTGTCAGGATTCATAGCTAATATTCAATGGCACTAAACTCAGCACAGCTGCTGAACATCGGTTCTGACCACCCTGGCACATCCATACATCATTAATGCAGTCCTTGAGTGGAGTTGAGAGGGGGGGGGGGGGGAGGAACCAAAAGTTATGCAGGCACAGGCAATATATAATGCATAAAAAGGAGTCCTATATTTGACCAGGTAGATATGCTGGTATCGGCACTTAATGCTAGTTGGCATTCACATAAGTTCCAGGTCTGCTGATGACCAGGATGTTCAATGCAAGTGTCAGGAAATGGCCTGGTATTGAATATGTAAGCTTAGATACAGTCTCTGGCAGTCAGCGCTTTTAAATTTGCTGATATCCATGGACTGAATATTGGGAGGTCAATTTCCATGTTACCTCCTTCACCCCATTCAAATAGCTGTTTCTATTCTCCTCCCTTCCTCAAAGCCTGAGTTCTTACACTCCCTCCCACTCAAGTCTCTGAGAGTCTGCAAACTTGTTCCCCCAACCCAATCCCAATTCATGTCTCCTGAACCAGTGCCTCTTCCCCACCCCAGCTCAGATCAGCACAAATAGGAGAGGAGAGCAACAAGAGAAGCAGGATTTAGAGCTGCCAGACTGACTGTATGCTGACCACTGGTGGTGAAGTGTGTGGGCACTGCTGACATATAGTCCCAGCAGTTTAGGACAGGGTGAGGGCAACAGTTGCAGCTCAGCTGGCAAATCTTTTTTTTTCAGCCTACAGTAGGAGGGAGCTGTGTCTGGACCCAAGGGCATTATGTCCTTTGTCCACTGTGGGGGAAAGTAGCAAGCAAGCAGGAAGCAGCAGCAGGCAGCTGTGTCGACAATGGCTTGGCCAGCTCCCTGACATGGATAGGTGGGAAGTATCAGTGGGAGCAGGCCTTGGGTCATTATTGACTTCTACCAGCAACTGCTAAGATAGGAGAGAAGAGAAGGGGACTACCTAATTCAAGAGCCAGACCTGGTGCATTCACTTTCTCAGGGGCTACAAAACCTAGGAAGTGCTCTGTATATGTACTCTAGCCAGCCTTTCACCTCAATTTTTTTTTGTTACATTTGTACCCCACACTTTTCCACTCATGGCAGGCTCAATGTGGCTTACATATACAGGTACTTATTTGTACCTGGAGCAATGGAGGGTTAAGTGACTTGCCCAGAGTCACAAGGAGCTGCCTGTGCCTTAAGTGGGAATCGAACTCAGTTCCTCAGTTCCCCAGAACCAAAGTCCACCACCCTAACCACTAGGCCACTCCTCCACTCAATTTTCTTTCAAAATATACCAAGCCAGCATTTGTATTTAATAATTCCTCACAGTTACTAATAACTTGTCAAAAAAGTACTTCAAGTGATTTATCTAATATAATAATTTGCTCCTTCAACGTTCGAATGTGTCTCACTGGGATCGTAACCATCTCCTGACGTCACGAACGCAGTGAGAAACATTGGAACGTTGCAGGAGCCCGCCCCTGCCGCCAGCCGCCCCCCCCCCCGAGGTCGCCGCCTCTCACCCCTCCACCCCCCCAAGGTCCCCACCACTTCCCCCTTCCACACCCCACCCCGACGTCGCCGCAGCCACTGCTTCCCCCCTCCACCCCCCCCAGGTCGCCGCCGCTCCCCCTTCTCCATCCGCCCAGCCACTTTCCCTCCAGGCCCACCCACCCAACAGCCCTGCCAAGTCTCCAGCGACACAGGTGGCACCAGCTTCGATTTCTAATTCTGGCCACTGCTGCTTCAGCAGCAGCGGACGCTACAAAAACACCATGAGCTGTTTTTATGAAGCCAGCATGGCACTGCAGGCAGCCATCAGGATTGGCTGTTGGCTCTGCAGCTGCTCCTCTTGCCTCTCAAGTCGCTGCACTCCTCCGGGGTCGTCCTCCAGGGGCAGTGACGTGAGAGGCGAGAGGAGCGGCTGCAGAGCCAACAGCCAATCCTGATGGCTGCCTGTGGTGCCGTGCTTGCTTCGTAAAAACAGCGGATGGTGTTTTTGTATCGGCCGCTGCTGCTGAAGCAGCAGTGGCCAGAAATCAGCGCTGGTGCCACCTGTGTCACTGGAGACTTGGCAGGTCTGTTGGGTGGCTGGGCGGGCCTGGAGGGAAAGTGGCTGGGTGGACGGAGATGGGGGAGCGACGGCGACCTGGGGGGTGGAGGGGTGAGCGGCGGCGACCTGGGGGGGGAACGTGGCGGCAGGGGTGAGAACAGGAGAATCGGTGGGTGGCTGGAGGGGGGGGCAGGGGAGAGAGGAGAATCGCTGGACAGGGGGGGCAGGGGACAGAGGAGAATCTCTGGGTGCCTGGAGGGGGAGCAGGGGAGAGAGAAGAATTGCTGAGTGCCTGGGGGGGCAAGGGACAGAGGAGACAGTCTCACTCTCTCTCTTTCACACACACACACGCACATTCACTCTCTCTCTCTCTCTCTCTCACACACAGTCACTGTCAAACACACTGTGTCAAACATACACACTCCAAGCAAAAATAATTTAAAAAATAGCGCAAAACAAATTCCATAATAAGGCAAAGCATGTAATGGGATATTAGAACCTGATGCAAATATTCCTTAAATGTGAGACTTCTGCAGTTAAACATCCAGGGCAGATGAACATCCAGGGCAGAACGTGACCAATTCTGGTAGTATTTTAGAAAAGGATCTGCTGATGTAGAGGTTTTGTAAAATAAATGCAGGAATACATATATGTGTAACAGTTACATGCTGTAGGAGCAACCATTTTACATCTTTCAACAAAGATACACAAGTTGCCAAGTTGTCTCAGTTGATGTTTTATAAGTGGTGGCACTTACACATGCAAAAGGGATTTCAGAACATAGACATGTTAAGTGCCAACACTTGTAAGTCTCCAAAACTGCAGATATAGATGTCTATGTCTAAATGCTCCCAATTAACTACAAAGCCTGAATTCATTCAGCACCATCAATTTTGGAGAGACAAAAGAACACCAGGAAAATAAGGGGATGATCTCCTCTAATCCCTCCTGTAGCAGCACTACCCAAAACAAACTCAAAATGCATGAGTACCTGAGAGTAGCTACAAATCCTGACATTGATCTCTAATCACAGACATGCGCTCCCCTCCTGAAATAAGGAACACAAGTGGAGATTTTGGTGCTGCCTTAGTCCTGCCCACACCACATCCCCTTGCTATATGCACATAGTGTATTTACACACTTGCTTCGTAAAAACAGCGGATGGTGTTTTTGTATCGGCCGCTGCCTTTTGTGTCGGCGTACCTCAGGGTTCTGTTCTTGGTCCCCTCCTCTTTTCTATCTATACTTCTTCCCTTGGCTCATTAATCTCATCCCATGGCTTTTCCTACCATCTCTATGCTGATGACTCCCAAATCTACCTTTCTACCCCTGATATCTCACCTTGCATCCAAACCAAAGTTTCAGCGTGCTTGTCTGACATTGCTGTCTGGATGTCTCAACGCCACCTGAAATTAAATATGACCAAAACCGAGCTTCTCATTTCCCCCCCCAAACCCACCTCCCCGCTCCCCCCATTTTCTATTTCTGTTGATGGCTCTCTCATTCTCCCTGTCTCCTCAGCTCGAAACCTTGGGGTCATCTTTGACTCTTCTCTCTCCTTCTCTGCTCATATCCAGCAGATTGCCAAGACCTGTTGTTTCTTTCTTTACAACATCCGTAAAATCCGCCCCTTTCTTTCCGAGCACTCTACCAAAACCCTCATCCACACCCTTGTCACCTCTCGTTTAGACTACTGCAATCTGCTTCTTGCTGGCCTCCCACTTAGTCACCTCTCCCCTCTCCAGTCGGTTCAAAACTCTGCTGCCCGTCTCATCTTCCGCCAGGGTTGCTTTACTCATACTACTCCTCTCCTCAAGACCCTTCACTGGCTCCCTATCCGTTTTCACATCCTGTTCAAACTTCTTCTACTGACCTATAAATGTATTCACTCTGCTGCTCCCCAGTATCTCTCCACACTCGTCCTTCCCTACACCCCTTCCCGTGCACTCCGCTCCATGGATAAATCCTTCTTATCTGTTCCCTTCTCCACTACTGCCAACTCCAGACTTCGCGCCTTCTGTCTCGCTGCACCCTACACCTGGAATAAACTTCCTGAGCCCCTACGTCTTGCCCCATCCTTGGCCACCTTTAAATCTAGACTGAAAGCCCACCTCTTTAACATTGCTTTTGACTCGTAACCACTTGTAACCACTCGCCTCCACCTACCCTCCTCTCTTCCTTCCCGTTCACATTAATTGATTTGATTTGCTTACTTTATTTATTTTTTGTCTATTAGATTGTAAGCTCTTTGAGCAGGGACTGTCTTTCTTCTATGTTTGTGCAGCGCTGCATATGCCTTGTAGCGCTATAGAAATGCTAAATAGTAGTAGTAGTAGTAAGTCCCAACTTTCTAAAATTGGGTTTTCTATGGTTATTCAGGGGGAATAACTGTGGAAAGGGTTTAAAGGGGGGAAGTTATCAATGTGGGCTACCATTCAATTGGGTTATATTATCATTAACCATTAGTTTATTAGTAACTAGTTTCATTACACAAAATGGGACCTGTGCTAAAATAGCATGGGCTAATGGTAAAATAACCCATCTTAATGGTAGCCCATGTTGATAACTCCCCCCCCCCCCCTTTAAAGGGCAATTTTTATAAATGAAAACTGCAAATAGGGTTTCTAAGGGCAAAAGTCTAAAAAGAATCACTGTGCATGCTGGCATATAGGTTTGGTAGTGCTTCTGTTTTGACTTAGGGACCATAAACTTTCTTGTGACTCTGAATGCTACCTGCAGCAAGCATTCTCTCTTTGGAGCATGACCCTAACCAGGGGTGTGCTGGTACATTTTTAACAACAGGCTCTTTCTCCAGACGTAGCCAGCTCTGCAGTTGGAAGGGCCGGGGGGGGGGGGGAGCAATACTTGCCTCTCTCTCCTCCTTCCCTTCGTGCGGGCACGCTAGGCATACCTTTGCTGGCAGCCAATAAATGGACTGCCACCACTCCCAACGTCTTGCTGTGAGCAGCATGCTGGAAACAAGGAGCGGGGAGCAGCAGTAGTCTATTTACTTGGCTGGCAGGGCTCAGCATCCCCACCAGCAAAGTAAAAGATAATTCAACAGAGGGCCCAAGCCCACATTTTGGGAGTCAGTTGTTAAAGTAGCCATGGAGGGCCCTACTTTAACAACCGGCTCCCAAAATTCTTAAAAACTTAACAACTGGCTCTTGCGAGCCTGTGAGAGCCTGCTCCAGCACACCACTGGCCCTAACTGACAGGCAGTTAGCTTAGCAGAATTTTAAAAAGGTTCTTCCTAAAAGAAAAGACCACAAGCCATTATTAAGATGGACTTGGGGAAAATCTACTGCTTATTTCTAGGATACCAAAAAATAAAACAAAAAATGGCTTTGCTTTGTCCAAAAATAACTTTGTAAAAATACACAACCTAAGTCAGGATATTTCTAGGATAAGCAGCATAAAATCTATTTTACTGTTCTGGGATCTTGCCAGGTACTTGCAACCTGGATTGGCCACTTTTGGAAACAGGAAGCAGTATGGCAACGCTGATGTTCTTATGTTCTTAACAGACAATAACTTCTTATATGGGTAAATAGCAGTTTGTCTCTGCGAAACGTCATAAAAAATTCCTCTTTTACCTTCACCCCTCAGTAAGCAAAGATATCTGTGCAGGTGACAGAATGGGTACTTTTAGCCATAGGGAAAAGGTGCAAGTTTAGACCTTAAGGAGGCTGGAGATGGGAAACTGCATGCTGGGACTGCAATTTCATATTTCTATATGTACTTAATGCTTGCACTTTGTATCTGCTTCAAAAAAGGTTCAAATACATGCACAGACAAAAGAGCCATGTTCCCTGCTGGCATTGTTTTTCAGAGGGAAACTTCCTTATAGATTTGTGCCCAAGCATATGTAGCATTGTTGCTATACTAATTTAAATAGGTACAGTAAAAGACTAACAGCCAGATGCATCAACCAAACGTAAAAAAAGCAAAAACGTAAAAGCTGTTACCGAATTTTAAAAAACGAACAATGCAGCAAAAAAACAAGTCACACATGTTCGGTGCGGTATTTGAAAGTACAATGCATCAATCTGCTGGAATCCCTGTCAGTAATTGGCCCCTAAAGCATGCGCAGAGCAGCCAAGCGTTATGCTGGCTGCTCTGCGCATGCCACACACGTCAACCCTCCCCCCCCCCAAAAAAAAACCAAAACACAAACACGTGGATCAGGAGGGGGGCAAAGGCGCTCGTCAGGAGCATCCTGTATGGACGTCCTTGTCCCCCACCCCGCCCGTGGTCGCCGCTGCTGCTCCCCACTTCCTCCCCCAGCATTAAATAAAAACACAAAACAAAACTCAAAGCTTTAGGAGCCCTGGCCCCTCTCCTTTCCTGTCTCTAAACTCTTTCTCCACACAGCTCCGCCTCCCTCTGCCCCGCCCCGCCACCCCCCTGAGATCGTCGCCATCACTCCCCCCCCTCCATCGGGCCCCCCCCCCCGCATTACCGGGCCGTGCAGTGCCTCTCACCTCTGTATGAAGGCGCTGCACGGGCAAGAAGACCATCAGATCGCTGCAGTCTTCAGGACATCTCTCTCCTTCTCTGACCTGGCCCCGCCCCCGTCTGACGTAAGAAACCTACATCAGACGGGGGCGGGGCCAGGGCAGGGAAGACGAAGGAGAGAGATGTCCTGAAGACTAAGCATTCCCTTGGACTATTTCAGCTGAAAAGAAAGACAGTTCAGAAGAGCAAACTATTGAAAATGTTTCACAGTATCTGCAAAGGTCAGAGAGGGCCTGATATAGAGAACCTTTTGAGAAATGCCTTTCAGCACTGTAAAGTGGAGGGGGGGGGGAGCGACGGCGATGATCTCAGGGGGGTGGCGGGGGCGGACCACGGGGCGGAGGGAGGCGGAGCTGTGTGGCGAAAGAGTTTAGAGACAGGAAGGGAGGGGGGCCAGGGCTCCTAAAGCTTTGAGTTTTGTTTTATGTTTTTATTTAATGCTAGGGGAGGAAGCGGGGAGCAGCAGCGGCGACCACGGGCGGGGGGGCAAGGACATCCATACAGGACGCTCCTGACAAGCGCCTTTGCCCCCTCCCGATCTTTTTTTTTTTCAGTTTTATAGTGATGCAGGGGGAGCGGGGCGCAGCAGTAACCTCGGGCGTCAATAAAAGACGCCCCTGACGTGCGTTTTCGCCCCCCTCGCTTTTTTTTGTTTTTTACATTACAGTTTTCAGTCGGATAGCCCTAACGACAAGTACAGACCTGTCGTTAGCTTTCCGGCACTTTTCCTACGTTAGGGTAGTCGGAAAACTTTGAAGCATCTCGTTTCAATGGGGTTTCTAAACAATTTGCTCATCTGCATTCTGTTTTTGTTTTCTGCTACCGTGGTCGGAAAATGGCCTTTAATGCATGCATGCATTCGTTAGAGGGTCGTTAAAGGGTCATTAAAGCTTAGTGCATCTGCCTCTCAATCTTATTTTCTACTCTGTAATGAAAGTATCTAATTTGTCCACATTACACAACCATTCCTGTAATATGTGATTCACCTGGAGAGGTACATTCCTCTCAAAAAAATTCCACTTTCAAATACTGAGTGATTCCTTATCAATTGTTTATAAAGTACATTTTTTTCTCTTTTCTCGTCTTATTCCTCAGCAAAGCCTCCTGTTTTTGATTGGAGTATCTGTGTTCAAGAAGGGATCCTCCAAAAATCTGGTTGGATTGCCTTTGCCTACACAAGATCTCCTATGTGCTGAGCATCAGTTCAATTCATGGTATGGAATCTCCTGCAGAAGTCTTTTTCATTTTGATAAATGATGCGCACATAGAACACTCATGTTTTTCAAGTATTTGTTCCAAGGGTTTTCCACGCAGTAATTAAATTCAGAATATTTATAATTATACCCATGAGCACTAACCTTTAACAGTGTGTCAGCAAGCTAAAAGAACAACATGAATTTACTTCTGATTATGGTGCATCCTTTAATGCATTAAATTAAATAATTATTACTAACAGCATTCTCAAGAGGGAATGTTTTCTGAAAACACTAGCTTGGTGAGCTTTGCATGTTATAACAAAGGCACTTCCTAATAAATCATCCCTTACATTGCAGAATTAAGAAAATGGAGCTACAGGCAGATCAGATCTCATTTCACCTAGATTCTTCATCCAATAAGAAAAAAAAACCAACATGTTGGTTTGCATCATTGCAGGTTTTACACACGTATAGGATATAATGTTCAGCCTGTGCAGCAGGTCACTGCAGGTCCAACTGAGAGCTAATGCCACTTCAAAAAGCAGAAAAGATCCATTTCAGCCTTCTAGCTTTTTGGTAGAGTTTGTTTGTGATCTTACATTGTTCCTGCATCGCATTTGGTCTTTGGAAGTAGGGAAAAAAATATTGTTGGCAGGACTATGAATACCACCATCTGTCAAGAATGCAGCTCATGATGTTCTGTTATACTAACCCATTGTCACTCTGAGAAAGAGTTGTAAACTACCACAATCAAAGATTTTATACTATAAGATTAAAATACAGTTAGGTACAGTACTCTGTGAATCTTCCATCAATTGAGTTAGAAAGGTATTTCTACTTCAGAAAATGCCTTTTTAATAACTCATTCAGCTTTTTATATTATTATTATTATTAGGCCTAGTAGATTCAACAGGCTTTGAGCTTGCTCAGAACTGCCCCCTAATGGTCTACAGTGCAAAAAACCTTCAGGTTTATTCAGAATTTATTATCCTAATTCATGATTCCGTATGTAGTCCAATTACTACAGTGGCAGCCTTTGAGCAGGGTCACAGACAACAGCTCCCTGAAGAATCTTGTATGTGTGATTCCTCAGTCACTAGGTGTTGCCATTGAGAGATAGCACCAAGGGCAGTGAGTACACATATATATTTAAACCTAATGTATTGGTAAGCTAAATGAAGACTATATTGGAGCTAAATTTTATTCTATAAATGATGACACAGTTTTAAAAAATTCAAGCCTCTGGAGGATACCCCCCCTCGTTCTATAACAGGTCACATACATTTTGGCACCAATTGTATGCATACATTTATAGAATACGGCCATTTATATAGGTAAGTGCACACTTATGGCCCACTCATGCTCCTCCCCTGGAACACCCCAAGAACAATTAGAATAATGGTTAGGCGTGGGGCTTCCAATTACATATATAAGTGGGGCCAACAGTTACACAGGCAACTTATAGAATACAGACACATCGCTAACATTTACATGAACCATAGACCTGTCATAAATGTTAGCACCTGCATTTAGGCATGCTGTCAGGTTAGGCTAATATTCTATAAGGCCACTTACACAGTCAGTGCACTTTCAGGCTTATTATCGAAAGTGATTGCCGGCCATCTTCTGACATAAATCGGGAGATGGCCAGCGATCTCTCAGAAGCGACCAAATTGGTATAATTGAAATCGCCTTTCGTCGAGCCGGCGAAAGTTTAAGGGGGCGTGTCGGCGGTGTAGTGAAGGCGGGACATGGGTGGGCATGGGCATGGCTACCAGATGGCCAGCTTTCGCGGATAATGCAAAACAAAAAGCAGCGTTAATCAGTATTTCGCCGGGTTTACTTGGTCCTTTTGTTTTCATGATTAAGCCTCAAAAAGGTGCCCCAACTGACCAGATGACCACCGGAAGGAATCGGGGATGACCTCCCCATACTCCCCCAGTGGTCACCAACCCCTCCCACTTTAAAAAACACAATTATAAACATATTTTGCCAGCCTCTATGCCAGCCTCAAAGGCCGTACCCACCTCCATGACAGCAGAATGTGTTCTATCCTCTGACAGCCTTTCCCTGGTTGTGATGTGGCTCTCAGGTGAGTGTGACACCTTTTCTGTTAGGTGCACTGCAGAGTCACATCAGCAATGCATTGTGGTGGGTGTAGGGTAGTGAGCTCTACTCCCATGGTGCTTTTCCCCCTGCTAACTGGGTCAGAGTGTGCCCTGTTTCGTTTCCGGTAGTCCATGAGGTAGTGGCCATTTTTGTATGCCAGTTTTAGATCCCTTTCATGTGTTACCCACGTTAGAGAACTTAGTTATTACCTTGAATGTTGCTGAAAGAGGGCATTGTACACCATTCTGCCAGCTCTGACCTATTGCTAATCTCAGTACCAGGGAGACTCTTTGCCAGTGGGGCACAACCTCTGATCTGCAGTTAACTGTGAGTAAACGTGCTTATTCAAATAAAGGACTTTTTCAAAGAGATTAGTTTTCAGGTTTCAACTGGTATGCCAAGGTTATACAGCAGCAACAAGTCCTAGAGGCCTGTGTGTATGCAGGTCCCTGGAGCACTTTTAGAGGGTACCGCAGTGCACTTAAGGCAGGCAAACCCAGGCCCAACCCCCTACCTGTAACACTTGTGCTGGTAAATGGGAGCCCTTCAAAACCCACTGTACCCACATGTAGTTGCCCCCTTCACCCCTAAGAGCTACGGTCGTGTTGTACATTTGTGGGTAGTGGGTTTGGGGGAGGGGTTAGGGGCCTCAGCACCCAAAGTAAGGGAGCTATGCATATGGGAGCTTTTTCTGAAGTCCACCGCACTGACCCCTAGGGTGCCCAGTTGGTGTCCTGGCATGTCAGGGGGACCAGTGCACTACAAATGCTGGCTCCTCCCATGACCAAATGCCTTGGATTTCGCCGGGTTCAGGATGGCCGGAATTTTTTTCCATTATCACTGAAAAACAAAACCGGCAATCTCAAACCCGGCGAACTCTGGCATTTGGCCGGCCTAAACCATATTATCAAAAAAAAAGATGGCCGGCCATTTTTTTCGATAATACGGTTCCGGGCAGCTGTTGCGCCGCCGCCAAAATAGATCGCCGGCGATCTATTTCGTCGGCAACGTTCGATTATGCCCCTCTTGGTAAGCTACCCAAACGTACAAACATTTTATTCCCAAAATTGTGGATTTTTCCCAAGTTCATTTAGTAGCGGTCTATGGACTTGTCCTTTAGGAAACCTAGGGTGCCCCACTGCTCTGCTTGTGTGGCCAGTCTACTGCTGGCTCTTCCTTTATCCCAATAGCTTGATTTCGTGCATTTTTCACTTGGATGGTTTTTTTCTAAAATGGACCAAAAAGATAAAAGCACAAAGCACAAAAATATCTAGCAAGTGGCCATTAAAAAAAAAAAAAAAAAAAAAAAAGGTGTTTTGCTGTTTCGAAAATGGCTATATTAGCAATTTGGATTCTGGACATTTTGAGCAAATCATCTAAAGTCAGACTTAGACGTCATGCCCCTCCACGTTGCTATGTGAAACTACACATATAAATCATTAAGGAGAGTACAATTTGAACCTAAGAATGAGAAACTGACAGTTGCTGCCCAGGGCAGTGAATTACAGATAAGATGGTTCACAACAAGCATAGTAAAACAAAAACAAAAAAAAAGTAACTGTAAGGAAACCCAGAAATAAATCTCACTGCTGGCTGTGAAGTGCTGATGTCAGAAAGATTATATAAAGAAAGGCACAATAACACAGCACAACTCATTCACTGGAAACTGTGAAAACATTATAATAGTGCTCTACCAGAAAAATACTGGGAACATGAATTTGAACTTGTATCTGAGGCAATGGAAGATGAAGAAACTCATAAGGAACATCAGTGGAAGAAGCAGAATTTGAATCCAGGATTTCCTAGTTCTCAGTCTGCTGCTATAAACCACTAAGCAACTCCTCTACCCCTTAAGTTACTGTTGTATGGGGAAAAGTGATTCTAACCAATACATGGTTTATTGATTTATGATATAATCCATTTTTTTTGTTTCCTGATTTATATTTTAATGGTTTCTTGAGTAAATTTTTTTAAATTATAATCTTTATTAATTTTCAATCATACATTTACATAAAATAAATGTCAGGAAAAAGATAGAAAAAAAGTTACATCTACTAGTAGATAACAGGAAAAATGACTTTTAAATTTGTCCACATATAGAATTCAAGATATAAGGGAATAATTTTAAGGAAGTTTATCCTATCAATAACCAAAAAGCAGAGAGGTTAGAACCAGGGGCGTATTTGGAATCCAGCGGTAGGGGGGGCCAGAGCCAGAGAGGGGGGGCACATTTTTGCCTCCCCCCCTCCGCCGCCTCTCTCCACCCCCCTCCCCGCCGTCAACCCTCCCCCACTGCTTACTTTTGCTGGCGGGGGGCCCCAACCCCCGCCAGCCGAGGTCCGACCCGCAGTCTTCAAATTTCGTCTTCCTCCGTGGCCATGCTGCAAGGAAGTAACCTGCAGTGCTGATTCGTTGAATCCAGTTCGGAGTCTGACGTCGCAGCACGTTGTATGCACGTACAACGTGCTGCGACGTCAGACTCCGAACTGGATTCAACGAATCAGCACTGCAGCGTTACTTCCTTGCAGCATGGCCACGGAGGAAGACGAAATTTGAAGACTGTGGGTTGGACCTCGGCTGGCGGGGGTTGGGGCCCTCCGCCAGCAAATGTAAGCAGCGGGGGAGGGTTGACGGCGGGGAGGGGGGCCAGGGCGAAATCTGCGGGGGCCCAGGCCCCTGTGGCCCCCGCAGATACGCCCCTGGTTAGAACACAAGTTCCAGGCAGCGGTTTCAGCTAACCGGTGGAGCAATCAAAGGTCTCTCAACATTGCTACTTTCCTTAGCTGTAATAAATTGTAACAATTTAACCGGGTCAAAGAACACATAGTTAACTGAATTTAAAGAAATTAAACATCTGCAAGAAAATTTCAGGACAAAAGTTCCTCCCAGTGCTAAAGTCCGTGACCTCAATGTCAGGAATTCCTTTCTCCGTCTCTGTGTAGATCTACTCAAATCCGGGTAAACTTGTATCCTAGCCTCGAAAAATTGGGAAATATTTCTGAAGTATAGCCTCAAAATGTTATTCCTTTCTGACTCGAAGGCGAAAGTAACCAACAAGGTTGTACGTTCAGTTATTACCTCCAACGAGGTCTCCAACAATTCAGTTAAATTTTGGGTTGAAATTGGGGCAGGAGATGATTGTATTCCTGTGATATAATACGCCTTTACAATAGGATGAAATAAATCAGCAGAGATACCTAAGATTTCCAGGAAATATTTTCGCAGCATTTCAGTTGCGGGCACCAAGGGTGACTTTGGAAAGTTCAGGAATTTCAGGTTATTCTGCCTCAATTGATTCTCTAAAAATTCAGTTTTCTTCTGCACCTATCAATCACAAGTGTCTCAAAACAAGTTTGAAGTTTTTTTTTATCTCATAGTCATTTACCTCGCGTTTTTCTTCCTGTAGTCTCACCCTCTCGCAAAACAGTTGATGTTGTTGTTTGATTTCGGCTACTTCAGCTTTAAGAGAATTCGAGGATTGTTACATTGTTGAGCTTAGGGCTTGTATTACATCCCACAGGGTTTTAAGTGTAACAACGGCCGGTCTCACACATCCACCAGGAATCACCGTAGGAGTACCCAGAATAGGAGAAACCGAGGAAACATCCTCACTCGGGCTCCGTTGAGATGGTAAGTTTTCCAGTGTAGAAAATCCCGCTGGGCCTCCTGTAGCCTCTGCTAGCAAAGACAGGGATTCTCCAGTTGGAATTATTCCTCCGACGGGCCTCGGCGGTGCCGTTTGCTGAGGCGGGCTCAAAGACGCCGTCTCCAAGCTAAAGTCTCCACGAAAACCCGGAGACCCAACCAGGGTCAGAAGTTGTGTACCGTGCGCTTGAGCGCAAAATGCCTCCATCGTAGTCTGCCGCATAGCTGGGATTTTGCCAGGGCTAGAGGAGGCTTTAGCCCCAGTCTTCCCCTTTCTTTTTCCCATAAATCAAGGGATAAGAAAGAAAGCTTAGTGATGGAGGAGCAAGAGCATTCAAAGCACACCTCCTCTCACAAACGCCATCTTGAAAGGCTTTGTAGTTTATGCAGGGTCATTATGTTTGCCAGAGTAAGGGACTCAGGGTGTACTGGCCAGTAAGGCAAAGGAAGAAATATGGGGCACTATCATCCCCTGGTATCCTGTCCCCTGCTCTTCACTGGTAGTAGGCTAGGTGGGTGGGGTTTTCTTCTGTGGCAGTTAACCTCTCCCTTTGTAGTGATTAGATGGTAATACCTGAAGGAGGTGCTACAAATAAATGTATCCTCATGGGCCTATGGATAAAGTTGTACAGTATCATTTCTCATTCATAGCCTTCATTTTTCAGATACTCTGCTTCCAGTTTGCTCAATAGATGCTTAACATAATCATTACTAACCCCTTGATTAGTAACATGCTGTCACTAGTAAGTTACACATCAGGTCCTAGCAGGTTTTAAAGCTAGAATCATTTTCAAAATTATTTTACAAAATAATTTATGGGATGGCTCCAGATTATATGTGTGACAAGATATATCTCCCAACTCGAAACTCAACTTTAACTACAAGGGATTATCTCATTCTACACTTCCCTAATTACAAAAATATCAAATGCAAATCCACTCTAACTCGAGATTTCTCTCATTTAGGCACAAAATGGTGGAATTCCATCCCAGGGAAAATAAGACAACTCAATAACTATCTGACCTTTTGCAAATTCTTGAAGGTTTTTCTTTCCAAAACATTCCTTCACTAGATGTTGAAATTGGTTAAAGCTAAGATCTTTCTCCTCATTGCTACATTTTCAAAAATGTTCCTTTAACTCTTACAGTTTTCATAACATGTATTATGCATTAACTTGTACTGTTTATTACTTATGTAAGCCACATAGAACTGAATAATTGTATTTGGATATTGTGGGATACAAATATCAAATAAATAAATAAAAATAAATTGCATTCTGTTCATTAGCACTTGGCAAATAGAGTGGATAGTCAACATACTAGAGTGTGCAAGATTTGTTTTTATTTTTGTTTTGTTTTTTAATTTTGCTGTGTGTGTGAGCCGTTTCTTTAAAAAAAATTATTTTTGTTATATTGTGCACATTCCCCCATCCCTCCCACCGAACAGTAGTGGCCTCGGCTCCGTCTTCCCACCCCAAGCAGTAGACAGCATGGGTCCCTCTTCTAACTCCCTCCCCCCCATCAGTAGAGAGCTTGGCATACTCTTCCTCCACCCAACCCACCCATAGGACCATCCTCCCCCCAGGCCTACCTTAAAGTTCTTGATAGTCTAGTGGCTAGTCAAGGCAGCAGTGATCCCCAGTCTGCTGTGTCTACTGTCAAAATGGTTGCCGTCAACCTCAGCAGCAGTCTTGCGAGACTGCTGCTGGAGGCTGTAGTATCCATTTTGAGATTGGATCTGGCATCTCTGTACCCACTTTCTGTAAACAGAATCACCTGACTGTTTGTCTGCTTTTCTCTCTGATCAAATTAACCAATTGCTGTGGGGCGATACTTTATATGATTCAGCTTTGGAAGCTACTTTTACTTCAGACTGGACTGAAATTATTTATCTTAATAAAAGTGTGACAGAGCTGAATTGCATTCTGGCACAGAGCAGTATTTCATTTGCGGATGAGTTACTGTTCTATGGACTTAAGAGAAGGTAGAATACTGCTCTATCCCCAACCTAATTGTGAACACTGAAAATGTTGCTTTGATTATTCAGATAAGTATTTTTGAACAATTTGAATCAATGTATTTATAGTGGTCACAATAATTTACTTAAGGTTTTTCTGGGGGCAATGATGATTTCTTATGTCATCTGGTACATGTCAGGGAAGTTTGATCAGGACTGGCTCGAGGCACAGTAGCACCCTCAGCCAATTTTCTTTGAGAGCCCCTCTCTCCTCCCCGTGGTTTTGGCATCTCCCTCCATCTCGATCCAGTCTCTCTGTCCTCTCCCCCTCCCTGCAGGTCTAGCATTACTCCCTTATCTCTCTGACTCTCCCACAGCCTTTAAAGCTTGTTGGTTGCTGGCGGTGGCAGCAGCAACATGACAGGCTTCCTTCAGCCATCCCCTGGGTCTTCCCTCTGCTGCATCCCATCCATAGGAAACTGCATCAGAGAAGGCAGGAAGCAGCAGAGGGAAGACCCAGGGGATGGCTGAAGGCAGCCTGTCATGCTGCTGCTGCTACTGCCACTGGCGACTGACAAACTTTACAGGAACGCAAGGGAGTGAGAAGTGAGGGAACAGTGTCAGAGCTGTGGAGAGTGGAGGGAGGGAAAGAGTGAAGGGGAGAGACTATACTGAGTGTGGGAGAGAAAAGGCTTAACCTGTAGAGCAGGTGAGGTCAGAGACTAGATATTTTGGTGCCCTGGGCCAGAGCCTCACTGGTCCAATGGTTAAGCCAGCCCTGAGTTTGATTACGGGAGACAGCACGAGCCTATCTGACACATTCTGTGGGCTAAAGCCAGTAGGTGGAGCTTGTCATCCTTTCAATTAATTGTTTAGGTGTATGAAAATGATGGCAGCTGCATTGGGAAGAATTAAAACTTCCTTGGGTGCAGAATGGCTTCAGCCTTGTGACATCATGCGATCTCCTGTTATCAAACCTCCTTGATACATGCTGCCAGTCCCAGAAACAGGAAGTGATATCAGACATTGATGTCACTTCCTGTTTCTGGGATCAGCAGATCCAGTGGCAGTGCATACAAGGCAATGTCCTCAAATCTGCCTGCCTTCTATTGTTGCTGCTGTCTTGCCACCAAGCAATCTAGAAGAAGCAGCAGCCTGGCCATGTGAGTGAACAAGGAGAAGTGGGGAGGAAAGGAAGGTCGACGTAGCCATGCTGGATGATGGTGGTGGGGAGAGACCGGGCCATGCTGGATGATAGTGGTGAGGAAGAAGAGGAGGAGAGATGAAACAATGCTGGATGGCGGTGGTGGTGGTGATGACAGAAGGGAAGATGGAGAAATACTGGATGGGAGTGGAAGAGAGAGAGAGAGAGGGTTGGTGTGATACAGGATGATGGTGATGTGTAGGCAGAAGAAATGGGAGAGAAATGGAGTAATACTGGATGTGGGTGGGGGGAGAAAAAGAGAGACAGAGAGGAGTGATACTGGATGCGATTAATCATGCAATTAAAATTTTTAAATGGACATGCAGCCCTAAATGTTACATAAAAACCTACTCCTTCCATCCCCCCTACCCCCATCCTACCTCAGTAGACTACGGCCATATCCTATTCAGGGTATCACTGAACCACATGGCCATAATATGAACAGTATCTAGGTCTGCCTCTACCATCAGGTGTGCCTAATTTGGGTTTTCTTAGATTATAATCACTTACACTGATGCAGAAAGAGAAGGACGCCCATCTGTCAACACAAATCGGGAGATGGGCGTCCTTCTTCCAGGGTCACCCAAATCAGCATAATCGAAAGCCAATTTTGGGCGTCCCCAACTGCTTTCCGTTGCGGGGTTGACCAAAGTTCACGGGGGCATGTCGGAGGCGTAGCGAAGGTGGGTTTTGGGCATGCCTAACACATGGGCATCCTCGACCCATAATCGAAAAAAAAGAGCATCCCTGAAGAGCACGTGGACGACTTTACTTGGTCCTTTTTTTCTTACGATCAAGCCACAAAAAGGTGCCTGAACTGACCAGATGACGGGGATGACCTCCCCTTATTCCCCCAGTGGTAACCCTCCAACCCTCAAAAAAAAAGTTTTTTAATATTTTTTGCCAGCCTCTATTCTAGCTCAAATGTCATACCCAGCTCCATGACAGCAGTATGCAGGTCCCTGGAGCAGTTTTAGTGGATGCAGTGCACTTCAAGCAGGCAGACCCAGGCCCTTCCCCCCTTACCTGTTACATTTGTGGTGGTAAATGTGAGCCCTTCAAAACCCACCAGAAACCTACTGTAACCACATCTAGGTGCCCCCTTCACCTGTAAGGGTTATGGTAGTGTTGTTCATTTGTGGGTAGTGGGATTTGTTTTTTTTTTGGGGGGGGGGGGGGGGCTCAGCACAAAAGGTAAGTGTAGCTGGGAGCTTTTTCTGAAGTACACTGCAGTGCCCCCTAGGGTGCCCGGTTGGTGTCCTGGCATGTCAGGGGGACCAGTGCACTATGAATGCTGGCTCCTCCCATGACCAAAGGGCTTGGATTTGGTCATTTCTGAGATGGGCGTCCTTAGTTTCCATTATCGCTGAAGATCAGAAACGACCAAGTCTAAGGACGACCATCTCTAGGGACGACCTAAATGTTAAGATTTGGGCGTCCCCGACCGTATTATCAAAATGAAAGATGGACGCTTATCTTGTTTCGATAATATGGGTTTCCCCGCCCCTTCGCTGGGAAGTCCTGCGAGGACGTCCTCAGGAAAACTTGGGCACCCCTTTCGATTATGCCCCTCATGGTCTTCCAGATTATTTATTTGCACTCTCTGCCTGTTCCCTTTGTCTATTGTTGACAAGTAGCTTTGTGAGATTTTTATTAGTTTCTTTTCTAACTTCATTTGTTCGTCCATGTGACTGTCCAAATCAATTGAATTCCGTCCACCACCACCCCTCTTCCTCTAGCTTATTACACACTAGATCACTACAAATCAGAAGGTTTATTTTAATTTAAGCAAGATGTTATTACACAGTACTGCATGTTCGTAAGTCATCAGGTAGTCTAACAAAAGCCAGTCATGCTTCCTCAGTACACTTTAAATATTCTGGCAGTGCTCGTCAATCTTCCAATTAGGCAGTCTCAGCAGAAGAAATAAGCGTGGGAGGAAGGGGAAAAAAAGAGAAAGAGCAGGCAGGAGAGCAAGCACTACAAATCAGACCACACCCACTCCTGCTAGAGAGCAGATTAGCTTTTGGCCAACCTAAGTAGCTCTCTAGGGTTTGTAGTAATGCATGTATAGCTGCAGCCACTGATTTTCCAGGATGGAACACAATTAAAACAAAGGGCTTGGACACCAGAAAAAGAACAAACAAAGATCAGTTGCATGGTCCTCCCCAACCACTGCTCTTTCAGAGGCAAACTACAATTCATGTATTTATTTACGAATCACCACTATCAGAAAGCACAAGGTGGTTTATCTGCTGTCATCTACTATGTAAAAATACAAAATAAAACCCAAATACATAGCATTTAAAAATCTAAAACCTATGAAACTCGCACCCCCCAAATCACAAACCTTCAGGCTAACAAAGAATTGGGCACTACAGTATCCCTAGAACATACTTTATTATGTCTCAACCAATATTATTATCTAAAATATTCTCAACATTCTGCACCCTGAAAGGCCACATAGTACGTCATGGAGGTGACCACATTTCCTATGACAAAAATGCTACTCACTGCAAGCTTGTACCACAAGTGGAGAAATGGCCTAGTGGTTAGAGCATTGGTCTTTACATCCAGAGGTGCCCAGTTCAAATCCCACTACTGCTCCTTGAGATCTTGGGCAAGTCACTTAACCCTCATTGCTTCAGGTACAAACTTACTAAACTGTACTGTAGGCACACTAAGTCTTTAGAGCGTGCTAATGCTAGAGACACCCATATATTCCTATCCATGTCTCTAGTGCTTCAGCACACTAATTTTTAGCGTGTGCTAAAATGTTAGCAAGCCTATAGCGTGGCTTAGTAAACAGGACCCTTAGATTGTGAGCCCGACAAGGAAATACACAGTGTACCTGACTGTAACTCACCTTGAGCTATTAGTGAAAAAGGTGTAAGTAAAAGCTAAATAAATACAATATATACACATCTCTCTCTGACTGAATTAAAAAAAAAAAATCACCAAGTTCAAACAATTCTGTTTCCTGTTTATCCAACAGCACAGCAGGCACTGAAAGGGTGGCCCCATTAGCAAGTACTGTATAAGCACTGAAAAAAGGCCAGCTCTAACACACCATCACACATTGGTGTAAACTGTTATTGAGGTACAAAGATACAAATACTGGCTTCCAACCTGCACATATCCAACAAACTGCTAAAACCTGTCGTTTCGTTCTCTATAATATCACCAAAATTTGTCCTTTACTTTCTGAGCACACTACCAAAACCTTTATCCACACTCTTTAGTTACATTTGTACCCCACACTTTTCCACTCATGGCAGCTTACATGGGGCAATGGAGGGTTAAGTGACTTGTCCAGAGTCACAAGGAGCTGCCTGTGCCTGAAGTGGGAATTGAACTCAGTTCCCCAGGACCAAAGTCCACCACCTCTTGCTTAGACTATTGCAACTTGCTTTGCACAGGTTTCCCACTAAGCCATCTCTCTTCCCCTTCAATCTGTCTAAAAACTCTGTTGAATGACTTATATTCCACCAATGTCGCTATGCTCATATTAGCCTTCTCCTCAAGTCACTTCTTTGGTTTCCTATCCGTTTCCGCATATAATTCAAACCCTCTTATTGACTTACAAGTGCCTTCACTCTGCAGCTCCTCAGTACCTCCCCACTCTTGTCTATCCCTACACTCCTCCCCGGAGTTCCCTTTCATTAGGTAAATCTCACTTATTAACTACTTAACATAGTAGATGACGGCAGAAAAAGACCTGCACGGTCCATCCAGTCTGCCCAAGAAGATAAATTCATATGTGCTACTTTTTTATTTGTACTGTCCTCTTCAGATCTGTACCCTTCTCCTCTACTGCCAACTCCAGACTCCGTTCCTTTTATCTTGCTGCACCATGTGCCTGGAATAGACTTCCTGAGTCAGTATGCCAAGCTCCATCTCTAGCCGTCTTCAAATCTAGGCTAAAAGCCTCCCTTTTTGATGCTGCTTTTAACTCCTAACCCTTATTCACTTGTACAGTACCCATGAATGTTTTATCATTCCGACCTTAGTAATTCCCTTATCCCTTCTTTGTGCTGTTTGCCTGTCCTGATTAGATTGTAAGCTCTGTCGAGCAGAGACTGTCTCTTCATGTTCAAGTGTACAGAGCTGCATATGTCTAGTAGTGCTATAGAAATGATAAGTAGTAAGTAGTCAGTTTCTTGGATTTTCAATATGTGTTTCAAAGCATTCTGGGATCTGTAGTCCTTAATTTAGGAAGACATTAAAATGCTAGTTTCACAAAGGGCCTACTAAAGTGTACTGATAATATTTATGTAAGTTGTTAAAGCATCTTAACTGTATGTTTATCCCAAAGTACATATATTACATCTATTTACCAGCAAGTCCATGTAAAGACATATTTATGCAGTTTACTCTTTCCTCGGATGCACTGAAGAGAGTCAGTGGAATCTAACGGATACTGCTTTATATGATGTCTTGTAAAAGCAAGGAAGTCTCTGTCAGAAGAGGCGGCATAGCAGTTAGCAGAACAGTCTAAGAGCCAGATAATGCAGAGTTCGCTTGCTAACTAAAGGGCATTAAGCCCTATTGCAGGTTTATCGTGCAAGAGTGGCAATTTCCCTGTTTTCTTGTGCTGTGTGCATTAAATACTTTTTCTTATACATATTTAGGGGGCACATCTTGGGTGCCACGTTATCCAGCTAGCACATTAGGATTACCGCACATGAACCGGGTAATGCTGGATTAACGCAGGAGCACTTACCCCCTTCCTAAATAGGTGTCATGCAAAAAAAAAAAAAGGAAAATGAATCTGGGCTTAGCACACAGGAAAGTCCAGCATTAGAATGCACTCAGCCCAGATTTCACTGTCCCTTGGTAAGAGGGCCTCTTAGATTGCAAATTCTTTGGGACATGGACCGAGTGGACGTGAATTCTAAAAATGCTGTATGCTGCCTTGAGCATTACTTTGAAAAGCAGGTTAATGATCCAAATATCAGCACTGGAAAGTTATAATAACCTTTAATCACATGGTGATAACAGATCTAATTTAAATGGCTTGTCAACAAAATCACCCACCTTCAAGTTGGATGAATGCCACAATTCTTTCGTATGACAGAGCTTAGAATCTAATGGCCTGATATTTAAAGGAAAGATTTTAGACAAATGCAGCATACCTGGGTTTTACCAATCTGCCTTTCGATGGTATAATTTTAAAATACAAAAAGACATAGAGAATTATACATCGTGAATGCTAAGAACCCATTTAAGAAAACAGATTTAATGATATAAATATATAAATGCGGCGCAAGATCTAACATGAAAAGAATCACCCAAAATAAAACAAACAAACAAAAAAATCTGCCATCAATTATCAATAGTCTTTCCATCATGTCTCCCATGTGCAGCCCTAGCATCAAAGCCACTCTTACAGCAGTTTGTACACAAACCACAATTCCTGCCATTTCCATTGCACTCAATTAATAAAAATAAAGCATCATTAAAGGAAACCCATTTTCTGAGCACTGCTGTGTGTTATTTCAATAGACATTCAGCAGACAATGCTACTTCTTTCCAGGTTCTTATGCAGGACAAAACAATCCTTCCTGAATTAATACTACCTTATAAATTTCTGGCAGCAGAAGAATGCAGCTGAGGCTGGGACACTAAAAATTCTAGAATTATCCTCCCAGTCTTTAGAATTACTGGAGGAAAAAACGTTACAGAGTGCATATTGCTCTTTGGCATCGCATTGGTTAGGAAAAAAAAAAAAAGCCCTGTACACTGTATTAGTAACAGGCAGAATGCGGGCTGTTTGCTAGCAGATGCACACCCAACCTACAGATCCAGGCAAGGTGGGGAGTGGCAAATATGCAAGTCTAGTGCAGCTGAAGTAGAAGGCCAGCATGCTAACCATATGCTATGACAACTTCATCCTTTGCGTGAAGAAATGATACACCTGACTCTTGACTGATGGAACAAGCGCCTGATTGATGTGGGGGAAAGGAGGAGTGCCATTGGTTCACTAAATGAATGCCCTCATGTGTGTGTGTGTGCTGTCAGTGTTAAGGAGGAAGCAGCAAGCACTTTCATCCCTGTACAATACACTAGAGCTAAAGACACAGTAGGTTTTAGATTAGGAAAATTCCATTTCAGTTAGATCATGAATGATTGTTTATGTGTAGATGGAATGATTTTTATTATTATTATTATTTTGTGTATGTTTTATTGCTAACTGATGAGCAGTTTATTAAACATTTATAAATAAAATAAACAAAATGGGGAAGGGATGTCTGCAGGAAGAATTGGTATGGAGCTGCAAAGTGGTCCTGAGAGATACCTGTGTATCAGGAAGTGGGAGGGGGAGCCATGCCTCATACCTTGCGTTTCCGATCTATCCGCTCCCTAGAGCTCCTCCGCTGCCTTTTCCTCTCCTTCTCCCTTTCTTTTTCTCTTTCTTTCTCCTCAAGAGAGGGTTCCAGCTCCCGCACTTTCTTAATAGAAGCTGCAGCATGAGCCATTTTGAGAAGGGAGGTACCAGCTCCAAGGACTCAATTCTGATCACACAGCAAACGCAGGTGATTCCCCCCCTCCCCCACAAAGGGCGCTGGTTCTAAACCAGGACTTCACAGTGCAATCTCCTCCTTCTCCACTACCTTGATAGGTCACAGCTGTTCTCCGGCCTCTGCAGCACCCATAATTCAACACAGTACATTCATGTCCCAGGTCATGGAAAATGAACACACCCCACAGAGATAGTCAGGTGAAAAATTAACACAATGAAAAAAAAAAAATCAAAGCTTCACAGTTTCCTTCCCAGCTCTGCAGTGACGGTTCCTGAAGAGAAGCTTCAGAGCAGCTATGATTCCATCCTTCAGACCCCCAGCAATAAATTAGAAAGGTCTTTTTGGGGACCCCCCTCCTGAGAGATCCTATCCTTTGACTAAAGGCAAGAAAAGGCCACCTTAGAGCAACCAGAAGGGGAAAGGAAAAAGCAGCTCCTCCCAGCTTCCTTCAGCATCTCTAAGCAGGGCGAGTAGAAAAATGGTGCAGTCTGGCTTAATGACTCGCTCTGCTACTGCTGCTGTTGCTACGACTGCCTCCTGCTTGAACACATGACTGTGGGATTTTTCCCCCCTCCTTCCAATATCCTTCATCTAAGCTAAAAAAAAAAATAAATAAATAAGTAAAGCAGATTTATTTGGAGGTAAGACCAGTTCCGACCAGGTCACCTGTGCAAGCGCCATTCTAGCGACACAGACGAATGAGCCTGGGAAATCCTGGAAATATTCACGTCCTCATTTGTGGCAACTGCAGCCCACGTGAGGCTGCATAAGGAGAGCTGCATTAAGCAGTGAACCACAGGAACCTGGGGAGGTGGAGGGGATGTTGTAGCAGTACACAATCTATGCACCGCTCACACTGACCCTCTAAAGCTCCAGGCAGATGCTCTAATTCTTCTCCTGTCTGACACTCCTCCCCTCCCCCCCCCCCCACAACCTTTTATTCATGAAGGAGGCATGTTTCTTTTCTTCCTAGCAATAATTTAGGTAGCTTATAAAGGGAGAGAAATAAAAGGAAAAAAGAACAACATTCTGCCACCTGCTAGAAAATCATCCTGCAAGCACTCCAGGCAGAATTGCAAGACACTGTTAATAATGTCTAGCCTCCAGGGCGGACCGGGATGTTGCAAATGGGACTGAGGATGCACTAGCTGGAATCACCGATTAAGCACCTAGCACCTTAACCGATTGCTAAACATTCTAGGATTCTGGAAACACGTCTAAAGCAGAGGATCGTGGGGGTTTCTCAAATCAAATGGACTGCAGGACCCCAGGCAGCACAGCTTCACTACAGGCAGGTCATGTCAGACAAATCTGATTAATTTCTTTGACTGGGTGACCAAACAGTTGGATGTGGGAGGGGCGCTAGATGTGGTGTACTTGGATTTTAGCAAAGCCTTTGACATAGTCCCGCACAGGCAACTGATAAATAAACTGAGTGCCCTCAGTATGGGACCTAAAGTGACTGACTGCGTTAAAAACTGGTTAAGTGGAAGGAGACAGAGGGCAGTGGCAAATGGAGCTTGCTCTGAGGAAAGGGTTTTTATCAGCGGTGTACCACAGGAGTAAGTCCTTGGGCTAGCTCTTTTTAACATCTTTTTGCGGATGATACCAAACTGTGTAATAGAGTGGACAACCTGGAAGGTATGGATGGTATGAAGAAGGATCTAGCGAAGCTTGAAGAATGGTCCGATAATTGGAAATTAAGATTTAATGCTACGAAATGCATGGTCATGCACTTGGTGTACAAAAATCCAAGGGAACAGTACAGTATAGGGGGTGAAGTGTTCACCCCCTATAGTGTTTCTGTATATGAAAGAGTGGGACTTGGGGGTGATTGTGTCTGATGACCTTAAGGTGGCCAAACAGGTAGAAAAGGTGACAGTCAAAGCCAGAAAGATGTTTGGGTGCATAAAGAGAGGGATGACCAGCAGGAAAAAAGGAGGTGATAGTGCCCTTGAATAAGTCTATGGTGAGGCAACATTTAGAGTACTGTGTGCATACACAGGATGGATTAGGCCCAGAGGGCGGTTACAAAATTAGCAAGCAGTCTCTGTCATAACACATATAGGGACAGGCTTAGGAACCTACCTCAACATGTATACGCTGGAAGAGAGGCGAGAAAGAGGAGATACGCTAGACATTTAAATACCTCAGTAGCATCACTATACAGGAGGTGAGCCTTTTTCAAATGAAGGAAAAGTCTGGAATGAGGGGGCATATGATGAAGTTAAGAGGAAATAAACTTAGGAGGAATCTAAGAAAATACTCTTTCACCGAAAGGGTGGTGGATGCACGGAATGGCCTCCCGGTGGAAATTGTGGAGACGAGGACTGAGTCAGAATTTAAGAAAGCGTGGGACAGGCATGTGGGATCCCTTAGGAAAGGAACAGTTAGTGGTTACTGAGGATGGGCAGACTGGATGGGCCATTTGGCCCTTATCTGCTGTCATGTTCTATGCTTCTATGTACACTTGCCCTACAGGTTTGTTTTTGTTTTTTGCTTACTTTGACAAATCAGAAGTACAAAAAAAGTAAAATAAACTAAAAGCAGCGTATTTTGTGATGGCAGTCAAAAGTAGCAGGGTTGGTTAATCTGACCCCTGCTGGTTTCAGGTTTGATTGCAGACTTATGTTACTTAGACTGTCATTAACGCTGTAACGTATTGTCATTTTCTACTCTGAATCAGTGGCGTAGCCAGAAGGCAATTTTTGGGTAGGCCAACAAGTTGGATGGGTGGGCACTAGAGTTGTCAACTTTTTGAAAGAGAAAAAAAACCCAGCCACCTAATACACCCATGCTTTGCCCCTACCCCACCCCATGCTCCACCTCTACCTCACTCCCAATTACTTCAATGAGGGTAGCAGTGCAGGCTTCAGTGGCCAATTGACAGCTAAAGGAAGTACAAGGAACTGCACTCTTCTTCAACCCCCATTGAGCTACAGTCCTCCAACACACATATGGTATTGAAAGCCAAACACTGAACGCCAAACACATTCCGCATCCAGAGCAAATCCTGGCCTTCCATCAACAATGGATGCAGAGCACAGCAAGGACATTTCCCCATAAAACTCACCATACAAAGAAATTCTGGTAATCTCAATAATAGACATGTTGTAAAGTAATTTTAAAAAAATCTACAAACAAAAAGTCACTCAGAATCTAGAGCAAATCTACCATGCCAGCACTAACTTCCAAACAAGGATCCTCTACCTATGAAAGGCGGCTCTAAAATATTGATACATCTATCAAGAAAACTGAACAAGCCAAATTACTAGAGAATGCAACATAGAAACTTCATGGTGACAGAATACCTCGGGGCCACGCACACAGAACACAAGAGCCAAATACAGAATAAGTGACCACAAACTCTATAAATATAAATTAAACTGAAACCCCAAGAAACCAGACCTTGCATGTAGTACAACACTAGAGAAACAAAAAAGAAAGGCATTTCCTCCTGTGCAAAATATAAAGGTATCACATGCCAGGGATGGGGGTGCAAATAGGGCAACTGTGCTTGGCTCTCTGGCCTGAGAGAGCCCCAAGCCTGCCAGAAGCTGAAGAAGGTGCAGCCTAGTAATGGGCTTTGGGGTCCTCTCCCAGATTTCTTCCCTGGGCCCCAGCCATGTCTGGCATATGCCAAATCTGACATAGTCTAATCACAAAATAGAAATAAAAATAATTTTTTTGTACCTTTTTGTTGTCTGGTCATTTTATTTTTCATATCATATTGGTCCCAGTCTCTGGTTTCTGCTTCCCTGTGTCTTTCCTGTCCATTTGACATTTCTTCTGTCTCCATGTCCACCATCCACCTCCCATCTCTGTGTCCATATATTTCCTTATCCAGAATCTCCCGTGTTCATATTCCCGCATCCATCATCATTCCTTTGTGCACCCATGTACCCCATGCCCAGCATCTCCCATTTGTGTTCCTATTCTCCCTCTTGTCTGGTATCTCCCCTCTGTGTCCATTATATCTCTATTCCCATATCTACTCCCCCTCCCCATGTCCATTATATCTCTATTCCCATATCTCCCTCCCCACCCCCATGTCAGGCATTGCCCCTATGTGCCCATATGCCATCCCAATACATCATCTCATCTGTGTCCCTGTCCCTATGCTCCCATCCAATGCTCATCATCTCCCTTCTGTTTCTTTGTACCTCTCTATGTCCCCTTTCTCCCTCCCACACACCTTTCTTCTCTAACCCCACTCCAACCAGCAACTTTCCTTCTCTCTTCCCCCCCCCCCCCCCCCCATGCATCTGGTTCATTCTCCATTGTGGGTTCAGCATTTGACCCCCCCCCCCCATTCCTTTATCTCCTTGATCCAACATCCCTCTCCCTTTCCTCTAACACTAACCCTTCCCCCTCTCATAGGTCCAGTACTTCTCTCCCTTCGTTCTCGCCCCCTTGCAGGTCCACATCTCTCCCCCTTTCCTCCAGCCCTCCCCTGCATATCCAGCACCTCTCTCCCTTTGCTGCAGACTCCCTTGCATGCCCAGCACCTCTCCCCCTTCCTGCCTACCCTCCCCCACAAATCCAGCAGCTCTCTCCCTTCCCTTCCCTCCCACACCCTCACCCAGCACATCTCTCCCTTTTCTCCCTCCTACATATCCAGCACCTCTCTCCCTTTGCTCCAGCACCTCTCTCCCTTCACTCCCACCCACATATCCAGCACCTCTCTCCCTTCCCTCCCACCCGCATATCGAGCACCTCTATCCCTTCTCTCCCCCTACATATCCAGCAACTCTATCCCTTCCCTCCCCTCACAGTTCCACATCTCTATCCCTTCCCTCCAGCACCTCCTTACATGCCCAGCACCTCTCTACCTTCTCTCCAACCTCCCACCCACAAGCATGCATGTCCAGGGCCCCTCCCCTCCAACCCCCATGTCCAGGGCCCCTTCCCTCCAACCCCCATTTCCAGCACCTCTCTGCCCTCCCACAGTTCCGGCACCGCCACGCCCCACCTCTGTGTCTTCCTTACCCACCCCCCATCCTTGCCGCGGTGCTTGCTCTATCATCGCCGCCCAGCAGGAACTTCAAACAGCGCGTCAGCGCTGTGTCAGAGCCTTCCTCTCTGTCGCGTCCCACCCAGCCTGCGTAAACAGGAAGTTGCATGAGATGCGGCAGAGAGGAAGGCTCTGACACAGCCCTGACGCGCTGTTTGAAGTTCCTGCTGGGCGGCGATGATAGAATGAGCAAGCGCCGCGGCAAGGATGGGGGGTGGGTAAGGAAGACATGAAGGTGGCGGTGCCGGAACTGTGGGAGGGGAGAGAGGCACTGGACATGCGAGGGTGGAGGGAAGGGAAGAGGCGCTGTGCTGGACATGGAAGTGAGGTTGGAGGGAAGGGAGGGAATTGGTTTGGGTGTAGCGCTTCTGGGTGGGCCTGAACCAAGTCTGGATGGGCCTAGGCCCACCCAGGCCCACCCGTAGCTACGCCCCTGCTCTGAATCAAAGTAATAATGAATTGGGGTAGGAGCAAGACAGAAATATTTGATTTCTGCTGAATATCATTTTTTATTTAATAAGCTTACATACAAGAAATCAACAACTTTCTAAGTGGTTCAGAGAAATACATACATAATCCAATAAAACACACACATATATATACACAGACAACATTACAATAATATAATAATTCAATTAAAAGCCTGGCTACAAAAACAACATTTTCATCTCTTTGCAAAAGGACAAAACATCTGAATCTTGATATAATAAAATTGAAACCACTGTATAAGCAAATGTTTGGAAGATATTAGTTTACCCCATCCTGGAAAGCGAGCGTTAATGCCCGTTAATGTCCTTGACCCTGCCCACAAAGCAGCGACAGCCCGTCACTTAGACAGATACATACTTTGGATTTGCCTTGACCCAAATGTAACCCTGCTCCCACTCAGTTCACAGGCACCGGCTAAGCTCTTTGTGTCAAGCACCTGGGACCAGGATGTACAAAAACAGTGTTCAGTTGATCAATCTGGGCATAAGCCGGGGCCGGGCTAAATCTTGGTAGCCCGAAGGGTATTCTTTTTTGGGCACTATTTCACTCACACACAAAATAGGCAGTAGTCTCCATATTTCAGCTTCAACTTGCTTTACTAACAGTAAGTTGAAAACACAGTTCATAAACTTGTCAACCTTGGTCTGTGCGTATCAGGGCTTTCCAGATGGTCAGCACAGCGTCAAACAATCTATTACTACTACTTAACATTTCTAAAGCGCTACTAGGGTTACGCAGCGCTGTACAGTTTAACAAAGAAGGACAGTGCCTGCTCAAAGGAGCTTACAATCTAATGGACAAAATGTGCAGACAATCAAATTAGGGCAGTCTAGATTTCCTGAATAGAGGTATAATGGTTAGGTGCCGAAGGCGACATTGAAGAGGTGGGCTTTGAGCAAGGATTTGAAGATTGGCAGGGAGGGGGGCTTGGCGTATGGGCTCAGGAAGTTTATTCCAAGCATAGGGCGAGGCGAGGCAGAAAGGGCAGAGCCTGGAATTGGCGGTGGTGGAGAAGGGTGCAGAGAGGAGGGATTTGTCCTGTGAGCGGAGGTTTCGGGTAGGAGCGTAAGGGGAGATAAGGGTAGAGAGGTAATGAGGGGCTGCAGATTGAGTGCATTTGTAGGTTAGTAGGAGAAGCTTGAACTGGATGCGGTACCTGATCGGAAGCCAGTGAAGTGACTTGAGGAGAGGGGTGATATGAGCATATCGGTCCAGGCGGAAGATAAGACGTGCAGAAGAATTCTGAATGGATTGAAGGGGGGATAGATGGCTACGTGGTAGGCCATTGCGGAGTAGGTTGCAGTAGTCAAGGCGAGAGGTAATGAGAGAGTGGACAAGAGTTCGGGTGGTGTGCTCAGAGAGAAAAGAGCGAATTTTGCTGATGTTATAGAGAAAGAAGCGACAGGTCTTGGCTAACTGCTGGATATGCGCAGAGAAGGAGAGGGAGGAGTCGAAGATGACTCCGAGGTTGTGGGCAGATGAGATGGGGAGGAAGAGGGTGCCATCGACTGAGATAGAAAGTGGAGGGCGAGGAGAAGTGGGTTTGGGTGGAAAGATAATAAGCTCTGTCTTGGCCATGTTCAGTTTCAGGTGGCGGTTGGACATCCAGGCAGCAATGTCGGATAAGCAGGCCGATACTTTGGCCTGGGTTTCCGCAGTGATGTCTGATGTGGAGAGATAAAGCTGGGTGTTGTCGGCATAGAGATGATATTGGAAACCATGAGATAAGATCAGGGAGCCCAGGGAAGAGGTGTAGATTGAAAAAAGAAGGAGTCCAAGGACAGATCCCTGAGGAACTCCGACAGAGAGCGGGATGGGGGTGGAGGAAGATCCATGAGAATGTACTCTGAAGGTACGGTGGGAGAGATAAGAGGAGAACCAGGAGAGGACAAAGCCCTGGAACCCAAATGAGGACAGTGCGGCAAGAAGTAAATTATGATTGACAGTGTCAAAAGCGGCGGATAGGTCAAGGAGGATGAGGATGGAGTAGTGACCTTTGGATCTGGCAAGGAACAGGTCATTACAGACTTTAGTGAGTGCCATTTCTGTTGAGTGTAGAGGGCGAAAACCGGATTGAAGCGGATTGAGGATGGCATGAGAGGAGAGAAAATCAAGGCAGCGGCTGTGAACGGCGCGTTCAAGTATCTTGGAGAGGAAGGGTAGGAGGGAGATGGGGCGGTAGTTGGATGGACAGGTGGAGTCTAGTGATGGTTTTTTGAGGAGTGGTGTGACTACAGTATGTTTGAAGGTGTCAGGGACAGTTGCAGTGGAGAGAGAGAGGTTGAGGATATGACAGATGGAGGGGGTGACAGTAGGGGAGATGGTGTTAAGTAAGTTGGTGGGGATGGGGTCAGAGGTTCAGGTGGTGCATTTCGAGAAGGAAAGAAGGTGGGCGGTTTCCTCTTCGGTGATAATAGGAAAAGAGGAGAAGGAGGCCTGGGTTGGTTGAGGGAGTGGGTTAAAGGGTAAGGAGAAGGAGGTGGTTTGGTAGTGAATTCGAGGTTTATCTTCTGTACCTTGTCGCGGAAGTAGTCAGCCAGTGATTGAGGAGAGAGTGAGGGGGGGGGGGAGCGGAGGGTCACTTTGAGGAGGGAGTTAAGGGTGGTGAAGAGACGACGAGGGTTGGAGCTGAGAGAATTAGTCAATTGGGTGTAATAGTCCTGTTTGGCAAGGAATAGGGAGGACTGGAAGGAGGATAGCATGAATTTGTAATGAATGAAGTCTCCAGATAATATCAGGACATTCAAAGCAAGGTTCAGTTCTAGCTCAGATCTCCTCTATTTGCAAACCAGAACAAAGTACTTGGTAATCTCCCCATAGACTTACAATTTTACAGTCATCTCCACATGATTATCACAGATCTCTCGTTCCCATCCCAGAACAGGGGTCGTTCACATGTACAATGAAAGTCCTTCCAGAAGTGAGGCTCTCTCGATCCTACTTCTCGTACCTGGGTGTCCTTTTCCCCAAGCACTCCTATTCAGTCCCAAGTTGGGAACATTCCACAGGCACCCACTGCTCTGTAAGCAGGAGCTTCAATCACCCATCACCACACACTGCAAACTCCTGTTGCCTTGGTTCCCAGGACTTCCCCCTCGATGCTCAGGGTCTCGGTGGGGGTGAGCAACCAAAGACCAGAATTTTCTCCATGCAATGCTTTTTATTACTTCCTGGCCCAGCCCCCATGTGCTGGCTCTTCACAAAATCTCCCCCTGTTGTCTTAATGACCTCCTTGAAAATCCTCCCACCTTCTGCCTGGCAATTTTCAGGGTGGGGGGGGGTCACGCAAATATATGTACTCATGCTGGAGGCTAGACAGCTGCTGCAGTTGGGCAGTCTCTGTTACCATCTAAGGGAAGCATAGAGGCCTGGTGTTACATATTTCAGGGGCCCAACACAGAAACTATGAAGGGGAATCCAAAGCCCACCTGCAGGCTATACCTCCTTCAGTTTGAGGCAGGCTTGGGATCCCCTGTGGCATGGGGGCTCAGGGCAGTTGTTCTCTTTGCCATCTCCTCTAACGCCCGCCCTGGGAACATAGGATAGCAAGCTGCGATAAATACTCTCCATTTACTCCCTTGTACGACTCCTAGAAAAATGATTGCAAATCTTCCCCATTTTAAGCACTGGCTAAAAATTCCCACGAAAAGCTGCTTTTAAGGGGCAAGAAAATGCTGTTCCTGCAAATGATTATCAAACTCAACATTTAAAATCTGTTCTGGTCTATCCTAATGTCTACATTAACCTTCACAACATTCACATCCCTTATACTGATGCACTTCTGCATTTCCTTCCATTCATATTCCTTCTATTCATATTCTATTCGGGGTATTTATATCCCGCTAAGCGGGTTAACATGAGTTTGAAACATATACTGGAAAATTAGGAAAGCTTATAAAATTATTCTCATTCAGATGCTTACTAAAAAGATAAGCTCTCAATCCTTTGTGAAACTGTAGACAACTAGAAAGCTCACAAACTTGTATATGTCTAGAATTCCACAATTTACTGGCTTAAAAGGAAAAAGAGCCATCATGAATTCTCTTACAGCGAACTTTCTTAACAGATAGAAATCCCAACAAAAGAGAAGAATGAAAATGGGAATTCCTTCAAAAAGCCGGATAAGCTATTACCTGCGGACGGAGGGAAGAGCAGTTCTCCTGTAATATACCAAATACAATACAGACAATCTTAACAACCAATGTAGCCTTCTGAGCAACTGTGTTACATGATCAAAGTGTGAGCAGCCATAAATCATTTTAGCTGCAGTATTTTGTAGTAATTGCAACTTGTTAACTAATCTCGAGTTTAATCCACCATAAAAAGCACTACAATAATCCAAATCAGGAAATACAATAGCCTGAATAAGCATACGAAAATGTTTAGTAAAATAAAGAGATCTTATGGTCCTTGGTTGTCGTAGTTTAAAAAATAACTTCTTACTCAAATAATTTATCTGCAGATCCATCGTCAATTGAGTATCCAGAATAATTTTCAAAACCTTAGATCTTTCAAACTTTAACTATCCTCCAGAAGCTATAGTCACACTGCAAGGCACTAAAGAGGCATCATTACAAAAATATAACAATTTATTCTTAGCTGTATTGAGTTTTAAAAGATGATGATTAGCCCATGAGTGAATCAAAGCAATGCAGTCGGAAACAGAAGTTTGTAATGTTGGAAAATATAGTATTACTGGGATCAAAACAAATATATCATCTGCTTATGAACAACCACAGTAACCGGATGCATCCAAAACTATAAACACATTAAACAGCATAGGAGACAATGGTGAACCCTGTGGAACACCAAGGTAAAATTATGTTCCTTACCTGATAATTTTCTTTCCATTAGTCCTGACAGATCAATCCAGAGACTGGTGGGTTATGTCCCTCTGCCAGCAGGTGGTAGTATTCTCTCTATCGCCACCTACTGGCAGAGGGACATAACCCACCAGTCTCTGGATTGATCTGAGGGACGCTATGGAAAGTCTGATCTCCATGCGCTCATTCATTCATACAAGCACACACTTGCAAGCCACACTCCTTAGATATGTTTGTAAACCCTCTTATACATTTCCACCTCTCATCTTCTGAAACACTGAGTGGCCCTTTTAGAAAGGCGTGTTAGGCGTAACACGTGTGCAGCGTGCACCAAAATGAGACTACCACCAGGCTACCGCATCCCCCTGGTGGTAATTTAAGATTTGGCGTGCACCCATACCACCTGGATGATGTATTTATTTATTTCCTCCCATGCGCATCATTTCCATCAGTAATTGGCACTTGGCGCAAACTGACCAGTCACCATGCGTGTAGCGCATGAGCCCTTACCACTAGATCAGTGGGTGGTGTTAAGGGCTCAGGCTGGTTTTGGGTGCATGCTGGTTTCCGTTTTATCGCAACCCTTTTTCCTGTCCCATTAAAAAAAAAGCTCTTTTTTGCAGACGCGGTAAAAACTGGTCCAGCGAGCGCCCGATACACGCGCCTACATTACAGCAGGTCAATTTTTACCGTGGCTTAGTAAAAGGACCCCTGAGTACACATTCATGCAGCTACATAATCTTAGTCCTTAAGGGTATCAGCAAATAGCCACAATACTGTGATATTATTCAGCTACAATAGAAAGCATGAGTCACACATTCTTATAGCAAGAAGTATCACTATTAATGCAATTATCTATCACACATCCTACTGTACATATATTTCAGTCACATCCCTCCCTCATACCACACGCACTCCTCCACTACATGTCATCACTCATCTCTTCCAACATATACATCACAATATCAGCTGCCACTATAATATGGCTGTGAGGTCAAATTTGACTTCCTGGCAACTTGGCCTAAAAGAATTTGCATGAACCTATACTGATTTAGCAAAGGAGCAAATTAAGGGTCCCCTTTACCAAATGGCGGTAAAAGAGGCCCTGTGGTTGAGTCAGCGCATGGGTTTGCCACACGTCAAGGCCCCATTTTACCACCACCAGTAAAAGGCTTTTTATTTTAAACTAGTAAAAAAGGCCCGTTTCTGACACAAATGAAACGGGCGCTAGCAAGGTTTTCCTCAGAGTGTGTATCTTTGAGAGAGTGTGTGTGAGAGTGACTCTGTGAGAGAGAAAGAGTGAATGTGCGAGTGTGTGTGTGTGACAGAGAGAGAGTGAGACTGGGCAGAGGGAAGAGGGAACCAGCGGAACCGACACCCCCCCCAGCGGCATGCACACGGCAGGCAAGAATTCACTCGGGGGGGGGGGGCTTGGGTGATGCGCCGAGGGGAGGGGGTGATGCGCTGAGGTGGGTGTCATGCTGCAGCCCCCCCCAGGTGTTTCAGGAGGGCGGCTGTTGAGCGCATCAGTGGCCACAGGCAGGCTCGAGCCTTTTTTTGTGTGTTGCTGTCAAGCTGTATGGCAGTTTGGGAGGGGGGGGGGGGGTTGGATCAGCTGTGAGGCATGTTTTTTTTTTTTTACCTCGGGTTCTGATGTTGACGTCACAATGCGTTTGCTGACGTCAGCCTGTTCTACGGAGCCTAGCAGACCAACTCCGAAGAAGTCACGAACACAGGCAGCAAGACGCATAGAACGTTGGAGGTGAGAATTATTATATAGGATAGGGAAATGGCCGTGTGGTAAGTTAAACACTTGCTGCATGGCCATTTCCTGAGGGGAGCCCTTACTGCCTCCTATTAAGGGCTGCAGTAGTCTGGAAGTAATTGGCACTAGAAAATTTTAAAATATTTTCCAGTGCTGGAAATCGGAACTACTGCCAGGCTCCCCTGAGAGCCCAGCGGGAGGGCCGAATCACCATGTACCATGCTGGCACTACCACTACTGCCCTTTTGTAAAAGGGCCCCTAAATGAGCTACTTATTTTTCTGACCATTATAGTGCGTCCCTTGGTGGATGTGTGTGTGTGTGTGTGTGGCAGGGTAGAGATAAAAGAGGAGAATACCTCATCTTATCTCCTTTGGGGGGGGGGGGGGTGTCCTTCCAGGCCCTTATAATTTAGAGTTTATTGAAAACTTACTATACTGCTCAACTGACAAGCAGAGCAGAGTGGTGCACAGGCTACACACAAAGCAAGAAAAGAAACACCAATTCATAATAGGACAGCAAAGGCACACAAATCAGCTAAGAAAAAAGAGGTTCCAGTGGACCGGTGTCAAACATCTCAAGAGGACATTTAAAAAGGGACATGTTAAAACCTGGTTAAATAAAACAGCACAAAGGGCCTTTAAAAACAAAAGGGACACAGTGCTTATATAAAAAATATTTAATAATCCAAATTTGTCCCTTTTGTTTTTAAAGGCCCTTTGTGCTGTTTTTTTGCTTGAACTTTGTGTGTGTTTTGTTCCCTCTCTTTGTTACACAAACCTGGTTAAATAACCAGGATTTCAGATCAGTTTGAAAATCTTAAAAGACTAGTTATGACAGAGTTCCAAAGGCAAGCTATTCTAGAAGGAGGGGACCAAAAAATAAAAGGCAGAGGGTCTTGTGGACTCAAACTGTGCAGGTTTAGGGTTAGGCAAAACTAAGCTGGATGTCCAGGCATCACTTCCACTCAATGACAGCAGAATGGCTTTTGGTTAGGAGGACCCAAGCTTTGCCCCCAAATTTGCTACCTATTTCTCACTTTACTTTTACCCCAATTTACATATAGATCCTGCGGAGCATAATTATTTATTCATATGGGACATTCCTAGACCAGTCAAAACTCCACCAACAACGGGTGGCAGAACAGAAGTAGAATCACTTTACAATTCAACATAGAAAAAACATTATATTCAAAGTATGGTGTCAAATCAATAACAGCAACACAAACTTCTTCCGTTGCCACAAAACTCTACAAACAGCACCAAATCCTCAACCTATGAGAAATCAGCTTTGCAAATATTATAGAACAGCAATACAACTCCAACTGAGAAAAGAGAAAATCTGGATTGGTACAGATTCCTACACAGAACCTACATGTTAACACAATCTCTCCCTCCCCCCTTTCCCGGTTACACAGGCAAAACAGAAACAGTCCATCACCTAATAAAGAATAGGAAATGGTATTAAGGTAAAAATGAAACTGAAAACTCAGAAACCAAACTCCACCAGTAGTAAAAGACATGAACAAAGAAGCAGAAATGTATTTCCTTCTGTACTGAACAAAATACAAAGACACATTTCATTCTCTAAAAACAGAAAATATGTTCTACCTTTTTTGCCTATCATTTTCTTTTTCCCACTTGGACTTGGATTTGGAGGAGTGGCCTAGTGGTTAGGGTGGTGGACGTTGGTCCTGAGGAACTGAGTTCAATTCCCACTTCAGGCACAGGCAGCTCCTTGTGACTCTGGGCAAGTCACTTAACCCTCCAATGCCCCATGTAAGCCACATTGAGCCTGCCATGAGTGGGAATGCACGGGGTACAAATGTAATAAAAAATATATCTACTTCCTTTGGTGATCTTCTCCTAAATCCTTTTCCAGGGTCTCATTCCATTTTTGCTTCTTCCTGCTCCCTGCCTTTCTCCCTTCCTCCTGTACATCTATCTCCAATGTTGTTCCTTTTCTCCTTTTTTTTACTCATGTGCCTTTTTATCTACATCTAGCTAGATTTTATTTCTTCTTCTCACTCCTCCAGTCCTCGGTCTCCCTCTTGTCACCTCTCATCTACTTACCAGCTGCCACTTCCTCCACTTCCCTCCCTGGTCCTCCTATTCCCTGACCATGAACTGTATTAAACATGACAGAATAGATACATAACCCCAGTGTCAATGGATAGCTTAAATGTATAAATTATCATTTTTTAAATTATTCAGATTGTTTATATGTTTAAAGTTGTCCCTAGCTTTTTGTATACATTTTAGCTGAAGCTCCACCCATGGATGTCTCAAATTTCACCCAATGTAAAATAGATAAATGTAGTCACGAGTGTGTGTGTGTGTGTGTATAGTGGTGGTGACTGTGCCATGTCCAAAAAAGAGGCCTATTTTATATTCTTTTAATAAGACTATAAAGGCTCTGAGGTGCCTATCAGCCTTATTTTTGAAAGTGATGGGCACCCATATTTCGACCCAAATCGGGAGATGGGTGCCCATTTCACAAAGGCGCCCAAATCGGTATAATCGAAAGCCGATTTCAACTGCAATCTGATGCGGAAACGGGCAAAGTTGACGGGGGCGTGTCAGAGGCGTGGTGAAGGCGGGATTGGGGCGTGTTTATCAGCCGAGGAAAGATGGGCGCCTTTGGCTGATAATCGGGAAAAAAAGGCGTTTTTAGTGTGAATTTGGGTCACTTTCTTTGGACCCTTTTTGTTTCATGAACAAGTCCCAAAAAAGTGCCCTAAATGACCAGTTGACCACCAGAGGGAATCGGGGATGACCACCCCTGACTCCCCCAGTGGCCACTAACCCCCTCCCATTAAAAAAAAAAAAACTTTAACAACTTTTTTTCCAGCCTGTATGCAGCCTCAAATGCCATACCCAGCTCCATCACAGCAGTATGCAGGTCCCTGGAGCAGTTGTTAGTGGGTGCAGTGGACGTCAGCCAGGTGGACCCAGGCCCATCCCCCCCTACCTGTTACACTTGTGCTGGTAAATGGGAGCCCTCCAAACCGCCCCCAAAACCCACTGTACCCACATCTAGGTGCCCCCCTTTAGCCATAAGGGCTATGGTAATGGTGTAGAGTTGTGGGCAGTGGGTTTTGGGGAGGATTTGAGGGGCTCAGCACCCAAAGGAAGGAAGCTATGGACTTCGGAGGTATTTTACTTTTTTTAAAAATTGTTACAAGTGCCCCCTAGGGTGCCCGGTTGGTGTCCTGGCATGTGAGGGGGACCAGTGCACTACGAATCCTGGCCCCTCCCATGACCAAATGCCTTGTATTTGTTCGTTTTTGAGCTGGGCGCCTTCGGTTTCCATTATCGCTGAAAAACGCAACCGCCCAGCTCAAATCCGCACAAATCCGATGCATTTGCCCGGCACAAACCATATTATCGAAAAAAAGAAGGGCACCCATTTTTTTTCGAAAATATGGTCTGCCCCGCCCCTTCACGTACCTGTTCTCGGACATAGACACCCATTGAGATGGGCGTTCGCGTTCGATTATGCCCCTCCACGTTAGGTAGGCACTTGGAACCAGCCCCAGTATTGCACATATCCTCACAAATTTATACCCACTTCAAAAAAGGTGTAAATATGTGCATGTATGCATTTACTTGTATATTTTATAAATTATGCCTGTACTTAACGACTCTACCCCTGATCTCCCAAACCACATTCCAGGAACCTTCTTATCAGTACACAGATATAATCATCCCTGCAATTCGAAATTTCAGGGACGATTATCTGTGTAATCAATATGTTCTGTAATCAAAACATGTTTTGCATGGAAAATGCTATGTGATTCATTGTGATATATGTGGCCAAAGTTATCTGTAAAAGTGCTGCAAATGGTCAAAAATAAGTATTCATGCAATCAGCACAGAGGTGCTTTTGGAAAACCAACCTCAATTATTTTAGTTCCACTTCAGACATTTGGGCCAGGACAAAAGAAATAAGACAGACACAATAAATTCAAATTTACAAGTGCTATAGCTCACTACTACTACTATTTATAATTTCTATAGCGCTACTAGACGTACGCAGCTCAACACACCACCTCCATGTGTTTTATTTAAATAAACTATTTAAATTCAGCACTGAAAAGAACCAGTTGCAGTGAGTTATTTATATATTAATACCATTTAAGTACAACATTTAATAGCTGATTAAGCATTTTTGTTGCTTGTGCAGAATATTGTGAAACTCCGTTTGGCACAGTATTTGGTCAAAGTTTTTAAATCCTCAATGTTGGTAAGGCTCATGTTCATGTTTGTTTTATACTTTTGTCACTTCTAATGAAACAAGTGGTTGAACATTTAATTGATAATGCTCACCCATATATATTAGCTTTTTGTATTATATGACGAGGTTGCAACATTTTGTACTTTTTTGTCTTTTTGTTTGTTTGTTTTTTTTTTTAATGATTTTCCACTTTGGCCATTCATTTCAATAAAGATTTATATCAAAGTAAAACAGTCAGCAATTTTCAGCAGCATTATCCAGATAATAGTGTCAAATATTGTAACAGACTGCTCTGGTGCTCTCCATGGGTGCAGAAAGAGTGGTCTCCAGAGTGGATAGCAGTGATAGTCAGTCTGCTAACCGGATAACCATTTGAATAAAAGTAGGAGAGCAAAAAGGATGACCTGGCTTTAACAGTTAGCCATCTGAATAGTAGGCTGAATGATGACACTATCCACCGTTAAATCTGGATATACAGTTACCAGCCACTATCCTCATTGTCAGGAAAAGGATGTTACCAGTGGTGTGCAACAAGGTTCAGTTCTTGGGTCCGTACTTTTTAACATTTTTAAGCGATACTGTTGAAGGGCTGACTGGTAAGGTTTGCCTCTTTGCGGATGATACCAAAATCTGCAATAAGATAGACACTCCTGATGGTGTGGATAACATGATGAAGGATTTAGTGAAGGTAGAGGAATGGTCTGGAATTTGTCAGCTTAAATTTAATGCTAAAAAATGCAAGGTCATGCATTTGGGCTGCAAAAAACTAAGGGAACAGTACAGTTTAGGTGGTGAAGAACTTTTGTGTACAAAAGAGGAGTGGGACTTGAAAGTGATTATATGTGATGATCTTAAGGTGGCCAAACAGGTAGAAAAGGTGATGACAAAAGCTAGAAGGATGTTTTGGTGCATAGGGAGAGGAGTGGTCAGTAGAAAAGCCCCTATATAAAACTCTGGTGAGACCTCATTTAGAATATTGTGTATAATTCTGGAAACCGTACCTTCAAAAAGATATAAAGAGGATAGTGTCGGTTCAGAGGGCAGCTGCTAAAATGATCAGTGATCTTCACCATAAAGTGTATGGGGACAGACTTAAAGATCTCAATATGTATACTTTGGAAGAAAGGCAGGAGAGGGGAGATGTGATAGAGACATGTAAATACTTATGCAGCATAAATACACAGGAGGCGAGTCTCCAATTGAAAGAAAGCTCTGGAATGAGGAAGTACAGGATAAAGGTGAAAAGGGATACACTCAGAATTAACCTAAGGAAACACTTCTTCGTGGAAAGGGTAGTGAATTTGTGGAATGGCCTCCCGGTGGAAGAAGTGGAGACAAAAACAGTATCTGATTTCAAGACAGCTTGCAACAACTACATAGGATCTCTAAGGAAGTGATAGGGAGTACAGATGGCATAGATGGGCAGACAGAATAGACCATATGGTCTTTATTTGTCTACATTTTTCAATGTTTCTATATCTGGATTTAATTCGCTGCAGCAGTGTTTAAAAAAAAATGCTGACTGCTTTGATTGAATATTGAACCAAAAAATTTTAAAATGCCCAAGTAACAGAAAAGTGACTAACAAGTGTAGGAGAACAGGATGTTCAAAACTAGGAAAGTTCTGGAATCACTCCACCTAGCGTGAACTGTGTAGTGTGATGCACTATAGGATGAACCTGTTTCCCCACTATTGGTATCTTGGAGGGAAATATAGATGACTCTCTTTCTGGGTGTGAAGGAGAGTGGGACGATGGGCCAGCAGAGAAAGAGGGCAAAGGAGCTCTCTGGGGAAGCTGTTGAGAAAGCTGCAATGGAAGTTGCGTCTTGCATGACCAGCTAGGTCTTGAACAGGGAAAGGAGATGCCTTAAGCCCCCTAGGTCTAACCAAAGAAAAGGCAGACAGGCCCAAGGAGGCTCTGGAGGAGAAGCCAGCTGGAACAGATTGTTTGAAATAGCAGAGACTAGGGGCCTCAGTCCAAGTGTTCTGAAAGTATCCAGATGCAGGAGAGATTTTTGGTATCCTTCAGGATGCAAGTGAGTCATCTAATAGGCGCATGACATCTCAGTCCCCAAGAAATCCAGCTCTGCTTGTGAGGGGCTGGTCCCCTTAGTGCATCCTGAGTACTCAGATAGGAGTGATTTTGTTAATATGTGTTTTAAGGAATTCCTATCTTGTTATTGGGCAGGACAAACATTCTCCTGTTCTTACATCTTCTTATAGTAAGTAATTTATGCAAGGTGATTTCTAGAGTTTTCCATCTTGGGATTCCAGAGGCATTAACACTAAATGAATTTGATCTAAATTCTAAAGAAGCATTGTGTTTCTGAAGAGTGTCTTCTGTGAGTGTGTTGCAGGAGATCCCGAGGAGTCTCTGGAACCCCACCTGGGACCCTGATGAAAGAAGAGGGAGAATCTAACCAGGGCCCCAGAAGAGGATTCTAAATGAAGAAAGTTTAAGGCTCAATTGTTTGACATACTACAAATTTTTGAAAGGAAATCTATGTGGTTTACAAGCTCAAAATTGTAAGGGAAAAGGAGAACTACAAATAGTGTAACAGAGCATATTTAGATGAATAATAGCATAAAGTGAGATACATGAGAGTGATGGGGAGAGGAATGGTTACAATTTGAACATAGCTAAGTGAGGGCAGGGGAAGTGAGATGCTTAGTTAACTATCTAATTATTTCACCAGCACTGAAAATTTGGTGAAATGTATGACTGGGATATTATTCAGAGCAGATAGTTCTAGTATCAGTCGGGAATTCCAGAGAAAAGTAATAGACTTTTGACGGGACTTCAACTTGCTAAAAGATGCTTCAAGTCTCAAGTAGAGGGGAAGGGTGTTCCATAGTATAGTGGAAGATTTTAAAGATTGCTTTTCAACTCTGCCTTGACCAACAAGTGCACTCGGGGTCTGTATTTTTGATTAGAAGTAATTCTGTTTCTGTGAAATGTGGAAGAAGATAAGATACAGCTCTAATTAATTTGGTATGTGAAGGGAGAGGTGGAGCCTGTTTCGAGTTCAGATTGGCCACCTGGACTGAGAACCTATGACACATTCCACAGTATGGCTTGTTTACCAAAACAGAGAAATTCTCAAGCATTCTGTACTTTCCCTTAGCTCTGAACATGAGTTCTAAGCCTAATAAAAAAGGGAGTTTCTGTCAGATGAAATTGGGAGCTTGTCTGTGAGTAATGTACATACTGCGCAGAGAACCATATTTCCTGGTCAAAGAAACTCCTGGCTTTCGCTGTGAACAGCCCCCCCCCCCCCCCCCCCAGCTGAGGATAAGAGCCCTTCGGCACCTAACTCTTACCTTCAGGATATCCAGACTGCCCCAATTTGACTGCCCCTATCAAACTGACTAGTCACTTGTCCTTTAAAGTGTAAGCTCTTTGAGCAGGGACTGTCCTTTTATGTTAAATTAGTCCAGCGCTGCGTAACCCTAATAGCACTTAGAAATGTTAAGTAGTAGTAGTAGTAGTAGTAGTAGTAGTAGTGATGTAAGGACCAGTGATGTATGTATAGGTATGTATATGCTGTTCCTGGTCTAGACACTCCTAGCATTGCTTGTATGTAGGGACCAGTGATGTAATGATTGTTTATGGATATTGTTTCTTTTCAGTTATATGGCTTGATCATTGTAAATATCTTAATCATTGTGTATCTTAGAAACCTCTAATAAAAGTCTAATTTACCTAATACGAATCCAAAAGAATCCACAGTGATTACTGAGCAGTCTGTGTTAGTGCTGTGTCAGTGAGGCAGGCTGTAAAACCAGGTCAGAATACATAACATCAGACCAACCACACTAAAGGATGAACTTCTGAAGTTATTTAAAAAAACTGGAGGAAAGATGGGACTGTTAGGAGCAGTGGCATAGCCACGGGGGGGGGGGGGGGGGGGGGGGGGAGGAGTGTCTAGTGGGACTGGGCTTCCCTCCCCATTTTGGGTTTGCCTCCCCCAAATTGAGGCGCTTTGGCTGGTGGGGGTCCCCAAGGCCGTCAGTGGAAGCCCCGCTCTGTGCAAAGCTAGGGAGGCCTGGCAGTTAGTATTACTTCTCTTGCCCTGCTGATGCACTGGCCACCCCCCCCCCCCCCCTCACATGCTCTTTTTTTGCCAAACTGAGCATGTGCGAGGGAGGCCTGCCCTTACGCATGCTCAGTTTTCACACATGTGTGGGGGTGAGCCTCCCTTGCACATGCTGTTTCACAAAAACTGAGCATATGTGAGGGGAGTGGACAGCACATCATCAGTCTAGAAAACGCACCACTAACTTCCAGGTTTCATATGGAGGAGGCCGCTTGTGGGGCTTGGGGACCCCTGCTAGCTGAGGTATGTGGGGTCACGAGGGGGGGTGAATGGCAAGGGCAGAACAAATTTTGTGCCCCTCTCTTTGGGCTCTGGACTCCCCAAAATCAAAAGTCTGGCTATGTGCCTGGTTAGAAGACCTTGTTTTGCAGATTGGAATGTTCTTGCAGGGGAGCAGAGAAAAAACAGAATAGCCAGCATGGAGGGTAAAACTGAAGAGTAACATCCTAAGTCATCAGATGCAATTTTATAAAGAATCCTATAGACGAAGGAGCCAGAGCCACAGCATGTTTGAGAGAGCATCTCATCCACCCAGGTCCCTGCTAATGTCAGAGAGGCCACAACTCAGATATTCCCAGGTATGCTGATCTGCAGACTTGGTTTGCCCAGGAATACATATTTCATAGAGTGCAGCAATCAGAGATTCTGTCCCTAACCTGCCTTCCATAAGAAAATGTTGTTTCAGCTGCAACCAGAAAGAACAGCTGAACACAGCAGTAAGAACCTCTAATTAGCTAGGGCCAGAGTGTGGGGAAGAGGGCTGGGAGATTGCAGATAACTGCAAATCTTATCTGAAGGATGTGGAATGATTAGGAGTACCACAAATCTAATTTGGATGAGGGTCAGAGGCAAGGGAGAATGTAGATTTTATGTGTGTGTGGGAGAAGGAAGGGGTGGGGTAAAGAGGGATGGGGCAAGAAGAATGCTGAGGCTGTGGAGGAGGAAAGTGTTGAACAGTCTGATTTAACATATTTTTTTTTAAACTGAGATTAGATGATTGAAAGATGTTATCAGATGAGAATTTCAGGATTGTAATCCATGCTCATATTATACTGCTGTTTAATTATTGTAATGCTTTGTTTTTAGGAGTTCCTGGGTATGTGATTCAATCTCTCTAGGTAGCCCAGAATGCGATGGCGAGTGTGTTGGCAGGCATAAATAGGTTTGAGCATATAACTCCTGTCTTAATGAGATTTCATTGGCTACCAGTTAAGTGGCGTTGAGATGTAAGATTCTCATTTATAAATGTATCCATCAAGAGGTGGCTCCAACCCTATCAGCTTTGCTGAAGATCACTGTACACAGTGGCCCCTCCGCTCTACTGGTCAATTGTTGCTGGACATTCTGTCGGTGAAGCACATACATCTAAATGATAATCTGTTAAGAATGTTTCAGGTAGAGGGTGCTAGAATGTGGAATCAGCTTCCTGAGAAAATTCGTAATCTGGAAAATTATCTATAATTCCGGAAGCATCTAAAGGCCTGTCTTTGAATTGGAATAGGAGTGTAGGGAGATATTGGGTTCAGTGATTTTGGGGGTTTGTGGTCTTTGGTTTTTGGAGGAAGAAGAGATTCATGTACCAGTATGTCTTTTTACTATATTATGTTATGTGATATATAATGTTATGTTTGTATGTTGTTGGAAATTATTTTTGTTTACATTCATGGATGTGATATGCTGTGAACCACTTAGGATATAAGATAGAGTGGGTACCTGGTCAAAATAGCCCCAACAAAAAAACTCCCGACATAATAGCCCCTGACATAACAGCCACTGTCAAAACGGCCTGCCCAAAATATAGCCCTTGGCAAATTAGCCTCCCCGACAAAAAGGCCCGATCAGGCTGCCCAGAATATGGCACTGCATTTTTTTACTAATAATCTTACCTTGGCAAACAGGATAAGGTTGGTAAGACTATGAAAATGATGACAATATTATTTTTTTTAATTAGCATGTTGATGGAAGGATAGTTTCCTTATACAGCAGAACAGATCATGAATACCAGTTGGTAGATATAGAATTTTGTTTATTTATATATGCTTTATACAATGCAATGCTGGTAGGTGCCTTTCAGGCTCATTTTCGAAAGAGATGGACATCCAAAAAGTGACATAAATCGGCATTTGGGCATCCATCTCACAGAAACGTCCAAATCGGTATAATCGAAACTGCATTTTGGACGTATTTCTCAGAAGTCCATCGGAAAGGACATCCAAATCTCAAGGAGCCATATCGGAGGCATATTTAAGGCTGGACTTGGGCATTCCTAAGACTTGGATGTCTTTGAGACATAATGGAATGAAGCAAAAACGTCCAACACTAAAACGTCAACATTTTGAGCTGGACCTGTTTTTCTTATGAATAAGGCACAAAAAGTGCCCCAAATGACCAGATGACCACTGGAGGGAATCAGGGATGACCTCCCCTTACTCCCCCAGTGGTCATTAACCCCCTCCCACCCCCAAAAGAGTGTTGAAGAACATTACTTGCCAGCCTCTAAGCCAGCCTCAGATGTCATATTCAGGTCCATGACAGCAGCATGCAGGTCCCTGGAGTAGTTTAGTGAACTTCAGACAGGTGGACTCAGGCCCATAACCCCACTACCTGTTACACTTGTGCAGGAGACTGTGAGCCCTCCAAAACCCACCAGAAACCCACTGTACCCACATATAGTTGCCTCCTTCACCTGTAAGGGCTATGGTAGTGGTGTACGGTTGGGGGTAGTGTGTTTTGGGGGGCTCAGCACACAAGGTAAGCGGGATGTGTACCTAGGAGCATTTTATGAAGTTCACTGCAGTGCCCCCTAGGAAGCCTGATTGCTGTCCTGGGATGTCAGGGGGACCAGTCTACTAAACATTCTGCCTCCTCCCATGTCCAAATGGCTTGAATTTGGACGTTTTAGACTTGGACGTTTTAGAGTTGGACGTTTTTTTTTTTTTTTTTAAAGGCTGAAAATCAAAGACGTTCAAATTGGAAAACGTCAAAATCCAAGGACGTCCATGGTATTTTCGAACACAAAAGATTGACATCCATCTTTTTTGAAAATGACCTTCTCCCCACTTTGGAATTTGGATGTCTTTGTAAAATGCCCAAATTCTGACTTATTACTTATTTTGTTACAAGGTTGTTTTGTTGGGGCTATTTTGTCAGGGCTATTATGTCGGGGTGCCGATAGAGTGGTATGTAAACTATGGTATAAATAAATAAGAATAATAAAGAGAAAACTTAATAAAAGACACTGAAGAACATATTTGAAAACTACCCTCTTATAGCATGGAGAAAGTTACATACACCGTCCACGGCACATATTCTGTTGCCTACAGGCAAAAAGGGAGGGAAAGCGTGCAGTGAATTTCATTTTGAATCTTCACGCTTCCTTTCACAGACTTAACTATGCACCTGCTTTCCTCTGCAACACCTAAATTTCAGAGGAACTGTGCAGCGAGTTTCCCTTTCAAAATTAGCTTGCAGACCTACAGGTATAATAAATCAAGTGAGAGAATGTTTTAATGATGCATGCGATGTGGCTCTAAAAATATTTTGGCCAAAGATGTTGATGCCTGAATACAGAAATACACACACATTTCTAGGAGGTCCTTTTACTAAGCTGTCACAAAAAGTGCACTGTTATGTGGGTATTTCCTTTATTGTGGCCATAAAAATGGTCTTTTGTATTTTTTTATTAATGGCCATGCGCTAATGTTGCCATTAGCACGTATTACTTCAAAACGAACAACCCTAATTACAGATACCGTGTTTCCCCAAAAATAAGACACTGTCTTATATTAATTTTTGCCCCCAAAAATGCGCTAGGTCTTATTTTCAGGGGCTGTCTTATTTTTCGGGGAAACCGGGGTTGGATCAGGGTTGGCCCGCCCGCTCTCCTTCGCTCCCGGAACTAACCTTAAACACCTCCTTTCACCTTTGCAGCAAGCAGCAGCAGGGCAGGCCACTCCTTCCTTCCATGTCCCGCCCTCACCTGACGTAACGTCCGTGAGGGCGGGGCACGGAAAGAAGCAGAGATCTGCACTGCTGCTGCTTGCTGCGAAGGTGAAAGGAGGCGTTTAAGGTTAGTTCCGGGAGCGATGGAGGGTGGGTGGAGGGGGGGGGGCCCGGCGACCTCAGGTGGGGGGCGGCCTTGTCCGGCTCTCGGCGGCCCTGCTTTCAAACAAAAATTTGCTAGGTCTTACTTTCGGGGGAGGTCTTATATCTAGCAATTCAGGAAAACCTCTACTAGGTCTTATTTTCGGAGGATGTCTTACTTTCAGGGAAACAGGGTATTTCACGTATATTACACAATAGACTGACTGCAATTATATATATTGACACATGTGTTGAGAGATTCACTTAATTATGGAGGGAAAAGTTCTCAAAATGCCAGCTTGCCCATATCCTATATAATAATTCTCACCTCCAACGTTCTATGAGCCTGCCTGCCTGTGTCCATAACTTTCTTCGCTGGGCTCCGAAGCCCCAGCTGACGTCACTGGACCCATTATGCCGTAAACCCAGAGGAAAAAACAAACCTCACAGCTGATCCTCCCCCCCCCCCCCCCCCCCCCCCCCACACACACACACAACTGCCTCGCGCAAATAGTTGACCGCCAAAAAAACAACAGAAGAGGCTCGAGACAGCCTAACGGCTGTGACGCACTGAACAGCCTCCCTCCACAGTTACCACTCAGCTGGCCTTCGTGTTCAAATAGGGAACAACGGTGACGGCACTGATGCGCTGAACAGCCTCCCTCCACAGTTACTGCTGTGCTGGCCATCGCGCTGAAATAGGAAACAACGGTAAGGAGGAAGGGGACCATCGCTAACTTCACTGTTCCCTGTCTTCAAGTCAGACCGAAGAGAGAGGGAAGGGGCGGGGCCTGCACCTCAGACGGAAGGCGAGCAAGGGAAGGAGGGAGTCATGGAACTCAGTTCCACACACACACTCTCTCTGTCACACTGCATCTCTCTGTCACACACACAGTCTCTCACACACACACACACACTCTTTCACTCCCTCTGCCTCACTCTCACACACACTTTCTCTTGGATACACATAGTCTGTCTCTCTGTCTCACACACACTCTCACACACACATACACTCTGTCTCAATGACCACCCCTGTGGTCCTGCCCACACACTCTCTCACATCAGACAGAAGGAGAGCAAGGGAAGGAGGGGGTCATGGAACTTAGACCCCCACACACACTCTCTGTCACACTGTATCTCTCTGTCACACACACAGTCTCTCTCTCTCACACACACACACACTCTTTCACTCCCTCTGTCTCACTCTCACACACACTCTCTCTCTCGGACACACACAGTCTGTCTCTCTTTCTCACACACACTCTCACACACACATACACTCTATCTCAATGACCGCCCCTGTGGACCTGCCCACACACTCTCTCACATCAGACGGAAGGAAAGCAAGGGAAGGAGGGAGTCATGGAACTCAGTTCCACACATACACTCTCTGTCACACTGTATCTCTCTGTCACACACACACACTCTTTCATTCTCTGTGTCTCACTCTCACACACACTCTCTCTCAGACACACACTGTCTGTCTCTCTCTCTCTCTGGGGTCTGGAACTCCAAACAAAAGGGGGCCTTCACCTCGGACCGAAGGGAAGGGGGCCTGCACCTCAGACGGGAGGGGGGGCCTGCACCTCGGAAAAATCCCCAGGAAAAACAGAACGGTTGGTGGACATGGGGAGGGGGTTACTGCACATGAGGGTACGACAGGGCAACACATTAAATACAATTAACAAGGAAAAAAATGATCATACTCATGAACAATCTTCCTCATTATACACCCTTCACAATTACTCCATCTCATTATAGCACTTTACTATGAACTGTTTGGTTAACAACAATCAACATATGAATATAACCTTGCTAGTGCCCGTTTCATTTCCAACAGAAACGGGCCTTTTTTACTAGTACATGAATAAATCATAAGGCATATCTCAGGCTAAAATCATCATCGACCTAAAAAAACCTCCTTCAAATTTTATTCAGGTATAATGGGCAAGCTGGCATTTTGAGACCTTTTTCATCCATAATTAAGTGAATCTCTCAACACATGTGTCAATATATATAATTGCAGTCGGCCATTAGCACGTAGCCATTAAAATATTTTACACATGAGTACTTACTGCTACCCATTTTGTAGTTAGTAAGGATTCATATGCAACATACCATGTAAAATGAGTTTATCTTGTTGGGCAGACTGGATGGACCATACAGGTCTTTATCTGCTGTCATTTACTATGTTACTATGTTAAACTGTGCACTAAACAGTTACCATACTGTAATGTAACTGTGTTAACTGACTAGCTCAGAAACACCCACTCTCTGCCCTCTGACACACTCTCTGCATTCTTGAACTAGGATTAGTTTATTTTGTACTAGAAAATGCAGCCACTGTTTTCACTAAAGGTAAAAACAGTGTCTAAAGTATATATACCGTAATGAAGGCAGCGCATGGCCTTTTGATAAGGAACACATAAGTAGCAGCACTGAATGAACACACACGACTAAATTCTATAAATGGCACTCAAATTTGGGTGCCGATAAAAATTAGCGATACACGCTATTCTGTAAATAGCTTCAGAGTTAAGTGCTGTTTAGAGAATACTGTTTGGTGCTGGGATCCGAGCCCAAAAGATTTACACCTACTGAAACCTCCCATGGCTGCGCCCCCTTTTCTGATCGTGTGGATCTCTGTGCCTAAAGATGCATGTGTAAATTTAAATTAATGCCAATTAACTCCAAATGTTGATTATTAGCATCCAATTATTGCTACTAATTGGCTCATTTGTCAATTATATTGCACACGCAATTCTGAGGATCATATAAAGAATTAAGGTGATAATTTACTAGTACTTAGTGAGCAGAGGTCCTTGTTTGAAGTCTTCCCTCCTCTGTGGATCCAGGTTCTGAATACTTTACCTCTTAGTCTTCTTGGAAATATGTTAGTGGGACCTCTGATCTTTTCTTTCCCACCTCTCTCTCTTTTTCTCTTTAGTATGCAAAAAGGTCATCTAATGCTGTAATAACTGGTGAATTCCCTTAACCCAGAGGAATGCCTGATTGGCAATGTCCTCCCAAATATTTCTAGGTGCCAAGAGTTCTCTTAATATAACTCCTGCTGGCAGCCTCTTCCCCAGAATGTTCACTGCTGAAAGACTTGCTAGCATTTGTCTCTGGCTGCAAGTCCTCTCCCCCAGCTGCTCATAGGCTCTGCCAAGCCTCCCACTATTTCTCTTGTATAGGTGAAAGGATGGGTAGACCTTTCTAATTCTCTCTTCGTCTGGTGCCTATATCAGCACCCTGGTCCCCACAGCCCTCAGCACCTGCTAACAGCCAGCTTGGCAGAAAGAAGGAAAAAGGCAACATTTCCCTCCCAAACTCTCCCTTTCATTGACTCTGTGAATCGTGTAACTCATTCCCTGGCTTTCCTTATGGGTAGAATATTCCTTATACTTTCAGCCAGCAGCAAGAGCAAATGGCACCCCTGCCTGCTAATCAATACACCTAATCCATTATTTAAAGCACATATGGAAAACAGTGTTGGAAACACTAGGGCAAAAATACATAGTAAAATTTTTTTTAGATACATTAAAAGCAGGAAACCGGCCAAAGAGTCGGTTGGGCCGCTGGACGAAAATGGTGTTAAAGGGGCGATCAAGGAGGACAAAACCGTAGCGGAGAAATTAAATGAATTCTTTGCTTCGGTCTTCACCGAGGAGGATTTGGGGGGGACACCGGTGCCAGAAAGAATATTTGAAGCGGGGGAGTCGGAGAAACTAAACAAATTCTCTGTAACCTTGGAGGATGTAATGGGTCAGTTCAGCAAGCTGAAGAGTAGTAAATCACCGGGACCTGATGGTATTCATCCCAGAGTATTAATAGAACTAAAAAATGAACTTGCGGAGCTACTGTTAGAAATATGCAATCTGTCCCTAAAATCGAGTGTAGTACCGGAAGACTGGAGGATAGCCAATGTTACTCCGATTTTTAAGAAGGGTTCCAGAGGAGATCCGGGAAATTATAGACCGGTGAGTCTGACGTCGGTGCCGGGCAAGATGGTGGAGGCTATTATTAAGAATAAAATTGCAGAGCATATACAAAAACATGGACTGATGAGACAAAGTCAGCACGGATTTAGTGAAGGGAAGTCTTGCCTCACCAATCTAATGCATTTTTTTGAGGGAGTAAGCAAACATGTGGACAATGGGGAGCCGGTTGATATTGTATATCTGGATTTTCAGAAGGCGTTTGACAAAGTGCCGCACGAAAGACTCCTGAAGAAATTGCAGAGTCATGGAATCGGAGGTAGGGTATTATTATGGATTAAGAACTGGTTGAAAGATAGGAAGCAGAGAGTAGGATTGCGTGGCCAGTATTCTCAGTGGAGGAGGGTAGTTAGTGGGGTCCCGCAGGGGTCTGTGCTGGGTCCGTTGCTTTTTAATGTATTTATAAATGACCTAGAGATGGGAATAACTAGTGAGGTAATTAAATTCGCTGATGACACAAAATTATTCAGGGTCGTCAAGTCGCAGGAGGAATGTGAACGATTACAGGAGGACCTTGCGAGACTGGGAGAATGGGCGTGCAAGTGACAGATGAAGTTCAATGTTGACAAGTGCAAAGTGATGCATGTGGGTAAGAGGAACCCGAATTATAGCTACGTCTTGCAAGGTTCCGCGTTAGGAGTTACGGATCAAGAAAGGGATCTGGGTGTCGTCGTCGATGATACGCTGAAACCTTCTGCTCAGTGTGCTGCTGCGGCTAGGAAAGCGAATAGAATGTTGGGTGTTATTAGGAAGGGTATGGAGTCCAGGTGTGCGGATGTTATAATGCCGTTGTATCGCTCCATGGTGCGACCGCACCTGGAGTATTGTGTTCAGTACTGGTCTCCGTATCTCAAAAAAGATATAGTAGAATTGGAAAAGGTACAGCGAAGGGCGACGAAAATGATAGTGGGGATGGGACGACTTTCCTATGAAGAGAGGCTGAGAAGGCTAGGGCTTTTCAGCTTGGAGAAGAGACGGCTGAGGGGAGATATGATAGAAGTGTATAAAATAATGAGTGGAATGGATCGGGTGGATGTGAAGCGACTGTTCACGCTATCCAAAAATACTAGGACTAGAGGGCATGAGTTGAAGCTACAGTGTGGTAAATTTAAAACGAATCGGAGAAAATTTTTCTTCACCCAACGTGTAATTAGACTCTGGAATTCGTTGCCGGAGAACGTGGTACGGGCGGTTAGCTTGACGGAGTTTAAAAAGGGGTTAGATAGATTCCTAAAGGACAAGTCCATAGACCGCTATTAAATGGACTTGGAAAATTCCGCATTTTTAGGTATAACTTGTCTGGAATGTTTTTACGTTTGGGGAGCGTGCCAGGTGCCCTTGACCTGGATTGGCCACTGTCGGTGACAGGATGCTGGGCTAGATGGACCTTTGGTCTTTCCCAGTATGGCACTACTTATGTACTTATGTACTTATGCACCTTCAGGCTTATTTTTGAAAGAAAAGGACGCCCATCTTTCGACACAAATCGCAAGATGGGCGTCCTTCTCACAGGGTCGCCCAAATCGGTATAATCGAAAGCTGATTTTGGGCATCCTCAACTTCTTTCCGTCGCGGGGATGACCAAAGTTCACGGGGGCATATCGGAGGTATAGCGAAGGCGGGACTTGGCCGTGCCTAACACATGGGCGTCCTCGACCCATAATGGAAAAAAAAGGGCGTCCCTGACCAGCATTTCAATGACTTTACCTGGTCCAGTTTTTCTTACGACCAAGGCACAAAAAGGTGCCCGAACTGACCAGATGACCATCGGAGAGGATCGGGGATGACCTCCCCTTACTCCCGCAGTGGTTACTAACCCCCTCCCACCCTCAAAAAATATCTTAAAAAATATTTTGTGCCAGCCTCTATGCCAGCCTCAAATGTCATAGTATGACAACAGTATGCAGGTCCCTGGAGCAGTTTTATTGGGTGTAGTGCACTTCAGACAGGCAGACCCAGGCCCATCCCCCTCCTACTTGCTACGTTTGTGGTGGTAAATGTGAGCCCTTCAAAACCCACCACAAACCCACTGTACCCACATCTAGGTGCCCACCCTTCACCCGTAAGGGCTGTAGTAGTGGTGTACAGTTAAGGGTAGTGGGTTTTGGGGGCCTCAGCAGGCAAGGTAAGGGAGTTATGTACCTGGGAGCAATTTTTTAAGTCCACTGCAGTGCTCCCTTGGGTGCCCGGCTGGTGTCCTGGCATGTCAGGGGGACCAGTGCACTACGAATGCTGGCTCCTTCCACGACCAAAGGGCTTGCATTTGGTCATTTCTGAGATGGGCGTCCTTGGTTTCCATTATCGCTGAAAATCAGAAATCACCAAGTCTAGGGACGACCATCTCTGATGACCTACATTTCAAGATTTGGGCGTTACCGACCATATTATCGAAACAAAAGATGGACGTCCATCTTGTTTCGATAATACGGGTTTCCCCCACCCCTCCGTCAAGACATTTTGCGAGGATGTCCTCAGCAAAACTTGGGCATCCCTTTCAATTATGCCCCTGCTTGTGACCCCAGAGTCACATATATATTGTTTTATTAACAAAGGCAATTAATTATGTGTCTGTATTACTAATGTTCTTCGTGTTTTTGGTGAAACAAATTGAATGATATGTGAAGAACCTTTTTCAAAATGAATTACTTTTCCCAGTGTTTCTAGGAACCAGTTCATTGATAGAGTTAAGTTCCATCCGCGTACAAGTAGCCTGCAATTCACGAACAACTAAACCAGTCCTAACTACAGCAGGTAGTAGCTGCTGTTACATTTAAATTAAGGCATACTGTATGTAAAGGAGGTTTCAGAAGCATATGCAGAATGGCATAATATTCTCTCATCCAAGCAACTGCTTCATTCCTGACTGCTACAGCCTAAAAGCCTGGTGAAGGCAGCCCCAACTTCCAAGCCCCCTCTAGCTGCTGCTGCTGCTGCAAGAAGTTCTAAATCAAATCAAATCAAAACAGATCTTATATACCATCAAACTCCCCTTTCCAGGGTTCAGTGTGTTTTACAACATATATAATAAAACAACAAATAAACAATTCATTGAACAATCAAAAACCATCACATATCACTCTTTGGAAACAAAAAAGCTATTAACTTCTTTCTAAAACTATAGTTGTTAACCAACCTAATAACAAAGGATAGTGAATTCCATAAGGAAACTCCTAAAACAGAAAATATAGAATGAAATATCTTCGGAAACCAAACTCCCTTATAAAAAGGCAGAGATAAAAGTTCTAGGTGATGCCATTCAGCAGACAGGAAGGATTTGCTTCCATCTTGCCTGTGAAAACTGGGGCCACCTTTCAAGCACTCAGAACCCTGCATTACCACAAAGGATCTGCATAAAAGAATTACCAAGCCTAGTTCCACAGTGAAGATTTTAGTGTCCAGCCTAAAGGTACAGTGCCCCTTCTCTCTTTGATAGAGGGTGCAACTAGCTGAATTGACCTAGGGTCAGCCCTAAATGAGACTCCACTATCCAGCCTGCTAACTCTTTGTGCATGCTAATGTGAAAATGCCAGTTTAGGAAGGAGAATGGGTGGGGCCTGTGCCTTACAGTTAATGCATTATTGCATGTTAACACAGAAAAGTTTACACCATGTCAAGAGGAAGAGCTAACTGCATCACATGTTATCTCTTAGCCCAAGGTAGCAAACTTTCCTCTGCATTACCCAAAGCCTTCCCAAAAATGCTGAGAACACCCTAAACAGTCAAGCAAAATGCCAGGTGAAATATATAAACAAGAACACCAATTTAGTACAGCTCCTGACAATGCTGGAGGGTGAAACAGAGGCCTCCATTGAGGTCAAGCTAAGTACAATCTTAAGCTGTTTCTTATTTTGTATTTAAATTAATATAAAAATTATATAAAAATATTAAAATTTGAAGATTAAAGATGACAATTTAATAGGTTTTTGACCTATGAAAGAAATCTGTGATGTCTAATTGTTGGAGTCCACTGAGACGACCATAGATGTCTGAGGTCTCTTCCTCCTTTTCAAATGAAGTAAAAAAAAATTGGGGATTCATTGATCCAAGCATTTTAAATGGCTCTTTTTTTTTGTTTTGGCAACATATTTTCTGGAAAGGTTTTTCTCATCAGCTGTGTCTTTCATAGGATATAACATAAAAATGAGCAACTTCTAAATCTGAACTAATTTTTTAAAAGCTAACTCATTCTTGCCACTGACTATCGTAATGCCCAACATCTGTACCCACCCACAAATCGAAGCTAAGGGAACAATCTGTCAAGGAGCATGAAAATTTACAGAAATTTTTAAAAGTTATATGAGCATCAAGACAAACTGGAAAGCGAAAACAATCACAACTGCAGTGACTGAACAGTGTTTCACTTCAAGTTATTTATGATATGTCAAAATCAGGGGTGACCCAAGGCAATCTGCTGCCTGAGGCGAAGGATGACATCCCCCCCCCCCCCGGCTCCTCCTCCAAACTACCAGATTGTAGTTTTGAGGAGGAGCCGGGGCGGGGGGATGTCATCCTTCTGGGAGTAAAGGGATTGGGAGTCATAGAAAACAATTAAGCAATTATTACACAATCATGAAAATACATAAATATGAGTTATATATTTATATATTATATGCATATAAAACCAAAATCAAACAGGCTGACGAAGTCGAAACAACACACAAGAAAAATGTCCAGTCTATTCTACCATGGTTGAGCCATCTGGTGTTGGTGGTCGCCAGAGCCTAACTGCAAACTTGTGAGGCCTAGGGTGAGGAGCACAAGTAGTCACAGAGGAAGTCAATTGTATGTAGAATATATAGAATATAATTGTTCATTCACATGGGCATTCCTAGATTAACTAATACAATTCTAATAAGAGGTACAGAAAAGAAGTAGACTATTTCATTTTACAACTCAGCATTAAAAACTCAGTTGTTAAAGGTAGGTCGAGCAGGGACTGTCTCTTCATGTTCAAGTATACAGTGCTGCGTACGTCTAGTAGCGCTATAGAAATGATAAGTAGTAGTAGTAGTAGTATTAGAGCAGCATGCATGTCCCTGGTGTAGTAGTGGTTGGTGCTTTGGGAACTTAAGGATTGGGGTTTAAAGGAGAAAATGTAGGTTATTGATAAGCAGAATAAGAAAACAAAAAAAAGCAAACTTTATCAACTAATCTTCATACCTTTCCCCCCTAGTTTTAAAACTTTAAATTTGTACCACAGGATTAACAAATAGCCTCTAGCAGGCACAGCAGGGCCTAGTTTAGTCTTAGGGGGGAAAAAAGAGAAAAGCAAGCATTATTAGCTAGTTTCCATAGTGTACAACCCTTTTCCCATAGTTTTAAGCTGAAACTTTCTCTAGAGGTAGAAACTTAACAGCAATAGAACATTAAAAAGGATTGTAGCAAAGCTCAAATTTTGACCTAAAAAAACACTTGTTTTCTGTTCTTTGTCTGCTGGAAAGGTAGCAGTGCTACTGACCTGAATTTGGCACAATGTACATTTTGTTGCAACAGGCTAAGGAAGCAACAAAGATAAATGGAAAAGACATTAAGGCAACCCAGCTTCTATATTTTCCTGGTCTTAAAATACAACTGCAATGAACTATGGAGCCTGGAAAGCAGGATCCTGCTATTTAATCAATGCAAGCAGGCCTTTTAAGGAGATTGCATCCTAAAGTGAAACAGAGAAAATATAAAGGTCTATCTAGTCCAATATCCTGTTTCCAACAGTGGCCAGTCGAGGTTACAAGTACCTGGCAAGATCTCAAAAGTAGCAAGATTCCATGCTATAGACCCCAAGGGTATGCCGTGGCTTTCCCCAGGTCTACCTTAATAAAAGATTATGGATTTTCCTCTAAGAATTTGCCCAAACCTTTTTAAACCCAGCTATGCTAACTGCTTTTACCTCTGGCAATGAATTCCTGAGGATAACTATGCGTTGAGTGAAAAAAATATTTTCCTATTTGTTTTAAATGTGCTTCCATGTAACTTCATGCAGTGTACCTTTGACTTTGTACTTTTTTGAAAGAGTAAACATTTGATTCACATTCAGCCATTCTATTTCATCCAGGATCTACTATATCCCCCACCCCCAGTCGTCTCTTCTCAAAGAAGAGCCCTAACCCAGAGCTGCCAAGGGGTCCCAATTTTTGAGAGGAAGATTTTAGTACACGCCCCAGACCCACCCCACTTTGAACTGGCTCCACCCACTCTACATGGCTCCATCCCCTGACACGCCTCAAACCTGCAGCCATTTCAGAAAATATTTTATTTAATAGCCTAATACCATTTTCAATTAGCTTTCAGAGGTCAAAACCTTCTGCCTCAGGTCAGTATAATGCTGTTATGGTATCCTCTCCTGACCTGAGGAAGGAAGTGTTGGTCTCTGAAAGCTAATCAAAAATGTTTTAAAATCAATGAAGGTATCACCTTATTTTCTGTTTTGTGTTTTATTTGCATTTATTAAACTTCATTAACACAGCTAACACATTACTTTATCCTAAATTAAAAATAAAATTATTTTCTTTACCTTTGTTGTCTGGCCATTGACTTTTTCTAATTGTGTTGCTCTCAGTCTCTTGATTCTGCTTTCCTTTGTCTTTCTCTTGCCAGGGTTTCCTGCCATTCACCATTTTCTCTCCTTTTTTCTTTGTTTTCTTCAATATTTTTCTGCCTCTCTCTCTCTGTCCAGATTTAATTCATTCTTACTATCCATTCTTTAATTTCCTTCTTTTTCCTTCATCTACCTATGGCTTTTCATCTTTTCCTCACCCATGTTCTCCACATGCCCCTTCCTCTTATTCTCCAGTCTTTCACTACTCTGTCTTCTCCCCCATTCCATCCAGTAGCTCCCCTCTTTCTCTCCCCATCCCTCTAGTGTCTCCCCTCTTTCTTTCTGCATCCTTCCATCCAGCGTCTCCTTTTTCTCCCTACCCTTCCTTCCAGCGTCTTCCCTCTTTCTCTCCCCATCTTTCCATCCATCTATCCTCTCTCCTGATCCTTCCATCTAGTGTCTCTCTCTCCCCCTCCTTCTATCCAGTATCTCTCTAGCTCTCTACCCTTTTCTGTTCAGTGTCCCCTCTCTCTCCACATCCTTTCAGTCTCTCCCCTTTCTCTCTGCATCCTTTCATCCATCTCCTCTCTTTCTCTCCCCATCCTTCCATCCGTTTTCCCTCTTTCTCTCCCCATCCTTCCATCTTCCCTCTATCTCTCCTTATCCTTCCATCCGTCTACCCCCTCTCCAGATCCTTCCATCCAATGTCTACCCCCTCTCCCGATCCTTCCATCCAGTGTCTCTCTCTCTCTCTCTATCCCCTTCTTTCCATCCAGTGTCTCTCTCTCTCTACCCTTTTCCATTCATCATGTCCCCCCTCTCTCTCCCCATCTTTCAATGTCTCTCCTGTTTCTCTCCCTACCCTTCCTTCCAGTATCTTCCCTCTTTCTGCTCTCAGCCAGGATCCCCCCTTGCTCCCCATCTTCAGCAGCTTCTCTCTTTCTCCTGCCCTTCTCCATGTCCCCTCCTTCTCTCCCCATCTTCCCACTCTCTCCATTCTACCTGCCTCCCGCTCCCCCTTCCACCCGATAATCATTTCCTGGCCACTGCTGCTTCTCCTGTTAAGCAGCAGCGGCCGTGATAAAAAAATAGAGCTAACAAACAAAATAATTAAAAAAGCAAGCGCGGGGCCGCAGCAGCCTTCAAGCATGGGCTGTCGGCGCTGCAGCTGCTCCTCTCTCCGTCCCCGGAGCGGAGCAGGAAGTTGATGTCAACTTCCTGCTCCTCCGGGGGCAGAGAGAGAGAGAAGAGAGGAGCGGCTGTAGAGCCAACAGCCCATGCTGAAGGCTGCTGCAGCCCCGCGCTTGCTTTTTAATGATTTGCTGCTGAAAAGGGGAAGCAGCAGTGGCTAGGAAATTAATACTGGGTGGAAGGGGGAGTTGCCGATGCCATGTCTCAGCGGGAGACTTTCCCGCTTTTGCTGGAGTGCGGGAGATGACCCGCCAAAGTGGGAGTCTCCCGCTGAATGCGGGAGGCTTGACAGGTCTGCTAACCTCTTTAGCCGTTCCTCATATGAGAGTGGTTTCCTCCCCTTAAATTATTTGGTTGCCCTTCTTTGCAGGGTCAGTGGAATGCATTAAGCAGTGTATGCACAGCAGGGGTGCACCAGAAACAGAAGGCGCTGAATTGGCATATCTTCTCCTTCTCTCTACCCCCATGCGGCGTCTCTCTTATTTGCCCTGTCTAACTTAAAAATGTTTTTTCTAAACAGAAGGTTTCCATTGTGGAAGCGATTCAAACATGCTGCCTTCAGCCTCCTTGGCACTCTCCCTATTCTACTGTGGTCCACCCAGGCAGAAACAGGAAGTTGCATAAGAGGTGGGGGTGAACAGCGGCAGAGGGAGAGTGCCAAGGAGGCAAAGGCAGCATGTTTGACTCGCTCCCACAATGGAAACCCTCTGCTTAGAAAAAAATATATTTTTAAGTTAGACCGGGCAGGTGAGAAAGACACCGGATTGGGGGGGGGGGGGGGGAGAGGATAAGGCTTCAAAGAGAGGAGATACCAGAACAAGGGTGCGGGGGAAGGTGAAATGGAAGAAAGGCTTGGAAAAAGGGGGCAAGTAGGAGAATGGGGGAGGGAGAAGAAAGGAGATACTGCAACGGGGGTGGAGGCTGGTGCCAACTGATTGTTTGCAGGGGGGCGCCAGAGTCCCTAGCACTGGCCCTGCTTCTTTGTACCTTTTCCAGTTCCACTGAATCTTTGAGGTGTGGTAAGCAGAATTGCACTCAATATGCAAGATGCAGATGTTTGCTTTTTTTTTTGGCTAATGCAGCACACTGAGCAGAAAATTTCAATTTATGGTCCATGACGACACCTAAATCCTTTTCCTCAGTGATGACTCTAAGGGCCCTGTTTACTAAGGAGCGCTAGCATTTTTAGCATGCACTAAATGCTAGAGACACCCATGGGAATATATGGGCATTTTTAGCGTGTGATGTTTAGCGCACCCTAAAAATGCTAGTGCGCCCTTAGCGTTGCTTAGTAAACAGGGTGCCTAATGTGGAATCTAGCATCATGTGGCTTTAATTGAAGTTTTTCTTCTCAATATGCATCACTGTGCACTTGTCTACATTAAATTTCATCTACCATTTGGATGCCTAGTCTTCCAGCCTCTCATGGTTCTCCTGCAATTTCACAAAATATACATACAATTTAAGTCTTTGAGTAGTTTTTGTCATCTGCAAATGTGATCACCTCGCTTGTCATTCCCATTTACAGATCATTTACAAATATGTTAAAAATCATGGGTCTGCAAATATTTTCATAATGGAGACAAGCTGCCCTCTAGTGAATAAATGCTGTTACAATTCTACCCACAACACTGAATTGAGAAGAGCATTTTCTTTTAGGGAAGGTTTGTGTAAATGTACTCGAAAATCATTAGACTCCAAGTACTACTTTCCAGATAATTTTGGTCACCGGCACTGAATTCTAGCCCCACTTTAGATGTATATATCTGCTGCATTCCACAACTAAAAATGTGTATTTATTTGTTTCCCTCATAAGTTTTTCAGCCTGCCCTAAGCATGATCTCCTAAATTCTATAAAAGGCACAGTTACTTGAATAACATAATTAAAAGGCACTGAATTGGGAAATTATTAGTGATAAATGCCATGGATTTAACAAGTGCTAATAAGATTACTTACTTCCTTTTTATATAACGTTGTAATATGATGAATATATTGTTAATCTTTTTCTTTCCTTTTTCTGTATCTTTTCTTTATCAAGAGTATTCTTGATTATTATGTGAAAACATAAATATAAACTTTAAAAAATATATTTCTGTCTTATTTTAACGCTTGTTTGAATGATGATCAGATGCTGACTATACAAAAGAATAAAGACTGTTGGGCTCAGACAGGTAACAAGTTTCTAGTGCAACTTTCATATATATGTTTTTGACACAAGAGTGTGGTGGTACATTGTTTTGCTTTTTTGTTTTTAAAAACTGTTCCCTGTGACAGCAATTAGCAAAACATGGCAAATTCAGATAAGTTATTTTTTGGATCTATAAATACAAGTATATACATAAGTGTTCTTGCAATGAGATGTAAAATTCAACATATTTATAATTTTTACAAAACAAAAGTCATAAAATAAGTTAAGAGTGATTAAAGAGTTTGGTTTGGCCAGTGAAGAGGCAGGCGAGTTGTGACCTAAGATTGGTCATGTGAAATGACAGCAGCCGAGGCCATTTCACTGACCTTTTGAGTTGTGCTTTAATTAATGATTATATTTAGTGTTGGGTCTTTCTGAGAATGTTACTTAATACCCCCGCTAATGAGTTTTGTTTGACTTCACTATCAAGACAGTACAAAACCAGCACAGCCTGGGGATGCAGAGAAATAACTTCACCATGAACTGCTGTTGCTCAAGAGAGGAGCTGTTTTACTCCAGTAAGTGGAATTGTTTGCACTGCACCACTGGGTGGTATATCAAGCCCCTGATGCAGCCCTTTAGGAGGGCGAAACGCAGCCGTGTCAGTCATATGACTGTTTTAAACTTTTGTGGTGAATACAGTCATCTTTTTATGAAAGATTTTTTGGCGATTTGCTTCTTTTTTATCCCAAGAAATAATTTCATGCATCCATTGCCTTGAATAATTTAGAAATCTTATGGCTCAGATGTTCAATCAGTTGGCTTCTGGATGCTCATACTGGCCATCTGGGCACAGTAAATCATAAATATGCATGCACCCAAACTTTTACCAACTGCACTAAATCTCCATTGCTCAGATAACTACAAAAGGCAGAATCTAGTCTTGTGGTCTATGGCACAGTTACATAGCAGCTATTATGGCTGGAAGGTGACCCCAGACTCACCTTTGTCTGATTATTTTAAATCTGTATATTTGTGATTACTCCAAAAAAATATGAGAAATTCTCACTAGGTGTCTACAGCCAAAGCTGCATGGAGGAAAAGGAAAAAAAAGCATCCTCTCTGACCATTAATATAAAGTTTGTACCATTTCCAATTGATTTAGAATGCTGCAGCAGGACCGATAGAATGTTGTAAGTGAAGTGACCCCATTGCATCATTTAAAAAAAAAAAAAAAAAAAACTTCACTGGCTACCAGTACAATACAGGGCTGAATTTAAAACTCTGTCTGATCAATTTTGGTGGGGGAACTGAGCTCAAAGTTGGGTGGGGAGGGGGGGAGACACAAAACGTTTCCTCTCCTTTGCTTTCTGTCCCACCCTGCTCTCTGTGCCCCCCCCCCAAACCACCACCAAGTACCTGAGCTGGTGGAGATCCCTAAGCCCCACCAGCATAAGAGGTCCTCCTCTGGTGGCCTGGAAATTGGTGGCTCTTTCCATGGGCTGCTGCTGCTGCTGCAACCCCTCCTCCCTCAACGCATGCTCAGTGTGATGGATTGATCTGATTTGTGTGCTGGCTTGGGCCAGCAGGATCAATCTACTGAAAAGTTTAAAAAAAAAATAATAATAATAAAAAATCTTCCATGTTGTATATCTATTTTTACATATTTATTGTCATCCTCTCCCAGCGATCATTTTCTCAGATCTCCAGTATGTTTGCACTTATATAAGTGCTAGCATTGTCTTAGTGCTATTCTGCAAATACCTGTGCATGTATTTGCACAGGGAGTACACACCAGGGGCGTAGCTACTATGGGGCCACGGGGGCCTGGGCCCCCATAGATTTGGCCCTGGACCCCCCTGACGATGACCCTCTCAATCCCCCTCCTGCCACCAACCCACCGTCAACCCGCCATCGCCATCTGCTACCTTTGCTTACTGCGCTTACTAAAGTCTCCAATGACCTATTACTGGCTAAATCCAGAGGTCTCTATTCCATCCTCATTCTTCTTGATCTTTCCGCTGCTTTTGACACTGTCGATCACAGCATACTCCTCGATACCCTGTCCTCACTTGGATTCCAGGGCTCTGTCCTTTCCTGGTTCTCTTCCTACCTCTTCCTCCGCACCTTCAGTGTTCACTCTGGTGGATCCTCTTCTACTTCTATCCCTCTGCCTGTCAGCATACCCCAGGGTTCTGTTCTTGGTCCCCTCCTCTTTTCTATCTACACTTCTTCCCTTGGTTCATTAATCTAATCCCATGGCTTTTTCTACCATCTCTATGCTGATGACTCCCAAATCTACCTTTCTATCCCTGATATCTCACCTTCCATCCAGACCAAAGTTTCAGCGTGCTTGTCTGACATTGCTGTCTGAATGTCTCAACGCCACCTGAAATTAAATATGACCAAAACCGAGCTTCTCATTTTTCCCCCTAAACCCACCTCCCCGCTCCCCCCGTTTTCTGTTTCTGTTGCTGGCTCTCTCATTCTCCCTGTCTCCTCAGCTCGAAACCTTGGGGTCATCTTTGACTCTTCTCTCTCCTTCTCTACTCATATCCAGCAGATCGCCAAGACCTGTCATTTCTTTCTTTACAACATCCGTAAAATCCGCCCCTTTCTTTCCGAGCACTCTACCAAAACCCTCATCCACACCCTTGTCACCTCTTGTTTGGACTACTGCAATCTGCTTCTTGCTGGCCTCCCACTTAGTCACCTCTCCCCTCTCCAGTCGGTTCAAAACTCTACTGCCCATCTCATCTTCCGCCAGGGTCGCTTTACTCATACTATCCCTCTCCTCAAGACCCTTCACTGGCTCCCTATCCGTTTTCGCATCCTGTTCAAACTTCTTCTACTAACCTATAAATGTACTCACTCTGCTGCTCCCCAGTATCTCTCCACACTCGTCCTCCCCTACACCCCTTCCCGTGCACTCCTTCACCACTACTGCCAACTCCAGACTTCGCTCCTTCTGTCTCGCTGCACCCTATGCCTGGAATAGACTTCCTGAGCCCCTACATTTTGCCCCATCCTTGACCATCTTTAAATCTAGATTGAAAGTCCACTTCTTTAACATTGCTTTTGACTTGTAACCACTCGCCCCACCTACCCTCCTCTCCTCTTTCCTCTTCACATTAATTGATTTGCTTGCTTTATTTTTGTCTATTAGATTGTAAGCTCTTTATTTTTTATTTATTTGTTACATTTGTACCCCGCGCTTTCCCACTTATGGCAGGCTCAATGCAGCTTACATGGGGCAATGGAGGGTTAAGTGACTTGCCCAGAGTCACAAGGAGCTGCCTGTGCCTGAAGTGGGAATCGAACTCAGTTCCTCAGTTCCCTAGGACCAAAGTCTACCACCCTAACCACTAGGCCACTCCTCCACTCCTAATGTAAGCTCTTTGAGCAGGGACTGTCTTTCTTCTATGTTTGTGCAGCGCTGCGTACGCTTTGTAGTGCTATAGAAATGCTAAATAGTAGTAGTAGTAGTAGTAGTAGGGGGACCCCAACCCCCGCCAACTGAAGTTTTCTTCCTTTGTTCTGTTTCTGTGAGTCTGACATCCTGCACATACAAGGTCCTCTTCTTCTAGCGCAAGGCTTTGTTCTATTTCTGTGAGTCTGACGTCCTGCATGTATCCAGATATCGACTGGCTCACCTTTATCCACGTTTGTTCATCCCTTCAAAGAAACGTAATAGATTGGTGAGGCAAGTTTTCCCTTTACTAAATCCATGTTGGCTTTGTCTCATTAATTCATACTTTTGAATATGCTCTGTAATTTTGTTCTTTATAATAGTCTCTACCATTTTGCCCGGCATCGACGTCAGACGGTCTATAATTTCCTAGATCACCTCTGGAACCTCTTTTAAAAATCAGCGTTACATTGGCCACTCTCCAATCTTATGGGTACCATGCTTGATTTTAAAGATAAATTACATATTACAATAGTTCTGCAAGTTCATTTTTCAATTCTATCAGTACTCTGGGATGAATACCATCCAGTGCAGGTGATTTGCTACTCTTCAATTTGTCAAATTGTGCCTCTACATCTTCCAGGTTTATAGAGATTTCATTCAATTTCTCTGACTCATCAGCTTCGAATATCATTTCTGGCACTGGTATCTCTCCCAAATCTTCCTCGCTGAAGACAGAAGCAAAGAATAATTTAAACTCTCCACTATGGTTTTGTCTTCCCTGAGTGCCCCTTTTACCCCTTGGTCATCTAGCAGTATAACTGATTCTTTTGCCAGCTTCTTGCTTTTAATATACTTAAAAAAATTTTGTACTATGTGCTTTTGCCTCCAAAAAAATCTTTTTTCAAAGTCCCTCTTTGTCTTCCTTATCAGCGCTTTGCATTTGACTTGCCATTCCTTATGCTGTTTCTTATTATTTTTAGTTGGATCCTTCTTCCATTTTCTGATGGATTTTCTTTTAGCTCTAATAGCTTCCTTCACCTCACTTTTTAACAATGCGGGTTGGTCTTTCTTCCTCCTTTTTTAATACATGGAATATATTTGGCCTAGGCTTCCAGGATGGTATTTGTGAACAGCATCCATGCCTGATATAAATGTTTGACTTTTGCAGCAGCTCCTCTAAGACTTTTTTTTTCCACTGTTCTTATCATTTTATCATAGTCTCCTTTTTAAAAGTTAAATGCTAATGCATTATATTTCCTATGTGTACTTACTCCAAAGCCAATATCAAATCTGATCATATTATGATCACTGCTATCAAGTGGCCCCAGCACCATTGCCTCCAGTACCAGATCATGCACTCCACCAAGGGCTAAGTCTAGACTTTTTCCTCCTCTTGGCTCCTGTGCCAGCTGCTCCATAAAGCAGTCCTTGATTTCTTCCAGGAATTTTATCTCCCTAGCATGCCCTGAGGATGGAGGCTTGGGAGTTGGAACTCAGTGAGTCTCTGCCAGGCCTTTCTATATCAAAGGTATAACTTTCTGTGGCCTGGGGTTATGAAATATCTTTTTTCCTTTCTCGGGAACAGCCTGGCCAGGAGTTTACTGTCCTGAAAGGAAAAGTTTGGCTCTCTCCTTCTTGAAGCCATTTTAGTGGATGACTCCACACACATCACGTTAAGATGTTTTGTACGCGTTGATGACAAATCAGCACTGATAAGTTTCAATACAATGCACAGACATTTGGGTCTATTCTCTATACTGGTGATGGTGAACCTATGGCACACGTGCCAGAGAGGGCACGCGGAGCCCTCTCTTTTGGCACGCGCGCCGCCGGTTGCCTCACCCGAGACTTTCAGCCCTCCCACCCACCCGGCGTCAAGCATTCCTTCCTCCCTCACTCCCACCCGGCGTCAAGCATTCCTCCCTCCCTCCCACCCGGCACCAGCCCGCCCGGCCTCCCTCCCTCCCTCCGATCCCGAAGAAATTTAAAAGTCTTCCCTTGTCCGAATAGGCAGCGTCAGCATCAGCAGTAGCAGTGAAAAGCTTGCTGCTGGTTCGGCGCGTCTTCAGCCTTGCATCTCTCAAGCTCTCTGGTCCCGCCCTCATTTCCTGTTAGGGCTGGACCAGAGAGCTTGAGAGACGGAAGGCTGAAAACACGCTGAACCAGCAGCACGCTTTTCGCTGCTACTGCTGATGCTGATGCCGCCTATTTGGACAAGGGAATACTTTTAAATTTCTTCGGGATCGGAGGGAGGGAGGGAAGGCGGGCTGGTGCCAGGTGGGAGGGAGGGAGGAATGTTTGACGCCGGGTGGGAGGGAGGGAGGGTGCCCTGGTGCACACCGGGTGGGAGGGAGGGAGCGAGGCCTGGTGTTTGGGTGGGAGTGCTGGGTGGGTGGCAGGGAGGCCTGCCTGGTGCTTGAGTGGGTGGCCTGCCTGGTGCTTGGGTTTGCCTGGGGCTTGGGAGGGAGGCTTGCCTGGTGCTTGGGTGGGAGGCCTGCCTGGTGCTTGGGTGGGTGTCCTGGTGCTTGGGTGGGAGTGCTGGGTGGGTGGATGGCCTGGTGCCTGGTGCTGGGTGGGAGGGAGGGAGGCTTGGGTGCTTGGGTGGCCTGGTGCTTGGGTGGGAGGCCAGGGTGGGTGCATGGCCTGGTGTTTGGGTGGGAGGGAGGGAGGGAGGGAGGCCTGGTGCTGGGTGGCAGGCCTGGTGCTGGGTGGGTGGCCTGGTGCTGGGTGGGAAGGAGGGAGGCTTGGGTGCTTGGGTGGGAGGCCTGGTGCTTGGGTGGGAGTGCTGGGTGGGTACATGGCTTGGTGCTTGGGTGGGAGGGAGGGAGGCCTGGTGCTTTGTGGGTGGCCTGGTGCTTTTTGCTGGGTGGGTGGCCTGGTGCTGGGTGGGAGGGAGGGAGGCTTGGTGCTGGGTGGCCTGGTGCTGGGTGGGAGGGAGGCCTGCCACTGGGAGGGCAGGGGGAAGAGGAGGGTGGCTGGAGGGGAGGGCAGAGGGAGAGGAGGGTGGCTGGAGGGGAGGGCAGGGGAGAGAGGAGGGTGGCTGGACATGGGCGGCTGGAGGGGAGAGGAGGGTGGCTGGACATGGGTGGCTGGAGGGGAGAGGAGGGTGGCTGGCCAGTTGTGGCTGGAGGGGAGAGGAGGGTTGCTGGACATGGATGGAGGGAAAGAAATGAAGGAGAAAGGAGGAAAGTAAAGAAATAAATGGAAAGGAAGCCCTGGAAACGGAGTTAAGAGAACAGATAGAGAGCAGCAGAATCAGCGACTAGGACCAATATGGATAGAAAAACAAAATCACCAGACAACAAAGGTAGAAAAAATCATTTTCATTTTAGTGTTTGGAATATGTCCAATTTGAGAATTTACATCTGCTGTCTTATTTTGCACTGGGTATACTGGAGCTGTAATAACTTACAGAAATGATTTATAATGATAGAAAATCATGTTATTTTTTCTCCTATACTAGTATAATATTTTCAATGATGTCTGTTTATATGCGCCATGGCTGGTGTGAGGGGGTGTGGCTATCATAGGGGTGGAGTCATATGTGGTGACCCCGCCCATAATGAGTACCGGCACTTCGCGATGAGTGATTAGATTTTGGGTTGCTGTTTGGGCACTCGGTCTCTGAAAGGTTCGCCGTCACTGCTCTATACTGTGCAGAACAAGTTACGTGTATTCTATATACAGCGTGGAAACTATCTCAGCGTATTCTGTAAACGGAGCACTGACTTAGGCGGACTAGAATTCAATGTGCTGAGCAGGATTCTGTAAAGGCTGAGAGGCCTTTAAAGAATCCTTCTCAGTGTGTTTTTACTTGGCAATGATTGTTTAGGCACCATATATAGAACCTAGCATACAGATAAAACTGAACATTTAACTTGCTATATGGACAAACTTTGTCCACAGAAGGGCTAGCAATAAAGGAAATCAGAGCTTTCACTTATATCTTTTGCAGAAATATTCAGTTCTTAAATGGATAAGTTATACTTTTAAAATTAGGTCTGAGAAACAGCAAACTAAATATGAAAGAACAGGCACTAGTAAGGTTGCCAGTCTGATGTACAGTCAGTGGCATGAGTTAAATGAATAAAGTTAGGTGCCAGTGCTTAATTTTATACACTGGTTGTGCCAGTTGAATATCAGATTCATTACAGTTAGTGAACAAATATCAGGTTTTGTCCCAGTTATCATTCATGTAAGGCAGCTTTAGGAGTAGTGGTTAGTGCAGTGGCCTTTGATCCTGGGTAACTGAGTTCAATTCCCACTGCAGCTCCTTGTGACTCTGGGCAAGTCACTTAACCCTCCATTGCCCCTGATACAAAATAAGTACCTGAATATATGTAAACCGATTTGAATGTAGTTGCAAAAACTCAGAAAGACAGTATATCAAGTCCCATTTCCCTTTAGTTAACTTAGAGGGGCGTAATCGAATGTTGCCGGCGATCTATTTTGGCGGTGGCGCAACAGCTGGCCGGAACCTTATTTTCGAAAAAGATGGCCGGCCATCCTTTTTTTTGATAATACGGTTTAGCCCGGCCAAATACCAGAGTTCACTGGGTTTGAGATCGCTGGAAAAAAATGCCGGCCATCTCAAACCCGGCGAAATCCAAGGCATTTGGTCATGGGAGGAGCCAGCATTTGTAGTGTACTGGTCCCTCTGACATGTCAGGACACCAACCGGGCACTTTAGGGGGCACTTCTAAAAATGTTTTAAATATACACAAATAGCTCCCAGGTGCATAGCTCCCTTAACCTTGGGTGCTGAGCCCCCCAAATCCCCCCCAAAACCCACTCCCCACAACTATACACCACTACCATAGCCCTAAGGGGTGAAGCGGGGCACCTACATGTGTGTACAGTGGGGGGGTTTTTTGGGGGGGGTTGGAGGGCTCAACACTTAGCACCATAAGTGTAACAGGTAGGGTGGGATGGACCTGGGTCTACCTGCCTGAAGTGCACTGCACCCATTAAAAACTGCTCCAGGGACTTACATACTGCTGTCAGGGAGCTGGGGATGACATTTTAGGCTGGCATACAGGCTGGTAATAAAGTTTTTTATTTTTATTTTTTTAGTGTGGGAGGGGGTTGGTGACCACTGGGGGAGTATGGGGAGATCATCCCCCATTCCCTCCGGTAGTCATCTGTTCAATTGGGGCACCTTTTTGAGGCTTAGTCATGAAAATTAAAGGACCAAGTAAACCCGGTGAAATACTGATTAACGCCGCTTTTTTTTTCCATTATCTGCAAAAGCCGGCCATCTGCTAGCCACGCCCATGCCCGCCAATGCTTCGCCGCCGACACGCCCCCTTGAACTTTTGCCGACGCGGCGACGGGAAAGCGGCGATGGTGTAAAAAATGCCACTTTCAATTATACTGATTTCACCGCTTTTGCGAGATCGCTGGCCATCTCCCGATTTATGTCGGAAGATCGCCGGCGATCACTTTCAAAAATAAGCCTGATAACCACAGAGGTGCAGTTTGTAAAATATACCACTAGAGGTCACTCACATCACAAATATAAACTCAGAGCAGACTGATACAGAAAACTGACAAAATGTAGATTTTTGAGGAATTACCAGAAATACCATGAGACGCTAATTCTTTGGAAATACTGAATTTGCTGCTCAATATCCCTTCTGTGCTCAGAAATTAACCTTCCCCATCTGGCTTTCTGCTTGGTGGTACATTATAGTTGACCAAACCCAGGTTCATAGATCATCCTTCAATAATTCAGGTCACAGAACACTTTGATCTGAATTTAATTTATTTGGACTTTGCTCAGTAGCAAGTGAGCTTAAAGCTTGATTTTGCATAAGGCAGCTGGGTGTGAAATTTATAAAAGGATGTGTCAGAATACCCTTGCGCAGCGTGTGCACCCCCTTCCAAATAAGCAGTATGTGTGTTAACCACGTATTTACAGAATAGCAATTCAGTGGCATTTTGCCATTTATACAGTTAGGCACTGAGAAGATCCACACTGAGCCCCTATTCTATAAAGGGTGCCCAACCTTTATAGATTAGCAGGTCACACCTACCTTTAGGTGCTGGACTTACACCTTATAGAAACAGGTGTAAGTATTGCACCCAAAGTTAGGCACGGATTGGCACTTTTCTATAACTTGATGGCTAACTTTTGGGAATGCCCATGATCTGCCTATGCCCTGCCCATGGCCATGTCCTCTTTTGGATTGTACGTGGGAAAGGTTAGGCAGCAAGTTATAGAATATCACACAGAGGACTTCCATGTGCAACTTCAATCAAGCACCATTTAGCACCAATTAAGTGGCCAGCTGGTGCCCATTTCCTTATCAGGTTGTGTGGGGATCTTGGATCCCCCACAAATTCCAGTGCCCAACTTTGGGTGACCTATAAAGAATCTGGAGAATACTTAACATTTATAAACGTAATGGGTATATATTTATTTATTTACAAATTCTTCTTATACTGCAAAATGGCCTCAAAAGGCATCAATGCAGTTAACAATAAAATATAACTTTGAGAGAGAAGGTGACAGACTTAGGGTAGAGGCAAGAAAGAACAGGACTAAGAGATGTAGTTTGGAAGGTGGATTGAAAGAGATGAGTTTTCAGGAGAGACTTTAAGTTGTTATATGAAGTTTCTGTTCTAAGAGTAAGTAGGAAGGAGTTCCAGAGTTTGGGCCTGTATAACTGAATGCTGTTTCAGGTGAAATGTGTAATCGTAGAGCAGAGAGAGATGGAAGATGAAGCAGGAAACCTTGTGAGAAGCAGAGAGGGCAGTTCGGTTGATAGAGCAAATACAGGATGGTTGCACCTATGTTATTGAATTGTCCCTCATTATGTCTTTGGAAACTAATTTATACATGGCATTTGTAATTGCAATTGTGATGAATAACAATTTGAAAAATATTTGGGGCTGGATTAGCACTACTACTACTATTTAGCATTTCTATAGTGCTACAAGGCGTACGCAGCGTTGCACAAACATAGAAGAAAGACAGTCCCTGCTCAAAGAGCTTACAATCTAATAGACAAAAAATAAATAAAGTAAGCCTTACGCAGAATGCCTAAGCTGTGTTAGGCATTTGTTATCGCATAAGGCAACTCAGTAAAAAGACCCCTTGGGAGGCAGTTTCCAATGTGCATTAAGGCAATAGCACATATTTATTTTAAATTTTAAATGCAAAATCATGCATTATTTTAATGTAATGCTTGTTAGTTTAAGAAACTGGGGGCTACATAGCAATGAGATGCAAAGTATGAAATTATATGCAAAACACTTAATTATCATGAAAATCAAATAATGCAACTTACATTGAACTTTGCAAGCTGCATTGTTGCAAGAAAAATGACATCACTTTTGAGCTTGCATTATTTTTTCCTATCCAAGAGCATCAGCCTAGTAACAACATGACCTGATGTTCCCAGGTAGGATCTCTTAAAGGAACTAGCACTGTAAAAGACACAGTAATATAACAGTCCAGGTCCTGGGTCTCCCTGCCTCCCATCAAAGACTCCTCCCCCTTAACAAAAGGCCCTATATGGCAGCCTAATCTCTAATGGTAGTATTATGAGATTACATCTAGGGATCGTGAGTGCCATTTTGAACTTGGCACAAGCAGGGACAGGAGCAACTTAACATTGCTCCTGCCTGTGACCCTTAGACCACCACTGATTTCTTGAGGTAGGTCAGGGGGTACCTTCGAGGGTACAGGATCTGTGGGGGATCAACAGAGAGTGGAATTGCTGCTTGAATGCTTACAATCTAATGTGCCTTCAGGGGGGTGGAGATCTTGGAGGGAGAGGAATGGGGGAGGGGTACCCAAGACTTGAGACCCAGACCACAGTTGTCTTTTATAGCACTGGCTCCTTTAACTGAACCTCCCTAGGAGCAGAATAATACAGCTTGTGAGGTAGATTGCATATTGTATTACTCTTTTACTGCAGGAATCAACAACCTGCATTACTGAGTGACTGCAGGTTAGTTATTCCCACAGTAAACTAAATTAGAGAAAATGCCATATTTTACCACGGCTTAGTAACCTCTCCCCCCTCCCTTAACAATTCCTGGTTCCTAACTTTATTCAGATAGTTGTTCAGGTAATGATTTGATTATTGCTGCCACCCAGACAAATCTTGCCTTTTACATACACCACCACCATACCAGTGGCATAGCTACTATGGGGCCACGGGGGCCTGGGCCCCCCGTAGATTTGGCCCTGGACCCCCTGCCGATGACCCTCTCAACCCCCCTCCCACCGCCAAACCGCCGTCAACCCACCGTCGCCGTCTGCTACCTTTGCTGGCGGGAGGCCCACAGCAATGAAGGGCCCACTCTTCCTAGCCTCCATCTAGTTTAATCACTTTTGATACATGTTTAGGGGCCCATGACCCTTATCGCCCGGCAATCACTGTCAGTCTGCCCCTGATTTCATGGAATGAAGAAGCAGCTACTGGACATTAAGAATGCTAAGAAACTGCTCCTTTGCCAGTGGTGTCTGTGAAAGTGCCTTCCCCCAATAATGCTCACCCTACACACAGCCAACCATGTCTATTTGTTCAACAGACAAGAACTGTATCTGTGAAAACACAGAGCCCCTTGAACACACCTCTTTGAATACAGATTGAGTTCTCCTTTCTTTCCTTGGCCAAACCTTTAGTCAAAGTGAGTGAAGCTCAGTACTGTTCAGCTTCATTATATTAATGGACTATGACTCACACTGTTTCACATCATTCACTGCCAAAGAGTGTAGGATCCTAGGCAGGGAACCAAGAGCCAATGATGCATCAGGGCACTGTTTTGGTATTGCCGCTAGGCAATCATCATTGAAGCCCTGCCTGGACTCTAATCTGCCACTCTCAAAGCTCCTGGGATAGAAATAAAGGCATCAAATCATCGTGAATTAGCTGCTCTGATTTACTGTACCTAAAGGTTTCAGTCACATTTTTCCTTTTTCTGTTGCACCATAACAATGGGCATATCACCTTCTCTGTGTTTAGGCAGAAAGAGCAATTTTTGCGTGAATTGAGATAGATGTACATTCCAGTACACTGCTGTAAGATCTTCTTGAATGACTAATAGAGAATGACATGGGGATAGGGATGCAAAGTAATCTGCATTAACGGTAAGATTTTAATGAAATTACCATGGGGATGGGGTCAAAGCTTGCTGTGACAAAATGAGGATGGATTTTGAGTTTGTGGGGATGGAGGCAAACTTTTTCCCAGTGTCATTCTATAGCTCCATCCTTCATAACAGTATTCTGATTAAAATAAAAAAAATATGTATGTAATGTTTTCCTTTGGTTATATTGTTTATAGGCTTACAAAAGGCCCATCATAATATATAAAACTGCAAATCATGCAGTGACAGTGGCAGAGCTTGTGGGGATGGAGTTTGAATTTGTGGGGACGGGGTGGGGATGGAGTTTGAGGACGGTGTCAAAGACTGAAACTGAGCAGACTGGTGTTTTCCCCAATTTCACTATACTTTCAATAGGGATATACAAATTGAACCTGGAGCTTCCAACAAACAAGACAAGTCTTTGAGATTTGATTAGTTGTAAGATTAAGTGGGGGCGAGAAGCCTGCGTCTTCCTCAAAGACATTAATAATATTCAGTTGATTTAAATATTTGCCTGTATTAGGGGCCCAGGCTATAATTGAAGTAGGGTGATTGGGAGGTATGAAAAGTACACCGGGTTCTCAAGGGAGGTGTTCATTTTGTTTAACTCTTGTAGCTAGTGTTGGAGAAAGAGAGTTTTTATACCATTCGTTTTTCTCATGTAGTTATGAGTTTTTGCGTTTGGTTTTTTTTCTCTTTCTGTCTCCACACTGGAACCAGTGATATTATTTTACTCTTCTTAATAATAGTGGATTAAGCAAATGTTGCAATGTATTCCCTATGAAGAGATTTGAGGTTCCTTGTTGATTTATCAAAAACGATCCTGATTGTGGGTTTTAGGAGTTACAAAGTGATACACCTTCAAAACCATTATTTCAAACCTATTTGGTGTTTTATAATAAACACATCACAATTCACATCTCATATTCTCTGTTTTGCATCAAGTGCACCAAAGGTCACTTACAGCCTCAGGAGCCAATGGTAGCAGATTCATTATATGGTAAGTTGACATATATAACTCATATATAAACTAAGATATTGAATGAGCTAAGACTGAGATCTGATAGGACATCACATCAGCCACAATTGTAAGCAGCAATAATTATTTTTACAATGTAAAGCACAGAGTTGAAATTTTGTGGTGAAATGTACTGTAGATTAAGTAAGACTTCCAAAATATTTACACTTTTCAGAGATAGAGAAAAAGAGAAGAATAAGGCAACTATGATAAGTGGAGGCCACCCACAAACAGGCTGAAGGTCAGCGAAGGGCATTGGGGAAGGGCTGGAGAACCAAGAAGAAAAAGGGACAAGAAAGAAGGAAAGAAGACTCCATCTCTGAAAAGTGTAAATATTTCAGAAGTCTTACTTCATCTACATTATGTTCTACCACAAAATTTCAACTCTATGCTTTACATTGGAAGGATAATTATTGCTGCTTACAACTGTGGTTGTTATAATTTCCTATCGGATCTCAGTTTTGGCTCATTTAATATCTTCAATATCTCAGCTTCAGTGAGTTTATATATATGTTATTGGCCGCTGTAATGTTAACTTAACATATAATGAGTCTGCTACCATTGCTCCTGAGGCTGTAAGTGATTTTTGGTGCACTTAATGCAGAAGAGGGTAAAGGGTTAAGAAATAGGTAGGATGGACTAGAAGGATTAGAGGAAGGAGGGGAGAGGGGTGGAGAAATGAAAAGAAGGTGTAGAGAAAGGGGAAGTACGAAAGGCAGTCTGAAACAAGCGAACAAGGCACTGCTTCCCTACCCACCCGTCCAGATCCAAGCATAATTGCAGCTGAGGTTGCGGGTATGTTAGTTTGCCGCATGTCAGCGGCTACATGAGAGGAAAGAACATTGGATGGTATTCTCTCTTGGCTTAGATGGTCAGGAGGCCATGGACATTGTATGCTGTGTAAAGTGGTGTAGGACCATCTTTCAATGAGATAGGCCGTGGGACAATAGGTGCTGCAAGTGACAGCATGCTAAGCAGAGACAGGGTGCTTGGATGGCAACCCCTGTGAGGGCAGTCAAGCAAAGAAAGTTGCTGAGAGACTATCTCTCTATATAAAAAGCAACACCAACGTTCTATGAAGCCTCCAGCCGGAAGTGTGACGGGGGCGAGATATCCGGTTTCCCTATGAGTGTCTGCCCCGCCCTCTCTGTAACACAGTCAGTGAAGGAAAACAGCAGAGCACGAAATCAAATCGCTGGCTCTGTAACAGTGAAGGACTCAGAGGGGGGAGGGGAGTGAGGCCAGAGGGCAGGGACACACACACTCCCACATGCACACAGAAGAAAACATTGCTAGCCCCCGTTTCATTTGCATCAGAAACGGGGCTTTTTTACTAGTATTTAATGAAGGCTGTGTAACCAGGCAGGAGGCAGATAGGTAATAGTGCAAGTTATTGGAATCATTATTTGTTTAATTGAAGCATTATGAGCTGCGTTCCTGGCTGCGGCCTTTAATAAATTCCACATTTTCTAGAAAAATGACTCCTGTTGTAGTTGGTGATTCAATCATTAGGCATGTAGATAGTTGGGTAGCTGATGGATGTGAGGATTACCTGGTCACTTGCCTGCCTGGTGCGAAGGTGATGGATCTCACGCATCACCTAGACAAGATCTTAGATAGTGCTGGGGAGAAAATGGTTGTCTTGGTACATGTGAGTACCAGTGGCATAGGAAGATCTGGGAGGGAGGTTCTGGAAGCCAAATTTAGGCTCTTAGGTAGAAAGCTGAAGTTCAGATCCTCCAGGGTAGCATTTTCAGAAATTCTGCCCTTTCCACATGCAGGACCCAAAAGGCAGGCAGAGCTCCGAAGTCTCAATGTTTGGTGATAGGAAATAGAGCAGCTTTTAAACTAGAATGGGGGGGGGGGGGGGGGGCGACTGTCACCCAGGAGCTTATGGTTCGGTGTGGAGTATCCTTGAAGGATACTATTGAAACAGGAAATTTAGGGACTCCTAATAGGTTTTAACAATGCTGAAAGTAAGCCAGGTGTGCTTAATGAGAGAGCAGGATAAAGGATGCACATTATCCCCTTCAACTTCTAAGCAGCTTGTAGATCCAAGGAAAAACACAATCTGAAGTGCCTAAAAAATAAGATGGAAGAGTTAGAGTATATAGCATTAAAAGGTGAGGTAGATATAGTAGGCATCTAAGAGACTTGGTGGAAAGAGGGCAATCAATGGGACAAATTGTATTATAATGATAGAAAGAATCAAATTGGAAGGGGGGGGGGGGGGGGGTTGTGCTATATAAACATTCCACATGAAACAGAAAGCAGCATGGAATCATTATGAATAGAAATTCCATGTGTGAAGTATTCTTGTAGGGCTGTACTACTGTCCGATGGGACAGAATGAACAGACGGATGAAGAAATGTTTACAGATAGTAGGAAAGCTGGCAATTGGGTAACACTATAATAATGGGTGAGTTCAATTACCTACTTCAAAATTATCCTACTATATCTTCTGTAACAGAGGAATTGCTTACACTTAGAAAAGTGCCATTTTGACAGAGCTGTTTGGAAGATGAAGAGATTTTGAGGATTGCAGTCATATTGGATGTGCTTTTTGCATTTTATTTCTTGACTGCAGTTCTACAATATTTATCCCCTGAAGCAGGTTGATTGCAAAATGGGGAACCCCTGTTGGGATTTTACAGAGTGAACCACCAAGATAAGTATGGATTTTCTATATAGACTCAATATAAAACTGCCCTGATATGTGAACAATTTCCTTCCTTCTTTGTATATTTTTATTCTGCATCAGTTGATGAATTGCTTATGAAATTTTATTGTATTTCATAGTGGAGTTTTTTTTATGACCAATGATTATTGTGAGCCACCTACATTTTGAAGGTTTTGCCTTACAAATTAGGAGAGACTCCTGTTGTTCATTGAGGTTTTTGTCTCCACTTTTCTAAGTGTAAGCAATTCTTCTGTTACAGAAGACATAGTAAAATAATTTTGAACTAGTTGATTCAATTCTACTGATTCTTTTTGTGTATGATTTCAATTACCCCAACAATGACTGGATACATGTTACATCAGGGAATGCCAGGGAGATAAAATTTCTAGATGTAACAAATGACTGCTATTTGGAGCATCTGATCCAGGAATCGACAAGAGGGGGGGGGGGGGCATTTTGGATCTGGGCCTTGGTGGCATGCAGGGAATAGTGCAAGAGGTTGCAGTGTTGGGTCCCCTGGGAAACAGTGATCATAACATGATCAAGTTTGAGCTACTATCTGGGATGAACCCGCAAAGGAATCTACTGTAGCTGCATTTAATATTCAAAAGGGTGACTATAATAAAATGAGGAGGATAGTTAAAAAGAAGCTAAAAGGATCGGCCGTTAAGGTTAGGACAGTAAATCAGACATGGACGTTATACAAAAATACCATCTTGGAAGCCCAGACCTGAGGCATTCCACGTATTAATAAAGGTAGAAAGAAGAGCAAATGACAGCCAGCATGGCTAAACGGAGAACTGAAAGAGTCTACTAGAGCCAAAAGGGCATCCCTCAGAATATGGAAAAAAAGATCCAAATGAAGAAAATAAGAAACAACATAAGCACTAGCAAGTTAGATGCAAAGCACTGATAAAGAAGGCCAAGCCTCAGAAGCAAAAAATTCATAGTAATAACCTTTTTAGGTATATCAGAAGCAGAAAGTTTGTGATGGAATCCGTAGGACCATTAGATCATCAAGGAGTAAAATTGGCACTCAAGGAGGACAGGGCCATATCAGAGAGACTGAATAAATTTTTGCCTCAGTCTTTATGGAAGAAGATGTAAGAGATCTGCCTGTACCAGAAATGGTTTTCAAGGGTGGTGATGTGGAGGAAATTAAAGAAATCTGTGGACCTGGCAGATGTACTGAGCCACATTGACAAATTAAAGAGAGTAAATCACCTGGACTGGATGGTATACATCCAAGGGTACTCAAAGAACTCAAGCATGAAATTGCTAATCTGTTGTTAATAATATGTAACCTGTCTTTAAAATTGTCTGTAGTACCTGAAGATTGGAGGGTATCCAATGTGACACTGATTTTTAAAAAGAGTTCCTGGGGTGATCTGGGAAATTTCAGACTGGTAAACCTGACATCGGTGCTGGGCAGAATAATTGAAACTATTATAAAGAGTTAAATTACAGAACACGTAGACAAACATGGTTTAATGGGACAGAGTCAGCATGGGTTCAGCCAAGGGAAGTCTTGCCTCACCAATTTGCTTCATTTCTTTGAAAGCATGAATAAACATGCAGATAAAGGTGAACCGGTTGATGTAGTATATCTAGATTTTCAGAAAGCTTTTGATAAATTTCCTCATGAGAGAATCCTGAGACAATTAAAGTGGCATGGGATAGGAGGCAAGATTCTGGTGTGGATTAGGAATTGGTTATTTGACACAAAACAGAGGGTAAGGTTAAATGGTCATTTCTCTCAATGGAAGAGGGTGAACAGTGGAGTGCCATAGGGATCTGTACTGGGACTGGTGCTATTTAACATATTTATAAATGGTATGGAAATTGGAATGACGAGTGAGGTGTTTAAATTTGCAGATGGCACAAAACTATTCAAGTTGTTAAAACATGTGTAGACTGTGAAATATTGCAGGAAGACCTTAGGAAATTGGAAGACTGAGCATCCAAATGGCAGACGAAATTTAATGTGGATAAATGCAAAGTGATGCACATTGGAAAGAATAATCCAAACCATAGTTACCTGATGCTAGGGTCCACCTTGGGGGGTCAGCATTCAAGAAAAAGATCTAGGTGTCATTGTAGATAATACGCTGAAATTTTCTGCTCAGTTTGCAGCTGTAGCCAAAAAAGAAAACAGGATGCTAGGAATTATTAGGAAAGGGATGGTGAATAAGACTGCACCTTGAGTATTGTGTTCAGTTCTGGTCACTGTATCTCAAAAAAGATATACCGGAATTATAAAAGGTTCAAAGAAGAGTGTATGAATGAGACCTTTGAGTCAGTTTTGTAGACTGGAGCTTTAATACACTTTTTAGGGAAAACAATTTTGCAGGCAGCTTGTACTTGATAGCAATTTAACAAGGGACTTGCATAAGATTATGGATTCATTTTTATAATGCTTTGTGGGAAGCTTTGTACATCAGTGGAAGATTATATCAAGCACAATGTGAAGGTGATTATGGATCAAAGGTTCAAGCAGTATTTCAGCTTAACTGACCAAAGAACTGGCTATGATGAAATTCTTTCCCATGAATATACAGAGCTATAACAAAGTTCTGTTCTATATCCTTAAAAGAAGAAAATAATTTTAAAGAAGAATGAGAAATAATCCTGAACATTCAGCACTCTGGCAAATGCATAAAGACATACAGTTAATCTATCCCGATATCTCTATGAGTATTTTCAGTGACAGTATCAAAGGCTAAGCACTGGATATGTCAGCTTAATTTTATACAGAAAAATTATCCATATATAGTTAAGCCTGCCATTTCTGAATTACATGAAGAGCCACTGAATAACTTCTGGCCCCACCTATGAACCATCCTAATCCTGCCCAACTTTAAAAAGGAGAACACTTGAATCCTGAGTGACTTCTATAGACAATATGGGCCAGATTTTATATATGGTGTCTAGAAAATTCTCACAGAAAACATTTCTGTCTAAGTGTATTCTATAAGGGGTGCCTATATTTAGGCGCAGTTTACAGAATATGCTTAATTGATATCCTAGCACCTGAAAGTACACACCTCCATTTACACCAATGAAAATGTGGCGTAAATCCTGGCACATAGATTTAGGCACCTTGGGCCATATATTAAGTGTGTAAATTTTGGAATGCCCATGAAATGCCCATTTTCCTGCCAATAACCACACCCCTTGTTGCTTGTGCGCATTAGAATTTAGGCACAATATGTTAACAGAATATGCTTAGCAAGTTATATGTGTAAATTATAATTAATGCCAATTAGTGCTTATTATTACTTGTTAAGTGCTATTAACAATGCTGATTAGCTTGTTAAGCCAATTAAATTACATGCATTTTTATAGAATACACTTGGATTTTGGTGTGGAACACTAGGTGCGCTTTATAGAATCTAGGGGTTTGTGGCTGTTACTCATGTCAGTATATTCAAAGTTTTAAGATTCAAATTAACACTTGATAAATCACTGAATCAGAAGCCCTTCTAAGAAGTAAATTAAAATGAAAAAATAGGTATGAGAAAAAAGTTACCTAAAACAGGTAAGAGAAAAATACAGAAAAGAAAAATGCTACAGTGCAATGACAGCAATTATGAAACTAGCACCTGATGCTGGCCACATAAGTACTTTTGAATGCCTTTTTCCAAGGGAATTGTTAATGCATGTGTTTTGCAACAGTTCAGCACTGGACAGCTACTCTGACATATTTATTTATTTTTAGCACACTACTGCCTTTCAGTAATAGCTGGAGCCAAGATTCTCTGTCACTAAAGGTAGTGCTTCTCATCCCTCTCCTAAAGGCACACCTAGCCACTTGGGTTTTCAAGAATACCACCATGAATATGCATGAGGTGGCTCTCCAATCTATGCAAATTTATCTCATGCACATTTATGGTGGTAATCCTGAAAAACAAACTGGCTAGGTGTGCCTTCAAGAAAAGGGCTGAGAAGCACTGATCAAAGGGGGTTACAATTTAAAGGCTTCATTTATTAACATATGTTCATGTGTTAACGTGCACAAATTCAATGTAATGCCCATTAAATAAAGCAAACTCCATTATTTTCAGTAGGGCCTACTTAGTAGCTATGGAACTCCTTCACAAAGCTGTGTTAAGCAGCTAGTACAGGTTTTACTGCTTGCTGGATGTTAGCATGCATCTATGCTACACTTAATGCACATTAAAATAGCCAGTGCAGCAAAGATCTGTGCTAGCATCTTGATGTGGTGAGTGGGCATGGCAGACTTATACGGTCTGTGCCAGAGCCGGTGGTTGGGAGGTGGGGCTGGTGGTTGGGAGGCGGGGATAGTGCTGGGCAGACTTATACGGTCTGTGCCCTGAAGAGCACAGGTACAAATCAAAGTAGGGTACACACAAAAAGTAGCAAATAAGAGTTATCTTGTTGGGCAGACTGGATGGACCGTTCAGGTCTTTTTCTGCCGTCAACTACTATGTAGGGTGAGCAGAGACGTGGCCATCAGTAAAAGTTAGTAAATGGGTTGGCATTGTGGCTATCAGAACTTCCAACAGCATGCCTGCACTTACAACCATGTAAAGAGGAAGCAGTAAGTGCAGTTGTGAACAAACTGTTAGACACCACACCAGTTACAAACAACGGCAAAGATATACCAGATGTCGATAACCTTGCAAAATACTTCAAGGAGAAAATTATACAACTACGACTCAAAATACCCGCTAGCCCTATAGAATGCGCCACTCTTCTAGACTGTCTAGATCCAGAAGAAGGAACACACCCAGCAGACAGAACCTGGACAGAATTCGAACCACTATCAGAAGACCTCATCTCTAAAACTCTCAAAAGATATGCCAAATCCTACTGTAAACTAGACATATGCCCAAATAACCTCACGAAATCTGCTCCGCAACAATTCATAATAGACCTAACAAACCATGTAAATTACATGCTACAAAACGGACTTTTCCCAAAAGAAAAAGGAAAAATCTTACTCACCCCAATTCCTAAAGATACAAAGAAAAGCATGAGCGAAATAACCAACTACAGACCAGTAGCATCCATACCTCTAATAACCAAGATAACCGAAGGAATGGTAACTAAACAACTCACAAACTATCTAAACAAACACTCAATACTACATGATGCCCAATCAGGATTCCGGGCGAATCATAGCACAGAAACAGTATTAGTCACCCTTATGACCAAATTTAAACAATTAATTGCAACTGGCAACAATATACTCCTCCTACAATTTGACATGTCAAGCGCCTTCAACATGGTTGACCACGGAATCCTACTACACATACTTGAATACTTTGGCATTGGAGGAAATGTCTTGAACTGGTTCAAGGGGTTCCTAACCCTACGTTCGTATCAAGTCACATCAAATTCAACCACGTCTAAAGCATGGACACCTGAATGTGGAGTTCCACAAGGATCACCCCTCTCACCAACCATTTTCAACCTAATGATGATCCCTCTGGCAAAACTCCTATCAAACCATAACCTCAACCCATATATATACGCCGATGATGTGGCAATATACATCCCTTTCAAACAAGACATCAAAGAAATCTTCAACGAAATCAATCAAAGTCTACACATCATGAACACATGGGCAGATGCATTTCGTCTAAAATTAAATGCAGAAAAAACCCAGTGCCTGATACTCACTCCCAATACAACACAAATGAATTCACCGCGATAAATACACCAAACCTAAATCTTCCAATCTCAGAAACGCTAAAAATCCTTGGAGTCACCATCGACCGCCACCTAACACTCGAAACCCACGCAAACAACACAACTAAAAAGATGTTCTACTGCATGTGGAAATTGAAAAGGATAAGACCATTCTTCCCAAGATTCGTCTTTTGCAGCCTAGTGCAATCCCTCGTCCTCAGCCATCTGGATTACTGCAACTCACTATATGCAGGTTGCAAAGAACAAATACTGAGGAAACTCCAAACAGCCCAGAATACAGCAGCCAGACTCATCTTCAGAAAACCAAAATATGAAAGGGCAAAACCATTACGAGAGAAACTACACTGGCTTCCACTTAAGGAACGCGTCACTTTTAAAGTATGCACCTTAGTCCACAAGATCATTTATGGTGAAGCCCCAGCCTACATGTCCGAGTTGATAGACCTGCCACCCAGAAACACTAAAAGATCATCCCGAACATACCTCAACCTCCAATTCCCTAATTGCAAGGGCTTGAAATACAAGACTCTACACGCGTCAACCTTTTCCTACATGAGCACGCAGCTTTGGAATACACTGCCGCGCAACCTAAGAACAATTCACGAACAAGCTTCCTTCCACAAATTATTGAAGACCCATCTTTTCGAAAAAATTTACGGAAAGAGCCAAAACACATAGAGTCCACACTCACTAATCTTCAATGCGCCATATATCCACTTCTGATCTCTCATCCCCTGTAATCTCACATCATTCATACATTTACTCACAGAAAGATGTACACCATATGTCTTTGTGTCTTAATTCTGCCCTTTAAGCTTCCCATTGTCTCCTTCCAATGTTTCAATGTCTATGTCCCATTGTTACATTCTTAACGATACTTCGATCGCCTCGCATAACTCTGCACAATGTAATCCATAACCAAGTTGTAACATATTGTATTTCCATTATTCATATCATATTGTAAGCCACACTGAGCCCGCAAAAAGGTGGGAAAATGTGGGATACAAATGCAATAAATAAATAAATACTAGCAGACCAGTAGTGTGACCACCCACTTTCTAAAACGTTTCTTCACCTCCTCATCATTGACCCCCCCTAACATCCAAATTCCCATCCCAACATTCCCCCAATCCAAGTTCATGACCCCCCAATAATATCTTCAACCCCCTAATGGCATTCTCCTTCTGATACCCCAACCCCTTCTAAAAGTAAATGTCTACAGGATCCTCCTGATACCCAAATCCCTGTCCATGTTGGTGATACCCTGAGCTGGGTGGAAGTTGTTGCCCTCTGCTCTCACTCATCCAGCGCTCTCTCTCTCTCTCTCTCAAAATGGCTGCTATGATCCATAGCAGTAGTCTCGTGAACTACCACTAGGGGTCAGCTTTTCATATGAACATAAGAATAGCCATACTGAGTCAGACCAATGGTCCATCTAGCCCAATATCCTGCTTCCAACAGTGGCCAATCCATGTCACAAGTACCTGGAAGAAACCCAGATAGCAGGAACATTCCATGACACGATCCCAGGGCAAGCAGTGGCTTCCCCTATGTTGATCTCTATAGCAGACTATGAACTTTTCTGCCAGGAACTTTTCCAAACCTGTTGAAACCTTTTCTAAACCCAGATAAGCTAACTGCTTTTACTACATCCTCTGGCAAAGAGTTCCAGAGCTTAACCATTCATTGAGTGAAAAAAAAAATATTTCCTCCTATTTGTTTTAAAAGTATTTCCATGTAACTTCATTGAATATGCCCTCGTCTTTTTGAAAGAGTAAACAATCAATTAATTTTTATCCATTTTACACCACTCAGGATTTTGTAGACCTCAACTGTATGCGCCCTCAGCTATCTTTTCCAAACTGAAGAGCCCTAACCTCTTTTGCTCTTCCTCATATGGCAGGAGTTCCATCCTCTTTATCATTTTGGTCACTCTTCTTTGAACCTTTTCTAATCCCACTATATCTTTTTTGAGATATGGTGACCAGAATTGAATGCAATACTCAAGGTGAGGTTGCACCATGGAGTGATACAGAGGCATTATCATATTCTTGGTCTTATTTTCCATCCCTTTCCCAATAATTCCTAACATCCAGTTTACTTTTTTGGCTGCCCCTGTATACTGGGTAGAAGATTTTAAAATATTGGAGCCAATATTGAGACCATGGGAGGGGCCTATAGACTTTTGTTGCTTAGGGTGTTGAGAGCATTGGAGGGGGGAAGCCATTAGAGAGTTGAGGGATGTAGTTAGGTAGGGGTTGGAGATTTGGATGCCAGTGAGGAGAGGAAACTGGATAGTGGAAGGTTGGCAGAAGTTAGATGGAGGGGGGAACTGTATGTGGAGACAGTACCACTGAAGCATATATGTCTATGGGATTATTTATTTAATTTTAGCAAGACCCACAATGCAGTTCCATGTGGTATGCATTTACTTCATGAAAAGGGCCCATATCTGCTAACCTCAAATTAACATGCATTTCTAAATGAGACCCTAAGTTTGTACCTGAGGCAATAGATGGCAAAGCGACTTTTCTACATAGACAATTACATACAAAATTAATAGCAAATGTCTAATTTTTGAGATGAGCTAGAAATAGTAATCATCTAATCAGTGTCAGAAGAGCTGATGCCCAATATTGTTATTTCCTTGCACATTGTATTCTAACTCCCTGGATGTGCACCATCATGCATCCTGTGCATGTTGATAGATGGCAACAGAAGATCTGGGGACAGCCTGGCACACTGCATACAAGAGAACCCCCCCCCCCACCACCACCACCACCACCAAAAAAAGGATGAAGACCTGTAAAAGAGTAACTTACTCTCTTTAGAAGGGGAGAGAGAAGCTGGGGTGTAGACAGATGTACTCTGTCATCTGCACACAGCCTCATCAGGACTCACACAGTCTAAATGTTTTTTCTCTCTTTCTCTAACCCCTAAATCCCCACATAGTCCATCTAGATTTCCTTATTTGTCATAGTTTGACAACTAGTATTAGGATGGCCAGTAAAATAAACATGCATTTTATAGCCAATGCTACACAATTTCTAAAAGAGTCTGAAATAAGATGGAGAAGTCCCTCTAGTAAACTACAAAGGAAATACTTTTGGTTAGGAAGAGAACTGTCAACAGCACAATGGAGAACAAACAAATTTAAAAAAGACAGCTGTAAGAACTTAAGAGCAAATAGTCAAAGAAATGACTCTGATTTTTAGGTTTTTCTAATCTGAACATTTTACAGATGATATGAAAAAACCAATTTATATTTCCCCAAAGTCACAAGAAACTGCAGTAGGAATTGAACCCAGGTCACCAGGATTAAAGCCTGCGGCACTAACCATTAGGCTATACTCTTAGCTCATCAAGCTATAATACAATCACAGCTATCACAGGTGAAAAAACAAAAACTCCACTTGGATACTGAAATGTCCCAAAACTTATCTTGAAAAGTGTCCTCTCAAGTATTGAAATGTCCAAAAAATTGTGTTGAAAATTATGTAAAAAAATTGAACAAGAGTGACAACTACTATAAAAATAACAAGGAACAAACCAGTAATTCTAGATACAGATATACACAGTTAATGTGTCAGTAACAATAGCAATCATGCCTCTGTCGATCTCTGTTTCTAGTCCCCATGAAAGGAGATGTAGACTGGCACTGACTAGCACATGCAGGAATTGTTTGGTAAATCTAGCTTTGTCTAAGTTTGTGAAATATGAATTTTGTAAGCGTGATATTCCCAAATCTCTCAAACAAAAGAACATGAAAAGACCTGATCCCACCTTTAGTGCTGGTACAATGGTGAGCAGCTGCAGAAAAAAGGGTTGAGGCAAAAAGCAATGTGCAATTTGAAGATAAGCTATGCATTTGTTACTTACGTATAAATGGCACACATTCATCAAACTAAGTGGCTGTCACTTGTAGTTTGTTTACTGATCCATTCATGTCAGAACAGATCAATAACCCAGGAATGATAAACTGGCTCCCACTCACTTGACCGATTCTTACCGATTCAGGGTTCTACTGTCTCTGCATGCCTTCTCCTCCCTCGTTCTGTGCTTTCTCTCTCTTGTCTTAGGTCTCTTTCCCTTGTTTTCTTGGGGGAAGGTCAACTTTGGATGGTTCTGCTTTGAATGGTTCCCCCTGCCTCTCCTTGTGATCTTGGGCAAGTTACTTAGGGGGTCTTTTACTAAAGCTTAACTTGCATTATCTGCAGGGCTTTTTTTGAGGGGGGTACTTGAGGGTACTGAGTACCAGCACCTTTTTCATTGTCTGATAAAATTGACCCATGGTCCCCAAGTTTTAATGAAAGAGCTCAAGCCCTACACACCAATTCTGCCTTGTCATAGATTCTGTGTCTGGTTGCAGGGGGCCTGGCTGTTGTGGGGTGGGTCCCTTAGTGATCACCCTGCCCCCTGAAGGGTGGCCTGGCATTTGAGTACCGGCACCTTTTTCACTAGAAAATATGCACTGGTTATCTGCAGCAGGACCCATAGGAACAAAATGGACCCTGCTGCAGACAACTCGAGCCAAGCTTTAGTAAAAGACCCTCTTAACTCTCCATTGCCTAGGTACAAACGTAGGGGCCCTTTTACTAAGTTGCAGCAAAATCTAGGCTTAGTGAGTCCTAACGTGAGACTTTCCCACATGCTTAGTGCACCTTAGTAAAAGGGTCCCTTAAATTGTGAGCCCTTCATGGATAGGGAAATACCAAGTGTACCTGAACATAACTTGCCTTGAGCTACCACTGAAATAGCATGAGCTAAATCCATGTTTTAAAAAAAGACATCAAGGAAAATTAGTAGTAATAAAAATATGTTTAAAGATACAGAACTAGTATGGGAAGAGTGCTGCAGCAAACTATGAACATGACTTCTCATTGAAATAGCTAATGAAATTGAGGTAATAGATAGAGACAACGTGAAAATCTAAGTGTTTCTTTTTCAGCTGCTTTGATTTTGCCACACACTTATGTACTACGCATTTTTTTCTTTTGATAGAGACAAATTGGGAGGAAAATTTAATACATAAGTGTTAACCCCTTCAGTTTAAAAACTGAAAAATTTGATTTCTCTAAATGTAATTATTCAAGCTGGCATTTTGGTTTGTGGGCCTCTACTATTGTAAACTGCTTAGATTTTTGATTAATTTTATTTAGGGCCCCTATTACCAAGTTACGGTAAAAGGGGCCCAGTGGTGGCATTGGTGAATTGATTTGCCACAAATTTTCAAGATTACTTACACTTTGGGAACTACAATGTAAAATGCTTATGTGCTTGCACATTTCTCGCCACAGAGCATATAAAGTCACAATGCATTCTGATATTTGTCTGAAGTGTTCCTTGGCTGAACGCAACATTGGGCCATATGTTCTGCCACTGTTCCAAGATCCAACATTTTTGGGCCAGTGTGTTGGCTCATGTGTCCAGACTGTGGAATATCTGTTGGATTTGGGCTTTGTTACTGCTCATCCTTTCCAAGCAACTTCTCCTACACTAAACTCACTGGAGATCAGAGAATATACAACTGCTGATAGAAAAGATGTATATAGGGAAGCTGGATTCTGTGCGGGGGACAAATATTTACCCGCATTTGGGAACCTTTTTGGAACTTATTATCCCATCTAGCCTGCAGTAGAGTGTTAAATGTTTAATGTGCATTTCTCTTTGCCTTGTGATGGAGACAGTTGGGGGGTGGGAGGTGGAGTGAAGGGGTGGGTAGGTTCTGTTGTGGGTACAGTTATGCACATTTGTTCAAAAACTGCTTTGGAACTTTGTTTCCCTTTTCTTTGTCTGGTTGTGTAAGTTGTATCTTGTTTATTGTTGTTAATTAAAATTATTTAAAAAAAAGGAAATGGCTGTGTGGTAAGTTAAGCACTTGCTGGGCGGCCGTTTCCTAGGGAAGCCCTTACTGCCTCCTATTTAGGAGGCGATAAGGGCTCTCGCGCTAACCCGGCGGTAGCCGGACAGTGCCATGCCAGGTAAGCCCTTGGCATTAAAAAAATAATAAAATATTTTTGGAGCACTGGAAATGGTGTGCCGGGCTTCTGAGGTAGCCTGGTGATAGGGACATTTTGCTGCACACAATTGCGGCTTTGTAAAAGGGCCCCTTAGTGAAATTATATATTTTTTCCTTTCTTTTGTATCTTGATGTAGTTTATACTTTGTATAGGATGTTTCTGTCTTTTATAATTCAATTTTGTAAACCGTCTAGGCCCATTTCTTTGGATTATACGGTGTCTATACCTTAGCTAAGATAAGAGAACCTATAGTGAGATACTGAGGAAGACACAAAGGGGAAAGTTTGTAAGCGGCACAAAGACATTTAAGGTGCCCTTTTACTAAAGCTAGTGGTTAGGGTGGTGGACTTTGGTCCTGAGGAACTGAGTTCAATTCCCGGCACAGGCAGCTCCTTGTGACTCTGGGCAAGTCACTTAACCCTCCATTGCCCGCCGCATAGAGCCTGCCATGAGTGGGAAAGTAAGGGGTACAAATGAAATTTAAAAAAAAAAAAATTAGTGCATGCTCAATGCTAAGAAGTCCATTTTATACCTATGGGCAGCTTAGCATTTAGCGCATGCTGTTTGTGTGTGCTAAGCTTTAGTAAAAAGGCCTCTAAAGGAAGCTCACACTCTTCGTGTTTCACAGTCATGCTTTGAAGAAAACAATATAATTGTCATTTAAATCTCTCTCTCAATTTAATTTGTACTTGAATTGTATTGCTATATTTGAACCAAAGAAGGAAAATCAAACAACAGCCATTTTGCATACATGGTTTCCTCTTTACTTTCAAACTGCCTCATTCAGTTACTCATAGCTCTTAAATGGTCACCTACACAATCCAGTCTTTCATGTTAGCTATTTTACCAGCAATTTATTATAACTCACACTGTTGTGACACTTTATGCTTCATTGGAGTAGCATTGTAATTAAACTGATTGAAACTGAGATAATGAAATTTAAATTCTGAGGTAGTGGGTGTGCTCACTAGTATTACAGTTTTAACAACTATATACATCTTATGTGCTATTACAAAGAGAAAATACTGTTATTTTACCTGCATTTTCTTATTGCTCCTTTGGGCTTCCACCTCAAACAGATCAGAAATTATCTAGGGGTTTTTCCCTCTCCATTATTATCTCTCATATTTTAGTCATTTTAGTGAAGATCCTTGACTGGGGACTTAAGCCCAGGATCCTTTCAGAATCCGTCAATCACTGGCCTTAAATCCAGCCACTAGGTGTCACTGCTGCAAGATGACTGACTTCCTTTTCTTACAAGTTGTAAAGGTTACCCTAGCCATCTCTGACTAGGCCAGAAATTGAGCTCAGTTCCCACCGTATGTCTGTGTACAGTAGAGCTGCCAAAGGGGTACCGATTTTTGAGAGGGAGATTTCAGTACACACCCCAGCCACGCCTACTCTGCCTTGGCTCTGCTCACTCTGCCTCATGTCATCTTTTTCTTTTGATGTAGGCATAGGAAAAAAACGATTTTAAATGCTCCCAGGTTTCCACCCAATTCATGTTTAATGTGGGATATAAATGATAAAAATAAGTAAATAAATAAATAGAAACTCTGAATGTTGAACACCTGATTCTTATAACGTGATGTCTGTTTTAGAGGCCCTTTACCTTGAGAAAAAAAATCTCTACTTAAATATAACAGTGCTAGGGTGTTCCTATAACCAGCCCCTCCAAATGACACACTGATTACACTTTCTAACAAATTACTACTCTACCTATGAAAAGTTATTCCCTTATTATACTTCGTCTGTGTACATCTGCCAGCATGTTTGAAAATATAAGTGAGATAAATAAAATAATTTTTACCAACAATAAAGAATGACAACATGGATGGAGCAGCTCATAGGGCTTGCTTGGTTTTGAAGGAGAAACAGAGACTAACCTATTGGCTTCAACTTTTCATCCCATCTCCCTCTGCAGCAACTGCAACCCCCCCAAAAAAAAAGAAGCAAACATGGGGCCACAGCAACCTTCAGGCATGTGCTGTCGGCTCTGCTGGTCCTGTGACCCCGCTGACGTCAACTTCGAGTTCTGGGGGCACAGGACCAGCAGAACTGACAGAGCATGCCTGAAGGCTGCTGCAGCTCTGCATTTGCTTTTTTGTTGTTGTTGTTGTTTTGCCGCCACTGCTGCATTGGGAGAAGCAGCAGCAGCGGTGAGAAAAAACGATTCCTCATCTTAGCGGGAGACTTTCCTGCTTTGGCGGGAGTGCGGGAGATAGTCCACCAAAGAGGGAGACTCCCGCTGAATGCAGGAGACTTGGCAGTTATGTGTACTGCATTTTTATCTGCAGATGCAGAGCCTGTGTCCTCTTTTTAGCTATGCTTGGGGAGTTTTGGGGAGTATTTTGAGGAAGAATTTGGGCTTAGTTTTGAAGCAGAAAGGTGTGGGAGAGGAGGAGGCTATGTGGTCCGTTGGCTCCTCAACTTCATTTTGATTCAGGCTAGTGGGAGGGATTTTGAGGGAGTTAATCGGGGGGGGGGGGAGGGGGCTGTTCAGTCTGAACTTGGTTTTGGTTGGGGCAGGAAGCTGTTCCCAGGGGCTGTCAGCTCCATATTTGATTATGCATGGGGTAAGCAAGATGGTGCACTGCTAGTTAATTCTACATTGGGTGGGAGAGGACAACTTGCTAGCACTGATTTTCAGCACAAGTTGAGAAAGGGCTAGATTTACTAATGTGTGCTAACACCATTAACACACATTAGTAAATAGGTTTCATTCTATACCTGTTGAAAATTAGCTCTTGTAAACTCTAAGGGGTTAATATACTAATGTGAGCTACTGTTAAGATGTGCTATTCTACTGTTAACCCATGATATTAGAAACTAGGGGCCCTGTTCACTAAGCTGTGCTGTAGGCGCACTAACGTTTTTAGCGCATGCTAACGCTAGAGACACACACAAGAATATATGGGTGTCTCTAGCGTTAGCTTGTGCTAAAAACGCTAGCGCGCCTTAGTAAACAGGGCCCTAGGTCTTATTGCCAAAATGGGACCTGTGCTAAAATAGCACAAATTAGTAGTAAAGTAACACAGGTTCACAGTATCAATGTTAGTAACTATGCCCCTAAATAACAGAAACAGACCTTTCTGAATCTCCACTACCCAAATTGCAAGGGACTAAAGTACAGGACAACCCATACGTCCAACTTCTCTTACATAAGCACGCACCTGTGGAACGCATTGCCACAAATGATGAAAACAACTTATGATCATCTAAAATTCAGAAAATTATTATAGACTCACCTATTCGGAAAAGCATATCTGAATGACCCAACTTAAGTGACTCAACCCTGCAACACTTCACTATCAAGATCGTATTGGACATTGACAAACTCATTTACCTCAACCCAACTTGATTGAATCTTACCTTCCCTATCCCAATACAACATTTTGTACTAATCCTGTACCGGAATTGGCGAATGCCTTAACGGTATTATGTAAGCCACATTGAGCCTGCAAATGTGTGGGGAAATATGGGATACAAATGTAACAAATAAATAAATAAGTGGGTAAGCGGTCTCGGTGTTCTCTTCTAACATCCAAACAACTACACGATCAGTTTTCAGTGGCAACAGCTAATGGCTTAATCTTAAAGTCAGTACAAGCATTTAAATTAATACATTTATTCAGGAATATATGCATTGTGCCCTCACTGCTGCCACCACAAATGTTTAGTTTAGTCCCGCAGAATAGCATGTGAAATGCAAACTATATACACACCAGTTTTTCTGAACTGAGCAAGGTGAGGGTTGGAGCCGAGTTTTATAAAATACACACATAAGTGCATAAAATAAACCAGGTAATTAGTGCATGTCTCAGAGCATGTGTAAACAAATGTCTGCAATTTTAAAAGGGCAAGTGTGTGTGTATACTTTGCCTTTTTTAAATTGATACAACCAATGCACATACCTGCCACATATGTTAGGTGGCCTCTGATAAAATCCCTTCCTTGTGTCCACCTCTCCACTAAGGACGTAGTTTGCTCAGTTCAGGGTACACCTAACCAGAATTAAAGGAGGCTCCACTTAAATTCAGACTTCAGCCAATCTGTCCCCATCCCATAAGGATCTGTATGATTAAGAACATTTTCGTGGAGTCTAGCAGGATAAGACCTGTGTGTCAGAGACACAACCTCCATGAGATACCATTAGAGAACGCTTTCATTAATATCCTGACATTAGCAATAGATGACATCTCAGACATCTGAGCTGGATACAGATAAAGAAAGAGATCCATCATAGAAGAACTTAAGCATAAAGCTGGATGATCGCAAAACAGGAGTAGAATCTTTCACATGGAGGACTCGAACATCAGAGGAACAGACTTGGAAGTAAGCTTGGAGAAAACATGATGATATGCTACAGGGATCTCCGGCTGACCAGAATATTGCATTCTCAGAACTTCTAATGAAGAAAAAAAATGGAAGCTGAAGTTGATGTCATAGTCCCCTTGGGAAGAAAAACACCTCACTAGGAATCAAGTACTAAATGCAGTGAAGAAGTTGAAGAAATCAGAAAATGGTCTTAGGCAGCCGGAAAAGATCACATCATTTTCAGAGATTAATTCCTGTATGGAAATGGACAGGGTAGGCTGTGTGGCACCAGGTTTTGTACATACATGGCTGGACAATAGGTAGAAAGAAGAGAGTTTTGGATATTTTAGAAGCAGGGGTGATATGTGTAAAGATACAAAATTGTACCATAGACATGGGCTGCAATGAGCTGAATAATTCAGAGATTACTGCATACTGACTAATTTGCTGAAGATGAAGAGGGTGATAGAAAAAGCAGATAATGCTGTTCTGTAATACCAACAAAGTTGGTGGTGAAAAACACATAGGTGTGTATCTCAAACAGCTCCCTATAAAGAACATGGATAACTGGGGGGGGGGGGGGGGTAATGCAGGGAAACTTATGAAGATAAGCACAAGAAAGACAAGGAAAGGAGGAATAAGGGAGGTACACTTAAAATAACATGGTATTCTGTCTCTTCAGAAGAGATTATGCCCTGCAACCCAACCCTGATTGCCATTGCACCACAACTTGTTCAAAATGTAATCTATGAATAAGACAGCTGAAGATCGTCATGGTTTTTCTGTCTTGAGACAGGCAGGATCATGATAAATAAACACAGATTATGTGAAGGACAGTTAAATAACACTGAATTTCCAAGTTCTTCTTTTTAAAAATTTTCCATTCAACTTGCCTCATTTTAAGAATGGCCATCATAGGATATGCAGAACAGAGGAAGGGGTATTTCTTCCTGGAAGAGATATTTTGGTAGGAATGTAGGTAGTTCATATTTAGATTGCCACCTGAGAAAGAAGTGTCTGCTTTGAGCACTCATCATTTTAATATGCTATTACTCTTAAATCCCTCTTGTTTAACATTTATGACCCATCTGGGGCTCTAACAGTAATGTTTTATTATCTTTTATGGTAACACAGTTAGTTAAATTTCTACTAAGCACTTCGTTTACTGCTGCTACATTAGAAAAAGAAAATAACAGCAGTAATAAGCTACTGTGAATTGTAATGCTAGTGTATCACCGAGCTGCACCTCTCAGTGTGACCTTGTTAATCATAATGTAGTCATTTTCATTGCTCTCAATCTGATTTGGCAAAGTAGGGAAAACATAAAAAACATACATTAATATTTTACTAAAAATATCTCTCATTTATATAATAACACGCAGAAAAAACTTGTTGGAAACAAAATACACTTTAGCCTTTTAGTGCTGTCACATGCAATATGTCAGATTTACAGACTGTTTATGGTACACTGAGTTTTAATTAATATTGGATGAAGCGTCTCTATAGCACCACCTAGTAGAACAAATAGGATGAATTATGTTTTCTACAAAGACTGCAGAAGCTTGGGATCCTAATCTTATATCTGTTTTTACTTCTTTACAGTTGTTTTAACTTCTCTAGTTTCTTTAGCCTTGATGGTTATTGAAACATAACTCAGTTTTTAAAATAATTTTTTCTTACTAGACTCTGGCAACTGGCCATATAACAAGGCCTCTGTCCTGAGCCTAGAGCAGGTAAAAGATGGAAGAGAAGGTGCAGACAAGGACTAACCATGCCATTGATTTTCACATTTATGCAGGATGGGGAAGAGCTAAATCAGCACCCAGAGTACATAGAGCAACAAAGGCCTTAGAACTGTGCTGTGCTGGTAAATTTTTAACAACAGGCTCTCTCCCCGGTCCACCTCTGCACCCGCCCCCCCCCCCCCCAAATTGCAAAGCTGGCTATACCTGGGGAGAGAGCCTGGGGGGGGGGGGGCAATGCATTACTCTCTCTGGGAAAAAGAATTTTAATGCTCCCAGGTTCTAATCTAATTCATGTTTAATGTTGGATAAAATGCCATAAATAAGTAAATAAATAGATAGAAACTCTGAACGTTGAGCACCTGATTCCCATAACATGATGTCTGTTTTAGAAGCCCTTTACCAGGAGAAAAAACATCTCTGCACCAATAACCAGCCCCTCCAAATGACACACCAATTATGATTTATAACAAATTACTACTCTACCTATGAAAAGTTATTCCCTTATTATACTTCTTCTGTGTACATCCCTATGCACAAGCCAGCGGCATTATGAAAAATTTAACTTTTTTTTTTTTTACAGTATCCTCCCCATCTCACCTCACCTACCTATTACAGAACTCCTCCCCGCTCCCCCAAGCCGAAGGATCCCACTTCCAGTGCGTACCTGAAGGCAGTGTCCCTGGTGGTCTCGACAGCCATTTTTAAAGAACGATGCGGCTGCAGGAAGGTTAGCGCCAGCAGCGAGCAGGAAAGACTGGGGATCTTTCAGGTATGCGCTGGGCAGTGCTTTTTTTTGTAGGAAAAAAGGTACCGGTGCTCATTATAGGCAGGGTCACCGTCTATGGCTCTACCCCTATAGTAAATATGTGGTAGCGCGTTGAGAAGCTGTGTGGTTCTCTCTGTTGTGACACTGAGACCCTGAAGCAGCATTGCGAAACGCTGGCCACCGTTGGCTCGGCATTAATCCCGGAGAGAGCTCACAGCAACGCGGCTTATGAGCACACATATAAAAGATAAGTGTTTGTGCTCTGTAAATCACCTGTTGTTATTAAAGTTGAATTATAGTTTTGAACAGTTACAGATACAGGAAGTGTTTAGATCAAAAGTTTTTTGGCCAATGATGAAGGTAGGATCTATGGATCCGTTTTAGCTCTTTCAGGTCTACTAAGATTTAGACCCGTGAGCTCTTTGAGGCCTTTTTTCCTGTTTATCAGCATAAATGTTATTTTGGATGTCATTTTGGAGCAGCTGTTACTTGAGATATTGATTGACATTTTTGCATAGCAGCACCCGAGGAGCTGATTGAGTTTAGTGGATTCTATCCCTATAGTAGCCACAACCCTTATACCAGCCATGGCAGGTATCATTGAACATACTATACTGGTATAGGAGAAAAAAATAACGTGATTTTTTTTCCTTATAAATAATTTCTGTAAGCTGTTACAGCTCCAGCATACCCAGTGCAAAATAAGACAGCAGACGTAGATTCTCAAATTGGACATATACCAAACACTAAAATGAAAATAAAATGATTTTTTCTACCTTTGTTATCTGGTGACTTTGTCTTTCTGATCATGTTGGTCCAAGTCTCTGATCCTGCTGTTCTCTATCTGTTCCCTTAACTCCATTTCCAGGACTTCCTTTCCATTTATTTCTTTACTTTCCTCCTTTCTTCTTCATTTCTTGCCCTACATCCATAGATAAAAGTTGGGTCCTCCATGGACTTGACTGGAGGAGGAATAGAGTGGATCCAGCTTTTGCCTATTTTCTCCATTCATGTGCAGTTTTTCTCCTCTTTTCCGTTTCCCTCATCTCCGTTCAGTATGCATCTCCTTCCTCTCTCTTCCCTCTCATCCATCCATGTCCAGCTTTTTTCCTCTTCCCCCTCCATAATCCATGTCCAGCATTTTTCCTCTCACCTCCCCTCCATCCATGTTCATCTCACTTCCCTCTCCTCCATCCATGTCCAGCATTTCAACTCTCTCCCCTCCCCTCCATCTGTGTCCAGAACTTCTCCTCTCTCCCCTAAATCCATGTACATCTCCTCCTCTGTCTTCCCTCCCCTCCATTCATGTCCAGCCTTTCTACTTCCTCTGTCTTCCCTCCCCTCCATCCATGTCCAGCATTTCTCCTCTCTCCCTTCCCCTACATCCGTGTGCATCTCCTTCCTCTGTCTTTCCTTCCTTCCAACATTTTTCCTCTCTTCCATGCCCTCCACTCCATCCATGTCCAGCATTTCTCCTCTCTCCCCTTCCCTCCATCCATGTGCATCTCCTTCCTGTCTTCCCTCTCCTCCATCTATGTCCAGCATTTCTCCTGCTCTCCCCTCCATCCATCCATGTCCAGCAACTCTCCTCTCTCCCCTGCCCTCCCCTCCCATCCATGCCCAGCGATTCTCCTCTGCTCTCCCCTCCCATCCATGTCCAGCGATTCTCCTTTGCCCCATCCTCCTCTCCCATCCATGTCCAGCGATTCTCCTCTGCCCTCCCTTAACCATCCATGTCCATTGATTTCTCCTCTCTCCCATGCCCTCACCTCCCATCCATGTCCAGCGATTCTCCTCTGCCCTCCCCTCTATGTCCAGCGATTCTCCTTTGCCCCCTATCCTCCCCTCCCATCCATTTGCAGTGACTTGCCCCAGCCTCCGCCTGCCCCCTTTTCAGCCCCTGAGTTCCAGTTCCAACCCCAGCCCCACCTGCCTGCCCTCAGCTCCCCGACAGCCCTCCTTTCCGTTCCTGCCACCGCCCAGCGTTTAAATCCTTTATTTCACCTCAAGTCGTGGCGGCGGAGAAAGCAGCGGGCTTGGCTCACCTCCAGATTCCTTCCCTCTCAATGTCTCAACCTCACGGAAATAGGAAATACATCAGAAGAAGGTGGGACACTGAGACGAAGGGAAGGCTGGATGTGAGTCGAGCCTGCTGCTTTCTCCGCTGCTGCGACTTGAGGTGAAATAAAGGATTTAAACGCTGGGAGGCAGCAGCAATGGAAAGGAGGGCTGTCAGGGAGCTGAGGGCGGGCAAGTGAGCCAGCCCTGGGAAAAAAGGTGCCGGTACGCTGTACAGCACAAAAAAAAAGCACTGGTGCTTGGGGGGGGGGGGGGGGGGGGGGAAGAGGGGAGCCGGCTCACACTCCCAGAACAACTGGCTCGCAAGATGCCAAAAAATTGAACAACCGGCTCTTGTGAGCCGGCTCCAGCACACCACTGCCTTAGAACCACGTAAAACAGGCTAACAGTGAAGATGGATCTCAAGAAAGAAACTCTAGCATACAAACATACATTTTTGTGGGGCATGGAGGAGTGGCCTAGTGGTTAGAACATCCTCCTTGACATTTAGAGGTGGTTGGTTCAAATCCCACTGCTGCTTCTTGTGATTTTTGGCAAGTCACATAGGGCCCCTTTTACTAAGCCACACAAGCTGGACAGGCACCTAAGAGTGCCAAATGTGCGCCAAATTGGAGTTACCGCCCGGTTACCACGTGGCCCTTGTGGTAATTTCAATTTTGGCACGCATCCACTATGCATGTCTGAATATTATTTTTATTTTCTGGCACACGTAATGGAAGCGCGCCAAGTAGCATTTGACATGCATAGGTCATTACCGCCCAGATTCTTTACCACTAGGTCTATGGCTGGCGATAAGGTCTCAGACCCAAAATGGACACGCGGCAATTTTGATTTTGTCGCATGTCCATTTTCAGCAAAAAAAACCCCAGAGGCCTTTTTTGCAGGTGCGCTAAAAAATGGATTGGCACGTGCCCAAAACCCGCGCCTACACTACCGCAAGTCATTTTTCACCGTGCCTTTGTAAAAGGACCCCCCCCAACCCTTCATTGCCTCAGGTTCAAACTTAGATTGTGAGCGCTCCAGGGACAGAGAATTACCCAGTATACCTAAATGTAACACTCCTTGAGCTAGTCAGCCATTGCCATTTTTGGATGGGAGGGGAAGATTAAAAACAGTGATGCCTCTTCCCATGATGGCATCAATCCAATCTGTGGGGTACCCTGCACTGATGGAACCTACAGAACGGATGGTATGTCTCAGTAACAACTAGTAGTGTAATTAATCTTTCGTTGGATTGAGATTTTTAAAAAATGTATTATGGCTGGACAAGATGATACCAGATAGGGCCAATGTCTAAACAATTCTCTGCAATCCCAGCCTAAACCAGAATGCCTTTCAATCAGCAATCACCCTCTAGAACCATTTTGGACATATCACAGAAGCACCTCTGGGCAATGCTTGGGATTTGGGGCTCACACCCCTCAAACAGAGGTTTGTGGGAACTATTTAATATGGGAGATTGCAAATGGCATAATACATGCCAGGTATACACCTCATGTGGGAAGGGCCAATGAGCAATTCTGAGAGACACATAAACACAGGATAATATGAAGAACTCCTACAAAAGCAATACGCTAGAGGTGACTGCAGTAGAATCACAATGGCACAGCAACTTTAGCAGCACTTGATGGAGATTTATCAAAACTTGGATATGTGTCCAGCAATCGGTTGTGTGAATAGGCTACTTTATCAGCAACGATTTTAAATACATATAAACAAAATTTATAAAACAAAGAGTATAGCGGTATAGTTTGAGAGAACAGACTTGGAACTATAATTATATTAAGATGATTCTGATGGAAATATTCCCCTGTATGTGTTATACAAGCTGACACTGGATGACTTTCACTACAGCAGTCCTGCCTCTGCTATGTCACCTCTCCCTAGCTTTTTGCCTTAACATAATCATGAACACAGCACTCCCTCAATGTGCACATCTCTGTCCACCAGTTGTTTTCTCTCTTTATGTTCTCCCTCCCTGTCCCCCAGTCTCTCTGTTTCTATCTCAATCTCCCCATCCATGCCCCAGGCAATCTGACTGCTTGGGGGAGGGGGGAAGGAACTGAATCAGACATTCTTTCCCTTTCTAAGGCCCCCCCCCCCCCCCCCCATATTTCAGCTGCTGTATTTTCCTTCTGTTAACTCCTACCTTTCCATCTCTTCTCATCCCCACTCCCTCCCTTCTCCTACCGCCACTCTGACCTCCTCAACACATCTGCAGGTTTGGGTCTGGTTATGCTGGCACCCGGAGAAGCTCAAACACTATGATCTGCAAAAATATAACATTCCAAAGCTTGGAGCAATGAAATGAAGGCAGCCATGTAGATAAAGTGACAATCATGTCATTTTTGCTGGACGCTGTGGCTGCATGCAAATGTGACAAGCTGCCATTGAATCTTTGATGCTGCGGTTGTATGGGAATGTATCAGTGCAGCAGTTCAAATATTCAATACCCCTGACGAAGCAGAGGCCCTGTTGGGTAATATCAAAGAATTCAGGGGCCCTTTTACAGAGCGGCGGTAATCCCAATGCGGTCTTACAGCTCGCTCTTCTGAGACTACTGTCAGCCCAATGCGGCTGCCAGTGGTAGTCCCGCCCCGAGCGTGCACCATTTCTGGGGGAAATGAAAATTCCCCCGGAAATGGCTTGTGCTGCGATAACAAGGCAATAATCGGACATAGCTGCGTGCTGGCCAGTTAGCGCGGGAGCTCTTATCGCCAGCTCAATTGGTGGCAGTAAGGATTCCCTGCCACATGGCCATGTGGTAAGAGTTCTTTCACCGCGTGGCCATTAATTTTAGTCACAAGGATGGGGTGCCATGTGTATTCTATAAACCGCGCCTACCTTTAGGTGAGGTTTATAAAACAGTGCTCCCCTAGGAGTGGAAGCATTACAAACTGGCCTCATTCCCTGTGATTCAGAGCTGCTGAGAGACTGAGCCGGGGCCGTGGCACCTAGATGCAGCATACTAAGTGTGAATTTTATAATGACATCTGGGTGTTCAGATTCCACTATAGAAAACTAGGATAAATCACCATCTACATGCCTACAATTAGGAACACTCACTCGTGCCATGTCACCAGCAGGCATAAATACACTCACTTAAATGCAGCACTTTAGCACGTGACTTAAAGTATTATGTAAGTTACACCCATAAGTGGGAATCCTGTCCATACTTCACCCATGTGTACGGTCCTTGCATTAACATACACACAAATGTACATTCACCTACATAAGTTCTAGTATGAGCACAACTGGCGTTGCATTTAGGCACTAACGTGTCAATACTCAAAGCGAGACTCCTGGCTGCTTAAATCACTTGTCCGGGACTAACTGGGGATAGTCGGTGGCACTTAACCAGACAGTGTGCTGAATATCCTCTCTGACCACCCATGCCAAAACCAGACAGCCTGTGAGCAGTGCAGAGCGGAGTTAGGGTGGAGACAGGGCAGTGCAGAAAGCTAGCTGGTTAGCAGAGATTTTCAATCTGCTAGCTGGCTAAGCAACTGCATAAAGTTAGAACAGAAAAAAGTCTGTCCTAACTTTATGTGGTAAAGGCAACCAGGCATTTGTCTGAGTATTGGCCGGTGCTTAGTTACCTTCCAGGTAGTGGCTCCAGCTGCCCCCCCCCCCCCATCCCAATCCCACCTCCCACCCCCTCAGCCTCAGAATGGCAACAACCTGATCCCCCCTCTCACCCACCCCCTGAAGATAAGGGAAAGTAGGCCTGGCTCCCTCTCGGTCAACCTGATTGCCCTGGTATTCTTAGTGGGATTGATGGGGGCAGGATAGGGGCGTAGCCAGACTCCCAATTTTGAGTGGGCCTGGGCCCAAGGTGGGTGGGCAGAACTTTGCCTTGTCCCACAAGTGATTTGGTCTTTCCCTCTCCCGCCTGCATGCCATATGGTCTCTCAAACATCCCTCCTCCCTCATATACCTTCTAAATAGCAGATTTTCATCGGTAGCGAGCAGCAGCTAATACACACTGCTCATGATAGCCCCACAGCCTTCCCTCTGATGCAACTTCCTGTTTCTGCATAGGCGGGACTACATCAGAGGGAAGGCTGTGGGGCTGGTGTGAGCAGTATGTGTCAGTCGCTCCTCGCTGCAGGCAAAGATCTGCTATTTACAAGGTATGCAGGAGAGATAGTTGTTGGGAGTTTTCAGCTGGTGGGGCTTGGGGATCCTGCCAGCCACATCATAGGTGTGCTGCTACTGGGTGGGCCTGAGCCTAAAGTGGGTGGGCCTGGGCCCACCCGGGCCCACCCTTGGCTACGCCACTGAGGCAGGAGCAAAGCCCACTTGCTCCTGCCCTTTGCAGCTCCCCTAGGAAAATAGCTGCCATGACATCGCGCAGAACGCAGTATTTGTGTAGTAACATGAGGCTGCCATAACAGGTCACAGCAGCCATTTTCCAAGGGCAGCCACAACGGGCAGTAGTGAGTGGGCTTTGCTCCTGACTCCATTGATCCCACTTGGACCAGGGGGACCTAGACCATGGGGGGAGGGGTTGAAAATGACAGCAGGCTGGGGGGAGGGTGATTGGTGGCGGATTTTATAAAAGGCAAAGTAGTTATGTGAGTCCTGGGTGATATTCAGCTGGGACCCGTTTAACTGTCTTATGTAGGCTCTGACTGAATATCAGCCGGATCTACATAAACCCCGGTAGCCAACATGGGGCACTTTAGTCCCTGATATTCAGTGCTGGAGTCTGGACATGGCCCGGAACTGAATATCTGGGGATAATTTAGTCAAACGCTGACTACTACCAGCTAAATATCGGCTAGTACAGTTCTAGAATGAGGGGTATAATGCATAAAAACATGCTCACAAGACACAGGGGGTAATTTTATAAAACATTTTTCTATGTAAAGCATGTTTCACTGCAGAAACCGGTTCTCATAGAACACATGAACAAGTCTTATGGCTTATGGACTTTTCTTTTAGGAAATTATCCAAACCTTTTTTAAACCCTGCTATGCTAAATGCTTTTACTACATTCTCTGGCAACAAATTTCGGAGTTTAATTACATGTTAAGTGAAGAAATATTTTCTCCGATTTGTTTTAAATTGACTACTTAGTAGCTTCATTGCATGCACCTTATTTCTTGTATTTTAGAAAAAGTAAACATCTATTGATTCCACTCCACTTAGTATTTTATAGCCCTCTGTCATATCTCCCCTCAGCTATCTTTTCTCCAAGCTGAAGAGCTCTAGCCTTTTTAGCCTTTCGTCATAAGAAAGTCATCCTAGCCCCTTTATCATTTCCATCGCCCTTCTCTGTGCCTTTTCTAATTCTGCTACAAAAGTTTTTGAGATGTGGTGACCAGCATTGCACACTGTGAAACCAAACACACATCTATGAGTAGGTGTGTTGATATGATCATGCATACTTATCTATACACACGCCACGTGTAAGTGTTCCCTGGGGTGGAGCCAGGACAGAGCTGTAATGTATGCATGTATTTGACAATACATAAATTTCCAATCTCCGACTCTCACCTCATAAAACATAATCAAAACAGCAGCTAAGGATATTCTTGAATCCCGTGCCAAAATATCACTGAAACCCCGACAACCAAGAATCATTTTTATACCCTTGCACTGGCCCTGGCACTGGCAGCGTATGTGGCACCTGTTTCTTCTTCATGCGGTGTATTAACCAGGTATCGGGAGTGAAACTGGTAATTTAAAAACTGTAGAAGATGATTAGATCCTCCCTTACAGTGTCTCTCTGGCCTAAAATACAAGCCTCAATCAAAGGAGCCTTTCCTCACACATTGAAGTCTATAATCCAGAATTCGCGGAAGTAGTCTAGCGTTTAGAGCAGCCTGTTGAAAAGCGGATAAACCAGGGTTCAAATCCTGCCCAGACTCTTTGTGATCCTGTGTAAATCACTACACTCTCCACTGCATACTTAACAAACACTGTGGATAAATAATGGCTCCGACAGCCCTCTGGCCAAGACCAACCCACAAATACACTATACCATAAGTATACTATAAGTATGGCCGTACTTGCACACAGGGGGCAATTTTATGCACATATACTGGCCTATGTATGTGGGAAATCCTTTATAACATTACCTCCAGAGGCAGTAATTTTATAACAGGGCATCTCTTTATAAAGCAAGTTCTCAGAATCAGACCCAGACCCAACAGTGCAAGAACCCTACATGCAAATTTATACTTGAAGATGGTGTAAACATGTGTGTGCACCTTATGCATGTACTTGCATCTTTTCTAATACACACGTGTGCATCGCAACTTCACCTCCACTCTGCCAAACTATTCCCCCATGTAGATCAAATTGAAGGTAGTTATACTCTTTTCATACACTTAATTTTATGTGTGTTCATTCATAAAAGCCCTTTTTTGCACGTAAAACAGCTTTTACCCCAGAAACAAGCTTTATACAATTACCTCCTAGAAAGGAAAAAAACTTTAGTCAATAGGCCCATTAGATTGCAAGACCTCTAGGGACAAAAAAATACATACTATAAATACATACCTTATGCAACACACCTCGAGCTATCAGTGAAAAGATATGAGCTAAAAATACAATAAAAAATAGAATCCCTTGTATTCCTTTGATGTTTTTTACTTAACGATTTTAGTTCTCTAATACCTTTATCAAAGGATAGTGACCAAAGCTACAGAGCCCACTCTAACATGACTTTTTTCATTTACATTGTTACTGTAGCATGAAGGAGCACTTTTGACAACGTGGTCAATAACATAACATCATAGATAGTAAGAAACCTGTCAGACTTGTCCAACTTACGTTTAAACAATTTTTATTAAATTTATAACAAATATATCCACAACACTGAACAATGACAATCAACTGTAAGAATGTGTAAGGCAACCATTCTCCCCCTACCCCTCCCATCAATAACTATATGCTGCTATCCTCATCAATGGAAGGGCCCCAGAGGCTTGTACTCTTATAGCCCCTGACACTCTCAAGAAAATCAGTATTATAGCAACACCTCATACCCAAACGTCCCCCTCTCCCTCCCCCACCCCCTTATTGATGCAATATGAGTCTTCATCCCTTGAAACAAACTATATGATGTAGCAGGAACCTCTAGAATTAGAATTTGTTCAATATTAGGCTGCACCCCCTAGTTGACAACATTTGCAAGTATACATCCCAAACCTGTGGAAACACTTTATGTTTTTCTGAACCTGAGCTTCTTCAGCCTTCCATACCATATATTGATGAATTTTGATTTCTCCAAGACAAGAAGTTAGGAGGCTCTGAAATAGCCATGATTGCAAGATACATTTTCCGGTGACCGATTATGCACAGCTTGTGTATTAAGAGAGTACCCCCTTTAGTCTTCCATCTACATGCCTTTGACTTGTCCAGGAAAAGTTGGTCCAGTAATCCCTGAGTCCCACAACCAAAATCAGAAGCAAAATATTGTTTGACAGATCTCCAAAATAGCTGAATCTTAAGACATGCCCAGAATAAATGATACAAGTATTCTCCACCCCAAGGCATTTGATGCATATTGAAGAGTCTGAACCCCCCCCCCCCCGAACTATATGCAAAACTCTAAAGTAGCATTCATGGATGCCTGCATTGGTGAAGAGTCCAGGGATGCCTTTAATACTATTCAACAATTCCCAATCTCCTAAACTATGTCCTACATTAGCTTCCCTACTTTGTTTAACTCCCTTCATATCTTTTTGCTATCTCTAACTTAAAAAGTGTGAGGTGTAGGCCAGACATTGACATAAATATTATGAGACCTCATCAAAAAAAGCATGCAGTTTGTCTCTCAAGCGAAAGACTATTTTTCCCCAATTCATGGAACAGACATATTGGTTCAGCTGGGAAAAAGCAAATCTATTTCCCCATCTTCCCTCTATACAGCCTTGCAATTCCTCAAATGTAATGAATCTGTCCTCCCCAGTAATAATGTGAGCTAGTACCATCAACCCTGCCTGCCTCCCAGGCTCTAAAAGTAGGATTGTCCATACCTGGGGAAAAGGCTACATTCCCTCTTAATGACAGTAAATCAATAACCAAAGGACTGTCACCCAGTTTGGCCACTAAAATGCTCCAAACATCCCATAAAGGGTAAAAAAAAAACTAAAACTATGTTATAGTTTGAGGGAGAAGGGATCTCTAGGCCTGTAATAAAGAAAAAAAATAAACATGTGAAACATAATACAGTGAACTCCATTTAAGTGCATGTCGGATAAGCACATGCTCTGTTTAACTGCATGCCCTACTTCGGTCCCATTTTTGGCGCCATCAATTTCTATGGGGACAAAATTCGGTTTATCGCACCACTGATAAGTGCAAGATTCGCTTATATGCATGGTTTAAGACTGCTCCTCTGCAGGAAAGACTGCGCATAAGCGCGAGCACGGAATATGGAAGCCAATTGGTGCGTGACAACCAACAAGATTTCAAATTTACCACCCCTTTAATTGCCACAGGCAGAATAAGCGAAAGAATGTTGTTAGAGTGTACACTGGAGTCGTCGTCATCGTCGCATCGGAACTGTAAGAATTTAACACTGGCTGAACGAATAGAAGTTCTTAAAAAATTAGAAAACAAACAAAGTCAAGCATCTATTGCTAAAGAATATGGTGTCAATCCCAGTCAAATTTCACGTGTCTTGAAGCAGAAAGATCAGCTTCTGGAAGACTGGCAGAACAATACAAATCCACACAGGAAACGTAAAAGGGCGGGAAAAGCTGAGGAGGTAGAAGATGCTCTTCTTTGGTGGTTTTCTCGAGTCAGAAGCAGACAGTTTCCTGACAGTGGTCTACTGCTTATGGAGAAAGCTAACCAGCTATCTAAAAGTCTTGGAGTAACTGAATTCAAAGCCACTGTTGGATGGTTGGAAAGATGGAAGGAGAGGAACAACATAAAATTCAAGAAACAGCATGGTGAGAAACAAGACGCTGATGACTTTGGTGCTGAAAATTGGGTTGTTTCAGTTCTTCCTATCATCTTGAACAAGTTTGCACCTCGTAACATTTTCAATGCTGATGAAAACGGTCTCTACTGGCAAGCAATTCCTGATGGAACACTTGCATTCAAACATGCCGAAACTACTGGAGGTAAAACGTCGAAGGACCGACTGACAATCCTCCTTTGTTGCAATATGGATGGGAGTGAGAAGTTGGAACCCCTCGTGACTAGAAAGAGGAAACAGCCCCGTTGCTTCAAGAAAGTTAAGCGACTTCCTGTGTCATATGAGGCTAACGCAAATTCATGGATGACTGGGGAAATTTGGAAGCAGTGGCTAAAGAAGTTAGACACTAGAATGCGGGCACAAAAGCATCAGATTTTGCTGCTTTGTGATAATTGTGCTGCACACAGGGATGATGTCAGGCTGTCTAACGTCAAGGTGGTTTTCCTGCCACCAAACACTACCTCTCTGATCCAACCTCTGGATCAGGGCATAATGGCCAATTTCAAACAACATTATCGGGCTCTTGTGCTACGTCGTCTGATGAGCGTTATGGATGACCAGACTGGCAAGGATAAACGTGCTGTTGAACTGGCTCGTAATCTATCACTGTTGGATTCCCTACATATGCAGAAAGAAGCCTGGAATCATGTTACACAGGCAACCATTGTGAACTGCTACAAGCAGGCAAGCTTTGTTAAGGATGTGGAGAGGGACAAGACAGATGCAGCTGTTGCAAACGCGTCAGATGAACAGGTTATTGATATCCCAGCTGGTGTTACTGAAGAGGAGTTTCATTGCTATGTAGCTGTTGATTACGATCTACAAACAGCTGACGACAGCACTGATGTCAAGATATGCACCTACACGATGAAACAGATGATGAAATGAGCAGCGAGGAACATGCTGATGAAATTCAACAACCTCCTCCTGTCACTTTTGCAAGAGCGCTGGAGAGTCTCAACATCGTGTGGGCCTATCTGGAAGCCACTGGATGCCAGTGCTATGACAGTCTTTACCGTATGGCAGACGTAGTCTATGGAACTCACAGACCCAATAGTATACAGAGGACTATAACCGATTACTTCAAGTAAGCCTAACGTTAGTTAACAGAGACTGTATACTGTACAAATAATAATAAACAGTACTGTACATATGTTTATCAGATGTCAAGCTTCTTTGGGTCACAAAGGTTAAGTGCACACTCTGGTTAACTGCATTATTTCTTGGGTCCCAGACCCTTGCACTTAAGCGGATTGCACTGTATTCTGTTTCCAAAGACAAGGGTGTATATCTTTCACTTCCAAATAGCCAATCCCTAAGGCGTCTCAGCAAACAAGCTTGATTATAAATTTGAATATTAGGGATACCCAGGTCTCCTTGTTCCCAATTACGCAGCAAAAAATTACATTTTAATTTTGGTTTATGATGAGCCTAAGAAAACTTGGATAACAGCCTATGCAAATATCAAATATCCTTTTGTAACAGTCTGAGTGGCAGAGTCTGCAAGACATACAGCCATTTTGGCAAATCATCATACGAATAAGGCTTATCCTGCCCATCAGAGTGATGGGTAAATCCCTCCAGCTATCCAAGCATTTTGCTTGTTCATCCAACAGCTTAGCCACATTGAGGGTATATAATTCAGAAGGTGAGGTGGACAATTAAACTCTCAAATATTTAAAGGAACCACATGCCCACTACAAAGGAAATGGCTCCTCCCATGGTACTGCCTCTGATGATGGTAAGCCTCTGATTTCATTATGCTGAAACCCTGCATAATCTCCATATTCCATTATGGTTTCCAATAAAGATGCTAGGGATTTCTGAAGGTTAGTAAGATGCACTAAAATGTCATCTTCAAAAGCACTTACTTTAAAACATTGATTCCCCACCTGCATACCTTGGATATCTGGATTACTAAGAATATCCCTAAGGATTGGATCTAAGGTTAGCATAAACAGCAGGGGTGAGAGGTCAAGATTTAATACCATTAATTAATATACTGGCTAGAGGTGATGTGTATAAAGCCCGGAGCAATGTCACAAAAGAATCACTGAAGCCATACGATTTCAGAGTGGCAAACAAAATATCCCAATTCACCCTATCAAATGCTTTTTCTGCAACGAAACTAAAAAGGATGGAGGCCTGTCCTACTCTATCCCCATATTCCACGGAGGTTAAAATTCTCCACACATTTTTTTGCTATAGTCCACTCCCTGACAAAGCCCACTTGTGAATCATGAATAACCGAAGGAAAATTTGTGCCTATCAGTAGGCCAATACTTTGGCCTGGAGTTTCACTTCAAAGTTCAACAGCAAAATGGGTCTATAAGATTCAGGGGATCTCGGTTCTCTACCCATAGAGCGGAAGGGAGCCGGTGATCATTATACTGTTGAACATTTCAGTGACTGGGGCTATAATTTCGTCTCCCATTAATTTACAAAACGCCAACTTAAAACTGTCAGGGCCAGGGGCCTTACCAAAGGGCTTTGCTTAATAGCCCATTCCACCTCTTCAGGCAGTATCCAAGAATTTAAATAATCTTTGTCATTGTTGGGTAATGTGTGGAATGTTTAAGCTTTGTAAATACATACTACCCTGTAAGCCTTCATACTCAAGCGAAGCATACAATTTTGCATAATAATTTTGAAGTAATGTACAAAAGTGATCATCTGTATTGATTATTTCCCGCTGCATCCCTCATGGTCAGTATTTATTTTGGTCCTTGCCTAGCTGAAATCAAACAAGCTAGTAATTTCCAACCCCTTATTCCCGTACCCATATAATTGAAATTTATAGGCCATGGACTTTGCTGATCTCTGATATATGAGCTCATTAAGGATGACGAACTTCTAACAATTGTGGCTTGTGTTCCAGCAAGTGAGAAGCCCCATAATGACAGTGAAGCTCCTTTGTGGTGTTCCAACTGAATCAGTTCTCTATCTCTCAGTTGCTTATTATAGTGGGCATAGCTGATTATTTTGTGATGAAGAACAGATTTAGCGGCCTTCCAATATAATTTAGGATCGGTGGCATGTGCTGCATTGCAGCAAGCGCTCCCTGAATTTGTGATCTCTATAAAGTGCCAGAGGAAACGACCAATGATACTCCCGTGCTCCAGGAGGGACCCAGCGCATCCACACTATAGCATGATCTGGTATCATATAGGGACCAATTTCAACTTTGGTCATTTGGGTAAGTAATTCCTCTGAAACCAAAGCCACGCTGTCTAGGTGCTTGTGCCCTTCCCTCTGCATGGTCAAACAGATGCTAGAGCTTGGCATCCAGCGCAGTTTCCACTGCTGCTTTCACCTCCACAGTGATCTCAGTCCTCCATGTCAAACTCATGGAGAGAACTCAGGTGGCTGCGCTGGTTGGCCATCTTAGTATCTCCCGTTTGCAACTTGTCCCACTCTTTCCGGAGCTCTTTTGAGGCCATTCCTTCGGTAGAAAAATAGCCACAACCTGCTTGCTGATGCTGTACAGGATCTGGCACTAATTCAGGATGACCCAGTCACAGACAAGGTGAAATAAGCTGATAATTTGCTGTTTAATAGAGGAGTTCCAGGAGCTCAGCATTCTAGCTGCTGCTCCCTACCATGGTGATCATGTGACCCTAACAACCTTCCATCCCAATAATTTGCCCATCCCATTCCCCTCTCCCTCTCACTCATATTATATCCCCCCTAAACTCAAAGGCCTGGCCCCTGATGCTACAAGGTTACTCATACCTCATTTAGTATCCTAAATTTCCAAATCATTCATTTCTCAGGGCAGTGAATTTTCCATCAGGTGTACATTATCCTATCTATTCAACCACTACAATATCCTGGGCGCTTCACTGTTTTTCCATACAAGGTACAATTTGCCTCTGGCCACCACTATGTAATGTTTTAATAGGTGCATTCAGAGCTGGTGCAAGGGTGGGGGCACCCTAGATGAGCATTCAGCCTTACAACCACTTTTAGGTCCTCAACTTGCAGGCCCCCAAGATTTTGATAATTAAACTCAACACTCATGATCATCACACAAACATCCTGTAAAAATGTAGGTTAAAGTATGTGCTGATGGTTTTTTCAGTTTGTGTACAGCTATCAGGACCTTTTGTTTTGCTTTGGCTGCAGCTGCTCTTTGCTGCCGCCTAGAAGCCGCTGCCCCAGGCAACCACCTAATCTTGACTAATGATTGAGCCACCCTGATTGCATTTCTACTCTGTCCTCTGACACCAGGCTCAGCAGGAAAAGCTTAACAATTTTACCCAGCAGTCTCTGAATACCTTCTTGTGACTTTACCCAGTATGGACATGTCCACCAGAAATGAGAAAAGGAGCCCACCTTCCCATAGCTCCTTCAGCACTGATCCACACTAGATATGAGGTCTGTGGATACTTTGCACCAAGGCAGACTGTGACCTAACCAGGATCTTGTGACAGTTGTAAAATTATTCTAATACAGACAAGCTGTTGTATAATCTTTCAAAATCTATACATAATTATTTACCACACCATAAGGTTATTCCACAGCATTTTACTAGATATAAAGAAATTAAACTGCTTACTAATTAAGATGTAAAATGTGTTTCTTCCTTAACAAAATCAGCAATTAAAACATATGCCCTAAACATATCCTTCACCATGGTTTGCCAGAACATTGAACAGTTGTTTTTCCGGCAACATAAAGGCTATAATTAATTGCATTTTGACAGCAAAAGTTCCAAAATTAGTAATGTTGAATTTCTTTAGTATCTATGACTAAACAATTACTGTGGGATGTTTCCTAACCAGTGCTGTTTTTATATAATCCTCATTCCAATGTGTTTTGAGATTTGTAGTCATACTGCCTCTTGAATTAATAGCTAAAACTGCCATCTGCTTTTAAGTTGAGAAATACAGTGCAATTTACTTTTGCCAGCAGCAAAAACAAAACAAAAATAAATAAAATTAAAATTAAAAAAATACGTTTCTGAATGTGATTTATGACAGGATCACATAGAGAAGCATATTTCAAAACACTTAGACTTACAAAGTTACGTGGAGGGGCATAATCGAACGGGGCGCCCAGGTTTTCCTGAGGGCGTCCTCACAGGACGTCCCCGCGAAGGGGCAGGGAAACCCGTATTATCGAGATAAGATGGGCGGCCATCTTTTGTTTCGATAATACGGTCGGGGACGCCCAAATATCCACATTTACGTTGACCTTAGAGATGGTTGTCCCTAGAGATGGTCGTCCCCGATTTTCAGCAATAATGGAAATCGAGGACGCCCATCTCAGAAACGACCAAATCCAAGCCCTTTCGTCGTGGGAGGTGCCAGCATTCGTAGTGCACTGGTCCCCCTGACATGCCAGGACACCAACCGGGCACCCTAGGGGGTACTGCAGTGGACTTCAGAAAAAGTTCCCAGGTGCATAGCTCCCTTACCTTGTGTGCTGAGCCCCCCAAAACCCACTCCCCACAACTGTACACCACTACCATAGCCCTTAGAGATGAAGTAGGGCACCTAGATGTGGGTACAGTGGATTTCAGAGGGTTCGCTGTTTCCTCCACAAGTGTAACAGGTAGGGGGGATGGGCCTGGGTCCACCTGCCTGAAGTGCACTGAAGTACCCTCTAAAACTGCTCCAGGGACCTGCATACTGCTGTCATGGAGCTGGGTATGATATCTGAGGCTGGAAAAAATATTTAAAAACATTTTGTTTTGGGTGGGAGGGGGTTAGTGACCACTGGGGGAGTAAGGGGAGGTCATCCCTGATTCCCTCCGGTAGTCATCTGGTCATTTAGAGCACATTTTTGTGGCTTGGTCGTAAAAAAAAAAAGGACCAAGTAAAGTCGGCCAAGTGTTCGTCAGGGACACCCTTCTTTTTTCCATTATCGGCTGAGGACGCCCATGTGTTAAGCACGCCCCAGTCCCGCCTTCGCTATGCTTCCGAAATGCCCCCGTGAACTTTGGTCGTCCCCGCGACAGAAAGCAGATGAGGGTGCCCAAAATCGGCTTTCGATTATGACGATTTGGGCAACCCTGGGAGAAGGACGCCCATCTCCCAATTTGCTTCTTGGATATTTTTTGGTGGTGGATTTGAATCATGTGCTCAACCCTACACTAGATAGATCCTCTCCACAGGGCTGCCTGGCTTTGGGGGGGTGGTAGGTGGTTGCCATTTTTATGTAATAAGACCTTAGACCTAGTGGACCTTTGACAGGTGCTTAATCCAACTGCACATGACTATACACACCTCTCCCAGGTTCATCACACATGGTCTTGAATAGATTATACTTTGCTGTCCTATTTTTTCCCCCGAGTCCATGGGGCAGACATTGAACCTATGAAGGTCTTTCATCACACCATTATTTGTGTGGAACATGACTTGGGACAGTGGGGTTTGGGCTTCAATACTTGGAGAGTTCCCTTTTACTTGACACAAGATAAAGATTTTCATGATTATTTGATACAGAAATAGGAAGCCTTTTCAGAGGCTAATGTGCAACATCATGAGTCCCCACTAATTTTTTTGGGAAGCTCAATATAATTGCCTTTGTGAGTGCCTGCAATAAGCATCTGTCACAGGGCATAATCCATTTGGAAAAGGAGTACAGGGCGTCTTTGTAGGAATTTTTATGGTCACATACTGCTACAACTCAGGAGGCCATGATGGCTGCCCTTTCAGCATTGAACTTGTTAATTCATGAACAAACTAAAAAGTGTCTTTTCTTTCATAAATTTCAATTCTATAAATATGGAAACAAGGCTGGGAAGTCTTGGTTGAAGTAGCATAAGTGTGGTCCCTCTGGAAATTTCTCTCTACAATGTTGACAGTAGATGGGTCCTGGGTTCATAACCCCTAGGTAGTAGCTAGTGTTTTCTATGATTTTTCAGCTATGTATTCTGGGTCCCTTGCTGTCTGATTATCTGGAGGACTCAAGTCTTCCTAGTATAGCACCAGAAGCACAACTACTTTGGGCACTGGAAATAAAGAAAGCTATTAAATCTTTATGTTCCAGCATGGCGCCTGGCCTAGATGGGTTTTCTTCAGATTATTATAAACTTTTATCTTGTCACTTTTGTGCTCCCTTATATGTGTAATATGATGAGGCAACATCAAAAGGTGCCTTTCCATTGTACACCAACAAAGCTTTGATTTCCTTAATTCCAAAGCCGTTGAAGCCCCATGATAGAACAGAGTCCAGAGTCCTTTAGACCCATCTCCTTGTTAAATGCTGATATAAAGATTTTGGCTACATCCTGGTTGATTGGTTGGCTATCCACCTTCCGTCACTGGTTGGTGATCACCAAGTAATTTTGTCCTGGGTCATGACTCAGTCTTAAATCTCCGGAGCCACTCAGGAGCCATGGCTGCTGGTTAGCCTGGTTGCGGAAAAGGCATTTGACCAAGTGAGATAGGACTACTAGTTTCAGGTCCTCCAGTATGTTGGTCTGGGAGGTTGGTTTCTTAGAACCGTAAAGACCTTGCACACTGAGCACAAGGCAGCCCTGCTTGTGAACGGCATCTGTACTGATTCTTTTACTGTTCATAGGGGCACCTCCTTTCTTCCTGAGGAGATGGGAATGTCTTTCCTGGATCTTACGGTCAAAATACTGGAATTTGTGGATGATCTCATGCTTACGCTCACCCAAATTCAGAGGGCACTAACACATTTGATAAGTATCATTGATTAGTTTAGTTCTTTCTTGGGGTTTCACTAAACCTCCAGAAATCCATGGTGTTGCCAATTCACTCTGCCACGAGAGGTTGGTTAGGGGATTTTCCTCTTCAATGGGCCATGGGCTCCTTGAAATATCTGGGGGTGCACACCTCTCCTGATTTTTCAGTTATATGCTCATAACATAGGCCCCTTGAAGTCATACACAACTCCTGCTTTGCAGGGATGGTGCTCCCTTTCCATTTCCCTAATGGGGCGGATAGCTCTTTACAATATGATTATCCTTCCCTAATGAACCTATGCTTTTCAAATTTTACTGTTATTTTTAACATACAAAAATAAACAATTTTTATTGAAAACTTTAACTTCATATTTATGGCAAGGGAGACATACATGCATTCCCACAAGGAAATTAATGCTTCCCTGTCCACAGGGTGGCCTTGACCTTCTGAATATGATTTTTTTTTTCAGTGGCATGCTGTATGCAGCACCTCATGGACTGGTACAGAGGAATCACTATTTTACCTGCACAACCATAGAGATAGAGCTGTTGTGACCACATCATTTTGCATACTGGCTGCACGTTCCAGTGGGTGAGGCTCAGGTTTATTGGGGCTATACCCCCATATTTGGACCGCTCCAGAGAGCCTGGAGATGGCTTTGTAAATTTCACAACTGAAATGTCCCCCCTGCTGCCTCTGGCAGAGAATGCTACCTTTTCTTTAGGTGATACGTCACTGTTTTTTCTGCGGTGGATGGTTGGTGCTCAATGAGGATGATCGTCTTCGATCTTTTGATGACCTTGACTTCAAACATGGTTTTGGCATTAAAGACCACTTTGCTTACCTTCAACTCCAGCATTAAGTTCATTCCTTGCCAGTCACACACCTGAACTCCTCGGTTTGTATGGCTTGGATGCGCAACTTTTGATCCCCATGAAGTATTATCATGGTTATCTCCAGGGAAAATCTCCCAGAATATGACTATGCCAGTTTAGCTGTGAACTGGTCAGGGGATTTACCTGTGGTGGTGCAACGGCACCAGCTCAAAGTCTGTCGTATAAATGTTTATCACACAACTGGCACTGCTATTCTTTGGGAATTACAATAGAACTTTACATTGTGCTTGCATATATCCCCACATTGTGCATTCTGTACTAGTATGCGCATATACAGTATGATAAATGCCCTAAATGTGCACAGTGTGGGGCTTACCTTGGACAGATATTTTGATCTTGTCCAGCCATACAAAGCCTTTGAACCCAGCTTACTACACATATCTCAATTCTGGAAACTTCGCTGGTCTCCTTCTTGTTGTCAACTGTTTGATGTGTTTTGATTCCGGAGGATCCCTGCATCAAGCAGTACTGATAGCAAAAAAGATAATTTTACATTTTTGGCTCTCATTGGAGGCCCCCACTATTCCGCACTGAAAAGCAGCCATGATTCAACTTTGCACCCTAGAGCACAAAGGGATCTCGGACTAGCTGCTTCAAAAAGGAGAGGATTTTCTAGACTTGGGCACCACTTTGGGACAATAGCTTCTGTAGCACATATTCGTATCCTGACTGTCTAATTGATCAGTGTTCTGCTGCAGTAGGAGGTGGGATGGAGGGGTATTTGAAAACTTTCTGTCACCTGTCGGCATGTTAGTTTGTTGCCATGATTTGTTAGCTTTGGTTATGCTAGTACTGTTTTCTTGGCCTGTATAAGCTTCTATTTCAGTGTAGCTCTGCCTTCTGTTGTCCATAAAAATGATTTTGAAAAATAAATAAATATATTCACAGACATGTTCAAGAATTCTGACAGCTGCTTGTCTGCAGGGATTATTAGATTCCAGCTAGTTTTGATATCTGCTACCAGCAGTGACTTATGCTAATTACTAATTAATTTCTTTTGCTTGTGAGGCACAAAATAGAAGAGGAAAAGAAACCCCTGCTTCTTCTGGTGCATTTAAATAAAAATAACAACTAAAACAGTAATGAATCTGTGATTTATGAATGCTGAGTTTTATTACATTATCTGTAAACACTGAACCATCAATATAACTTAGTCCTCAAGAAAGCCAATTATTTCTTTGGCCTCTGCTTAACCTAAATATTACAGTTTATAAAATAATTCCATTATCTCTGAAGTGGCATATCTCCCTTCATATATGTTTCCCTACTCCTCTTCCCTCCATTCAGTTTGAACACTATTACACTGGGCTAAAATACACTTGTAAAACATATTTCTCTAATATGGAGTGCAACTAAATGGAGTCAGTTATCAGAGTAAATGCAGATTTCTCTCTAGTACTGGTGATACCAGTTAAGGTTGGTTCAACTCCTAAATAAAAATAAAACATGCAGGTAGGTAGGGAGGGAGGAAAGAGCATAACAGTTCTATTTTGGGGAGAGGGGATTTTTGTATGAAAAAGTCTTCTAGAAAAATAGGCAATTTCTTTCTTTCTTGGCAGGCAATAAACAAAAGGCTAACAGAATGAAATTTTAGAACAGAAGGGGCATTACTTATTAATGACAAAATTCTGTTGGAGAGCCCTGCTCCCCCATGCTGTGATGCATGCACAGAAGCAGAGCTGCACCTGCACAGGACAAGAATGATTGATCGTCATTCAGAAATAATGTGACAGCGAGTTATTTGGTCTTGACTTAGCAAGACACATGGACAAATAGGCTTTGTTAATGGTGCTGTTGTCCCTTTTATTTTCAAAATGCAATAATGCCTGGCATTCAAAATGATTTAACCAGACAAATCAAGCTGGCCAGACTAACTGCTAATATTCAGTGACACTTCAAAAAATGGAAAATTCGATGAATGGTGCACAAAAATGGGGACCAGATAAGAAGAGCACTAAGCACTATTCTATTAGAGGCATGCACCTTTTATAGATTAGCACTCAACACCAATTCTCTGCTAAAACCTGACCCACACGCCCCTCCCATAGACATAAGAACATAAGCACTGCCATACTGGGACTGACCGAAGGTCCATCAAGCCCAGTATCCTGTTTCCAACAGTAGCCAATCCGGGTCAGAAGTACCTGCAATATCCCAGAACAGTAAAGCAGATTTTGTGCTGCTTATCCTAAAATATGCTGTGGATTTTCCCAAGTCCATCTTAATAATAGTTCATGGACTTTTCTTTTAGGAAATTATCCAATTTTTTTAAAAACCCTGCTAAGCTGTTTTTAGCACATTCTCTGTCAACGAATTCCAGAGTTTAATTACTCAATGAGTGAAAACGTATTTTCTCTGATTCATTTTAAATTTACTACTTAGTAGCTTCTTTGCATGACCCCTAGTCCTAGTATTTCTAGAAAGAGTAAACACGCGATTCACATCTACCTATTCCACTCCACTTGGTATTTTATAAACCTCTATCATATTTCCCCTCAGCCGTCTCTTCTCCAAGCTGAAGAGCCCTTGCCGCTTTAGCCTTTCCTCATAGGGAAGTTATTCCAAAGTATTCAAGGTGAAGTCATACCATGGAACTATATAAAGGCATTATAATATTCTCGGTTTTGTTTTCCATTCCTTTCCTAATAATTCCTAACATTCTATTGCTTTCTTAGCCGCCACTGCACATTCAGCAGAAGGTTTCAACATATCATCTATGACACCTTTTCCTGGGCAGTGAATCCTAATGCGGAACCTTGCATCACGTAACTATGGTTTGGGTTCCTCATGCATCACTTTGCACTTGCTCACATTAAAAGTCATCTGCCATTTGGATGCCCAGTCTCCCAGTCTCGTAAGGTCCTCTTGTAATTTGTCACAATCCTATTGCAATTTAACAACTTTGAATAACTTTGTGTCATCAGCAAATTTAATTATCTCACTAGTTATTTCCATGTCTAGATCATTTATAAATATGTTAAAACGCAGCAGTCCCAGCACAGACCTCTGCGGAACCCCACTATCTACCCTGCTCTATTGAAAATACTGACCATTTAACCCTACTCTCTGTTTTCTATCTTTTAACCAGATTTTAATCCACAATAGGTCATTACCTCCTATTCCATGGCTTTCTAATTTCCTTGGGAGTTTTTCATGAGGTACTCTGTTAAATGCCTTTTGAAAATCCAGCTCACCTTTATCTACAAGCTTATTCACCTCTTCAAAGAAATGTGGTAGATTAGTGAGACAATATTTCCCTTGACTAAATCCATGTTGGCTTTGTCTACATTAATCTATACTTATGTATATGCTCTGTAATTTTGTTCTTTATAATAGTCTCTACCATTTTGCCTGGCACTGGCATTAGGCTCACCGGTCTATAATTTCCCATATCACCTCTGGAATCATTTTTTAAAAATCGGCATTACATTGGCCACCCTCTAATCTTCCAGAACCATGTTTAATTTTAAAGATAAATTGCATATTACTAACAATAACTCAGCAAGTTCATTTTTCAATTATATCAGTACTCTGGGATATAAATCATCTAGTCCAGGTGATTTGCTACTCTTCAATTTGTCAAATTGCTCCATTACATCTTCCATGTTTACAGAGATTTGTTTCAGTTTCTCTGACTCATCAGCATTGAATACCTTTTCTAGCACCAGTATCTTTCTCACATCTTCCTCAGTGAAGACTGAAGCAAAGAATTCATTTAATATTTTTGCTATGGCCTTGTCTTCCCTGATTGCTCTTTTTATCGCTCAGTCATCTAGCAGTCCAACTGGGATACATGACAGACCTAATCAACCTACCAACTAGAAACACATCCGAATCAACACGAATGCACCTAAATCTGCACTACCCAAGTTGCAAAGGACTCAAATACAAATCAACTTACGCATCCAGTTTCTCCTACATAAGCACACAACTGTGGAACGCATTACCAAAAGCCTTGAAAACTACGTACGGCCACCTAAACTTCCAGAAAAAAACTAAAAACTAACCTGTTTAAAAAGGCATACCCTACCAATCCAACATAAATGCCTGGTCTCTGCAACACAACAAAACTAAAGTATGTAATGAACATAACAAAACTCTTCCATTGTACGATTCCCTAATGTGGCTGTGCCACATGAACTTTATCTTACCACAATATCACTTTGTATTTGTTTACACCGGAGTCTGCAAATGCCTCTCCGGTACTATGTAAGCCACATTGAGCCTACAAATAGGTGGGAAAATGTGGGATACAAATGTAACAAATAAAATAAACAAATAAACTAATTCTTTTGCCGGCTTCTTGCTTCAAATATACCTAAAAAAGTTATTGTTCTATGTTTTTGCCTCATCAAGGAATTTTATCTCCCTAGCATGCACTGATGTGACATTTACCCAGTCAATATTGGGGTAATTGAAAGCACCCAATATTATTGCATTGCCCAGTTTGTTAGCCTCCCTGTTTTCTGAAAACATTTCAACATCTGTCTGCTCATCCTGGCCAGGTGGAGGGTAGTATTATCCTTTTCTCCTTTACACATGGAATCTACAGAGATTCTAAAATATGTTTCGTGTCCTGAAGAACATTTAGTCTATATGATTCAAGGCCCTCTTTATATAATACTACCCTCTCCACCAATTTGATCCACCCTATCACTTCGATATAATTTGTACCCTGGTATGACAGTGTCCCATTGGTTATCGTCCTTCTACCAGGTCTCAGAGATGCCTATTTTATATCTAATTTTTCATTTGGTGCAATATATTCTAACTCTCCCATCTTATTTTTAGGCTTCTGGCATTTGCATATAAACATTTCAAACATTGACTGTGTTAATTTGAATCTAGAAAATCTGTCTGCTCTTTTTTTTTTTTTTTTTAAGACACATTGAGGGGCATAATCGACCAGAAACGCCTATCTCCATGGGCGTTAATCTCCGAGAACGGGTCCGTGAAGGGGCGGAGTGAACCGTATTTTTTAAAAAAAATAGACGCCCATGCTTTATTCGCCAAGGTGTGAGCTGGGCGTTTTTGCTTTTCACCGATAATGGAAAATGAAATCGCCCAGCTCAAAAACGAATAAATGCAAGGCATTTGTTCGTGGGAGGGGCCAGGATTCATAGTGCACTGGTCCCCCTCACATGCCAGGACACCAACCGGGCACCCTAGGGGGCACTTTTACAAAAACAAAAAAAAAGGTAAAAGAGCTCCCAGGTGCATAGCACCCTTCCCTTGGGTGTTGAGCCCCCCAAATCCCCCTCAAAACCCACTGCCCACAAGTCTACACCAGTACTATAGCCCTAAGCGGTGAAGGGGGGCACCTACATGTGGGTACAGGGGGTTTGGGGGGGGGTTGGACGACTAGTAGCATTAAGCAGCACAATTGTAACAGGTAGGGGGGGGATGGGCCTGGGTCCACCTGCCTGACGTCCACTGCACCCCCTAACAACTGTTCCAGGGACCTGCATACTGCTGCTTGGGAGGAGGGTATGACATTTGAGGGTGAAAGTAAAAAGTTGTGAAACATCATTTGTTGTGGTGGGAGGGGGTTAGTGACCACTGGGGGAGTCAGGGGAGGTCATCCCCGACTCCCTCTGGGGGTCATCTGGTCATTTAGGGCACTTTTTGGGGCCTTATTCGTCAAAAAACAGGGTCCAGGAAAAGTGCCCTAAATTCTAGCTACAAACGCATCCATTATCGGCGAAGGGCGCCCATCTCTGTTCGGGTGATAACCACGCCCCAGTTCCGCCTTCACCACGCCTCCGACACTCCCCCGTCAACTTTGTCCGCATCCGCGACGGAGTGCAGTTGAAAGCGTCCAAAGTTCGGCTTTCGATTATGCCGCTTTATTTGTTTTTGTGAGAAGAACGCCCATCTCCCGATTTAGGTCGGAACTTGGGCGTTATTCTCGTTCGATTATAAGCAGGCTGGTCTATTATGGTTTTAATTGCAACCATGCTATTGGGATGTCCTACCTTCCCTGTTTTGGTAATATCTTTTAAAGATAACTTGTTCTAAACCATGCACTTTTCAGTGACTGTTGGCCTTCCCCCCAGTTTCTAGTTTAAAAGCTGCTCTATCTCCTTATTAAATGTGATGCCAGCAGCCTTGTTCCATCCTTTCGGAAAAGGCTCCCCCTACCTCAGAATGTTGCCCAGTTCCTAACAAATCTAAATCCCTCATCCATTCACCATCGAGATCTGCTTGCTTCTAGGGTCCTGCATGTGGAACGGGGAGCTTTTCTGAAAATGCTACCCTGGAGGATCTGGATTTCAGCTTTCTACCTAGGAGCCTGAGGGATCCTTTTACCAAGCTGCAGGGAAAAAGGCCCTGAACTAGCGGCGGGAACCGTTTTTCCTGAGCGCCAGGGCCCTTTTTAGCACAGCAGGTAAAAGCCCCCAGAAACACATGGCCATGCGGTAACAGAACTTTTATCACGTGGCCATGCGGTGGGGAACCCTTACCGCTACCCACTGAGGTGGCGATAAGGACTCCCACGTTAACCCACTGGTAACCGGACAGTGCTCGGTGATGCCCGGTTACCATCGGGTTACTGCCATGCTAGCCATTTCCGGGGGGTTTCTTTTTTCCCTGAAAATGGCACGCGCTCAGGGTAGGACTACCGCTGGTGGACGCATTGGGCCGGCGGTAGTCCCAGAAGAATGAGCGGTAAACCTGCATTGGGCTTACCACCTCTCTGTAAATTTGGCTTCCAGAACCTCCCTCCCACATTTTCTTATGTCATTGGTACCTACATGCTCCAAGACAGATGGCTCCCCCCAGCACTATATAAAATCCTATTTAGGTGACGTGTGAGGTCTGCAACCTTTGCACCAGGCAGGCAAGTGATCAGGCGATCCTCATGACCACCAATATACTGTTTTCACTTAACAATTTAAATACGAATTTAAAATTATTTTTCACACGAATTGTTAATTGGCACTGATGGGCATTAATTTACTGAAGAGTAGTGCTATGATTATATGCCTGGACATAGTGTAAGACCAATGAGTCTGTGACTGTCCTCTGGAAACATATGAGCACAACTTCAAAAAATTGTATTAAGTATATGAAAGATTGTTAGTAATTCATTTCTTATTCTTGTTTTGGATGGGAGCAAGGATTGTACTGTTTGTTCAAATTTCCCATTTGCTGAAAGAACTTACCCCAGTTTGTTTATGGTGGTCATACCAGGAAATAGCCATATCACTTTAAAGTGTCAATAGTTTGTATTGCAGTTATGCATAGGGAAGTAGGGAGACACTGGTCGACTGCAACCCTTCCCACTATGCTCCATATTAAGCTGAGGCTTTGGCAAGCTTACTACCTTAGCAAGTTGACTTCTATACACTATGAACATTTGGTAGCCTTCGAAAGCAATGGAAGCCCTTCATTACTTGGTATGAGTTGGACTCTTCTTAATTGGGACATCTCCTTTTCTTCATGAGTTATTCTTTTAGACATTATAACATCACAGAGACTTCTGACCTTGTGATAATTAGATCTGTACAGCAATAATTGTGCTTAGGTGGTTGAATGCAGATGCTGGTCTTTAGCCTTATCATCCCACTCTTGTATGGGGGTTCTTTTCATTTATGTTGTGTTTAATAAGTTTTGTAAACTTTTCAAAAATCTTTAATAATATTTCAAATGATATATATATATATATATATGTATAATCTCATACATCCTATTTATCTTTCAAAAAACTATTGAAAGCTTAACTTTTTGAGAAGTATTTTTGATGTATTTTTTATTTTATTGACTGTCACTGACTACTGCAACTCTTTCTTGTTGTGAGCTACTTTGGACCTTAACAGGGATTAAGCGGATTAAAAGCAACCATATTAGTTAGATAAGATCAGATCAGATATTATATGTTGCCCCATGACAACACAGGAAATCATCTCAAGACAAGTTCCAAAGCAATTTCCATGTGTAGAATGATTGTTACCCATGTGTAGCAGGTTGCCAAAATGTGATTTCCTATGAAGTTGCAGGAAGAACATTCAAAGCTCCTGCTCTAGAAAGGTGCCAATCAAATCTAATGAAGAGGTGGTCTAATCTGAGAAAGAGGTAAAGTCGGAGGGCCAAGAGGAGCTGGAATAAGGAGAGACAGAAATTGCGGTCCACCTCTTCTGGGCCCCAGCTTCTCCATCCTTGCCCTGGACCCAAAGTGCTGCAGACTCATACCTCCACGGTTACTTCCAGATTGCGGGTGTAGCTCTACTTTCTCCACTCCGCTTGGGAGCACTGCAGCTGGGCCGACCCAGACTGGGACCTAGTAGCCAGTCTCTGCAGCCGAGGTAAGCCAGGGAGCAATGGATGAGGGAGCCAGACCTGTCGTTAACGTGCATTAAAATTGTTATATGTTAACATTTAACACATTAATCGCAGTATTAATGCTTTAAATGTGGAGCCATAGTTATTTTACCACTGTGCTATTTTACCAAGGGTCACATTTTATGCAGAGAGACCTAGGGGGTAAGTTATCAACATGGGCTACAGTTACGACCTGTTATTTTACTGGGGGTTAGTAGTAAAATAGCATGTCTTAACAGTGTCCCACATTGATAATTACGTCCCTCAGGCAGCATGTTTGCATTTACGTATGTAGGTGTGCACTTATGCGTATAAATGCTAGTATTATAAACATTTATGTTCATAGCGTTGTACGTGCAGGACCTTAGACTCAGAAACTGAACGAAGCCTTGCGCCGGAAGAAGAGGACCTCGGTTGGCAGGGGTTGGGGTCCCTTACCAGCAAAGGTAGGCAACGGCAACGGCAGGTTGGCGGCGGGAGGGGCGGGGGTCAAGAGGGTCGTCAGCAGGGGGGTCCAGGGCCAAATCTACGGGGGTCCTGGCCCCCGTGGCTACACCACTGATGTATAAATATACAACTCCTCCCTTTGGGCATTATAATCCAAGGCTGTGCTGGTAGCATTGGTTGTCACCAGAAAACTCCACTAGGATCAGACCTCCTGTCTGTCCTCTCTTCCAGAGTTGCACATCACTGGGCTGCACCCTCTGGCCTTGAACAGGCTCTTCCTGTTCCTGCTCATGAGCTGGGCTCCCCTTGCCCACCTAGAGCACTCCTCTCCAACAGTTACTGCCTTTGGTTGACAATAACTCCCCCTTAATTCAGCTTTACATTATCTGGCCTTTCCAGGATACCCCCTCCAGGGCTGCCAAGAGGGAAGGGGCAAAATTCCATGGGCCCAGCCTCCAAGGGGGGCTTGGCATTAGTATGCCATCCCAGTTCCTTTTTCAGAATCGTACGTCAGCTCTTCTACCCACTGCTTCCTCTGCCACTGATGTTTTCTGAGATGTGCAGCAGCAGCAATAAAGCAGAGAGAAGCTTTGGTGCCTTCCATAATGTTGGCACTGCTACACACACTGCCGGTGCTAGTTCTGGTCCCGCCCTCAAAAGCAGGAAGTGACCAGAATGGGACGGACAGGCACCGACAGAGTATACAGCAGCATCAGCATTATGGAAGGCCCCATGGCTTCTTTCTGCTTTATTGCTGCTGCTGCTGCTGCTGCACATCACAGAAAACAGCAGTGGCAGAAGAAGCAGTGGGTAGAAGGGACACGTGATTCGAGATCGAGGGGTGGAAAATGCAGATGCCAGAGTTGTGGTGGAAAGTACAAAAACAGAGGAAAGATGATGGGGAGGGGGATAGGGAGAAAGAGGCAAGATGTTGAACATGGGAAGAAGGAGTAGGGAGACAAGGGGAAGATGCTGGAAAGAGAGATGGAGAAAGGGAAGATGCTGGACAAAATTTGACATGGAAGACAGAGAAGATGCTGAATCTAGGAAAGATGGAAAGAAAGGAAATATGCTTGCTCAGGGAGAGAACTAGATAACTTGGCACGTCTATCTTATGGTCTATTTTGTATGGAATCCAGCTTTGACTTCTGTAACAGTAAGGGAAAATATACAGTATATGGCTGTATGAAATTTTCCCCTTCCTAATAGAGCATCAGTGTTTGTATCTAGCTGGTGGCTGGCAGCCTTCTTTTCTGTCAGCCCATAAGAGTAAATGGGGGATGGTGTGTGTGTGTGTGGGGGGGGGGGGGGGGGGCTCATTTGCCCTGGGCCTGGCTTTGTCTCTTGCAGGACCTGACCCCCTCTCCTCCTAGGGTCCTGGTGGGAGTGAAGGCTACCAAAGACCCTGTGCTCACACAAACAGGATCTTTTACCTTCAGACTCCACCTCTACTGTCAATCACTAACTAGAAACATTTCCCTCTGCAGCTTATCCCAGGAACCCACCCTCTTGGGCTGGATCCTTTCATTGCCCACAATCTCAGACCCTCCCCTCAGAGACTCTGGAGCATTCTCTCAGATTACTCTAGTAATCCCCATTATAATGGGGGATTACACACCCAAAGCAAGAGCAGGTAAGTTTTCATGAACTCTCCATGTTAAAAGTGCTCACCAAATTTTAAATGAGGAAGGTTACTAGAAAATCATCACCTGTGTACTTTTAGACAGTTTTATGCAATTTTAGTAAGAATGACATTTAACAAGCAAAATGAACCTTCACTAGGACTGACCCCCTCAAATTCAGTCCTCTCTTGTACAGAAACGGAAATATGTTCATAGACACAAACACAATTTCACAGCTGGTTACACTACTGTGACATTTGCTAGAGTGAGGTCAAGCAGCATTTCTGTGTCTCTGCACATTAGTCACAGTTATCAACCGTATAAGCTAATGAGAAAAGCTTAGGCTCTCAGCTGTAAAATGTTAACTGCAGGAAAACCCAGTAAAGATGTAGATCAATATAAAATGCAAAAATCATAGGAACTCTCTATTTCTCAATACAAACATGTACCCAGAGAAACCTGCACTACATCTATTAGGAATATGCAGAAACTGGCAAAGATTTGGATAAAAAGTCTAGTGAACTCAGCCCACTGTACGTCTATGCAATTACTTGTAAATCACCCCAACTTAAGATACTCTATAAAAGCTGACAATAAGAAGATAGGATTGCTTACTAAATTTCACAAGTTTCTTGGTTCTGTTGCCCTTACTCTTATTTCTTAAGTGAGTTATTTTTATTCCTAATATTTTTTTTTATTTCTTACAGTTTTACACCTTAACAAAAGGCTTGTGCCTTTTTTGTGTGTGTGTGTGACCACCACATCCTAGTTCTTTTCCCTCTCTTTTCCTAAGGTCATGTTTCAGTCATTCCTGCTATACAGGTGGCCCCTGTACTGGTGAGAATGATTTGAGGATGCACCTGATTTTTATAGACTGACAAGGATCTAAGTGGAGCTTCTAGAAACTTCCAACAACATCTGCTCTGGAATAAAAAGAGCACTGAAGGCGAAAGGAGATATTAATTTGAGTGCCAATCAAGCTATCTAAAGTCATGCAGTCTACTAGCACCACTGCTGTAAGTAACGGAGACAAATATGAAAAACCTAGTATAATGTGTCAGAATCCCATACTGTACTTAACCAAGACAGGTAATCCTTATCCACAATTACTGCAATTTTGTTGTTGACTTAGCATGAGTCACACACAAGCTGCAAATCTTTTACAGAACTAACATTTAAATGCTCATTTGTGTGGCACCTACATTGAAACGATGGCATAAGCAGGCCCTTTTCTGCGTGTATTTAAAAAGTCTTGTGGTCAACAAGCTACAGGTTTGTCAGTGAAAGATCCTCAATTTAATATCAACAGGTATGGGAAAGCTGGAGGTGGGGGAAGGAATGAACAGAAGATTAAATCATCCCTTCATGAGAAAAATAAGCTCTTGGAAGCAAATGTCATATAAATGGCCTACCTTGGGACAAATGCCCTCTTATATTCCATTATTTGACCAATACTCCCAGAATTCATGCTTAGTGCAGCTAAACTACAAAAGCAAGCTGTTATTATAATCCAAGTATTAGCATTACAGGGAGTTGAAACTAAGATGCAATAACTAGTTAGAGCCAGTTTTAAGAAGGTAGATTAACATTTACCACTTTTATAGTTTTTTGAGACTTTACTCAGCATGTTAATGTGCTGCCGTTTAACACTGATGTGGGCAGTTATCTCAAATAATTAAACTCACCCACGCATTAAGGGCACACCTTGGAATTTGTTTTTGGGTTCCAGTGAAATTTTAAAAGGAGCAAATTTGATAGTGGGGAGAATGAAGGTGGCATGGAGTGATCCTTCACTCATTCTGGTTTCCCTTCATTTCATAGAAAGAAAGGGTTATATCTTGATTCAGAAAGTAAAAAAGCTGAGAGGGAACATCTGTCTGAAGTTATCTTTTAACTCTTTGTTGGATAAAGAGGATCTTCTGCACGCTGGCCCAGCTGATGAGCTGGTTGAATCAAGGTATGGTCAGTTTCCTGATGTTTTAAAGAATATTGTCATCCCTCAAGGGCTAACCCATCGTTTTCTGTCTCTTTCGTTCATATTTGTATTAAAATATATTCAATAACATACAAGCAAGTGTAAAATGCATGAACAAACTGAGGTAACATCAGCAAAAAACAATGACACTGCAAGCCAGGCTGCCATGTAAGGGTAAAAGGTCTATAAGGAATCTGGACGTTGGGAGGTAATCAGAAGGATGGACATGTCAGGGGATTGGATTAGGGTTCAGATGTGTGTGTGTGTGTGTGTGTGTGTGGGGGGGGGGGGTTATCAGAAGAGGAATCGCCCTTGGCTGTTGCATCTGCCCTTCCAACAGGCACTTATTTGTACCTCAGGACAGGTATAAATACCAATGTAGATATTTTTTCATATCCACATATATACCCCTTGTAAAATTGGAAATATACATCAGTATGGCCCACATTAGCTACTCCTTTTCCATAGCCTAAATCATGCTTCCTTGCTATGTAGACATAGGGGCTCGTTTTCAAAGCACTTAGAAGTACAAAGTTCCATAGCTTACTATGGAACTTTGTAAGTCTACGTGCTTTCATAATACGCCCAGTGTGCTTCCCATGTGCATACAGCCCCCATTCTAAAATGGCTTTTACATGTGTATGCCAATCTACACATGTAAACTGCTATTTACCCCCAGGAATGCTCCTAAAATAAGGGACTAAGAGATAAGGAAAATGATTAAAGGCTTGAGAGACACGGGAAGAAAATATCTACTAGTGGCAACATTAATAGAGGAAGACAGCTAATAATCTAGGGAGTGTCTGCAAGGCAGACAGAGGATGTTTTTTTCTCTACTCTTTTTCATCAAGCTCATAAGCTTAGAGAAATACTAATCGGTAGTTTACTGTGTTTATCAAAATCAGGTTTTAAGGCCAATGTGACTGAGTTACCCAGAAGCCAACTGTATGGCAACTATCTTATTTCGAGAGTTTTCAATCTGAGTTCTTTGGGATCATCTCAGGATCTTGGTCCTATAAGAGATTTAGTATTGTGGTGTCAGTTAGAGGAGAATGGAAGTGGGGGAAGTGATGGCTAGTTTCACCACAATATACTTATTCAACTTGAACTTGATATAGAGAAAGATATACTGTACTTCCTGCATAATTGACCTAGAGTTTTTGATTGGCTGAGAAGCTGATGAATGCCTCCCCTGATCAGCTCAAGAAGTCTATCGTTGCTCCATGCCAACAAGGGGCTATCTTGACTGTTTTTATTTTTTACCTAGGACCTTTCAGCCTAAATAAGGTGATGGAAGTCAGAAAGGATCATTTTTGCTGTTGCACTCTGGGCATCCTATGTTTTACTACTACTACAACCTTATCATTTCTATAGCACTACTAGACGTACACAACACTGTATGCAAAACACGTAAAGCGAAGTTACTCATCTGTATCGGGTGTTCTCCAAGGACAGCATGCTGCGTATTCTCACATCTGGGTGACGTCATCCGATGGAGCCTGGTGTGGACGCTGGTCAGAGTATACAGCTATTAGAAAATTCTAGTTGTGTCGCACCATGCATGCATGGGTACCTTCCACCCCAACACAGGTTCCTCAGTAGGATAACATAGCTGAAGAAAAACAACTCCTAGGGAAGATGGGAGGGTATGTGAGAATACTCGACCTACTGTCCTCAGAGGACATCTGCTACAGGTGAGTAACTTCACTTTCTCTGAGGACAAGCAGGTTGCTGATATTCCCTCATATGGGAATCCCTAGCTACCAGGCTCACCGAAGACAACAATGTAAGGACAATAGGGACTCGAGGCATTGAAGTCAATTAACCTTAAACTATATGCATACTAGTTGTGAAGGTACAGCCTGGAAGAGAACAAAACCTGGCCTAGGAAGATGGGTCCAAAAGATGTTCTGGCACAATGCTTGCATTACGGTTCATTATGTTTATCAAATCAGATGTCAAACTGGCACCCAAAGATACCAAGATTTCTTAGTACTCAGAAGAAGTGGTGCTCCCGAGTTTACTACTCAATGAAACAAAGTGAAAGTGAACTTGGTATCTTTTTGGATCTGTGGTTATGCCTCTGTTCTTTGGCCACCTCCACTTTCTGGTTTCCCTATCAATGTTTTCACACCACTACTTGTGAGTAACATATCCAATGGAATCAGAAATGAATATTTGTGCGTCTCAGGTATTGTTAGCACAGAAAAGACAGGGGAAGATGAGAGAGTGCAGAGGGAGTGGTGTTTTTATGGTGTTTATCCCATAGACACCTATATAACTTTTTTCAATTGTGCATGTTTTATCAGAGTTTATCAGCTAAAATGTAGGAGTTAAGAGCCCTAATTATTATACTCCCTTGGACAGAAATCTCCAGCTAGGATTTACAGAGCTGGTTTTATGATGGTGTTGGTGCTTTTCTTGGAAAGACAGCTTACAATCAGTGTTAGTTATTAATAGGCATTAATATAGTTATAATTGTAGACCGCTCAAAAGCCACTTGATGTGCAGTATATTAAAAATTTAATAAACTTGGAAACTTAATAGGAAACAATCTACAGCTCATCAACTATCATGTGTGGTGACAGAGGAGTCATCACTGCTACTGCTGTTATTTAATATCTGGGTTCACTCTCATTCTTTTAGCTTTAACTCTTACATCAATTCTCATGATACTCAGAGAGTGGTGTCTCTGGATGTAAATCCAGCTCAATGATCATGAAGTTAAAACATTGTTTTGTCAAAGTAATAATCCTGAAGAAAGATTTTCGCCTTGTGGTCCATGCTCAGAAAAGAAGTTGATTTGTATGGGTAGCTGAGCTGAGTTCTTTCCAGAACAAATGTGTGTGTGTGTGTGTGGGGGGGGGGGGGGGGGGGGGGGGTTAATCAGTGTTCCCTCTAAGCTGTGTGCAAGCAATGGTATCAGACAGGGTGCACACATGCCTAGCAACTGTGTGCACAACATTTTTCAGGCTTTCTTTATTATGAACATAAGCTATACACACATCAAGTTAAGGATGAAAACTTGTGCACAAAATGTTTTTCATGCCTATATGGGCCAGCAAAAATTAGAACACTGGGGTAATATAAAAAGTTTTCCACATGTAAAGTCTATTTTACATGCAGAAAGGCCTTTTATAAAATTGCATGAAGGAATTGTTTTTTAAAATGTAATTTCTTATACAATGCCTGCAAGATCCTGGTACACATTCAGGTACAGTAGGTATTTGCATGCATAAGTATACACAGCAAGAGTTTGCACTTATATTGGTGCAATATCTAGGTATTTCTGGGTGCATAGTTTGGGTAGAGCAGGGGTTAAGTTGCAATGAACGCACAAATTTTAAATAATACACAACATGTGCAGAAAACATGCAGATATTTATACCAACTTTGGAGCAGGTTAAAACGTGTATGTCTGCATTTGCTTGCTACAAGAGCTGGTCCTGGCTGTAAATTTTATGAAGGCACATAAGTGCTTATATTGCCTTCATCATACAGACTTAAAATAGACACCTTTTAGACCTCTCACATAAGCATTCTGTTATAAAATCAAGATCATAATGTTTATGATGTATGCCGCCATGAGTTCTTGTAGAACAGTCAACGTGAGTTACACTCAGCTACTCTACTTATTTCCCTATTATTTCCAGGAGGGCATACAAATGAAATAGCTAATGTACCTGAATGTAACTCTCCTTGGAAAAAGATGTGAGCTAAATGCTTAAATAAAATAAGTTTGTACCTGAGACAAAAAGAATTAAAGAACTTGCACAAGATCACAAGGAGCAGCAGTAAGATCTGATGTGGGCTTAGAACATAAGAACACAAGAATAGTCATGCTGGGGCAGACTGATCATCCAGCTAGCCCAGTATCCTGCTTCCAACAGTGGCCAATCTAGGTCACAAGTACATAGAAGAATCCCAAAGAGTTCAAAGATTCAATGCTACCAATCCCAGGGATAAGTAGTGGCTTTTTCTATATCTCTTAATAGCAAATTATGGACTTTTCCTCCAGGAACTTGTCCAAACTTTTTCTAAACCCAGATACACTAACTTTTACCACATCCTCCAGCAACAAGTTCCAGAGCGTAAATATTCTTTGAGTGAAAAAATATTTCCTCCTATTTGTTTTAAAAGTATTACCATGTAACTTCATGGAGTGGCCTTTAACCTTTCTATTTTAAAAAGAGTAAAAAATTGATTTACGTTTACCTGTTCTAATACACTCAGTAGTTTGTAGATCTCTATCATATCCCCCCTCAGCCATCTCTTCTCCAAACTGAAGAGTTCTAACCTCTTTACCCTTTCCTTATATGAGAAGAGTTCCATCCCCTTAATCATTCTGGTCATCCTTTTTTTTTTTTAATCTTTTCTAATTCCGCTATATCTTTTTTGAGACAAGGTGACCAGAATTCCATACAATACTGTATTGCTCTGGTATTGCAGCCTGCTCACTTTAATCACCACAGACGGCTCATAAAATAAAATACTACAGATTCTTTTAGATTTGTATTGGGTAAATAAAACTCTTTATTTGCACTTTAATTGGAGAGTATATAAGTCATTATTCTTCCAACTACACAATGACTAAGAAATACACACACTAATCGAGTACAATACTAAAAAAGGCTATAGGAAAGTAAAATAAGAAAGATATATAGATATCTTACTCACAACATCACTGGTCAGGAATTATATCATTCAGGCCCTTATCTCATCAGCTGAGAGGCCCGTTGCAGCGAAAGCCCAAAGTCTCCATATGACCAGGAACAAGTCTTTTCATCCACAGATGAGCCTCAAAACTCTGCTGCAACAAGCCCCCTTTTTATTAAGCTAAAACTTATCCAGGAATGTACATGAGGATGCAGTCACACGCTCTCGGTTCAGGTAAACAAGCCACTGGCCAGGTGGTTATCTCCCGAACCTCAAGCATACCACGCCTCCCTCCTGGACAAGCTGACTTCAGAGACATTCCAACCTGTTCTTGAGATGTGCCTTTATACATTGTTCTTGAGTGTGTCTTATCTCATACATTGTTCTGGAGATGTGCTTTACATTCCAGCCTGTTCTTTGAGATATACAAGGCAAGTCACTTTTGGTCAAAGACAGAAGATTTTAAAAATGTATTATTGGTCAAAGCAAGACTGAAAAGCAATTCTTAATATTTTCCATCACAAATACTCAGGATGTGGTCACACCATAGAGGGATACAGAGGCATTGTAATATTTTTTTTCCTATTTTCTACCACTTTCCTAATAATTTATATCATTCTGATTGTGTTTTTGGCAGCTGCCGCACAATGAGCAGAATATTTCAAAATATTGTCCACAATGACACCTAGATCTTTAGTTGAGTGTTGACTCCTAAAGTGGAACTTAGCACCAAGTAACTATGATTTGGATTATTCTTCCCAATGTGCATTACTTTGCACTTGTCCACATTAAACTTCATCTGCCATTTGGATGCCAAGTCTTCTAATTTCCTATGGTCTCCTTGCAATTTCTCACAGTCTGAATGTGTCATCTGCAAATGTATTCACCTTACTCATTCCCAATTCCAGATCATTTATAAATATGTTAAATAGCACCAGACCCAGAACAGATCCCTGGGGAACTCCACTATTCACCCTCATCCACCGAGAGACATGAGCTATTTAATCCTACCCACTGTTTTCTATCTTTGACCAGTTCCCAGTCCACAACAGAACATTGCCTCCTATCCCATGGCTTTTCAATTCCCTCAGGAGTCTCTCATGAGAGACTCTGTCAAAAGCTTTCTGAAAATCCAGATATACTACATCAACTAGCTCAACTTTATCCACATGTTTATTCATGCCTTCAAGAAGTGAAGGAAATTGGTGAGGCAAGATTTCTCTTGGCTGAATCCATATGGACTCTGTCCCAATAAATCATGTTTGGTAAGTTTGGTTGTCAACCCAGTGCTTTAACCACTAGACTATTCCTCCACAGCTATCATTCTAATGCTCAAACCACTGACCAGGTTACAAAATTAGAAATTGCAAAGTTGTACTAGATCTAGAAAATGTATTAAAAAGCACAAACATGAGGGGTGCTATAATCTATTTAAAATTGCATTTGATTAGACAACTGATGCCATTTCTGGAGCAGTTTGACATTCATACATCTATACACAGCATAATCCTGGATGGCCTAGATTATTTTAACACCCTTTACATTGAATTACTGGTGAGAGTGCTAAAAAGATTACAGATTTTACAAAATAGGACAGCAAGGGTGATAACTTGCAACTCACACTGCATTAGCACTTGTCTACTGTTGATGAAGTTACATTGGCTTCAACTTACTAACCAAAACTAAACTTCTGGTCTTAGTTTTCCAGTTGTTGAGAAATAATAGGTAATCAAATCTGAAGTGGTATCAAGCAGGTAAGAATTTTCACTTCACTTAGGTCTGTCTTTTGCAAATTCCTTTGGGACTTTAAATGTATTAGGATTGTCTTAGAGCCAGGGTATTCTCTGTTATTATCCCTGAGCTGTGAAATAACTTGCCATATGGTGTCTATCAAAGTCTTTTGATTGTCAAGAAGGTGGTTAAGGCTTTTTTTTTTTGTACCTCGATTTGTTTTAAGTGACTCCATTTATAATGGGTAGACTTCTTGGTCATCTAGTATTTTATCATGTTTTCTAATTTTATTATCATTCATCACTGTGGATGGTCTACAGAGAAATAACGTTGATTAAAAACAAGTATGTTCTACTTTGTTCACTCTTGGGCCCTTCACTAAAGTGCACTATTTATTTATTTATTTATTTATTTGTTGCTTATATCCCACATTTTCCCACTCGTGCAGGCTCAATGTGGCTTACAGTAAGTTAAATAAAAGTACAAACTTAAAGGTTATGCAAGCATCTAACAGAGTGAACTAGATAGGGAAGGGGACAAGGATACATTAATCAACATTGCAAGTTGAGGGGTAAGTCTTAGCAAAGAGGAATGTCTTTAACAACTTCTTAAAAAGGCCATGGTCTTCTTGAGTTTTAAGGTGATGAGGTAACATATTCCAGTGTTTGGGACTCCAGTAACGGAAGGACGAGGCAAAGATTTTCTTGTACTTTACTCCCTTACAGTTCGGAAAATGAAGGTGGAGATAGGACCGAGCGGCAGGGTTGGCATTTCTAGGCGGAAGGTCAATCAAGGGGAGCATGTATTCCGGTGCAGTCCCATAGATGATTTTATGAGTTAGGGAGCAGATCTTAAAAGCAATTCGCTCATGTACAGGCAGCCAATGAAGTTTAAAGCGCAGGGGTTCGGCATGTTCAAAACGCCTTACTTTAAGGATGAGCCTCGCCGCAGTGTTCTGAGCCGTTTGGAACGATTTCAATAAGGAGGCCTGACAACCCACGTAAATACCACTACAATAATCCAGATGGGATAGGACCAGCCAGTGGACAAGGGTACGAAACAAGTCTCTTGGAAGGAGGTATCTGATGCGCCGAAGCCTCCACATTGCCTGGAACATTTTTTTGGTAACCAAGTGTACATGATCAGCCAGCTGGAGATGTGAGTCCAGGTGTATTCCTAAAAGTCTCATGCTGTTGGCAATCGGGAGGGCCGAGCCCAGTACTGGAAGCATTGTGTCAGATACATGAGCGTACGTGGACGAGAGGATGAGACAGTGAGTTTTTTCCCTGTTGAGCCTGAATCGGAACACCTTGGCCCAGTGTTCTAAAGTGGTGAAACATGCATCTATGAGGTTGGCAACTTCTGATATTGAGGATTGAAAAGGGATGTAAACTGTAATATCGTCTGCATAGATGAAAGGGTTGAGGTTTAGGTTTGCAAGTGCTGTGGCTAACGGCATCATCATAATATTGAACAGGGTAGGTGAAAGGGGAGAACCCTGAGGGACCCCACAGGAAGCATTCCACGGTTCTGAAGTGTGGGAGTTCACCATGACCTGATAGGACCTTGAAGTCAAGAAACCCTTGAACCAATGCAAAACTGGCCCTCCTATACCGAAAGAATCCAGTAGATGGAGCAGGAGTTCATGATCCACCATATCAAAAGCACTAGACATGTCAAATTGTAGTAGAAGAATCTTCCGTCCAACTGATAGTTCTCGTCTAAAGTTTGATAAGAGAGTGACCAAGACTGTCTCCGTGCTGTAATGAACTCGAAATCCTGATTGCGAATGGTGGAGGATATCAAAATTAGTCAAAAACTCGTTGAGCTGAACATTGACCAGACTTTCCAACAGTTTGATAACTAGAGGTATCGAAGCCACTGGACGATAGTTGGAGATGACATCTGGCTTGATCTTTAAATTCTTTGGGATTGGGGTGAGAAGGATGTTTCCATGGCCTGGCGGGAAAAAACCTGTGTTTAACATATAATTGAGGTAACAAGTCAATTCTTCAATGTAACATTTTGGTGCAACTTTTAGGAGGTGGGTTGGACATACATCTAATCTGCAGCTTTTATTTGTGAATTTACGTAAAGCCATAGTCACCTTTTCAGGAAACAGGCGATTGAATTTGATCCAATAGCGGTCAGCCGGGCAAGCGCCCAATGGTACGACCAGGGATGCCAGGAAGTCGTCCACATCAGAGAGGCTGCTGACGGTTGAAGATCGCAGGGTAAGGATTTTCTCCTTGAAGTAAGATCCTAGTTGTATAGCTGAAGGAGGATTAACACTGGAGCATTCTAACTTGCGAGTATCTAGAAAGGTATTTAGTAGCTGGTATATCTGTCGGATGTCCCGGCCTGCCGCCTGCATCTTAGATGAAAAGTAGGTGCGCTTTGCAGATCGGATAGCATATTTATACTTGCGATGACTACTTTTCCAGGCCTCCCAAGCCAGGTCAGTTTTGCATTTTCGCCAAGTTCTTTCCGTACGTCGTGTCTCACATTTCAAAGCTCTCAGATCTGTTGAGAACCAAGGTGATAATCTACGATTGTACGAGGATTTAAGTCGCAGGGGTGCAATTGTATTCAACACTGTTTTGCAAGTGTGGTCCCAATCGGAGAGATAATTAGGCGAGGATGGTTGCAGACCCAAGCCGTGACTGTAGAGAGATCTCCAGAACAAACTGGGGTCGATGACACCTCTGGTGTAATATTGGTGAGGCTGACGAGGTCGGAGGAGACTTGAGGTTTGCCAATGCAGGGAGAATTGCAATTTAAAGTGATCCGACCAGGCCGTTTCCAGCCAGTCAATATCATGAACAGAAAAGTTACGATCTTCTAAAAATTTAAATGAGAGGAAGTCCAGTGAATGGCCTTTACAGTGAGTTGGACCTGAGATAGGACATTCAAGATCACAGAGGTGGAGAAAATCCAGGAACTGGGATACATCTGGAGAGGTGGGATTATCCAGATGGAGGTTAAGATCACCCAAAAAAAGTATATTCGAGTTATTCATGCAGGCATTAGAGATGAAATCCAGAAGCACAGATTGACTGCTTGACCAGGTAATTGGTGGCCTATAAATCAGCACACAGGCCAGCTGGCCATGAAGGGAGGAGTGATGAACCTTGACAGCAGCGATTTCCAGCAACGAGGAGGTCAAAACCGAAATTGTATCTACTATGAGATAGGAGCGGTAAATGAGCGCCAACCCGCCCCCTCTCTTGTCTTTTCTGTCCCAGTGGATGATTTTGTAGCCTGCAGGACAGAGATCTAATACAATGGGGTCTTTAGGTGTTCTTATCCAGGTTTCTGTGATGAACAACATATCTAGAGCGTCGGAGGAGATCCAGTCAGATATCATTTCAGGATTGCTTACTACTGATCTCGCATTTACATAGCCCACATGTAAAGATTGGAATTGCACTTGTTTCGCTTGCACAATGGGAACCGTTGTGTAATGATATTGCTTGCGAGGATGGGACTTAGAGGCAACAGAGACAGATAGTTGATCTGCATGTGACGAGTTGCAAGATGGTGTGCGGGATGAGAGCTTCCTATGTCCAGTGATGATTGGAATGTGGCCATAAGAGGATTCAGTAGCAGTTAGGACGGATTGCAACAGGGCTGACAGGTAGAGAATTTGAATTATGGAGGACGAGAACATGATTATGTCAGGAGGTGGCAGGAGATGAAATTGTAATCTAGGTAATCTAATTGTAGTTGTAATTGTAATTGTAAGGCTAATCTTGGCAGATTAAATAGAGCCCGGAGCACTCTCCACAGATCTGCAGTTAGGGTAAACAGGAGGAAGGGAAATGCAACAGCTGATTGGTTGCAAGGCGTCCAGTGCAGAAACAGGCTCCTCCTTCTTCAAGCAAAACAGGCAGCCTAGAATCAAAGTGGGGCTACTCCTCTTCTGGAGCCGCTAAAAGCGGCAACATCGCTCCATATCGATGGCAAACTTTGAGAAAAGATGGCGAATTCTGTAGGAGACCGTTAGGTGGCGACGTTAATGCTGTTTCTTACACGACGTCTGCACCCCCGACCTCGACGAACGAAACCGCTTGTTCAACTTGCAGCAGAGAGGATAACAGCTGATCGACAACAGCGGCAGTGAGCGGAACTGCTCTCTAGCGACGGGATTGTAAGAGCGATCAGCTGGGAGGAGAAGGCAGGTATCACGGGGAGACCCGTTGTGTTATTGTCAAGCTTGTTAAAAATTAACGAAAATTAGAGAGCAGTCAGTGCACCAGCGGGTTCCAGGGAAGGCTATCAAAATCGAAACTAGCAGGAAAAGTTAATAGGTTTTGAGAGAAGCAGTGATGGTATACGGAGCTGTAGTTATTGAGTCCGTTAGTTGGCAGCCATCTTGAAAAAAAAAAAAAAAAAAAAAAAAAAAGCACTTAATGCATGGTTAACGTTTAGAAACAGGCTACTGTGTTATCTCGTTATGACGTGTATTATTTAATTTTTCTGTCAGGGAACATGGCATGGGTAGAGAGTGACTTATACCTAAACTTCACAATGAGCTCAATGAAGGAAAATGTCTAACAGATTAGTCACAGATAACGTGAGTAGGGAATATATGAATGAGATCCTAAATCTGGATTTCATTTTTGTAGACAGCCGCAACCACGGATCCTGAAGCAGGACCCGAAACTCTGGCCACAGTTGGCCGTGGTTAAGAATTGGGCTGCTGATCATCCTATAAGTCCAATTGTGTTGAATTACCAAATGATTTAGGATTACAATTGTTTATAAAGCTGAGCACACATTCAGATATAGTAGAGGGTTTTTTTGCCTATGATGCGAGTAGATACCCCTTAATCACACGACGGTGTATACTGCAAAATAAGGAGGTACTCTACGATACGTGAGGCTTTTTCCTCTAATTATAACTAAGAAACTTTATGGTATTTCACGTTGTGATATTAAGTTGGAAGGACTCTATTGTGAAATGGGTAGCGAGTGGACATGAAAGGGTTAGCCAGACAGCATGTTACACTTACTGTAAGCTAACTGGCTAATACACAGTTAACGAGGAGCACTTTGTGCATCCTTAAAAGGAGGTGGCAAGTGCTCCCATGTTAATTGTAGCCAGGTACCTTCTGTCCCCACTGGTTGCTGCATAAAGTTTGCAACTACCATGTGGTATATTCCCATGTTAAGCCATGCTAACTACAAAGATTACCCTGGTTTAGTATAAGGGCGCCTCAATTCTTATAATCTAGCATTGCTTTGACTGGTAATATTTAAAACTATGAAAGATCAGTAACTAAGATGAGCAGTTCCTTCCTTTACATTTAGAAGAATGGCACAATTACTACTATCTGCTAGTATCCAAAATTCATCCAAAATTAGAATTTCAAATATTTTCTAGGAGAAAGTTATTCATGAGCTTCAGCAAACAAATGTAATCACTTTGGTGTTTCTTTTGGGGGGGGGGAGGGGTAAGAGGAGGGCGATACTCAACATTTCCTACTGTATCTTTGGGCTTTCAGTTCAATCAGAAGAGACTAACCAGAGACTTCTCTCTACTTAATAACTGCCCCTTCCCTCCACTCCCCCCAAGTGAACCAAATCATTATAATGGACATCATTTGATACATTCCTTGGACCATGGCTCCCCCAATGTGCGCACCCCTATGTCCGACTGATAGGTGTCACTATCCAAAAATCATCTTTATTATATTTCTTATAAAGCAGAGGCCTTCTTTATCTCGAGAAAATAATTTTACCACTTCATGAAGGTTTTATGTTGACTTGTGCTCTGAATTACAGAGGAAGCCATTTTAGAACAGTTGAACAGCATCATAGAGCAGCATTTCTATATACAAATGGCATGTGAATGCCAATTGAAAGATGTAAAAAACTAAAAAAGAATGATATGGATTTTCCTGAGGCAGCGGAATCAGTCACGAAACAAGACGTTCTTGTCAGATGAATAAGATGAATAACAGCTTCATATATCCACACTAACAAGTTGCTAAAATAATTTAAAGCACGGAAAGACTGTCAGAGATATTACTGTTTATACCCAACACGAGGGAAGGAAGCAGCAGCGGTGGAAGTTAAAAAGAGGAGACTTAACAACACCAGTCAGCTGGGAAACACACTATATAAGATAAGTGCGGGTCTGAGTTTGGACAGTATAAGTGCTTAAATAATGAAACATAAAGTGTGGGGAAGAACAGAAGAAAATATATTGAAAAATTTATAGCAATGTAAGTAGTGTGTTTTCACAGGGTATGTATGTTAGAAAATGACCAGCAGTGAGACACGTTTGGTTTTTCTCATTAGGAGTTTTTTACATTGTTGTCTACACTGATGGTGAAATTTAAAAGAAACTAAAGGACCGGTGCTCCACAATATATCCTGGAAATCTTATGATAAGGCAAGACTGTGATGCACCTTTAATGGCAGGGTCATGCAAACCCGGTAAGCGGGGTAAGCACGGCAGGAGGGCGCCTGCCTTCAAGGGCGCCGCGCCGGCTGCGCGCTGCCAGTCGAGTGTTTATTTTTTTTTAAAAAGCCCACCTTACTACCACATTGGCGCGTCGGCGCCTATGCATATGCGCTGCTGCCTTCCCGCGCGCAGCACTCGTCTCTGACTTTGGCACCGCCCACTGCCAGCTCTTGTTGCACGCCATCGAGTATTGGACCGCAGGAAGATCGGGTGAGTGTTGCCGTGGTGGAGTAGAGGAGAGCCGCTTATTCCACAGCTTACCTGGAGGTAAGATGGAAGTTTGAAGAGGAACTAGAGGTTTGCTTTCTGCTTGGGCTTCCAGTTGCTGCCTGAGTAGGAAGAAGTCTAGCAGTGCATATGAATATGGCACAGAGACAGATGCAATGCTCTGGCACTCAGATCTAATCTAATTGTGGTTTGGGTCACACTTTTCTATGGCTATAGTCCACACTTAAAGCATCTAACAATTTATAGTGCTGAATTTTGTACCAGTTATCCACCATTAAAGTAAAGGGGGGGGCCTACTAGGATGTGAGGGGTTTCCCATTGTGTATGTGTGTGTGGATGGTGGTGGGGGTGTCAGGAAGGGGTAGGGTCATGCTGTTAGATGGATTTATATGGTTGGGGGAATTCCAGGAGGGAGAACAGAAGATGGGGGGGGGGGGGGGGCAGGACATGTTGGAGAGGAGCTTGTATTGTTACAAGAGAGACAGGGTCTGCAAAGGAGGGAAGAACATTCATTGCCACAGAGGCCAGTACTTAGAAGCTATGTGGGTGCTGGGTTATACTCAGTGCTTGAAAACCTGGGGTGTCTCCAGCTTTAGTAAAAGGGACCCCAAGTAAAATAACTTGTAAGTTATAAGTATGTTTCTTTGTACCTTGCCTAGGATTCTGGATAGAGCAGATTAAAAAAATATTTTAAATACAAGTCCAACTGAAACATAACTCGGCCCTTTTCACTGCTGTTAATGGTGTAAAACTGTGGTACCAGGTGCTGCCTTTTTAACATACCCAGAATTCTCATATTTTTAGTTGCTATCCTTTCCCCATTCTATCTAGTAGTAGTAGTAGGTACTTGTGATCTGGACTGGCAACTGTTGGAAACAGGATACTGGGCTCGTTGAACTTTTGTTCTATCCCAGTATGGAATTTCTTATGCTCTTAAGCAGGCACACATCAGATCTCCTCCGTAATGGGCTGAAAAAGGGGGCAGGGTGGGAGAAGAGGGAGAAGAGAGAAAGGAGATGCCACACGGGGGGTGGGGGGGCACCAACTGATAGTCTGCAGGGGGGCACCAGAGACCCTAGGCATGGCCCTGTTTAATGGTGACAATCCAGGAGTGGAAGCATTGAGGTCCAATTATTAAAGTAAAAACGAAAACAGACACGCACCTGGGGAAACAACACTCAGATTCCCCTTGGAATACATAGGTAGTAGAAGATACAAAACCAAGGGACCCTAATATAAGGAAAATTGAAAGATGAAGCCATTTTCATGTGTAGATGACATTGGATGCATAAATTTTAAGGCAATGTGTTCCAGGCATAATTTGGGTAGTCCAAAAATGCCTGGACTCACATATTTAAAACGACCCATCAGCATTTACACCTGCTCCACTGCTAGTGTGCTAGCTACTTGTGCATTTGGAGCTGGGGCTTCCACCCCAGATTAATGGAGCACTCATGTCCTTCAGTAGTATCTAACACTACCTTTAAATTAAAAAAAAAACTAGACTTATTTCACTCAGCTCCTTAATTGGTTCCTCTTCTACATGTAGTTGTGAAATCTAACACTTAAACATTTAAGTGCTGGCAACACTGTGTGTGTTGTGAAATAAACACCTACACCTGTAGTTACCAGCACTGAAACGTATCAAGCCCTGAATGATGCTGTCTTTTTTAGAGCGTGTAGTTTTGTGTAATCAGTGCTTCCTCTGTACAAACTGGCCAACACCCCCTGATTCTATATAGGTCACTCAAAGTTAGGCACCAAAATTTGGGCTGGGAGCCCAGATGCACATGTAAACTGATTAGTCAATTGGGTGCTAACAACCAATTATTGGTGTAACTAGTACTAATTTAAGTTTACACATGAATCTGCCTATGTGCTATTCTGTGATGCTCTGTGCCCAAAATCTCTCACACGCAACCCAGAAGGGGGCATTGGCAGGCCAGGGGCATTCCAAAGATTTAGGTGCAGTGCTATGGAATACTGTGGTTATGTGCCCAACTTGTTTGCTAGGATTTACACCAGGTTTCAGCAAGTGTAAGTACTCACATCCAACGTTGAGCACAGAAATCCACTCTAAGCGCTATTCTAAAAAGGGTGCTCAGCCTGGAGCACCCATTACAGAACAGTACTTACTGTGGATTTTCCTGGCACCTAAATTTGACTAAGCAGAGCAAGGTTGAAGATTCACCACAGAAATTCAAAGGGGATTGCCTTAAAACAGCATGTGAAACAGATGTTGGTACTATCCTCTCATTTGGAAGAAATGCATGCCATGATAACATCGACTGGATTACTGCAATACATTATACAATGGTCTGACTACAAAGGGCCTGCACTAGCTCCAGTTGATTGAGAATGCAACTGTAAGACTCATAGAAGTGACGTGACCACATCCCACCATTTTTGCAAGGACTTCATTGGCTACCAGTACAATACAGGGATAAATTTAAAACTCTATGTCTGATCTTCAGGGCCCTGAAAGGAAATGGCCCTGAGTACTTGAAGAATAGGATGATCCTCCACACACCGCCAAGGACACGAAGGTCATCCCAAGGACTATCACTAACCACACCCTCTCCCCAAAAGACATTACACGATGTGATACCCGCACAAGTGAGCCTTCTCCGGAGTAGCCCCCACACTCTGGAATGCACTGCCTGAAAGGCTCCGCTTAACACAAGACTATCTCTACTTCAGGAAGCAGGTGAAAGCTTGGCTCTTCAACCAGGCCTTTAATGGAAGAAGTAACTAACTTGTTACTCTCACTCACACACAGAAGGAGTGACTCGGGCTGCACATACTGCAGCAGGACATGTTTATCCACTCCTACCCTAGCTGAGATAATATTTAACCATCTTTCTGACCTCATGTGCAACTTTCTTTAAATCAGTCACCTTACTTTCTAACTCTTCTTACTCTCTTACCTATCTATATGTTACATCTTTGCTTTACCCTTCACTATCAATTAATATGTTCTATTATGTATTGTGTTGACATTGTACGTGGTATACCATGCCATACTTTATATTGTTATTTGAATATTTTTACTGCTGTAATTGTCGATTGCTCATGTTTGATCTATTCTTACTGTACACCGCCTTGAGTGAATTCCTTCAAAAAGCCGGTAAATAAATCCTAATAAATAAATAAATAGATTATGAGATAAGTCTAAAATAAGAATAGGAAAGAAGGTAATTTTCAAAAATGAAAAATGTCTATCTTTTTTCAAAAATACTGTTTTCGAACAAGGTTTTGTGCTTTGGACGTTATGTTTTTTGGTCCATTTAAAAAAAGAAAAAGTACAAAACAGAAAATCAAGCCATTGTGATGTAAGAGGAACCAGCATTTTTAGCAGACTGATCCCCCAGACATCTCAGGAGAGCAATGGAGCACCCTAGAAGGCACTTCTGTGCACTTCATAAAAATGCTCCCAGGTACACATCTCACCTTTGCTCCCTTATCTTGTCCCCTGAGCTCTACGAAACCCACCCAAACTTACTACCTCTCACTGTACAGCACTACAATAGCCCTTTTGGGTGAAGGGGGCTCCTATATGTGGGTACAGTAAGGTTTTGGTAAATTTGGGAGGGGTCACAGTTTCTACCACAAGTGTGACAGGTAGAGAGAGATAGGTACCTGGTCCCCCACTCCATAGTGCACTGCACCGACTACTACACTACTGCAGGGAGCTGCATGCTGCTCAAATAGACCTGGCTATAACATCTGAGGCTGTCATAGAGGCTGGTAAGTCAGATGTTTGTTCACATTTTTGGGGTGTGGGAGGGTCTATTGGGGATTCATCCCTGATTCCCTTTACTGGTCACTTACGGGCTCATTTTCAAAAGAGAAAAACATCCAAAAAGTGGCATAAGTCTACATTTGGACGTTTTTCTCACAAAAACATCCAAATCAGTATTTTCAAAACCTATTTTTAGACGTTTTTCTCTGAAGTTCATCAGAAGTGCGTCTAAATCTCAAGGGGGTGTGCCAGGGGCGTGTTCAAGGCGGGACTTGGGCATTACTAAGACGTAGACGTCTTTCGGTCATAATGGGACAAAACAAAACCATCCAGGACTAAAACTTAGACGTATTGAGCTAGACCTGTTTTTATTACGAATAAGGCACAAAAAGGTGCCCTAAATAACCAGATGACCACTGGAGGGAATCAGGAATGACCTCCCCTTATTCCCCCAGTGGTCACTAACCCCCTCCCAGCCCCCCAAAAATGTGATGAAAAACATTATTTACCAACCTCTATGCCAGCCTCAGATGTTATACTGAGATCCATTAGAACAGCATGCAGGTCCCTGGAGTAGTCTAGTGTTTATTTATTTATTTATTACATTTGTATCCCACATTTTCCCACCTATTTGCAGGCTCAATGTGGCTTACATGATACCGGAGAGGCGCACACTGACTCCGGTGTGAGCAAATACAGAGTGATACTGTAGTAAAATAGGGTTCATTTGGAACAATTACATTAGGGAATCGTAAAGCGGAAGAGTTGTGTTGTGTCCATTACATACTTTAGTTGTGCTGTGTTGCAGAATTCAGGCATTTAGGTTGGGTCGGTAAGATATGCCTTTTGAAACAGGTTAGTTTTTAGTGGTTTCCGGAAGTTTAGGTGGCCGTATGTTGTTTTCAAAGCTCTTTGTAAGGCATTCCACAGTTGTGTGCAGATGTAGGAGAAACTGGATGCGTAAGTTGATTTGTATTTAAGTCCTTTACAGCTTGGGTAGAGGAGATTTAGATACGCCCTTGCTGATTCGGTTGTGTTTCTAGTAGGTAGGTCAATAAGGTCTGTCATATATCCCGGGGCTTCGCCGAAGATAATTTTATGAGCCAGGGTGCAGATTTTGAAAGCAATTCGTTCTTTGATTGTGAGCCAATGTAGTTTTTCACGGAGGGGTTTTGCGCTTTCAAATCGCGTTTTTCCAAATATAAGTCTGGCTGCCGTGTTTTGAGCAGTCTGAAGTTTCTTTAAGGTTTGTTCTTTGCATCCTGCATAGATTCCATTGCAGTAGTCTAAGTGGCTTAGTACCATAGATTGTATCAAGTTGCAAAATATTTCCCTCAGGAAGAATGGTTTCACTCGTTCGAGTTTTCACATTGTGTGGAACATTTTCTTTGTTGTGGATTTTACTTGGCTCTCTAGTGTTAAATTACGATCCAGTATAACGCCGAGGATTTTCAGGCTGTCTGTGATGGGGAGGGTGTGATCTGGGGTGCTGATACTTAAGGGGTTGTCTGCATTGTATTGGGAGGAGAGGATGAGACAGTGTGTTTTTTCTTTATTGAGTTTTAGTTGAAATGAATTTGCCCATGAGTCCATGATGTTTAAGCCGAGTTTGATTTCATCAGTGATTTCTGTCAGATCATGTTGTAAGGAATGTATATTGTGACATCGTCTGCGTAGATGAAAGGGTTAAGGCCTTGGTTGTATAGGGTCTTGGCTAGTGGAGTCATCATTAGGTTGAAGAGGATCCGTGATAGTGGTGATCCTTGAGGTACTCCGCAGTCTGTTTTCCATGGTGATGAAATGCTTGAGTTTGATTTCACTTGATATGTTCTTGTTGGGTTGTAGTGTTGGGTGCAGTGCACTGCAGATAGGTGGACCCAGGCCCATACCTCCCCCTACCTGTTACACTTGTGGAGGAAACTGTGAGCCCTCCAAAACTCACCAGAAACACACTGTACCCACATATAGGTGCCTCCTTCACCTGTAAGGGCTATGGTAGTGGTGTACAGTTGGGGGTAGTGGGTTTTGGGGGGCTCAGCAGACAAGGCAAGGGAGCAATGGTGCGATGTGTACCTGGGAGCAGTTTATGAAGTCCACAGCAGTGCCCCCTAGGGTGCCCTATTGCTGTCCTGGGATGTCACGGGGACCAGTCTACTAAAAATGCTGGCTCCTCCTACATCCCAATGGCTTGATTTTGTGCATTTTGCACTTGGACGTTTTGTGTTTTTTTTTTTTTAAATAGACGAAAAAACAGAACATCCAAATCACAAAACGTTGTTCGGAACAGTATTTTCAAAAAACAAAAGACAAACGTTTTTCTTTTTTGAAAATGACCTTCTTTCCTATTCAGATTTTGGACGTTTTTTGTAAAACGTCCAAAGTCGGACTTAGAAGTCATATCGAAAATGCCTCTCCACGTCATTTAGGGCACCTTTTTGTACCTTATTCGTTATAAAAATAGGTCTAGCTCAAAACATCTTAGTTTTAGTTTTGTTTTGTTCCATTGTGGCTGAAAAATGTCTAGGTCTTAGGAATGCCCAAATCTCGCCCTTAACACACCCCCTTGAGATCTGGATGCACTGCAGACGAACAGCATAGAAAAATGTCTGAAAAACAGGTTTTGAAAATACCAATTTAGACATTTTTTGTGAGAAGCCACCAGGAGTCTTCTGGGACACTGAGAAAAGAATTGAGATCCAAATTTAACTCCTCAATTGTGAAATGAAAAAGAGGCAGCATTCAAATTGAGGTCAGTGCTTCAGCCTAAAACGGCATAGACACTCGTGAAAATGAAAAGAAACTGTAAGTGCTGAAAAAACTATGAAAATTAAAGAGAAATAAAGAAAAAGAAAAAAATGAAAAATCTTAAAAAACAGAAGAAAAATACCCACATGGGAAGGGACTGAAATGACACCACAAACACTTTTAGGAGAACATGATGACACAAACTCCCTGCTCCACAGAAAAACAAAGACTTAAGAGACCTGCGCTTGTGTGGTAGGACATTACTAGAAAGTTCTCAGTCTCGCTAGTCAGCGTCTACACTGGGCTTCATCAGATGACATCAACCAGCTGTGAGAATATGAAGTCCTGCTTGTCCTCGGAGAATAAAAAGTATACAGATGCCAGATATGATGAGAGACCTACTTAATGAATGAAATTACTAGTTGCAAATGAAAAACATTGTCATAGGAGGATAAGACAGGTGAGATATGAAGGAAAGAAAAGAATGATCTACAGAAAAATGTAAGAGGAGAGACACTGAGCACTTCAAAAATAAACCTGCCTCTTTACATTGTTTACCAGGCAACAAAAGTCTTCATTATCATTGACATTATTCCTGTTGCCAAGGAGCACTGTAAGTGTCCAGAGATGCATGAGGCTGAACTACAGTCTGAACCTCTAAAGCTTTTGGTGCGAGTGACAGTAGCAGAATATATTGTACAGCTACTGTAGCACCTCCACTACAGGATGTCAGAAGGAAAATGATCAGATGCCCATGCCCTTCTGAGTTAGTGCAGCCACGTTCCTGCCTGATCTCCCCCTTGTATACTCCCTTTATCCCCAACCATATCCTTTCATACCATGCCATAAAGATCCTTATATTTAAAGAAGAGAAATGGTTCTAAATATGCACTATATCAGTTCTTTGCTCTCCTTTAATTTCCTCATTTGGCAAGGCATTCACTATCTCTCCCATTTCTTTCTGTAGTAACAAGAAACCCACATGCGTCAGATTTATTTCTATACCATTTGGAAGGAAGCAGAAGGCAACATGGGAACAAAAACTGCTCAGTGTAGCATGATCATGCTATTTGTGGGCTCATTTTCGAAAGAGAAGGGCATCCATCTTTTGACATAAATCAGAAGATGGCTGTCCTTCCCCCAGGGACGTCCAAATCATTATAATCAAAACCCGATTTAGGACGTCTCTGACTGCACTCCGTCGCAAGGACGGCCAAAGTTCAAGGGGGCGTGTTGGAGGCGCAGTGAAGACGGGACTTGGACGTGCCTAACACTTGTTTTTTTTGATTATGGGTCAAGGACGTCCCTGATGAACACTTGGACGTTTTCACCCGGACCTGTTTTTCTTACAACTAAGGCACAAAAAGGTGCCCAAAATGACCAGATGATCACCGGAGAGAATCAGGGATGACCTCCCGTTACTGCCCTAGTAGTCACTAACCCCCTCCCACCCTCAAAAAACATCTTTAAAAATATGTTGTGCCAGCCTCTATGCCAGATGTCATACTCAGGTCCATGACAGCGCATGCAGGTCCCAGGAGCAGTTTTAGTGGGTACTGCAATGCACTTCAGACAGACGGGCCCAGGCCCATACCCCCCTACCTGTTACATTTGTGGAGGAAACAGCGAGCTCTCCAAAACCCACCACAAACCCACTGTACCCACATCTAGGTGTCCCCCTTCACCCGTAAGGGCTATGGTAGTGGTGTACAGTTGTGGGTGATGGGTTTTGGGGGACTCAGCTCACAAGGTAAGGGAGCTATGTTCCTGGGAGCAATTTATGAAGTCCACTGCAGTGCCCCCTAGGGTGCCCGGTTGGTGTCCTGGCATGTCAGGGGGACTAGTGTACTACAAATGCTGGCTCCTCCCATGCCCAAATGGCTTGCATTACGACGTTTTTGACATGGACGTATTTGGTTTTGAAAATTGCCAAAAGTCAAAGACGTCCATGTCTAAGGACATCCAAGTCTAAGGACATCCAAATTCAAGGACGTCCTTGGTATTTTCGAAACGAAAGATGGACATCCATCTTTTTTTGACAATATGGGTTTCCCCGCCCCTGGATTTCGCTGTTTTGCAAGGACGTCCAAATTGCAACTTGGACGTCCCTATCGAAAATGCCCCTCTTGGCGTCCTTTTCCATTTTCTGGACCCAGGTATAAAGTGACCAAATTTGGGGGGATATTTTTGTACTGTGCCCATGACAAAAATTTCCTGCGTCGCTCCTTGGGTGACTACTGAACACACAGATAGAATGTTTTATTCAGAGTCCAAATTAAGTTCTTTTCCTACCACGAGTTGAATTGTTTTGGCCGTTAATGACACTACTTGGGAGAGAAGGTGCTGGACACTAGTGGCATCTTTCTGGTCCTGTGTCGTAAAGGAGCACACCCTAGCTGAACCTCACTCTCTCCTCTCTTATTTAGCAGGTGGCACCACAAAAGAAAACAGCTATGGAGACAGTTCTATAACTCTTAAATCGATTTTTCACTCTTTCAAAAAGTACAAAGACCATGGGACACACAATGAAATTATATGGAAATGCTTTTAAAACAACTAGGAGGAAATATTTTTCACTCAAAGAATAGTCAAGCTCTGGAACTCATTGCCGGAGGATGTGGTAACAGCAGTTAGCATATCTGGGTTTTAAAAAGGTTTGGGAAAGTTCCTGGAGGAAAAGTCCATAGTCCATTATTGAAATGGACATGGGGGAAGTCACTGCTTGCCTTGAGATGGATAGCATGAAATGTTGCTACTATTTGGGTTTCTGTCAGGTACTTGTGACCTGGATTGGCCCCTGTTGGAAGAAGGACACTGGGCTAGATGGACCATTGGTCTGACCCAGTATGGCTATGTTTATGTACCTAACCCTTGCACCCCATTTTAAGTGTTTTGGTGCAGCGTTGGGAGATATCTATAAAAGCAATTGGGTATGCTGATTCTGTTATTGAATACTAAACCCAAATTGGTGTGCCTAAATTTAGGCACAACTACTTATGAAAGGTCAATGGCAGATGTAAATTGACATGCTTAAATGTGCCATGCTATGCACATAGCTTAAAGTAATCTATAAATTATGGACTAGATTCTATATATGGTGCATGAAAATTCCACGCAGAAAAAAATACATCTAGGCATATTCTCTAAAGTATGCCTAGATTTTATAGAATAGGCTTAAATTTCCATGCAGTATACAGAATTTCGCCAAGTGCCTCTCCACATGGCCAAATTTAGTTTCAGCCATTTATGCCATGTTTTACTTGGCAATAAATCCCGATGCCTAAATTAGGCATAGAGCGGGTGTATTCTAGAATGGTGGATAATGCAGAATATGTCTTATAATAAAATAAATAGATGTTAGAACACCTAAGCCCCGCCCATAGCCATGCCCCAATTTCAACTATGCAACTTAGAATTTACACACATCATGTTGTAGAATACAATTAGTGAGTTCTGCGCATAAATCTTAATTAATGCCTGGTTGTTTGCATTCAATTGACAGCACTGATTAACACAGATTAACGAGTTAAACAATTAAGTTATGCACATTGTTATAGAATATGCTTTGACTTCTGCTTGAAAATTAAGGCGCAATATATAGAATCCAGCAGTATGTGTATAAGTTGGTGACACATCTGTGCTGCTTCCATGCTCCACCCATATGTATGCCCCCCCCCCCCTTACAGTTAAGTGCTATAATAATTATGTGCTCCTTTATAGAACAGCATATAGGGCTGGATTCAGTAAACAGCTCTCAAAAATTGGCTCTGGAAAAAAAATCAGTGCTCAGAACTATTCCATAAAGGTCGCTCTGAGCTGAGAGCCCTTTATAGAATATTATATAGAGGTGATCCCGTGCCCAAGTTTAGGTGCTAGGACTTACAACTGCTGAAACCTGGAGTAATTCCTGGCGCCCAATTTGGGCGCAAATCCTCGATATTCTACAACACTGTGTGCAAATATTCAGAATGCCCCTGACCCCCTCAGGCCCCTCCCATGGTCATGCCTCCCCTTTTGGGTTACACGCTATGAGATTTGAGAGTCCAGTGTTATAGAATAGCACACAGCCAGGTGCATGAGCAAATCCTGGTGCCAATTAAGATCAATAATTGATTGTTAGTGCCCAATTACTGCCATTAATTGGCTCGCTAACCAATAAAGTTGTGTACACATCTCGGGGTTGCTCCCAAATTTTGGTGTGCAGATTTGGGCAATCTTTACAGAATCTGGGGGCTAGTGCACATATGCACACAAGTTCCATTTATCTTGGAACTACGTGCACATAGTCACAGAATTGCACTTAATGTACTTTCTCCCTCACGTTCTATGATTGCATCACCAAAATGCTTCAGGGTCCAATTTGGATGAAACTGATCTGTTACGTGCAAATTAATATTTTGGTTAGGTGTTTAGAATTTCCAGATTTATTGCTGTTGTTGGCTTCCGTGCACCTATAGTTGTTTAATGTTCCCTGAAGAGGATGAAGACTTCACAGCCTGTTTTGTCTAAACTTCATCTTAGGCTGCTTCATTCAGTCATAACCCTGGCATGGCAATGAAAAGCTGCCCTTCATCCAGGCCACTGGCATTCCAGAGGCCTTCTCTGGAGAAAATAAGAAAGAGGAAAACAAGAGTGGAGAAAGGAATGGGGAGGGGAAGGAAGGGGAGAGGTTGTTCCATAAGAAAAAATAGAACAGCCCTGCTTACTACATAGTCAAGCCAGAAGCACAGCTGACAGCTACAGGTCAATCCTAGCAGATGGAGGACTGTGCAGGATGGAGTGATAAAGGATGGAGTGAGCAGGGGCACTGCTAGAGGAAAATTAGAGGGAGGAGAATCCAGAATTTGGCACACAGGAAATGAAGCTATGTTCTGCTACCTCAGGGACTTGACATTTTCAAGACATTTGTCAAAATGTACTGTTAAAGTGAAAGGCTGCTCTTTGGGCTGTCAGTAGCAAAACATGTATCAGTAGCTATCTTCTTTGGAATGTTGCAGGAAAAAAAAGGCAGCAAAAATCTCTGAAATGGATCAGCCCAATGATTCAGTGGCAGTGGCATCTAGATGGATCTGGATCTGATTACTAAATCAGGTCTCCCTCCACAAACCCTTACATTTGACAGCTTAACCCCTACCGGTAGCATCACAAGACTACCTCTAGGGATCAAAGCTGTCATTTTGAGCTTGGAGCTGACCAGAGTAGGTCAGCTCCTCTCCCTAGACCACCAGGAAGCCCCAGTAAGAGCTGAAGAGTATTAGGGGTCAGAGGGAGGGGGGGAATGTGATGATGTTGACTGACATAGGTAGGCTGGGAATTTTGATACTATGTTGGGGGATGGGGGTGTCAGGGGTCTGGAACTGTGAAACCACACGGGGGGGGGGGGGGGGTACCAGGGATGGGAGAAACCGCAATTCTATGCTGTATCAAGGGTGTCGGAAGAATGTGATGCTATTTTGGAGAGGCATCAGTGGGTGGGGCTTGGGTTGGTGCCCTTAGGCCTTGCATCTGACACTTCAAGAGGACACTTGTACATGTCTTAGGGTTGGCATGAAGGCCAACACACAAACTTTTGGCCACCAAGTTTATGCTTATGTTTGTTCAGTTTTTAATATACCACCTTTCAGTGGCACAAGTAAAGTGGCTTACAGACTACAATATAAAAGTAGGAAAAGAACCACAATCACAAGACAGGAAAGCTGAATGAGGAAACAGAAAAATAAATGAAGTAGTGGAAGTCAGCACTAAGTATGAACTGAGTACCATCAGTAAAATGGGGAATACATGTCTTTCTTTTTGGTTCACCCAAAACACTCCCTGTCCACACCCTCTTGAAATCTTTCTGTGTTATAAATCTCCTCATGTAAATAGTCACTTTCTAAATAAAAATTATTTGCTTGTGTAGCTGATCTACTTGTGCAAATACCACTAGTATTTATACATGGAGATGCTTCTAAAATAACCCCCATAGTGGCTGGAGTTATTACCTCTGACTATAGATTTCTTGAGGAAGCCTTGGCTGCCCCCACTCCTTCCCTTCCAAAGACTTCTACTGTAATGACTGGCTTTGAGTTAGGAAGGGATATATAATCAAATGGGGAGGGGGGGTGGAGGGTGGTTCAGCTATAAATGAAAGCTCAGGTGCCATAACCCAACAGAAACTAGTTGTGATGGAGTTGATACCCCAAAGAAGCTAAAGGGAATTGCTGGACCAAAAAAAAAATCTCTGTAACCCAGTGTTTGTCAGGACAGTATTGTTAACACTTCACATCAGGGCCAGTTTAAGGCATAATGCACGCGAGGAATTATCTCAGGGTACCACCAGTACTCAGGGGCACCAAAACCTGCCTTACTTACCCACCCTTCCCTGCAGGGAGGACATGTTGCTCTGCTTACACAGCTGTGTTCTCCTCCCTGCAGGGCCACAGGCAACACCACAGATTTAAACACAATAACAGGCAATTTATATTCTTGTGAGAAACAGGAAGTATTTGTTGTCATTTTTAAACTTACAGATGTGCAGGGAGGAGAGCACAGCAGCACGAGCAAAGCAACAGGCTTTTGCTGCTGTTTAAATTAGGGTAAGGAGCTGATGTGGGTGGACAATCTCGCTGGAAGGGAGTTGACACGAGCTTCCCCAAGATGGGGAAGTTGGCTCAGGGTGCCACAACTGTTTCAGCTGGCTCTGCTTCACATGACCAGATGAAGTAATTAAATAAAATACTTACAAGGCCCATGGAATGAGAAAAACAACCCAGATTAAAACAATGGGTAAGCTTCATAAAAACAAGAAAACATTTCTTGAAGATCACAGGGAAACCCAGACAAGTCTGTAAGGAAACCATAGGCCAACTGCCTTATTTTGAAGGCCACCACAATTGAATAAAATCTATAGCTTTTTAAATATGTTCCAAGGCTGCCGAGAGGGGGGGCCTGGGCCCGGACCCGGTGCCGGCAAGCTTCTTCTTGCTGCCTGCTTCCAGGTCTGTCCTCCCCTGCTCCTGTTTTCCACCCTAGACCCAGATGATTGCATTAGCTCGATATTGCGTTAATGCAATCATCCAGGTCCTGACTCCCAGCATGGACAGGAGCAGGAGAGGACAGACCATGGGAGCAGGCATGCAGGAAGTGGCTTGCCGGCACTGGGCCCCCCCCCCCCCCCCTTGGAGGCAAAAACAAAAAGGTAAGGAGGCAGGCAGGAGTGGCAGTGGGAGTGGGGGAGGGGGTGGCTTGCGGCAGTCCAGTTCTGCCCCGGGCCCGGTTATGTCTCTCAGTGACCCTGATATGTTCACAAAGTATTGTTTATTACTGAAGTGAATGCAAGCAGGCTATTTTCCCTCCCAGCCTTTCCGAATGAGCAGTGTAGGGAGCAGGCCAGGAAGACAGGTCTGCCTCAATTACTCACTGCCAGTATTTAAATCAGCCACTTAGTCGGAATTTGCAGATCCTGTAAACTTGCTGCATTGAAGCATCTCTTATATCTATTAGCAACAGCAGAAACATTTTATAATTCTGTTTGACGGTATAAGGGAATGAAACAGGAAGAAATTTGCAACCCCCCAACACAAACACACACCCAGACAATCCCCATGATATCGTGAGTCCTGCAATATTTGCCAAAAGAAAAATGCAATGTAAAGATATTTAGTATAATTCAGGCCTGACCATGCAGTCTGCAAATACTAGAAGTGTAATAATACCACATCCAAAGTCTCATAGATGTCAATTGACCTTTCTACGAATGTAAGAACCAAACTGTACACTATCCCAGCTTAATAGTATATCATTAATACAGTATGGTGAAGTTTCTCTTTATGTGACAAATCAGATATCACTTACAGAAGACATTTACAAGAACATGAACATATCTAAACCCAAAACAAGTTAAGCACCAATGCATGATTTCATTTTTAGTCCATATCTTAATCAATAGGCGAACCCATATTTCAAACCCAGTCTTGAACATCAGCCTCTAAAATTGCAAGGCAGAGAGATCTGCTTGCTGTAATCTGGAGGTAAAACAGACTAAGTGGGAGGGGCGCTCTAATCCAGCAGCTTCTCTCAGACAGTGCACAGTGTAAAGACTTGAAAACAGGGTGGGGTCGGTACAGTTAACCATTTCTTTTTTGTGTGCATTTTAGTCTAACCATCCCTTTGCTGTATGACTCCAAAGGTAACTGGTTATATTTGTGTAATCATACAATGTTTCTCTTATAGTATAACATGTTATATTTTCTGTTAAAAATGGTTTGACAGCTAAAAATATCAGATTTCTCAGTTGGCTAAAAACTGGGATCTTACCCAGGTACATTTAGCCTCTCTGACAGAATAGGGGGGGGGGGGGGGGTGCATTAGGAAAATACAAATAATCTACTAGCTGACTGGACTGGTGTCTCACAAAATCAAGACTGATAACACAATAGGGGCAGCTACTGTTCAAAAGGCAATCCGAAACTCAAAATAGCACTATCTTTTCAGAGTCAGCCCTGGAGACTGCACTTTCCTCTTTCCCCAATGTTTTGCATCACCATCATCATCACCCTTAATAAAATCATCAAACAGCAACAACCAAAATAAACCGAAAACTAAGCGGTATGTAGCATCTTTGCATCAACGACAGGACATCAGTGCTGTAACGTGCGACTATATCAAACCACACATATCGCCGCAAAATTTCTAACCAAGAACCCATGGGAGTTTGTTTTTTCTCCTTCACTGTGATCAGCCACAAGCCTAGCCACAATGTGTGAGCAAGCGGCAGAACCAGGTTACGGCATCTCTATGGTTGACACCTGCCGGGAGGCAGCTCTCTAAGGCGGCATCTCCTCCAGCCCATCTCCCTTTCTTTCCACACGTGCACACGCACCCACAACACACATTCACAAAAGTATCCCCACATGCGCTGCTGCTGCTGCTCGCCCCCGTTACCTTTTTGGGTCTTTTCCTCTTCTGACTGCTGCCATTGCACTTCTCCCCTCCATCGCTCTTTTGATCCACATCTCCGTTCATCATTTTGAAATGGCTTTTATAGCAAAGAGCTCTGCCATTAAAAAGCTCCTGACTGTGTGGACAGCGAGCGAACGAGTGAGTGAAGATTGGGGGCGGGGGCGACGGTGGGGAGGAGGGAGAGGCAGGAGTGGAAGCTGGAAGATGTTGCCATGGCAGCGACTGCCACAACTGTTTATGGGATTCAACCAATTGCTGTCGGGGGCTGGTTTCTGCACAACAGAGAGAAAAAAAAGGCCCAAAGAGAAAGAATGTCAGGGGCTAGCCTGAGCCAGGAGATGCTGCTGGCCACAACCCCCCCCCCCCCCCCCTCTCCACAGGAACTAGTTCCCCGGGAGGATGCACACACACTGTACAGATGAACAGGCTGAGGGTTAGCTGAGCTTAGAATAAGCAGCTACCTCCCTGGGCTCTCTACCTCTGATAAAATGATGTGTCTTGTCTTGTGTGTGTGGGGGGGGGGGGGGGGGGGGTAATTATTGTTGTTGCAGTTCTTCTATCGTTTTTGCAAGCATGCTTATTCGAGATTACATAAGAACATAAGAGTATCCCTGGGCAAGCAGTTGCTTCCACATGTCTCTCTCAATAGTAGACTATATGGAATTTATCCAACCTTTTTTAAACCTAGAAATCCTTCGGCAACGAGTTCCAGAACTTAACTATTCCTTGAGTGAAAAAATATTTCCTCCTATTTGTTGTAAAAGTATTTCCATGTAACTTCCATGAGTGTCCCCTTGTCTTTCTAATTTTGGAACGAGTAAAAAAAATTGATTTACTTCTACTTGTTCTACACTACTCAGGATTTTGTAGATCTCAATCATATCTCCCCTGATCCATCTCTTTTCCAAGCTGAAGAGCCTTAACCTCTTTAGCCTTTCCTCATACAACAGGAGTTCCATCCCCTTTATCATTTTGGTCACTCTTCTTTGAACCTTTTCTAATTCCGCTATATCTTTTTTGAGATATGAGGATCAGAACTGAACATAATACTCAAGGTGTGGTCGCACCATGGAGCAATACAGAGGCATTATATTATTTTCAGTTTTATTCATCCTCCCTTTCCTAATAATTCCTAGCATCCTGTTTGCTGTTTTGGCTGCCGCTGCACACTGAGCAGATTTCAGCGTATTATCTACAGTGACACCTTGATCATTTTCTTAAGTGCTGACCCCCCCAAGGTGGACCCTAGTATCAGGTAACTATAATTCAGATTATTCTTTCCAATGTGCATTAACTTGCATTTCTCCACATTAAATTCCATCTGCCATTTGGATGCCAAGTCTTCCAATTTTCTAAGATCTTCCTGCAATATTTCACAGCCCAGACGTGTTTTAACAACCTTGAATAGTTTTATGTCCTCTGCAAATTTAATCACCTCACTCATTCTAATTTCCATATCATTTATGAATATGTTAAATAGTACCAGTCAGTGGCATTCCTACAGGGGCTGACACCCGGGGCGGATCTCCGATGCGCCCCGCCCCCCCGGGTGCAGCGCCCCCCTGGAACAGCGCGACGCCCCCCCCCCTGGCGAAAGAACCCCCGATCCCCCGGCGAAAGAACCCCCCCCGGGTGCACGCCGCTGGGAGAGGGGGTGCCGCACGCCTGCCGGCTCTTCGTTTTCATGCTCCCTCTGCCCCGGAACATGAAGTAACATGTTCTGGGGCAAAAAGAGCATGAAAACGAAGAGCCGACAGGCGCGCAGCCCCCCCCCCCCCAGCGGCGTGCACCCGGGGCAGACCGCCCCCACCGGCCCCCCCTTGGTACGCCACTGGTACCAGTGCCAGTACAGATCCCTGTAGCACTCCACTGTTCCCCTCCTTCATTGAGAGAAATGACCATTTAACCTTACCCTTTGTTTTCTGTCCAATAACCAATTCCTAATCCACATCAGAACCTTGTCTCCCATCCCAAGACTCTTTAATTTTCTCAGGAGTCTCTCATGAGGAACTTTATCAAAAGATTTCTGAAAAATCTCCATAAAGTGGAGTAGTGACCTAGTGGTTAGGATGGTGGACTCTGGTCCTGAGGAACTGAGTTCAATTCCCACTTTAGGCACAGGCAGCTCCTTGTGACTCTGGGCAAGTCACTTAACCCTCCATTGCTGTAAGCCTCATGAGTGGGAAAGTGCAGGTTACAAAAATAACTACATCAACCAGTTCACCTTTATCCACACCTTCAAAGAAATGAAGCAAATTGGTGAGGCAAGATTTCCCTTGGCTGAACCATGCTTACTCTATCCCATCCAGTTCAATTCCCACTACAGCTCCTTGTGACCTTGGGCAAGTCACTTAACCCTCCATTACCCCAGGTACAAAAAAAAAACTTAGATTGTGAGCCCCCTAGGGACAGAGAATAGTACCTGTATATAATGTATGTCTAGTAGCACAATTGTAGTAGTACTCAACCATGTTTATCTATGTGTTCTGTAATTTTATTTTTATAATAGTTTCCACTATTTTGCCCGGCACTGACATCAGGTTTACCGATCTGTAATTTCCCAGATCAGTCCTGGAACCCTTTTTAAAAATCAGTGTCACATTCGCCATCCTCCAATCTTCAGGTACAAGGATGATTTTAAAGACAGGTTATATATTATTAACAGCAGATCAATAATTTAATGCTTCAGTTCTTTGAGTACCATTGGATGTATACCATCCAGTTGAGGTAATTTACTACTCTTTAATTTCTGTAAAGACCAAAGCAAAGAATTCATTCAGTTTTTCTGCTATGGCCTTGTCCTCCATCAGTGCCCCTTTTGCTCCATCGTGATTTAATGGTCCCACTGATTCCCTCGCATGCTTTCTGCTTCTGATGTACCTGAAAAAGTTTACTGTTTTAGCCTCTGTGGCAAGTTTCTCTTCATATTCTCTTTTAGCCTTCTTTATTTGCATCTGACTCGCTTCTTACTTTCTTCATTTGGGTCCTTTCTCCAGTCTTTGAAGGACATTCCTTTGACTGCAATAGCTTATATTACCTCACCTTTTAACCATGCTGGCAGTTGTTTTCTCTTCTTTCCACCTTTGCAAATACGTGAAATGCATCTGGTCTGGGCTTCCACGATGGAATTTTTTAATAACGTCCATGCCTGATTTAGAGGGGCATTTTTGACCAGGGACGCCCATCTCTAAGGGCGCCCATCTGCGAGGATGGCACCGTGGACTTGTCCTTTAGGAAACCGTCTAGCCCCTTTTTAAACTCTGCTATGCTAACCGCCTTCACCACGTTCTCCGGCAACGAATTCCAGAGTTGAATTACGCGTTGGGTGAAGAAACATTTTCTCCGATTTGTTTTAAATTTACTACCCTGTAGTTTCATCGCATGCCCCCTAGTCCTAGTATTTTTGGAAAGCGTGAACAGACGCTTCACATCCACCTGTTCCACTCCACTCAATATTTTATAGCCATCTCTTCTCCAAGCTGAAAAGCCCTAGCCTCCTTAGTCTTTCTTCATAGAGAAGTCGTCCCATCCCCGCTATCATTTTAGTCGCCCTTCGCTGTACCTTTTCCAATTCTACTATATCTTTCTTGAGACGCGGCGACCAGAATTGAACACAGTACTCAAGGTGCGGTCGCACCATGGAGCGATACAATGGCATTATAACATCCTCACACCTGTTTTCCATGCCTTTTCTAGCCTAAATTTACACTATTCTTTATTACACCTCACTTATTTCATTTTAAGAAAATCAGATGAAATTGAAAGAGAGAGAGATAATATTTAATGGAAGACGTAACTAACTTTTTAGTGTCACTCACACACACAAGGAGTGACACGGACTGCACATACTGCAGCAGGACATGTTTATCCACTCCTAACCTAGCTGAGATAATATTTAACCATCTCTCTGACCTCATGTGCAACTTTCTTTAAATGTCACCTTATTTTTTTACATCCTCTTACTCTCTTACCTATCTTTATCTTCCATCTTTGCTTATACTCTTCACTGTCAATTAAAATGTTCTATTACATATTGTGTTGACATTGTAAGTAGTATAGAGGGGCATAATCGAACGCGAACGCCCATGTGTAAAAACGTCCATCTCCGGAGACGGCTCCGCGAAGAGACGGAGCGAACCGTAAAATCGAAATGAGATGGCCGTCCATCTTCGGTTTCGATTATACAGTTCGGCCCGCTGAAATCCCATCATTTGTGTCGACTCTAGAGATAGACGACACAAATGATGAGATCGCTGGACCTAGAGATGGCCGTCCGCGGTTTTCAGCGATAATTGAAAACGCTGCCGGCCATCTCAAAAACGGACCTAATCCAAGCCATTTGGTCGTGGGAGGGGCCAGCATTCGTAGTGCACTGGTCCCCCTGAGATGCCTCTATGCCAGCCTCAAATATCATACCTAGCTCCATGTCAGCAGTATGCAGGTCCCCGGAGCAATTTTAGTTTAGTTGGTGCTGCGTGGGACCCATGCAGAGAGCAAAAATCGGAAGGAAAAAAAAAACATGCAAGTGCAGTCAGGGACGTCCCCCCCAAAAAAAACATGCAAGTGCAGTCAGGGACGTCCAAATTAAAACAATAGTAATAGTGGGATTTGAACCAGCCACCTTCTGATTACACTTGTATTCTAACCACTGCACCACTTATTCAGCTGCCTAAACTTACTTCCCTTTCCATTAAGTCCCTCCAAGTTTCTGTCAGCCACTCACAGCTCATTTAGCTGACACCGATGTCAGGTAAATGAGCTATGATTGGCTGACAGAAACTTGGAGGGACTTAATGGAAAGGGAAGGAATGTCTAAGCAGCTGAATAAGTGGTGCAGTGGTTAGAGCACAAGTCTTGCAATCAGAAGGTGGCTGGTTTGAATTCCCCTATTACTATTGTTTTAATTTGGACGTCCCTGACTGCACTTGCATGGTTTTTCCTGACTGCACTTGCATGGTTTTTTTTTTGGAGGTCCATGACTGTACTTACATGGCTTTTTTTTCTTCTAATTTTTGCTCTCTGCATGGGTCCCGCGCAGCACCAACTAAACTAAAATTGCTCCGGGGGCCTGCATACTGCTGTCATGGAGCTAGGTATGGTATTTGAGGCTGACATAGAGGCTGGAAAAAATATTTAAAACAGTTTGTATTTTAGGGTGGGAGGGGGTTAGTGACCACTGGGGGAGACAGGGGAGATCATCCCCCCTCCGGTGGTCATCTGGTCAGTTTGGGCACTTTTTGGAAGCTTGGTCGTGAAAAAAACAGGACCAACTTTGTGTGGACTAAATGCTCGTCGGGGACATCTTGCTTCTTTCCATTATCAGGCGCGGAGGTCCATCTGTTAACCACGCCCCAGAACGCCCCTGTCCCGCCTTCGCTACTGTTCGGCCACGCCCCCGAGAATTTCACCCGTCCCCGTGACGGAAAGCAGTTGGGGCCGTCCAAATTCAGCTTTCGATTATACCTGTTTTTGAGACGGATGTCCATCTCCCGATTTGTGTCGGAAGATGGGCGTCCGTCTCTTTCAAAAATAAGCTGGATAGTATGCCATACTTTGTATTATTTGAATAATTTTACTGCTGTAATTATCTATTGCTCATGTTTGATCTAGTCTTACTGTACACCACCTTGAGTGAACTCCTTCAAAAAGGCAAGATTAATGTTAAGTGCATCTGTGCTATCTGCAACAGCGACATTGCATGGTACATGGTAGCTCTAATACACAGTCTATGCCTATTCCAAATTCTTCTCCTTATATAGATAACTAGTAAAAAAGGCCCGTTTCTGACACAAATGAAACGGGCGCTAGCAAGGTTTTCCTCGGAGTGTGTATGTTTGGGAGAGTGTATGTGAGAGTGACTGTGTGAGAGTCAGAGTGAAAGTGTGAGTGTGTGTGTGTGAGAGAGAGTGAGTCTGGGTGTGAGTGTGTTTGTGAGAGAGTGTGTGTGTGAGAATGAGAGTGTGTGCAAGTGTGTATGTGAGACACAGTGTGAGAGAGAGTGTGTGTGTGTGGGCGAGAGAGAGAGTGTGTGTGAGACACAGAGTCTCTGTGAGAGTGAGTGTATGAGACCAAGCGAGTGTGTGAGTGACTGTGTGGCACATAGAGAGTGAATGTGATACAGTGTGAGACACAGTGTGTGAGAGTGAGAGTCAGAAAGACATTGTATATGAGAGAGAGAGTGTGAGCCTTGCCCTCCCAATCCATGCCCATCTGTCCCCTGCCCCCTCCATTCATCCTTTTCCAGCAATTCCCCTCTCTCCCTGAGCCCTGCCCTCCCAATCCATGCCCATCCATGCTCCTCTGTCACCTGCCCCTCCATTCATCCCTATCCAGCAATTCCCCTCTCTCCCTGAGCCCTGTCCTGCAATCCATATCCATCCATGCCCATCTGTCCCCTCCATTCATCCCTATCCAGCAATTCCCCTCTCTCCCTGAGCCCTGCCATCCCAATCCATGCCCATCCATGCTCCTGTCACCTGCCCCCTCCATTCATCCCTATCCAGCAATTCCCCTCTCTCCCTGAGCCCTGTCCTGCAATCCATATCCATCCATGCCCATCTGTCCCCTCCATTCATCCCTATCCAGCAATTCCCCTCTCTCCCTGAGCCCTGCCCTCCCAATCCATGCCATCCATGCTCCTCTGTCCCCTGCCCCCTCCGTTCATCCTTTTCCAGCAATTCCCCTCTCTCCCTTCCATGACCCCCCCTCGCATCCATGCTTCTCTCTCTCCCATGTCCCAGCCTGGCCCGCCCTCTTCTCCCCCCCCCCCTTCGCATCCATGCCCTCCCTTCACATCCATGCTGTCGTTTCTCCCCTGCCCTCCCGCTCCCATTGTTCAACTTTACTGCCCACCCTCTTCTCTCCCCTCAACATCCCTTTTTTTTTTTTTTCTTTTTAAATTTACCTCGGTGGCGGTTCTGGCAGCGCAGCGTCAGGGAAGGAGGTGGCGCTCCCGACGTCTAGCCTTCCTTTCGCTGTGCTCCGCCTTCTTCTGACGTCATCCTTGACGTCAGAAGAAGGCGGAACACAGCGAAGAGAAGGCTAGAGACGTCGGGAGCGCCACCTCCTTCCCTGACGCTGCGCTTTGTTTGTTTTTTTTCCCGCCCTCGACGTCATGACGTTTGCCCTCGACGTCATGACGTTTGACGCGAGGGCGGGGCAGAGACGGCTGGCAGCCTGGCTGGCTTCACACCATGAATCCACGAACCCTACAGAGAGTGTTTGAGTGGCTTCAGAACGTTGTCTTCAGAACGTTCACGGTGCGTTTTATTATATTAGATGAAACCTAACACACACATACCATAGTGTTCTTTTCTCAATAATGTATAAAGACATTCATTTTTGCACAGCACATTAACAGTTCCACCTCCCTTCTTGCCTTCCCACAGTGGTTGAAAATTGCAACACCTTGGTTCAGACTCTCTCTGCTCTTGCTTTTTTCGTGAACTGCTAAAGAGATGAATCCAGGTTTATGACGGATCTGCCTGCTCTTTCAGCATGTTCTTGCTCTAGGTATCATAACACCCTCTGGGTCTTAGATCAAATAGAAAAAAAGATGTATTTAAAAAGTGAGGCTCATAAACTGCTTAGTGACAATATCAGTAAATAATGATTTTAGGGTAAATATTCAACCAGCGGTGGTCAGTATTTTCTCTGAGGACAAGCAGGCCGTTGTATTCTCACAGCTGAGTGATGGCATCCGACGGAATCTGGTGCAAACGCTGATTTGCAAGATCAAGAACTTTCTAGTTGCATCTCACCACACATGTGCCTTCCTGCCCAATGCACAAGTGCAGGTCCTTCAGTCTATGTTTTTCTGTGGAGCAGGGAGGACACACTATCATGTTTTCATCACAGTGTGTTTTGTGCTTTCTAATAGTGCCTTCCCTTGTGGGGGTTTTTTCCAGTCCATTCGGATAATTTTTCTTTTTTCTTCAGTTTCCCCTTAATTACTTTTAGGTTTTTTTTCAGCCCTTAAATTTTCCTTTCTTTTTTGCGTATTGCTAGGCCCATTTAGGCTGAAGTCCCAACCTCAGTTTGAACACTGCCCCTTTTTCCAGTTCAAAATTGAGGAGTTTAATTTGGCGGGAATTCTTTTCTCGATATCCAAGAAGACCCCCCAGTGGCTTCAAAAGGTGCATCGAATGTAATTGGGTCATTTCTGTGACAGACCCACACAACTGGTGCTTTGGGTGCCTTGAACCTCACCCACCCATAGGCGTAGTTTGACCATTTCATTTGGGGGAGGGGGGGGCAAAGGGTATGGCTTAGCGCATTAGCATATTTATTTGCATATATTCATCTCATAAATATTCATTATGGTTATTTAATAAAACAACAATCCACATATGAACTAGACTAACATAGACAGACCCTCACATGATACAAAACAGGGGCCCACAAAAATTAAAACAGAGATTCCCTCAAGAAAGTCAGACACTTTAAGCAGTGCAAATACTGGTAAAAGAGAAACAGAAAAGTATTTTTCATGCACCTTACAAAATACAAAAATAGAAAAAAATGTACATTTCACAAAGCAGGCATATCTTAGTCATTAAAAAGCATTAAATAAAATTGTTTTCTTTTCTACCTTTGTTGTCTGAGCATTTTATTTGTCTAATTGGCTGGTTCCAGTCCCTTTTCCACTTTCCCATGTGTCAGTCATCTCCTAAATTATTTTCCAGGTTGGAGTTTCCATTTCTTCTCTCTCCTCTCCTCTCCTCTTCTTCCTTTCCTTCTCTGCATATCTTTCATTTAATGATTTTTTCACACTTTTCTTTCCTTTAGTCCTTAGTCTCCATTTCACTTCTCATCTACCTCATCCCCTTCTCTCATACCCCTTCCCCAGTACCCCCATCCCTTTTCAATGCCTCTCATCCTCTCTCCAGTCTTCCAGGTCATTGACATTATCAGGTGAATTTTCGAAAGAGAAGGGCGCCCATCTTCCGACACAAATCTGGAGATGGGCATCCTTCTCGCAAGGTCGCCCAAATCGGCATAATTGAAAGCCGATTTTTGGGCATCCTCAACTGCTTCCTGTCATGGGGAAAACCAAAGTTCATGGGGGTGTGTCAGCAGTGTAGCGAAGGCAGGACTGGGGCATGCTTAGGAGATGGGCGTCCTCAGCCGATGATGGAAAAAAGAAGGGCGTCCCTGATGAACACTTGGACGACTTTACTTGGTCCATTTTTTTTCACAACCAAGCATCATAAAGCTTCCCAAACTGACCAGATGACCACCGGAGGGAATCAGGGATGACCTCCCCTTACTCCCCCAGTGGTCACTAACCCCCTCCCACCCTAAAAAAACAAGTTTAAAAATACTTTTTGCCAGCCTCTATGCCAGCCTCAAATGCCATACTCAGGTCCATCACAGCAGTATGCAGGTCCCTGGAGCAGTTGTAGTGGGTGCAGTGCACTTCAGGCAGGCGGACCCAGGCCCATCCCCCCCTACCTGTTACACTTGTGGTGGTAAATGTGAGCCCTCCAAAACCCACCACAAACCCACTGTACCCACATGTAGGTGCCCCCTTCACCCCTTAGGTCTATGGCAGTGATGTACAGTTGTGGGAAGTGGGTTTTGGGGGGGGGGGGTTGGGGGGCTCAGCACTCAAGGTAAGGGAGTTATGCACCTGGGAGCAATTTTTGAAGTCCACTGCAGTGCCCCCTAGGGTGACCGGTTGGTGTCCTAGCATGTCAGGAGGACCAGTGTACTACGAATGCTGGCTCTTCCCATGACCAAACAGCTTGGATTTGGTCATTTTTGAGATGGGTGTCCTCGGTTTCCATTATCGCCGAAAACCGGGGATGACCATCTCAAAAACGACCTAAGGACGATCATCTCTAAGGTCGACCTAAATTTCATGATTTGGGCGTCCCCGACCGTATTATCGAAACGCCCATCTTGTTTCAATAATACGGGTTTCCCCGCCCCTGGATTTGGACGTTTTGCAAGGACGTCCAAATCACAACTTGGACATCCTTTTCGAAAATGCCCCTCCACATCTCAACTTTTCCTCACATCATCCCCTTTCCTTGTCTCTCTTCTCTTATCCTCACTCATTATCCCAACCCATCATTATACTCCCAGATATCTAAAACTGCCAAGTATTCACTAGCCCCTCTCTGATCCATAATTCCCTGCTCTGTTCCTTTTCCTCTCCCCTCCATCCACGCCACCTAGCCCCATCCATGTTCTGCACTTTTCCCCTCCCCTCTACCCATATCCACCAGTCCCATCCATCTCCTGCTTCTCCGTCCCCCAAACCCTAGCCTTATCCATCTCCTTCTGCCACCGGCATTATCCCTGGATATTCAATGTCCAGCCATATCCAAGCACCAGCACTGAATATCCAGGCATATGTGGCTGGCTGATACTTATGCAGTTAAGTGCAATATTCAGCGCTTAACTGCTTAAGGTAAACCAAAAAGGTCTGCATTTTATGCGCTCCTATTATGCAGTTAAGCGCTGAATATCAGCGGGTGAATCTCTTCATAAAGGCAGTTAATAAATCCCAATACTGTAAATAAGTAAGTGCTGACTCCACCCCTGGACTGCCCACATATTAGCAGGTTAAGTGCCACTGAATATCCATGGTTAGCCCCAGACAAGACATTTAAATGACCAGGAGCCCCCCCGATTATGTTTATTCCACACTTGATGTACCGCCTTTCTGTAAATACAGTCAAAGCGGTATACATATACTATTTTTGCAATCTAAGGTTATTTGTACCTGGGGCAATGGAAGGTTAAGTGACTTGTCCAGGGTCACAAGGAGCTGTGGGAATCAAACCTAGGTCCCCAGGATGTCGACCCACTACACTAACTATTAAGCTACTTCTCCACTCCAGGGCAATGGAGGGTTAAGTGATTACATGATAAATATTTTTTTTAAAAACAGTAAAATTTCCATTAGCACCCATCCATCCTCTTGTCAGTTATGGTTAAGGGGAAACAAATGCAGAACATTTTAACAGTTTGCAAGGTAGAAATGAGAGGGGAAAGAGGGAAGAATCTATGATGCAGAATTTGTCTGTGCCCACAATCTAAGCAGGTCCTACAGTAACAAATCATGCAGTGTAATAAGGACGGTGGCACTGCAACTTTCAGAAATCAAACATAAGCAGTGCTCAGTTTGTCCATGTGGGAGTTATGATGTTGGCAGGGGGTTTAGCACTTGACGTAAGCACTGGATGTGTGCATTCCTAAGTGTTACTTAGGCACTTCCACATTTCACAGTGGGGACAGCATGCAGTCTCCTCAGCATGAGGTAGGATGTAGGCTGCATTCAAATTGTCACTTCTGGGTGCCTCATCTCCCCAGTGGCAGGGAATGCCGTGAGATCACCAGAGTCCACAGCTCTGCAAACAGTAATTAAGACTCATGTATTTTCTGTAACAAAATGGAGAACTCTCTCGTCTACTGACAGCAGATAAAAGTAGTTCCTTGCTGGGTCCATAAGTGGGAAGAGCCTGTCAGCTTGCCCCATTTTAACTTAGTAATATATGAATAGCTATTGTAAAATGTCATATGAAAAGTCTAAATATATTACAAGTGTGTATTAAGAGGGGTAGAACAGTGCACTATTAGCTCATGGTTTGCAACAAAGAAAAGCTTGATTGAATTTATGAAATATGTGAGTAATTTTTAAGTCATAGAAAAGTGAGAGAGGGAGAAAGAGAAGAAAAACAGAGTCAAAAAGGGAAGGAGTTGGCAAGACCAACGGCATGAAGAAAGTACAGGTGAAGAGACCCAGATGTAGGATCCACTTCCTCTTTACTTCAAACTGCAAGGGGACACAAATCCTAAGAGGATGATGGTCTGTGTGGGTGTTGAGAGACGCTTGCATCGGGGCATTGTTTTTCTGTAAAACTTGGAAAAGGGGCTTCAGGTTTATACTACCTGAATACAATAAACAACCCATCATCCTCCAGTTAACAGGTTTATAGCATAGCAAAGCACAAAATCTTCTACAACTCTCAAACTATTCTGCATAGCATACAGAAAACAGGAATTAGGAAAGCAACATACTAATCGCAGACCAGGGTTCAAGACACCTGGTATATTTATTTCCATCAGACAATAAGGTGGTAATTTTCTAAAGCTTTTTCCAGCACAGAAACAGGCATTGCACGGGGATATAGACACATAACAAGTAAGGTCATGGAAAGTGTGTGTCTTCTTTTATGCAATCTGTGTATAGTGGAAGAGGGGTGACGCTGCAACATGCACACATATTTATAAAGTACACAAGTACATATGCAGCGCACATGCATAAACTTGCACCTTCTTTGCAGTGGGTGAAGTGCAGAGGAGTGGCCTAGTGGTTAGGGTGGTGGAGTTTGGTCCTGAGGAACTGAGTTTAATTCCCACTTCAGGCACAGGCAGCTCCTTGTGACTCTGGGCAAGTCACTTAACCCTCCATTGCCCCATGTAAGCTGCATTTGGCTGAAACACGACGTTGTGTCGAGTCTTCAAATTATTAATAAAATTGTTTACTAACAAACATCCTACAGTTTCTGGTATCCTTGGTCGCTCTCCCACTTTTTTTACACTATTGTTTTTACCGTGGGGCGTTTGAGTTCTCCGCCTTTTTGGTGGATTTTCTCTCACAGCTGCATTGAGCCTGCCATAAGTGTGAAAGCACGGGGTACAAATGTAACAAAAAAAATAAAAAAAATACTGGAACTGGTTCCAAGAGTCTGAATTATACAGCAGTTAGGGCCAATGTTATTTTTATTTTAAAAAAAGGCTTAGAATAGACATGTTTTATAAACTTGGGCATAGGCGGCCTTTTATAGAATTAACCTTTCCACAAATCTAAGGACACAGAAAAGGCAAAAGTTAAGAACATCAATAAGTATGGTGAAAGCAATGGTGAAATTATTTGATGAACTTCAAAAACCATGTAGTAGTTACCTCTCCTAGGGACAGATAGTACCAAATAGGGTTTGAAAATTTACTTTAGATTAAGTATGCGCTAGCGAAGGATAACTCAGTATTTCACTACAACATAACCCTTTTTCTCCTTTTTTACAATAAAAGGGAAAGATGTCACTGTGACCATTAAATATAAGCAAGAGAATGTTTGCTTAAGGACCGAATAAAAGCTGAAGCAAGTCTTTATTTCCACTGAGCAAAGAAAGATGATAAATTTCAGGCATTTAGCATATTGACAGGCTAAGAACTAGCGTGAGGACTCAAACAGTCATACCAAGAAAAATATATTTTCTAGAGCTCAGCAGTGAAAAACAAGCTTTATTAAGCTTCCTATTTCTCACTTCAGTTTCTATCTTATTGCAGAAGAGACTGTAGTACTTAATGTTTTTGAAAGGTTTCTGAGCTGCGTAAAATCCTAATGTGTAGGCGCCATGCTAATCTGTAATGTGTGAATATGGCACCATCAGCAAAGTTGGAGAAGAAGCGTTTTAGAGAGTAGGAGGCACAGCTGTTATTAAAAGTGCACACCTTTGTTCCAGCAAGGTATAAAAGCAAAAGGAAGCAAATAATATACAGGTACCAAAAAAAAAAAAAAGAATGAAGGAGAGCCAGGAATAAGACCCAAAGAGGAAGCAATGATGCCAAGAAACATGCAAATTGATGATTTCAAGGATCAAGTTGACAATCTGATTTATGAGCTACCAATGTATTATTTAATTTTAAGACCAGTTATGTGCTAAAATGCTTAATTTGTCTGCTATGGTACAACTTCATCACAAGGGAACTCTACTTACCAAGCTCTAGGTAGGATATTGAAAGAGCACATTGTTTTATTTAAAAACACTGCTCGCCCAATGCAGTTTACAATAAAATCAAGAATAACTTAAAATTAGAACAATCACATATTACATCTCTCCAAAGACTTACGCCCCTAACCCTCCTTTCCCCAGCCCCTTCCCTCTCTGTATAACAGTTTAAAAAGCAGAAGCATAGTACCTAAAACAAAAAGAATAAGAGTAACATACACCCCTCTCCTTGCAATTACTTTTAATGACATATACAAGAACAACAGCAAAAAATCCACCTCATCACTTAAGAAACCTAATTCACCCAATTATTATTATTAACGTTTATTTATATACCGCTAATATCACAAAGGTTTTAAGCGATTTACAGTCAGTAAAGAAAACCAAGATAATCACTTGGGAATTCCAATTAGAATAGAAAATATATAAAAGTACTACACAGAAAAGCAATACGCTTACCCCCTATTTACTAAGCTGCTCTAGCGGCTATTGTGCGCTAATGCCAACACAGCCCATTCACTTTGAATGGGCTGTGTTGGCATTGCTGCATGGCTTAATAACGGGGGGGGGGGGGGGGGGGGCGGGGAATTTGTTCTATTTATAAACCCCAAAAGTTTTACTCACTGGAAATAAAACCTATTTAGTTTGACCATTTAAGAGATGAACAATCAGTTGATCTGGTTTATTGTCCAATAAAATATTTTTTTTCTGTATTCTTTATATTTTATCATCCAGGACCCTATCACAGTAATGCGTACTTGCACCATACCAGTTATCTGCATAAATATAGAAAAAAAAAAACTGGAATCATGACTGTAATGTCATCTGCATAAATATAAAAATGGAATCTTTTTTCCAATTGAAAACCCAATGAATGTAAGAAAACATAAAATAGTGTAGAGCTTTTCCAAACAATCAGGTTTGCAGGTTTTTGTTCTATTTCATATATTTCTTCATCAGATGCAAAGTTCAAGGCCTATACAGAAAAAAACTCTGCACTTGATTTATTTCTCCTCATTTCCCTGACTGACACAGCTGGATTCTGTCTGCCAAATAAGAAGAGACAAGATCTCAACAAAGGGAAGGATATGGCTAAAACAAAAACTTTACAAAATGCTGGAAAATTATTCAAATATTGGTGGAAGGCAGTGGCTAGAAATGCTTATAGTTTAGTCCACATCCCAGCAAAAGGAAAAGAGAGTACTGAATATGATATTACAAAAAAAAAAATCTCTCTAATATAATGGCAAGAAATGATACTCTTCAAAAAACTATAGTTCTGTAGAGTGCATCAACTTCAAAGGAAAGAATAAGGGAAAAAGCCTTTTAGTCTCACCCAACCTCCAACCCAACTTATCGTTTATTAGTGATGAGGGTTGAAAATTTTTTTTTCTGGGTGTCTTGTCATCATCATCTGCAAAAACCCCTTAAATTCCAAAATATAAGCGATGCTAAAGCTCAACAGAATCAACTTGAGATCCAAAAGCATGAGAAAGTATAATATCATGACTTAACTTTCAAGTGCAGGAGTAAAGCAACGTGCGAGTCATAGGTCCAGCACACTGACTTTGCCAGAGTTTCGCTAGAAAGGCACTGTCTCAAGGCGCGAGTAACCAGAAAAGTTTAAAACACAGTATAGATTTGCTCTACAAGAAGTATTAGAAGAAACTTGGAAACGTGATCACGTATACCCTAGAGAAAAGAAGGGATACGGGAGATATGATACAGATGTTTGTATATTAATACCTTTCAAGTATTTAAACAGGTCTTTTCCAGAGACAGGGAAGCAGTAGAGCTAGAGGGCGTGAATTAAGGTTGCAGGGTGGTAGACTTAGGAGTAATATCAGGAAATTCTCTCCATGAAAAAGTGTGGTGGATGCCTGAAATACCCCCCTGGTGGAGACAAAAAACAAAGAAGGAATTAAAAAATGTGTGGGATAAGCATAGAGGATCCCTATATAGTTGGGGTTCTCAAACCATTCTTTGGGATATACTAAGCCAGTCTAATTTTCAAGATCTCCACAATAAATGTACATGAGACAAGTTTGCATGCACTGGTTCCTGCTAGCCTTGTTCCTGGTTCCTATCGAGCCATGTTCCTGATTCATGCTAAGCATGCCAAGCTCCTGAGTTCCAGTTGTGCCAAGCTCTTGAATTCCAGCCGTGCTAGTTCTCGGGTTTCAATCCCACCTGGCATAGGCGGTCAATGGCCCAACTGTTTGGGGAGGCTAAAGGGGGCGGGGTTAGGGGTGGAGCTTAAATCCATAATTGTCTGATAACACACAGAAAAAATAAATAAATAAAAATAAAAGTCACAATTAATACCTTTTATTAAATTTAGTTATTAGATATGTATCATATGTCAAAGAATAAAGTGGTTGCTCAAAGCATATTTTAACCACAGTAACTCAACTGCAAAACACTATGCACAACTTTGTGCAAAAACACACTCAGAACCTTACTGTACCATAAATATTACACTGGGCAGAATCTAATACACCAACATACCATGACCCATACGGAAAATGCAGACCGTCAACAATATGAAACAAGGGATCATAATATCACAATTCTCATGTAGAGCCACAAAACATCCTAATTCATGTTTAATGTGGGATAAAATGCCATACATAAGTAAATAAATATAAACTTTTAATGTTGAGCACCTGATTCTCAAAGTGGACATATTCCAAACACTATAATGAAAATAAAATGATCTTTCAAATACTTTTAAAACTTATTTTTAGCACTTTTAAAATTTCAGGGGTCAGTGCATCTCTCTTTGGTATGAAGTGCTCATGTGCAGGAATTCAGCCTAGTTAAATATCTCCATGGCAACCCAGGACAAGTTCAGCCAACCCCCCCCCCCCCCCCCCCCCCCCCCCCCCCCCGCTCTGCTCTCCCAGCAGGTAATCAAATTACAACTGGTTACAAAAGGCTACAAACGGCTTTCACTGCTGCTGCTGCTATTTAAGATTGGACTCACCAGAGAACTACTACTATTACTATTTAGCATTTCTATAGAAACAGCTGATCCATCCTGCTGTGGCTGGGGAGGCATAGCCTCCCCAAGCCTCTTATACCGGGCGCCTATGCCACCTGGCTTCTGTTTCTTGCTTTGTCCTCTATCCTTGGGCCTTGGAGGTGATCTGTCTGCTGCAGTGAGGCCTTTGACTGGGGTCCAAGGGTTCACTACCATGAAACAGAATATTTCTTCAGAAGTATGTGTATCAAAGGCTTCAAAGTTTCCTTCATTTGACTTAAAGCAGTAACATTCTGAAATTGTGGCTTCTAAGCAGGGTTCTGGACAAGACGATGCAATGGGAAAGGGTCTCCATGTCAACCTAGAAGCAGGAGGAGGTTCTTTGCACATTTGGATGGAAGTATAAAAAGGCATGTCAGCCCATGCATACACCCTAATTCCATATATGGCACTAAAAATTGTGCGCCCAATTCGCATGTGCAATTTAATTATCAAACATGCCAGTTAGTGCTGATAATTGGGCACTAAATCAATTGTCAGCACTAAATGACATTAATTTAAATGTATGCATGCATCTTTATGTGCCAGGATCTGTGCGTGGCCATGGGAGGAGCATGGGTGGACTAGGGGCATTCCTGGAATTTGTGCGCAGTGTTACAGAATAAGGAAGATCTATGCCTAATTTTGGCACGAGAATTTACACTAGGTTTCAGTTGGTGTAAATCCTCATGCCCAAAACTGGATGCTGATCCCAGCGCCAAATGCTATTCTATAAAATGCACCCAACTCTGAACGCTGTTTATAGAATAGCACTAATTTTTTAGTGCCATATATAGAATTTAGTTCATAGTGTCTTTTTTATCCAAGGAGTCCAAGGAGAAAAGAAGAGCAAAGAGGTTGTCTGAACCCAAGTTTGGAGCCTAGTACAGCTTAGGTGCTGATTGTGCCACAAACTATTCAGCTGCATCCTGCAGATAACAGGCACCCCAAGCCAGTCCGATCTGACCAGCAGAAAGCTACAAACTAGGAGAGGATAAGGAGCCAAAATGCAGAGGAGTCAGTTCCAGGAGAGAGCTTTCTGTGGGTAAGGGTATTCAGATAAAGACTGTACCCAGGTAGTAGAAAGAGATCTGACAACCAGATATATCTCTGTTCTACAATGAGGACTGAAAATACTGTGCTAGAGAGGGACCTGACTTAGGTGGACCCCTTCACCTCCCAATCTGAGAGCAACTGAACCTAATGGGGCTGTGTTTTTGCATTTGTCTAGTTGGGAGAAAAGCAACTGATGGTCTACAAACCTACTTCTCACTTAGAAGTATACCCCACTTGGTTAGGGGGGCACTGGGAGAGGTGTTTTGGCATTTTTGTCCAGAATTATTGCACACTGAGAAAATGAGAGGAAGAAAGGGGAATGGGACATGATATACCGCCTTTCTGTGGTTTTTGTAACTACATTCAAAGTGGTTTACAGTATATACAGGTACTTATTTGTACCTGGGAAAATAGAGGGTTAAGTGACTTGCTCAGAGTCACAAGGAGCTGCAGTGGGAACTGAACCCAGTTCCCTAGGATCAAAGTTGTTGTAATTGAGGAGCATTGGTAACCTGTTAACTAGAGCTCATCTTTGGATGAGGAGTTGGAAGCATGGGTTCTATTGGTGCTGCCTGTACAAGCAGTATTGAGAAAAAAGAAAACAGAGAAGGAGACTACTGCAGAGACACTGAAGTGTAACAGACATCTGAAGTGATCACCTCCTTTTTTGTTTTGTTGGGGTCAACAGAATAAAGGTGTTTATATATTTTACTTCTCTTGCATTTATATCTCTTATGACCTGTGTCTTACTCTTGGGCCAATGTGTCCCTCCTTTTGTATAATTTTTGGTGGCCTAGTTTTTAGGGTTATATGTGTTTCTCCTTTTTAAAGCAACAGCATCACAAACTGATTGTGTAGAATCTCTGGTGTGACCCTCGCCCTAACCTGGGGAGGAGCAGCTACATAGAAAAATGTTCCATATCCTAGATCCAGCATAATTAGTATTTCAATGCAATAAAAGTATTGAGCAATAGCTTTAATGCCTGTATTTAACCTGTGTTAACTATTGTCCAAGTTTGAACACCACTATCATATGTAATCTGCATGTGTGTTATGTAGAGTTGGAAAGGGATAGTGTTGGAAGGAGACAACAATATATTTGTGTTTAGCTGTAGAGTTTTTTTGAAGAGATAGGTTTTGGTTTCCTTTCTGAATTGGAGGAGATTTGTGATGCTTCTTATGGTTTTTGGTATCGAGTTCTACCATTTGGACCCTAGGTAGCTAAATCTTGCTGTGCAGATGGTTTTGTAGATGGTATTTTTGCAGTTGGGTAGGTGATGGAGTAGGTAGTTTCGGTTTTCTGGTTTGAATTTCTTGTGGATAGTTCGATCATGTCAAGCATATATTCGGGTGCCATTCCAAATAGTATCTTGTAGATTAGGGTGCTTGCCTTGAAAAATATTCTTGCCTTGACTGGTAGCCAATGTAGTGTTTTGAGCAGTGGGGTTGCTCTTTTGTATTTATGTCTTGAAAATCAGTCTTGCTGCCATGTATACCCTGGAGGAAAGGAGAAACAGGGGTGATATGATACAGACGTTCAAATATTTGAAAGGTATTAATCCGCAAACAAACCTTTTCCGGAGATACGAAGGCAGGTAGAACGAGAGGACATGAAATGAGATTGAAGGGGGGCAGACTCAAGAAAAATGTCAGGAAGTATTTTTTCACGGAGAGAGTGGTGGATGCTTGGAATGCCCTCCCGCGGGAGGTGGTGGAGATGAAAACGGTAACAGAATTCAAACATGCGTGGGATATACATAAAGGAATCCTGTTCAGAAGAAATGGATCCTCAGGAGCTTAGCTGAGATTGGATAACAGAGCCGCGGAGCTGGTGGTTGGGAGGCAGGGATAGTGCCGGGCAGACTTATACGGTCTGTGCCAGAGCCAATGGTGGGAGGCGGGGATAGTGCTGGGCAGACTTGTACGGTCTGTGCCCTGAAAAAGACAAGTACAAATCAAGGTAAGGTATACACAAAAAAGTGGCACATTTCTTGGGCAGACTGGATGGACCGTGCAGGTCTTTTTCTGCCGTCATCTACTATGTTACTATGTTTTGGACTGTTTGCAATGATTTTAGTGTGTTTTCTTGGCTCCCTATGTATACTGCATTGCAGTAATCTAGTTGCGATAATATTGTTGATCGGACCACTATTCAGAAAGACTGTCTAGGTGTCATATCCCCTACCTCAACGCAAGCGGCATCCTTGGGCTGCGCAGGGTCCTGTCGACACGCACACTTGACTGGCACAGCCCTGAGCCATGTGTGTTTAGTTCTTCTCTGGCTGCAGGCTCCTTGATTGCTTTGCTTCCATGCACCTGGCTCTGCTCGCTCTCTCTCTCTGCCTGGCTTCCAGGCTCCTTTATTGCTTTGCTTCCACCCACCTGGGTCTGCTCTTCCTCTGCCTGGCTTCCCTTGCTTCTCTCCTATTGGTCTTCCGGTTTCTCCTTCCCCTGCTCATGTCCTATGGCTGTGCCCCTTCTCCCTGCTGATGTCAGATGCCAGCACTTTATCAGCTGAGCTCTCCCTAGACTCCTTGCTTCGGCTTCTACTTTGGTAGGTGTTCCTTGCTCAGTAGTGTGCTTCTCCTCTACTTTGTTCTTCGTTGCTGACTCTGCCCGTACCTGGATTACTCTTCTGTCTGCTGCCTACCTACTAACTCTGCCTGTACCTGGATCACTCTCTTGCCTGCTGCCTGTCTGACTGTCAGGTTCATCACCCTGCTTCCTGCTTCATCTCGTAAGCCCTGCAGGCCGCCTGCACCTAGAGGCTCAACCTCTGGGGAATGGCGGTCAGCGCAGGTGAAACCCGGGGTTGTCTGGCCGCCAAGCAGAACCTGGTCTGAGTACCGGGCTCGGCAGCACTCTACTTGGTACAAGAACTCACAGGTCTGACACTAAGGAAATAGTCTTTTATGATTCTCAGTTTCCAAAATATTCTGAAGCATTTTTATGTTACTGCTGATATTTCGTTGTCCAGTTTTAGTTGTTTGTCGAGTATGATCCCTAGTATTTTAAGGTGTATTTCGATTTTGTATATTTGTTGGTTGATTGTGAATTTTTGGTAGGATGTGGGGTTGTGCAGGCTGCATATTACAAAGAATTTGGTTTTGTTTCTGTTCAGTTTGAGTTTGAAAGCTGTTGCCCATTCTTCTATGATGTCCAGTCTTTTTTTTTATCTTGTCCTGTATGTTTGTGATATTGTTTTGGTAAGGTATATAGATGGTGACATCATCTGCATATATGAATGGGTTGAAATCCATTAGTTCCAGTTTTTTTCTGAGTGGTGCCATCATTACATTGAATAATATTGACAATAATCACGATCCTTGTGGTACCCTGTACTCGGAGATCCGTGATGCTGATATTTGATTGGACATCTTTACAATACAGGATGTGGTCTTTAGGAAGCCATTAAACCATATTGCCACTGCCCTGATGATTCCCATGTTGTTGAGCAGTGTCATAAGTGTGGTGTCATCTACTAAGTTGAACGCACTTAACATTTCGAATTGTAGTAGTAATACATTTTGTCCTTGGTTTATTATGCTTCTGAATTTCATTATCAGAGTGGTTATGACCATCTCAGTGCTGTGTTGTGGTCTGAACCCTGACTTAAGTTATAAAGAATTGAGAATTTTGTCAACTATTCCATTAGTTGCTGTGTTATTAGACCTTCCATCATTTTGGTCAGTAGCAGTATTGAGGCTACTGGTCTGTAATTTGTGATATTGCTGATCATGCTAGTTGGGGATGGGTGGCGTACTATATTGCCTTTGTTTGTTGGAAATTGACCTCTTTCAAACATGTATGTGATGTGTCTGGTGAGGTGCTCGATGAACCAATCTGGTGGGCTTTTCATCATGTAGTTGGGGCATTTGTCTAGTAGGCAATATTCATTCACGTATTTTGTCAAGTGTATTTACTGTGTCTAGTTGTGGTGGTTTGAAAATGGACCATATTCTGTCTGCTGTGGTGTGGTCGTCATGTGTTTCGCAGTCTTGTAGGTAGTTTGTGACGTTTATTTGTGGTTTTGAAAGGGTTGATCTTGTGTTTGCTGTTTTGATTTTGAAGTATTGTGCAAGTTCGTCAGCAGTTGCTGGTGTTTCTGTTGTCGCCACTATGTTCTGGCTTCTGAAGGAACTCTTTCCTCCCAGATTAGAGATTTTCATCAGTGGAAGAGAGCTGGTTTCCCTTGAGTTAGCTGTAGTACCAAATTCAAAATGATATTCTGATCTATACACTAAAAGCAATAAATATTACAGTTACTATTATAAGAAAAAAATTATATAAGCAGAAAAAAGGTGATTCACTAAAGATTTCCTGACAGCTTCTGTAGCTATTTGATCTACCATCTCTTTAATCACTGCTAACATTAAGCAACCTCTGTTTTTTAAATGGGGGCAAATTACCTCAGAGGATGGTAGAAGACTGGAGAAAAAACATAAAAATGGTAGCAAAGATCAGCGATTTGTTTTCACTGAACCACATCCAAACTGTATCAGAATGACAGGTAAGAAAACATCGAAGCTGTCTGTGTTTGATTTTTGGACTCCTCTTCTGGCTATGCCATGTCTAAAAAAAAAAAAAAAAAAAAGCCAAAGGGGGAGTACATTTTAAAAAGGCACTTATAGATTCTCTCTCATTTAACCTTGATTACATGTATGTACACAACACAGTGCATCATTACAGCATACTAAATATTTTGATCCTGTGGTCATTATTTGGGGAAATTTGGAATGATAATTTCATGGTCCTTTTATGTTTGTAATTATACCTAATTGCTGCTATTCCTAAAATACTTATTCTAGTTCTGCTTGAATAAAGAAGGCTGGTTAGCTGTACTGGGAAAGCAGATGCGATGGCACTAGACTCCTCAGTGTGCAGCAGTAAGAAGGATCACTAATTGTCATATTCACTGATTGCTCTGCATTTACTGAGCAGGCTGCCAGATGCAATCAACTGGGATTTTCCTAATTCTCTCACCTAATGAAGGGTTTCCACTGGTTACCTAGAGCTGAACCCTAGAGTTGCATCTGTCCCACACTGATGAGGCAGAAACACAACAAGGACTGAAGGAAGGGTTTTATTCATGTAATCGTCAAATATACAGATCAAAAAGACAGAACTATATGTGTGTTTTATATTGCAGGAAGAAATCAGAAGGGGAATTAACTGCCTTGCTATTATAGTAAGGAATCTACACTTCTATAGTGCTATAGAAAAGTCCCCTGGGCCAGTCTTTTATTCTCTACCAAAAGCACATCATAGAGGCAACAATAGAACAAAGAAAACGTGAGAATGCCTTTGTCCCCAGTTATTAAATACTATAAAGTGAAACTTGTAAATAAATACTAGAATGCAAACAGGGCATTTATTTATACATATATTTTAATATGTTAACAGTGTATTAGCACTATATGCAGACCTTACATTTCATAAAAAATTCATGCTGCTATTAAATTGTTTTTCAGTTTGCGTTTGTTGAACACAAACATATTACAGAAGTGGACACGAGGAGTGGCCTGCGAACCTGGGGAACTGGGTTTGAATCCCACTACAGCTCCTTGTGACTCTGGGCAAGTCACTTAAACCTCTATTATTCCAGGTAGAAAATAAGCACCTAAATATAATTTATATACCACTTTGATTGTAATCACAGAAAGGCGGTATATCAAATCCAATCCCCTTTCCCCTATATAAATTTCCAAGGACATCAATAATCCAAAATATGGAGCCTGGGGAAGAAACAACAACCAAGAACTATGGAGGCAATTCTATAAAGTGGCCCCTAGAGGTAGGCACCATTTTTGCCTGTCAAAAGCACCATGAAATTGACAGGTGGGCATCTATGTGAATTAAGCAGTACTCTATAAGACAGTGCCTAACTGCAAGAGGGACATACATGTTGTGGGCACAGCCTGAGTGGGCCATGGGTGTGTTTTCCAGGTAGGCATGTAGTTTATAGAATACTATAAATTAAGTAAGTCACTTGGCATACCTAGACGTGCCAACTTATATCATTGGTATGGCTTAAGAGGGTGCACGTCCACATGGGCACAGCAATGTTGACCTTACACTACTCTATAATGGACAAATACAATTACTTTTTCCATTTTGAATGGTTTGGCCCCTGATTGGCTCTTTTATTGCAGTATCCTAGCCCTAAGGGTGTTATTTACAGATCTGTTTTTTGATGGTCTATTCTCTTTTCAGTCTGCGAACTGGTGGAATACTTTACCTTTGGAAATTAGAATGATAGGTCAGTCCAAATGGTTTAAGAAAGCGCTTAAAACATCTCTTTTTAAATTATTTAATAAGCAATGAAATTTATTTTTAAACTTTGTAGCTCACAGGGAACGCCTTGTTCTTTGATTTTTTATTGTAAACTGCATGGAGCTCCTCTGGGATCTTGCGGGCCTCATGGAAATGTAAATGCAAATTACAGAGTAAGCCCTATGTGAATGGTATTGGAGTGCAAGGTCACAGACTTGCTCTTTATGTTACCTGAACCTGTATACAGAGGCCTCTGTCACAAGTCTCTCCTAAGGGAACAATAATTTTCATTTGACTGCCTACATTAGCTTTATACTACTTGTTTACTAAAGTGCAGCATCCTTACAATGGCTATTGCCTAGAACTAGTGCTTAGATGTCTTCTCATTCTGCACTGTGTTTCAACACGGGAGCAAAGATAAACAAAGGAAATGTTTGCAACTCTTCCTGAAAGTTTATTGAAGAGTCTCACCTTTACAATCTCACTGTAGATCTTTTCTTTGTATTACTAGCTAAGTCATAACCAGAGATGGGGTCGGGTGGCATAAGCCTTTGTTCAACTACCTGCATATTTTACCTCTATTTTATTACCCTCCCCCACCCCATAAAAACCAAACCCACAGCTAGGGGACCACAAGCAGGGCTCCTTCTAGAAACCTGCAATCATGTGCCACCAGATTTCACCTTCAAGCAATAGCCACAATTGTGTCCACTCCCAGCGGCTCCTTCTGCAGTCTCCCTGGGCCCAGCCGATATAGGAGCAGAAAGCCTGCACTGCAACTGATCCAAAGACCTTTCTCATGGCCATACACAGCACTTGCCACCTCAGTCACAGGCTGCATTTTTCTGTTAATAATCATATTATTTAACACCTCACTTTACACGTGACGTGATATCTATATTTTCATTTGTCTTTACTTGGAAAAGAAGATTCCAGCTGCTACAAACATATAGGATGAAGATGTACAATAATTAAAAGAAATCACCAACTCTCTATTTTCCTGATGTTCAGGAACTCAAAAGAAATAATAAACTTAAGTATAAATTAGTTATACGGTCAGGTGTAGATTCAAGAAAGGGTGTCTAAAGTTAGGTACTGGGATACTGCGTGCTAAGCAATCAGCAACGGGCCAAATTCTATAAACGGCACCTTAAAAATTGACACCCAAAAACAACACGGTTAGCGTGATTCTATAAACTATGCCTAAGGCATAGTTTATAGAACATGCCTATGTACCATTCTTGTGATTAAAATTTAGGTGCACCAATTTAGGCCACCTAAAACCAGGCCTAAATACCTGCACCTAAGTTAGATACAGGTCGGGTGTATTCTATAATAGTGCACATTGTTTTTCTGAAACACCCACAACTCGCCCATTCCACGCCCATGGCCATGCCCTATTTTCAGCTGCACGCATTAGAATTTATGTGCACTGTATTGTAGAATACACCAAGAAGGTTGTGTGTGTAAATTCAATTATTGGTGCTGATTGGTTTATTAATCAATTAAATTGTGTGCATAGTTTGACCATGTGGCCAAGTTAGTGCACAAAAATTAAGGAGCCATATATAGAATTTGGGGGAATATGTGCAAAATTGTGGTTATAGAATACAAGCATAAATCCGCATATACGTACCATGTTTGGGAACAGCGAGTAGGTGCACCCAGAGCTAATTGGTATGCCAACTGATTAATCTATGGTTAGCTTGTGAGCCCTTTCTGCCTACTAAATAGGTGTCAGTAAGGGCCCACATGCTAATGGCCATGCACTAATTTGGAAATTAGCACCTGGCTATTAATAGGAAAATTGGAAATGCAGCCAATATCCCTTGCCAGTTTCATATTTACGGGGGAACAGCAGCCACTGGGGGATTATGAGAATGCTTCCCTAATCTATCCAGTGGAGTACTGTATAAAATAAGACCGGACAACAGAGGCACAATTCCATAACCAGTAAGTTACAGTGACTCCATGTCTGTATGCTGTACCTGCTGGAATAATCTCTCCCATTGAAATACATTGGGCCATTTTAGGGTGGGGGACTTTATTTCTCTGGAACCCCTGGTCTAATCTGGCCTATTTTTAAAATTGATATGTCTTTTCCCATATTTGGTTCCATTCCATTAAATTTTAAGAAGAGTTATTTTGCCCTGAGAGAGATGGACAGACATTCTGGACCCTCTTATATATAATTTCACTCCAGTCCTAGGTGGGAGAAGAATAAAATGTTAAGGAATAGGCAGCAATGCCCTATTGTACATTGGGAACAGGCTATAAGACAGAAAAGAAAGCTTAAGACTAAATTTCTCATTGGAGTATGGTGAATTTGCCCCGTAAGTGATCTGGAAAGGGGAATGTATGAGTTGATTGAATTTATAGATAATACAAAATTATTTAAAGTTCTTTAATCATGAGCAGATTGTGAAGAGTTGAAACCAGTGGACTAGGTGTCTAAATGGCTTTCGATTTAATATGGTCAAGGGCAAAGGGATGCACCTATGGGGAAAAAATATCCTAACTATAGGTGCATGAGGTTGAATTTCATTTTAGTAGTCACCACACAGTAAAAAGGAAAAGAAAATAAAACACAAAATTCATCAGCAAACTGAAGTGGAGAAAATAAATCATTCTGCATAAGCCTTGCTGAGTACCTTCACCTGTGAATCTAATCATGGCAACACTACAAATGAAGCAGCAATAAATGATTGTCCCAGGACCTCAAATAAAATATCTGATGGGAAAGGACTCTCCACCACTCAAGGCTTCCACTTCTCACACTCAGACCTGATAGTTTAATTGAAGGTGCTCAAAGTAATGAGTATTGTTAGATAGGGCAATTTTAGGTATCTACTTTCCTTTACAGAAAACTAGCTTAACACGGTATATATTCGCATTTGCTAGCTATACGCTGATATAAACATGTGCGCCTAAGATCCATTCATCACTTCCAGATAGAGTAACCGAATTTGGGTTTTGGCTTCAGTGCCAAAACTAGCCTGAAATTCATGTTCAGCTCTGTTTCACTTTCATACAAAATGCCATTGCATTTTTGGCTGGAATCAAAACTTTATACTGGCTCCCCTAGCTATTCCTCCCAACCCCCTGCACACAGAACAAGCCCCCTCCCTCACCTCTCACAGAAGGAGCCTGCTCTCCCAGACCTTCACAGGCCTACTTTTCATCCTCTGGTGGTCTAGTGGGTAGTCAGGGCAGGAATGATGCCCAGTTGTTCCTGCCCATGTCCTCTTCATTTTCAAAATATCTGCCGCAATCTCTAGTGATGCCACTGGAAGCCATAGCAGCCATTTTGAGATTGGCGCTGGCACAGGCAAGAGGTTCTAATTTTTCCATTGCATTTGGATTCTTTTGACAACCTTCACACTCCAAATAGTCAGTCTGTATGGATGTTGCTGGTTTGGGCCCCCTCCCCCACGAAAAAAAAAAAAGAATGAAGAGAAAAACATGCAAGGAAGACATTTCAGCAAAATAAGGGGAAGGGAAATGGGACTTGATATACTGCCTTTCTGAGGCTTTTGCAACTACATTGAAAGTGGTTTACATATATTTAGGTACTTATTTTGTACCAGGGGCAATGGAGGGTTAAATGACTTGCCCAGAGTTACAAGGAGCAGCAGTGGGAATTGAACTCAGTTCTCCAGGATCAAAGTCCACTGCACTAACCACTAGGCTACTCCTCTGCTCCCACCGAAAAAAAGAAAATGTAGGAAAATAAGTGGTTCTAAAATAGCCTGTGATTTCCTTTCAAGTGGATCCACCCCATACCCAGTAGAAATTCCAAAGGGCCCTTTTACTAAGCTACGTAAGCGCGTACATACATCAATTTTAAACTAACGCGTGGTCCGGGTGGTAATTTCATTTTTGACGCACGTCCTCTACATGCGCTGGAAAATATTTTTTATTTTCCAGTGCATGGCACTAACCGGGCAATAATTGGCCTTGTACACGCGCTGACGATTACCGCCCGGTTAACACATGAGACCTTACTGCTAGGTGAATGGTGGCAGTAAAGGTCTCAGGCCCAAAATGGATGTGCACCAATTTTCATTTTGCCACATGTCCACTTTTGGCCCCCAAAAAGGGCCTTTTTTGCTGGCGCGCTGAAAAATAGACCTGCACACGCCCAATTCATGCATCTACACCAGCGCAGGCCATTTTTCAGTGCACCTTAGTAAAAGGACCCCTAAGTCAGTTGTTCCATATGTGTACGTGTATTCTTCCAGTCTTGACATCCAGAGGTGGCCAGTTCAAATTCCACTGCTGCTCCTTGTGATCTTGGACAAGTCACTTAATCCTCCATTGCCTCAGGTACAAACTTAGATTGTGAGCTCTCCTGGGACAGAGAAATATCCAGTGTACCTGAATGTAACTCACCTTGAGCTACTACTGAAAAAGGTGTGAGCAAAATCCAAATAAATAAATAAATACATGTATGTGAACTTACAAGAAGGCATTCACAGAATGAAAAACATCTGATCATTGATTTTTACATAACAAATACACCTTACCGTGTGGTACATTAAACAAACAGCCCCATTTTATCATTATGGAGGAAAATGGCTCTCTTAAGTACATTTGCAATTAACATCTTGGTCACATGCAGGAGGATGGCTATTGCTATAGTAACCAGACTTGGGCTGGTGTAGACACTGTGATGCGGTACATTCCCTTAGGTGGATTTCTTTTGTCCATGGGGGAGAGAGTGTGACAGAGAATAATGAATCAGAAGCCAGTATTCCATTAGTGGGGTGGCAGGAGGCCAGTGTGTGTCAGTCAGAAATGCCAAAATACATAAACAAAAGTCATTGTATTTTTATCAAGTAAGATATAGGTGGTTTTCTACCAATGGCTTCTCAGGTGCAAGACTTAGAAAAAATCAGAGTAATGAAAACATCTAGTTTAATCTCTGACCCTTTGTTCTAAAAAAGATAAATGCTGGTAGGCTGAATGCATATGCTCAGTCATATACCTTCAACCAAAGACAAAGGCAGACATGAAAATTGCAAAAGTAGTGTAAATTAGAAAAGTTCAAGAGACCTGACATACAAAATGGTCACAGACTCATTCTTCAATGAAAACATAAAACATTTTTTCTGTATTTAGAAGAGGCATATGCAAAAATAATGCTTTTAATTGGGTAGTACTGCTGAATATCAGCTCTAATCTATCATTCCCTAGCTGGCTAGGTCAGGGCAGTTTGGGGACAGAGAGCCAGGTGCACTAAGATCCCCATAAAGAATTGCTCTGTAATTCCACCTTGGTAAAATGTACCGATTTGGAAATAACGAAGCATTCCCAAAGCGATTCACTCGTTAAAGATGTCCACAATTCAAGTGGGGACTAGAGCCATTTTGAAAACATAAAAAGTCTTTTTTTTTCTTTTTTTCGAGAATGGCTAGATGTTTTTGTGCTCTGTGCGTTTATCTTTTTGGTCCATTTTCAAAAAATAAAAAGAAGTCTAAGTGAAAAACGCACAAAATAAAGCCATTAGGATCTAGGAAGAGCCAACATTCTTAGTGGACTGACCAAACAGACATCCCAGAAGAGCAATGGGGCATCCTAGGGGCACTGTAGTGGAATTCAAATAAATGCTCTCAGGTACACATCTCACCGTTGCTCCCTTATCTTGTCTGTTGAGCCTCCCAAACCCACTGCCCCCAACTATATACCATTACAATAGCCCTTATGGATGAAGGGTGCACCTTTATGTGGGTACAGTGGGTTTCTGGTGAGTTTGAGAGGCTCATAATTTCCATCACAAATGGAACAGGTAGCGGGAGGTATGGGACTGGGTCCACCTGTCTGCAGTGCACTACATGCTACAGGACCTACATGCTATTCTGAGGCTGGCATAGAAGCTGGTAAGTAATGTTTTTAATCACATTTTGGGGGGTGAGAGGGAGTTAGTGACCGCTGGGGGAGTAAGGGGAGGTCATTCCTGATTCCCTCCAGTGGTCATCTGGTCATTTAGGGCACATTTTGTGAATTATCAAACATATAAATGGCAAGTGACCGACTGACCTGCAAATGCGCAGTAGAGACTTCCCTCTCTGTCCCGCCCTTGCGTCAAGACGTGATGACGTCAGAGGGTGGAACAGAGAGGGAAACGGAGTCGGACTGTCGGACGCTGCCGCTGGAGACTGGAAACGAACATCGCGCACACCAACCTCCACCCTCCCCCCCATCCCCGCTGCTGCTCCCGCCCCCCTCAGTATCGGGTCCCCTGCACTGACCTGACAGCGCCTCTCACCTCCGTGTGGAAGCGCTTCAGGCAGCAGCAGAGTGATCTGCTGCTGCCTGCAGCGCTTTCACACGAAGGCGAGAGGCACTGTCAGGTCAGTGCAGGGGGCCCGGCACAGAGGGGGGAGGGAGCGCCGGCGAGGAGGGTAGCTGGACATGGGGGGAGGGCAGGGCAGAGAGGAGGGTTGCTGGACATGGGGGGACGGCAGGGCTGGTGGACAGGGGGGGGAGGCCAAGGTAAAGAGGAGGGTTGCTGGATATGGGGAGGGGAGGATCGGTGGATGGGGTGAGGCCAGGGGAGAGAGGAGGGCTGCTGGACATGGGGGGGGGAGGGCAGGGGAGAGAGGATGGTTTGCAAAACACAAATCTCGCCCGTTTTAACGGGCTTAATGGCTAGTTCGTTAATAAAAGAGGTCTAGACCAAAACATCCAAGCCCTGGATGTACTAATTTTGTTCAATTATTGCAGAAAAATGTTCAAGTGTTAGGAACGCCCAGATCCTGCCCTTAACATACCCCTGACATGCCCCCATGTGGGACTTCATAGAAAAACATTTAAAAATTGGTTTCAAAAATACCAATTTAGATGTTTTTGTGAGAATAATGTCCAAATTATGCCACTTTTTGGATGTTTTTCTCTTTTGAAAATGAGCCCCATAGTAACTCAACTTAAATTAAATTTAAAAACTTTAAACTTGTCACTATGATTGGATACAGAAAAATTCTTCTTGTTTCAACAGCCAGTTTCTTTCAACTATGGACATATCCCAATACCATATTTTCGCATATATAGCCTGCAGGTTATATGCAATTTTGCTTTTTTTTTATTTACAAGAGGTGCGGGGTATACACAAGTGCAGGTTATACATTAATTTATTGATTTCAATTGTAGTAAAATTTGTTTTACATTTTATTGTAATAAATGCAGGGTATATATACAAATTTACTTAAGAAATTAGCTTTTTTTTCTGCATGTTATACATATGTATGGGTTATATCTGCAAAAATACAGTAGTTATCTTACGCTGGGCTACGCATATTTAAAATGTTCTTTAATAAAAACAGTGACAACATTTTTAAGAGCTGGTATAGAAAGCATAATTTACCATCCTGAATCACAGATTACCACTGTGCAAAGAGAAAGGAAAAAAATGTATTTTTTTAAACCCACAGTGACTCCAAGGTTAGATACATTATCTGTCAGATATTAACAGAACACTAGGGATTACCTAGGATGACATTTGCTCACTCACTGGATCAATCAATTCACTACAGCTCCTCCCTGGTTTATTTTGCATTAGGTGTCAGAAAATTTGAAGATGGATAGCATTACATTGAATAAAAGATGGTACAAATTCAGGCACATAAGCATATAAGTAAAACCCTGCATTGAAGTGACAACGATATAAGTCTGTGAATGCAAACCGAAGACCAGAACTGTGCCTTCGGGCGAAAGCAAAGAAATCTGATTTCCTTTCTCAGAGGGTCATCTGCCAATTAAACAGGCTAATTGAAGAAAAAGCTCCTCAGTATATCTGCTGGTCAGGACTATTGTATTGTCTGTATTTTAGCAGCTTCTGACACAAAATAGGCAGGGAAAAGTAAGAGATCTACCACCTAGAAACACATCAAAATCAACATGAACATATCTAAATCTGCATTATCTCAGCTGTAAAGACCTCAAATAAAAATCAACTTATGCATCCAGCTTTTCCTACACAAGCACACAATTGTGGAATGCACTACCAAAAACCTTGAAAACAATGCACGACCACCTAAACTTCCGGAAATCACTAAAAACTAACTTGTTTAAAAAGGCATACCCTACTGGCCCAACCTAAATGTCTGATCCCTGCGACACAACAAAACTAAAGCACGTAATGGACATACGTCTACCCTTCCGCATCACGACTCCCATTCGTGGCTGTGCCACACGAACCCTATCTTACCTAGCAGCATTTTGTATTTTTCTCACTGAAGTCTGCAAACGCCTCTCCCGTACCATGTAAGCCACATTGAGCCTACAAATATGCAGGAAAATGTGGGATACAAATATAACAAATAATAATAAATGAAGTTATGTTGAAGTTAGTTATAGCTAATATAGAGGCTCAGCATAACAAGACATTCAAAATAAAAAATGCATGTCAGGAGATGCAGAGAAGTTGAATAAATGTCTTTGTTCAAACAGAAATGTTGGGGATTGTAATAAAAAGGATTTTAGAGATTGCTTTTCAACTCTATCTGCCTTGACCAACAAGTACACTCGAGGTCTGTATCTTTAACTAGAAGTAATTCTGTTTAACTTTGATTGTGTGAAAATAAGTTGGAATGTAGAAGACAAGACAGCTCTAAATAATTTGGTATGTGAAGAGGGGGATGGCACTTGTTTTTGAGTTCAGACTGGCCACCTGGACTTGGAAACATGTGAGCACATTCCCACAGTATGGCTTCTTTACCTAAACAGAGAAGCATTCTGTAATTTCCCTTAGCTCTGAACATGAGTTCTAAGCCTAATAAAAAGGGGAGTGTCTTTCAGTGAAATTGGGAGCTCATCTGTGAGTAATATACGAACTGCACAGAGAACCTAGTTTCCTGATCAAAGAAGCTCCTGGCTGTCGCTGTGAACAGGGCCCCCCCCCCCCCCCAGCTGATGATAAGAGCCTGGATGATGTAAGGACCAGTGATGATTGTATATAGTGTATTATATACACTGAGCCCGCAAAAAGGTGGGAAAATGTGGGATACAAATGCTTCTTTTCCTGGTCTAGGAACTCTTAGCATTGCTTAGATGTAGAGACCAGTGATGTAATGATTGTTTATAGATAGGTATTGTTTCTTTTTAGTTATATAGCTAATCATCGTGTGTATATAGCTAATCATTGTATATATCTTAATCATTGTAGATTTTAGCACCTCTAACAAAGGTCTCATTTACCTAATACGAACCCAAAAGAATCCACAGTAATTACTGAGTAGTCTGTGTTAGTGAAGCAGGCTGTAAATCCATAGCAGTATAGAGATATTTATTTATATTATTGGGGGAGAGGGGGAGTTATCAATGTGGAAGGGCCTTCCTGTGGTTACAGTCAATGCAAGCAGTTTACCTATTATATACAGGTACTTATTTTCTACCTGGGGCAATGTAGGGTTAAGTGACTTGCCCAGAGTCAGAAGGAGCTGAAGTGGGAATTAAACCCAGTTCACCTGGTTTTCAGGTCACTGCACTAACCATTAGGCTACTCCTCCACTTCACCAATGTGGGTTACCATTAAAATGGGATATTTTACCACTATCTTATGCTACTTTACACAGGTCTCAATTTATGCAATGAGACCTAGTTATTAATAACCAGGGTTAACAGTAAAAAAAAACACATCTTAACAGTACCTCACATTGATAAAGTCCCCCCTTAATTACCCACAATTCCCTTTATGTGTCATAGAAAATACAAAATAATGTCCTTTGCATGACTACTTTTTATCCATACAGCTGATTTTTTGTCTACATATTTTATTAGTTTGTGGTCAGTCTTAAGGATTTTTTTTGTTCTGCCTAGGGACTTGTGTACTATTTTCAATGATACCTTTTTATATGCTCCATGGCTGGTAAAATGGTCATGACTACTGTGGGGGTGTGGCTACTGTAGGGGTGGAGCCATACTGTAGATAGTGACCCCTCCTTTAAAGTTGGCACCGTATGAGTACTGGCACTTTTTTCCCTACAAAAAAAGGCATTGATTTTTATTCACATTTTTGGGAGGTTGGGGGGAGTCAGTGACCACTGGCGCCGTAAGGGGGGGTATCCCTGATTCCCTCCAGTGCTCATCTGGTCATTTAGGGCACATTTTTGTGCCTTATTCATTCTAAAAATAGATCAAGACCAAAACTTTGAAGTTTTAGCCCTAGACGTTTTTGTTTTGTTCCATTTTGGCTGTACAACATCCACGTGTTAGTAATGCCCGAAACCCACCCATGCAACGCCCCCGACATGCCCCCTTGTAGTTTGGAGTCCGGGGACTCGGGAGCTGACATTGGGCTCAGCAGGCCCAAGCCGGGGGTAGGCGCCGCACCAGTGGTGGCGGGAGTGGAGCGGCTGAGCCGCGGGAATGGGGATCATCTCAGGCAACTAAGGCGAGCAGCGGCGGAGGTCGGAGCGGAGGCATGAGCGAGGCAGAGTTGAGGGATGCCGCGCAGGGCCCCCTTAGGCGCGGGGCCCTATGCGGCCGCCTTGGTCGCTTCTGCCTAAGACCGGCCCTGTTGAGAAGAAATTCATCCACATGCTGCTTTATGACACTTTTTGGATGTTTTTCTCTTTTGAAAATGAACCCCTTAGTAAAGTATATTTCAGTAGGGTGGCAGGGGCTGTGTGAAACTGTATAAGGTGGATAAGTGTGGGCTATCTCCCAAATCTATAAATGGCGCTCAAAATTGTGCAGGCAAATTTGGGTGCATGCTCAATTTGGTGTGTGCAATTTAACTGAATAACGAGCTGGTTAGCAGCAATAATTGGGTGCTATCATTGATTGGTGCTAATTGGCAGGTGTGTCTTGCTAGTTGGTATACTATAAAGATGGGCGCATAAATTTTTAGTGTGGAACTGAAAAGGAGACATGGCCATTGGAAGGGTATTGGCGGGTCAGGTCTAAAGATAGGCACACTGTTATTAGAATCCGAGGGATCTGCATCTAATTTAGGAATGGGGATTTACACTCGAGTTCAGTTGGAGTAAATCATCATACCCAAAATTAGGTGTGGATCCTGGTGCTAAATACTATTCTATAATTGGCACCCTAATTTGGGCACCATTTACTGAATCTAGTCCTATATGAGGCGTGTGAGTGACTGGTATTGTACATATTCATGTCAGATTGTAGATGTGTATTTATGGGGATATGTGGGGGGGATAGGGATGTGAAGGGGGTTGTGGGGTGGGTGTGGTGTGTATGTGGGATGTGCTGGATGTGTATGAGGGGGTGTGAGGTGTGTGGGGAATGGGGATGTGAACATGTAAATGTAGGTGTTGTTTATATAGGATATGTGGAGGGCTGGATATGGGGGATATGTGTGTGTGGGTGTGGTGGGTTTTGTGTGGGAAGGTGTAAGAATGTATGTGTGGGGTTTGTGTGTGGACAGTGTGTAGTCCCCTCTTTCTGGAATGCTTTACCATTTCACTTATACCTTGAGTCCTCCCTTGAATAGTTCAAGACACTCCTGAAAACCTACTTGACTTGAGAAAACATTTTGTCCCTAAGTTAGGGAAATTGGCCGGGAGCAGTATGTGGCTGAGAAAGAACAACAGATGCCTTTCTTAACCCTATCCAATTTTTTAAAAGTATTTTGCATTGTAATTTTTCCCTCCCCCTTCTCTTTCTTCTTTTTGCTATTGTTATTTATTATTATTGAAAACTATTTAGCTGCTTTTGGATAATAAACTGAGCCTGAATCTGAACCCAAGCTCAAACCAGGTGTATGTGGGAGACGGGGAATGGGGTGTGTGTGAGGGGTGAGAATATGTTTCTGTCTCTTGGTACACAGGCATTATGTCCGCCCTTCTCCATGCACTCCCCCTTGCACTTGAGGCCTCGACCACCCACCCCCTTGTACTTTCCTTTCCACTCTTACTTTCTCCCTTATCCTTCATTCACACTCCATGTCTGCCTATCTCTGTCCCCTCTCTTACTTCCATTCTTTGTCCCTCTCCCTCTATTCCCCCTCAAGATTGTTGGGTTTCTTCAGACTGCTCCTCTTCTGGTGGTGGAGGATGATTTCCTCCCCATTCCACTGTATGCTCTGCCTCCTCTTGCCTCTGTTGATATACACAGGTTTGTTTGTGTATGGATCGATGGACAAACAGAGGTATGGATGGAACCTCCCCAACAGGCTCCATTCAGCCCTGGATTAAGCATTAAGCAAAACGAGCACCTGCTTAAGGCACCAAGGGCGGGGCGGGGGGGGGGGGGGGGGGGGGGGACACCACAGAGGGTTTTCTCCTAGCTTTCTTGCCCTTAACTCTTTCACTGCCATATGCCATACCCATTATCCAATATGCATTTCAGTGTTATTCTAATCATTATAAATATTTATGTTTTGTTTTGTACAATAATGATATTTCTCAGCACTTATTTGAGCCTTAATGTCTTTTCAGTTAAGCAATGGAAGGGCCGAGGGGCACTACTGCTGGGCTGTGCTTAAGGCATCGCTTGATCTTAATCCTGCTCTGGCTCTATTGCTTGAGTGAAACATGTCCAAAGTAAACAGCAAACACACTGAAAAGCTGAAGGAGCCAGTGAAATCAGCAGTTGGATAAGTTTTAACTCACAGGCTAATTTTCATTACATTAGTAATAAAATGTCCTGTGTCATTATGCTGACAGAAATACTTAAACATGAAATACTCTGCTATGCATGCTGGCAGTACCTCAAACACTGCATTTTCATTTGTTTCAGCTTCCTGGAATTGAAATGCTTTGCTTGAAAGGATCTCAGTTTGGTTTTTGTGCAGATTAGATCTTTTTTTTTTTTTTTTTTTGCTATGGAGTTACTGCAATTTCCCTAGACTGCTGCAGAAATGCTATTTTCACTAAAAAGATGCACCAGAGACATGTTTCTAGAGCCTGGTAGTACTAGTCCTCTGAACAGAGTCATATAGTCTGGTTTTTAGTATATCCATGATGAATACACATGAGATAAATCTGTGTATGGAGGACAATTCTATGAAGGGGTGGTGCTGGATAAGTACAGAGATCTGCATTTAAATATGACCACTGCATATCAGGATTAGGAATACATCTATTTCCCCATTCATTGCAGAAAAGAAAATCTACAATGAATGAGCTTATTTTGAAAAAAATACAGAAGGATGGCTGCAGTCTTTGATTTGTACCAGACAATGCGAATATAACAAGATTTTTATTTATTGCATTTGTATCCCACATTTTCCCACCTATTTGCAGGCTCAATGTGGCTTACAGAGTTTTGTTATAACATAGTCATTCCAGGTTCAAGAATACAATTGGTAATGTACAGTATATCAGATACAATTGGAAGTGTACAGACAGGGAAGAGAGAAGGAAGATGTTAGGCAGGATAGTATAGAAGGTGGACTTTAATAGCTGAATGGGTTGGTGAGGTAGTTTGTAAGGTTTGTTGAAGAGATGTGTCTTCAGAGATTTGCGAAAGTTAGTTATTTCGTCCATAGTTTTCAGGGCTGTAGGTAATGCGTTCCACAACTGCGTGCTCATGTAAGAGAAGGTGGTGGCGTGTATCAGCTTGTATTTTAGTCCTTTACAGCTGGGGAAGTGCAGATTGAGAAATTTGCGGGCTGATCTTAAGGTGTTTCTGGGAGGCAGGTCCACGAGGTTTAGCATATAGATTGGGGCGTCTGCGTGAATGATTTTGTATACAATCGTGCAGATCTTGAACGCAATGCGTTCCTTGAGTGGGAGCCAGTGGAGTTTCTCTCTTAAGGGTTTCGCACTTTCATATTTGTTTTTTCCAAAAATGAGTCTGGCTGCGGTATTCTGGGTTGTTTGGAGTTTTTTGATAGTCTGTTCTTTGCAGCCAGCGTATAGTGCGTTGCAGTAATTCAGATGGCTTATTACCATTCACTGTACCAGGATTCGGAAGATGTATCTCGGGAAGAAAGGTTTTACTCTTTTGAGTTTCCACATGGAGTGGAACATCTTTTTCGTCGTGTTCTTCACGTGGGCATCGAGTGTGAGGTTTCGATCGATGGTAACTCCAAGAATTTTCAGATTTTGTGAAACGGGTAGCGAACAGTATGGTGTGGTTATGGTGGAGTAATTGTTTGTATTTTATTGTGAGGTGAGTACAAGACATTGTGTTTTTTCTGCGTTGAGTTTTAGATCAGCTTGTGAATGCCATTCAGTTGGTTGAATTTAGACCTAAGAAACTATGAAATGTCCTCTAGAGTCTCTACACTTTGTAAATTTATTGGAATGTATTATAAATCCAAATACAGGGGTCTTTTAACTAAGCTGCACTAAAAAGTGGCCAGCGCTATGAATAGCACATGGGTTTCCCATACACCAAGACCACTTTAAGCACAGCTGTAAAATGGCAGCAAGAGGTGATAAAGATGGCTGGGTCTTCCACATTCAAGTGCTCTGCTTATGTCAAATTTTTTGATTTAGTAAGTGAAAAAGATGACAGTACTTTTGTTAAGGCCAAGCTGTGTCCAGTAAGCCACAAACCTTTGAGCACATCAAGAGCCAGCACTTTGAATTTGAGAAATACACGCAGATACACAAGATTGATTTTTCTGTCTTCCTATTTCCAAATCACTTTAAATGGTTACACTAATTACTGAATCATCTCCGTTTTGGATTTTCTGAGTCATGTATGATGTTTTGGAGTCTGAATCATATGTAGGTCTACATGTATATGTAAGTTACAGTCTACGTTAGAGTCATATTTTGGTTGAAAAATGTAGACCTACAAGTCATGGCCAAAAGTTTGTGATCAAGCAGTTTTCAACTGTACCACATTGGATTCTTGATTACTATTACTGCTTTTGGCTACTTTGGGCTATGGGCCCTGTTTATAAAGGTGCACTAGAGTTCTTTAGTGTGTACTAAAAATTTGCATGTGCTAGCTGTGTAGAGGCTAGCACATGCTAATTTTTAGTGTGCGCTAAAGAACACTAGCATGCCTTTGTAAACAGGGCCCTTTGTGCATGGTCATTAAATGGGAAAATGGCTGCAGTAAAAATGGCATAAGTGCATGGGAAAGACTCACATAAGGGTGAGCTAAGGCCACATTTTAATAAATTTCACTTAGAAGGTAAGAATTTGGTGGTGGTGGTGGTGGGGGGGGGGGGGTTCCTAATTACATGTTGGATTTTGCATTCCTGTATGATAAGTACATAAGTACATAAGTAGTGCCATACTGGGAAAGACCAAAGGTCCATCTAGCCCAGCATCCTGTCACCGACAGTGGCCAATCCAGGTCAAGGGCACCTGGCACGCTCCCCAAACGTAAAAACATTCCAGACAAGTTATACCTAAAAATGCGGAATTTTTCCAAGTCCATTTAATAGCGGTCTATGGACTTGTCCTTTAGGAATCTATCTAACCCCTTTTTAAACTCTGTCAAGCTAACCGCCCGTACCACGTTCTCCGGCAACGAATTCCAGAGTCTAATTACACGTTGGGTGAAGAAAAATTTTCTCCGATTCGTTTTAAATTTACCACACTGTAGCTTCAACTCATGCCCTCTAGTCCTAGTATTTTTGGATAGCGTGAACAGTCGCTTCACATCCACCCGATCCATTCCACTCATTATTTTATACACTTCTATCATATCTCCCCTCAGCCGTCTCTTCTCCAAGCTGAAAAGCCCTAGCCTTCTCAGCCTCTCTTCATAGGAAAGTTGTCCCATCCCCACTATCATTTTCGTCGCCCTTCGCTGTACCTTTTCCAATTCTACTATATCTTTTTTGAGATACGGAGACCAGTACTGAACACAATACTCCAGGTGCGGTCGCACCATGGAGCGATACAACGGCATTATAACATCCGCACACCTGGACTCCATACCCTTCCTAATAACACCCAACATTCTATTCGCTTTCCTAGCCGCAGCAGCACACTGAGCAGAAGGTTTCAGCGTATCATCGACGACGACACCCAGATCCCTTTCTTGATCCGTAACTCCTAACGCGGAACCTTGCAAGACGTAGCTATAATTCGGGTTCCTCTTACCCACATGCATCACTTTGCACTTGTCAACATTGAACTTCATCTGCCACTTGCACGCCCATTCTCCCAGTCTCGCAAGGTCCTCCTGTAATCGTTCACATTCCTCCTGCGACTTGACGACCCTGAATAATTTTGTGTCATCGGCGAATTTAATTACCTCACTAGTTATTCCCATCTCTAGGTCATTTATAAATACATTAAAAAGCAACGGACCCAGCACAGACCCCTGCGGGACCCCACTAACTACCCTCCTCCACTGAGAATACTGGCCACGCAATCCTACTCTCTGCTTCCTATCTTTCAACCAGTTCTTAATCCATAATAATACCCTACCTCCGATTCCATGACTCTGCAATTTCTTCAGGAGTCTTTCGTGCGGCACTTTGTCAAACGCCTTCTGAAAATCCAGATATACAATATCAACCGGCTCCCCATTGTCCACATGTTTGCTTACCCCCTCAAAAAAATGCATTAGATTGGTGAGGCAAGACTTCCCTTCACTAAATCCGTGCTGACTTTGTCTCATCAGTCCATGTTTTTGTATATGCTCTGCAATTTTATTCTTAATAATAGCCTCCACCATCTTGCCCGGCACCGACGTCAGACTCACCGGTCTATAATTTCCCGGATCTCCTCTGGAACCCTTCTTAAAAATCGGAGTAACATTGGCTACCCTCCAGTCTTCCGGTACTACACTCGATTTTAGGGACAGATTGCATATTTCTAACAGTAGCTCCGCAAGTTCATTTTTAGTTCTATTAATACTCTGGGATGAATACCATCAGGTCCCGGTGATTTACTACTCTTCAGCTTGCTGAACTGACCCATTACATCCTCCAAGGTTACAGAGAATTTGTTTAGTTTCTCCGACTCCCCCGCTTCAAATATTCTTTCCGGCACCGGTGTCCCCCCCAAATCCTCCTCGGTGAAGACCGAAGCAAAGAATTCATTTAATTTCTCCGCTACGGCTTTGTCCTCCTTGATCGCCCCTTTAACACCATTTTCGTCCAGCGGCCCAACCGACTCTTTGGCCGGTTTCCTGCTTTTAATGTATCTAAAAAAATTTTTACTATGTATTTTTGCTTCCAACGCTAATTTCTTCTCAAAGTCCTTTTTTGCCCTCCTTATCTCCGCTTTGCATTTGGCTTGGCATTCCTTATGATCTATCCTGTTACTTTCAGTTGGTTCTCTTCTCCACTTTCTGAAGGATTGTTTTTTGGCTCTAATGATTTCCTTTATCTTACTGTTTAGCCACGCCGGCTGACGTTTAGTCTTTTTTCCCTTTTTTCTAATACGTGGAATATATTTGTCCTGAACCTCCAGGATGGTGTTTTTAAACAGCATCCACGCCTGATGCAAGTTTTTTACTCTGCGAGCTGCTCCTTTCAGTCTTTTTTTCACCATTTTTCTCATTTTGTCGTAATCACCTTTTCTATAGTTAAACGCTAGCGTACTTGATTTCCTAGTTTCACTTCCTTCAATGCCAATATCAACATTTTACCTCCTGCTCCGCCGGCAACAGTGAAGTCCAGCACGGACAGAGGCCGCTTCAGATTGCCTTTGCTTTCACTTCTGTTTCAGCTGTTCTTCTGGTCCTGTCCTTCCGCAAACAGGAAATGAGGATGGGACCAGAGGAACAGCTGAAACAGAAGTGAAAGCAAAGGCAATCTGAAGCGGCGTCTGTTCGTGCTGGACTTCACTGTTGCCGGCGGAGCAGGAGGTAAAACATTTTAAACAACAGCCGGCACTTACGAAGGGCTGGGGCACCTGCACACATCCTGCTTGCACTCGGAGGCCACAGAGAGAGAAGGAGGAAGACGCTGGACGGCGGAAATCAGAGGAGAGGGGGGGCATGGAAATCGGAGGAGAGGGCGGGCTTGGAACTCGGACGGGAGTGGGGCCGTCGGACTGGAGTGGGCCCGTGGAACTTGGATGGATGGGAGTGGAAGGAGGGAGGGAGGGGGTCATGGAACTCGGGGGGAGGGGGCATTGTTTACTCACCTCCAGTGGCTGCTGCTGGGTTCCCTTCCCTCTCACTTCCCATTGGTCCGCCCTGTGACGTCATCCCCAGGGCGGACCAATGGGAACTGTGTTACGAATCCAGGCATCCAGATGGAGGTGCAAATTATTATATAGAATATTTGGTGTTCTTGTTTTGATTTGCTTCAGATTTTCGCTTGTGGATGGCAGCATGGTACGAGGGAAAGAGCTTACCCCAGAGAAATATGCAGAAATCGTAATTCTGTACAAAGAGAAGATGCCAATAAAAGTAATTGCAAAGAAGCAGAATGTTGCTCATTCAACTGCCATAGCAATGGTCAGACAAGATGAAGAGCTGAATAGTTTGCAGTTTTGGGCATGCTCAGGTCGACCAAAAGCTACGGATGTATGAATGGACAATGTGATCGTAAAGGCAGCTAAACATTCCCCAAGAGCACCATCAAGTGTTATCAGAGCCAGAAATGCAGAAAGTGTCCCCCCCCCCCCCCCCTCCAAATGGCCATGTGGTAAGTGCTTCACCTATTGCATGGTCATTTCTTTAAAAAATAAAAAAAAGACAGCCTTTTACCCACTGTGGTAAAAGGGGGCCTCAGCGCGCATCAAAGACACATGCTGACACTAGCGCAGGCCCCCTTGTACCGCAGCTTAGTATAAGCACCCCTGAGTGAATGATCTTCATGTAGGTAATATATTTATTAAAACAAAAATCTTTACAAAGCATATTTGTTAATTCTCACTGCTTGCACTTTTATCTTTTGCTGTATTGCGATCTCTGTCTTCCTGCACTTGTGCTTCATTTCTGCCTTGGCTGATTCGCCTCTCCCCTTTTTGATCCTACTTCGAGAATTTGATTGACCAGAAGGACTCAGGGTCAATGAGATTCACTCCAGGGAACAAGACTATGAGGTGCCACAAGCATCGATGCAAGACCCAATCATTTTCTGTGTCTTTATAAGTAACATTAGGGGAGGGTTAGAAAGTGGAAGATTAACCATCACCAAACAGGAGAGATGACAGTCATAACTTTAATGCAGTCAGTCAGCGTGTCAAATCAGTTAGGAAATCTAACAGTATATCTGGGTGCATAAGCAGAGAGATTGTCAATAAAAGTGGGAAGTAGTATGACCTCACTATTATAGATCTTGGGTTCCAGAATTTTGCATGGAATCTCATATCTGGATTTTTTTAATATACTTTGATTTTTAAATGTAACTACTCAACGTTGTGCAAACCCAGACTCTAGGTGAGTTACAGTTCAGGTACTGTAGTTTATTTCTGACAAACTGGCACTTATTTGAGGCTATTTGTGTATGGTGTGTGTGGGGGGAGGGGTAAGTAATGTTCCCAATGTCACAAGCAGTATCAGTGGGAGGAGAAAGTTTTAGACTCTGGTTTCTCTTGTTTTCAGCCTGCTTCCTTAACCACTACACTACTCATCCACACCTACAAAACACTCACAAAGCAGGAAATTATAAGGAGGGTCACCAAAACACATGACCTACACTATGGGGGCAATTCTACAACAGAGTTCTTCCATTTAGGCACCCTAATAACATGGGGTTTCAGCCTATTCTGTATGGACACTTGAGTGCCCAAATTTATTTATTTATTTATTCCTTCCATTATTTATCTCGTCCTCCCGACAGTGCCCAGAACAGGTTATAGAATTGCATTCATAATATAATAAAACAGTACAACTTTTAAAAAATTTAATTAAATTAAACAATGGTTCCAGCTGCGTACGTCTATTAGCGCTATAGAAATGATAAGTAGTAGTAGTAGTAACTTGACTATTTTTTTTGTTTGTTTTTTTGGATAAGACTTTCTACTTTTACTAAAAGTCAATACTTTTAGTTTTTACTTAAGTACTTTTAAAACATAACAACCCCATATCTGGTTTCTTTCAAATCTTTGGTGGGTGGGAGGGGGGTTACTGACCACTGGGGGAGTAAAGGGGGGGGGGGTCATGACCAGTGGTCATCTGATCATTTTTGGACACCTTTTTGTGACTTATTCATGATTGAAACAGGTCTAGACCAAAACATCTAACTTTTAGCTCTGGACATTTTGGCTTTGTTCTATTATGGCAGAAAAACATCCAAGTTTTGAGTTTGCCTAAATCTCATCCACATCCACTTGTGATTTGGACGTACTGCAGACGAACTGTGTAGAAAAACATCTTTAAAATGTGTTTTGAAAATGGCAATTTGGATGTTTCCTTTATTGATTTTCAGTACAGAAATAAACAAGAGCTCACAACACAGCAAAAAAAAAAAAAAAAAGTCCCATCTGTAGCTTTGTGCTGCTTTTATTAACCTCTCTATCTCGTAAACCTAAACTCTTCAAAAGTCAAAAAGTTGAATTTTGAACACACCGGAGTCTTTCAACACTTACTGGGTAACCCCACAAACAATGCATTACAATAATTAATGCATGAAATTACATAATCATAAAGCAACTGTGCAAAATCAGACTGTAAAATTACAAATCCTGTATAATTGGCATAGATAGTAAAATGAAGGACACCAATGGAGAAATATGGTTATCGGAAGCTAATCCAGCATCTAGCAAAACTCCCAGACTACGTACTTGGTCTTTCACCACTATATTAGACCCTTCCCATGTTAACCTGGTTTTGGTGTGTCTATAGTTAGGCATCCCATTGACACCTGCCATACAGCTGTTGTAAACGGGCCTGCCTAAATGTAACAGGCATGTAGGCAAGCTACAGAAGTTTCCTGCTCATGGCCTAATGTATGTGCTATTCCCCAAATTCTATATATCACACCTTAATTTCCACACAGAAATCGAAGCACATTCTGTAATGTGGTGTGTGTAAATTCTAAGTCGCATCGTTGAAAAGGGGGCATGGTCATGGGTGTTTCTAAAATCTATGTGCATAATTATAGAATACACCTGCTCTGTGTCTAATTTTGGCATTGGGATTTACACCAAGTAAAATGTGGCATAAATGGGCACGACCAAATTTGGTTGTATGGAGAGACGCTCAGCATAATCTATATACCACATGGAAATTTAAGTTTATTCTATAAAATTTAGGCATACTTTAGAGAATATGCCTAGGTGTATTTTTTTTTTTTACAATGTAGATTTTTCAGGCGTCATATATAAAATCTAGCCCTATGCATATATGCAACCAATTAGATGCTTTACTGGCATTTTCATGGATAACTGTACAGTTAGGTGTGAAGATGTCAGTATTCTGTACGTTTAAGTATGCTGGCAAGTAAATGTAAACAACTTGTTATAGAATTGTCCTTTATAAGTCATTTACATAGAGAGTGAGAGGTACTGAGGGGCCCTTTTACTAAGCTACATAAGCATCTACGTGTGCCCAACGCGCACCAAAATGGAGTTACTGCCTGGCTAGCACATGGCTCTTGCGGTAATTTCATTTTTGGTGCGTATCTAAAAGATAATTTTTATTTTCGGATGCGCATATTGGACACGTGCCAAGTGGCATTTGATGCATGTAGGTCATTATTGCCCAGTTACGGCGTGAGTCATTACTGCTAGGTCAATGGCTGGCGGTAAGGTTGCAGACCCAAAATGCACGCGCAGCAATTTTGATTTTAACGGCAAAAATGTAAAAAAGGCCTTTTTTACAGTTATGCTGAAAAATGGATCGGTGCACGCCCAAAACCCACACCTATACTACCGCAAGCCATTTTTCAGCACACCTTAGTAAAAGGACCCTTGTAGATGCACTTTCTAGAAAAAGAAAAGGAAAAAGAACATATGATGCAGACTTATCAGCACTTTATATACTGCTTGTAGCAAGTGAGTACAATGTAGCGGGTTACAATATAATGCAATGCTTAATAATTTTAAAAAGAGTGAAAAAGAGAAGTAAAGAAATACAATTATTTATAACAGCAGGGGGGGAGAGTAAGACAGGGGGTAAAAAAAACCAAACCAAACCAAAACAAAACACAGGCTTCGATAAAATAGAATGAAAAGTTCAAAGACAAAGGGGCGTGAGATGAAGCCCGAAAGAGAAGCTGAACAGCAATGTGAAAAAGTACTTTTTTTTTTTTACTGAGAGAATGATTGTTCTTCTTGCCCTGCGTTTGTCTCGATTTTGTTTGGTCTTTCTGTAAGTGAGGTGAATGTTTTCAAATCAGGGGCATAGCTACTATGGGGCTACGGGGGCCTGGACCTCCATAGATTTGGCCCTGGACCCCCCTGCCGATGACCATCTCAACCCCCCTCCCGCCATCAACCCGCCGTCGCTGTCTGCTACCTTTGCTGGCGGGGACCCCAACCCCCGCCAGCCAAAGTCTTCTTCTTTCGTTTTGTTTCTGAGTCTGACGTCCTGCATGTACAACGTGCAGGACGTGAGACTCACAGAAACAGAACGAAGCCCTGCAGATCGCAAGGCTTTGTTCTGTTTCTGTGAGTCTGACGTCCTGCACATTGTACGTGCAGGACGTCAGACTCAGAAAAAGACCAAACGAAGAAGAGGACCTCGGCTGGCGGGGGTTGGAGTCCCCTGCCAGCAAAGGTAGGTGACAGCGGGCAGGTGGGGGGGTCGAGAGGGTCGTCGGCAGGGGGGGGGGTCAAAGTTGTTGGTGGTGGTGCTGGCAGCGGCGAGGGGTGTCGGCAATGGCGGCGGGGGGGTCGGCGGTGCCGGGGGGGCTAAAATGTGCCTCCTCACCTCGGGCTCTGGACCCCCTCCCACCGAAGTCTGGCTACGCCCCTGTTTCAAATATTTGGGGTTGTGATTGATTTTCAATTGTTATTTACTGAACAAATTTCTTAAGTGGTTAAGAATGCTGGGGGGGGGGGGGGGTTCATGCTTATTTATTTTAATGGTTCTTTACATTCCTTTCTTCATGCCTTGTTAATCTTCCAGATAGCCTATGTAATGTGATCTATGTAGAAATGCACAAGGTGCATATTAAATGGTTACAGACTCTCCAGAATGCTGTGGTTCGTCTGCTATGCAAATCTTATCAATTGGATCATGTAACTCTGTTCCTGATACAATGTTACTGGCTGCCAGTTCAGTATCAATTCTGGCCCATGGAGCATTCTAGAAACGTGATCCTTTGTATTTGAGTTCAATTGTTATTCCTTATATTCTATGAAGGTCTCTGGGATCTTTACGAATGGCTACGCTCTCAGAAGATTTCCATTCATGATAGTGCTTATTTATTTTTGTCTATCATCTTTCTTTTGGAATAACTTACTGTTGTTACTGTTGTTTCACTGAATTGTCAATTAAGAAGTTCAAGAAACTTTTAAAGACACATCTCTTTATTATGACCTTTGAGGACCAAGCTCAGATTTGTTGCTGAAAGAGTAGAATTTGCCTTCAAACTAGTGTGATTATTTTTATATCTGTTGCTTGCTTGTTTTCTATCATACTTGTGATGGAGTTCCTTTATGTTTGCAGTTTTTATTGATTTTATATAAACTGCCATGACCTGTTTCCACAACTGGCAGTATATCAAGTGGTAATACATGATAAATGATATTCTTACTAGAGTATTTGAGAAGGAAAATGTGTTTTTTTTCCATTATTGACTGCAAAAGAGTGATGTCATCAGTATTTTCAAGCTAAGTGTGTTTCTTTTTAGCTTTTGGTCAATGAAAAATAGCTAATTCCACGATCAACAGGCCAAATTATAGCCTCCTAAGTCTGTGTTGTAGACATAAGTTTAGTAAAATAAATACAAGACTCATATGATCCTTATTACACAGAATGGGGGTGCAAGTGAATGTGAAAGATATAGAGGGAGCGAAAACATCTACATAAAGAGAAAGAAAAATCTAACAGTGTTCTCTGTTATTCAGATATTCCTGTCCCTTTTCATATTTCATGACCTCAAGAAAGGACACATATTTTGACAGTCTGGAAAATGACTGAAGTTTGAATTTCTGGGGTTAGATTTTATTACCATTTACTCATTAAAGTATGTTATAATATGGAATGATTATTTCTCAGCTGGGGAAAAGCAGTGTAAAACCCTCTTATTTTTCCTGTTCAATAGTGCTTTCAACTTGGAGCTGTGAAAGTTATAACTATGAGCTGTATTATTTCCTTTTTTTTGTGACGAGGCCCATAAAGAAAATTATAGAGCTGCTATGAGTAAATGTATCATTAAATGTTCCACCGACGCAATTTTAAATCAATGTAGTGAAACAACTAGATTCTACATCAATGAACCAAAGCAAATATATAAAACTGGAAAAAAAACTTCATAAACTTCAAAATTTCAGAATTCACAAAGTCACCACCATGCATGAGAAAACCATCAGTATAATGCTCAGAACTGCCTAGTGGCTTGCGGTAGTGTAGGCAAGGGTTTTGGGTGCGCACTGATCCATTTTACAAGGCAACTGTAAAAAAGGCCTTTTTAAAATTTTTGCCAAAAATGGATGTGCAGCAAAATCAAAATAATGAGTGGAGTGGAACAGGTAAACACTCTTTCCAAGAATACTAGGTCTAGGGGGCATGCAATGAAGCTACTAAGTAGTAAATTTAAAACGAATTGGAGAAACGTTTCTTCACTCAACGTGTGATTAAACACTGGAATTTATTGTCAGAGAATGTGGTAGAGTCGGTTAGCTTAGCAGAGTTTAAAAAAGGTTTGGACAGCTTCCTAAAAGTCTATAGCCCTTTATTAAAATGGATTGGGAAAATCCACTGCTTATTTCTGGGATAAGCAGCATAAAATGTTTTGTACTTTTTTGGGATCTTGCCAGGTATTTGTGACCTGGATTGGCCACTGTTGGAAACAGGATGCTGGGCTTGATGGACCTTTGGTCTGTCCCGGTATGGCAATACTTATGTACGTATGTACTCTGTACAAAACATGAAGACGTGTTGAACTAGATTCAGTAAATGGTGCTGAAAAAACAGTGCCAAAAAACCCCAAAACAAAACTGGCATGTAGTGCTATTCTATAAACGGTGTTCAGAGTTGCACGCTGTTTATCGAATAGGCTTAGAGACAAATCCCATACCAAACTTTGGTCACAAGGATTTATAACTAAAACCTGGTGCAAATCCTGGTGCGTAAGTTAGGCATGGATCCCCCAAATTCTATCACACTGCGTGCATCTTGTGAGAATGCCCATGCCTCGCCAAAGCCCCCTTCCATGGCCACACCCCCTTTTGGGTTGTGTGCCATGAGTTTTGTGCACACCGTGTAACAGAATAGCATGCAGTAAGATGCAAGCGCAATTTTCAATTAAGGCCAATTAATGACAATAATTGATTGTTAGCATTCAATGACAGGCTTTACATGGCTAGATAAGCAATTAAGATGCATTCACATCTCACACAAAATTTGGGGGGGCCCTTTTACTAAGATGCGTAGGCACCTATGCACTTACAACGAGCAACAAATTAGAACTACCACCTGGCTACTGCATGCCCTGGGCAGTAATTCTAATTTCTGCGGACATCCAAAATGCGCAGCAGAAAATAAGTTCTATTTTCTACCATGTGGCACTAACTGGATGGTAATCGGCAGTGTACGCACACTGATGATTATCCCCTGGTTAATGCGTGAGACCTTACCGCTAAGTCAATGGGTGGCGGTAAGGTCTCAGACCCAAAATGGACGTGTACTGATTTTTATTTTGCTGCAAGTCCATTTTTGGCAAAAAAGGGCCTTTTTTGCAGGCACCTGCATGCATCCGATACATGCGTCTACACCAGCGCAGGCCATTTTGTAGTACACCGTAATAAAAGGGCCCCTTGGTGCATATCTTGTGGTGCTTTCCTCTGGAAATCTATAGGTCCACCATCCCTACTGTTTTATGTTTGTTGCATATCTTGTAGTGCCATCTATAGAATCCAGGAGGTTATAAATTTTTGTTGTAAAAAAAGATATCGTGGAGGATTAAAGATGGCAGTGCATGGATGCTGTTGCAGCTTGTTGCTGCTTAAATGTTTTCAATTTGCTTAACCTTAGAACCCTAATGGAATGTGTATGTAAGGGGAAGAAGCAGGTGGTGCAAACAGGGCCAATGGTCTCTTTTCTATCCCAGCCTACAGCAACTGATACATCTCCAGGCAGCCCACCCATGAGGAGGGAAAGGTGGGGAGTATTCAAGTGGTTGAGGTGGTGCTGGCTTCAGCATTGCAGGAAGTGGCTTCTGATGGAGATATTTTGGTTCTCTCTCTGGGGAACGTACCTGAATCTTTGTCCCAGTTAAAAGCTGTTGAAACTGCTGACTCATTTCTAATGGTTTCAGTATGGATGAGACCTAACCATTTTTATTTTCAGGCTACATGGGAGGGTTTAGTATTTTGGGAATGGTCCCTGCCAACTTACATTTAGGGTCTTGTGAAGAGATTTGAGGGTCTTATTGCTGAGGTATCTGATTTATAACATGATATGACTGTGATTTAGCCAGCTGTCTCCGACCTGGATAAAAAAAAGTTAATATTTCTCAACGCAGAGTGGAGGTCTTTTTTGGAATTCTTGAACAATTCAAAGAAAGTCAGGAGCTGTTGAGAATTCTCACTGGAGAATTTGCTGTTTTTAAACTTTCCACATGTTTCAAACGTTCTGTCTTTGGAAATGTATAAAAGCTATGGGCCCTGTTTACCAAGATGCGCTAATGCTAGAGACACCCATATATTCCTATTTATTTATTTTATTTATTTATTAGGATTTATTTACCACCTTTTTGAAGGAATTCACTCAAGGTGGTGTACAGCAAGAATAAGTCAAACATAAGCAATATGGGTGTCTCTAGTGTTAGCGCGTGCTAATTTTTAGCTTGCACTAAAAACATTAGCGCACCTACAGCGCAGATTCGTAAACAGGGCCCTATGTAACTTCTGAAGGGTCTACCTGAACCTGCTGCTCTGCTGGAAAGAGTTTACTATTTGCCTCAGGCTAGGAAGAGAGGGATAGATAATTCGGTACAGTCTGCTCAGTTTACTATGGAGAGCTTGGAGCTGACTGGATTTTTTGAAGGTTCTGATTCAACACAGGTCCCCCTCTTCTACTTTGATAATAACATGTGCCTTGGATCCTAACCAGGACTAGTTATTAAGTATGTATTTCAGGTTTAAGGACTCCCTGTTTATTGGTCGTTGAGTTCAGACCTTCCTGCTGTTGCCAAGATTACTCAGAAGTGAAGGAAGTGATTTCTGATGCTGAGACACGGTGATTTACAATTAGAGGGGTGGTTCTTTTTATTTTTCCCACATAAATATTTAATTTAATATCTGGGGATTAGGTGTCTTGACAATTATCTGTTTTTCTTAATGCAAAATTATCTGAACATTAGGGGTTTCATCTTCTGCTGCTGATTTACTGTTGCAGGTAATTTTCCTTTGTTATCATAGGAATAGAAAATAGCTTGCACGGGATATGTTGTATCACTATTGGATTTGATTTTTCCTTTGGAAATTTTCCTTTGCATAGTGTATTAGATTCTCTTCTACTATCGAGGACTGGTGTAGGATTTCTTTATGATTTTCCTTTTTTTGGTATGTTTATTAGTATTTGTATATTTTTTTCTATTGGTTTCTTCTTTCTGTAGCAAGGTTTATTGTTTACGATAACATTTTGGAAAAAGTAGAATTAAAAATAAAATAAAAAGATATCATTTAGAGGTCCTTTTTCAAGGCTATGATAAGAATTTGACTTAGCATGCCCCTACATGGGTTTTTCCTGTGTGCTTAGGATATTTTTTTACTGTGACCATAAACACCCTTTATTTTGTATTAATTTCATTTATAGCAATGCACTAATGTTACCATTAGCATTTGCATTTTAAAAAAATTACTGCCACCAACAGGTATGTTTACTAAGGCGCTTTAGCATTTTTAACACGCCTATAAAGTTAAGGTGCGCTAAATGCTAATGCACCAATACATTCCTATATTATCTGAATCGACTATTAATTTCTTATTATCTTGTACTTGTATTATACATACAACATCAATAATATCTTCTATAATTGTATTTATTCATTGTCAAATCTTTTCATTCCACCACTGAACACTCTTATTTTATAAATCAACTGAATAAATAATGTGATAATGTCCCACACAAAGTGTTACCCTCAATAATCTTAAAGATCTAAACTGGGTGGCAAACCACCTCCATATGTCCATTGATAGATGTCCAAACTACGGGAACACTAATCACACAAATATATCCACTTAAAAATCAGTTGATATTCCAATCATAATAATTGTTCACAGTGTTCACTATCCAGTGGTCAATCCAGTATATCTGATTGGGAATCAGTTGGTACTCCAAAACTTCACAGTATTCTCAATCTCATGCAGTTGTTTAAATCACTTCTCCACAAAATATTTCTTTCAGGGGGACTCCTCTCAGATTATGTTCACATGCATCAATTTCATTCAAACCTTTATCGGGTCTCTACATAGGCCGTGTTTCATATAACTTCTTCAGGAGACCTGTTTGCCTTCCCCTTCCAGGCCCTGAGAAGGACTATGCTATATATTTGAATAAAGAAAGAACCATGTAGTGGCATTAAAACGCTAATGACTGCTTGTTGTTAAACAGTGCTGATGCTTTCCCTTTATGAATATCGTTAGTTACATTAAGTCTTGTTTGCTAGTCAAGTCATGCTGTGATTCCACACCAGCAACACTGAGGGATGAATGAAAAAAGCAGTTCTGAATTAAATAACACACACACCTTAGTATAAAAATCAATATTTTAGAGCTTTAGATATACGTTAGTAGTAGCACCCAACAGTGTTGTAGAATAAACAGAAAATACTTTTCAGTCTCTGCTAATGTCCTTAAGATCAAAGCTGGACTTATAAATCAGACCAGCATGTAAGAAAGAACAAAAACCAAAGCAATATTGAAGACTAAAGTCTGAACAAAGCACTAAGGGATCTTTTTGCTAAGCTGCATTAACTGCTAATGCATGCTTAGCACAGTAAAAAGAAAATCCCAATGTGGGACATTCTAAAGCATCCCACGTTAGTTTGCTTGCACTAACCATCTGTTAATTATTTTTTAGTATTTTTTTTAGGGGGCATGTCAGAGGCAGAGAGTGGGTATTCCTGCGCTAACCGGATGGCACTTCTACATTACCGTATGCTAACTTACGCCTGTATTTACAAAGGTGCACTATAGATGCGTTAGCATTTTTAACGCACGTTAAACGCTAATGCGTCTATAGGAATGTGTTACCATTAAATGGGTTACACATTCCTTTAATTAGTCGCTTATGTATCAGTATATTATCTCTATCGACTATTAATTTCTTATTAACTTGTACTTCTACTATACATACAACAATATTTATTTGTTGCATTTGTATCCCACATTTTCCCACCAATTTGCAGGCTCAATGTGGCTTACATTATGCCTTAATGGTGATTGCCATTTCCGGACTGAGAAATACAAGTGGTATTGCATTAAGGTGCACAAATGGTAAAGAAGAATACGTGGTATTCCCTTGAAGTTCCTAAATGATAGAGTGAATTATAGAATAAGTTAGACAATCAACTATAGAAAGTTCATTTCCGGTATGTGAAATAAAGTGGTAGGGCGTATTCCGTAGCTTTCATTAGTAGCGCGTAGGTTATCAGTCTAGTGTGAAGAAGTCGGTTTTAGAAGATATATATATAATAGAAGATATCGATAATATCTTCTATTATTGTATTTATTCATTGTCAAATCTTTTCATTCATACTTTCAGAGGGAGTCATGCCGAATGCTGAGGGAAGCCATGGTGTTCCTTGCGCTCTAATGGGGCTGCTAAAGGTCTCCCGAAGAAGTTATATAAAACACGACCTGTGTAGAGACCCGATAAAGGTTTGAATGAAATTGATGCGTGTGAACATGATCCGAGAGGAGTTCCCCTGAAAGAAATATCTTGTGGAGAACTGATTTAAACAACTGCATGAGATTGAGAATACTGTGAAGGTTTGGAGTACCAACTGATTCCCAATCGGATATACTGGATTGACCACTGGATGGGGCTATGCAAATCTTCCAACAGTTCTTCTGGGTTGCCTAATGATCTCATCCAACAACATTATGCTCTTGGCTATAATGGGACCTGTTCTGGAGTGCCACTAACTCAGGAAAAAGAAGTTACAGTTCTTTGCAAGGCCTCATATTCTTCTTTCCCACTAAGCACTTATTTCTCAATGCCCTGCTTTAAAGAGTTTTCATCAAGGAACGTTCTCCTTTCAACCACTTTTTAGCATATTTTAAAAAATCGAAAAGCACTATTAATTTTGCTGTGGGCATTTGTCTATCTATTTACCACAGGAGTAGTTAAAGAAGCAATGCTAAAAAGCAGTGAAATATTCCTTCCGAAGTGTACCGTTTCATGTATACAACTGTTTGTGATAAAGAAAACCCTCCACAGTATCTTCCACCATCAAGTCCTTTCTTAAGAAATATGATTTCAAGGAGATATGCCACGAGTTTCCATAAATGTCACCACTGCCTTCACTATTAAATTATGTCTCCAGCTACTCCTAATTCCTATGTTTCCTGTAGATTATTTTTCTTCTCACAATAGTACAAGAGAAAATGGCAGCACATTTTAAAAAGCTGGTATATTAAATCACACTAAACAATAATCTGACTCTGACAGTTTGAAGATGGTGATGCAAGCTGGGAAGGTCTAGCAGCAGCAGCAGGGATGGAATGAGCAGTGAGCTGGAAGGGACCCAACCCCCACAGGCACAAAGGGATGCTGTTCCAAAACAGTGGTGAAGGAGTGATCAATATGCCCACTGGGACCCACTCCACACCAGCATAAGAGGAGGTTGCCTTCCACTGCGGTTGTGGAAGAGCCAGCCGGACTAGAAAATGTAATAGAACACATTGGAGGGTGAGAAAGTGAGTGAGAGGGCAGGGAAAAGAGGGACAGTGAATGGGAAAGGGATGTAAAGAGAAGATGGTGGACATGCAATGGATGCAAGAGGGAGAGAAAAGGGACAGAGAACTTAGGAAGGAAGGGGTAAAACACTCACAAATACACACCCAGACACACACTCCTGGACTTCAGTCTTAAAGTTAACTTTCAGTGGGTCTACATTAGTGCTTGGATAACACCTCAGTTATTCATTATATCCCCTAGGCACATCCCCTCCAGAGTTACTCATTAATGGTCTATTAATCTGAGCCAGTGACAGACAAGCCCGTACTGTCAAACTCCATGTTACCCTGAGATTTGAATTCAGTCCCTTGTGAATTCTTTCCTGCTCTTGTAATCCAGCAAGAAACAGAATGCATTGGAAAGACAGTTAAAATAAAACAGGATTCAGTTTCATTAGGCTAAATAATCAGGTTTCACAGCAGAAGAGAAGCATGTGAAATCTAGGGCAGATGGGTTTTGCACACCCTTGATATGTGAGAAAAAAAAAGTGTAAGGCTAAAATCTCAAACATGGAGTAGTCAGTGTGCATAGCATTACACCCCCATGATAATATCTGCACAGAACTCACTTCATAAAATCTGCCAGTACATCACAGTTTTATTTGTTTCAAAGTGGATTTTAAAAAAAAAAAGAAGAATTCTTTCACTGCTAAATTCCAACCTAATGCTGTAAAAAAATGTTGGATCATGGCAACACGGTTGTCCTGGTAACACCATCTGATCAGATCCTCATGGCAACCAGCCATGACTCAGTGTTTTTCACTTCATAGCAAGGAACATAAACTTGATAGTCTGATGTTAGGAACTCTGAAGGCCTTTATATAAGAACTGTTACAATATGATGACTTAACAAACCCAGTCATCTGTACAAGAAATAACCACAAATTCTTAATTAAAAGAGGCATGCCAAAGCAGCAGCTGTGCAGTGCCAGGGAACCCTTTATGGAAGAGGAATCAACCTCTTTTTTCGATGTGAACCAACTGCTCAGCATTCGCTTGAACCATGCAGTCTACATTTTTATGAGTGGCTAAGTGTGCAACTCTGTTGGTTTATGGGACTGACTTAAGAAATAATGCTACTTAAAAAAAAAATAGGTGTGCAAATGGCTAAGAAAACAATGTAAGGCTCGATATTCAGCCTATAGTGGTAAGCAGCTTGTAAGCTGCTCACAGCCATGGGCTGAATTAACCTCATATATCCATAGAAATATGTTTTTGCACTTAACGAATAGTTAATCTGTAGAACTCATTGCCGGAGGATCTGGTAACAGCAGTTAACATATCTGGGGTTAAAAAAGGCTTGGGCAAGTTCCTGGAGGAAAAGTCCATAGTCCATTATTGAGATAGACATGGGGGAAGTCACTGCTTGCTCTGGGATCAGTATCATTGAATGTTGCTACTATTTGGGATTCTGCCAGGTACTTGTGACCTGGATTGGCCACTGTTGGAAACAGGATACTGGGCGAGATGGACCATTGGTCTGACCCAGTATGGCTATACTTACATTCTTAATATCTGGGATAGTGCAACAACCTGGAAGTTAACTGAGTATCAGCCAGTATTGAGACCAGTGCCTGATTAACTTGGCGGATAAGCTTAGGACAGCCTTTCTGAAGTCTTAATTTTATATGCTGGCTTTGTCTCTAACTTAACCAGTCAGTGCTTTGGCAGTCAGAAGGGATATTCGACAGCATTAACTGGTTGAGTGCCACTGAATATCTGGGCATGGTCAGCTCAATGGGGTTTAACCAGACAAGAACCGCTCTGCTTAAACCCTTTTCAATATTGACCACGTAATGTATGAACATTAAGAATATAACAAAAGAACATAAGAATAGCCATACTGGGTCAAACCAAAGATCAATCTAGCCCAGTATCCTGTTTCCAACAGTGGCCAATCCAGGTCTCAAGTACCTGGCAGAAACTCAAATAGTAGGAACATTCCAAGCTACCAATCCCAGGGTAAGTAGTGGCTTTCCCCACGTCCATCTCAATAACAGGCTATGGACTTTTCCTCCAGGAACTTGTCCAAACCTTTTAAAACCCAGACACCCTAACCACAGTTACCACATCCTTTGGCAATGCGTTCCAGTGCTTAACTATTTGTTAAGTGAAAAAAATATTTCCTCCTATTTGTTTTAAAAGTATTTCCATGTAACTTTATTGAGTGTCCCCTAATCTTTGTAGTTTTTGAAAGAGAAAAAAAAATCAATTCACTTTTACCTGTTCTACACCACTCAGGATTTTGTAGACCTCAATCATATCTCCCCTCATCCGTTTCTTTTCCAAGCTAAAGAGCCCTAACTTCTTTAGCCTTTCCTCATATAAGAGAAGTCCCATCCCCTTTAGGAGGCATAGCCTAGTGGTTAGTGCAGTAGACTTTGATTCTGGGGAACTGAGTTCAATTCCCACTGCAGCTCCTTGTGATTCTGGGCAAGTCACTTAACCCTCCATTGCCCCACTTTGAATGTAGTTGCAAAAACCTCAGAAAGGCAGTATATCAAGTTCCATTTCCCTTCCCTTTCCCCTTTATCATTTATGCACACATCAGCATAGTGGCACACATGGTAACCTCCCCAAAACTATCATGCATGCTGCTAGCATTGGATATCCCCACTGCTAACTAGCCCAAAGTAAATGAGCAATGGGGATTTTCTCCCTATCTCATGCTGCAATATTTAGCCTCCACTGGAGCAACCCTTATCCTCCCACCAGCACAAGAACAAGCCCTATTATGGGCATACCCTTTTAACTCCCCACCCCACCCACCCACCAGAGTTAGCAGCTTCCCATCCACTCACATCAGCTCCCACAATCAAAATTCTTCTTCCCATGAATTCTGTGGCAGATGGTTTGGTTCTGTGAACTTTGTCTATTGCATTTGGCATCATTCTACCAGCCAATTATTAATGCTAACTTCTGTAAACAAAAAAAAAAAGAGTGCAAACTGCTGACTACTGTAAAACTGCAAAAGAAAATATATCTGCTCAAATCATAGGCACCTAGTATAAAAGGCTCTGAGAGGCTAAGACTTCCAAAAGTCCACTAGTGTGGCAATAGGGTCAGCTCCAGTGTGTGCTAGCAAGCAAAGGAAGCAGTGCTCTCTCTAACAAAGCAATCAAGGTGGGGTAGAGAGCAGGGGCATAGCCAGACATTGGCAGGAGGGGGGCCAGAGCCCAAGGTGAGGGGGCACATTTTAGCCTCCCCCCCCCCCCCCCCCGCCATTGCTGCCGACACCGCCCACCAGTCATTGTCAACCCCGCAATCACCAACTTTGCCCCCCTCCCCCGCCGATGACCCACTCGACCTCCCTCCCGCTGTCAACCTACCGTTGCCTACCTTTGCTGGCGGGGGACCCCAACCCCCCCGCCAGCCGAGGTCAGAAATAGAAGGAAACCTTTTGCGAGGCGAACATCGGCTGCCTGGGGGTTGGGGTCCCCCGCCAGCAAAGGTAGGCGATGGCAGGAGGGGGGGTCGAGCGGGTCATTGGCAGGGGGCCAGGGCCCAATCTATGGGGGCCCAGACCCCCCAGGCCCCATGTAGCTACGCCACTGGTAGAGAGTGGTATAACTTTCACCAGAGTTGAGGTGTCCTAAGGAAGAAGGGGACTCACTTAAAGCTGCCCCCAGATCTTCTGAGGAGAACTTCCACACTAGGAGCCCTTTGCAACATCGTTGCTTTGAGGCACTTAATTTGAGCATCTACCACTGGGGGGCAGCCTGTAGAAAAGATTTTCCATCCTCCATCTTTCCTCCCCTTGTTCCCTATTGTATAGTCAGTGGTAGAATAGTCTGCAGCGAGTATGCACAGTGCTGCCAGTCTTCACAGCCCCTCCCCCTTTAACCACACCTTCCACTTTGAAGCAGGCAGCACACTTGTAGAAGGAAGAAGGTGGCCACAGGGACCAGTTGCTCGAGCTGCAGCAGGAAATATAGCAAAGAGTGAACAGAGGGAAAGTGGAAGAGCTTGGGGGCGGGGGTGTCTCTTCTGATGCTAAGTGAATTTATGGCCCCTTTTACTAAGCCCAACACGTGCCAGATTGGACTTACTGCCTGACTACCACGTGGCTCTTGTGGTAATTTCATTTTTGGCGTGCATCCAATATGTGCATCCAGAAAAATTTATTAGTAGGCTCATAAATTAGGATCATAAATATAGGCATAAAAAATGGCAGGTGTATATTTAGGAGCAAGACTTTTAAGCTCCTAAATGAAGATGAATTTTCAGCTGAAAAGTTATGCTTCTAAGTTTGGCTGAAAATAGGGCACAAATTTAGGAGCTCAGTATTTCCTGAATATTGGGCCTTATATTACTAACAGCCAAAGTTTGTCTCTTATTGAATCTCATAGCAAACATGAGCATGGGGGGGATGTGAAAAAAATATGACAGTGAAAATCCACTAACAGTGTTTGCAACCAAGGGCAAGTAGACCACAGTGAGGAGGGTCTGTCACATCACTTAGTTTATACAAAAACGCATGCATATATGAACATGGGTGATAGATTTATTATAGTAATTGTGTATTCAAAAGGCCTGCACTATTAATGCAATGAGATTGAAAAGAAAGCAGGTACAGCTGTGACTCTTTGTGATAATGCAATTTCAGTGGAATCATGTTAAGAGGCATCAGAGCATCCTAGAAAGAGCTATGGAAGAGAGTCAATAATACATAGCCTGCAGGACTCTATTTTAATTGAACCCCTTATCCTATTACAACAAAATAACTGAATGCTTCAATAATAAGACACTTCTGGCTTGTTCTATTGGGTTGGTATTACTGATGCTTTTATTACAAGAAAATATCTATTTCTGCAAAAATGATCATGAAAGAATTGCAAAAGTCTTGGGGGAAGTATGGTGAAAGAGTTCAACATATTAGCTGTACTAGTATATATATACATATATACACACTAGTAAAAAAGGCCCGTTTCGGTATGAAATGAAATGGGCGCTAGCAAGGTTATTCGTCTCTCCCTCCCTCGCTTACTGTCTCCCTCTGTCCCCTCCAAGTCCCACGGCCCCCCTTTCTTTCCCTTCCGATTTCCAGGGCCTCCCTCCCTCTCTCTCTCTCCTTCCCTCTGTCCCTCCCCCGAGTTCCAGTCCCCCCTCCTCTCTGTCTCACAGACACGTCCTTGCGATGCCTCCACCCACGGCCCTCCCCTCCCCGACACTGGCCCTGCCCATTCCCCTACGTGTACGTCGCCCCCCTCAAAAATCGCCAACCCCCCTCTGCTACCCTCCCCTCCCCCCCTCTTACCGGGGTCCCGGTGGCAGCAGTGAAGAGCCTTGCGAGTCTGCTGCCAACTCTTCTCTTCACTCTCAGCTCTGACTCTGGTCCCGCCCTCATTTCTTGTTTCTGCAAGGGCGGGACCAGAGTCAGAGCTGAGAGCAAAGAGAAGGGAAGGCAGCAAACTCGCGAGGCTCTTCACTGCTGCCGCCGGGACCCCGGTAAGAGGGGGGAGGGGAGGGTAGCAGAGAGGGGTTGACGATTTTGGAGGGGGGCCGACGTGCACTTAGGGACGTCTCTGCCCACTCCCGCTGTTCTTCAACACGTGTCTCTGTACTTATAAATATATATATAAGTACAGAGAATAATTTCAGCAAATATGTGATCATCCGAAATACCATGAAACTGTCAGCACTTTGTTTGCTGTTCAAGATCTTGTGTCCTGTTAAAAATACTGAATACAACTATTATCAGAAAGAGTAAAGCTCATGTGTTTCCCAGTGGTTCTACCATTTCAATTCAAATTTTTGTTCCAAGGATCCTCCTCGTAACTAAGGGGAAGATATTGAAAGAAATTTAAATAGCCAGAAACAGCTTCTGGCTATTTAAATTGCTTCTCCGGGGCTAACCGGACATATTCAGAAGCACATAAACAGACAGTGCTGCTGAAAATGCTTGGTTAGGACTAGATTCTACGTACCATGTCTACAAAATTGGTGCCGAAATGAAAAACACCTAGGCACATTCTATAAAGTACACCTAAATTTAGGTGTAATTTATAGAATAAGCCTAAATTTCCACAGATTTTATAGAATAAACTAAGCACCAGTCCGCGTGACTAAATTTAGTTGCGGGCATTTATGCCAAGTAAAACCTGGTGTAAATCCCGATGCCTAATTTAGGCGCAGACCGGATGTATTCTATAACAACATGAATAGATTTTAGAAACACCCATGACTCACCCATTCTACGCCCATGGCCACACCTCCTTTTCAACTATGCAACTTAGAATTTACTCTCATCACATTATAGAATACGCTCAGACAATTCTGTGTGTAAATTCTAATTAATGCCAATTAGTGTCAATAATTGCTTGTTAAGTGGCAATTACTGATGCTGACTAGCTTGTTAACTAATTAAATTGCATGCACAAATCTAGAATATGACTGGATTTGTGTGTACAACTTAAGTCGTGCTATATAGAATTCAGAGATAACGCCTCAGCCAGAACTGCCTATTTTGTGGGCGTTCCCAGGGTGGAGTCAACACTTGGCCTATTAAGTGCTGATATTCAACACTTTAGCAGTTACGATAGCTGCATAAATAGGACTGCAATCCTATCTTTATGCAGTTCACCACAGCTGTCTAAGGGGCCCTTTTACTAAAGGGTTGCTGCGTAGCAACCGGAAACTACCGCCGGCCCAACGCAGCAGCCAGTGGTAGTTCTGCCTTGAATGTGTGTCATTTCCGGCACTATGGAAAATAATTCCATAATTTGAAGTGTGGCGCTAACCCAGCGGTAATTGGGCAGCACCACTTGCTGCCCAGTTACCTCTGGGTTACCGCTGGAGCCCTTACCGCCACCTCAATGGGTGGCAATAAATGCTCCCCTCCACATGGCCACACAGTATGAATAATCTTACTGCATGGCCCTGGTGTGTAAAAAAGGCCCTGGTGTGCAGTAAAAACAGCTCCCACCACTACCCAGGGCCCTTTCACATGTGTATACCTGGAAATTCAATGCCGGGGCCCAGACATAACCCGCTGGCTGAATATCTACTCCTAAAGCACTGAACTGGTCATTGGTCCATGAGTTTCAGTTCTGACCCAACTATGGGTTCTTGATGTGACTTTGGGCAGGTCAATTTTCTCAAATGCTACCATTTACACATATAGGGCTGGATTCTATATAAGGCATCTTAAATGTAGGCACGTTGGAATAATGCATATTGCACTATTCTATAAACCACATCTACGGTAAGATATGGTTTATAGAATAGTGTATTGGTCAGGAGAATTTACATACATTTAGGTGCAGCCATTTATGACACTGAAAACCTGGTATAAATGCCCACAACGAAATGTACGCACACTCCCCCAAATTCTATAACAACACATGTAAATGTGATTGACACCCCCAACATGCCTTCATTCCTCCCATGCGCATTGTTATAGAACACTCCCATTCCACTTGAAAATTGTGTTTTGTGTTATTGAAAGGAATCCACCTAACAAGCTGCTAATTTGTTTTTCACAGTTTGAATACACCAATAAATCCCTATTTTTCTGAGTTAATTGGATCAAAATTAAAACCCTACAATTCCAAAAAATAAATCACTAGGATTAACAGCCCTAATTATAGTAGAACCGAAATGTGAAGCCCTGGGGAGGGGGACCTACTTTAACCTGTATAAAGCTTTCTACAGTCAGATGAACAAGCAGCACTATTATCTGGACACCAGCTTCTGTTTATTGTGAAGGAACACAGTGATAAGAACATCTGACCAATACCATCATCTTAACAATATCTCAGTGGACAGCTCCCATTAGAACTTATTTCTCTCATAAAAACATTCTGCTTAGGAGATATTTAATCCTTTCCTATAAATGATTGGGAGGAAGTTGGGGGAGAGGGTGGTTTATCTTTCTGCTTAGATTATGGTCAATTTAGTTGGGTGGGTCAGGGACTTAGGGGGCCAATTACAAAGCCAGTAAACACTGAGACACCCATAGGAATATAATGGGTGTCTCAGCATTTACTGCCAGCTGATTTGTACCGCGAGTTAGAACATTAGCGCAGCTTTGTAAAAGACCCCCTTAGCTAGCTCTGTGTGGCCGGTTCAGTCGCACAGGGCTGGGCTACCAAACTTGCATCCTATCCATTGGCTTCCCTTGCTGGCAAAATACAAGTGGGTGGGGTAGGAGTGTTTGGGGTCATGCTCCTGGGTGGTGTTTGGGATGGTTTAACCACCTCCATCTGGGGTTTTGATGGGGGTGGTTAGTTTGGATATTAGGAAGAGGACTGTCTGGGATATACAATTTTCATCTTTATTTGTATAATGAATGTGTGGGATTTGGGAGGCAGTATAAATGTGATGTTACTGTTATGCAGATTGCTCCAACTCTCTCCCCTTGCTCTCTTTCTACAATCTTTGAATATAACTTTTTTATATATATGCAGATGGGGTAAATTCTATAAATGTTGATGAAAAGGAGAAACTAGGACTTATCTGATAATTTTCTTTCCATTAGTTCTTCACACTATTCCAGGACGAGTGGGCAGTTATGTCCATCGACCAGCAGGTGGAGATAGAAAATACAGAACTGAACACCACTACATAGCTCCCTGCTAGCAGCTCAGCTTCTCAGTATCAGTTCTCAAGCAAGGAAGAAAGAACGCCCAATCAGGAGCATGGTCAGCAACCAACACATCCAGCCTCAAGAACCATCTGAAGACAAGGTCCCTGGAAAACAGGATACAAGACCGTGCATAGAGCCACCAATCAGGGCGTTGAACCACGGGAGGGCTCCTGGAATAGTGTGACAAAATAATGGAAAGAAAATTATCAGGTAAGTCCTAATTTCTCCTTCCATTACGTTCATTCCCACTATTCCAGGACGAATAAGTCCTAATTTCTCCTTCCATTACGTTCATTCCCACTATTCCAGGACGAGTGGTATGTTCAAAAGCTATCCCTACGAGGGTGGGAAGCCGAACCTGCCACAAGCAGAACTGACACCCCAAATGCAGCCGCTGCCTGCGTGGCCCCCGCTATACCATCATGCTACTGAAGGAAAGCAGAGAAGCCTTTGCCCGAGACGTAGTCACACGCTCAGGAGAATGTGCCTTCCAACTCGAGGAGGAGAAGAGCCTCCCAGAATACAGGCTGAGACCACAGCCACCTTCACCCACTGGGCAAAGGAAGCCCTGGATGCCATGATACCCAACTGCTGTTTACCAAACTGCACAAAAGGTCCATACAAAAGGCGGAAGACACCAGGAACCTCGAAAAAACACAGGAGAGCCCTGTGAAAGTCCAGAAGCCTGCAAGAGGCATATAGGTGACTAAATAAAAAGAAACCAACAAGCACTCAGGCAAGAAGGATGGTACTGCCCAAAACAAGACCCCCGCCACCAAAACAAAGACGGAGAAAGGGTTTAAGAAGGAGCCTGAAGTTGCAAGAAGCACCAGGTCAATGGAAGTGCCCCAATAACACCGAGTTCTAAGTGAGAACTACCAGGATCACCTAGCGATGGGGCACAAATGGAGAGTGCTGCAGCACCTAAGGGACCAGCATAAAATCCCATTCAGAAAAGGCACGCAAAGGGCAGCGTAAGCGACCCACACCTCTCTGAAAACGAATCACAACCGGAAGAGCCGCTAAAGAAGAGGTCTGCAAACAACCCTGAAAGCAAGCCAGGGCTGCCACTGGAATGCACAAGGAAAACCCAGCACTAGCCCTTGATACTCCCTCCTGCAAAAATGCCAGGAAATGGCCCAAGGAGGAAGCAAAGTCCTGACAGGCACCAAGGAAGAAGAGCACTTCCTAGCCTGCAGCAGGAAAGCCAGGACTGAATCCAATAATCCTTCTTCCTCAGCCAAGCCCTCTCAAGGGCCAGGCCTTAAGACCAAAGGGAGAAGAATCCTCCATGACCACCAGGCCCTAACAGAAGAACCTCGAACCTGAGGGAATCGAAGTAACTTCCCAACTAGAAGCTTCATGAGATCTGCATAGCACTGGAGCCATGTCCAGGCTGGAGAACAGGAGCACTATATCCCAAAGGTCTGCCACTCTCCCCCACTCCCAGCCTAACTTCAGCATGGGGGACGGCCTACAGGAGTCCCTTGCTCAGACACAAATGCAGCAGGGTGTCCAGACCCAGAGAGTCCTCTTCCCTGCGACAGCTGAAGAACCGAGAAACCGTGACATAGGAATAGGCCAAGAGAACTAAGCCCCATCGACACATCAGCTTAGATGCTCCAAGTCGGTGTGCTGGTGCCAGCCACCCCCACTGAAATTGAACATCCAAACCAGAAAAGAAAAAAAAAAACAGGAGGCAAACCATTGTAGAAGGAGCCTCTATACAGGCTTGGGAAGAGGAGGCTCTGATTAGCCAGCTGTCCAAGTGCAGGAGGAAAAGAAACCTACGTCCCCACAGAAAGACCGCTACATGTACAACCTAGGAAAAGGTCCCCGGGCCCGTGAGGAGACCAAATGGTCAGGACCAGAATTGGAAAAGAACTGCAGAAGCAGCCCGCAGAGGGCAAGGTAATTATGCCTCCCTGGTCTCAAGAGCAGAGACAACTCTCTCTCTGAACGGACGGGAGCACAGACCTCAGGGTCACCATCCGAAAACGGACACTGGTAGACCCCCTAGAGATCCCAATTGGTTTGCACTACTCCCATCTTCCTGGGAACCCCAAAATAGGAGAAGAACCGACCAGACCGCGCTCGGCGGGAGGGATGGGAACAATGACCCGAAGGGCCAGCAGCACCTCAACTGAATTTCTGCTCTGAGCTGCCAGAGGCCCCCCAACAAGGAGACTGTAAGAAGAGAGGAGCTACCGGAGGGGAGACATCCAACTGGAAGCAATCACTCAGAATAACCAGCGCCAAAGCTGAGGAAAAGATAGACCATCCAGCTTATAATTGAAAAAGAAAAACGCCTATATTGCGACCCAAATCGGGAGATAGACGTTTATCTCACAAAACAAATAAAGCGGTATAATCGAAAGCCGAATTTGGACGTTTTCAACTGTACTCCGTCGCGGATGCGGACAAAGTTGATGGGGGCGTGTCGAAGGCGTGGTGAAGGCGGAACTGGGGCGTGGTTATCGGCCGATCAGAGATGGGCGCCTTTCGCCGATAATGGAAGAAAAATATGCATTTTTAGTGAGAATTTAGGGCACTTTTCCTGGACCCTGTTTTTCCACGAATAAGGCCCCAAAAAGTGCCCTAAATGACCAGATGACCACTGGAGGGAATCGGGGATGACCTCCCCTGACTCCCCAGTGGTCACAAACCCCCCTCCCACCACAAAATATGCCGTTTCACAACTTTTTATTTTCACCCTCAAATGTCATACCCACCTCCCTGGCAGCAGTATGCAGGTCCTGGAGCAGTTATTAGGGGTGCAGTGGACTTCAGGCAGGTGGACCCAGGCCCATCTCCCCCCCCCCCCCCCCACATGTTACACTTGTGCTGGTAAATGGGAGCCCTCCAAACCGCCCCCCAAACCCACTGTACCCACATGTAGGTGCCCCCCTTCACCCCTTAGGGCTATAGTAATGGTGTAGACTTGTGGGCAGTGGGTTTTGAGGGGGATTTGGGGGGGCTCAACACACAAGGGAAGGGTGCTATGCACCTGGGAGCTCTTTTACCTTTTTTTTGTTTTTGTAAAAGTGCCCCCTAGGGTGCCCGGTTGGTGTCCTGGCATGTGAGGGGGACCAGTGCACTACGAATCCTGGCCCCTCCCACGAACAAATCCCTTGGATTTATTCGTTTTTGAGCTGGGCGCTTTCATTTTCCATTATCACTGAAAAACAAAAACGCACAGCTCACAAATTGTCGAATAAAACATGGACATCTATTTTTTTCGAAAATACGGTTCGGTCCGCCCCTCCACGGACCCGTTCTCGGAGATAAACGCCCATGGAGATAGACGTTTTCGTTCAATTATGCCCCTCCACATGTCCCAAAAGGCCTGAAGCGGCCCCCTCTAGGTCCGGAGGGACCATCCGGCCTGGCTACATTGGGATTGCCAGGAGACAGCAGCCACTCACTCTCAGTGCCCTGCCGGCTCTCCGGTCCCCAGAAGGAAGATAGCCGGGCCCGAAACTGAGCCCTCTGGCCAAAGGTCTGACAACAAGACCTACACACGGAGCTGTCACGAAACAGGACACCTGCTGAGCCCACAAGGCAAGCAGAGGAACAAGGAACGTCTTCTGGAAGACACTGAGGCCGGCTCACCCAGCTCCTGAACCAAATTTCTGAGGTCATTCCCAAAGAGTAATGTGTCTCAAAAGGGTAACTTGACCATGCAGGCCTTTGAAGTGGCAATGGCCACCCACGCCCGCAGCCAGAACGGACGCCTCATGGAGAGCGTCAATGACATGCCTGTGGCTGAAAAACTAAGAATGACATACACAGTGGCCATCAGACAGGCTAAGCCCGCCTCCATCCAGGCAGCCCGGGACTGCCCCAGAAAAAGGACTACTGATGCCACTGCAAGCAGGCCTGTGCCACCAAGGGGCTACAAATAGAAGCCTGCAGCTCAAAAGCAGTCACCTCAAGGTGTGCTGCAAAGCCCGTTTCGGATTCCTATCTAGCAGATCCCTCAAGGCAAGGCAGCCAACCACCGGGAGGGTAGTACTCTAGGTGACTACAGACACCAAGTCCAAATTAGGTAAGAGAACATCTCCTCCTTCTAGCACCAGAGAAAAAGAATGGGCCACGGTCCTTCCAACCAGTAGGCCTGTGTCAGACGCACTCCACATTGCGGCAAGCAGGACCTGAATGTCCAGGTGACTGGGAAAATACCCTGGACGGGTCCCTGAGGCTCTTCATAAGGCTAGTCACCTGACTACCTTCCAGAAACTCCCCAAGGGAGTGCTGTAAGTGCCTCTGAAATCAGGGGGCCACCTCCTAGCAGGCCAATTGCAGCGAAATCTAAGTCTCCACAGGGCAGCAGTCGTGATCCTCTGGGAACAGGCAGGGAGATCCCCATCTCTTCTCTCTCCCCGGAGCTGCCAGGCCTGCTGGAGAAGAGGCTCCCAGCACCAGCCCAAGGCCCGGTAGAGCAGACAAAGGGCTGGCCCTGACCCAGGGCCCGCCAAAGAGCCCCCCACCTACACAGTTGTCTGCACAGGGGCTTTGCTTCTACTGAAAAAAAACAAAATGGCCGCTATTCCCACCTCCTTCTGAGGCGAAGCACCAAGGCCCTGCACCGGGGACCGGAGCCGAAAGAAACGCGCCGCTGTGACTGAACGCGCCCTGTATGTGCGAGCCCCGAATCAGCTCCTCCACTTGAGAACCGGATTGCACACCGTGCAGCGGCCCAAGGAGGAACACCGCTTACTACAAGACAGGCAGCAGGTCACACACTAAGCGGGGATTGCCATGGCCAGAGACTGCCGCTGCATGGGAAAACATGTGGCACACCGCGCTACACACCCGCTTTTTTTTTTTAACATTCAGGTAGATTAGGCAGTTTTCTGTCTTCGGAGGAAACACAGTCTATTTGTATCTGCCAAACACCTCAAGGAGCAGTTGTGAGATTTCAACCAGGCTCCCCTGGTTCTCACTCCACTGATCTAATCATTAAACTGCTCCTCCACTTCCTCCAAGTTTTCTTTTTGCAGCACCGACACGCAGTGCTCCCATCGATGTCCCACGGCCTGAAGCACAGCAGAAAGGACCACTACCCTGGGTCCATACTACCCAGGGACACAGTCACCTCCCCTTTCAGAGCACGGCACGGCAGCAGCACCGGCCTGCCAGACTCACTGTGTTGCTTGTGACTCCTCATCTTCTGAGTAGAATGGCTGCTGAGCAGGCTCTCACACAGAGGACAAACAGGGAAAAGGTGCAGAACACCCCTGGAGGAAGGCACGACAGGGATCCAGCACCACCAGTTATATCTGCTCAAGTGCTCACTCTGCTCAACTGGGAACCAGTTGACCAATTGGACCAGGAGCAAGGCCTCAGAACCAGAGACAGAGGAAGTCTGACCATCCACCTGCTGGAGATAGAAGATACTGAGGAGCTGAGCTGCTAGCAGGGAGCTATATAGTGGTGTTCAGTTCTGTATTTTCTATCTCCACCTGCTGGTCGATGGACATAACTACCCACTCGTATAGAATTCACACTTAAGTGGGGAGTCACGCATAAATTTAGGCACAGCCATTGGCACCAACAAAAACGTAGTGCAAATGCCCGAACCTAAATTTACACATGGAACACCTTTATTCTGTAATTATGTGCATAACCCATAGCCACTCTCCGTTCTGCTCCCAAATGCCCATGACCCTCCCATTTCCATGCCCATTTTTTTGGACTGCACATACATTTTAAGCACGAATCCCGCACTGAACTTTAGACACATTGGTCCCAATTAAATCTAATTAGTGCCAATAATTGTTTTTAAAAGCCAATTATTAGCACTAATTGGCTTGTTATTCAATTCAATTGCACATGCAAATTGGAAATGCACCTAAATTTGTATGTGCAATGTTTTGTGACCTTTACAGAATCAGGGGATGATGTCCAGTTTCTTTTTTCCCTTGAGTCCAGAGACTCATCTCTGATGGCTCACATTTCCTATAAGCTATCCCTTATTGCTGATTGGTTTTAATTGCACCGTTTAAAGCTCAGCCCTTCTAAAACTGTCACAGTGCTTTTCCCTTTATTTGGCTTTGCTGATCTCCACCTTGCCACTTCTATTTCTGGTGTAGCTATCCCTTTTACAGACAAGGTAAAAATGTTAGGGATATTTATTGATAATCCTCTCATATTAAAAAAAAAACATATTTCTGCCATTGCTAAGAAATCCTTTTTTTATTTTGCACCAGATTCAGCTCGCAAGAGCTCTTTTTGACAAATGTTCCCTCTGTTTGCTCATTCATTCTTTTGATTTCATGCTTTGACTACTGTGTTTCTATTCTTTATGGCCTACTGCAATATCAACTGTGTTGCTTATAACTGGTTCGAAATTTTTATTTATTTATTAGGATTTATTTACCGCCTTTTTGAAAGAATTCACTCAAGGTGGTGTATAGCAAGAATAAATCAAACATAAACAATAGACAATAACAGCAGTAAAAATATTCAAATAACAATACAAAGCATGGGTAGTATACTACTTACAATGTCAACACAATATGTAATAGAACATTTTAATAAACAGTGTAGGGTATAAGCAAAGATGGAACATAAGATAGCTATGAGTGTAAGAGGAGATAGAAAATAAGGTGACTAATATAAGAAAATTGCACATTAGGTCAGAGAGATGATTAAATGTTATCTCAGCTAGGGTAGGAGTAGATAAATATGTCGTGCTGCAGTATGTATGCAAGACTAAGAAGTTAGTTACTTCTTCCATTAAAAGCCTGGTTGAAGAGCCAAGCTTTCACCTGCTTCTTGAAGTAAAGATAGTCTTGTGTTTAGTGGAGCCTTTCAGGAAGTGCATTCCAGAGTGTGGGGACTACTCCAGAGAAGGCTCACTTGCGGGTATCACATTGTGTAATGTTCTTTGGAGATGGTGTGGTTAGGGATACCCCTTGGGAGGACCTTAATGTCCTTTGGAGGTGTGTAGAGGGTCATCCTGTTCTTCAAGTACTTGGGGCCATTTCCTTTAAGGGCCTTCAAGATCAGACATAGAGTTTTAAATTTAGCTCTGTATTGTACTGGATGAAGTTTTTGCAAAAATGATGTGATGCAACTTTCTGTGAGTCTTGCTGCAGCATTCTGAGTCAATTGGAGCTGGTGCAGACCCTTTATAGTCAGATCATTGTAGAGTACATTACAGTAATCCAGTCTTGATGTTATCATGGCATGCACAACAGGAATAAGATTTTCCTTCTCGATGTAAGGAGATAGGCAGCGTGGTTGTCACAAATAGTAGAAACCTCTCTTGAAGGTTGCTTGGATTTGGGGAATCAGAGTAAATGTTGAATCTAACTGTATTCCAAGGTTCTTGAGTTGTGATTTGAGGGGTGGGGGTATAGTTCCCAAAAGTGATTTTGATGTTAGGTATGTGTCCACTTTTATTAGGGACCCAGAGAAACTCGAAACTCGGTTTTACTTATGTTCAGGCAAAGTTTGTTATGCTTAGCCAATTCCTGAATTGATGTTAGACAGGTAATCAGTTTATTCAGGGCTTTAGGTAAATCAGGTTCAATGGGTATGAGTAGGTGCACATCATCCTCGTAGATGTAGAACTGAGTGTTCATTGACCGAATCAGCTCAGCTAGTGGCTTGAGGTAGATATTGAACAGATGGGTGACAGTATTGATCCTTTGTTAAACTGATATATGGTGCTAGAAAGTATGATAGTGTCTCTCCTTTACTTTTTGATGAACACTGGCTCCCAATACAATACTGTATTTTATTTAAGATTCTCATTATAACTTTTCAAGTTCTCCATTCAGGTATTCCACTTTTTATATTTAAGCATCTTATTCCCATTCATTACATTTATCTTGGTAATCCCTCTTAGTGGTATCTACCTTATTTGTGCTATATTAAATAAACTTGAACTGTCAAGTGGAAGCAGGTCAGTTTGTACTGACGGATTTTATGTTGTTGTATGTTGGATACATACTTTTTATGATGCTATACTTGATTTATATTGTTATATTATATATGTTAAGCTGTTTGTAATGTGTGTGGTATGGGCTTAGCCTACAGAAACAAATGAATAAACCAAAATTACATTCCAATTCAAGAAAAATATGCACAGTTTTCATTTCTCTTCTGCATTTTGAGCATTAATTTCTCAAATACTAGCAGATTTTTAGACTTTCCTGAATAGCAAATATCATAAATGATCTAATTCAGGGCTGACAAAAAAAAGATATTTACCACATCCTAAATAAAGGTTCAAGATAAGCAGGAGGTAGAAACACACCGTGGTGCTGCTAAGCAGTTCACAAAACGTTGGCTAGCAAGAAAAAGGAGGTAAAGAAAGAGGGACTGTTATGGGTATTTTATTAATTCTAAGAAGGCATTTTCTACGTGCATCTTGATACAGTTTTTCTCCATTATCCCCCGGATTCTATATAGCATGCCTAGAGATTCGCGCTGAAATCCAGGCATATTCTATAACAACGAGCATAACTTAATTGGCTTTACAAGCTAATCAGCATTGATAACAGCACTTAACAAGCAATAATGAGCACTGATTGGCGATAATTAGAATTTATGCACACAACTCGCTAAGCGTATTCTGTAATGAACTGTGCCAAAATTCTAATGCGAGCAGTTCAAAAGGGGTGTGGCTATGGGTGGGGAAATGGAGATTTCATGGGAGTTCCAAAATTTACATGCTCATTTATAGAATATGGCCCAGTATAAATCTACGCACAGGGATTTACTCCACATTTTCATTAGTGTAAATGGGCATGCATAGTTTTAGGTGCTGGGATATCAACTAAGCATATTCTATATACTGCACCTAAATCTAGGCATTGCGCAGATTTTTTAGGTGCCATATATAGAATCTGGCCCTATATCATTATATTACTGACACCCTTTATCACATTCTTCCTTCCACAACAGTTGCACACTAAGATCTCACATTGATTGTATTACATCCCAGGTTGATTTATGGATGTTTTGGCCCTTGAGCAATTATGAACATTTTAGTTACATCCTCAATCAGTGGTTGAAAGTGGGACCCACTGTGGAAGACCTTCATTTTTATTTCTTGAAACAGACCCCTTATAATGGGGGGGGGGGGGCACAATATTTCTCTGGATTTTTGCTTGGCAAACCATACATCTTCTTCAGCTGAACTGAGAGGCTAAGTGGTGGATCTTCTCAAGAATTCTCCTTTCAGTATGTCAATCCAAAATGACAAACTGCTTTTCCAGTATTTTGATATATTCAAGCTTTTACGTGTTTTGTGATTTTGGAAAATCTGGGGTCCTTTTACTAAGCTGCAGGAAAAAAGGGCCCTGCATTAGTGTTGGGGGCCATTTTTCTTGTGTGCCAGGGCCCTTTTAACTGCAGTGGGTAACCCCCCACCTCCAAAAAAAATGGCCATACGATAACACAACTCTTATCAAGTGACCATGCGGCAAAGAGCACTTACTGTCACCCATCGAGGTGGTACCCCAGCAGAAATGACATGCACTCGAGCCAGAACTACCCCTGGCAGCTGTATTGGGCCTGTGGTAGTTCCAATTTGGCATGCAGTAAGCCCGTGTTGGGCTTACCGACACTTTGTAAAAAGACCCCTCTATTTTGTGGAGGTATGCCTGTGAAGGGCTGTTTAGCTGAAATTTGTACTTCCCACCTTTCACTAAGGGACTCTTTTACTGAGCCATGCTAGCAGTTCCTGTGCAGCAGTTGCCGAAGGGAGCCCAATCAAAGTGAATGACTTTTGTCAGCATTACCACACTAGTGCGGCTTGATAAAAGAGTCCCTTAGTAATTTTACACTTAGAATTGCCATGCAAGGCTTCTAAAATTACTGCCAAAGCTTTTTATTTTTGTTTTCTAAAGAGAAAGTTAAGATGTGCCATGATTAAACCAACTGCCCATTGCCAAAATGTCTTTCAGGCTATACCACAGAGGCATTTCATGGCGATGCCATTTTCTCTCTTTTCCTCTGTTTAAAAAAAATGCTCATTAATGAGCTATGCTTAAATAATTTAGGGGCCCTTTTACAAGAGGATGTTAAGCTCTAACACATGCTTAGTGCTTAGAGGCAGATTTTAAAAAGGACATACAAATAAGAATTGAGACATCCGGGTCAGGAAGTGTCAAATTCCACTAGTAATTTAGAACAGTGATCTGCTGACAGAGAGCCTGTTTTAAAACACATTCAGGTATTAACATGTATGTGCCAGTTATATGTAACAGAAACATCAATTTTACAAGCATCAATGTACAAAATATCAATGGGGTCAACATGACAAGATACACATATATATGTCAGCACATATATACATGTTGGTATACCGGAACATACATGTGTATGTCAACCATTTTAGAAACTTACATGTCTGTTTCACCAAGCTGTCATGGCACCTGATAACATTTGCAGTATTGCTTTGGTGAGGGAGGGGACATAAAAGCCATGAGGCATTAAGGGAGTGAAGTCCTCTAATCCTTCCAATAGAGAAGTACACAAAATGAGCAACTTTCTCAAACCTAGACACTCCCAGGTGCAGGTATCATGCTGATGCTGATGTAAGTGGACAAATGTGTATTCCCTTTCTGAAATAGGGAATGTACATGTCCCACTCAAAACAGGTCAGACCTCACCCCTTTGCCATATGTATGTATTCATGTCTTGGATGTGTATACCCAAAATTGGGATTTAAATTTGTATGCAAACTGCATCTCTAAATGCTGATTACTGCACATCCAAAATGTGAATAGGGCTTGTAAAATGACAGGCTGTGTGCTTTCAGGACTGGGTTTACAACTACTGCATTAGAGGGTTCCATGCCCTTTAAGATGACAACTATCTGCAAATAGTGCACTAGAAGGTTCCAGCCCATTTAAGATGAAAATCGCCTGCAAATAGTACATTAGAGGTTTCCAGTCCCTTGAAGATGACAATTGCCTGCAAATAGTTCACTAGAGTGTTCCAGCCCCTTTAAGATGACAACCGCCTGCAAATACAGCACTAGAGAGTGTCCCAGCCTCTTTAAGATGACCACTGCCTACAAATAGTACACTAGAGGGTCTCAGCTCCTTTAAGATGATAACGACCTGGCTGTTGCAACCATCAGGAACATGCATAGTTTTCTGGCTATTACAACATGAGAAAAAAGCCCGTGAGACTTACTAAACATAGAAATACAGAAAATGATAGCCGATAAAGACCATAAGGCGTATTCAGTCTGTCTATCACAGTTTAGTAGATCTCATGAGAACTTTTTCACAGTAGAATGGTACGGCAATATACAGTTTTACCGCAGCTCAGTAAGTAGATCCCACCGCTATCAAATATTGACCTGACCTCTACCAGGAGATTATTGCAGAGTGATACTGTAATTGGACCCCAAAAAACAAGGGAGGTGACGATTGAAGAAGGGGAGGAGAAAGTTAAAAACTCATATCAGAGTTGTTTGTAATGTGTGACGATAGGCAAGCCAATAATATGTTAAATGAAATGAAAAATAGGCCAATGTCATGAGAAAATTGTACCTTTTTAAAATTAAGTTAAAAAAGAAGTGGTTACATCGTGGTTTTAAAAGCTGTAATGCACATTACATTCATTATATGAACCTTGTAGCAAGAATCGATTTAAGTAACTTATCCAGAGATCATGTTAATAATTCATGCTAATGGTTATTGAAAACTAAATAAATGATTCAAGAGGAAATACCTCAGCTAAACAGAGCCAAGAAAATGCTTTTTCAAAAACATCAAATGCGTTTACAGCATAACTGAACTCTCTGCATTCACTGTGCAGGAGGAACAATCTAGTGGCGAAACCATCAAACTAGGATTCAGAAGGCACGAGTTCATGTTTTCCCTGCTACTGATTCCTGTACAACCCGCTTTGTCTACTTCTGCCTCCAAGAACTAGTAGAAACCAAGGGATTATTGCCTCGTCTAACGTTGATAGTCATCACATTTTGGAAGCTCTACACTCACCACTCTACTTCCACTCATATTCCTTTTACAACTGTATGCCACAGATATGCTCTGTCATTAAAAAAAAAGTATTTTATGCTATTTTAATTGGCTTATTCAAAAGTGAAGGAGAAAAACACTCAAGCACTCACAAAGAGTGGCAATAAAAGACCTCAGTTGAGCCACCCAGCCAACCAAAGTTGCAAGGCATAGGCACGGTTTACCATCACAGGTCTAAAAAAGGTGCCTTCCTGTTGAGTATACTGGGCCCTTGGACATGTTGGTTAGTTCTACATTGGATACGAACATAAGTGCATGAATATTAAGCTACCAACATGTTATGATTGGGTTAAATTAGTGACTAATTTTATTTCCTGTGGATACATACATGCGTTTCTTACCCTGTTGGAGTTTTTGGAAAGATATTTTAGGCACCTTTTTTGAGTGCAGTTTTTTTTAGACCTGTGATGGTGAGCCTTGCCTACTACGCCTTATAGCTTTGGTTGGCTGAGTGGCTCAACTGAGGCCTTTTTTCTCCACTCTCTGTGAGCGCTTGAGTGTTTTTCTCTTTCAGTGTACCTGTGCATGGTATATTTAAAGAACTGTGTTTTTGGTAGATTTTCAGATTTATTACTTGGGCTTGTGTGAACTTTTTATTCAAAAGTGAGACATAATTTATGTTATTGATAACATCACTATTAAAGGGGAAGGTACCGTGTTTGCGACCAACTGTTTCTAATGCTTACTATGGTCCACGTTACTTTTATCTTCATTTCAATCAATTGTATTTAAACATATTTCAACCTGCAAACTTGAGGTCCCTTTTACTAAGTTGTGTTAGGTGCCAACGCATGCCTAACACAGCTAAAAATTGCATACCACAAGATGCATCCACGTGGCCTGTGGTGATTAACAAATCTGTGCATGTTAACTGTGCACTATAAAATATTTTTTTGCGGGGACATGGGGGGGGGGGGCAGAGAGCGGGCATTCCGACATAAATCGGGAGATAGCCGGCGATCTCTCAAAAGCGGCAAAATCGCTATAATCGAAAGCGGCTTTTTGACACCATCGCTGCTTTCCCGTCGCCGCACCAGTGATAGTTCAAGGGGGCGTGTCGGCGGCCTAGTGAAGGCGGGACATGGGTGGGCATGGGCGTGGCTACCAGATGGCTGACTTTCGCGGATAATGGGGAAAAAAAGCGGCGTTAAGCAGAATTTCGCTGGGTTTACTTGGTCCTTTGATTTTCACGACCAAGCCTCGGTGCCCCAACTGACCAGATGACCACCGGAGGGAATGGGGGATGATCTCCCCGTACTCCCCCAGTGGTCACCAACCCCCTCCCACACTAAAAAAATAAAAATCTTTTTTTACCACCCTCTATGCCAGCCTCAAATGTCATACCCAGATCCCTGACAGCAGTATGCAAGTCCCTGGAGCAGTTTTTAATGGGTGCAGTGCACTTCAGGCAGGCAGACCCAGGTCCACCCCCCCCTACCTGTTACACTTGTGATGCTAAGTATTGAGCCCTCCAACCCCCCCCCCCCCCAAAAAAAAAACCCACTGTACCCACATATAGGTGTCCCCCTTCACATATAAGGGCTATGGTAATAGTGTAGAGTTTTGGGGAGTGGGTTTGGGGGGGATTTGGGGGCTCAGCACCCAAGGTAAAGGAGCTATGCACCTCGGAGCTATTTGTGTATTTTTTACATTTTTAGAAGTGCCCCCTAGGGTGCCTGGTTGGTGTCCTGGCATGTCAGGGAGACCAGTGCACTACAAATGCTGGCTCTTCCCATGACCAAATGCCTTGGATTTCGCCGGGTTTGAGATGGCTGGCATTTTTTTCCATTATCGCTGAAAAACAAAACCGGCGATCTCAAACCCAGCGAACTCTGGCATTTGGCCAGGCTAAACCGTATTATCGAAAAAAAGATAGCCGGCCATCTTTTTCGATAATACGGTTCCGGCCAGCTGTTGCGCCGCCGCCAAAATAGATCGCCGGCGACGTTCGATTATGCCCCTCTCTGTCATCGAAGGAGATTGTTGCCAGAGAATTTTATTATGAAGCTGAATCTCATAATGAGCACTCATCTTGTTGTATGACATGCAGATCTTTATAAATTCTAGGGTCCATCCAGTGTCTCTCTTCTCCCCCCCCCCCCCCCCCACACTATGTCCCTCTCCTGTACCTTGGCCCTGATGATCAGAAGCAAACGCAGGAACTGGAGGCTATTAGCGCCATACTAGCGCCCGTGTTTGCTCCCACCCCATGATCAGCTCCAGCAAGCGCATGAAACAAGCTCACCAACTGTGACCGCAAGTAGCATGCAAATGCATGCTAAACAGGGCATTACATATTCCTCCCCAGTGCTCAGTGGGCAGTGTGCCAAACAAGGGCGCTGCTGTGTCATCTTCGAGGTAGCGCTGGAAGGAGGAGGAAGTGCTATTTCCTCCTCTGTCTCTTTGAGATATGGGGCAGTGGAGAGATTTGGGGGTGCTAGACTATCAAGGGGGTGGCTGGAGGTCCACTGGACCTCCAGCCCTCTGTCTGGGGGGGTTGGGAGGCCCCTGTCGAGGGTGGGGGGCTAGAGGTCCACCAGACCTCCAGCTCCCTGTATCGGGTGGCTTGTGGGGCAGGGCTTCTTTGCCCGGGGTGGGATAGAGAGGCCTCTAGCCTCGGTTTGACAGGTCTGGGCTTTCATTTGACAGCCCAAACCTGCCAAACAACAAGGATTGTGCCTTGGGCGCATGCCCAGGCATGACCCTCTCGCAGGATGATCAAAACTAATAGCGTGTATAAATTTGCGTGCTTTAATTCCCCACACTGTTCCAGTGCTAATTTCTCAGCACTGTTCAGATCAGCAGGGAGAACACTGGGGCCATTGACAGGTGATCAGCAGCTACAGAAGCAGCAGCAATTCAAACAGGCAGCTTCTGCCTATTTCTGGGGCCTTCCCTTGGTTGAATCCTGCCTGAATGGAAACACAGGAGGCAGGATGCAGCTGAGGGAAGATCACAGATCCAGCCAGAAGCCACCTGCTTGAATTGCTGTGGGTGCTGATTTCTTGTCAAGCTACAGGAGAGGGAGAGATACTGGATGGACTGGGCAGAAGAGTGGGGAGACCTGGACTGGGGGGGAAGGAGATGGTGATATGACAGCATTTATGACCACAGCATCAGGGACACAAAAACTGGCATCTTGGCGGTCCACACAGGAAGGTTCAGACATTTGAGTAGCCCTTTCCTGAACCATGGGCACTAACATTTCAAAATGAATGGATAAACCAAACATAATAGAAATTGCTCTTCCTTGGATATAATGAAGGAGCTTGCTTAATATAGGGGGTGCTCAGCATCCACTGCACCCACAGAGCTGGTTCCAAAGCCCTACACTCCTGGCTCTCATACACACAGACGACTTGCGACACACAATTCCACATGTATTTGTTTACCGTAGCTGACATCTTTTCATTAGTAGCTCAAGGTGAATTACATTCCGGTACAGGAGGTAGGTCCCCGTCCCAAAAGGGCTCACAATCTAAGGGCCTCTTTTACTAAAGTGTGGTAAGTACAAAGTCTGTGCAATAAATGCAGGAGGCATGCCCTGAATATACTCCACATTTAGTGCACAGGGCACACAGGTATCACTTTACCAGCAGTGCCAGATAACACAGGTGCTCCTTGCACTGTCAGACACTGCCAGTAATGTGGTGCTGACCCACTCCACAACAAACTAATAAACACCACTAGGGTCATGGCAGTCATTTTGGATCCCAGTCGAGGTCCAGGTGAGAGAAGAGGGGAACTTCTGCCCAGGGTACCACTGCATTACCAATGGTGGCTACCAGTCAAGGGTGAGAGAGGGGCAGACTCAGGGGGGTTGGTAGTTTTCTTCAGAAAAGGGATTTCTGGAAAGGTATTAGGAGATCGGATGTATGGAGGAGGGAGGGGGTTTCAGGTGCGAAGGTATGATGCTGCATGGGAGCTTGACTAAGGAGGTCAGATGTTGCAGGGGGAGTGAGTTTAGGAGATCAGATGTGTGTTGGGGGGGGGGTAAGGAGACTGGATGATGCAGGGAGAGTCAGGTGAAGTTACTGGATGCTGTGGAGGGATTGGGAAGGGGCATCAGTTGCAGCAGAAGTGTCGGATAGGGGCATTGGTGGTTGCAGGGCTGTCGGTAGAGGTACTGAATGGATGCCAGGGAGATCAGAAGTGGGGAAATGTGATGGGGGACACACACCCTGCACCAAATGACAAGGTGCTGCATTACTGGACTGCTAATAGCGCACTTACTGCTTCCTTTTGGAGGTTTGGTAAGTGCAGCTGCCACGTCAGCAATCTTGATAGCTAGCGCACAGTAATGACCCCTGCTCTACCTATCACAACCAGCCACTCTTCCATCTATCCATGTCATGCCCAGATCTTGTCTGCTCCCACATTAGGTAGCTAATGCTAGCAGATGCTTTTGTAATGCCGGAGACAGAAGCGTGGGCCTGTGCTACTGTCTACCATGCAGTAAACCCCACGTTAGCTGCTTAGCTCAACTTGGGCCGCTCAGTATGTACTTGAGGTCATAGATGGTTAAATGACTTCCCCAAGATCACAAGAAGCAGCAGTGGGAACTTTGGAGATCACTTTAGAAAGTAAGGACTAAATTCAGTAAATGGCACCCAAATTTGGGCATCACAAAAATGCGTGTTGAGTGGTATTCTATAAATGGCACTCCGAGTCTTATTTAATCTATGTTTTTGCTTTAACTGTTTCAGTAAATAAACTCTGAAATCCTGGAAGATATTTGTTCCTGCACAGCAACCACCCACCCACCATATCAAGTAGAGCGGATCCTAAGTGGAAATAGGGACTTCCGAAGTGCCTGCTCTTCCTTCTGGTATTCCTTGGAGTAACCAACTTGTTTCCTAGGTAGAGAAGTACTAGGAGGACGTGTAATCCAACTATGATTCTCCTCTGCTGCTGTAAGGATAGTTGGGGATGTCACAAACAACCTATGGCACTTCCAGCTGGAAGCGGATGAAGACAGAGGGAAACGGAATGTCAAAATTACAACATTAGTTATTTAATATCCCTGGAAATCTTGAGGAACGTCATGCAAAAGTAATCATTGGCTCCATGGTTTATTTTATTGTTTTGTAAGGAAAGATCTCTTCCTGCCAACTTGAACTACAGCTGTTGTTTTCCTTTGCTGCAGGATATATACCATTCTGTTACTTTGGATTATTATTATGCTTAGTGGCAATTCTGCGTTATGTTTCCAAATCTGTTACATGAGCAACTGTTCTTGCTTGCCAAATACAAGAAATGTTCAAGCCATGGTAGGTTTAAACAGAATCAGACTTTAAAAATATCTATTTATCATCAATAACAGATTAAGAAACATAGAAAATGATGGCAGATAAAGACCATATGGCCAATCCAGTCTGACCTTCCATACCATCTGCTATACCTTTTTCTCCCTTAGACATCCTATGTGCTTGTCCCATGCATTCTTGAACTTAGATACAGTCTTTGGCACTATCACCTCCATTGGGAGGCTGCACCATGCATCTACCACCCTTTCTTTAAAGTATTTCCTTAGATTACTCCTGAGCATGTCCCCTTTCACCTTCATCCTATTCCAGAGTTTCCTTTCAGTTGAAAGAGACGCACCAACTGTGGATTTATGCCATGTAGGTATTTAAATGTCCCATCATATCTCTCCTCTCCCACTCTTTTTCCAAAGTATGTATATTACGATTTTTAAGTCTGTTTCAATACACTTTATGACAAAGACCACTAACCATTCTAGTAGCTGCCCTCTGGACCGAATCTATGCTCTTTATATCTTTTTCACTGCCCATTTTGCCAAATTTGCATGTATGGATGGATCCTCTTATGCATCTTATGAAAGCATTGATAATGGGTACAGTGCATAATATCTGTCCCTTAGTATTAAGGACTTAGAGGGGGGATTCATCAAAAGCGTTATAGCCTTAAGTCACATTATTTGGGCCTTAACATGACTTAAATGGCCCTAACACTGCTTGACCAAAAATACCACAGTGATATTTAAGTTGTCGTGGTTAGATAGTAATGAAATGCAAAACATGCAAATGCATGTTTTACATCTCATCACTATGCAAATACCCTAACATGACTTGCAGTGAAATATTTCCTTTTATGGAAATACTAGTAAAAAAGGCACGTTTCTGACACAAAGGAAACGGGCGCTAGCAAGTTTTTCCTCGGAGTGTATACGTTTGAGAGAGTGTGTATAAGAGTGACTGTGTGAGAGAGAGAGAGTGAATGTGTGAGTGTGTGTGTGTGACAGAGAGAGATTGAGACTGGGTGCGAGTGTGTCGGTGAGAGAGAGAGTGTGTGTGTGAGAGTAAGAGTGTGTGCCAGGGGCCCCCCTCCCTCCCACCCAGTTCCAGTGTCACCCTTTCCTCCGTGTTCCAGGGTCATTGTCACCTCCCCCCCCCCGCCTCCGAGTTCCAGGGTTGTCCCCCCGCTTTTTTTTTTCTAGTTTTTGTACAGGTGGTGCATTCGCCCCTCCTCCCCTCCCCCAAGTTCCAAACCCCTCTCCTCCACTGAGTTCCAGACACCCCTCCCCCCCCGTTCCAGGCCCCCTCCCTCTCTCCCCCTCTCCCCCCCCGAGTTCCAGGCCCCCCCTCCTCCCTCGTGTTCCAGACCCCCCTCCCTGCCTCCCTCCGATTTCCAGACCCCCTCCCTCTGAGTTCCTGACCCCTGGACCCCCCTGCCGTGACCCTCTCGAGCCCCCCTTCCCGCCGCCAGCCCTCCCCCGCCGCCACCGCGTACCTGTGCTGGCGGGGGACCCCAACCCCCGCCAGCCGAAGTCTTCTTCTCGGCTGCATGGCGTGGACGAATGTTCTGATCAAGTTTGAATCTGTTTGTGTATGTGCAACTTGATCAGATCATTCGTCCACTCTGCGCGGCCGAGAAGAGGACTTCGTCTGGTGGGGGTTGGGGTCCAGCACAGGTACATGACGGCGGCGGGGGAGGGTTGGTGGCAGGAATGCGGGTTTGAGAGGGTCAGGGCAGGGGGGTCCAGGGGTCAGGAACTTGGAGGGGGGGTCTGGAACTCGTGGGGGGGGGGGCCGCATGGCCGAGAAGAGGACTTCGGCTGGCGGGGGTTGGGGTCCCCTGCCAGCATAGGTACGCAACGGCGGTGGAGGAGGGTTGGTGGCGGGAAGGGGGGCTCGAGAGGGTCGCGGCAGGGGGGTCCAGGGGTCAGGAACTCAGAGGGAGGGTCTGGAAATTGGAGGGAGGGGGTGTGTGGAAATTGGAGGGAGGGAGGTGGGGTCTTGAACTCATGGGGGGGGGAGAGTGGATCAGCTGTGAGGGTTTTTTTTTCCTCGGGTTCGCGTCATAATGGGTTCAGTGATGTCAGCCAGGGTTTTGGAGCCTAGTAGACCAAGAAGTCATGGACACAGGCAGGCAGACGCATAGAACGTTGGAGGTGAGAATTATTATATAGGATGACCCCAGACTACTGCTGGGGGCGCCATTTTGAAGCTGGTGCAGGACTAGGCAGGAGTGACTGGGCGGGATTGACAGAAGCGAAAGAGAGTGACAGGAATGACACATATAATGTGTATAGCACTGCATACGTCTAGTAGCGCTATAGAAATGATTATTAGTAGTAGTAGCATTGTTCCTACCCAAAGACTCCCCTGGGCCCCCCAACCACCAATAATGCTAAGGTAGCCCTTTGGGAATGAGGGCTACCTTTGAGCTGGGGAGGTAGGGTGAGGGGAGTGGGGTGCATGAACTTAATGGAAGTGGGCAGGACTTGTGCTGGGGGGGGGGGGGGGGTGGAGAAGCCTGGGAGACCTTGATCTGCTGGCCTGGGAGCATTGGGCTGCGACTTTAGTTTTGGAAATGAGCCTTTCAATTGGTAACTACCATAAAGAAGTAAGAATAGGCGTTACTCTGTCATATTTACTCTTATATATGATATTAGCATTTGTATTCTGCATTAATTAGACTCTATCCAGAAATTAGAAGACAGAGAGGGGCATAATCGAACAGAAACGCCTATCTCCATGGGCGTTTATCTCCGAGAACGGGTCCGTGAAGGGGCGGACCCAAGCGTATTTTCGAAAAAATTAGACGTCCATGTTTTATTCGCCAAGTTATGAGCTGGGCGTTTTTGCTTTTCAGCGATAATGGACAATGAAATCGCCCAGCTCAAAAATGAATAAATCCAAGGCATTTGTTCGTGGGAGGGGCCAGGAGTCGTAGTGCACTGGTCCCCCTAACATGCCAGGACACCAACCAGGCACCCTAGGGGGCACTTTTACAAAAACAGAACAAAAGGTAAAAGAGCTCCCAGGTGCATAGCACCCTTCCCTTGTGTGTAGAGCCCCCCCAAATCCCCCTCAAAACCCACTGCCCACAAGTCTACACCATTACTATAGCCCTAAGGAGTGAAGGGGGGCACCTACATGTGGGTACAGTGGGTTCGGGGGGGGTTGGACGACTAAGCATTAAGCAGCACAATTGTAACAGGTAGGGGGGGATGGGCCTGGGTCCACCTGCCTGAAGTCCACTGCACCCCCTAACAACTGCTCCAGGGACCTACATACTGCTGCCAGGGAGGTGGGTATGACATTTGAGGGTCAAAATAAAAAGTTGTGAAACATCATTTTTTGAGGTGGGAGGGGGTTTATGACCACTGGGGGAGTCAGGGGAGGTCATCCCCGATTCCCTCCAGTGGTCATCTGGTCATTTAGGGCACTTTTTGGGGCCTTATTCGTGAAAAAACAGGGTCCAGGAAAAGTGCCCTAAATTCTAGCTAAAAACGCATACTTTTGTCCCATTATCTGTGAAATGCGCCCATCTCTGTTCGGCAGATAACCACGCCCCAGTTCCGCCTTCGCCACACCTCTGACACGCCCCCATAAACTTTGTCCGCATCCGCGACGGAGCGCAGTTGAAAACGCCCAAAAATCGGCTTTCGATTATACCGCTTTATTCGTTTTTGTGAGATAAACGTCCATCTCCCGATTTAGGTCGGAACTTGGGCGTTTTTCTCGTTCGATTATAAGCTGGAGAGTGATCTTTCCCAATAACCCATAAAATTGAGGTTTATCAGTATTCACCCCTTCATATAGGAAGCTGTTTTATCAAAGCTAGAATTTAATGTTTATATGTATCTGCTAAAGATTTTTAGATTGGGAAATTTAACTGAATGCCATCTGCACAAATAAAATGAATGCATCAATCTCCCGAATGGACACAGATATGAATTAAATAAAATGAGAGATAGAGGCGATTTCTGAGGGACAGCACAAACCAGGGACCAGAGTTTTGACAATTCATCATTTTATTTTACTCTGTGATGTCTGTTTTTTAAACGAAAACCAACTTAGGGTTCTTTTACAAAGGCATGGTAGTGTTTTTAGCATGTGCTAATGATTAGGATGTGCTAAACGCTAGAGTCGTCCATAGGAATATATGAGCATCTCTAACATTTAACACATGCTTATTTTTAGCATGTGCTAAAAATGCTAGCACACCTTTGTAAAAGGACCCATTAATGTCTTGTTAGATATCCTAGTAGCAAAACCAAAGCTCTTAATGGACACTATATAACCTTTCCTCTCTTCAATCCCCATTGTGCCTAAACCTTAATCAACCACAACATCACCATGTATTTGTTTCTCTACCGGATTTGGCGAACGTCTTTATGGTACTATGAAAGCTACATTGAGCCTGCAAATAGGTGGGAAAATGTGGGATACAAATGTAACAAATAAATAAATTACAAAAGATGTTATGACCTACCAAATGAAAAGCAGAGTGCTGGGTGTCATCCTCGACTCCTCCCTAACATTCTACTCCCACATCAATTAACTATTGAAGAAAACACTGTTTAAAATTAGACAGCTACTAATAGTCAGGTCATTCTTTGACCAAAAAACCTTTGCGCTACTGGTCCAAATGCTGATCCTACCACATCTAGACTACTGGAACTCATTCTGTGGAATTAAGATTCAATACCAAAAAAAATAAAATAAAATACAGATCAAAAAGAATACAGCAGCTAGACTAATCTTCAAACAGAATAGGTATACTAGTGCTTTACCATACCTGACCAAACTACACTGGCTACCCATTGCTGAAAGAATTAAGTTCAAAGCCGCCTTCCTAATCTTTCAAATTCTACAAGATGTCACATCTGAACTACTAGCTAATATCTCATCAATGTATACAGTTCATTCCAGCAGACTGAAACAACAATTGAACTTAGTACCACTGTTCCATAAGGGAATCCAATTCCAGAAGACCTTTAGATCACTCTTCCCTGTATCAGGAATCTCTCTATGGAACTCATTCCCCTCTGGCATCACATCTGAAACTAACTAACTCATCTTCAGATAGAGGCTAAAAGTCTTTTTCTTTCCAAAGTCTTCTACATGACAACCACTTCTCCATATGTTCCCTTCACTAGCCTCAAAAACCATTAAGCCAAACACATCGACTACTCTCACACTCTATAGTTTTATACAAGACTGATTTCATCTAACAAGTTTTTAAAACTGCTTGTGAAACTGTATTCAACCAATGAACACTGTATTCCACTTAGTATGTAAACCACACTGAACTCCGAACTGGGGATATTAATGGTATATATATAAGACCTGAATTGAATTAAGTCTAATTGAAGCAACAAAGCCAAATTTCCCTTATTCACAAGTAATCTAAGTTCAATAAGTAATACTAAGAAGAAGTTTCTGTACTGAAATATTGCCTAATATCAGACATTCCAGAGTCTAGAACATAAAATTTCCATAAATAATCTAATAATTGACTAGCCACCTCTGCTTTCATTAATTTAGCTAGAAAGAGTATGCTAGCAACTGGTCAATTTGAACAGTCCAGTAATGATTTCTCTCACCTTTTAATAATGGTGAGAATGTAAATAGAACCTAGTGAATCTGGGAAAAATTCTTGTTCAAGAGATAGATTCACAAACAATAACAGCCACACATAGCCTTCCTTAGGGGCCCTTTTACTACCCAGAGGTAGAGCTACCACCAGGTTTGCACACAGGAAGTCAGCTCTACCGCTAGGCTTGCTCAGGGGCCTGGCGGTAGTTTCTGCCTCTGTGCATGCTGTATCTGATGCTAGGAAAGTTTTTAACATTTTTGAGCACCAGGGGTGTGCCTGGTGGTAATCGGCCAGCGCTGCGTGCTGCCTGGTTACCATCAGATTAGCGCCAGAGCCCTCACCGCCTCCTAAATAGAAGACGGTAAGGGCTCCCCCAGCAAACAGCCACATGCTAATGTGTTTCATTAGCACACAGCCATTTACTGGCTCTTTAAAGAAAATTACCTTTAACCCACAGAGATAAAAGGTGGCCTCAGTGAGCATCAGTCCCGCAAGCCAATGCCACCGCATGCCACCTTTTACTGCCAATTTGAATGGGCTGTGTCGGCATTGCTGCATGGCTTTGTAAACGGGGGGGGGGGGGGGGGGGGGAGTATGTGATTTATCTAGAAATTCCCCTGATGATGCTAGATGGGGAAAGCCGAGGCCCTTGTCGAGAATTACTCTTGAAGATATGAGTTAATGCTCATGGACTTTTTCATACACAAATAAGTACCTGTATATACTATATAAACTGTTTTCAATGTAGTTACAAAACCCACAGAAAGGCAGTATATCAAGTCCCATTTCCCTTTCCCCTTCAAGCTACACCAGAGTCTCAAAGTTTAGAAGAGGTATGGGATTCTGATGAGATTTTTGTCTCTCTTAAATAGTAACATAGTAGATGACAGCAGAAAAAGACCTGCCCGGTCCATCCAGTCTGCCCAACAAGATAAACTCATATGTGCTACTTTTTTGTATACCCTACTTTGATTTGTACCTGTCCTCTTCAGGGCACAGACCGTATAAGTCTGCCTAGCACTATACCCGCCTCCCACCACCGGCTCCGGCACAGATCGTACAAGTCCGCCCAGCACTATCCCTGCCTCCCAACCACCAGTCACCTATATGGTTGAGTTCTGAAATAGTTCTTGACATGTAACATCTTCATTTCATATAAGTTAAACACTTGTTTTTGCTTATATTATGGCACAGTGAAAAACTTCATGCTTTACCCACAAATGGTTGTTTTGATATATATTAAAATGCATTGACTATCAAGACTTTTTATGACCAGTGATGGTGATTTTTATAGTTTATTTCAACTTGCTCGACCACTCTAGCTGCCAGGACAGTACAGAACAGTGTACAGACTAAACATTAGAAAGTAAAAGGAACTCCATTATAGACAGCAAAGCTCAATAGCCATACAGAAATACCAAAATACAAGGCCAGGAAGAAAGAAAAGGGGGGAAAGGGTTATTGTGAATTTCACTGAGGTCTTTTTTATCCACAAATTTATATATATATATATATATATATATATATACCACCCTCTAGAATTGGTAACCTCAACTTCCATAAATTAATGTGAGCTTCCCCCTGCCAAAGAAATTTGGATATATATATATATATCCAAATTTCTTTGGCAGGGGGATGCTCACATTAATTTATGGAAGTTGAAGTTACCAATTCTAGAGGGTGGTGTTACATTTCCTAATCTAGTAACATATTTTTCTTACTGCAACATGGAAGTCGTTGTTTATGGAAGATGATTTAGAGAAACCAGTCTAGTTTTTCTTAGAGGAAATTATGTTACATCAAATACTGCTAAAACGTTTCCTAGGAATGACTGTTTGCCATACGAATAAGGAGTGGTTAGCTGAAGTGTAAGATTAGCCTAGTGGTTAGTGGAGTGGACTTTGATCCTAGGGAACTGGATTTGAGTCCCACTGCAGCTCCTTGTGGCTCTGGGTAAGTCACTTAACCCTCCATTGCCCCAGGTACAAATAAGTACCTGTACATACTATATAAACTATTTTGAATGTAGTTGCAAAACCCACAAAAAGGCAGTATATCAAGTCCCATTTCCCATTCCCCTTCAAGCTACACCAGAGTCTCAAAGTTTAGAGGAGGTATGGGATTCTGATGAGATTTTTTCTCTCTTAAATCACCTATATGGTTGAGTTCTAAAATTGTCATTAATAGACCAATAATTTGGAGTGCAAGGCAGTCAACAGAAATCTGGACCACTGGGCAACATTTTCACAAAAGTTCCAAGAACCCCTTTGAGAATCTTCAAAGGGAATTCAATCTCCTCTCTACACAGTCATTTTAAATGGCTGCAATTACATGGTGTGCTGGCTCACAGTGATACTAAAATTGAAATGTTGGTGGATGAGTGGGTGTTAGAGGTGGACTGGAAATGTATGGCATTTTCTAATATTGAATTCAGATTTTACAAACTTCTGCAAAGAGCACTAAGAGTGTGTAAAAGGTATGAAAAAAAGGATCTAGAGGTAAGTAATGTGACATACCTTTTAGAGTAAAGTTAATCATACTTCATTATCAGCCCCCATCATCCAAACCATGTTTTTTTCTGGGCCACCAGGCTTACTGCACGTTTTGTATCTCAATATTATGTATCCTGAAATACCTTATATTAACATGCATTGCAGTAATCGAATGCATGTTATTACCCTTAAACATGCACTAAAGGGCAAATAACATGTGTTGGGGCTGTAATGCACCTTAGTAACAATCCCTCTCAATCACATGCCTAATAATTTCCCCCATTTCAGTGCCCTGGTCAGCTCCAAGAGTAAAGCACATTTTACCCTCAGTAGCTCAGCTATACATTTTTTCAGTGGCACAAGGCAAGCTGCTCCTTATTGCCATTATTCTTCAACATTGCACTAGCTTTGCTGGCATTTGAAATTTCATCCAATAAAATAATCACAACTTTGAGTTTTGGAAACTGAGATTAAAATTTCTCTCTGTGCTGATGATCTATTAATTTAGAAAGCAGACTGTGCCTACTCTCTGCACCAAGTAAAGTGGAATAAATTGAACACTCTTCCTGCACACATTCATTGTATTATGGACAATGTCTCTCATGCTCTATTTCAGTGAAGTCTGCCAAGCATCAGATACTTAGGGGTTCAATTTTATAATGGTATTGAAGAGACAATAGTAACCAATAGGTATCAGCTGGAACCACACACAAAATCTTGTTTGATAAATGGTTTCTCTTAAATGTATGTTGAGGGGGTAGACTGATTACCATTAAATTATATATTTTCCCTGTTATTAAGTATGTTACCTACAATTTCATACATTTCTAGGCTTTTTAGTATCCAGATTTTAATGCAAAAGCTAAAAACAGGTATTATATGACAAAAATTAAAATTGTCCAGAAAGAAAAGGGCATTCCTACACCCCCTACAGGATAGCAAGGAAACAGGTACCTCTGGTCTGCACTGAAATCAGCTTATACATTTGTAAAGACAGCCCTGGTGTCTAGCAGCTGAGATAGAAGCAATCCTCAATCAATACTCTCTCATCAAGCTCTGGATTCAAACTGGAACCAGTTGACCCCTAGTGTAGTCTTAAGGTACTTCAGGGAATCAGGGGCTGTTCTGGGGGGTGGGGTATGTTTTTCATGGGGTGGTAAATGTCTTCCATGCAGCAGGGGTGTGTTTGGGTAGGGGTGGATTTTTTTCTTTCCTTGGGGGGTGGGGGGGGGGAGAGAGTTTGGAAAACATGTACCAGTTACATACATACCAGTCCCTTTTAATTCCTGGGAGCATAAGGCTGCATGTTAGTGGCTATTCAATTTGCATAATAATGAAGTGCTTTGCATCTCATTGTTACATAATGTACTTTATGATGTACTAATTTATGTTATTGTGAAATAACACAATTTTGCCACTCAGTGCATGTTAAAAGGTAAATGGTGTGTGTTATTCCCCTAACAATATCCACAGGAAAAGCAGGAGAAAACCTCTACATAAGTCCAAAGCAAATATCAAAGAAGTAGAGGATGACTCATGACTTCCATATGTGAATGCAAAACAGAAAATCTTTATTGAAGCACCAAATCAAGACCTGACATGGGGCTGTGTATCGGAGGTCAGTTTGCCTGCATCATGGGTCTCATACAAACACTATCTTGCTGAATTTCATGTAGAATGTCACTTGGGGTTTGTGCAGAAATCACAGGAGAATGGAGAGCCAGGTGATAACAATAGGCAATGCACAGTCCAAAAACAAGTCCAAACTCAAACTTTTCGTTGGTCTGCAGTGACTCACGTTTCTACACTTGGTGTAGGTGACATTGGTTTGTTATTCTCCTAATTGATGCAGCATTAGTGATCGACTGGATACTTTGCTTTGTTGTATCAATTCATCAGTTTCTAGTGGGCCATTTTAAGTAGAGGAGTGTGGTAGCCGTGTTAGTCCACTCTTAAGGTTATCAATAGAAATCAAACAAAATAAAACATGGAAAAGAAAATAAGATGATACCTTTTTTATTGGACATAACTTAATACATTTCTTGATTAGCTTTCGAAGGTTGCCCTTCTTCCTCAGATCGGAAATAAGCAAATGTGCTAGCTGACAGTGTATATAAGTGAAAACATTCAAGCATTACTATGACAGTCTGACAGGGTGGGAGGAGGGGGGTGGGTAGGAAGTATGCATGGGGACATCAAAGCATATCATTGATATTCTAACAGGGTGGGTGTGGATAGGTGAGGGGAGGGTGATCAACAGAGACATACAGCTTTATGGTTTATAATGGGCTAGGAACCCCAGATCCTTGTTAAGTCCTTTCTGTTGGGTGTTAAAATATTCAATCATTCTGACTTCAAAGGTCTTACGTTCTTGTATGGTTTTAAAGTTACCTTTGAGGATTCTCACTGTGAAATCACTGGTACAGTGTCCTGGTCCTGTAAAATGTTGACCAACAGGCGTGGGAACCCTGCTGGCACCAGTATTGTTCATATGATGTCTATGTAAATTGAATCTTGTCTTAAGCATCTGGCCTGTTTCTCCAATATAGCATCCTTCGTTACATTTTTTACACTGAATGATATATACCACATTGGAAGATGAGCAAGTGAAAGATCCCTTGATGTTGAATATCTTTCCTTTGTGGATGACTTTGGGGTCCTGTGAAATATTTTGGCATAGTTTGCAACTGGATAAATTACAGGGAAGTGTGCCCTTCTGTTCCTTTTCAGTCTGTGAAGGAAGTTTACTTCTGATTAGCTTGTGTTTTAAATTGGGTGGCTGTCGGAAGGCCAGTACTGGTGGGGATGGGAATATCTCTTTCAGTAATTCATCCTCCTGGAGTATAGGTTGTAGATCTCTTATGATTTTCCTCAGTTTTTCCAGCTCTGGATTGTATGTCACTACAAGCGGGATTCTGTCTGTGGATTTTTTCTTTTGTACTGTAGCAGATTCTCCCTGGGTGTTTTGAGGGAGGAGGCAATATTCTTGGAGATTATTTTGGGGTTGTAGCCCTTCTGTTTGAAGGATTCAGTCAGGGTTTTAAGGTGTCTGTCTCTGTCCCCTGGGTCAGAGCAGATACGGTGGTATCTTGTGGCTTGGCTGTAAATGATGGATCTTTTTGTATGTGAAGGATGGAAGCTGGAGTTGTGGAGGTAGCTACATCTGTCTGTGGGTTTCTTGTATATAGATGTTTGTATACAGCCATCACTGATTGAGACCGTGGTGTCCAAAAAATTGACTTTTTCTGGGGAGTAGTCAATTTTGAATCTGATTGTAGGATGGTATGTATTGAATGCAGAATAAAATTGTTTCAGAGTTTCTTCACCCTCCGTCCAAATCATAAAAATGTCATCGATGTACCGGTAGTATTTTAGAGGTTTGGTCTGGTATGTATGCAGAAATGTCTCTTCCAGCTCAGCCATAAAAAGGTTGGCATATTGGGGTGCTGTCTTGGTGCCCATCGCAGTGCCCATTATTTGCAGATAGATATCATTGTTAAAGTGGAAGTAGTTGTGAGTTAAGATGAATTTGATTAATTTTGTAATAGTTTCTGGTGAGTATTGATGATCCAGTGTGGATTTTTTTAGGCGTCTTCCACATGCAGCTATGCCATCCGCATGTGGAATGTTGCTGTATAGTGATTCTACATCCATTGTGACCAGAAGGGTGTTAGGTGGTAGTTGCTTGATATTTTTCAATTTATTCAGAAAGTCTGTGGTGTCTTGTATGAAGCTGTTAGTTTTGTGTACGAGAGGTTTCAGAATTCCCTCTATGAATCCAGATATTTCTTCCGTGAGTGTGCCAATACCTGATATGATTGGTCTGCCAAGGTTTCCCAGTTTGTGGATCTTGGGTAGCATGTAAAATGTGCCCACGGAAGGTTGATTTGGTATGAGTTTCTTCAGGTGAGGTTGCGCTTGTGTAGGAAATGTTTTGATAAGGTCTTTCAGCTGTTTTGTGTAATCTTTTGTGGGGTCCTCAGTTAGTTTCACCAGCTTCCATCCTTCACATACAAAAAGATCCATCATTTACAGCCAAGCCACAAGATACCACCGTATCTGCTCTGACCCAGGGGACAGAGACAGACACCTTAAAACCCTGACTGAATCCTTCAAACAGAAGGGCTACAACCCCAAAATAATCTCCAAGAATATTGCCTCCTCCCTCAAAACACCCAGGGAGAATCTGCTACAGTACAAAAAGAAAAAATCCACAGACAGAATCCCGCTTGTAGTGACATACAATCCAGAGCTGGAAAAACTGAGGAAAATCATAAGAGATCTACAACCTATACTCCAGGAGGATGAATTACTGAAAGAGATATTCCCATCCCCACCAGTACTGGCCTTCCGACAGCCACCCAATTTAAAACACAAGCTAATCAGAAGTAAACTTCCTTCACAGACTGAAAAGGAACAGAAGGGCACACTTCCCTGTAATTTATCCAGTTGCAAACTATGCCAAAATATTTCACAGGACCCCAAAGTCATCCACAAAGGAAAGATATTCAACATCAAGGGATCTTTCACTTGCTCATCTTCCAATGTGGTATATATCATTCAGTGTAAAAATGTAACGAAGGATGCTATATTGGAGAAACAGGCCAGATGCTTAAGACAAGATTCAATTTACATAGACATCATATGAACAATACTGGTGCCAGCAGGGTTCCCACGCCTGTTGGTCAACATTTTACAGGACCAGGACACTGTACCAGTGATTTCACAGTGAGAATCCTCAAAGGTAACTTTAAAACCATACAAGAACGTAAGACCTTTGAAGTCAGAATGATTGAATATTTTAACACCCAACAGAAAGGACTTAACAAGGATCTGGGGTTCCTAGCCCATTATAAACCATAAAGCTGTATGTCTCTGTTGATCACCCTCCCCTCACCTATCCACACCCACCCTGTTAGAATATCAATGATATGCTTTGATGTCCCCATGCATACTTCCTACCCACCCCCCTCCTCCCACCCTGTCAGACTGTCATAGTAATGCTTGAATGTTTTCACTTATATACACTGTCAGCTAGCACATTTGCTTATTTCCGATCTGAGGAAGAAGGGCAACCTTCGAAAGCTAATCAAGAAATGTATTAAGTTATGTCCAATAAAAAAGGTATCATCTTATTTTCTTTTCCATGTTTTATTTTGTTTGATTTCTATTGATAACCTAGTGGGCCATTGAAAGAGCATTAGGCTAACCATTTGTCACTTCCTGACAGTGATGTGGTCAGGGTTATAGCCCCTTAGAATGTTTCACCAAGGAGAAACAGATCTTTCCTGCTTATGAAGCTTTTGGGAAACACGATTTTGTGTCAAGGAGAGGAGAACAATCTTGTTTGATCTTGCATTTTTGTTTGAATTTAGACTTGTTTTGGGACTGTTTATTGTCTATTGTTATTATGTGGCTCTCCATTGTCCTGTGATTTCTGCACAAACCCCAAGTGACATTCCACATGAAATTACAACAAGATAGCGTTCATAGGAGACCCCTGATGCAGGCGGAATGACCGCCGAAACATGGCCCCGTAACGAGTCTTGATTTAGTGCTTCAATAAAGATCTTCTGTTCTCCATCCACATGTGGAAGTCATGAGTCATCTTCTACTTCTTTGGTATTTATTCCCCTAACACACATTTGTAACTTCACTCCTAAGAGTCACACAAACTGCATATCTAAGTCCTTATACTCTAATTTTCTCACAAGTTTGTGAACACCAATTATGATGCCCAGATTAGATAAGATGGTAAATAATCATAATAATAATAATAATAATAAGATGGTTCTGTGTTACCTACCAAAATGCACTCTCATGTACGATTTTTGAATGTTTCCAACCTAGATCACTATTGGGCTCATTTTCAAAAGAGAAGGACGCCCATCTTTCGACATAAATCGGAAGATGGACGTCCTTCTCACAGGGTCGTCCAAATTGGTATAATCAAAAGCCGATTTTGGACGTCCCTAACTGCTTCCGTCGCAGGGACGGCCAAAGTTCAAGGGGGCGTGTCGGAGGCGAAGCGAAGGCGAGACTTGGGCGTGCCTAACACTAGGGCATCCTCGACCTATAATCGAAGGACGTCCCTGATGAACACTTGGACGACTTTACCTGGTCGTGTTTTTCTTACGACCAAGGCACAAAAAGGTGCCCGAACTAACCAGATGACCACCGGAGAGAATTAGGGTTGACCTTCCCTTACTCCCCTAGTGGTCACTATCCCCCTCCCACCCTCAAAAAACATCTTTCAAAATATTTCATGCCAGCCTCAGATGTCATACTAAGGTCCATCACAGCAGTATGCAGGTCCCTGGAGCAGTTTTAGTGGGTGCAGTGCACTTCAGGCAGGCGGACCCAGCCCCATCCCCACCTACCTGTTACATTTGTGGAGGAAACAGCGAGCTCTCCAAAACCCACCACAAACCCACTGTACCCACATCTAGGTGCCCCCCTTCACCCATAAGGGCTATGGTAGTGGTGTACAGTTGTGGGTAGTGGGTTTTGGGGGGGGTTGGGGGCTCAGCACACAAAGTAAGGGAGCTATGTACCTGGGAGCAATTTATGAAGTCCACTGTAGTGCCCCCTAGGGTGCCCGGTTGGTGTCCTGGGATGCGCTGGGCGGAGCTGGGTGCCGCCATTTTGCGGCGGTGTCACCCATGGAAGAGGAGGCAGGCTACCTCCCTCCTCCAACCAAGGTAGGGGGCCGGGTGGGGGGTCTCTTTTACTACTACTGCTGGACCACCAGGGAATTCAGTAGCCAAACCTGGAGGGTGGGAGTCGGGGTGGGCCGGAGGTCTGCCGGACCTCCAGCCCCCTGTTGGCATTTGCCTTGTGGGGGGGGGGGGGGGGGAACGGGGGCCTGCCAGCATGCAACTGCATGCTGGGCAGGGCTCACCATTCCTCCCCAATGATCAGCAAACCCTAATGCCAGCTCGGAGCTGGCAGTGACCCAAATTTTGGTGCACTGGCCGCTGATCATTGGGGAGGAATACCTAATGCCCTGTTTAGCATGCATTTGCATGCTACTTGCACTACGAGCCCTTGAGTGCATTGTTTCACGCACTCGAGGGCTCTGATCATGCGAGGCTAGCAAACGCTGGTGCTAGTATGGCGCTAACAGCCTCTAGTGCTGGCATTTGCTTTTGATCATGAGGGTATCAGATCTTATGAGCCCCATCCATCTTTTGCTCTGTTCCTCTTCTATCTTTGGCTTTGACTCAGTTTCTATAAGCAGGTGTGGCTAAGACTGCAACTCTGTTTATGGCATCTGTTTATATTACATTAGCCATTTCTATCCCACATTATCCATAAAAGTTCAATGTGGCTTACATGTCAAAAAATTACACAATGAGAGATAACAGAACACAAACACTTCATTCCAGAATACAGTCTTACTGCTTAAGAGGTCAAAAACTTTGGAAACAGAAAATATTTTAACACCCTATGAAATAGGCCCTAGAAGTCAGGTCCTTGCCATTATATCAGTAAGAAAAAGTAGCTGAATGATAAGTTTTTAAAACAATATTCTCGCTACTAGGGAAAAAGAATTAAAATATTCTTAGATCTAGGATCAACATTCCTATCAGACAAGTTATTAAGCTCCTGCATATAGCTGGGTGCAATTCCATATATTATTTGAAAAGCAAGCATGTATAACTTTAACAATGATCGTGCCCTTGAACTGTGAAGGGCTCCATGCCCATATAGCCTCACAGTTCAAACTGAGCAGGTTGGAATCACACAGTCTGGCCTCTGTACAAAGAGAAAGAAGCTCCCACACAAACCAGTGCCAATGTTGCTAGCACCAAAGCTGCAGCCCCAGCCAAACCAGCTTACATATATTGGCTGCTTATGGTGAAGGTGGTACAAGGGTGTCATGTCAATTTTTTGAGGTGGTAGGTGACACCTAAGCAAGACAAGAGACCCACTGCATTGCACTCTATTTTTGCATCTCTGCTCGACACCCTCTGGGGAGACGCAAGCTTTTCCTCCTCTCTCCTGGATCTCCTCTAGGGGATAAAGACAAGGCTGCTCCCTATACGTCCCTCCAATACTTGATGATCTACTGCTATTGGACTATTTCCCCAAATAGATCACTCCTTCATTAGTTTGATTGGTATTACTCTGGAGTAGGGACCCAGAATGTTCCTTCTGCCATTGCACAGGAAGACGTATTAGGACTTAGATTGTAAGCTCTTTGAGCAGGGACTGTCTTCTGTGTATGGTGTACAGCACTGTGTATGCCTTGTAGCGCTATAGAAATGATAGATAGATCAATATTCAGCTGGTGGTGCTCAGCATTTTGTTGACTGTTGCCGGGTTATCCCTGGAAAGTCAATGCTGAGCCATGTCTGGGTTCCGGTACTGAAACCACAACCAGTTAAGTGTGATATTCAGCCCTAAGGAGTCCTTTTACAAAGGTGCACTAGTGATTTTAGGGTGCATTAATCATTAGCACACACTAAATGCTAGCAACACCCATAGAAATATATGGGTGACTAACATTTAGCACATGCTTATTCTTAGCACACTCTAAAAATGCTAGTGCATATTTGTAAAAGGACCCCTTAACCAGTTATGGCAAACTGCATAGAGATAGGACTGACTTTTATTCAGTCCTATTTATGCAGGTACCTTTGCCGCTCAAGTGCTGACTCCGTCCCCAGAATGCCCCCAAAATAGCTGGTTTTGAGTTGTGCACTATGCAGACATTTTTGGTGGCTCTAACTGGTTACGTGCTGCTGAATATACTTAGTTAGCCCTGGACAAGATTTAACTGGCAAGGAGCCGTTTCTAGCCAGTTAAATCACTTTGAATAAATCACTTTGAATAAATCAACCACATTGTGGTGTCTTGTTATACTGTAGAGCGCCACCAGCCTCTGCCGTTTTTGTCACGGCAGTGGCTGTGTTAGGTTAGGTTAGAGGAAGGGAGGTTATAAAATAAGGAAAAACCCCTGGGTAACTGAATGAAGCATCACCATGGTGGAGCCCATCAAAGGCCAAGGAAGTCACAGGTCCAAAAAAAAAAAAAAAAAGGAAATCTATATAGCAAAATCAAATAAACAAACAAACATTCTTGTTTATCTGACTCATTAGGAAGGGCTTCAGATGTGTGCCTAGGGGTATAATTTACAAGTTATTGCCTCTCTCTTATCCTCATGTCATTTGATAGTCTGTAGCAAGTTTAATCAAACCAATTTTCTGCTGTTCCAAACTACCAGGGTCATATTGAAATTAAATTTTACCAGGAAGCTTTTGAGCAGCAATAAGAAGACAATAATGTTTGCAATGTGCAGAGGACACAGCGAAAATCAATTGGACACACCACCAGAGAGTCAGGAAAAATGACTGATGGCCTCAAAACACCCTTAGCCTGTACTCTTGTAATCCATGGAGCTCCTTTCACATACTGAAAAAAAAAAAAAGTACAAATATCTGAAATGAAGGCTTTTCCTAGTCCAGTCAGATTAGAAGTGCTGTCGTGCACTAGAACTACAGGCCAATTTCTAATCTACCACTATTCTCCAAATTTACTGAGAAATGGGTATTGCCTCAATTATTTCGACATCTTGAACAAACTCACTTTTTAAATTCCTATCATAGTACTGAAACTCTACTTACTGTCGGCTTTGAACAAGGTAGGGTGGCTCTGACCATCTCCTTGGATCTAAGTTCTGCATTTCACTTAGTTGATCATAATCTTCTTCTTGATAGACTATTCTCTCTAGGTCTTTCTGGTATAGTACTTGGATGGATCTATTTTTTTCTTGAAAATCACACTCACACTGTGAACACATCTGTTAGTAAGTCTGCACCCTACTCTCTTCTCTTATGGTGTCCCTCAAGGCTCCATTCTTGTCCCCATTCTCTTCAATCTTTTCTAAGTCCAATTTTCACTTTAAGCCAAAACAATATCAGTCTATAATTATGCAGATGACATTCTTTTACTCTCTTCTTCATGACCCTAGCTGTCTGGACCTTTCTGCTATACAGTCTTGCTTGGATACTATCTCTTCCTGGCTCCATAACAAACTGGTCTTGAATCTATCAAAATGCCTGGCCTGCTGGTTTATTAGTAGGCTTTTCTCTCCAAATTTCACCCCTTTGATTTCCAACTCACTTTCCTTTAGTTATTTCCTTTCGTTATCTAGCTCGTTTTTGATCAACATATTTCACAGGTTGCTAAATCCTGTTTCTTTGCATTATGTCACTTCCATCCTATTTGTAAATATTTTGACTACCAGGCCTCTATGTCACTTCTCTACTGTCCTTTCAAGACTTGATTACTGAAATGCAATTTATACTGGCCTTAATTCTAGTCAACTTAAGCATCTATAATCAATACAAAACATTGCTATCTGTATTTTTGCATAAGCAAGAAATTCGACAGAATAACCCTACTTCTGATTCAGCATCACTGGTTACCTGTACTCCCTAGGGTTTAGTTTACAATCCTCATACTAACGTATTTTGTACAACTCCTGCATATCTATCTTCTCTCCATTCACCCTGTGCGTTCTGCCTATGAGTACTGTTTATAGGTTCCTTCAATCTTCTAATCTTAGTTTGCATTCGTACGTCAATCTGCTTTTTTTTCTGTGTTGCTCCTCCTCTCTGGAACTCTTCCCACAGATCTCCACAAGGAACCCTCTCAGATTAAGGGCCACCCTTAAGACCCATCTTTCCCAAATAGCCTTTAATTCTATAAGCTCTAGGACTTAATTCCCTGTTTTCTCCTTTACAATAGAAGCACTGGCCTCTGTGGACCAAGTATTGATCTGGTTGTGTCTGTTTTCTTTCTTGTTTTTCTTTTCTTTCCTGTTCCTGATGGTATTCCTTTCTTTTTCTCTGAATATAAGATTGTAAATTGCTTTGAGTGTCCCCTCATTTAGCGATATATCAAGGACTTTTAAACAATAAAAATAGCATCAAAGTGGCAATTAGTACACTAGTATGATTAACGTGAGGGTGCGTCCTGCTAAGGCTGGGTGTTTTACTGGCATTATGCTCTCTTCCTGCCTTCTCAGACCCAGCCAGAGGTACAACATCACTTAACAACACATAGAATAAGGTGACACATCTCATCCACTGGAAACTTTGTAACACTTACAAAATCGCTGTACCAGAAAAGCAGTGGAACATGACCTTAAGAGAATGGAATGTTGCTACTAATTGGGTTTCTGCCAGGTACTTGTGACCTGGATTGGCCACTGTTGGAAGCCAGATACTGGTCTAGATGGATCATTGGTCTAACCCAGTATGGCTATTCTTATGTTCTCATGTAGAGATGAAGAGGTTATAATCACATGGGACATCTCCGTTCTGACTAATAAAAAGCTGGATGTGAGGAAACCAGATGTAGTGGTAAGAGAGAAAAACCCTTTAAGTACACTTGGACAAGTTGCCTATACAGGTTACATTTTATGAACTCCAGAAGGAAGGCCTCTTTGGCATGATATGAGTACTATGATGAGCTTTAGTAATACATTTGAGAGTCAGATCATATTCCACATGCCCCGTGTTCATTCCTGTCATAGTATGCACAGCACTAACCCATTTGGAGACAGTGTCCTAGATACAGCAAGCTAAGGTCCAGCATTATAATACAATTTACAAATTAGCAGACATGTAAATCCATATTTTTATATAGCAGCCAGCAGGTACAGCACCGTGGAAGATCAAAAACTCCAATGTGGATTAGAGTTTGCAGTCTACAGGTGCATATTCTGAGATTAAACGCCTTCCACAAAATATTGAGGTGGTACTACTGCTGCACAGAACAAAAACAGAGAGAAAGAGAGCAAGAGAGAGACAGACAGGCAGACAGACAGAGATCAATACAGCCAGATATGAGTATTCACATTAAGAACATAAGAATAACCATACTGGGTCAGACCAATGATCTATCTAGCCCAGTATCCTGGCCAATCCAGGTCATGTATCTGGCAGAAACCCAAGCTTCCCCATGTCTATCTCAATAGCAGTTAAGGACTTTTCCTCCAGGAACTTGTCCAAACGTTTTTTAAACACAGATACCCGAACTGCTGTTTCCACATCCTCTGGCAATGAGTTCCACAGTTTAACTATGCTTTGAGTGAAAAATTATTTCATTGAGTGACCCCCGGTCTTTGTACTGTTTGAAAGAATGAAAAATTGATTGTTTTACCCGTTCTACACCAGTCAGGATTTTATAGACTTGAATCATATTCCCCCTCAGCCGTCTCTTTTCCAAGTTGAAGAGTCCTAACCTCTTTAGCCTTTCCTCATATGGGAACAGTTCCACCCCCTTTGTCATTTTGGTTGCTCTTCTTTGAACCTTTTCTAATTCTGTTATATCTTTTTTGAGATACGGTGACCAGAATTGAATGCAATACTCAAGGTGAGGTCACACCATGGACGATACAGAGGCATTATAATATTTTTTGTATTATTTTGCATCCCTTTCCTAATAATTCCTAGCATCCTGTTTGCTTTTTTGGCTACCGCTGCACACTGGGCAGAAGATTTCAGCATATTGTCTACAATTCTAGATCTTTTTTTTTTTTATTACTGACTCCTAAAGTGGACCCTAGCATCAGGGAACCATGATTCAGATTATTCTTCCCAATGTGCATCACTTTGCATTTATCCACATTAAATTTCATCTGCCATTTGGATGTCCAGACTTTCAGTTTCCTAAGGTCTTCCTGCAATTTTTCACAATCTACATGTGTTTTTACAACTGAATAGTTTTGTGTCATCTGTATATTTAATCACCTCACTTCTTGTTACGATTTTCAAATCATTTATAAATATGTTAAATAGCACCGGTCCCAATACAGATCCCTGTGGCACTCCACTAGTCAGAAATAAATGTCAGCACACCAGCAGCAAGAAACACCTTTTCAGATGAATGACCAGGGAATACAAGCACTCTCACTCTTTTTCATTTCTGGAAGCTGAAGAATGTAAACAACTTTAAAAGCAAATACCTGAGACAACTTGACTAAAAGCAGAAAAGATCTGTAGTGACCTGAAAACAATGTAGAAGAGAACCACCAGACGTGATGTAAACGTGTCTTTCAACCTGCCCCCAAAGGTAAAGGGAAAAGGATTTGATATAGGGACAGATTCAGTGTATGGTGCCAAAAATTAGGGTCTGCACCAGCACCAATCAATTCAGAATGCTTCAGCAAAACTAACAGAAGGTTTAAGCAACGTGACCACATCACACCATTTTTGCAAAAAACTTCACTGACTGCCAGTACAATCCAGAGCCAAATTTAAAGCTCTAGGTCTGATCTTCAAGGACCAAAAAGGAAATGGCCCAGAGTACTTGAAGAACATGATCATCCTCTACACACCTCCAAGGTCACTAAGGTCCTCCCAAGGAGTATCCCTAACCCCACTATGTGATACCCATCAGCGAGCCTTCTCCGGAGTAGCCCCCACACTCTGGAATGCACTTCCTGAAAGGCTTCGCTCAACATAAGACTATCTCTACTTCAGGAAGCAGATGAAAGCTTGGCTGTTCAACCAGACCTTTAACGGAAGAAGTAACTAACTTGCTATTCACAAACACAAACACAGAATGACACTGGCTGCACATACTAAAGCAGGACATGTTTATACACTCCTACCCTAGCTAAGTTGACCTCATTTGCAACTTTCTGTAAATTAGTGCCTTATTTTCTTATTCCTGTTACTCTGTCTTATCTATCTATACGTTCCATCTTTGCTTATGCCATATGTTGTCTATTAAAATGTTTTATTGCGTATTATATTGACATTGCAATGTAGCATACTATGCCATTACTGCCTGGAAGATACATGTTGGTGTCCTGTTCTGCGTTTGTTTAATTCCAATTCCTGGCTGCTTTGGAATTTTCAAAGATCAAGTAGAGATTCTTCAGGAGTTTGGGTGATAGTGAGCTGCTTTTGGGGTAGTCTCTGATTCTTAGTGCTGAAACGGATGGCTAAAATACGCAGCATTTATATTGTTGTTTGAATATTTTTATTGCTGTAATTGTCTGTTGCTTATGTTTGACTCACTCTTGCTGTACACCTTGAGTGAATCCCTTCAAAAAGGCAGCAAATAAATCCTAATAAATAAATAAAAACATTATTGATGGTTAGTGCTTAATTAGTTTATACTCAGATCTGGGATCCAGACCCAAAATTGGGCAACCTGTACAGAATCTGGGGGATGCTTCATCTCTGTGATATAACCAAAGCATTTTACATTTATTATATGCAGACACTTTCTCTGTCCCCATTGGGTTCACAGTCCAGATCTGGAAGTTTCTTCAAACATTAACTATTGATGGCTAATAGACCCCCTGGTAGAAGATAAAATAAGTCAATCAAATGAGTCTTATAGTTTAACACTTGCTTTCAAGGTTCTATATTTATGAATCGAGGAGGAAAAGAACTTCAGATGCTTATTTTTTGTTGTTGCAAACTGTTGCTTATAGCAAGTTACTGGCAAACTTAGGGGGTTGTTTAATAAAGCTTAGCTTGAGTTATCTGCAGCAGGGCCCATAGGAATAACTCGAGCTAAGCTTTAGTAAACGGGGGGAGGGGGGGTTAATGCAACATCACTAGTCAACCCCCCCCCCCCTTCTTTTTTTATTTTTCTTTTCTAACACTGTAATAATTTTACTAAAACTTCTTCTCTTAGTCCAATTTTTTTTTCTTTTAAATGTTTCTAATTATTTAGTGGAGCAAAACTGATACTAAGTAATAAAAAAGCCACTAGGTTTAAACTGGCTGCCTTCCCCTTCTTTCTGAACTGGTTGTTATTCACTCAACCGGGCCACTCCATTTCACCTTATTATGGCTTCCTCAGGAGAAGAAATCCCACTAGAGATTGGCCAGTTTATTGACAGTCTTTTATTTTAAATTCAGACGCCATCTTGGAAAAAGACTAAACGCTGGCCGGAGGTTTGTTTGCCCTTACACCGCGCGGTAAGCAGAAATTTTAAGAGCCTTAAGAACTAAGCGCCCTGTTTATTAAGCCGTGCTAGCATTTTTAGCGCACGCTAAGCATTAGTGCCTGCTAACCATGGGCATCTACATGGTTAGCACACTTCAGTAAACAGGGCTCTAAAAATTCTACTTGGTTTTCAATTTTTATTTCTCTATTTTTGCAGCTCAAATGTTTTGCATTTGTATTTGGCTGAACTGGTATCTCCTGAAGAAGCCATAGTCAGGTGAAATGGAGCGGTCTGGTCAGTGCGTTTTATTCTAGTGAAAAAGGTGCCAGAACTCAAATGCTAGGCCACCCTTCAGGGGTGGGGTGATCATTGAGTGACCACAATAGCCAGGCCCCCTGCAACCAGTCACAGAATCTATGACCAGGCACAATTGGTGTGTAGTGTCTGAGCTCTTTCATTAAAACTTGAGGACCATGTGGGTCGATTTTAGCAGACAATGGAAAAGGTGCCAGTACTCAGTACCCCCTCAAAAAAGCCCTGGGTCTGGTTGAGTGAACAGACAGTTCAGGCTAGATGGGAATCTACACGGAGATCGGCTTTTTTCTACCTGTCCCCTTCTCTTTGGAATGGCCTTCCAAAAGAGATCAGACTAGAGAATTCTTACATTCATTTTCAGAAACTCTTGAAAACCTTTTTCTTTATAAATTATGTAGAACAGAACTTAGAATAAGAGATAAGGTCAAATAAAAGGGTAGCCTCATTGTATATTAAATATAATCCATTTTGGTTTGTACTATGTAGTTAATTCTGATTTGCTGTGCTTTCCTGTCATGAATGGAGTTCCTTGTCTGTCTATTTGTATATACAAATTGTATTTTTATATATGTAAACCGTTCTGGTTTGCAGTTGCAATAAGATACAGTATATAAATTGATATAAATAAAATAAATAAATTCAGAAAGAAGGGGAAAGCAGTCAGTTTAAAGCTAAGTGGCTTTGATATTACCCAGTATCAATTTTGCTCCATTAAATAATTAGAACATTTAAAAGATAAAAAATAGGACTAAGTTTTAGTAAAGCTATTACAGTGTTAAAAAAATAAAACTATAAAATAAAAAAGGAGGAGGTTTTTTTTTTGGACTAGTGATGTTACGTTAAGGGGTCCTTTTGCTAAGCTGTGGGGAAAAGGGCCCTGCGGTAGCAGTGGAGGCTGTTTTCTTTCTTATGCCAGGGCCCTTTTTACTACAACGGGTAATAAGCCCCCCCCAAAAAATGGCCACGAGGCAAGATATCTCTTACTGTGTGGCCATGTGGCAGGGAGCACTTACTGCCATCCACTGAGGTGGCAATAAGGGCTCCCGTGGTAACCCGGCAGTATCCGGGTAGCATGGGGCAATGCCTGATTACCGCTGGGTTAGCAATGTGCTAGAAAATAAATTTCCATGATGCCGGAAATGGTGCACGCTCGAGCCGGAACTAGCACCGGCAACCGAGCTGGGCCAGTAGTAGTTCCAATTTAGCATGCGGTAACCCGCATTGGGCTTACCAATGTTTTGTAAAAGGGCCCCTTAGTTTGCAATAATTTGCAACAAAGAAGTATCTGAAGTCATTTCCCTTTTTGAATAATAAATTTAAAAGCAAGCATTAAAATATGACTCATTTGATTGACTTATTGTACTTTCTTCAAACATGACATTTTTTCCCAACCAGGAATGGAAGATTTCTGTTTTCATGTTTCTCCACTGATTGCTGTGAAACTAGTTTCTAAAAGTGGCTTTGAACATATTTCAATAAGGCTTTGGGGGACTCAAGTGCGGATAGCGGGTCTGGATTTCTACTCTTTAGTTTACACAGATGTTCAGCAAGACACAGGCTCAGTGTACTACTTCAGACCCGTTTAAACACATTAGGAAAGTAATGTTGCATATCAGAAAATGGAAACTGAAGATCAAGCATACTCTAATGACACTAGTAGTGTATTACCTAATTGTAAGTAACCAGATACACTGAACTTCAGAGCTGTTACATACTCAACACAGCAGGTGTATATTTTGATCACAGCAATGAACTGTGCAAATAGTGTATATCACTAGCTTTCTACTTGTGAAGGGAATATAACTCAAAACCAGTCACAAATGTATTCATTTAGACCAATGAAAAAGTTATCACTTTCTGATTTTTTAGACCTCTATTTCCTGTATCTCATTGGACTAATTATATATCACTTCATCCAAAAGCTGAAAAACAAGTTGATCTTTGCCCCACAATACCACCAGGTGGCAGTATTACAGTGTTTTGCTATTATACTGGTGACCAGTAAGTATGTCATCACAATCCACATTTTTCTCTCTCATTCTTTCTTTCTTTTTTTATCACCTTTTTAGGCACAATACACAGCATACTGGGCCTCTCATCAAGCCATGCTAGCAGTTCCCACATGGCAATGCCGACAGAACCCATTCAAACTGAATGGACTTTGTCGGCATTACCGCACTGGGAGCCGTTAGTGCGGCTTGATAAAGGAGGTCCTTTGTTAGCCTCTGAGCAATATGCATTTCTTAGCATGCCTTAAATTTTTTTATGTACAAAATAGATTTTGACATGCACTAGCCTACATTAACATGTATGCATTTGATTTGTGCTTTTCTAATACATATTAGAACATTTTTATTAAAACGAATGTATGACAAACAAAAAATGCCTTAAAAATCAGAAAAAGTCTGAAAATTCCAAAAACAAACTGAATTTTATGTTTGCCTATTCCCATTTGTTCTTAATAATTGCTTCCTTATAAAACCAGTGTTTAGAAATCAAAGTTAAGGAGAAGCAAAGGACAAATGCAACTTGTCTTCCTGCATTAAAATCACAAACAAGAACAAGAAACATTAGTCAGAGCTGCAGACTGGTAACAGCCTGTTTCCTTTGGATCAAGGAAATCCTAATTATACATCCCTGTCTATTTAAACATCAGACGCAGCCTGCACAAAGCTGTCAAATTAATTAATAGCCTATCATAATTCCAATCAGCACAATATGGCATCCAAGCTTCCAGCCTGTTCTGCAGTTAGAACACATGCTGTGTATTTAAGCTATCGTTTCAGCACTAAGAATCAGGGTCTACCCCAAAACTCCTGAAGAAGCTCTACTAGATCTTTGAAAATTCCAAAGCAGCCAGGAAATGGAATTAAACAAACATGGAGCAGGACACCAACGTGTGTCTTCCTGGCAGTAATATTCTGGGTCTCTGATCCAGGGTAGTGCCACTCAAATGCAACAAGGAGGTTTGCCAGTCTGAAAATCCACTGCAGTAGGAATACAGGGAGGGGCTCATTGTTCTCCACAAGAAGGTTTAATAACACAAGATGGCATGAGCCTATCTGGCCCATTATCTGGGTTGAAGCCAGTGGGAGGAGCTTGCTGCCATATTGGTTTGTCAATAGCAAACACTATTGAAAACAATAGCAAACTTGTGAGGTTTATATTGTTTTATTAAACCTCCTAGGGTTTGCATTCTTTCTGTTAGGAAGGGATCGAGGTGTGTGGGGGGGGGGGGAATGTAAGGGTAGTTGGGGGGATTTGGGGAGTTTGAGGGGTCTGTGAAGGGGGAAAGGGTTAATGTTTTTGTCAGTGCTCCAGAGTGGCAAAAGTTAAACAAAGGATACTGCGGGATCCTCGGGATTCTCCCGGATCTTCTTAGTAAACCTTTAAAAGTTCACTTTGTTGTTTCACAATCGTTGAGTTAAGGACTTTTTACACATATTCCCCTTTTGCTTTCCCGCCTGCAATCCATGGAATTACTGATTCTGTTTATCACTAGTTTAAATCTTACCTTGAAAATAGACAATATACGGTTCATTCTGCTGACATGCAATCCAAACCATTTCATTTAATTTTTGGTGTTCCTCAAGGTTCCATTCTTTCCCCCTTACTTTTTAATATTTTTCTAGCACCCCTTCTCACTTTGGCACAGTCTATAGGTTTGACTATCCATATATACTGACGATATCCAAATTCTTTGTCCCATTAACCTTACAGATCCACATGACATTTCTTCACTTAATTCTTGGCTTAAGCTCATCACAACATGGCTCTCTGACAATAAACTGGTTCTTAATACGGAGAAGTCTAAAGTACTCCTTATTTACCCCTACTGATCAGCCATCTCTATCTTTTCCTATTCTTTTAAATGGCTTTCCTGTTCCTCTGGGCCTTCAGGATTGAGAAAAATGTAGTTCTCAATCTTGAAGGCCCAGTGTTTGCTTTGTTTGGTTGGTTGGTTGGTTGCTTTTGTATGCTGTATTCCCTCTTTTTTGTGACTTTCCTGTTCCTCTAACATAATCTACACACATTCTAGGATTTGTATTTGATTCTTCCCTCTCTTTTCACAAACAGATTTCAAAGGTAGCTTGTAGAAGAATCGTTGGACTATGTCTCATTAGATCTATACAGCCTTTAGTAACTCCCTCTGCCCTCAACATCCTAATCCACTCCTTGATCTTCTCACAATTAGATTATTGCAATTCTCTCTATTTAGGTCTTTGGATGAAAGACAGACGTCGATTACAATTAGTCCTAAATACCATCATTAGAGTTCTCCATCATCTAATGAAATATGATCACATTACTTCTTACCTTAAATCTGCTCACAGGCTTCCAATTTCCCACTGTATTACTTATAAAATCCTTCTGTTAATATTCAAAACTCTTGCTGCCTCTGAATCTCTCTACCTTATTGCCTTAAAGGGATTTTAGAGAATTGTGTTTTGAATATCTGTGCTAGTGATTTCATCTTTTTATGCTGGAATTGTCTTAAAGGTGTTTTTTTAAATTAGTTTTAAGTATAACATCCATCCAAATTCATTACAAAATACAATGTAACTTCCATTCCATAAGAAGAACCATATGATAACAAACATATAACTACAGTACTGTTATAGTTCATAAATTTGAATTAAGTATACAACAGGTAATCAAAAATCCTGGTCCTCAATGCGAGACCACACTTCGTCTTCCACTTCATTAGGAGAACCAAACCACGCCGTCATCAAGACTGCTCTCCAAGACTGGGTTACCAGATCTTACATCAGAAAGTTAAGGAAAATTCGAGGAATGAAGTTCAATAGTTCCTCCAGTAGCCTTTATCCTGCCTGCTGCTGCTTTTTTGTTAATGAGCAGCCTTATAATTGGTGAAAGAAATTTTACATTTCATCACATCGTTTGCCTTTTCAGAAGTATTTTGGACATTATTATACTAAGGACATGAACAAGTGTGTGTTTTAAAACACAGTCCATAGAGTCTTATTTGGGCTCTAATTTGATCTAAGTGACTATAGTGCTCTGGACTCTGGGCATACTATCAATTGAAGCAGCTTTGAGAAAAATGCAAATGGTGGGGTTGAAAATGTGACTACGGGCAGAGTGAGTGACTGTGAGCAACTGCTGGGCTTGTATGAAAGGAGTTCTGGGGTAACTTTAGGTGTTTTAGGAAAAGTGGGTACACGTATGCATTAAAAATAGAATATATAAAAAAATAAACTTGTAATGAAAGTACTTTAATAATTTGTAGTTAAAATTTAATGCCAAGAAGTGCAGAGTGATGCACTTGGGGTGTGGAAACCCAAAAGAGAGATACCGGATAGGAGGGGAGAGTTTAGTAAGCTTGACTCAGGAGAGGGACCTTCGGGTGTTGGTATCGGAGGATCTGAAGGTGAAGAAACAATGCAACAAGGTGACGGCCGTGGCCAGAAGGATACTAGGCTGCGTAGAAAGGGGCATAACCAGCAGAAGAAAGGAGGTGTTGATGCCCCTCTACAAGTCGTTGGTGAGGCCCCACTTGGAGTATTGTGTTCAGTTTTGGAGGTTGTATCTTGCTAAAGATGTAAAAAGACTGGAAGCGGTGCAAAGAAAGCTACAAAAATAGTATGGAATTTGCGTTGCAAACCGTACGAGGAGAGACTTGCTGACCTGAACATGTATACTTTGGAGGAAAGGAGAAACAGGGGTGATATGATACAGATGTTCAAATATTTGAAAGGTATTAATCTGCAAATGAACTTTTTCCAGAGACGGGAAGGCGGTAGAACTAGAGGATATGAATTGAGGTTGAAGAGGGGCAGACTCAGGACTAATGTCAGGAAGTATTTTTTCACGGAGAGGCTGGTGGATATGTGGAATGCCCTCCTGCAGGAGGTGGTGGTGATGAAAACGGTAATGGAATTCAAACATGCATGGGACAAACACAAAGGAATCCTGTTTAGAAGGAATGGTTCCATGGAATCTTAGCGGAGATTGGGTGGCGACACCGGTAATTGGGAAACAAAACGGGAGCTGGGCAGACTTCTACGGTCTACGCCCTGATCGTGACTGAATAGATAGGGATGGGCTGGAGTGTAAATTTTAAAGGGCTTCGATGTTAGCTTCAGAACTTAGTACAAGAACAGTACTGGGCAGACTTCTATGGTCTGTGCCCTGAGAAATGCAAGGACAAATCAAACTCTGGTATACATATAAAGTATCACATACCATGTAAAATGAGTTTATCTTGTTGGGCAGACTGGATGGACCATACAGGTCTTTACCTGCCGTCATTTACTATGTTACCGTCTGAGATTTCTCATCCCTTATACTCAAACACAAGCATTAAGGTCATTGCAACTCAAACTTTTGTCTCTTCCGTCGCATAGAGAACTTTTTCATGACCACAGAAGACACACTGTTTTCATTTCAAGGCCCCAAGTTAGGAAATTCCTTACCATATCATTTTAGACAACTCACCTCACTATCTCTTTTCAAAGCAGAGCTAAAGACTTTCTTCTTTCAGGATGCTTATACCTATACCTAATTTTCTTCAGATTAACTCACTTGTACCTGGCCGACAGGCTCTCTTACCATCAGGGGCGTAGCCAGACACCCTATTTTGGGTGGGCCTGGGCCCAAGATGGGTGGGCAGAAGAACTTCACCTTGTCCCACAAATGATTTGGTCTCTCTCTCTCTCTCGCCTGCATGCCATATGGTCTCTCAAACATCCCCCCTCCCCCGTATACCTTTTAAATAGCAGGTTTTCACTTTCAGCGAGCAGCAACAAATACACACTGCTCATGTTGGCACCACAGCCTTCCCTCCGATACAACTTCCTGTTTCCGCATAGGCGGGAATACATCAGAGGGAAGGCTTGGGGTCGATGCTTGCTGCAGGCAAAGATCTGCTATTTACAACGTATGCAAGAGGAACAGTTGTTGGGAGTTTTCGGCTGATGGGGCTTGGGGATCTCTGCCAGCCACATCATAGGTGTGCTGCTACTGGGTGGGCCTGAGCCCAAAGTGGGTGGGCCTGGGCCCACCAAGGCCCACCCTTGGCTACACCACTGCTTACCATACTGTTTTTTCCCCATTTTTCTCCTCTTTCCTGTTTATATTGTAGTTCTATCCTAGTTCCTTTTGTTTCATGTCAGTATTGTTTGGCACCCAGATGGATTGATTTGTTGGGTGGGATAGAAAGTCTTTAATAAATTACCATTAGATGTTTTTAATGCCGTGGACTATTCTCCTGCTATCCCGTAGCACTCTTGTACTCCTTAAAAGTCAATTGTGGCAAGCCTCCTTTGTTATTTGCAATGCTGTACTGTTGGATTTCAGTGCTGTGCTTTATGCCTCCCCCCCCCCCCCCCCATCTCAAAAAGACAGTGACAGCAGCAACCCATAGCCTGTGTGCCTCTGTCTATCCAAGGATTAGACTCCAGCCATCTGATGCAAAGCAATTTAACTGGGCAGGAAAGGCTCCTGCTCAGTTAAATCGCTTCTGGTGTGGGCTGAATATTGACTGGTAAGTTTCCATCTTCCTCTGTCTCCGTGACTCTGCTCACTGTCTTGCATTCAGAACCTCCTTCCTCCTGGAAGCCTTTCACCATGCAATGCACTTTCTGACTGCCTTTTTATTTATTTGAAAGATTCCCATATATAGTTCCCCTGTGTACATCCCTATGCTTGCACAAGCCGGGATGTTTCTAAATATAACTGAGATAAAACAATGCACAACAACAACATGGATGCAGCAGCTGATAATTTGTTTTGGACATACCAAGATGGCGGCTGCTGGGGAAACGGGTTTCAGCTTTTTGACGTCATGCCATCTCCTGAGATTAAACCTCCTTGATTCTCCATGTGAGTTGGGAAGTGGGGATGGGGGAGGAAGGAAAAGGAGGATAACTCCTAGTGATGTTCCCCCTCCCCTTAAAAGAGGAAGCCTGAGGAGTTAGATCCAGCTATAGTCTAACCAAACCCCAACAAGCTGATGCTCAGAACTGCCGTGGTAAGCCAACAGCACAGAAACTATACCGCCGGAACAGTGCAGAAACCTAGCTTACCAATGCTCAAAGGAATTGATATTCAAATTATATACATGCTGCAAAAGCAATGGGGGGGGGGGAGGGGGAATGTGCTTGGTGCATGCAGAGAAGAGTTTCACAGTAAGCTCAGCTCTTGTGCGCATGCGCCAGGCAAATCCGAATGCGAAGCACACATTAGTTTCTGTTTTTTTATGCCTTTAAATATAAGCGTTTCAAAATTTTTAAGCTTTGAACAAATATTTAAACACAGGAACCAGGCGCCAATGTGTGCTTTCACTTTTGGATTTGCTCTGATTTGCACACATTCATTTCTCACTACCAGTGCTTAGAGGTTTGCTTGCATGGGCTTCTGCTTCCAAATTAAATAAAAACTGTCAGATTTTAAAGAAAGAATCATGAGAAATCCTCTCTTCAAACACCCTAAATGCCTGCTCCAAATTGGCGTTATTTTGTTTTAGCAGTAAGGTGGCTTTTTTTTGTGCACTCTTTTCTGAGCATTGGGAGGGAATAGGAAATTACCTCATTAACATTAATTTGACTGCATTAGCATATTATTTGTGCTAATCTTTGCACGCTCGTCCTCTCCTGAACTACAGCCTTTGAGCATTTTGTTCTCACTAATGCAGGCACTAGTTTGGCAATAATTGCCTCTAGGGATTGCGTTTGGTTCTGAGCATCGACTTACAAGAGTGAATCAGTACGGGAGATTCTCACAGAGAGTGGACAGGAGAAAGCTGTTGAGGTCCAGGAAGGCAGAAATACAAGTGAAGAGTCCAGGTGTGGAGAAAGGGGTAGCACATGAGCCTCAGGTCAATCCTGCTAGCCAGAAGGGGTCTAGTGTGACTTGGACTGAGAGGTAAACGTATCCTAAAGGCCAGAGGATAAGGGCTGGGATTGCCAGCCTGGTGGGTGGATTTGGGAAGGGTCAGCTCATTTGGACAGGGCCAGGAAGTGATAAAAGGGACTGTCTGTGAATTCAAGGTCTTTGGTTGCCCACCCCCGCCAGATCCAAGCACCAGGGGGAAGTCCTAGACAACAAAGGGAGGACTCCAGCAATATCCAGTGGATGAAGCGCTACCACAGGGCAGTGGGTGCCTCTGAGGCATTCCCGACTTGGGAATGTGAAGGACTTCCAGGAGGAAAAGACAACCCAAGTAGGAGAAGTGCTTCTGGCAGGACACTCATTGGGTATTCAGAGGGGAATCCTGAACCAGGATGAGACAGAGTATAAGAGAATCCAAGCTGCTGATTTACAATGAGCGTTTGCATTACTTTTGGAGACTGGAGGAGATTATGTCTGAAGCTGATCTGGAAGTAATATGCCCTGACTATACATATCAATTTGTGTTCTGAACTAAATTTCAAGTTATCGTTACGTAAAGCCAGTTGAAGTTTAACTTGGTGACTGCTGGTTGTTTTTGCATGAGAGTGGACTTGAGAGCAGAGCTGCCAAGGGGTCTTGATTTTTGAGAGAGCAATTTTAGTACATTCCCCTAGCCCCGCGCCCACTGCCTTGGCCCCACCCACTCCACCTTATAGCTTCACCCCCTGGCACACCTCAATCCCACTGACATTACAGAAAATATTTTATTTACACCAGTGACCGCAGGGATGGGTAAAAGGGAGCATTTCAATTCACTCTATTATATCCCCTATCCAGCATCTATTCCCCCCCCCCCCCAGGGGTATAATCGCAAGGGGACCTTGCCCCCCTCCCCACTTTAAGTTTAAGCCCACACCAAAATTGTGGAACTGGTTGAATCACTGGCGGAGATGCCCATGCCCCACTAACTAAAGAGGTCCACTGCATAAGCCCCCTACTGTGCTGTTTGAGCAGTCGGCAGCGTGCTTCAGCCACCAAAGCCAGACCTCTTGCTTATGCTCAGTTCAAGCACTTGAAAATGGAAAATAAGCTGATACCTTTTTATTGGATTAGCCTAACACCTTTTTCCATTAGCTTTCAGAGGTCAAAACCTCCTGCCTCAGGTCAGTTCACTGCTGTTTAGTATCCATTCCTGATTTAAGGAAAGATGTGTTGGTCTCTGAAGACTAGTCCAAAATGTATTAAAAATTAGTCCAATATAAAGGGTATCAACTTATGTTCTATTTTGTGTTTTATTTGTATTTATTAACCTTTATTAACACAGTTACCACATTATTTTATCCTAAATTAATAATGAAATTATTTTCTCTACCTTTGCTGTCTGGCCATTTACTTTTTCCAATTGTGATGGTCTCATTCTCTTGTTTCTGCTTTCCTTCATCTTCTCTTAACTCTCTTGCCAGGGTTTCCTGTCCATTTGCCATTTTTCTCCCTCCTGTTTTTAGTTTTCTTCAATTTATTGTTCTGCATCTAATTTATTTTTCTACCTCTCTGTCCAGATTTAATTCATTCTTACTATCCAGTCTTTAATTTCCCTTTTTTTACATCAACTACCTATGGCTTTTCATCTTTCCCTCACCCTTTCTCTCCCTGATGCTCCTTCCTCTTATTCTCTAGTCTGTTGCTAACTTTATCCTCCCCCCCTTTCCATCCAGTATCTCCCCTCTTTCTTTCCCTACCCCTCCATCCAGCATCTTCCCTCATAGGAGGAGGAGTAATTTATTTAATTTCTTATATACTGCCTGCAAGCCATCAAAACCGGGTACATTCAAGTACAGGAAAGGTTAAATACTCCATAGTTAGTTCTTTGCCCAAATTATGCCATAGGTGAAAGCCAGTCCAAAACAGCACAATTTTGTACCATCATTACAAAGAGGATAATGTGCTCTTCCAGAGCTGAGAGGCCGCTAGCCTTTACATCCCATTATGTACTGCATCTTGCATCGGGGTATCTTAGGGAGCTGCTACATCTTCCAGATCACCATCGTATTCAGCTCCAGTAAGGATTACAGCCATTAGCACCTCATCCAAATCATGCAGTTTTAGAACAAAATGTACTGATGCTACCAATTGAATATTTAATTGATCTGTGCAGCTGTCTAAATCTACCCAATTTCTACCCTCCTTCTCAGGAGTCCAGTTGCAGCCCTTTAAAAGCCATGTTTTGCTCATCATAGCATACACTATCTTAAAGTATAAAGCACTCCACTCCCCCTGTAATTGAGAAAGTACTTCTAATGGAACCACACACATTAAAGGCTGCCGGGGCTCTCTCAGATGATAAATAAGTCATAACTGCTGACATGCAAATCATTCACTGGCATGATTTCACAACCAAGACAGTGTTCAGGACAAATCAATAACTTTAAGCAAAGTGAAATTACGACTGCTCCTAGTAAGGGTTTTGAGTATATGCTGTAGTCACACAAGGTCCACATTCTGTGATCCACTGTGCAGAGGCGGAATTGACTTGCCTTTCTGACTCAGAGGCTTTTAAGCTAATTGAAGTCAGCTCAAGGTTACTGAGCGCATTTGACATAAGGTGGTGTGTCCTTATTGTCTCCCTTCCTACTGACTTCTGTACAACACAGCCAGACAACTGACATCACAGGGGTTTAATTTATTAGAAGACTTTCATACTTGTAAATCAGTAACATACTAGCTGTGCCAACACCAGTACAGATACCTTATCGCAGCTTACGCTTACGTCAGGACTCCCAAAAGCATGGAGGTAAATGCAGAGAAGCAGTTACAATCTAAAACAGCAGACATATGATTAAACTATGGCTGCAAAAACCACAGGGGGACCAACGCTAAATTTTGGTTATGCTTGGGAAGAATGATGAGAGGTTTGGTGGAAGAGATGGGCAAAATGGGAGTGGCATTGGATTGTAGTTAGAAATTTTGTATGCACATTTACTGAGAGGACAGATCTTACCTGGGCAAGCTGGATGGGCCACTTTGGTCCATATCTGCTGCAGCAGAATTTGGGCAAAGACCTAACTATGAAGGATTTCACCTTTTCTGTACTTAAATGTACCCTGTTATGATGGCTTGCAGGCAGTATATAAGAAAATTACTCCTCCTTCTATGAGTATATTGGGTCTGAGGTTCTGGCCACCTCTCACCACACCACCTACTCAAGCACAAGTATCTCATTTGCACTATAAGTCAGCTACCAAGGGTATATCTGGAAATGAAGTTGATACTGCACCGTTCATGGAAGAAAGCGTTCATAAACAACTTGAAAATCTGAAAGTGGACAAAGCTATGGGGCTAGATAGGATACATCCCAGGATACTGAATGAGCACAGAGAAATCCTGGTGGAAAATCTTAAGGATTTATTTAATAGACCATTAGAGATGGGATTGGTTCCACGGGATTGGAGATGAGCTGATGTGGTCCTTCTTCACAAAACAGGAGACAGGCAAGAAGTGGGAAACTAAAGGCCAGTAAGCCTCACGTCAGTGGTAGGAAAAATAATGGAGTCACTGCTGAAGGAAAGGAAAATCCTGCCAAATGAACTTGACTGATTTCTTTGCTTGAAGGGGCATAATCGAACGGCGCCGGCCATCTTCGGGGCCGGCTCTGCAAAGGGTCGGTGCCAACCGTATTATCGAAAAAGATGGCCAGCCATCTTTTCTTTCGATAATATGGTTGGGGCCGGCTAAATCTCAACATTTAGGTCAAATGTTGAGATCGCCCGGTTTACAGATGGCTGGCTTCAAAAAAAAGTGGGAAAAAATCCAAGTGCTTGTCAGAGGGCTTTTTCAGTAGTACCAGTGGGATTTGAACCAGCCACCTCTGGATTACAAGACTGGTGCTGAAACTACTTGGCCACAGCTCCACTTAGCTGGATCCCCCTCCCTTTTGATTATGCCCCTTCAGGTCTCTCTCAGCCATCTCTCAGCCAATCACAGACAGCTAAATGTGCTGTGATTGGCTGAGAGAGACCCCTGTCTGTGATTGGCTGAGAGAGACCTGAAGGGGCATAATCAAAAGGGAGGGATGACCAAGTAAGTGGAGCTATGACCAAGCAGTTAGAGCATCAGTCTTGTAATCCAGAGGTGGTTGGTTCATATCCCACTGGTACTACTGAAAAAGCCAAGCAAAAATAGTTTTGATTTAGGACATCCCTGACAAGTACTTCGATTTTTTTTTGGGTGGGAGGGGGTTAGTGACCACTGGGGGAGTAAGGGGAGGTCATCTCCGATTCCCTCCGGTGGTCATCTCGTCAGCTGGGGCCCTTTTTTAAAGCTTGGTCGTGAAAAAAAGGAACCAAGTAAAACCGGTGAAATGCTCGTCAAGGCCAGCTTTCTTTTTTCCATTATCAGGCAAAGCCAGCCATCTCGTGAGCATGCCCCCATCCCACCCCGTCCCGCCTTCACTACCCTACCGACATGCCCCCTTGAAATTTCACCGGCTCCATGACGGAAAGCAGTTGAAGCCGGCCAAAATCGGCTTTCGATTATACCAATTTTGGCCGGTTTCAGGAGATCGCCGGCCATCTTCCGATTTGTGTCGGGAGATCGCTGGTGATCTCTTTCGAAAATGAGCTGGTTGGTGACCAAAGAACTGGATAAAGGACATGCACTAGATGTAATCTACTTGGATTTCAGCAAAGCCTTTGATACAGTTCCTTATAGAAGAATCATGAATACGCTGAGATGGCTGAACTTAGGACCCAAAGTGGTGAACTGAATTGGAAACTGGTTAATCAACAGGTGACAGAGAGTAGTGGTAAATGGAATCCGTTCGAAGGAAAGTGAGTATTAGAGTGCCTCAGGGGTCGGTACTGGGGCTGATTCTGTTTAATATATTTGTGAGAGACATTGCTGAAGGGTTAGAAGGAAAAGTTTGCCTTTATGCAGATGACACAAAGATAGCCAGCAGAGTGGATACCCTGGAGGGAGTAGAAACCATGAGAAGAAATCTCCAAAAATTAGAAGAATGGACAAAGATCTGGCAGTTAAAATTTAATCACTCATATATTATATACCAGTCCATCAAGTCTAAAATTTTTTTTATTATTATTATATTATGCAGTGCTCAGTGGTCCTGGCTGGGTGTGTACCAAGCACTGAGTTCAGCTACCGTGGTTTACAAAATGCATTCCATCTCATTTGAAGGCTGTCCCTCTACTGCTTAGCTTTTGTACTCACTTGTGTCCGAAGAAGGCCTAACCAGATATAACTGACAGTTCATAAGAATAGCCATACTGGGACAGACGAATGAAACATTCAGCCCAGTATCCTGCTTCCAACAGTGGCCGTTCCAGATCACAAGAACCTGGCAGAAACCCAAATAGTAGCAATATTCCATTCTACCAATCCCAGGGCAAGCAGTGGCTTCCCCCATGTCCATCTCAAATACAGACTATGGACCTTTCCTCCAGGAACTTATCCAATCCTTTTTTAAACCCAGATACGCTAACTGCTGTTAACCACATCATCCAGCAATTAGTTCCAGAGCTTAACTATTCGTTGAGTGAAAAATATTTCCTCCCATTTGTTTTAAAAGTATTTCCATGTAACTTCATAATTCAGGAATAGGTTCTAAGTTCCATACAGGCAACTCCTTCCAGTAGTATGCTAACACTAAATACAGCCTGTATTTAAAACAACCACATTGCTTAGATTTAAAGTAGTGCCACACTGACAAAGGTCATGCACTGAAAAAGAGCTGCTTCTGCTAGATCCCTTTGGGAACCTTGCTAAAATTATTTTAAATCCAGGTACAAGCAGCTCAGTTCATGTGTTATGGATGGATTTTAATACGTTTGACAATTTTATTATTTTAATACAGTCTGTCTGATGTTTATATTATGTATGTAAGCTTGTTCTTCACCTAGAATTATGAAGATAGTGTAGAATATAAATTTTGTGTAATAAATAAATAAACAAATAAATAAATAAAAATCTCCGCGCTTGGAAATAATTTGATTTCCTGCATAACTAAAAGGAGAGTGACAGGTACAAAAAGCAGAATTGCTTGGGACTTGAAACAGCAAAATGCCACGGAAGCTTGTCTCAAGATAAAATTTGGATTAAACGATCTAATCTCAACATCTGTGATGTCTAGTGTCTTTTCTGTAAATTGGCAGGGTCAGCTCATCTTGTCTGGAAAAGAGCACCTCTGAGGTCTTTATTTTTATTCCCCGCCTGCATTAAGAAATTCAGACAATCCAACTATGCTAATCATCAAGACATTGACCCACAAATGTTACAGGAGGTCTAGGTAATCTGACTCGTGAACTTGCCACATGCTCGGGTACAAAACAGATTGTGAACCCACTAGGGACAGAGAAAGTACCTGCATATGTAACATCAGGAGACTTTTAGCAACAGCTTGTACCGTCTGAACTCTCCATTCTGTGCACAGTTCATTGTTGTCATTCTGGCCTATGTAGCCCAGCCAGCCAATAGGAAGAGGCTGTCTGCATTTTGCAATAGCAGTTTTCCCTATCACTCAGCAGATAGACATCAGTGCTGGGCAAAATGGTGGAGACTATTATAAAGAACAAAATCACAGAGCATATACATAAGCCTGGACTAATGAAACAAAGCTAACAGAGTTAGTGAAGGAAAATCTTGCCTCACCAATCTACTACATTTCTTTGAAGGAGTGAACAAACGTGGATAAAGGTGAGCCGGTTGATATTGTGCATCTGGATTTTCAAAATGCATTTGACAAGTACCTCATGAAAGACTCCTCAGGAAATTAGAGAGTCATGGGATAGGAGGTAAAATCCAATTGTGGATTAAAAACTGGTTAAAAAGATAGAAAACAGAGAGTAGCGTTAAATGGTCAGTATTCTCAACGGATTGGCCACTGTTGGAAACAGGATATTGGGCTTGATGAACCTTCCTAGTATGGTAACACTTATGCTCTTAGATAGACAGCTTGGAGCTAGTTCTTCTATGGCCTTTCTGTGAACTGCCTGTTTCCTACACCTGTCAGGAAATCACATGTTCTCACTAGAAGTTTCCAGAGGGGCAGAGAACTAAGGAGATAAGTGTAGAAGCCTCAGGAAGCTTGTAGAACAGTAGGAGAGTTTATGAAAATGTGGGGAAGGACCTGGTGGCAGCAGCAGCCTCCCCCTAATTATTATAAATCTCTTGCTTGCCCACCAAATTTGTCTTGGGTTCCATCTCCCACCTCCTGTCCGGTCTGATGTAGTAATCTGAATGCAGAATCAGCCTGCTATACTCCTACAAGCTGACACTAAAAATACTTGCTAAAGGAGCAAGGATTCAAGGACCAAGGGACAAGTAACAGGCCCGAAAAACCAATTGCTGGCTTGTTTTAGTGGGGAGGTATGGGGAACCTTTGGAGTATAGGAAACCTTTCCACCCCTGTTTAGTCCAGGGAAAAGAGAGAGGATTCATTGGCTAACTGCTCATTCCTACCATAGCAGCAGGAGGAGTAAGGAATTGTTTAACATCTGACAATATCTTTACTGCAGAGCCAGGGAGCCTAAGTATTACCAACTAATTAAATCTTGATAACAGCTAAATCTATATCAGCAATTGGAAAGAATTGTGCTAGCCAAGCTCTCGCCTTTCCTGTGAGTAGGCTTCAGAAAAGAGGAGAATAAGGAGAATTTGTATATGTTTTGTGTTCAACTGGAGGAGAGGAGAAAAGCTGTTGTATATATTTAGCCATCTGTTTTGAAACATTGGAAACTGTACCCTTATCAACTGAAGGACAGTAAAGGTTCTGGTTTCAGGAAAAGAACCGGTGTGGTTTCCATCATTGTGTGAAGTCTGATGCAGAGATTGCTTGGCCTCCCAGGGAAATCCTGGTCTCGCCCTGGACCCACAACCAATAATAGTGTGCACTCCTCTTGTCCAACTATTCTGGGCATAGTCTAGACAGCCGCCTAGACCACAAAAAGCAGGAGGTTACACATATAATATAAGAAATCACTTTAGCTATATCACAGAAAGGCAATATATCAAATCCAAAAAGTGGAACTTCTTAGTTCAAGAAAAATATTTTATATATTGTCAGGATCACTCGCTGAATCCTCACCACTCCTTCACAGTCTCTGCCTCCTCAGCATCGCACATCATCCACTCCCAGGGTTAAAGGTCTGCAGTCAGTGTCTCAGGAAAATAGGAGATTCACTAGAAGTGCTTTATTAGCTCCTTAATACCGCTATTCTTCTTTAAGTCTTCCCAGACCTTCTCCTCTACCCGGTATAGTCCAACTTCTAAACACAATTCAATTTAGCATTACTTTCACTTCAGTTCTGCTTAGCACTGCTCAGTGGCGTTCCTAGGGGGGCGGACACCCGGGGCGGTGCCCCGCCCCCCCGGGTGCAGCGACCCGCCCCCCGATGCAGCGCGGACCCCCCCCCCGGGTGCACGCCTCTGGGGGGGTGCTGCAGCGCGTGCCTGCTCAGAGTTCCCTGACTTCGCACGTTCGCTGCAGCTCCCTCTGACCCGGAACAGGAAGTAACCTGTTCCAGGGCAGAGGGAGCTGCAGCGAACGCGCGAAGTCAGCGAACTCAGAGCAGGCGCGCACTGCGGCACCCCCCAGTGCAACCGGGGTGGACCGCCCCCACCCCCTTGGTATGCCACTGGCAGTGCTTTCAATACAGCTCAGTTCAACAGCAATATGGTATAAATCACTTTCTCACTCTTAGACCTAATCACCCACCTCTCTCATTTGTCAGCACAAATCCTCCTGACATCCACCCACTGGGTCAATCCACCAAATCTTCATTCACTCTCTCATGATCAGTTCATAACTCACTTTAGGAGCCCTCCAGCAGTACTTCCATTTCCTCCTCATTCTCTCTTTCTTCCACCTCCTCCAGTTCCATTCTCTCCTCTCCTTCCTATTGATCTAGGGGCTCCTCCCCTCCCACGTCTGATTCCATTTCCCAATCAACCCCCGGCTCCTCCCTTTCTTGCATAGAATCCTCTCCCTTCACCTGATCCCTCTGCTGTTGCTGCACTACCTTCTGGACCTTGCAGTTTCTTAGTTCCTGATCTCTCTGATGTTGCCCTGCCTTCTGGGCTTTGTAGTTTCTTAGTTTCGAATTTCTCTGGTGCTGCACTGCCTTCTGGGCTTTGTAGTTTCTTTGCTCCTCACAATATCTAGCTGGATTTTGAGTTATACCCTCCCCACCCTTCACTCCCAGATTTACAAGAGAGGAAAATCCTACCATTATATTTTATTTAACAACCATTAAGTGGTGAATTGTATTGATTTCATTTTGGTTTGAACTGTTGTAAAGATACTGTCTGTATGGTCAAAGTCATCATCCTTTGTCTAATTTGAAAGTAAACAAAGTAATCTTGGAAACAACCAGACAAAATCTGTTTGGCGTAACAACTGAATGTCCAGCTTTGAAAAACATGCCGCTTCTCTCCTATGGAGAGAAGGAACCTGCTGGGACCACTGCTTTTTAACATTTTTATGAATAACCTGGAAATGAAAGCAACAAATGAAGTGATCAAATTTGCAGATGACACAATTAAACTGCATAAGGATTATGAAAAACTGAAGAATCAGAGAGATCCAAATTGCAGATAAAATTTAATGTAGATAAGTACAAAGTGATGCACGTAGAGAATAACAAGACAACCCAAATCATAGCTATTCAATGGCAGACTGAATAGGCCATATGGTTTTCTATCTGCCTTCACATTTCTATGTTTAGGTCCCACATTGGGAATCACCAGCTGGGAAAAGGATCTAGCAGACAATGACTCTAAATCTTCTGCTCAGTGTGTGGCAACAGCCAAGAAGACAAATAGAATGTCAGAAATTATTAGGAAAACAATCCTATATAATAATTCTCACCTCCATCTTTCTGACTTGCCTGGGACTGTGGCTCATTCCGAGCTGGTCTGCTAGGCTCCGTTGATCAGGTTGACATCACCATAGCCATTATGATGTCAACTTCAGAACCCGGGGGGAAAATAAAACATGCCTCACAGCTGAACCATGTCCAGAGGAGGGTCGCTGGACATAGGTGGCTGGAGGGGGGGCAGGGGAGAGAGGAGGGTCCCTGGACATGGGTGGCTGCAGGGGGGGCAGGGGAGAGAGGAGGTTCGCTGCACATGGGTGGCTGCAGTGGGCACAGGGGGCCAGGAGGGCCGCTGGACATGGGTGGCTGCAGGGGAGCCGAAGAAAACCTTGCTAGCGCCTGTTTCATTTGTGTCAGAAACGGGCCTTTTTTACTAGTAGAGAATAAAACAAGGAATACTATAATGCCTCTGTATCACTCCATTGTGCAAATACATGTTCAGTCCTGGGTGCAAGTCTGTGTGTTGCATCTCAAAAAAGATGCAGCAGAATTAGTAAAGATACAAAGCAGGGTGATCAAAATGTTAAAGCGGATGGAAAGACTCTTCTGTGAGGAAAGGCTAAAGAAGTTAGGGCTTTTTAGATTGGAGAAGAGAAACAGCTGAGGGGAGGTGTGATTGAAGTCTATAAAATCCTGAGTGGTGTAGAATGGGTAAATGTGAATCAATTGTTTACTCTTTCAATGAGCACAACAACTAGGGAACACTCCATGAAGTGACATAGCAGCACTTTTAAAACATATAGAAAATATTTTTTCACTCAACACATAGCTAAGCTCTGGAACTCATTGCCAAAGGATATGGTAAAAGTAGCTAGAATAGCTGGGTTTAAAAAAGGTTTGGACAAATTCCTGGAGAAAAAGTCCATAAAACATTACTGAGGGTAGACCTAATGAAAGCCATTGCTTATTCCTACTTTTTTGGGATCCTGCCAGGCATCTGTGACCTGGATTGGCCACTTCCAGAAACAGGATACTGTGCTAAGATGGACCTTTGGTTTAGCTCAGTATGACAATTCTTATGCTCTTGCTATAATTCGATTCTATGTGGGTCACTGCTTTAAAAGTCTTTCACAACATTATAGAAAATGTACAGCCAAAGCAATAGAATAATACATATTAATTCAATTTGGCTATATTGAACATGTCTGCAACATATGTTTTTTTTTTCTTCTTAAAATTAAACCTCTGCTTAAACAAACCCAACCAAAGACTTCTATTTCCTACTCCCCTCCCCCACCCCTGCTGTAATAATTCAGCACATCATGAATATCCTACACAAAGTGAATTCAAAAGAGAGCTACAGAGTAGTCATTGCTTTTTAAATTGGAACTCATTTCACCAATCTGAAGGAACTTGGTCTTGCCTAATTACAGAAAAGCATAAAATACAATGTAAAAATGGAATTCACAACAGACACCAGAAAATACCTCAAGTGCAACAAACCAAATACATCTCATGCATATTCAGTGTGAATATTTTGAAAACCAGACCAGTTCATAGCACTCAAAGACTGGGGTAGCAGACCCCTATTTTATAATGTCTTCGTTCTCCTTCACCGAATCACATTTCTTTTTACTGTTAATTACTGGGTCATCTACCATTCTTGACTTCAGGCTTAGTTCTCCCTTCTGAGTGCATCAGTAATGGTCCATCATATTTTCCACCACCCTCCACACCTGATGGCATGTGGAGAACACAACTTGAGCTGAACAATGTATTTGTCGTTTAGTGAGAGCTGGGTGGTAAGTGCTATTTTAAAGACAAAATTGAGTATATATATATATATATATATATATATATATATATATATATATATATATATATATATCCTACAGCAGAATTACATCAATTTTACAAAGTGAATCTAGGCAGAGCACAGACTTTCAGTTTCCAGAGAATTAAGATACATAGTTAAAAATTCAGTTCTGGTTGCAAGGCCTTCTTTAATTACTCTGATAAGGCTAACTTCCTTTATCTTTTCTTTCAATTACATTGAAAACTCCTGTAATATTAGAAGACAAGAAGACATTGCAAATCAGTGTAACAGGATTTCATATGGTTCAAAGAAAATTAGCCTCAGAATATTATTCAGTAAAATGGAATTATGCTTAATTGCACAAAAGGAAGACCATAGGATTTCTCTTTTATAGATCTAAATCAAGTGCAGATTATGTTTTATTCATAAAATGAAAGGCCAACTGAATGACAAGCAAGAACAGGAAAGGAAACAGATTTTCTGAAGTGGCTTCCAGCACCAACTCCCATGATACTCCATCCACATACCTCAAGTTTTGGACTCTGAATATAAAATCCAGCCAATTTTATTTTGGATTCAAATGTTAATCATGTATTTTGGCAAAAGAATTCCTCTTTCTGAAGAATTTTGGCTTCATTTTAGTTAGGAATCGGAAACACCACAGGAGAAATTCAAAATAGTCACAGAAATCGGAACAGCACAGCCTTAATTTTGTCATGAATGTGTGTCCAACTGAGCTAGAGAGCTAGAAGGATAAACAGTGAAAATATAAAATTATTTAGTGAAATCATGTGATGCATTGAGTGGAGTAGGGCGTGTTCCTGAACTGGTCCAAGAGCTGCCTCTGTATCTGACTTCATCGAGCCTTCTAAATTGGTTATTTGATCTGTTTTGTTCCATTATTTCCTCTGCTTAAAATATGGACAAACATATTACTAAAATTGGGTGCTACAATGGCATCAAAACTACAAAAAAAGAGAGATTGAGTAAGGCTACTGATGACAAGATGGTGGATGGACCATCTAGCCTCCAGTTTCCTCTCAGCAATTCCTTGATTACAGCAGCAGTGGTCCAAACCCTAGATTCAAAATTAGAAAAAAAAAAACCCAAAAACCCTTTACATAGTTAAAATCACTTGTGGGGATTCCAAAATGAACACCCTTCACATGGTTGGACAGCTCCATTCCCCAACCCTTATCATTGCAGGTAAAATGGTTAAACTGGGCAACCTATTATTATAGAGATACCCCCTGACATTCAAAGGGAAAGGGGATGGGATTTGATATACTGCCTTTCTGTGGTTACAATCAAAGTGGTTTACATATTACAGAGAGGTACTTATTTTGTACCTGGGGCACTGGAGGTTTAAGTGAATTATCCAGAGTCACAAGGAACTGCAGTAGCAACTGAACCCAGTTCCCCTGGTTCTCAGGCTGCTGCACTAAGCATTAGGCTACTCCACCAGCCAGGCAACTGCTGACCAGCTAAATAGCATATCAGCGCCTAACCACTAATATTCAACTGGAGCTAACCAGTTATCTCTGCTGCATATTGCCGATTAGCACCTAGCGCATAACCAGATATATAGTGCAACTTATCTGGTTAAGCATCGATATTCAGTGCTTAACCAGATAAGTTTAGTGGTCAAATAGGACAGCATAAATAGCTGTCCTATCTTTAACTGCTAAAAAGTTAACCGGTTACCCCCTAATTCCATAAAACTTAAAATCGAGCGTGGTACCGGAAGATTGGAGGGCGGCCAATGTAACGCCGATTTTTTAAAAAGGTTCCAGAGGAGATCCGGGAAATTATAGGCCAGTGAGTCTGATGTCAGTGCCGGACAAAATGGTAGAGACTATTATTAAGAACAAAATTACAGAGCATATTCAAAAGAATGGATTAATGAGACAAAGTCAACATGGATTTAGTGAAGGGAAATCTTGCCTCACCAATCTACTACATTTCTTTGAAGAGGTGAACAAACATGTGGATAAAGGGGAGCTGGTTGATATTGTGTATCTGGATTTTCAGAAGGCGTTTGACAAAGTACCTCATGAAAGACTTCAGAGGAAATTGGAGAGTCATGGGATAGGAGGTAGTGTTCTATTGTGGATTAAAAACTGGTTAAAATATAGGAAACAGAGAGTAGGGTTAAATGGTCAGTATTCTCAATGGAGAAGGGTAGTCAGTGGGGTTCCCCAGGGCTCTGTGCTGGGACTGCTGCTTTTAAACATATTTATAAATGACCTAGAGATGGGAGTAACTAGTGAGGTAATTAAATTTGCTGATGACACAAAGTTATTCAAAGTCGTTAAATCGCGGGAGGATTGTGAAAAATTACAAGAGGACCTTACGAGACTGGGAGACTGGGCGTCTAAATGGCAGATGACGTTTAATGTGAGCAAGTGCAAAGTGATGCATGTGGGAAAGAGGAACGTCATGCAAGGTTCCAAGTTAGGAGTCAACGACCAAGAAAGGGATCTAGGTGTCGTCGTTGATGATACGTTGAAACCTTCTGCTCAGTGTGCTGCTGCGGCTAAGAAAGCAAATAGAACGTTAGGTATTATTAGTAAAGGAATGGAAAACAAAAGTGAGGATGTTATAATGCCTTTGTATCGCTCCATGGTGCGACCGCACCTCGAATATTGTGTTCAATTCTGGTCGCCGCATCTCAAAAAAGATATAGTGGAATTAGAAAAGGTGCAGAGAAGGGCGACGAAAATGATAAAGGGGATAGGACGACTTCCCTATGAGGAAAGGCTAAAGTGGCTAGGGCTCTTCAGCTTGGAGAAAAGGCGGCTGAGGGGAGATATGATAGAGGTCTATAAAATAATGAGTGGAGTTGAATGGGTAGATGTGAAGCGTCTGTTCACAGTTTCCAAAAATACTAGGACTAGGAGGCATGCGATGAAGCTTCAATGTAGTAAATTTAAAACAAATCGGAGAAAAAGTTTCTTCATTCAACGTTTAATTAAACTCTGGAATTCGTTGCCAGAGAATATGGTAAAGGCAGTTAGCTTAGTGGAGTTTAAAAAAGGTTTGGACGGCTTCCTAAAGGAAAAGTCCATAGACCGTTATTAAATGGACTTGGGGAAAATCCACTATTTCTGGGATAAGCAGTATAAAATGTTTTGTACTTTTTGGGATCTTGCCAGGTATTCGTGATCTGGATTGGCACACTGAGCAGAGGGTTTTAACGTATCATCAATGATGATGCCTAGATCCCTTTCTTGGTCGGTGACTCCTAATGTGGAACCTTGTATTACATAATTATAATTCAAACAGCAGAAGAGCATGGTCCAGCACATTGTATGTGATGGCAACACTGGAGTAAGTGTATCGCAAACAGCATAAGAGAGGGTTCCTTCTTCTAAGATGTGTGGGCTTATACGATTTTGACTTTAAAAAAATTTTTGAACCTTTATATTTCAGCAGGCCTGGCCTTTACTTTATTCAGTTTTAAATAGTAGAACCCCTTAAAGAGTAAAATAAATCATACACATTCATGCAAACCATCATGCAAGTTAATTAATCTTCAAATTCATAAACCATTGATAAGAAACTGTGAAAGGAAATGTTATTTAACATTTTAAGAAACTGCTTGTAATTATGTTGATGTCTAGTAGTTTTCGAGTGAGAGTTCCAACATTTAGTACCCTGATAAGTGAAGTCTGCTGAAAGAACTGATTTGTAGACAACATTTTTACAATTTGGAAAGCGGAATCTTAGGTAATCCCTGGAAAGCGTTACGCAGGAGGAAGTTCAACAAGATGGTGCATGTAATCTGGGGCCAAGTCATATAAAATTTGGAAGATGAAAACAGAGCTTGAAGGTGACCCCAGATTTGATGGGGAGCCAGTGCAACTTAATTAATAAAGGTGAGGTTCTTTCAAAGTGTGGGACTCTATAAATAAATTGAGCTGCCGTGTGTTGTGCTATTTGGAGACTTTTCAGGATCCGCTCCTTGCAACCTGTGTAGATGACATTGCAATAGTCCATTTGTGACAAGCCAGGGACTGTATGAGGAATTTTCAGATCTCAGAAGAAAAATATGATCTGACTTGCTTCAATTTCCAGTGGGTTTCAGTGTTGCTATCTGGATACCGGGTGGTGCTGAATATTCGTGCAGAGCAATGAGTGCCATCGTTAACTGGGCAGTGGCAATATTCCAACTGCTGTCTGGATAGCTCTCTGGATAATGTTAGAACAGCAATTTTTCTGTCAAGTTATCAGGATAGTGGTTTGAATAATATTGCTTTCCGAATAACTCAGCACTTTACCCTGGTCTGTAAAGTTATTCCACGGCACTATCTGGATAGCGCTACTGAATATCCAAGATTAGCAGTGCCTAAGGGAAAGATTGTGATAACGGCTATAGTTATCCAGATATTTCCCTTTCAATATCAACCTGTTTATGTCTCAAAGAAAGTGCTTCCCAGTGACAACTTGAATCCTATCTAGCATATCAGGTCAAAGCAATTTAAGGAATGACACCCTAAAAAGTAATGTACTGTATCAATAAACCAATATCCAGGGCCGGTCAAACCCAGTAAGTGGGGTAAGCACCACAGGGGGGCACCTGCCTTCAAGGGCGCCACTGCAGCGCTGTGCTACCATAGCGCGCCACCCGTGGGGGTTTAAATCTTTTATTTACCTCCGTCCCAGCGGCCGTGTCATTTCAAAGCCCTGCCCATCTCTAGCCATCCCTCCCTTCGTGAGTTTGTTCCTGCAGAGTCCCGGATGCTGACGTCATTTCCTCGAGGGCGGGACTCTGCAGGAATGAACTCATGAAGGGAGGGAAGGCTAGAGACAGGCAGGGCTTTGAAATGACATGGCCGCTTGGACGGAGGTAAATTAAAAAAGACTTAAACCACGCAGGGTGGCAAGAAGAAAAAGGGTGATGTTGGGGGGAGAAGAGGGCGGGCAGGTGACCATAAATGGGAAGGGGATGGGGGCGGAGAATCGCTGGACAGGGGCAGGGTGGGAGAAGAGAGAAAGGAGATGGGGGGGCGCAAACTGATAGTCTGCAGGGGGCGCCAGAGACCCTAGGACCGGCCCTGCCAATATCAGTTTTCCATTGTAGACATAATCATCACTGTTGTGTGTGTTCTTTTGAAGTTATTAAAAGACTGGGCTCTGGACGCTGCAGTGTATCCAGTTTCATTCTGTGTATGTTCTGTGTAGATGTTTTACATTACATTGCTGCTTTGCAGATGCTTATCTATAAATAAATGTTTTAAAAAGTGTTAGCAAAGGACTGAACTGGCATTGCTTCAAAGAACCTTACTCAGGTACTACTTAATCTAACATCATTGCTTCAAAGCTACCCAAAAGAAAGGGGAAACTTGAACTGTGGAATGCAGGCATAGTCCATGAGCAATCCATCTACAAAGATCTGGCAATAATTTGTGGTGGGGGAGTACACACTGGAGGCAAAAAGGGTAAGGACTAAGGTTGGAAGGGAAGGCACCCGCAGTAGGAGAGCACAGATACCTAGAGGAAAGATGAAGAAAATTCTAATTGATTTAAAAAGTTCTATCCCGCAGTATTCCACAGTTCTAGGCTGGTTACAATTATTACACACACAAAGATTTACATGTCATTTACTAGACAAACAACTCACTAGCCCCCCCCCCCCCCCCTTTTTACAAAGCTGCGATGGTGTCTGCTGGTGCGTAATGCCGACACAGCTCATTCAAAGTGAATGGGCTATATCAGCATTACAGCACGGCTTTGTTAAAAAAAAAAAGGTGGGGTAAAATAGCAAAATTTTGATGAAGGAATGCAGTGCTGAGCCATATCAATCTGGAAATAAATCATGTAAAGGGAACGGTTCTATGCCTTCCTAAATACATGACTTGCATAGATGGGCAGATAATGCAGAGATTAGCCAGAACTGTAAAAAGCAAAGTCACACCTAGATGCAAATAGCCTAGCTAGAGATGAGTTAGAAAAGGTTCAAAAGTTCAAAGGTCAGCCTGGTGATACTGGGCACTGTGGTTCTTTAAATCAGGCTTTGGCTTCCCAGGCCAGCCAGGGCAGGGTCTGGATAAAGACCCGTGGAGGGGCATAATCGAAAGGGACGTCCAAGCTTTGCTGAGGACATCCTCGCAAAACTTCCCGGTGGAGGGGCGGGGAAACCCATATTATCAAAACAAGATGGATGTCCATCTTTTGTTTCCATAATACGGTCAGGGACGCCCAAATCTTGACATTTAGGTCGTCCTTAGAGATGGTCGTCTTCCTAGACTTGGTCGTTTCTGATTTTCAGTGATAATGGAAACCAAGGACGCCCATCTCAGAAATGACCAAATGCAAGCCCTTTGGTCATGGGAGGAGCCAGCATTCGTAGTGCACTGGTCCCCCTGACATGCCAGGACACCAACCGGGCACCCTAGGGGGCACTGAAGTGGACTTCAGAAATTGCTCCCAGGAACATAGCTCTCTTACCTTGTGTGCTGAGCCCCCCAAACCCCACTACCCACCACTGTACACCACTACCATAGCCCTTACGGGTGAAGGGGGGCACCTAGATGTGGGTACAGTGGGTTTGAGGTGGGTTTTGGAGGGCTCACATTTACCACCACAAGTGTAACAGGTAGGGGGGGATGGGTCTGGGTCAGCCTGCCTGAAGTGCACTGCACCCACTAAAACTGCTCCAGAGACCTGCATACTGCTGTGATGGACCTGAGTATGACATTTGAGGCTGGCATAGAGGCTGCCACAAAAGATTTTTAAAGATGTTTTTTTGAGGGTGGGTGGGGGTTAGTGAGAACTGGGAGAGTAAGGGGAGGTGATCCCCGATTCTCTCCGGTGGTCATCTGGTCAGTTCGGGCACCTTTTTGTGGCTTGGTCGTAAGAAAAACAGGACCAGGTAAAGTCGTCCAAATGCTCGTCAGGGACGCCCTTTTTTTTCCATTATGGGTCGAGGACACCCATGTGTTAGGCACGCCCAAGTTCCGCCTTCGCTACACCTCCGACACGCCCCTGTGAACTTTGGTCGTCCCCTTGACAGAAAGCAGTTGGGGATGCCCAAAATCGGCTTTCGATTATGCCGAGTTGGGCGACCCTGTGAGAAGGATGCCCATCTTCTGATTTGTGTCGAAAGATGGGCATCCTTCTCTTTAAAAAATAAGCCTGTTATTCATTACTAGTTGCCAAATTTAGGATGTATGGTAGCCAAATTCCAGAACCAAACACAGTTTCTGACCCCAGTTGATGACTGTTGCTGTAATCTACAGTGGGTAGGCTGAGAGAGTGATACCACAAAAGAGGGAGATAAGTCTCTGCATAGGCTCATGGAACCGTAGCCCATCAGAGGCTGGTTCCAATGTGAGAGAAATGGTGGCACCCTTCAGTGGATGGCATCCTTTGTCCCTGCACAGGGCACACCTCAAACACTGGCCTGGGTGTGACTTGGTTTTTGGAGGGAGGCTTTTGGTCTGACAGTCCTGCATACTGAATTTCCATTCTTGTCCATTGAGGTGTTTATAGTTCTGTCATTTCAACTGCAGCACAACAATGCATGAGGAAGGAATGTAATAAGTCCCTGGCAACATCCAAAAGTCTGCTTCCAACTGTGACAGACTTCTTAGATTACTGAAGTCTTATTATGTGGGTGGGCTAGAGCAATGGTTCCCTAATGAATATGTATGAAAGAGACATAATGGAGGTGACAGGCAAGCATATCTCTCTCATTCATATTTATTATATTAACATCAATTGAGTAAATATTCTCTCCTAGTTACACATTAATATACTATAAAATAGTAACTATGACTACTGCTTATTATATCCAAATCCTTTTTATTTAAAAACCTTAATGTATAAGAACATTTTCTCACCATCTTAACCATGCATTCCTTGGACTATCTTTATCCACGGACAAACTGTTGTTTTGATTTTCATCATAGGGCTTTAAAAGTATATGTGCTTATATATCATGCTAGCTGATGTGTAAAACTCAGGATAGAGGGATTGTATTATTTCATATAATTTTAGATTTTAGGTGTGTATGAGTAGAATGCATGATTAAGATTGTGGGAAATTTTTCTTATACATTAAGGTTTTGAATAAAAAGGATTTGGATATAATAAACAGTAGTCATAGCTACTATTTTTATAGTATTCATTAGGGATATCCTAAAAACCAACTGGCTGGTGGTCCCCCAGGATAGGTTTGACAAACACAGGGCTAGAAGAAATTCAGGTACTGTTAATTTTCTATTTTTTTTTTTTTTTACATTTCTGTCATGTTAAAATACAAACATCACAGCTACTCTGCAACCTACTGTGATTTGCTTAAGATAACCCACAAATTTCTTGTATCGGTGAGCTAACTTTTACGTACAGTACCTCCACAGCTTCTGGAACAATGAACTGGATTTCCTACCAATGATTGACAATGATAGGAGGAAGATACCACTTAGATGGAAACTGTGCTGGTATAAAAACCCAGGCCAGTAACCCTTTTGGTGTTTGCTCACTCACGTAGCTCGGAGCAGACTTCTGAATATATGATTCCCTTGTTTTTCCTTTTTTTCTTTGTTGCTGGGGTTTGGGGAGGGAGAGGAATGCTTCATATAGAAACGTTTTTATACTCTATTTGTGATTTGTTATGGTGTTGAATTTCAAAGTATTGTTGGAGCCATTTTCTTGTACATTACACGTTATACATCTTTGTTTGATTCCTTCGTTGGTTTTGTTTCTGGAGTATCTAATAAAAATTTGTCTTAAAAAAAAAACTCAGGCCAGTTTCAAATCCATTGTCTTCATCTCTTCCTTCCCTGGTCACTGCACCTTTATTGTAAACGGAAGAGGGTCTTTGGCTAATACAGTGGAGGAGTGGCCTACTGGTTAGGGTAGTGGACTTTAGTCCTGGGGAACTGAGGAACTGAGTTCGATTCCCACTTCAGGCACAGGCAGCTCCTTGTGACTCTGGGCAAGTCACTTAACCCTCCATTGCCCCATGTAAGCCGCATTGAGCCTGCCATGAGTGGGAAAGTGTGGGTTACAAATGTAACAAAAAAAAAAAAAAAACACTGCACCTGGAGGGAGAAGGAGAGTGGTCATAGATAATAGCTGGAGCAGGGAACCAGTTAATCAGCTAACCACCACGTCCCTCAAGCGGAAAAAAGAGAAGTGCTTAAGATCAGGCCTGAAGGAACATGAGGGGCCCAGAGGAGAGTTCCAAGGAAATTCACAAGGATAAAGAATCCCAATAGCTCAGTTCTCACTGGGGTAAGGAATCACCTACTAAACACTTTGTACTAAAAGGCTCAGAGAGCGCTACTTTAGGAAAAAAAACTTAGAGGCCCTTTTACTAAACAGCATGGAGGGGCATAATCGAACGATGCCGGCCATCTATATGGCCGGCGCCGCAAACAGAGGTCCCAATCCATATTATCGGAAAAGATGGCTGGCCATCTTTCATTTCGATAATACAGTTGGGGCCTGCCAAATGTCAGAGATGGCCAGCATCGGTTTTTGCCGATAATGGAAACCGATGCCGGCCATTTCAAACCCGGCCAAATCCAAGGCATTTGGTCATGGGAGGGGCCAGCATTTGTAGTGCACTGGTCCCCTTCACATGCCAGGACATTAACTGGGCACCCTAGGGGGCACTGCAGTGGACTTCAAAAATTGCTCCTAGTTGCATACCTCCCTTACCTTATGTGCTGAGCCCCCCCCCAAATCCCCCCAAAACCCACTCCCCACAACTGTACAACACTACCATAGCCCTAAGGGGTGAAGGGGGGCACCTAGGTACATGTGGGTTTGGGGGGGGGGTTGGAGGGCTCCCATTTACCACCACAAGTGTAACAGGTAGGGGGGGATGGGCCTGGGTCCACCTGCCTGAAGTGCACTGCACCCACTAAAAACTGCTCCAGGGACCTGCATACTGCTGTCAGGGAGCTGGGTATGACATTTCAGGCTGACATAGAGGCTGGCAAAAAAATGATTTTTAATTTTTTTTTTGGGTGGGAGGGGGTTGATGACCACTTGGGGAGTAAGGGGAGGTCATCCCCGATTCCCTCCGGTGGTCATGTGCTCAGTTGGGGCACATTTTGAGGCTTGGTCCTAACAATAAATGGACCAAGTGAAGCCGGCGAAGTGCTCGTCAGAGACGGCCTTCTTTTTTCCATTATTGGCCAAAGCTGGCCATCTCATAACCACGCCCCGTCCCACCTTCCATACCCTGCAGAAACGCCCCCTTTAACTTTGGCTGGCTCTGTGGCAGAAAGCAGTTGGAGCTGGCCAAAATTGGCTTTCGATTATATCGATTTGGCCGGGTTCAGGAGATGGCCGGCCATCTCCTGATATGTGTCGGAAGATGGCCGGCGATCTCCTTCGAAAATAAGCAGGATAGGCACCTAAGCGTGCCCAACATGGGTCAGTTTGGAATTACCACCCAGCTACCATTTGGCCATGTAGTAATTTCATTTTTTAAGCACACCACGATGCGATCCAGAAAATATATTTTATTTTCTGGCGCACGGCAAAAATCGGGTGGTAATTCCAACTTGATGTGTGTAGGTGATTACTGCATGGTTAACACGAGAGACCTTACCGCTAAGTCAATGGCTGGCAGTAAGGTCTCAGACCCAAAATGGACGTGCGCCAATTTTTATTTTGCTGCATGTCCATTTTCGGCAAAAAAATTTTTAAAGGCCTTTTTTACAGGGCACAGAAAAATGGATCTGCGCACACCCAAAACACGTGCCTACACTAGCTCAGCCCAATTTTCAATGCACCTTAGTAAAAGGACCCATTAGAGAAGATTTTCCTCTGGGAAGAGAGGCTTCCAGACAGAGTAAAGCTGTAAAGGACTTTCACCAAGAATGTCTACAAAGAAAATGTATTCAAAAGGAAATCTATGTGACACTACATATTAAAATCTATCTTTCCCACCTCTGCATATATATATCTGCTATTAAGAACTAATCCATGGGGGGTTTTTTGCCTAAAGAATCCAAGTTAAGTAAATCCTTTGGTTCAGAACATAAATTCTGGCTTGGATTGATTTAGTGGATACATGGAGAACGCTACGAGGATTATTGGGCCATTGGTCTCCTAGCTCAAGCTGGTCCCAGCCCTGGCTTCTCTACAGTACAAACTATAACATTTTATTAAAAGTAACCTGCTTGATGCTCACTAGGTGAAATATGGATTACATATGTACAGAATTGAGTCATGGCTTCTGGAAGGCATCAACATTCCTTTTGTATGGGATGATTTCATTCCACATCTACACTCCCCCCCCTCCCCCACCCCTGCCACCATTAACATACACACACTATGGAAATCTTTCCTCTGCATGTGTGTGTGCATGTTGGGTTTGGGAGGCTCCTGAGGCAATCACCTATCTTAGTAACACTCAGGGGATAGCAATGGTTTCCTCCATAAGAAATTACATGGATGAGTGTTACAGCAGAACATCTTCAGCAATTTCTTCTTAAATGCCAGTGTACACTTGCAGTTGTGCTCTTGCTGCCTCTTAGGCTGTTTCCATCGTTCCATGGCTCTCTGCTATCTTGAAAATAGGATTTTTGTGAAAAAAAGGATGTATGTTTAAAAATGGATGTGTTCAAGAAGGTGGGTTTACATGTAGAAAACCCCCTCCCTGCTATAAAGAGAGAAATAGCATGATCCTGAGAGCTGTGACTTTATTCTTCCCGATTTTTCAGACTCACCCAATAGTTAATTGACCCAGATTATGGTAGGGGTGTATAGTTTACCTCAGAAATCACAATTTCTTGTTCTCTTACATTTGGAAGCTTTTCATGTACTGTGCTTATTCATTTTCTGGAGGTTAAATTTTAAGTTTAATACAGAACCTTCCTCACCCCTCTCCCTTCCCATCCGTCTCACAGGGCCTCAGGCATCCATTATGTACAACAGGCAACAGTATCTACGGCCCACAAAAAAAGTTTTAATTTTTTATTAATTAAAAGAAATAAAACTGAAACAGCAGTTATTTTCATGCCTTCCCTTTTGGCCTTAAAAATATACACAATAAATAGAATACAAATATATAACATACAAATCAGATACAAATAAAACATACATACAATTCTAATTAAAAATTCAGGGGTCTTTTTGTAAGCCACAGTGAGCACTAACCTGTGCTTACTGCAGGTTAAAAATGCCTACCCTGGGGCGTATCAAGGCCTCCTTTGGTAGTTTGGGGGTTGGCACATGCTTCTCATGTGCGAAAAAATGTAAAATATTTTTAGCGCTGGGATCGTATTTGGAGCCGGAGTTTAGGCATGCCCCCCCCCCCCCCCCCCGTTAATCGGCTAGCACAGCTCCATCGCTGCACACCAACCGATGAATGAGTGGTTAGTGTGGGAGCCCTTACTGCCTAGTAAATAGGCTCCAACGCTAATGGCCATGTGCTACTTGGGAAATTAGCATGTGACCATTAATTGAACAAATGGCAAATGCGACCATTTTTAGCCACACTAAAAGTGTCCTCAGCACCTGAGACACCAACGCGCTAGTCATGGCGCAGGCCACTGTTTAGCGCAGCTTAGTAAAAGGGTCCTTTGGTCATATTAAGTGCCACCAAAGGAGGGCCCCACAAAGGGAAATACGGCTGCAGTGTATCATGATATTTTAGAAGTGCTTGCTGTCATGATCTGTTACTATAGCAACAGCTCTAAGTCAACAGAAAATATTGTTGTAATTGACTATGAAAGGTAAGCTTGATTTGCAGTGTGGAAAATTAAAACACACTGCTAAGGAAATCAAATGTCATTTATGATAACTGAATTAAAACCAAATCTGCTAGCTGTAATATTACTTTTTTTGTCTCCCATTATTTCCTCCTCCTCCCTCTTTGGATATTAGAAGCTGGGCTCTTGCTGGTAGCTTAACCCTTTCTACTTCATCCCCTTAATTCTATAAAAGTTGCCAAAATTTGCATGTGCAAATCTGGGTGCACACCCAATTTGTGCATGCAATTTAACTGAATAACAAGTTAATTAGTGCCAATAATTGACTTAACAAGCAATTATTGGCACTAATTAGATGTAATTGGCATTTATGTGCAATATGAAAAAGGGGATTCAGAAATAGGAGGGTCATGGGCATTCGGGGGTGTTCCTAAAATTAACGTGCATTATAGAATGGTGGGGATTAGTGCCTAATGTAGGTACATACATTTGCACCACCTTTCGGTTGGAGACCATGTTCCATTTCAGAGTATAGGCGTAATCCAGTATCAGTGTGTCTTAACATTTACATACCCATAGTTACAGCAGCCATAGACATGGTGTAACTGTGGATGCCTACGTGTGGCAGGGACATATGTAACTAAGAGCCTAGCCCATGTACTGCTCATGTTTCACCTGTGTATACACCCCCACTGCAAATATGCACTATGTAAGTTAAGCAGGTATTTGCAGAATAGCGCTTAGGTGCCCTGCTGGCCAGGGGCGTAGTCAGACTTCGGCGGGAGGGCTTTCCCGAGCCTGAGGTGAGGGGCACATTTTAGCCCCCCCTCCCCCGGCGCCACTGACCCTCCTGCCAGTGCAGGACGTCAGACTCACAGAAACAGAACAAAGCCTTGCACCGGAAGAAGAGGACCTTTGCTGGCGGAGGACCCCAACCCCCTCCAGCCGAGGTCCTCTTCTTCCGGCGCAAGGCTTTGTTCTGTTTCTGTGAGTCTGATGCCCTGCACGTAAACGGAAGGGGGGGTCGAGAGGGTCATCAGCGGGGTGGTCCAGGGCCAAATCTATGGGGGCCCAGGCCCCAGTGGCCCCACCCGTGGGCCCACATAGCTACACCCCTGCTGCTGGCCCTTTTGTGGGTAAGTGTTTATGTTTATTTTAAGTTTGCTTTCCTGCCAAATCTGATACCAAGTCAAGGCAGCTTACAATAAAAATCATGACAAAAATAAAATCTGAAAAGAATGCGAAAAATACAATAAGACAGAATAACAGGCATATAGCAAACATACTAGAACCTATATTACCCAACCCCCAAATTTTAACTTATTGCAATACTGCAGATCTGTTGGTCCCAAGGGATGGGGAGGGGGGAGTGTAACAAATAGCCAAAAGCTTGCTCAAAGTAGTAAGCCTTTAACAGGGCTGGGGGGGGGGGGTGGAGAGGTAATATTCAGCCTGTGGCGATAAGCAACGCGTAAGCTGCTCACAGCCGCATGCTGAATTAACCCCAAACATTTAATTGTGGGGCATGCGTGGCTCCCAGCACTGAATATTGGGGTATGTGTACTAACCCAGATGTTAACTGGGCACCAGCCGATATTCACACCAGTGCCCAGATAACTCAGTGCATAAAATTAGGACAGTTGTTTTTGCTATCCTAACTATATGCGCTTACTTTTCAAACTAAATATCTACGCTAACTGGATAAGTTGTGCCTCTGCCCAAACTCTACCCCTGGACTGCCCCTAACCTAGCAGGATAGAGAACTGGCCAAAGTACAAGGATAAGGCAAGAAGAATTGAAGGATGAGGCACATCCGACACTAGGACAAAGAGGAAATGGCTATCTGCTTAAAGCAGTCACCTTTCATAAGAACATAAGAGTAGTCACACAGGGTCAGACTAGTGGTCCATCTAGCCCAGTATCCTGTTTCCAGCAGTGGCCAATACAGGTTACAGATATCTGGCAGAAACCCAATTAATAACAACATTCCATGCTACCAATTCCAGGGCAAGCAGTAGCTTCCCCATGTCTGTCCCTAGCTGCACAAGGGTAGTGTTTAGGGATGCAATACTGGAAACAGTGAAAACATTGACATAGACACAGGTATAGCAGATCACATTCACAACAGAAAGACCACTCTGGGGTCTGGAGATAACTGCAGCAAAAGCATAGCAGGGAAGCAGGGTCCAGAGAATAGCAGGATCATAACAGGAAATCTGGGTCCAATGAATAAGTACTGTAGCATCACAGACCTGTTATCCATATACCAGAAAGGGTTAAACTCAGTTAAGTTTGGAAACAAAGAGACTAGAGTGAGAAGAAGTAGAAGGAACCCATGGAGGTTTGGGTTGAAGAAGCTTAGAGAAACATGAAGAAATATATTAAAGAGCAAGCAGGATATAATATCATTTAGTCGGGTAATATTGAAAATTAAAGGAAGACACCTTATTTGTAGAGAGTTTACCTTCAGTAATTACAGATCTACTTAATTTAACCTTTCTAATACTCAATCAGTGCTATGATCTGGTTTTCCAATTCAACAAGATTGTTATGAAGAAGGCAGGAGTCAAAGGTCAAAATCTGTGTGTTCAAAGAAGTACACACATGGGTGCTCTTTTTCAAAGCACATAACACTTACAAAGTTCCACAGTAACCTATGTAACTTTGTAAGTTTATGTGCTTTGAAAATGAGCCTCATGATGTCTGAAATGGCCCATCCAAGAATTTCTTGAGATTCATCAGTTTCACAAAGTCTTTTGTAGAGTTATGCAGTGACCCACACTGACAGGATTCTATAGGCCAATGGAATTCGCTGTCAGTCTTCAAGGGCTTTGGCCTATTCACCCAACTCCTTTGGCTGTGGCTCATGGCTAAGAATACTTTCTGGCCAATATTCGAAACTATTTAACCAGCCAGGAACGGCACCTGGCTGGTTAGTCTCCCGCTGAATATTCCCAGTTAGTGCTTAGTGAATAGCTAGTGAATAGCGCTTAGTGAATAGGACGACATAACTGGCTATCTGCCAATTTTCAGCTCATCGCCAGCTAAGTTTGGTGGCCAAATATGGCTAATTCCCGTGGTCTAAATACCAGCCCCTTTGTATTAAAGCAGCAATGGTCTTTGTGAGATCAATAGGAATAGCTTATTTCCTTCCAATAAGACAAGAGATGTGTTTCTTAGACTACACTGAGGATTTCTAGGGATTGTGGATAATGGGTGGCTTGAAAATAAGGGGCTAAGTAAATTTCAATTGGTTGCATATACTGCAATGCAATGATCCTGCTCTGTGGGAGAATTAGAAGGTAAGGCTGAGAATCTTTACGATGAATTCTTCAATAAATTTACGTTGATCAGCCCCTTCTAATCCTTCTACTAGTCAAGGAGTCTGACAAATCATGACAGCTACTACTGTTGGCATCTTCTAGTTTCTTTTAAGATCCACAACAATATGGTAGCTGCGATCTAATTGCAATAGACAATGTCAATAATCTCTCCATCACTTTTGTGATGCATTGGAGGAGACTATACTTATATAGAAAGGTCTTTGAAAAATGGGTTTTCACCATTTTCTTTTAGCATTTCATACACATCCTGAAGCTCCTAAATGATCAGTTCCAGATTTCAGCAATGTCTGTATATTATCACATATATACAATATATAAATCTTATATGCACTCAGACCCCATAAACTCTGGAAGGTTTACAATAGTATATGGCCTTCTGTCCAGAACAACAAAAACTGTTAACAACATCTATTAAATTTATACTACATTAACAATTACATAAATATTTTTGAAACAACCGAGTTCTCAGCTCTTTGCAAAAATCCAATCTTTTTTCACTCTATCTTGCATAATATGGCAGAAATCATATCAGTTCTGTTCTGCTTCCTGCCAGCCACCAGGCAGTGTTTGAACTGCTTGTCCAAAACTAGAAAAAAGGGTCTTGTGTCGAGCTTATAAGGTGTAATTTCTTTCTGTGAGTGCCTGAGAAGCCCTCAAGCTGTCATTCTGTGTATGCTTCAGAAAACCCCCTCATATTATATTAGCTTGATATATATGTATATTTTGAGTAACTTTTTTTACAGGATTTTGCACTGCATGAGAGCTTGCCTGGTAAGGAGAGATGGTTTGTTTGGTTTTTTTTGCTACTAATTCATTTCTGCATCCATTCTCTGTGGACGCAGTGTGTACTTAGTGAACTTTGGACACATTGTGGGTTCTGTTTCATCTTGAATGAACCCCAGACTTCAGTAACGTAGTCTGACCTTTTTGAAGAGAGACAACAGTATCAACAGTGCCTAGGTGCACAAAAACTTTAAATTACTCACTGCGAGGTAGAACGACTTGGGGGAGGGGGAATGGTGTAAGGATCAGGAGTAGGAAAGAGCTTTGAAAAGGCTACAAGCTGGGGCATAAGCGAAGTAGGCATTTTTCATGGGTGTGGGCACCAATGTCAGTTCCCACACAGGGTATCCATGAGCCTAAAGCCTGGTCACATCACATCTCTTGACAATCGCCCCTAATGAAGTGGAGGAGTAGCCTAGTGGTGAGTGCAGTGGACTTTGATCTTGGGGAACTGAGTTCAACTCCCACTGCAGCTCCTTGTGACTCTGGGCAAGTCACTTAACCCTCCATTGCCCCTGGTGTAAAATAAGTACCTGAATATATGTAAACTGTTTTTCTAACATTTTGAATCACAAAATTGTGGACGAGTGAGAAATCTTATTTTGTTCTTTATTTTCTCTTATTACCTTAAAAATAATAATGCAAGATGTATCACTTTTCAAACAAGTTAATACTTGATTGTAATTGTAAAACAGTAAAGAATAAGGGGCCCTTTTACTAAGCTGTGGTAGGTTCTACGTGCGTGCAGTGTGTGCCAAAATGAGACTACTACCAGGTCAGTGCACCCTCCTGGCGGTAATTTCAGATTTGGTGCGTGCCCATAATGCCTTGACAAATTATTTATTTATTTAATCCTATGAGCATTGGTTCCAGTGGTAATCGTGACTTGACGTGCACCGACCGGTCACCGCACATGTAGAGTGTGAGTCTTTACCGCTGGATCAATGGGTGGCGTTAAGGGCTCGGGCCGGTTTTGGGCACGCACTGGTTTCATTTTTACCGCAGGCCTTTTCGCGTCCCATTGTAAAAAAACCCCATTTTTTGTAGATGCGGTAAAAACTGGCCCGGCGTGTGCCCAATACATGCATCTACACTACCACAGGCCACTTTTTACTGTGGCTTAGTAAAAGGACCCCTAAATGAGCAGCCTAGGTGGACCTGGTGGCTTTTATGTACATTCATTCTAGGTTTCAGACCTTGCGCTACAAAAGGAGTAGATCAGCTGTACGACCTCATCTACCACATTTTCTTCGAGTGCTCTGGGAACCATGTTGCAAGTGACTGGCAACTTCAGTAGTTCTCACAAATGAAATGATAATGCTTTCATAACACCATACTTTCAATTCATGAAAATAAACAGATTTAATGCAGTATTTTTGGCAGTAATATTTAAGCAAGGATAAAACAAGAAAAATAAAGGAACCCACAAAGGAATTTGGCAGTGAGTATATTATGTTTTGCACCAGCCAAGACTTCACATGTGGAACTGCACTTATGGGTCATAAAATAAAGCTGAACAGGTCTGAGATCAGATCATACTGCCCCTCAGCATTTGTAGCCTCCTGGTATGAATTAACAAAAAAGGAAGTCATTTTTGTTGCTGTCTCCATAACAATGGCCTGCAAGAGCCTGAACTCTGTCTCAGAAGCTAGACAACATCAGATCTAACTAGTACCTAGATGGAAGACCACCTGGAAAGGTGTTGTGAGACACAAGGCAATGGTAAACCCATGAAACATCCTGCCTTGAAAAGATCACAAACATTGTTATGAGGTTGCTATGTAAAGCCTTGTTTAGTTAAGTTAGAGATCTTCTGGGATGCATTATCAAATTTGAAACTTCTCTTACTCAGAAACGTTCCTCTCTCTCATCCTTATTGCAACATTCCATCAAGGATCAGCAGAGGCTGGACAGGAGGGTAACCTTAATGGAAAACAGGATGGTTCAACTTGAGGCAACTTCAAAAACTCTCTGATCAACAGTTTAAAGTAAAGGAAAACAAGGTGACTATTCATCATAAGCTTACAAATTTGGAAAATTCTGTTCATTCTTGCACACTTTGTTTCATTAATTTTCCTACATTGCCCTCAGTAGCTCTAGTTTTGACCTTAAAGAGGTATGCATTTTTTTTTGAAGTTTTGAAAATACCTAACAGTCTTGTCCTCCATTCTCAAGGGCTTATTATAGACCACCATTTTTAAAGAAACAAGAAGGGTAACTACTTGTTCCTGATAATATTTCCTTTGATTCTGTGAATGTTGCATGCTGGTGTATGAACCCTGCTTTGTACCAGGATCGCGAGTTCTGTAGGTATTTGAGGCAGGGTTGGTTGGATTATGTGGCTGAGAATGATGTTCAATCTGTAGGGCCACAAATATACTGGGAGGTGGCCAAGGCGGTGCTCCGGGGATGGATCATAGCCTACACTGCTTCCATGTGCAAACATAGGGAACGGAATATAACTCCAACTACTTGACAGTTAAATTTTTTTTGAACCATACAGAAACTGGGTACTAAACCTTTTCTTCCATAATTGTCGTATTTCATTTTTGAATTTGGGTGTGCCTTGATGCCTCATGGGGCTACACGTGGTTGAATGATCCCTGTAAATGTGTAATTAAATATCGTTCAGTTAAGTATATTTTTCTATGATCCAGCCCAATCGATTACCTTTTTGGACTCCAAGGGAAGGGAAACAGCTTCTCCAGCCCTTGGACCAGAAATTCATTCATTCCATACTAGTGAAAACACTGCCAGCTGCTTGCTTTATTTCTTTATTGTAAAGAAATGATCCTGAAATATGTCCTTGCTCCCCTTATTGTGGACTGGATTATTGGGAAGGGAAGATTAATTGTTAATATTTGTAAAGTTAATTCTTTTTTTTATTAATTTTGATTCTCTGTTTCTGTTACCAAAGTTTTCTTGGAAATATTTGCTCATTAATGTATTAAAAATAAAATGTTTAAAAAAAACAAAACCTAAATTTGTCTGAATTGGTATGAGCATGTGGTAAATCTGCTTTTACAATAATCGCCGAAAAGTCTCTTGCTCAGCCACAGCTACTACTGAAAATGCTGAGCTAAATCCAAATTAAAAGACCATAGAAAGCAACATATATGAAAGATCTGGGGTGGACTCTGTGCACTGGGAATCAGAGGATCCAGGTTCAGAAGCCCTGACTTTTGGGTCAGTCTGACATGGACATACTTCAGTGATGATGCATGCAGACTCTGGAAGGGAGGGACAACATCCACTGAGAGGAACATGTGCGAATAAATGTGAAAAGCTGTGGGGCCCTCACGCTGCTTTATATTCTTGAGTGACATAAGCATAGCCTTACTATATCAGACCAATGGTCCATCTAGCCCAGTATCCTGTTTCCAACAGTGACTAGTCCAGGTCACAAGTACCTGACAGAAACCCAAATAGTAGCAACATTCTATGCTACCAATCCCAGGGCAAGCAGTAGTTTCCCCATGGCTGAGTTTGTGAGGGATAGTTCTAGTGCGCCTTTCCTTTTTGTGGAATTCAATGATAGAACAAGGACTTCTCCCTGAGGGATATCTTTTAGGGATGGGGGTGGTAGATTTTCTGTTGGGAGAAATAGGGGGATTTTGCTTGGTAGAGATAGAACATCAGTTGTAATATTCAATAAAAGAACCTAGGGAGGAGGGAAGGGGGACATAAAATTGAAAAAAAGACTTGAAAGTGCGGTTGTACTTAGCTTCTGCCTTCTCACTGAATGTTGATTTGCAGCAGTATGTTGGTAGATGAGGAAAATTTCATATGTCAGTCTGTAATGATTCTGTACTATTCTTGTGATAGAATTATATTTGTTTCTTGTATTGTGAAGTGTATTCAATAAAAGACCTTGTTAAATTATTTAAAAAAATGTATTTAAAAATGTGAGACTGAAAGGACGTGCTCCTTCAGCTGTTGGGTCAGCGAGGCTCCTCTTAGCTGCTTGGCCATTCTGCCTGCCAGCCAATGCTTGTGATTCCTGGGAAGATCACTTTGTTACTACCTGCAGTGCTTGAAAGTTCACTTTCACATGGGAGCTCCCTGCTGTTGGTGGTGCACTAATCATGGGTACCATGTGCACCAAAGCATGTACAAAGTGGACAAGATCATTTCCGAAAGAACATGCACACCATGTATACTTGTCTTATTTTATGCAGGTAAAGGTATGGGAGCTGTGAAACGGACAGGACCAGTAAAATGTCTGTCACTGAGCTCATTTCATGCCTGAAGATTACCATGTAGCATTAGTTACAGTAATTCAATTAGTAACAACAACAACTTGTAGTGGTATCATGGTTGCTCAATGTGGGCTTACCGCTTGCTAAAAAGGAAGTACTGCCCCTAGCATGCTGTCATATTCGGCGCTTTGTAGCGCAGGTATGTACCCGGCGGTAATCGGACAGTGCCACGCACTGCCCGGTTACCACTGGGCTCCCCTCCAAAATGGCTACGTGGCAAGTGTTTCATTTGCCATTTCCTGAAGAAAAGGAAGACCTACCTTTTACCCTCTGCAGTAAAGGGGGCCTCGGCATGCGTCAAAAACATGACGTCCATGTGCATGAAACATCCAAGTACCAAGTTTGCAAAGGCAGTTATGTCCAAATAGCAAGGGGGTGTGTTTTGGGTTGAATTAGGGAGGGCATGAAATCTGGACGTCCAAGACTGATTACCAAAGGGGAAGAAATGGGCATGTCTAAAAAGAAGCGTGTCCTTATTTAGGCCTATTTCAAGTACATCCAGGTTAAATAAAAAAAAAATTTTAAGTGCCCTGATCGAGCAGCTGTCCACCAGAGTGATTTAGGCATAACGATTCCTTAATCCCCCAGTGGCTGCTATTCTCCTTTCTCTCCCCTGATAGTGAAACCAAAAGGGAATACCAGGCTCTGACAGCTTCAGGTATTATGGTCATTCATGGCCAACAAGGCAGGACGGAAGTCTGAGGAGCATCCTAGTGGTTACTGCAGTGGACTGTAAACCAAGGTACCCAGGTTCAAATCCCACATCAGCTGTTTTTAATAAAAATGTTTTTGTAATTGTGAACCCTCCAGAAACAGAAAACTATCTACTGTACCCAAATATAAGCCACCTGCAAGCCTAAAGGTTATAGAAGTGGTGTACATTCAGGTACATAGATATGTTGCTGTTCCTGGAGGGTTCACAATTACGCAATAAGCGTTAAAGTGGGATGTGAACCCAAGTCCCTTGGTTCACAGTCCACTGCACTAATCACTAGACTGCCCTCTGTTCTGCATGGGCATCTGTGTGGTCATTTTTAAATAATGCTGCTATACAGGTGTCAATGTCCCTTGTTTTCCCCCCTTTATAATTTGGACATTCCAGTTTTTAAAATGAATACTCTTGCTGGATGATTCCAATGTATGAATGTCCGTCTCATGTATTTTCAAACAGCAAGTTGACGTATTTCCTGTTCAAAAATTCACGTGAGATGGACGTCCTTTCAAAAATGCCCCGCCATGTAATGTAATCACCCAGTGACTCCATCTATATTAGAAAGCATTCCCAAAGTCATGTCTCTGCCTGTTTTTCTCATTTGTTTTATTACAGACAGTTAAACAGTAAGTATAATCAGGCTGTGTGTTAGGATGTTCATATATCTCAGGTCATATGCCTTCAACCACTGGTAAGTCATCTAATCTTTTAGAGTGCATTTAATTAATCTTATAGCATTTGTAACATTGCAATATTGATACAAGGTCTTTAAACTACAGCAGAAACTTTTCTCACCATTTCATATCAACATCATAATAGATATAATAAGGATAATATTTATACTGTTATTGCTTAGTTATGTGGGATGATTCCCAGCTATGTCTAATTTGCTGCCAAAAAATTAATTCCTTAACTCCTTGGCACACTGCTATGGGTCAGATGCTCCACCTGCCCCTCTTACTGCCCACATTTCCTTAAAAGACAATTAAAGTGAAATTGGGGGAGGGAATCTTTGATCAACTTGACACAGTAATTCAAGGAAGAAAAGAAGAAACCAGCCTGCCTCTTGGGAGCAATTTCTCCTATGCAAAACAGTGTCTGCCTCATCTCTCGTTCTCCTGTTGATGCTGCAGTCATGGAGTCTTGACCTCTCCTTTTCAAACAGGTCTGAAGTCATAATAGGATTGTAAAAAATTGCACATTAAGATAAACCAGTGGTGTGGGGGCTCTTCAACTTGCTGAGCTTTCTTTGTTGTTACAAAATACTTTAATAAGGTCATCCCAGAGACTTCCAGAATATCACTACACTCACTCACTGACAAAGTGCTGAGGAAAGGTATGTGAAGGGCAGTTCTGTAACCTAGACTCAGTTCTATGTGTGTTATGCATGTAAATATCTAGCATATATGCTAGTATGCCACCTACATGCTATTCTGCAAATAACTGCTTACCTTACATGGCACATATTTGCAAGGGAAGTGTACCCAGGGGCAGAACATGGATCTACATCTCCACCCCTGAAATCTCAATCGTAATCCTGGACAAAGTTTCATCCTGCTTGTCTGACATTGCTGCTTGGATGTCTCAATGCCATCTGAAGCTAAACATGACTAAAACTGAACTTCTCATCTTTCCCCCTAAACCCACCTCCCCTCTTCCCCCATTCTCTATCTCTGTTAATGGCTCTCACATCCTCCCTGTCTCCTCGGCTCGCAATCTTGGAGTCATCTTTGATTCCTCTCTCTTCTTCTCTGCGCATATTCAACAGATCGCCAAAACCTGTCGTTTCTTTATCTGCAACATTAGCAAAATCCACCCCTTCCTTTCTGAATAAGCTACCAGAACCCTTATCCAAACCCTTGTCACCTCTCGTTTGGATTACTGCAATTTACTTCTCACTGGTCTTCCTCTCAGCCATCTCTCTCCTCTCCAGTCTGTCCAAAATTCTGCAGCACGACTTATTTTCCGCCAAAATCGTTATACCCGCACTAACCCACTCCTCAAGTCACTTCACTGGCTCCCTGTCCGCTTCCACATTCAGTTTAAACTTCTCGTACTGACCTTTAAATGCATCCACTCTGCAGCCCCCCATTACCTCTCCACTCTCATCTCTCCCTACATTCCTCCCCGTGAACTCCGCTCACTGGACAAATCTCTCTTGTCGTCCCCCTTCTCCTCCACTGCTAACTCCAGGCTTCGTTCCTTTTCCCTCGCGGCACCTTATGCCTGGAATAGACTTCCTGAGCATGTACATCTAGCTCCATCTCTACCTGTTTTCAAATCTATGCTGAAAACCCACCTTTTCACCACTGCTTTTGGCTCTTAGCCACTACTCAATTGCCTCCCCTTGTTTCTTCTCACCCAGTACTTCCCTCGTCCTTAATTTGTCTTGTCTGTCTGTATTATATTTTTAGATTGTAAGCTCTATTGAGCATGAACTGTCTCTCTATGTCAGGTGTTCAGCGCTGCGTGCGTCTGGTAGCGCTATACAAATGTTAATAATAATAATAATAATAATGGGACACAAGCAGGGCTCCTACAAACATACCTAACTTACAGAATACTGTAAGTTACACAGGTAGCAGCTATGTTTACCCAGTCACACTTAAGTGCATGCGCCGAAATGTCAGGTGCTCCGAAACTGAGTTACACTAGTATCCTAGAATGGAACCAAAGGGGCCCTTTTACTAAGCTGCATAGGCGCCTATGTGCGCCCAACGCATGCCAATTCTGAGTTACCGCCCGGCTACTGCATGGCCCATGTGGTAATTTCATTTTTGATATGCGTCCACTATGCACGCCAGAAAATATATTTTATTTTCTGATGCGTGGCAAAAATTGGGTGGTAACTCTGACTTGATGCACGTAGGCGATTACCGCACGGTTAACGTGAGGGACTTTACTGCTAAGTCAATGGCTGGTGGTAAGGTCTCAGACCCAAAATGGGCACGTGCCAATTTTGATTTTGCTGCATGTCTATTTTCAGCAAAAATGTTAAAAAGGCCTTTCTTACAGGTACGCTGAAAAATGTTTCTGCGCACATCCATAACACGCATCTACACTACCGCAGCCTATTTTTCAGCGCACCTTAGTAAAAGGACCCTTAAGTGTCTCCATTCCTTTCTAGACTAGGTTCCTACCATGTGACCTTGGGGCATCTAAATGGAGGCGTCCAGTGATAGAACTGCCCCCCTTAGGGGTGAGATTTACCTATCGATTTTTAAAACAGTTTTCCTCAAGGACTACAAAGTGGTTTACAACATTAATACCTAATAGTAATAAAATAAACATATAACACATTTCTACTACAGAGAAAGCCGTCTCAATCAACCTTCTCCATCTGACATTTGGATACTTGTGGGTTTAATTTGGATTCAGTAAATATTTGGATTAATATCGGGAGGGAGGGAGTGGAGACAGTAATACCATTTGCCTTATATGTGTTCTCCAGTTTACTGATATAGAAGCAAAAATCATAGACCTAAAATGTTGAACAGGTTTTGTTCCTCACAGGTTTATTCTTCTGACATCAAATATATAGAATACATCTCAGTTGGATACCTTGATAGAACAAACAAAATATTACTGCATATGAATACCACAGCCGACTCAATATAAGTCTTACTATAAGACCGAAAAACTTACTGCTTGGCCTTGGCATGCATTAATCTTTTTTTTTTTTTTTTTTGCATATTCTGATGGACTACCCAGGGACAAATGAAACGGGCCCTAGAAAGGCTGTCATCTAAGCGCAGTGGCGTAGCCAAGGGTGGGCTTGGGTGGGCCCAGGCCCACCCACTTTGGGTTCAGGCCCACCCACTAGCAGCATACCTATGATGTGGTTGGCAGGGATCCCCAAGCCCCACCAGCCAAAAACTCCCAACAGGTGTCCCTCATGCATACCTTGTAAGTAGCAGATCTTCGCCTGCAGTGAGCAGTGACATACATACTGCTCGCACCAGCCCCACAGCCTTCCCTCTGATGTATTTCTGCCTAGGCGGAAACAGGAAGCTGCATCAGAGGGAAGGGTGTGGGGCCAACACGAGCAATGCATATTAGTTGCTGCTCGCTGCTGGTGAAAATCTGCTGTTTAAAAGGTATGCGGAGAGGGGGGATGTTTGAAAACCCATATGGCATGCAGATGAGAGAGGGAGAGACCAAATCACCTGTGGGACGGGGGAGGTTCTTCTGCCCACCCAACTTGGGCCCAGGCCCACCCAAAATTGGGTGTCTGGCTACGCCCCTGTCTAAGCGGTTTCTCGTTTCTCTCCCCTCCCCTCCTCTGCCCTCCCATCCCATCTCATCCATGTCCAGCAATCCTCCCCTCCCCTCCACTCCATACCTGAAGTCGCAGCGGTGGCAGGCTCGGCTCACGTTGCCTCCAGCCTTCCCTTGCCTTCCCTCTCAGTGTCCCACCCTCCTCTGAAGTCATTTCGTCTTTCCGCGAGCGCGGGACAGAGAGGGAAGGGAACGCTGTAGGCGAGCTGACGTAAGCTCATTAGCATACAGTGATGAACCTAGCGAGCCAGCCATCCAGGGATGCAGATTGACCAATTATTATATATAGAGATAGATAGATATAATTTATTTATTTATTTATATTTAGTATGCTTGGTATACAGGTGATTATGCATATTTGTTATTGTGTATAATTTGGTTTCTGGTGCTAGATGGTATATATGTATTTATGATTTTGATCTCAGTCACACAGCTAGAGCATGAGTAGCTGAAATCTAATGAAGCGAGATTTCTTAAAACAGGCCCATACTTATATGAAACATTGCTCAGAAAGAGAATACATGAAGTGGAGGAGTGGCCTAGTGGTTACAGCACCGGTCTTGTAATCCAGAGGTGGCCGGTTCAAATCCCACTGCTGCTCCTTGTGATCCTGGGCAAGTCACTTAACCCTCCATTGCCTCAGGTACAAACTCAGAATATGAGCCCTCCTGGGACAGAGAAATATCCACTGTACCTGAATGTAACTCACCTTGAGCTGCTACTGAAAAAAAGGTGTGAGCAAAATCTAAATAAATACCTAAGAATATAACCAAATTAAGGAACAATGGAGCCAGCATGATACCTTGAACAATCTAGCTTGTGGTACTGTCGTGATCTTTGAATGTTACCTACAAATGTTACAGCAGGCCCAATATTCAGCACTACTTAACCCAGCAGGAGGAACTCCAATCTGGTTATGTAGTGCTGAGTGGGTCACAACTGGATTTTTGCTGTCACATACAGTGTCATTGAAAATCCAGGCAAAACAGCTATGGCATTATCTGTTAGTGGTATTACAGTCTGAGGGCTGAGTATGAGCAGAGAAGTTATCCGGGCACTGCCAGTTAAGTTAGTACAGCAAAGAGTCTGTCCTAAATTAAACCTGCCTTTAGGGGTAACGAACTGCAACTACTGACTATGCCTTAATAAACAAGTTTGTTAAATTACAGTTATACCACATCCACTTCTCCTGTAAATAACCTATTAAATAATGGGAACCTCAAATCTCCCGATAGGGGCAACACAACTTTCAAACCCACTATTACTACTGGGACTCCATTCCTACCATTGGTTCCAGAGGGGAAAAACTAACCGGTGTAAAAAAACTTCAATCATGTGGAGAAAAACAACTGATTCGAAAAAAATCCCCCCATATTTATAAAACAGGAAAAAATGAACAAGTATACTATACACGTCTCTGCTTGAACTCAATGTAACTGCGCACTGCCTATTCCATAACTTTCTTTCTTTCTTCAACAAGACCGCCTTGTTTTTTTTTTGTTAAATCAGTTGTTTTTCTCCACATGATTGGAGTTTTTTTTACACTGGGCATTTGAGGTTCCCATTATGTAATAGGTTATTTACAGGAGAAGTGGATGTGGTATAACTATAATTTAACAAACTTGTTTATTAAGGCATCTGTCCTAAATTAACCATTAGCTATCTGATAAACTCCATTGAATATCGGCGGTATCCTGTAAAACTCGGCGGCTGCTTTGTGCCTGGATATTCAGTGACAGTAACCAGACAGGGCCGAGTACTGAATCTCCAGGCACAATTCATCCAGCATCAGCCAATGTTTAACAAATCCTGATCACTACTGGCTGAATATTACCCCTGTTGTTTTCTTTTGGGAGCTTAAGTGAGAATAATAAAATTCTATGTTACATTATGGCCACCATCCTGGAATATAAGCATTTTAGACTTATTAGCCTTTTATGTCAGACTGTTAGGATAATTTCAAGCTTTGAATGTTAACAAATAAGCAGATGAACAGGAAGACATGAGCCAGACTACCATTATTACATGAGGACAAATCTAATTACTTAAGAGAGAGAGAGAGCGAGAAGAGAGAAAGAAAGAAAGAAAGAAAGAAAGAAAGAAAGAAAGAAAGAAAGAAAGAAAGAAAGAAAGAAAGAAAGAAAGAAAGAAAAGAGGAATGGTTAGGTCATGGTTTAATTTTGGTATGAATTTTACAAGATGTCCTAAGTGTGGGACCCTTTTACTAAGGCCTGCCTGAAAGTGGCCTGCGTTGGTGTAGGCGTGTGTTCTAGACGCGTGCAGGTCAATTTTTCAGCATGCCTGGAAAAAAGGCTTTATGCAGTTTACAATTTCTGTTTCAGCTACTTTGTGCACTTAATTAATGTGCACTAAATGCTAAGACATTCATAGGAATATAATAGGCATCTTAGCGTTTACTCCCAGATTTTATATAGCGTGCCTAGATTTACTTGTTTTTCCACGTGTAAATCTAGGCATATTTTATAACTACGCATGTAGATTGATTGTTTTAATAAGCTGTTAAGCTTTGTTAGCAACTTTTAACAAGCAATAACGAGCACTAATTGGCAACAATTACAATTTATGCGCTTATATTGCTAAGTGTATTCTGTAACTAAATTCTACTGTGACTAAATTCTAACACGAACAGGCAAAAAGGTGTGTAGTTAGGGGCGTGGAGATGGGTGTTTATGAGCATTCCAAAATTTACGCACGTTATAAAATATGAGCCAGTGCACGTAAATTTACACGCAGGGGTTTATGCGAGCTTTTCATTGGCGTAAATGGATGCACGTAGATTCAGTCACATTAACTATGCCTAAGCGTATTCTAAATATAGCAAGTAGATTTATGTGCGGTATTTAGAATACGCTTAGGTGTGATTGCCTAGCAAATTTTAGGCATCATATATAGAATCGGGCCTTAGTGCATGCTAATATTTAGCGCACACTAAAAACACTAGTGCACCTTTGTTAAAAGGGGCCCTTAATAATCTAAAGCATGCTTATACCCCAACACTCATTTTCATTTGATTGCTTAGTAAACCTGAAAATGTCTATTAAAGAATGTCAAAATATTGCCAGTACTAAATACAGCCCAAGATTAAGGTCTACAAATTAAGGGGCCCTTTTATAAAAAGGGTGTTAAGCCCTAATGCGCATTTCTCATGTGTAAAGCATTCTGCGGTATTTTGCCTGTTAGTGTGCGTTAAATATATATTTTTTTAATAGTTTTTGTTGGGGGCATGTCATGGGCAGAGAATGGGAGTGGAAGCATTAACCAGCTAGCGCTTTCACATTTGTGCACACTGTGCCCCTTTTACCAAGCTACGGCAAAATGGGACCTGTTTTCGACACATGCTGAGGCCGCCTTTTACCGCAGCGGGTATATCTTGCTTTTCTGTAGGAAATGGCCATGCGGCAAGTAAAGCACTTGCCGCACGGCCATTTCAGGGGGGAGCCCTTACCGTCATCCACTGAGGTGGCGGTAAAAGCTCCCACACTAACCTGGCAGTACAAAAATAAATATATTTTTGTACTACTGGATATGACGGCGCGTTGGGGTGGGCAGTACCACCAGGCTGCTGCAGTAGCCAGACAGTACTTCCTTTTAGCGAGCAGTAAGCCCGCATTGGGCTTACCGCCACTTTGTAAAAGGGGCCTACTAACTGGCAAACATTGAGTTAACACAGAAGCACTCAGCACTTCCTAAATAGGAGGTGATATGTGCTCCTGTGTTAATTTTTTGCGAGTTCCACACACTAATGGAAAAATTAGCACAGGATTGGAAAATTTTTTAAATAAAACCTTAAATACTGTCGAGTTGAACCTGGGCTTTAACACGCACTAAAGTTCATGTTACAAAATGCTAGGCCCAGACTCTCATGCCCCTTAGTAAAAAGGTCCCTTAAAATGTAATTTTTCAAACTGTGTTTTGGGATAAAGTCCTCAGTGTTTTTTACCCCATGGACTATGACAGAGTTTTGAAAAAGTAAGTATGCAGCCTTTTTCCCTTTGAAACTTGGCATGGGTACAAAGTACCAATGGATATTCACACTTGCTTTTTAGGTGGCTACTTTTTTCATGGAATATAGCATGCATAGTTTTCAAAATGCAATCCACAATCCTAGTTTAGCCAAAAAGAACTCACATTTCTTAGTGAAGAGAGGAGGCTGTGGCAACACACTGAGCAATATCAAAAGACTACACAGCGGGTCATATCTAATGGAGACTGCCAAAACATTTTTATTCATTGTAACCCATTAGATGTTGGAAATAAATTACACATAAGGGGTCCAAAATCTCTGTCCATCTGTTCATTTGGGAGCAAAATAACACTCCAAAAATGAGTCCAAATTTGACATGGCAGAATAGCTAACGAAAACACTGAGTTCAAAAATGGGCCAGAATGAATTTGGGGTTCCAGAGGTAAAGTCCGACCAAGAATGGCCCAATGCTTTTCTATGACAGAAGAAGTTGCAGCTTCCGCAGTGTAGAATCTTTGATACACTGATACATAAATAGGGAATTGCTTCTTTCAAGCTGCCTCTCCCCTCTTCGTTATAAATGTTGCAAATGGGATTTGTTGATAACTGAGTGTCTAGAAATGTGTAGTTCGAGTCTGCATACATGCAGGCTCATTTTCAAAAGAGAAGGACGCCCATCTTTCAACACAAATCGGAAGATGGGCGTCCTTCTCACAGGGTCGCCCAAATCGGCATAATTGAAAGCCGATTTTGGGCGTCCCCAATTGCTTTCCATCAGGGGATGATCAAAGTTCCCGGGGGTGTGTTGGAGGCGTAGCAAAGGTGGGAATTGGGCGTGCCTAACATATGGGCGTCCTCGACCCATAATGGAAAAAAAAGGGCACCCCTGACGAGCATTTGGAGGACTTTACCTGGTCCAGTTTTTCTTATGACCAAGGCACAAAAAGGTGCCTGAACTGACCAGATGACCACCGGAGGGAATCGGGGATGACCTCCTCTTACTCTCACAGAGGTCACTAACCCCTTCCCACCCTCAAAAAAGAACTTTAAAAATATTTTGTGCCAGCCTCTATGCCAGCCTCAAATGTCATACTCAGGTCCATCGCAGCAGTATGCAGGTCCCTGGAGCAGTTTTAGTGGGTGCAGTGCACTTCAGGCAGGCGGACCCAGGCCCATCCCCCCTACCTGTTACACTTGTTGTGGTAAATGTTGAGCCCTCCAAAACCCACAAGAAACCCACTGTACCCACATCTAGGTGCCCCCTTTCACCCGTAAGGGCTATGGTAGTGGTGTACAGTTGTGGGTAGTGGGTTTTGGGGGGCTCAGCACACAAGGTAAGGGAGCTATGTACCTGGGAGCTTTTTCTGAATTCCACTGCAGTGCCCCCTTGGGTGCCCGGTTGGTGTCCTGGCATGTCAGGGGGACCAGTGCACTACGAATGCTGGCTCCTCCAATGACCAAAGGGCTTGCATTTGGTCATTTCTGAGATGGGCGTCCTTAGTTTCTATTATCGCCAAAAATCAGAAATGACCAAGTCTAAGGATGACCATCTCTAGGGACGACCTAAATGTCAAGATTTGGGTGTCTCCGACTGTATTCGAAAGATGGACGCCCATCTTGTTTTCGATAATATGGGTTTCCCCGCCCCTTCGCCGGGACATCCTGCGAGGACATCCTCAGGAAAACTTGAGCACCCCTTTCGATTATGCCCCTCATGGTGTAAATGAGACAAAGTGGGTGGGCGTATCCTTGTGACACAGTGGGTTGATTATGACATAGGGAAGGGGACCTGTGGTAACTGTGGGGACAGGGACGGAGACATCAGGTCGGGGACAAAGCCTGATGGAACAGGGTGGGGACGGGAATGTGGGCAGATCCCGCAGGGACAGGGCGGGGATGGGGACAGAGCCCATGGAGACAGAGATAAACTTTGTCCCCATGTCATTTTCTACTTTGAAGCCTGTTAATGAATGGACTGTTATTTATATTTGACTGATGCAGACGATGATATTTTGAGTTTTTGGAAAAACAAGCAAACATGCTGGCCACAACTAGCAAAATCTGCATGGGGGATCCTGTACATTCCTGCTACCAGCATATCTTCTATGAAGACATATTCTATTGCAAGAAAGACTGAGGAAGACAGGAGAGCTAGATGGAATCCTGAGATTATTGATGACATCCACAGATTTAAAAATTGTAACAGTGCTTCATAGGGCATATTTCTGCCCCGATAGGGAATATAGAACGGTTTGAATTTTGTACCCCTGGACATTTTAACAGGGTGGATTAGGATTCCTTGGAGTAGTAGAAGTCAGCTATTGTTGGGGTTGGAAGAGTAGAGGGAGGTGGTGGTGGGATTATTATATTGCTTGTTATTATTGTTTTCTATTTGTGATTTATAAACAACAGCTGGGGCAGCATATTGTTCCTTTTTATACTTTAATAAAAAGATTTAAATACAAAATCAAAATTGTTCAAGGCTTCTGCAGATGAGGACAGAGCCCACGGGGATGGGGGGACAGGAACAGACCCTGCGAGGATAAGGCAGGGATTGAGACAGCGCCTGCGGGGATGGGACGGCAGAGACAGAACCTGCAGGGATGGGGTGTGACAGAGACAGAACCCATGGGGATGGGGACAAACTTTGTCACTGTGTCATTCTTAATGTGTGACTAAAGATGTATGCAATGTTTATATTTCTTTGTAGCCACCCTCTGTTTTCCCCTCGCTCTACTGCCTCTCCCCTCTTGAATGGTTCCCTCTCTCCTTCTGCTATGCTAGAGTTCCACAGCCACCCTGAGATCTCCTGCTGCCCCCCCATGGCCATTCTCTCCCACCTCCCATCAGACATGTCTCTTCTCCCTCTCCCCATCAGGGAACCTTATCCTACCCCCTTCCTCATCAAGCATCTTTCTCCTTCAGATTTCCCTCCTCATGAGGAACCCATCCTTTCTTTTGCGTCTTCTACCCCTTTCTCTCCATCTCCCCCTTTGTTTTTTTCCCTCTTAAGGCTTTGAATCCCCCTCTCTGGTCAATATCCTTCATGGGCCCCTTTCACAGAACTGTACTTATTTTTTCAGAGAAAAATAGCCCCTTCGCATGGCAGAGGTGACAGATGGAAATTGGATGGTCCACTAATGCAAATGGGAGGTGCCTCCAGGCGTCCGACTCCTGGTAGGCTGGAGAGAGGGGTGTCAGGTCCACTAGTTCACCAGGGATTAAAGGGAGCAAGAACAGTGGGGCAGCACTGATTCACATATGTGCATTGCCAAAGCCTGCTGTAAACTCACTGCTGTTTCTTCTGCACCACCAAAATATATGCATATTTATGTAGTTAAGCACACGCTCAATTACAAAGGGCCTCTTTTATCAAGCTGCACTAGCGTTTCCTGCGCAGCAATGCAGACAAAGCACATTCAAAGTGAATGGGCTTTGCCGGTATTACCACACCGGGGACCGCTAGTACGGTTTGATAAAAGAGGACCAAAGAAAGTTTTGCACACATATAATTGCATAACTCCCATGGATGCATTTATATATATTACATAGGCACACATAGAGACAACACACATACACAAATATGCACACACACACGTAGAAACTGAGATACTGAAGTGTAGGTCTATGCCCAAATATCTCATCTTAACAGGAAACCATACTAAACCAAAGGGATGAATTAAAGCTAGTGAGCATGAACGTTCAGGGGCAAAACGTCAGTTCTGGCTTGATTTAGTTTATATCCAGGAAATTGTGAGAAGGACTGAATCACAGATAAAGATGACTGGTAGTGAAGTGTATGAAGAAACTCATTCAGTTTCTGTTTATAATCTTACATTCCCCCTCCACCCACCCCCACACAGATATACTCTATATACCCACATACTCAGATGTACTGCTCTGCTTATTTATGAGTCTTCTCTTTGAAGGGCTCACCTGATCTAATTTTTGGGTGGCCCAGTCATTGACATTGATTAGGTTTGTTTAACATCCTCTTCTGATTAAACCATGCTACTTTGGATCCTCTACTCTTCTGGATTCAAGATACTCCACTATTCTTTTCTTTAGAAAATACTCTATCGATTTATCCACCGCAGATGTCAGAGTGATTGACGTACAGTTAGTTACCAGCCTCCTTTCTACTCCCACTTTCATCAAGAGGGACAACACCTGCTCTCTGCAATCAGTCTCTGATGTAGAGCTGCTAGACCCTCTCTAATCATTTGGACCTATTACATCATTCACTCAGTTTTGCTGGTTCCATGAAGAGTTTCTTCTCTATAAATGGAGTGGCATGCACTATCTTTTGTTTTTGTGTTATATTATTCTTTTTCTTGGCTGTCTTTCTGTGAGTACTTTTGTATATTGCTGTATAATATGCTGGAATGAATGAAATATCCCTTTACTGGATGAACCATGCCATCTGTCTGAATTCCTTCCCAAGCCCCTTCTTCAGTGAACAATATTGTATGCCATTTCTGCTTTTCTTTATCACTTTCAACATATTCTTTATTTTCACCTCTGTCTTACAATCTTGCTTCTGCTCTTTCTTCATTAACATATCTAGACTTCTCACCTTCTTACACTGCCTTAGATATACATTTCTTTTTCACATAAATGTTTGCTGTCCCGTCAACATTTCTTTCTTTCCTGACATCCTTTGTACATTTTCAGGTTTTTGTTATTTACTTATTTATGAGTCTTCTCTTTAAAGGGGGCATGCGATGAAGCTACAATGTAGTAAATTTAAAACGAATCGGAGAAAGTTTTTCTTCACTCAACGTAAACTCTGGAATTTGTTGCCAAAGAATGTGGTAAAGGCGGTTAGCTTAGCGGAGTTTTAAAAAGCTTTGAACAGCTTCCTAAAGGAAAAGTCCATAGACCGTTATTAAATGGACTTGGGGAAAATCCACTATTTCTGGGATAAGCAGTATAAAATGTTTTGTACATTTTTGGGATCTTGCCGGGTATTTGTGGCCTGGATTGGCCACTGTTGAAAACAGGATGCTGGGCTCGATGGACCTTTGGTCTTTCACAGTATGGCAATACTTATGTACTTTAACTTATTGATTACCTGTATCAAGCAGGCCTGAAGTGAATCACAGCAAAATATCAATATATATCCAATTAAAACATTTTAAAAATCCCAACACCACTCCCGAAATACAATACATAATCCTTTTCATAGTAGCCTCGCTTCCTAATACACTCATTAAATCTTATTACTCCAACCTTTTCAGTCACCTCTTTTAAATACCATCCTAGTTTTTTTTAACCACTTCTTATTTACCTTTCAAATAAAAAGTTAGCTGTCGTCAATAAGGAGAGGTCTCCTTTGAGACTTATCCTTTAACAGCCACTCTTACAGCAAGCAGGGTCTGCTACAACGGTCTTCCGTCCCTTCCTGCGATTAAACACATCACTACCTTAGAGCGCCCAAATCCTGCATATTTTTCTATGAATTCTAAAAGCCTTGGGAATGAAAGCAGCAGCAAACTTACTTTGGTATGGATAAAAGATCAAGGTGAAACTCATTTGAATTAGCAAAATTTGAGAGAGGATTTTTGAAATTTGAGTGACTAGGGAAAACCCATTACTCATCTAGGGGTAGAAGGTAAGTCTCACATTTGTCTCAATTTGGTTCTACTGCTTTAACATAATCATTGCCCTTTAAAGGAGAAATTTGCAAAATTTTGCATTAAAAAGAATGGTGGTTATTTGAGAAGCACCCCTAAGTGTAAAGGGCAGAATTTAAATGTTTGAAGAGGCCCAGAGGCTTAAACGCCATTTCAGAACAGGGAGCAAAAGCTCAGTACATGCAGATGGCAAAGGGGTATGAGGACGGGGGAAGGGTTTGGGCAGGCCAGACCTACAATACACACATGCTTTCCCTATTTTACATAGGAATCCATGTCTCAATTGGGAAACCAGGACGTTGGAATTTACGTCTGCTCCAAGACACATCTAAATGCCTGCTGTAGTTCTAGTAGGGCAAGAACGATGTCTACCCACTCCCACCATGATAGTCCTCCATGTCAAAAATGGCCAGTGAGACCTGTAGTTGTAATACCACAATATTACTGTTAAGCCTGACCTCTAATCTTATTACAGCTAGGTCCCCAGTGGCCTGGAGGACATCATAGCGGGAGAAGGCTGGAGTAAGTATCATGAGAGAGAGAGAGTGTGTGTGTATGGGGGGGGGGAGGGGTGCTTCCATGGAAGGTCTACCAAAGGGGGCTTGGCCTGCAGGAAGGAGTTGCTGTGGGGACAGAAAATCATGTGGTGACACAAGTCTACATTTTGGGTGGGACAGAGAGGGCATGCTTTGAAGAACGGATTCCTTGGGGGGATGTTGGTTATGTGAGATACTGAGGGGGAGCTGCTATTGGGAAGAGAGAGCACACCAGTTAGGGTGTAGACTTGGGAGCTGGAGGTTGGCACGGGAGAGTTTCTGGTGTAAGGGAGGACAGTGATGCAAGAGGGTTGCCGCTGACAAGGGCTATTTGGTGAGGGAACAGCAATTTTAGAAAATGACTCCCTATGTAGGAGCAGGGGAGAACATTTTTTTTTCCATATGCAACTTTCTAAAAATAGCTGCTTCCTCTGAATGTGGAGGAGCTTAGACATGCAGCCCTGCTCCTATTTTATAAGAAACTCTATGTTTGGCAAAGTCCCTTGTAAAACACTGTAAGAAAACTACATGTCCTGACTTGGAAGTGTGAATTCTCCATTCCATGCCCTCTCTAAAATCTGCTTCCACAGGCTCTCACTGTAGTCAGCAGTGCCTCCGCCTTCATAAATTATGCACACACTTCCCTTTTGATATTCAGCACTAAGAGCTTCTATAAGCAGTAGATCAGCACAGACTGCATTTGGCAAAATCTGAACACAAGGGAAAACAAGGCAGTCATTCTGATTTCAGCTCTCCCAGCATACAAAAGTTCAACTGAATGCAGAGTAACTCCTGCTGCCTGGGAACTACTGTAAGAATCCCTTCTTGTTACTGATTTCCATGCCCAAAGCAACCTACGGCATTGTCTCCCTGACATGGCGCCAATCTGTCTTCTATCTTGCTCCAGACCAATTTTTTATAGTGGATCATGTAAACATAATTAGGTGATCACATTCATGCAAATAGCAAATAGACCTCAGTGAATTAAGTGGTTTATTAATTCCACACTGACATGTTTTTAACAAGAGCATCTTCTAACGAATGCTCTAAAGCATGGCTTAATAATATTTTATTCAGCCAGAAGAAAAATCTCTAGTGCCAGTTCATCTCGGTGAATCTGTGCATGTGGTAATATGGATTGCAGGGAGGATATATATACAATTGCAGGATGGTCAACACTTTGAAAGTGTAGAATGAGGGCTGGCCCCATGGTTCAGCCATGCATCTATGCATTCTACCATGGGAGATTCAAGTTACTCATGTCTAATGGGGCAAACAGTTGTGAATCATAATGGAAAGGGTAGCTGCTGTGGCCACCAGTTAAAGGAACAGCATTAATTAGTTATATATTGCAAAAGAGACATCTGTCTTGCTTGGTAAAGGCACCCTTCTTATAAATGGAAGGTATTATATGTTTGTAGGCTCAATGTTCAAGGGTTTATGTTGGCAACAAGTAAGGAGGTAGCTTTGGGGCTGGCGAGAAGGGCAATGTCCATCTCCTCCTCCCCCCCCCCCCCCCCCCCCCACCAAACACTACAGGGCCATGAGTGACAAAGAAAATTTCTATGACATGTCGGGAGATAGGAGCGATAACAGTGTTGGTCCCTGAAGCATGGGATCATGCACATGTGTATCCCATTGGCCACAGATAAGTAGCATTTGGGGCCAGAGGCTGAAGAGTGGTACAGCTGGAGATGTACTGCAGCTGCATAGCAGGTATACTGTTGGCATTGCGGAAGCTGAAGACCCACAGTGCCACCAGAAGATGCGTGATGGAGGGTCAACATGGGTTGAGGGCATAAGGGGAAAGGAAAAGAGAGTAGAAGGGTGAAAGGGAGGAAGAGAATAATGTATCAACAGAGATACTGCCATGAAGTGTGTGTGTGGGGGGGGGGGGACAGAAAGAGAGAGAGAGCTTGGAAGGAAGGTGAGTGAGACAGCACCTGGGGAAATGTAGGGAGAACCATGAGAGTGTTTTAAGAGGGGAAATGTAAGAAGGGAACACAAAAAGAGAGGGAGAGTGCCCAGAAAGTGGGGGGGGGGGGGGGGGGGGGAAGAGGTCTGAGGTTGTGGAGGAATGAGAATGTGTGTCAGGAGGGGCAGGAGGATATGAGAGAGGAAGTGAGTACTCAGAGGGATGCAGAAGGAAGGGGAAAAAACAAGGGATAATACTGGAGAATGGGAAGGAGGGTGAGAGAGTGCTCGGGAGGAATCACTGGAATAAGGTGTGTTACTCTGCTAGCATGTAATGCCTGTGTAGAGATTTTGTTGCAGTCATGCTTGTTTTGTGTTTTTTTCAATAGGTAGTGAATTGGTGTTTTAGGGCATGGTATAATGCTTACAGTGCTGCCTTTTAATTCATAAGATTGTCAATTTTTGAGTCTTGGAAGTTAGTGCCGTTAAGGTATGGTAAGGTTCTGAATGTGTTTTTACACAAGTTTCTGTATAGTGTTTTGTAGTGGAGAGATTATGTGCTGGCCTTACTGAGGTGACACCAAAACTTTAATTTAATTTTAGTTTGTCATAACATCAGACGGGGTTTTAGAAATTTTGCAGAATCTGTTGTGTGTTGAGGTAGTTGTCTTTATAGCAGACATATGTGTGATCAAGTTTAAATCATGAGACACTGCCAGATGAGGGATCTTTAAATATAGTTGAATTGTTTCCGTAGGTTTGTATGTGGTTTAGTGTTAAGTGTTTGAAATAACTGTGTTTAAAATATGTAACATGTCATCCATGAAGACACATGAAGGCATTACTTTTCAATAAGTGTAGCCAGCAGCCCATCCATGGACTTCAGTCCCTTCACTACCATTTCAAATTTATAGATTGAATGCACTGTGAGAAAAACCTCACTCATTGGCCTTCAATTTCACTTATTGGGGTGATACATATCACTCTTCTGGATGGGCCACCCTCGGCATCTCTGACAAAGGTAGAAAAAATAATTTAATTTTCTATTTATTGATTGGAATATGTCAGTTTTTGGAATGTGCATTTGCCAGACCTAGTTTTAGACATGGCTGGGGCTCATGACAAAAATCTCACTCATTTGGCTTTCAGTCTCCAGCATTGCAGTGGTAAATCTCCAGCATTGGGATGGGCCACCCTTGGTGTCTCTGGCACAGGAGGAGGAAGTGATTAGTGACCTTTTGTGCAGCGAGTTACTTCTTCCTTGCCATATCCAGCGGGGGAGGGAAAGAGAGTGTCTTCCTCTCTCACATACACTTGTGTTCAGGAGGCTAAGCCCTCCCCCCCATATTTACTTATTGTAAAGGCATCTTTCTCCCTTCCAGAGGTTGCTGCTAGCAGTAGCGTTTTACACACCACTGCCGGCGCCGCTCCCAAAGCCTTCCCACCACTGCGTTCAACCCCTGCGGCAACAGGAAGTTATGTCACAGGAACAGAGTGCGGAAGCGGGAAGGCTTTGGGACCGGTGCTGGCAACGGTGTGTGAAACGCTACCACTAGCAGCAATCTCTGCAGGGGAAAAAGATGCCTTTATAGGTAAACATGGGGGGGGGGGGCAGATGAGGAAGAAAGTGCTGACTTGCAGGATGGGGGAATGGCAGGAGTGGGACACGGCTGCATCAGGCTCCTCAGAAGAAGAGATAAGCTCGACTACATGAAACTACATGATACATAGACATCAAAAGGGGTGAGTTTGTCTTGGGGTGGAGGGTTTGGGGACAGACAAGGGGTGAGTGTGCCATGGGGTAGGGGGGTTCCCGAGGTTTCCTTCCTGCTAAGCACGCTAAAGGAAGGGCAGTGATGCTCTAGGTGCATCAGGTTTTTTTTTTTTTGGGGGGGGGGGGGAGGAGAGAGCCTGTTGTTAAGCATTTACCAGCACACCACTATACATGTCAGTAACAACAAGACAGCAAACAAAGGCAAAGGGACAGCAAGACTAAGAACTTCCTGTTCTCCTTGGAATGACTACTAGAGAAATGACAAAGCAAGGCATGTTCTAACTTTGGAACAGTGATTTACACTGACTTGTAAACCATGCCATTACAATAATTGCATTTGAAGATTTAAATGACACCATGAAAGGTGACTTGGGATTCTTACCACTGAAGACCAAACATATTAGACAGGCAGCAGGATTTACTTCTAATTAACTAGAAAGCTGGAAGAAACTGAAGTGGTTTGAACAATGGGCTTGAGAATCACTTCACTCGCCATTGCTTAAGATACAATTTAGTTTGCAAGTCCACTTGGACAGAGCAGTAACATGTACCTGAAATTTGTAACCTGCCTTCACCTCCAATTTGGAAAAGGCAGGTAATTAAATCTAATATCCAAATCCAAGAAAAGAATTGGGCTTAAAATATACAGTTATTTCCTGAGATTAGTAACCAAGGACTAGCAGTAACTTGGGCTCCCAACTGGTGTGTCTTGAAATTTTTGCCATCTGCAAAGAGAAGACGGGGATGGGTCACAGCTGCAGTCTTGATCTCTCCGCCACCCATCCCCATACTATCCCTGCCTACCAGAAGGAAGAGTCAGTGAGCAGTACAGCTTCCCTGCTTCTGGCTTCCCTCTAAAGTCAAAACTACACGGGGTCAGTGTGTAGCATGGTATGAGGAATTTTCAGTTGTATGTTGATTTTGATATATAAAATATACAGCTGCAAAGACTTATTGGAACTGTATCAAATAAACTGGTCTGACCATCACCCTCCTATGTAACATAGGCTAGCCGGGTGGATACTAAAATTGTCAATCACCACATCTCCAAAGAACAAACGTCTGCATATTGAGAGCAACCAAAAAGACTGGATGAAACCCACAGACAATGACTTAGAGGCTGAAAAGCCCATCTACCCACCTAATCTGAAAAAAGAAGCCCATCTATGCCAGACTCTCTTAATCCTGTCAGATATGGATGTGTATCTACCAGCAGATGTCCAGACAGAAACTCTTATGATGTCATTAAAACGTGTGACCAGTTACCATGCTGTATCTCAAAACTTGATGAAACAAGTTTTCAGCTATCCCTGAGTTTTCATTGGATCGAGTGCACCCCACCTGACTTCAGCCCAGTGGCGTAGCCAAGGGTGGGCTTGGGTGGGCCCAGGCCCACCCACTTTGGGTTCAGGCCCACCCAGTAGCAGCATACCTATGATGTGGCTGGCAGGGATCCCCAAGCACCACCAGCCGAAAACTCCCAACAACTGTCCCTCCTGCATACCTTGTAAGTAGCAGATCTTCGCCTGCAGTGAGCAGTGACATACATACTGCTTGCACCGGCCCCACATGCAGGCAAGAGGAGAGACCAAATCACCTTTGGGACAGGGCGAGGTTCTTCTGCCCACCCATCTTGGGCCCAGGCCCACCCAAAATTGGGTGTCTGGCTACGCTCCTGCTTCAGCCTATGGTCCAACAAGAAATTTTAAAAAGCCTAGAACATTTTCAGTCCACGCTCTTCTCTTTGTCCTCTCTGCCACTTCCTGTGGACCTTCACTGAGCCTCGCTGGACTTCACACACATCCAGAATAAGACTCTCTCTCCAGGCTCCAGCAATAACTCTGCAAGAAAAAGACTTCTTTTCCAGCAAGGATCTCCTTCATCACTCCAACCAGCAGCCTCCATCATCAAAGTGAGTTACCATTAATCCAGCCTAATTTATAATTCAGACTTGCTATCTTGAAAAGCATATTCCCCTTGTGAAAGATTCCTAAAAACTGCCTCTCTCTTGTAACATTATTACATGACCTGTATTGTAAATAAACATTTTAAAGTTAAGTATATGGTTTTTATGTTCTGAGCACATGGCCTTAAACCTTACAGTGCAGGTTAATGTAATTCAACAAATATATTAGTTCATTCCCCTTTTTCTTACATCTTATTATTATTTCTTACTTTGTACATTATATTTAGTTGGTGGAGAATATAATTATCTTACAAGTGGACCCAAGACTATGGGTTCCATAAGGTTAGGACGTTAGTATAAAGGCAGCAGAGAAACACTCCAAGAAGTAAGAAACAGAGAAAATGACGGTAGATAGAAAAGGGATACATTTAGAAATAACCTGAGGAAATACATCTTTATGGAAAGGGTGGTGAACTCATGGAACAGCCTCCCGGTGGAAGTGGTGGAGACAAAAACAGTATCCAACTTAAAGAGAACTTGGGACAAGTACATGGGATCTCTAAGGGAGAGGAAGGGGAGTAGATGTCATGGATGGGCAGGCTGGATAGGCCATATGGTTTTTATCTGCCTTCCTTTTTTTCTGTTTTCTATGTTGCCTAATGTTGGGCACTTAAAATATGTACAATAAGTGCAATTCCTTTAACAGCAATTAAGCAAAACTAAGCTTAAGTCCACACTTATGCACGTAGCTTTAGGTACATGCACTTACATTAGCTCTATGGCAGGCATAAACGCTCATGTCTAAACATGACAGTTAAATATGTAACAGACAGTATTCTAATCACTCATGATGTCCCTCTCACATCCACATCCCTCTCGCAGTTAGCATCTAAATACTATAGCATGTAACATTACAGATCATGCCTATGTGCATTTATGCTTGTAACTGCAAATTAGTGCTGATTTAACTCCAATTATTGGTTATTTGTGCCAATTCACACCAAATTAGGCAATTAACTGACGTGCAAAACTGCTACTATTCTATAACATTGGTATGCAAATGTGTGCCCAAGGTGTGTATATTCACAGGGCATGTGACCTATCCAGTCTGCCTAACCATACCAACTAAGCAGCTCTACAATCCCTTCCTCTGCTTTAGAGATCTACGCTTGTCCCATACGTTCTTGAATTCGCTGCTCATTCAATTCATCTTGTCGACTAAAGGCAATTCCTAGGGGAAGAAGGGAAGGTAATGCCAGGGAAGGAAAGATTATGATGCCAGGATTAAAAAAGAAAGGATAGTGGTAATGTCCTGTGACAAAAGTTGGCAAGCATGGCTGTACAGGACTGATTCAACAGTACAAACACTATACTTAAAGTGCATGAGGTCTGATTTGCCCATTGAATTGTTTGTTGAACTTATATGGAAGGAAAATCTGAGAATTTCACTTTGGATTTCATCAGATTTACTTTCAGATTTTTTCTGAAAGCTAAAGCGGATGTTTATAGTTGCTTTAGATTCCTTTGATTTTCAATAAGATCCATCAGGGAAAATTTTACAAACTTGTTTGACAGACCTGGGTGAAATCTGAAATCTCTGACAAACTGAAATCATACCTTAATCTGCCCAGTTCATGCCAGCAGTGTAGATTTTGGTGGGCTTACAGAAAATGTGGGCAGATACAAAATGTCATCCCATCCTCTGACTCCACCCCTCCCCCACACCAAGCTAGGTTGCAGAGTTCTGTGCACTGTTGGAAAAGGTATTCAGCTACAACCCCCCACCTCCCGCTACCATAAGGGTGCGCTGCTGCTGCTGCGTAGGCCTGAATCCAAAATGGGTACACCCCTGCCCACTTGGGCCCACCCATGGCTATGCCACAGGTTCATGCATGATTATGCCTTGTCACATATCTCCACTCCTAGCAGTATTGTTCCAAATCTCTCCTCTCTATGAAGACCATTACTGTGATGCCTGGAGCACAGATATGATGTGGTAGTGAAGCAGGGGGGACAAAACAGGAAGAAAGAGAAAAGAAAATCTTGTGCCACCTAGATCATGAAGTACCCTAATGACGTAATGGATTAACAGTGACGCAGACAAACAAGTGCTACTGGCCTGCTATGTCCTAGTAATGCATATATGAATGAGGATTAATAATGTGTAATTTTTCTAGAAAGGCTCTCTCCACTGGGAATGACCAGGGGTGGTGTTAGTGTGATCAAAGAAATTACAAATTAAGAGGTTTGACAGGAAACTTATTTTTGCCTCCTTTCTGCCATATTGACAAGAGGAAGCATGGGACTCTTGTGCTAGTATAGTGAGGTTCTGGGCACTGGTCTAGGCCCAGGCAAAGGAAAAGTTGAGAGGAAGGGTTTTTCCTCCTTTTCTCCTAAAAAAGAAAGTTGAGGAGATAACTGGTTTTGCCTCCTTTTTGTTCTGAAAACAGTTGAGGGTTTGCAGGAAGTTTATGACTGGTGTTCTGAGTTCAAGTGGCATGGGTGTACAGTTTCATCTAAGGGGTTTAGTACCTGGAATGAAGGTGTCCCAGATCAGGATTAACTTAAATGCCAGCGGACAAGGCTCTGATGTAAAGGAAAGATGTTTCTGAAGATTACCTACCAAGAGTACCCCGGAGGTTCAATAGTGTGTGCATGTGGAGGAGGAGAGGGGTAACAGAAGAATAATTCTGAAATATATTAGGGTCTATGAAGAAGTTGACTACATAAATCTTTTCATTCCCAAACTTTAGTGCCATCTCAAAGTCTGGTCAAAAGTTGTGTGAATCGGAAGCATTCTGGTGCCCTGACTTAAAACTGCCTAGTACTAGCAGTAATAATCAACCACAGTCTAATTAACTTTACCCAGATAACTTATTTATTTTCAGATGTCCCACTGAAAGAGATGCAGATAAGATTTTGCATAACTAGTTGGCTAATGCAAATCACATTGCTTACGGTGATTTGTGTCAACTAATTTTAAATACCAATGAACTGCTTTAAATATGTCAAGCAGTCTACCTATTTCTTGATTTGTGCTATTTTGAAATTTTGTTAGGTTTGTTGATTTGTATGTCCATCTGTTATTAATATTTTCTCCCCATTATTCAAAGCTATTTAACCAGCCAGACACGTCCGCTGACCAGCTCAATAGAATATCAGCACCGTTATCTCCGCTGAATACTGCCAGTTAGTGTCTGGCACATAACTGGCTATATCGCACAACTTATTCAGTTAGGCACCAATATTCAGAGCCTAATCCCAAGGACATGATGTGGCCATGATCACAAGCAGGTATGAGGAAGAGCTGAAGACTCTACTCATATGCTGTGTACATGTAATAGAGGTACTGATGTTAGATTGTTGTAAGTTTGTTATAACTTGAAACTGATGTCTGATGCTTTGCTGGTGGGTGAGTAATAATTCTCTCTAATTCCTGTAAATTATTTCTACAATATTTTTATAAAATTTCATAAGTTGTTTTAGTGAATAGCAAACCAAACACAGCCTAGTACCGTATCTATCATGGTATAGTTTTACTGAAGTTCAACACCATTGAATACTGCAATTTTATTTTATTAAAAGGAACTTACTATCCTGGCAAATGTGGTACCAAGATGATAGGAAAGTGTGAGGAGGTGGTTCTGGAAGCCAAACTTTGCCTTTAGACAGTTGAAATTCAGAACTTCCAGGATAATATGCTCAGAAATACTCCCATGTGCAGGACCCAAGAGGCAGGTAGAGCTCCAGTCCAGGGTCTCAATGCATGGATGAAAAAATAGTGCAGGAAAGAGGGATTTAGATTTGTTAAGAATTGGGCAACGTTCTGGGGAAGGGAGAGCCGCCAGCACTAATATTTTAAAGGAGAAAAAGCAGCTATGCTATCAAAACAGAGCAGTTAGGGAATCCTGATAGAAAGGATGTACTAAATGCTAAACAAGTTACTAATAAAAACAAATGAAATGTCTGTATACAAATGGTAGAAGCCTAGAAAATAAGAAGAGAGAGAATATATATAGTACTGAATAAAGAGGTACATATAACAGGTATTTTAGAAGCTTGGTGGAAAGAGGGCAACCAATGACACACTGTGATATGAGGGTACAAATTATATGATGTCTTATAGAAATAATAATTAGTACCAAACATGGAAAGGCAACTGTAGTGCAAGGTAAGAGACCAAGTAAGATTAATACTTGAGTAGTAAAAACGCATAGCAATCACCTTCAGCTTTTCCTTCATATGAAAACCATTTCATGTATAAATGTGAATATTTCAGTTTACAGACTATAAGTATTTTACTGCTATGTCTGTAAAGTTTTGAATGATACTTATCACCTAATTAATCACACTAGCAGTGAGTTGGAGTTTAATGATATTGTTTAATATTAACATTTAGGTATGGATTATGTAATTTGTTTTAAGTTCTGTCAAACTGCTACACTGCAGCCCTGGGAAAAAGCCCCATATAAGTCTTTAGCCTTAGGTTGAAATATCATGGATAAATTCATCTGCCTTTACCAACAAGTGCACTCAGGGTCTGTATTTGTTATTAGAAGTAATTCTGTTTAAAAATGATTGTTTAACTTTGATTGCGTGAAAATAAGTTGGAATGTAGAAGATAAGACACAGCTCTAATTATGTGAAGGGGAAGGTGGAGCCTGTTTTCGAGTTCAGACTGGCCACCTGGACTGGGAAACATGTGACCACATTCCCACAGTATGGCTTGTTTACCTAAAGAGAGAAATTCGCTCGGCAGAATGTGAAACTGTGGCAATTTTATTTTGTCAGCATCAGAATAGAGAGAAAGCAGTAGAGCCAAAGGAAGGGAAAAAGACTTGAAAGGTTTTCTTCCTGTTTTGCATAATCAGGCATTTACATTTGTTATACGCAAAGTATATGCCATTGCTGTAATTATAGGCTGGGCTGGTGGTTGGGAGGCGGAGATAGTGCTGGGCAGACCTATACGGTCTGTGCCAGAGCTGGTGGTGGGAGGCGGGACTGGTAGTTGGGAGGCGGGGATAATGCTGGGCAGACTTATACGGTCTGTGCCAGAGCTGGTGGTGAGAGGCGGGGCTGGTGGTTGGGAGGCAGGGATAGTGCTGGCCAGACTTATACGGTCTGTGCCCTGAAGAGGACAGGTACAAATAAAAAGTAGCACATATGAATTTATCTTGTTGGGCAGACTGGATGGACCGTGCAGGTCTTTTTCTGCCATCATCTACTATGTTACTATATGTTACTATGTTGACATATTTGCCATTATAGTAGACATATCTGATCAAGTTTGATATATATATAGTGCCCACCCATATTAGCTCTGGGCCCAGCCAAAATGTCAGGTCTGGCTGCGCCACTGGGGTCAACACAAATAAGAATGAGGATGAGATTATGTGAACTCTACAGAGTGCCTGGATTATTACTGTACCTTTTGGAAGAATTTGGGGATAAACCGCTTTTATAATTATGCTTTAAAGCTAGACATGAACCTCCCCAAGTAATAAACTAATTACCCAACTCCTAGATTGTCCACCACTCCAGGCAATAATGTACTTATCACCCACTAAGTGAGGAGACAAAAAGATTCAGAAGGCTATGGATATATGAGAATAATTATTTATTTCACTTACCAAGTAAGGGTACAGGATATAACCAGTTAGGCTGAGTAGTACAATCAATTCACATATGAGAGACTAACCGGGACACAAGTGTGCCCACTGACATTAGTTCTCTGGCTACTTTGGTCCATGATTCTAACTTTTATAACTTCATGTCCCGTATACTTATCATTGGAAATGCAAAATCATCATGTCATAGCATTTTTAATTTGGATTGCAGATTCATCAAAATGTTATTGCAGATTCATCATATTATAGCATTTTTACTTAACATTAGCAAAGTCATCCTGATTTGCAAAATCATCTTCCCAGCAACCATAGGTTTCTCCACCCAACCTGCTTCCATGGTTAACAGAAAATTCCTCTTAGATTAGCTTATTTTGCTCTTTCACAAGCAGAAAAGGACATGAGATTCTGTGTCACTCTTGTTAACTAGCTTCTCAGTGACTTGCCCTCTTGACCTGTACTGTAAGGCCTAGCTTTACTCATACCATAGCAGTCCTGTCATTTCATATCCAGCATGTCCCATATCTACAAGCTGTATGTTATTGAGCAATCATTTCCTCAGAATAAACAGAGCCTAACCAAGGAGAATGGAGAAAGATACGCAGGAGGCAACCATCAAGTAGACTAGACTATCTGGCATTTTGGGGCCAATGCATCTGTTGAGAACATCTCTTTGGATTTTCTAAATAATGCAGTAGAATGTATATTTATCCAAAATTGATGTGAGGCTGGAAAGTAAATCTGACTAAAAGTTTTCATTGATTACGCAGGGACATTCAGGGCCCTGTTTACTAACCAGTGCTAAGGGCGTGTTAGTGTTTTTAGCACGTGCTAAATGCTGAGTTGTCTATAGGAACATAATGGTGACTCTAGAGTTTAGCGCACGCTAAAAATGCTAGCATGGCTTAGTAAACAGGGCCCTGAATCTTTGATTTCTGCATTTCAGTATAATATCTGAAGTATGCATATGCTTCTTCCACCTATTACAAATCAGAATGCGTTATTAGGTATTAGCTTAAAAAGTGTTCATGTGTGACAACCATAATGCACAAAAATGAAACAAAAATGATAATACAGAATTTCCACACAGCTACCGTTAATCGTTTGGCCTTCAGATAGAAAAGAATGTGCCTTGCATTGCTGTGCTAACACATATGGTACATTTCCTGACTGAAAGCTTACATAATTCTCACAACTTGAGGGTAACTTTCTTACAAATGGATGGATCCCTTGACAGCAGATTCCCACCTATGCCATGTACAGTAAACATTTCATATGGTAAACTAAAACCTTGAAATAAAGTCTTAAACTTTGTATGATAAGTTTATATTTACACTTACAGTCAGACACTGATGAATATGTTATATGTTGAGTTTGGAAAATTAATGGCCCTGCAGTTACACAACCATATTTAAAGGGTGACCGAAAACTGCCTGCCTTAGAAACACTGAACTGTTTTGCTTTCTCAAGGTAATATACTAATGCGATCTCTTAGGGCTACAAATGATAAATCTATTATCTTTCAAATATGTTTCATACTTCAAAAAATATCCCCACAAGTCAAAGTGCCTAAATTAAATTAACGAAGATGCTTCTGGTAGCTGAACACAGGGGCGTAGCCAGACACCCAACTTTGAGTGGGCCTGGACCCAAGGTGGGTGGGCAGAAGAACCCCTCCCTGTCCCACAGGTGATTTGGTCTCTCCTTGTCTCACCTGCATGCCATCTGCTATTTACAAGGTATGCAGGAGGGACAGTTGTTGGGAGTTTTCACCTGGTGGGGCTTGGGAATCCCTGCCAGCCACACCATAGGTGTGCTGCTACTGGGTGGGCCTGAGCCCAAAGTGGGTGGGCCGGGGCCCACCCAGGCCCATCCTTGGCTACGCCACTGGCTAAACAACATTCCAGCCTTGTGATCTATTTTACCATAGAAAAACAGCAAAACTCACAAAGTAATGCCAACATTCATCTTAGAAATGAATCTGGATGGACAGAATTTCACTCAATCATACTATACTGATCATTTCTTTTCTGCTTAGTAGAAAAGAACAATTCTGTTGGGCATATAAGAAAATGAGGCTATCTGTGTGACTCTGGGGAAAACATTGAAAATACCTTCTGCAACATGGTGGTCATTGGGAATATCAGTTCCTCATGTTTCTGTCCAGTTACTTACCTAGAAAAGAAAACACAATATCAGAATTCCCATCCGGCATCAGACACAGCACAATTACAATTCTGACAGTTTTACAACAGTGACCTAGAGGCCAAGAAAAATCCCTACATCAGGTTTCTGTGAAAAGCTTCTTAGACATTCTTCCTTACAAGAAGGTTTCAGTCATTAATGGAAAAAGGGAGTGAAATGTTCAAAAGAGCAATCAATAAGACAGTTACAACTACTAACAGAACCTGGATCCTGCAGAATTGTAAAATGATGCAACCAACTTATTCCCCATCCAGAAGAATCTTTGGTAGGAATAAAACATTTTGTTGACATTTCCTGAGCATACAGATCAAGTACTCTTATCTTTTCATGGGTATTAAAACGTTACTGAAGTTAGCACTAATGTTTCAAGCCACATTCAAGGCCAAAATAAATCAGAGAAACCTACTGTATCCAGCCTTTCTTTAAAGAGTATGGATACTTTTATACGCATTTACTTGAGGGTAAAACATGCTGCTCCACATGATCAGGTCACTTATAAAATGACACCCATCATGGTCATGGACAGCAATATTTTGATAGTTTGGGAGTTTTATGGCTGGAAATTTTAAGTATTGATGTGGGGGAGGAAGTGAAGAGATCTCAAGGATGGGAAACAGATGGGGTGGAGGACTAGAGATGGAGAGACAGGAAGAGAGGGGAAGATCAAGAATAAAAGGAGGAGAAGGGAAGAGCAGGAATGGGGTGAAGGGAAGACCAGGAAAGGAGAAGTGGGTAGGAGCCACTCTAACACACCTCCTTCTTACCCCCATACTGATTAGAATAGAGGATGTGGAAAGTGGCAGTGCCTCAGGTTACATCTTCCTCTGCTACGTGGGCCCAATTTGTTATTTTGTACGAGACTCTATATAGCCATGAGCTTCAAAGCAGTAACTTGGTCCCCAAGCTGGAAGAGAAGGCCACCTGAGCTGCCACTGTTTTCCTCCTCTATCGCCTTCTCCTTATTCCTGATCAAAGTGGGATGGAGGGAATCCACCTGGAAAGGCGGCTAAAGAGCTTGAAATGCACCATAAGATGGCCCAAGCCAGATCTGGGAAACAATGGTTCAGTATCCCACAATAGTTGCACAGGAACTGGCTGATTCTATGGGAAGAGTCAGCTTTGCAGCCATTTCCATGACTGCAGAATCATGAGTAACCAAGAACCCTGAATGTAGCATTAGAAACTGTTTTGTATATATACCAAAAGAGATTTAGCTACCCAAATATTATATCTGATGATTACCTTCTAAAAAGCACAAAGAGGAATCAATCAGGAAAAGAACCCCAAACTTTAAAGACATCTTCATTTGGAGGCAATTCCTTCGTTCACAGTACCACTAGTAACATAGTACGGTCCATCCAGTCTGCCCAACAAGATAACTCATATGTGCTACTTTTTGTGTATACCCTACTTTGATTTGTACACACTCATTCTGCTGAGTTCACCATAATTCCCTCAAGTGGCTTGAAGGCAAAAACCCTTCCTTGTGACCCTAAGATACTGGCAAAATGAGGAAATTAGTATATTCCACTAGAAAGGTTATGATAAAAGCAGAATAGCCCAGGAGAACTATTTAAATAAAGGAGATGAGTCCACATCACCACTGTCAGCTGTTATGCAAGCTGTATACACAAATGGAAAATATACTTTAAATTGTCTACATGCAAATGTCAGAAATCTAAAAAAATAAGATGTGACAGTAAACGGAGTTAGACGTGTCCGTCATTTCTGAAGCCTGGTGGTATCCAGGCAACCAATGGATGTCAGGGTATAAAGTACATCAAAACGAAAGAGTGCACCAAACTGTGCCATCCTTTACATATAGCACTACTCCTCTTCCAGAGTCAAATAGGGTTAAAAAAAAAACCCAAACAAACTAAAGGAAAGAATGCAATGTACAATCTTTATAGATTCCGCGTGAATAGGGGCATAGTGTGGGGGTATATTATCATCCGTCTACCAAGGAAGAAAAGCCAGACCATGAAATGGTAACAGAAATTAGGAAGGCTGACAAATTTGGTTACATAAATGGGAGATTTCAATTTTCCTAATACTGATTGGGTATTAACGGAACATGCCAGGGAAATAAAGTTTCTGTAAATCATAAATGAATGCTTTTGGGCCACTTGGTCCAGGAACCAACTAGAGGGGAAACTTTACACAGGACCCAGGGCTAGTGTAAGGTACTGGAATGAACTTTCAGTTTTGTGCTGCCCCCCTCCCCCACCATCATTAACTTTCATGCCCCTAATGTGCTTCACCCCCAATACATCAATGCTTTTAAAATTATTTTTTTGGGGGGAAGAGACACACACACACAAATGAGGGCAATTGCCAAAAGCTATTTACCAGTAAATGGGCCATCTGAAAACTGACTAACCTTCCAGTAGGTATAAGTATGCATTTATCGTTCTTACAGTTTGTGCGACTGTCAGGATCTATTTTTCTGTCTGAAAGGGAATGAGGATAGGATTTGATATACTGCCTTTCTGTGGTTTACATATTATATACAGACACTTAGGGGCCCTTTTACTAAGCCGAATAAGCGTCTACGCGCACCAAATGCGTGCCAAAATGGAGTTACCGCAGGGCTACCGTGTGGCTCTTGCAGTAATTTCATTTTTGCTGCAAGTCTAATATGCATGGCGGAAAAATAATTTTTATTTTTGGCCATAAATACTGCCATACTGGGAAAGACCAAAGGTCCATCAAGCCCAGCATCCTGTTTCCAACTGTGGCCAATCCAGGTCACAAATACCTGGTAAGAGCCAAAAAAAGTACAAAACATTTTATACTGCTTATCCCAGAAATAGTGGATTTTCCCCAAGTCCATTTAATAATGGTCTATGGACTTTTCCTCTAGCCATCCAAAGCTTTTTTAAACTCTGCTAAGCTAACCGCCTGTACCACATTCTCTGGCAACAAATAATTACATGTTGAATGAAGAAAACTTTTTGGACGCGTGCCAAGTGGCATTTGGTGTGTGTAGGTCATTACCACCCGGTTACTGCGTGAGATTTTACCACTAGGTCAATGGCTGGCGGTAAGGTCTCAGACCCAAAATGGACACCACAAATTTCACTTTGCTGGACATCCAATTTGGGAAAAAAAATTTTAAAGGCGTGCTGAAAAATGATTCTGCACGTGCCCAAAACCCATGCCTATTTTTTATTTTAGTTACATTTGTATCCCGTGCTTTTCCCACTCATGGCAGCCTCAATGCGGCGGGCAACGGAGGGTTAAGTGACTTGCCCAGAGTCACAAGGAGCTGCCTGTGCCAGGAATCAAACTCAATTCCTCAGTTCCCCAGGACCAAAGTCCACCACCCTAACCACTAGGCCACTCCTCCACTACTGAAGGCCGTTTTCAGCACACCTTAGTAAAAGGACCCCTTATTTTGTACCTGGGTCAATGGAGGGTTAAGCGACTTGCCCAGAGTCACAAGGAGATGCAGTGGGAACTGAATCCAATTCCCCTGGTTCTCAGATCACTGCACTAACCATTAGGCTACTCCTCCTCTCTGAGTTGCTCTTTGCTATTCCAGGCACATGCCTAATCTTGTGTAACGGTTGGGTCAGTCCTGGCAGGACCTAGTGCAAGGAGAAATGGTGGTGGGGAAGAATAATCCAATTTATAGCTACACAATACTAGGCTCCACAGTCATCACCGAGGAAAAGGATTTAGGAGTCATTGTGGACAATATGTTGAAATCTGCTCAGTGTGCTTTGGCAGTCACAAAAAGCAAACAAAATAATAGGAATTATTAGGAAAGGAATAGAGAATAAAACAGAGCAGTGTGTATTTTTTATAGCAAAAAAGGTGCTGGTACTCAAATGCTAGGCCTCCCTTCAGGAGTGGGGTGATCACTGAGAGACCTACCCCATAATAGCCAGGCCCCTTGCAACCAGTCACAGAATCTATTACAGAATTGGTGTGTAGAGCCTGAGCTGCATCATTAAAACTTGGGGTCCATGAGTCAATTTTAGCAGACAATGGAAAAGGTGCCGGTACTCAGTACCCCCAAGTACCCCCTCAAAAAAAGCCCTGAAACAAAGTATCAGGATGTCTCTGTATTGCTCCATGGTTGAGGCTTCTTATAGTAAATTCAAGAAAGAGCACCTGAAGTTAGGTGCCTTGATATTCCCCAGATTACAAAGCTGTGCTAGCAGTGCGCTAATATCGACACAGCCCACTTTACATAGTAACATAGTAACATAGTAGATGACGGCAGAAAAAGACCTGCACGGTCCATCCAGTCTGCCCAACAAGATAACTCACATGTGCTACTTTTTGTGTATACCTTACCTTGATTTGTACCTGTCCTTTTCAGGGCACAGACCATATAAGTCTGCCAAGTACTATCCCCGCCTCCCATCCACCAGCCCCGCCTCCCACCACCGGTTCTGGCACAGACCGCATAAGTCTGCCCAGCACTATCCCCGCCTCCCAAGTAATTTACGGATAAAGAAACGGGAAACGCCTTTAGTAGACCATTGAGCACATTATAATCATAAAGAATCAGATTTAAAATATGTAGTACTGTCTCACATTCACTTACGCTGGGGGGGAGGGGGACATTTCTTCTTTAACCCATACAGAATAGAGATTCATTTACCAATGGGACACAGATCAACCCAAAGGACTAAATAAAGAAATAGATTGGTTGGCATAACAATGAAGAATAAAAGTTCGATCCAATCAGTAATTCCCCATCCAGCCAGGTGGCTTTTAAACAGATTGACATTGCTGTGTGGCTTCGTAAACAGGGGCCATAATGTGCTAGGGGTGAATTCTACAATTACACATGTAATTTGCCATTATAGAAAAAACTCACAGTGGAAAAACAATCTTATATATACGCTCGCTATTTAAAAAAGCGAATTCCTTTCAAATCGAAGTTATTCTGTCAAGCAAAACAACCAACTTTCCAATTTCTGGTCTCCTAACAGCAGGATCTTGCAGGGATCTCCCCTCTCACCTATCCTGTTCAATCTCGTTATGTCATCCCTTGCCTCAATACACATGGGACTTAATGAACTACTATTATCCTATTCGGATGACATCCTGCTTCTCTTACCAGTGACAGCATCAAACATAGATCCAAATCAGTCTGTAGCGAATGGTATGACTACTGTCAGCACCTGGGCCCTGACCAATATACTGAGATTGAATGCACAAAAAAACAAGGTCCTGTGGTTCTGAAATCAGGGAGTTGAGGTCCCATCATCAATATCTTTGATCAATGGTCAAATTTTATAGTTGAATCTGAAACCAGAGTACTAAGGGTTTTGCTCGACTCTTCGCCCACCTTTGCTTCGCAAATTAACCAGCTATGGAATAAAACACTATTCAAAATGAAACAGCTACGTCTAGTCAGATCATTCTTCGACCAAAAAGCCTTCGCAGTACTAGTCCAAATGTTAGTCCTACCTCAAGTGGATTAATGTAACAGTCTATTTCTTTGTATTAAGTGTCAATATCAGAAAAAAATGCAAATCATATAGAACACAGCTGCTGGATTAATATACAGATTGAAATAGATATACTAGTGTTTCAACGAATCTAAAAAAAAACTGCACTGGCTTCTCAAAGCAGAAAAGTTCAAAGCTGCTTGTTTAGTTTTTCAAATCCTACAGGGCTTCACCTCTGAACTGCTGATTAAGAATGCTTTGCTATGTCTGGTCTAGTCTAACAGACTGAAACAACAACTGATGCTAGCATCACTGTTCCAAAAGACAATTAGAAATCAGAAGATTTTCAGCTCTCTATTCCCTATTCTTGGAGTCAAAATATGGAACTCTCTACCTATTCCCATCAGAACAGAAAACAGCTACCTCAACTTCAGAAAGAGGCTAAAAACCTTTCTCTATCCCTTGGAATGCTTCATGACTTCTACCTCCTAGTATCCATTATCCTTCCCTTAATGTTTTTAGTCTCATGCATTAATCCAATGGTCTCTGATGTTTCTAAACCTCACACTAACACTATTTGCTTTTGTCTCACCTAAAATGTAAATCGCATTGAACCCTGGAAAGGGGATATTAGCGGTATACAAGAATTGATTTGAATTGAATTAATATATGCTCATAGTGAGTGCCAAAACCCAAAAGGGTCAACGGCATTATGCTCAAAGTGTAATCATCACGTTGAGTCAATATAGTGAACAACTTCTAAAGCACAACATCATGGAGGGCATTTTCCCCAAAACTTCTAAATCCAAAAAAAGTCCTGCTCATAGCATCCATCTCACAGCTATAAACAAGAAAAATGGCTAGATTTCCTGTTCGATTATGGCAGTGAGATGGATGTTTCTTCACTGAAAACATCCAAGATGAACAGCCATTTTCCAAAGTGAAATGTCCAACTTTTGAACGACAAAAAAAAAAAACAGGGCCATGAACGTCTGCCTGGCATCATTTTCAAAAATATGGCCACACAGACATCCCTGCAGAATACAAGAGTAGCCTTGTGGTTAGTGCAGTGGACTGTAAACCAAAGGACACAAGTTCAAACCCATTATAACTCTCTGCAAATGTGATCTGCTATAGGACCTGAAAATTTTTATTTTTGTTACATTTATACCCTGTGCATTCCCACTCATGGCAGGCTCAATGTGGCTTACATATTATATACAGGTTCTTTTTGTACCTGGGGCAATGGAGGGTTAAGTGACTTGGCCAGACTCACAAGGAGCTGCCTGTGCCTGAAGTGGGAATTGAACTCAGTTCCTCAGGACCAGAGTCCACCACCCTAACCACTAGGCCACTCCTCCAATGTACAGCCAATGTACTTTAATGTACATCACTTCAATAGATTGCAGGTATCATATCTTCAGGTACAGTAGGTATTTCTGTTTATGGAAGGCTCAGAATTATTTTTTTTTTCAAAAAGAGTGAAAGTGGGACTTCAACCTGGGTCTCTTAGTTTATAGTCCACTGCACTAACTACTAGGCTACTCCTGACCTTCTTGCTGCTTTGTTCACAATGGCCATAGTACCTGCAGCTGACAGAGCTTGGTTTTCCTTTCCTGTTTCACTTTCAAGTGCCTTTTGAGTCCGCAGCAGCCTGGAGGAACTGCCAGCTTCCCTTTCCCGTCCCTCACTGACTGGGTCACTCAAGCCACTGCCTCCCCGACTGACTTGACTGCAACAAAATGAAGCCATGTGCTGGGTCATAGCCCTATGCATGCCACTGCCACCTCTGCCAATATCCCTCCTCCACCCCCCACCCCCACCATCAATAATGTAACTTTCTGTTTGGAAGGGAGTGGAGGAAGGAAACTGGCAGAGGCGCTAGTGGCACGCATAGGGCTATGGACTTTTTTCAATTGTAAGTCCTTCAGGGACAGAAAAATACCTACTGTGACTTCCCTTAGTCCCTTCAGTGAAGAACTATTCAAATTGGAGCACTTTTCTGTAACCAGGACATGCCAGCTATCAGGTCTAAATGACGAAGTCCATCAGTTTGGTTCCTTCCTCTTTTGGAATCAAAACTGGATGTCCAAATTTTGGCCCCTCCCTAGCTCCACCCAAAACATGCCCAGACCACACCCCCTTGTCATAAGGACATACTGCAGTTTTACACATCCATATCCTAGCTTTATAAAATTCAGATTTGATGTCCATGCCATATGCATATCTAAATGCTGTTTTTCAGACATTCAAAACACAAATAGAGCTTCTAGAATAAGGTTAATAGGCACCTGTGTGTCATTTTAAAAACTAAGATAAATCTTGCAGTGATCATAGCTAGACTGAAAGTGTGAACATGTACACCTGCTCAACAGCAAGGTGTAAGTGCTAGCATGTAATGCTTATGCATATATGTTTACAAAATAAGGGGCCCTTTTACTAAACCACGTAGGCGCCTACACGTGCCGAACACGTGCTAAATTGGTGTTACCGCCCAGTTACCACGTGGCCCTTGCGGTAATTTCAATTTTGGCACACGTCCGCCATGCACATCTGAAAAGTATAATGGACGAGTGCCAAGTGGCATTTGATGTGCGTAGGTCATTACTGCCCAGATTCTTTACCGCTAGGTCAATGGCTGGCAGTAAGGTCTCAGACCCAAAATGGACACTCGGCAATTTTGATTTTGCCCTACATCCATTTTCGTCAAAAAAAGGCCTTTTTTACAGGTGCGCTAAAAAATGGATTGGCGCGTGCCCAAAACCCGTGCCTACACAACTGCAAGCCATTTTTCAGCGCACCTTTGTAAAAGGACTCTTCAGTGCGTACATTGTGATTCTGCCCAAACTCCATCTCTAAACATACCTACTCCACAGTCACATAGAAATAAGCACCTATGTGCGCTGCATTTATTTTTGCACATAAGGTAATTTTATAAAAACCCTTTTAGGTCTATGTGAGGGGGGTTATAGAACACTGCCCATCACCCTTAAGAACAGTCCCTCAGCTAGTCTGAGCCACCTTAAAACCACTAGTCCCATCCAGGGAGGAAGTGAGATAAGAGGGGTGGAGCTGAAAGGACAGAAACCAGGAAGTATAAAAGGCAGGGCCAGAGTGGTGTAAAGGTGGCCTGAGGAAGGAAGAACTAAAGCCCCAGGGTGTGCCTTTATGACATACGGTTAGGTACCGTGATCTGTCTGAGGTAAACCAACCTTTTGATTTGAAGCCTTGGAAGCTTTGTTCTGAGATCTGGCTGGAGCCAGAACTGGAAACCTAGAGAGTGCTTACAGACTGTGTTTGGGGCATGGTACTCACAGGCCCATGATAAGACTTTTCATAGAATTAAAGAGACTTTACCTGAGCCTATGAAGTAACAGGCTTCAGGATTAACTAAATGAAGTGTTTGCCTTATTTTACAACCCCGTCAAGCTGTGTTATTTTTGAAAGCTCACGCTCATCCCTTGCTCACAGTATCACAATCCATAAAACTGCATTTGAAGTATGGAAATGATTTATAAAATTATCTTCTATATGCAGAAAAGCCTTTACAAAATTACCCCATACAATGAGCAGGGTAAATTAATAGTAATAACATAAGATCATTTATGAATCAAAAGTCTCCTCTTCAATGCCAATGGCCAGGGTTGTTTGGAAGATATTATCTGCATTAGCCTGTGATGGTCATGAAACCACAAGCAGTTGAAAGAATACAAAATTACAAGATGTGTTGATTTCATTTCTCTTCCTTTAAGCCATTCAGTTGTATAACTTCAGGTCCTTACTAGATTTTTTTCAATCTGCTGAAAAGCTCGTTGATGTTATGTCCTAGAGCATTTTCCTCGTGAATACGTTATATGTACTGTAACAAACACTGTCTTTGTGGCAGCTGTCTGGAAAGCAGCTAGAGTTCAATTTAGAAAACTTAAAATACAATACAATTGAACAGTGTGAGCTGTGTGCTATAGCCAAAACAAAAGCAAGAACAGTCAAAACTTTCATTCTGATACACTATTTGGCACAAAAACACTCCCTCCATGCTTGCAAACCATTATTCTTATATGTGCATTTGAGTTCACAATAAAACACAGAGAAAAAAGAAAAACTTCAATTCCTCTTTCCACACTAATGTTTAGTCAAGCATATTTCATTATAAAGTTGTCTCTAGTAGTCACTGAGTCATCAATGTACCAGTATTCCAAGTGCTTCCCAGGGTTTTTGAGGTTTGCAGATCCTTCTGAAGATTTGCAACACAGCCAACATCCCGGAGGGAGTGGAGAACACAACCAGAGATCTACGAATGGTTGTGTTCAGAACCCTTATTTTATCATCCTCACTTTAATATTCCCTTATCTCTTGTTTGTTCTGTTTGTCTGTCCTAATTAGATTGTAAGCTCTGTCGAGCAGGGACTGTCTCTTCATGTTCAAGTGTACAGCACTGCATACGTCTAGTAGCGCTATAGAAATAAGTAGTAGTAGTAGTAGTAGTAAATATTGTGCAGTGATACAGAGTAATGCAGTTGGAGTGTAGAAATCCAAAGGAGCTGAATGTGACAGGGGATGAGAGGCTGATATGCATGGAACAGGAAAGCAAGAGTGTCTGAGGATCTCGAGGTGGCAAAAGTCAGATATACTAGGCTGCACGGAGAGGCATAACCATATCTTGAAGAATCAGAAATAACTTGAACCAAGTTTATTTAACTTAGAAATTGCACCTGACGTGGCCATGTTTAATTGATTTAAAAAAATGTCATCCCTGCAGGCACAGTTGTGCCTTGTTAATGTGACTTCAGTGAAAAGTATCCATTTTGGTATGTATATTTTTATATGACAACGTAATGCTAAAAAAATATTTTTTACTTAATGTTAAGATTTTTTTTTACACACATATACCAGCTTATAATCGAAAAAGAAAAACGCCTATATTTCGACCCAAATCGGGAGATGGGCGTTTTTCTCGCAAAGGCGCCCAAATCGGTATAATTGAAAGCCGATTTTGGGTGTTTCCAACTGCACTCCGTCGCGGAAACGAATAAAGTTGATGGGAACGTGTCGGAGGCGTGGTGGAGGCGGGACTGGGGTGTGGTTATCAGCTGAGGAGAGATGGGCGTCTTTAGCTGATAATCGAAAAAAAAAAGGCGTTTTGACCATGATTTTGGGTCACTTTTTTTGGACCTTTTTTTCTCACGAACAAGTCCCAAAAAAGTGCCCCAACTGCCCAGATGACCACTGGAGGGAATCGGGGATGACCTCCCCGGACTCCCCCAGTGGTCACTAACCCCCTCCCACCAAAAAACCCCACTTTAAAAACTTTTTTCCCAGCCTGTATGCCAGCCTCAAATGCCGTACCCACCTCCATGACAGCAGAATGTGTTTGATCCTCTCACAGCCTTTCCCTGGGTCAGATGTGGCTCTCGGGTGCATTACAGGGTCACATCAGCATTGCATTGTGGTGGGTGTAGGGTATTGGGCTCCGTGATTTCATTAGCTTGTGTTACAGTCTCACGATGTTGGTAGTTGGTAGGCTCTTCTCCCATGGTGCTTTTCCCCCTGCCTACTGGGTCAGAGTGTGCCCTGTTGTGTTTCCTGTTGTAGTCCATGCGGTAGTGGCCATTTTTGTAAGCCAGTTTTTGTTCCCTTTCCTGTGTTAGCCACATTAGAGAACTTAGTTCTTACCTTGAATGTGGCTGAAAGAGGGCATTGTACAGCATTCTGCCAGCTCTTACCTACTGCTCATCTCAGTACCAGGGAGACTCGTTGCCAGTGGGGCACAACCTCTGATCTGCAGTTAACTGTGAGTAAACGCGGTTATTCCAATAAAGGACGTTTTCGGAGAGATTAGTCTTCAGGTGTCAACTGATGTGCCAGTGTTATACAGCAGCAACAAGTCCTAGAGGCCTGCGTGTATGCAGGTCCCTGGAGCACTTTTAGTGGGTACCGCAGTGCACTTCAGCCAGGTGGACCCAGGCCCATCCCCCCCCCCCCACCTGTAACACTTGTGCTGGTAAATGGGAGGCCTCCAAAACCCACTGTACCCACATGTAGGTGCCCCCTTCACCCCTAAGAGCTATGGTAGTGTTGTACATTTGTGGGTAGTGGGTTTTGGGGGAGGGGGGTTGGGAGCTCAGCACCCGTGGTAAGGGAGCTATGCATGTGGGAGCTTTTTCTGAAGTCCACCGCACTGACCTAGGGTGCCCAGTTGGTGTTCTGGCATATCAGGGGGGCCAGTGTACTACAAATCCTGGCCCCTCCCATGACCAAATGGCTCGGATTAGGACGTTTTTGAGCTGGGCGTTTTTAGTTTCCATTATCGCTAAAAAAAACAAACGCCCAGCTCAAAAACATCCATTTTTTTCAAAAATACAGTTCGGCCCGCCCCTTCACAGACCCGTTCTCGGAGATAAACGCCCATGGAGATAGGCATTTGCGTTCGATTATGCCCCTCATAGTATACTAACTAAATTAATGGAAAACAGAGTGACCTTTCAAGTCAACGAGTATATACAAAAATTCTCCATCCTTCATGAATCTCAATTGGGGTTCCGTCCTACCCATAGTACGGAAACAGTATTGCTTACTTTAATATCCAGATTCAAGCAAGAAATATCAATCGGAAATAGCGTATTCCTTTTGCAGTTTGATATGTCTGGAGCATTTGACATGGTTGACCATTGTATTCTTACTAGACTTCTGGATAAGTTGGGAATTGGTGGCAAAGTTATAAAATGGATTAAAGGCTTTATTACCTCTAGATCCTATCAAGTCAAATCATCTACTGCAATTTCATCTCCCTGGTCATCAGAATGCAGTGTACCTCAGGGTTCTCCCCTATCCCCAATTCTATTCAACCTTATGATGATTCCTCTGGCTAAATCCCTTTCCAAACATGGTCTCAACCCTTTTATCTATGCTGACGACGTTACCATATTTATTCCCGTCAAATCTAACCTGGCAGAAATTTCCGACAAAATAACCAATGGTATGAATATCCTAACTTCTTGGGCCAACGCTTTCAAAATGAAATTGAACAAAGACAAAACTCAATGCTTAATCCTCTCCTCCCAATATTCTACATTCCATCCAACTACTCTCACCACTCCTGATATCACAATTCCTATATCCAACAATCTGAAAATCCTTGGAGTTACATTGGATAAATACTTATCCCTTGAAGACCACGCAACATCCATCACCAAGAAAGTGTTCAACATGATGTGGATGTTGAAACATATGAAACCTTATCTCCCCTTGAATACCTTCCGCAATTTGGTACAATCCACGGTACTCACCCACGCTGATTACTGTAATAGTATCTTCATTGGATGTAAGGCCCAAATCATGAAGAAACTTCAGACTGCCCAGAACACGGCAGCTAGACTTATTTATGGGAAGCCTAGATTTGAAAGTGCAACACCCCTCCGTATGAAACTTCATTGGCTCCCTATTAGAGAGCGAGTCAACTTTAAGGCCATCACACTAATACACAAGATCATCCATGGAGTATCACCAAGTTACATGGTCAATCTATTAGATCTTCCATCCAGAAACAGGTCACCATCTTCACGGACATACCTTAATTTGCACCTTCCCAATTGCAAAGGACTAAAGTATAAAACATATCATGCATCTAACTTCCCCTACCTAGGATCCCAACTCTGGAATGCTCTACCCAGATACATTTGATCAACTAGTGAATATACTTAGGAAACTATTGAAAACCCATCTATTCAAACAGATTTACCCAAATGACTTGACCTACCATAAGCAAACAAAAGCAACCCATCCATTTACCAGTTCATCTAATCATTAACAACAATGGCTCAGAAATTACCTCCTACCAATCTTCTTACCCTCCATGCTCTTCCCCTACCTCTTCTTCATCGCTCCACTTCCTTACCTATCCCTATCCTTTCTCTCATACCTCTTTTATCCCATTTACCTTTATTCATTTGTCCTACCACATACCTCCTTTGTTGATTCAGATACTACAGATTGTATTCTCTTGTTACTATGTAAGCCGCATTGAGCCTGCGATGAGCGGGAAAGCGCGGGATACAAATGTAATAAATAAATAAATAGGTATCATTTGACCTATGTAAAACCCTGCATACAATTTCTGTGTATGCTTTAGATTTGTGATTTTAATGTTTTAATGTAAGTTTTCCATATGTTTTTTTTTCTGTATTCATTTCATAGATGTTATATGACCCCCGATGCAGCCCATTTGTGTAGGAACAAAAGGAGGCCCTGCATAAAGCACTACCATGACTTTTTATAGACTTAACCATTGTCAGCTTTCAAGTAGAGGCTTGGTACTGTGACAGGCCTCTAGGACTTTGCTGAGGCATCAAGGCTACCAGAAGCAAAAGAACTGTCCACAACAACTTTTGTTTACCGTGCTTGTGACAGAACAAGAACATCTGTGACGGCAAGAGCTGAGTTTTTAGGCTCAGGTACAACACCTGGAAATCATCATGACATCTTTGTTCTGGACAGCTTGGCACCAGGACCTGAGGAGAGGGTATAAGACCCCCTTCCTTGAAGATGTTATCTGATGTTATCTGATGTGAGTCTGACATTCTGACGTCCTGTACGTACAACGTGCAGGACGTCAGACTCACAGAAACAGAACAAAGCCTTGCGCTGGAAGAAGCGGACCTCGGCTGGTGGGGGCTGGGGTCCCCGCCAGCAAAGGTAGGCGACGGCAAGGGAGGGTTGGCGGCGGGAGGGGGCTTGAGAGGGTCATCGGCAGGGGGAGGTCAAAGTTGTTGTTGGTGGTGGTGGCGGCAGTGGCGGGGGGGTCGGCAATGGTGGGGGGGGGGGGTTGGCGGCACCAGGGGGCGGCTAAAATGTGCTCCCTCACCTCAGGCTCTGGACCCGCCTCCCACCAAAGTTTGGCTACGCCCCTGGTTACAAGGGGGCCTCGGCATGCGTTTTTTGTATGCCGAGGCGGTGAGGCCCCCTTTTACTGCAGTTTGATAAAAGAGGCCCCAAGTTACCTAACTGATCTCTTTCTTTCCCAATGGATCTCTTTTCCTACTCACACTGTGGAGCATACCTTAGACCTGGTTCTTACTCTGTGGGATTCCCTAGTTCTCCCCGGTTCATTTTCTGCAACATCCTTGCCTTGGACAGATTATTCTTTAATTTTTTTTTCAAAAGTTTTATATCTCCCCCCTCTTCTTCCAGCGGGTCGCTAAGTTAGGCCTTTGTCTCATATTGATCCAAATGATTATTTATTGCATTTGTATCCCACATTTTCCCACCTATTTGCAGGTTCAAAGTGGCTTACATAGTTTTGTTAACATTGTCATTTCAGTATATCAGGTACATTTAGTAATGTGTAGCGATTAAGTAAGGGAAGAAAGAAGAGGGTAGGGAGTGATTAGGGCAATTATAGAAGGTGAGCGTTCATAATGGAGTGGGTTGGTGAGGTGGCTCAGTGAGGCTGTAGGTTCTCATTGTAGGCCTTGTTAAAGAAAAAAGTCTTCAGAGATTTTCGAAAGATAGTTGTTTCGTTGATTGCTTTTAAGTCTGTAGGTAATGCATTCCATAACTATGTGCTCATGTAAGAGAAGGTAGTGGCATGCATCAGCTTGTATTTAAGTCCTTTGTAGCTGGGGTAGTGTAGGTTGAGAAATTTGCGGGATGATCTTGTGGCGTTTCTAGGGGGTAGGTCCACAAGGTTTAGCATGTAGATTGGGGCGTCCCTTTCTCTATCTATTTTTAATGTTCCTGAGGATTTCTTTTCAAAACCTCTCAATGATCAGACAGAATTATGGCATTCAATACTGTCACAAGGGTTGGATGTAGTAGCATCTAAGATTTTTTTGTCAAAAAAGGCTGCTAAAAAACAGTGTTAAAAACCAGTGCTGATATACTCTTAGTCTGCATCTGTTGAAACGGCAATACCATCGTGCTGAAAGACTCTGGAGGAAATCTAGGACATTATCTGATCTCCAAATATGTAAAACACTTCATTGAGAATATATCTTGCTTCTTAAAAAGGCGAAATCAAATTATTTCTCTCAGTTCCTCCAGAAGTCTCCTAATCCTGCCAAAGAGCTTTATTCTATCTATTAGCATTTTGCAAATCCTCACAAACCAATGTTATAGGATGTCTCCACTGCCAAAGCACTTCCTGAATTTTTTGTAGATAAAATTGTGAAACTACGAAATTTATTTTCACCATTATCAACTACACTACCAAGTCCTGCTTTACCGAGGCTTGATGAAAAAACTGAAGATGTCTCACCTGTAGTCTCCTCTGTGGTTGGCCTAACAACTTGGTCATCCTTCCAAGCCCAAACATTGACATCAATGAAGAAAGTTATGTCTACTATGAAATCCACAAACTGTTCTATTCACCCGTTTTCCTCCTCTTGGTGTCGGGTGTCAGAATTATGTTTATTTCCACCACTTCTTTCTAATAATAAATCTTAGTTGATCAACTGGTATTTGGAAGTCTGCTATGGTTCGTCCAATTTTGAAAAAAAACATCACTTGTCACCCTGTGTCTAACTTATGTTATATGTCTAAGGTGTTAGAAAAGATAAGTTTTTCTTCAACTGATTCAACTGACTTCTTTTGTGGATAGGGCATTAGCACTTCATCTTCGGCAATCTGGTTTTTGCCATTACTTTAGTACTGAAATTGTTATTACAGCCCTTCTTAGTGACGTTCATGAGCATTTCAAATGGCACAATATAGTCTTCTCCATATCCCTTGATCTTTCTGTGGCTTTTGCTCCTTTCTCACTTATCTTCACTAGGGATCACTAGGACTGTATATTCTTGGTTTTCTTCTTTTCTGTCTCACTGTTCTTTTAAGGTTTCTACACTAAGCTCCGATTCAGAAAGAAAAGAATTACGGTGTGGGGTTCCATTCTTTCCCCACTCCTTTTCAATCTATTTCAGAGTCCTCTTGCTTTTCTAATTCAAGCTTCTGGTGCCTCTGCATAATTTTATGTAGGTGACATCTTCCTCTTATACCTGACTAATCCTTTTTCACCTTCTCTTGCCCCATTCCCGTCATGTTTAGATTCTATTTTCAAACGGTTGCTAGAACATAAATTAATTTTTAATAAAGATAAGAAGGTTGCCTGTTAGCTATCTAGCCCTATGACTCCTCCTTCTTCTCAGCTATTATTGATTGGTAACCAAATAAATCCTGTCTCAAGTTTTTGACATTTGGGAATCATACTAGATTCCTCACTTTCTTTTCTTTCTCAGATTTCCCATTTATCAAAAATCAGTTTTTTTAATTTTCTGTCAGTTGCACAGTATTTGTTATGTATTTGATCCAGCCAGATTTCACACGCTTCTCTTGTCATTTTTTATGTCCCGCTTAGAATACTGCTACACAATCTATCAAGAATTACCACATTCCTCTCTAAAGAAATTGCAGACCCTTCAAAATACGGCTATTAGGCTACATTGTCATGCACATCAAACAGATCATACTACACCTTTAATAAAACAATACCACTGTTTACCTGTAGAACAAAGGATTCAATATAATATAGCAGTATTGACTTTTAAACCTCACCACTTTTGGCTACCCAGAATACTTAGCTATTCCATATATTCCTACTCGAATTTTACACTTCCTGAATGACCACTGTCTCATCCTTCCAGGACCAAGACGTGTGCACTATGAATTTACTAGATGTGCTTTTTTCTTTCTGGCACCTTATATTTGGAATGGCCTGCCATTACATGTTTGCAGTATTCTTGAATTAAAAAAATTTTAAATCACAGTTGAAAACATGGCTGTTCCAACAAGCCTATGGAAGTTCTGACTGATTGGGCTGGCAGGCAGCCTGTTTTTTTATGTTCTTTTTCTTTTTACTATCTTTTAGCACTCTTTCTTTTTTACTTTTTGTTTTAACGTATCTGTTTCTTTCCTTTTGAATAATGGAGTTCCTTTCCTTTTCCTTATGACCTGTACACCACTTAGTTCTGTTTGTCAGTTAGAACAGTTTAGCAAATTTTAATAAACTATACAGTGGCTCTGCCATTCCAGAGTGAAGGTGATAGAGGAACCTGCTCTTATACCAGGCTATACTAGTTCATTCCTCAAGGGCTGCAAACAAGTCAGATTTCAGCAGTTGAAGATCAACATGGTCAACCCCCGAGTGGGCAGCCCCTGAGTGGGGAGGAATTTAGTGTACTCGGAGTAAGCTGAGACACAGTTGGAGTGATTTTTGCCTTTTTTGAGTGTTGCTAGAGCGCATTGGCGAAGTAGCGTTTTTTAAGCGCTTTTGCCACTGTTTGATGATGTCTACAGCTACCCGTGCTAAAGCAGCACTCACAAGTGAAGACGCTGAAAAGTTCGAGTTTACAGGATAAGTGATTTTTGCTTTTCCTTTTGGAGAGACTAATATACTTTTATGTAATTGTTCAACATTGGGAGAGCCTTTTGAAAGTGGACAGTTATCACGTTAGCAGTGCTCATATATTTTTTAAGCACTGGGAAGTTTATACATAGGATGTTATAGCACAGTATATAGCATGTATTAGGAAGGTTATTGGGTTGCGAACAATTACATATGTTGTAATTCAGCGGGCACCGTTTAATAGTGCTTGTTTTGTAGTATGATTGAGTGTGTGGTTGGTATGAATGGAATCTTGGATAAGGCATTGTGATTTAAAGTTATTAAATAATAATAAAACATTCTGATTATATTAGTTGCATTTAGGGTATTTTTAGAGCTGTTATTAGTAGATACGACTTTATTGATCATAACAGGATAGACAATTTCACTCTAAGGCGTGAGTTAATGAATATACATGAGAGATCTATATGTGCATTACCTCAATGGAATTCAAACCTCTCTCATTCATATTCATTACTCTACCAACGTAACTACTTAAAATATTCCCTTATTAATCTTTATTTTAATACAAAACATCACATAAAAAATGTAATATGCAACAGCTTTGAAAATGCGTCCTCTAGTTCTCTTTGCTCATTCATACTATCATCATTCACACTCACACAAAATCACACTAACAACTTTAATACCATGCATACACATCATCAATATTAAAATAACTTCCCACTCTCTCAGACCTAAGTAATGAAGTTACAGCAATACTAGAATCGTTACACAAATACATTGTTCCTTCAACTGTTACAATTCGTTTTCAACAGCAGTAAATTTATCCAGTGAAAAATTCACTCTCTTTAATTGATCCTATCCAATGCAAGACCGTATCAATTAAACGCAACGTGCTTGCTGGCATGCATGTCCATTAAATATTCCTGTAATCAGTAAATCCGTTGGTCATTGAGCATTACTCTTGGAATCCCGACTTCAGTTAAAGTCAAACATTATTTCCTGTTCTTGGTCTCAGATATTTAAAATCTGGTGTCAAACCTGACACAGTCACTTTAACTGTCACAAACAAAACAACAAAAAGAAAGCCGTATCCTATCACTATATTCACGCCCTCTGACTTAATCATTATTATAACCAAACACTTACATTAAAAAGTTTTCATACAATTTTTAGCTTCATAACCAGAGCTGACCTCAAATTGGCACCGAGAACAATGGTGCCCTGCTCCCAACAACACTGGAGCATGTGCACTGACTAGCTTATTTTCGAAGGAGAAGGGCGGCTATCTTCCGACACAAATCGGGAGATGGCTGGCCTTCTCCTAAAGCCGGCCAAATCGGTATAATCGAAAGCCGATCTTGGCCGGCTCCAACAGCTTTCCGTCATAGGGATTGCCAAAGTTCAAGGGGGCGAGTCGTCAGTGTACCGAAGGCGGGACGGGGTCGTGGTTAAGAGATGGCCGGCCTCGGCCGATAATGGAAAAAAGAAGGCCGGCCCTGATGAGCATTTGGCCGGCTTTACTTGGTCCCTTTTTGTTCACGACCAAGCCTTAAAAAGGTGCCCCAACTGACCACTAGAGGGAATGGGGGATGACCTCCCCGTAGTCCCCCAGTGGTCACCAACCCCTTCCCACACTAAAAAAATAAAAATAAAAACCTTTTTTTTACCACCCTGTATGGCAGCCTCAAATGTCATACCCAGCTCCCTGACAGCAGTATGCAAGTCCCTGGAGCAGTTTTTAATGGGTGCAGTGCACTTCAGGCAGGCAGACCCAGGTCCATCCCCCCCCCCCCCCCCCCACACACACACACACATATTACACTTGTGGTGCTAAGTGTTGAGCCCTCCAAACCCCCCCCCCCCAAAACCCACTGTACCCACATGTAGGTGCCCCCCTTCACTCATAAGGGCTATGGTAATGGTGTAGAGTTGTGGGGAGTGGGTTTGGGGGGATTTGGGGGGCTCAGCACCCAAGGTAAGGGAGCTATGGACCTGGGAGCTATTTGTGTATTTTTTAAACATTTTTTAGAAGTGCCCCCAAGGGTGCCTGGTTGGTGGCCTGGCATGTCAGGGAGACCAGTGTACTACAAATGCTGGCTCCTCCCATGACCAAATGCCTTGGATTTCGCCGGGTTTGAGATGGCTGGCATTTTTTTCCATTATTGTTGAAAAACCAAAACCAGCGATTTCAAACCCAGCGAACTCTGGCATTTAGCCGGGCTAAACCGTATTATCGAAAAAAAAAGATGGCAGCCATCTTTTTCGAAAATACGTTTCCGGCCAGCTGTTGCGCCACCCGCCAAAATAGATCGCCGGCGACGTTCGATTATGCTCCTCTAAATAACCTATACTCCTTTTAATCTAGTTGAACATGTCATGTGTGTACCCCTAGCCATTCAACTTTTGTTTTTAATTTAAACCTTACGGACTCAGCATTTTCCAATCAAAAATTAATCTCTGTTCTTTAGAGAACATTTTTTTTGTAAAATATTCCTATTTTATTTATTTATTTATCACATTTATACCCCACATTTTCCCACTAGTTGCAGGCTCAATGTGGCTTACACAATACTGTAGTGCAGGCTACAGTTAGTAAAATACAATTTAACAATGTAATAATAAGATAGTAATCGAATTGCAATGTATAAGACAACAAAGATAATAAAAGATAAGGATGATAAAGTCCATGAATTTTGCTGTAACAAAGAAGAAGTAATTTAGGTTGAGTCTGGAAGATAAGCTTTCTTGAACAGGGTGGTCTTCAGTAATTTCCTGAAATGTAGATGGTTCTGAATTGATCTTAGGATTTTGGGTAGTGCATTCCATAGCTGTGTGCCTATGAAGGAGAAGCTAGATGCGTAGGTAGATTTGTATTTAAGTCCGCTGCAATCTGGATAATGTAAAATTAGGAAGGATCACTTCAGATATCAAATTGCATCAAAGCCACAAATCTCAAATCAGCTGTTTCATGTTTTAGTGCAACCCAATGCTCCACTAATGGCAGCTCCATATTTTGTAATCTAATATCGCTTAGGTGTTGTGACAGTCTGTGGTTAATCTTTTTAACAGTCTGCCTGATGTACCACAACCCACATGGTCAAGACATTGCATATATAACCATAGCTGAGTTAGTCTGTTTTGGTTCTTAAATAGAACCTTTTGTTTTTCTTCTGATTTGGAATGTAAATCCAAATAGTTTCGCGAATTGGCAGAGCGAAACCCTTGACCATAATGCTGTAATCTATTAACTGCTAATTTTTCTCCTATGCTCTGTCCACATTCTGTCCAAATCGTGGCAATAACATCAAATCCTTTATGTATGCCTAGCATAGGTTGCATATGATACTTTATTATCTAGGCAAAAAAAAACAGCACAAAGGGCCTTAAAAACACAAGGGACACAGTACTTATGTAAAAACCTTTAATAATCAAATTTAGATTATTAAAGGTTTTTACATAAACACTGTGTTTTTAAAGGCCCTTTGTGCTGTTTTTTTTTTTTTTTGCTTGGACTTTGTGCTTCGTTCCCTCTCTTTGTTACACTTTATTATCTAGGCCATAGTTGCATATGATACTTTATTATCTGGAAAACCTGACCTGTTTCATTACTACTACTACTACTACTACTACTACTATTTAGCATTTCTATAGCGCTACAAGGCGTACGTAGCGCTGCACAAACATAGAAGAAAGACAGTCCCTGCTCAAAGAACTTACAATCTAATAGATAAAAAATAAAGTAAGCAAATCAAATCAATTAATGTGTACAGGAAGGAGGAGAGGAGGGTAGGTGGAGGTGAGTGGTTACAAGTGGTTACGAGTCAAAAGCAATGTTAAAGAGGTGGGCTTTCAGTCTAGATTTAAAGGTGGCCAAGGATGGGGCAAGACGTAGGGGCTCAGGAAGTTTATTCCAGGCGTAGGGTGCAGCGAGATAGAAGGTGCGAAGTCTGGAGTTGGCAGTAGTGGAGAAGGGAACAGATAAGAAGGATTTATCCATGGAGCGGAGTGCACGGGAAGGGGTGTAGGGAAGGACGAGTGTGGATAGATACTGGGGAGCAGCAGAGTGAGTACATTTATAGGTTAGTAGAAGAAGTTTGAACAGGATGCGAAAACAGATAGGGAGCCAGTGAAACGACTTGAGGAAAGGGGTAGTATGAGTAAAGCGACCCTGGTGGAAGACGAGATGGGCAGCAGAGTTCATTCTTGAGGAATGAACTTGTGCACCTTTGTCCTACACCCAAGAAAACCAATGGCCAGTCATGCAAAAAGAAAAAATAGCACTCACATCCAAAAATGTTGTTCCAATAAAAGAAATACTTTATTGGGGGAAATGGTGGCATGCAACAAATAGAAACTTTAGAAACCAGCATAAAGATTAGGATTTACAGTCACTGAAAACAATTTACAAACAATTAAAGCACTTAGAACTTGTAAGTCCCTGGTGGTCTCCCCCATCTTCTAAAGCTTCTGTAAAACAACTGATGGATCTTATATTGTTCTGATAGACTTTCTTGAACTTCTGATGAGTACTACTATCCATTGATCTAGCATGGATAAGTTACTACTACTACTACTACTTAGCATTTCTATAGCGCTGCCAAGGTTATGCAGCGCTGTACAAGTTTAAACACGGGGAGGGACAGTCCCTGCTCAAGAGAGCTTACAATCTAATGGTAACAGACTACGTAGTCAGTATAGGTAACAGGAATGGGGAAGGTGGTTAGGCGCCAAAAGCAAGGGAGAAGAGATGGACCTTGAGTAAGGACTTGAAGATGGGCAGGGAGGGCGCATGGCGTATGGGCTCAGGAAGTCTGTTCCAGGCATAAGGTGCTGCGAGGCAGAAGGGGCGGAGTCTGGAGTTAGCGGTGGTGGAGAAGGGTACAGATAGGAGTGATTTGTCCTGAGAGCGGAGGTTACGGGTGGGAACATACGGAGAGAGGAGGGTAGAGAGGTAATGGGGGGCAGCAGATTGAGTGCACTTGAAGGTCAATAGGAGAAGCTTGAACTGTATACGGTAGTGGATTGGGAGCCAGTGAAGCGACTTGAGGAGAGGGGTGATATGAGAGTATCAGTTCACGTGGTAGATAAGACGTGCGGCGGAAATTTGGACAGATTGAAGGGGGGATAGGTGGCTAAGCGGGAGGCCAGCGAGAAGGTTGCAATAGTCAAGATGAGAGGTAACGAGCGAGTGGACGAGGGTTCAGGTGGTCTGTTCAGAGAGGAATGGGCGAATTTTGCTAATATTATAGAGGAAGAAGCGACAGGTCTTAGCTGTCTGCTGGATATGGGCAGAGAAGGAGAGGGAGGAATCGAAGATGACTCCGAGATTGCGTGCTGAAGAGACGGGGAGGATGAGGGTGTTGTCAACAGAGACGGAAAGTGGGGGAAGAGGAGAAGAGGGTTTGGGTGGAAAGATAAGGAGCTCAGTCTTTGCCATGTTCAATTTCAGATGCCGGTTGGACATCCAGGCAGCGATGTCGGAAAGGCAGGCTGAAACTTTGGCCTGGGTTTCGACTGTGATGTCGGGAGTGGAGAGGTAAAGCTGGGTGTCATCGGCATAGAGATGGTACTGGAAACCATGTGATGAGATCAACGAGCCTAGGGAAGAGGTGTATATCGAGAAGAGAAGTGGTCCAAGGACAGATCCTTGAGGAACCCCAACAGAGAGCGGGACGGGGTGGAAGAGGAGCCATTAGAAAATACTCTGAAGGTGCGTTGGGAAAGATACGAGGAGAACCAGGAGAGGACGGAGCCCTGGAACCCAAATGAGGACAGTGTGTCAAGAAGTAAATTATGATTGACGGTATCAAAGGCGGCGGATAGGTCGAGGAGGATGAGGATGGAATAATGGCCTTTGGATTTGGCGAGGAACAGGTCATTGCAGACTTTAGAGAGTGCTGTTTCTGTCGAGTGTAGTGGGCGAAAACCAGATTGAAGCGGGTCGAGGACAGCCTGAGAGGAGAGGAAGTCAAGGCAACAGCTGTGGACAGCACGTTCGAGTAATTTGGAGAGGAAGGGTAGAAGAGAGATGGGGCGGTAGTTGGAGGGACAGGTGGGGTCAAGTGATGGTTTTTTGAGAAGTGGTGTGACTACAGCATGCTTGAAGGTGTCAGGGACAGTAGCAGTGGAGAGAGAGAGGTTGAGGATGTGACAGATTGAGGGGTTAACTGTAGGAGAGATGTTGGTAAGCAGATTGGTGGGAATGGGATCCGAGGAACAGGTGGTGCACTTAGAGGATGAAAGAAGGTGAGCAGTTTCCTCTTCGGTGATCTCAGGGAAGGAGGAAAAGGAGGCCGGGTTAGGTTGGTTGAGGGAGTGGGTTAAGAAGTCACAGGGAGGAGAAGGCTTGGAAGTGAATTCAAGGTTAATCTTCTGCACTTTATCGCGGAAGTGGTCAGCTAGTGTTTGAGGAGAGAGTGAGGGATAAGTTTCTGTGAATGCATATACAGATTTCTTACCAGAACACAGCATCAATTCCTTTTCCGTAGGCCAGGAGAACTCTCGCCCTGCTCTCCACTTGGAGAAGGCAGCAGTCTCGCTATCTTCTCCTACTCCTTGGTGAACAGAACCAGCAAGCTTAGCTCCAGCTTCTCCTTCTACCGCTCCTTAGCTCCCCCTAGTGTCCCTGCATAAGCTGGTTTATGTTATTACAGAGATCTCTCCCAGCAAGGCTGGACCATGGTTATAAATTGCACCTCCTACATGTTCTATACAACATACCACTTTTGTTAAGGTCTAGAATGACCTTGAATACATTATGAAGCAATATTATTTTTTATTTTTTTGTTACATTTGTACCCCGCACTTTCCCACTCATAGCAGGTTCAATGCGGCTTACATATTATATACAGGTACTTATTTGTACCTGGGGCAATGGAGGGTTAAGTGACTTGCCCAAAGTCACAAGGAGCTGCCTGTGCCTGCAGTGGGAATTGAACCCAGTTCCCCAGGACCAAAGTCCACCACTCTAATCACTAGGCCACTCCTCCACTCCAATATTAACTCTATATACCCATTACATCATTTATGAAGACTGTTACCATGCAGAATCAATACAGCATCATCGCAATGGAAAGCAATAAGAATTGATTTTTCCATTGTTAAGTCAAAGAATACATTTAGGTCACTTAGAAGCAGACTGCTTGTATTAGATTTCAGTTGTAGAGAACAAAGAGCACAGAGGAGATGGGGAAGTCAGTAGATTTGAGGGGGATGTATGAGAGAAGACACTGTCTCCATTCTTGACAATGCTCTAAATATCTATGACTGCCTTCAGCCTGCACCCCAGAGAATCGGTGTCCAACCTACAGGATGAACGGACTAACAACTTGGAGTTAGTTGATACGAATATATATATATATATATATATATATATATATAGAGAGAGAGAGAGAGAGAGAGAGAGAGAGAGAGAGAGAGAGGTCGGGTGGTACACCTGTAATTAGGAAGCAAAGCCAGTGCTGGGCAAACTTCTATGGTCTGTGCCCTGAAAATGGCAAGGACAAATCAAGGTCTGGTATACATATAAAGTATCACTTACAAAGAGTTTATCTTGTTGGGCAGACTGGATGGACCATACATGTCTTTATCTGCCGTCATCTACTATGTTACTATATTTCTGCCAAGGAACCCCATATGTGGGTAAAAGTATCTGCTTAGTGTCATTTTGCACATACTTTTACCCACTGTAGGGGCAGATGTTCCTGCAGGCAAAGTTTGGAACTATCCACACATTTTTGCATTTTTAAAAGCATGTGCGTTGGGGAGTCCAAGATGGCTACTCTGTTTTGAGGATATGCAAGTTCTCGCCACGTTTTTTGAATGTACCATGCCTAAATGCACAGGAAGTCTTCCACCCAACCCATGCAGCGGGTGGTGTTTCTTTCACTTCATCGAGCTGAGACCACTGCGTATACCAGTGCACTTTCAGGCAAACCAGCTGCTTGTGCTTTGGAGAGAGGCTTGAGCTTCAGAAATGAGGTTTCACTCAGCCTGGCACGTCCTGCCACTACCCCACCTCCCAGGAGGGAAGCGGAGCCAGGTGCTTCCGGGTCAGCAACAGGATCTCCATTAGCATTGGAAGCAAGTGGGTCAAAGGCTGAGGTTCCTCCTGATGCAGTGTAATCTCAAACTATGCCTGTAGGTGAAAAGCCACTGAGGGAGCATCTGGAAAGACCGGTGGCGGAGTCAGAATTGGTCCTACCGCCGCTGGCCAAACCAGCTGAAATCACTCTTGAGTCTATCTGGCATGCCCTAGAGGCCCTTTACTCTTTGTCTTCCAAGGTTCTGCCTGCAATGGGCCCAATCTGAAGTCCAGTTTCAGAATTTGGAGAACAGCAACTTGGATTTGAAAGAGAAGGTGTAGGTATTGGTGACTCAAGGTCAACAGGTGAAGTCTATACAATCTTTAGTATTAATAGGTAAAATAATATTCTATCAAAAAGTTGAGAACTTCTAAAATGATATTAAAAGTTTGAACTTCAGATTGAATTTTCCTCAGGTTTTAACATCTACACCTAAGGAGACATTTTATAAATTCTTAAAGGATTTATTTGGATATCGAAACTCTGCTGTACCTCCTTTGAATAAAATCTACTTTGTCTCAGTTCCAGTTTAAAAGGGTATTAGCTCTTTGGACAAACCTGAACAAGTTGCTATTTCTTCAGATAGCTTGCATTTAACAAACATTTTGGAGACCTCAGTAGAGGATGTGATTTCTCAAGCTACCCTTTTGGTTTTGTTTGTATTTCTACAGGACATGGAAGCATTGTTACGTCTTTTCTTTAGGCATAAAGACTAATTTTATGGGAGGGAAAATATCTATTTTTCCAGATGTTTCTCGGACTCAGATACATATGAAGAATTTTTTTTTCTTATTGTTGTAAAGTATTAGAACTTGGCGCAATATTTCAGATGCATTATCCATGCAAATGTATGATTTCCTTAAATAACGTAAAATGTTTTCTTTGAGCCCTCCCAATTACAGTTTTTTCTTGAGGGGAAAGGGGCAATGTTCACTTGTCCTAACGAGTGGGTCACATCAATGTAGCAGGATTTTTAGTTTTTGTGCTTCATTTACATCCTTTTCTTCTTTATTGAGTATGTGTTAGATATCTTTCTCCTAGATTTTCCTTTCTTGTGCTTCTCCCATATGTGGACTTTATGTACAGAATTCTATTGAAATATTAGATTCTTTATTTCCTGGAAGATGTGATATTCTGTATCTATTCTATACAAAGCTTTTTCCTTTGTAAGACTTTATTGGAAATTCATTTTAAGAAAAAGAAAAGCATATGCATTCTTTTAACTAAGAATGTAATGTTTCAGGCAAGCCTTATCGCTGTTCTGCTACCTCACTCCCAGAATGATTAGTATGCAGTTTAAGCCTAGTACTGTAAGCATACAACATCACCAGGACAGAGTCTCAATTCTAAAGCAAATCTTCTTTAATATAGTAACTTGAACAAGGAGAAAATAATTTACAGTTTGGTAGCTTGAAAAATATTGTAGCCTCTGCTACCAGAGTCCACTCTCATCCAGTGTACCCTAGACTCAGTGAACTGGGAGAGTAATTTCAGCACATACTGAGAGGTAATGCTGTACAGCAAAATAGTGGGTTGTAAGTGGAACATATTGTACAGTATAATAGTAGGTTGGTAAAAAGACTTGATGGAATTACAGTGATTTTGGAGGCATACACTGCTGCTAGGTCAGAGAGCTGTTTCTACCATGCTATCGGGGGCGGGGGAGAAAAAAGGTGGGGTACTACTAGCCCAGCATGCTTAGGAGGCAAGCGACCAATAAGAAACCTTCACATGTACCACAGGGAGCTGTAAATGTGTTCTGAAGGAGCATATCAGAGAGAACTACAAAATTACATAGATTTGTAGTCCAAGGACACTATTTCATATTTTACAGGCACAGGCACTTAATACTCTATACAAACAATAAGCAGCCTGCCTTCATGAATATGGAAGCAGAACAAAGAAAGATATCCAGACAAGATAGGTGAGGTGAGGTCACTTTTCCTGGGATAATTTTCAAAGTGCAAGCTTGTGCATAACTTCACTCTGAAAGTACAGTAAAGTGCACAGAATCACCAGTGTGGAAGTTTACACGATTACCTCCCTCTCCTCACCACCCCCTCTTCCCCTCCCCCCCAGGTTCTACCCCCCTCTCTGACCAGATAAAGGGCTTATGAGATTGTCATCTATGTGTGTTATTCTATATCCTCAATAAGTTTTGAGTTTGGAATCCCAATACATAAATCTTTTCAGGATATGTCAGGCCCTTCCCAAGGGATATTCACAACAGTTTCTTTTGGGTTCAGTTAAAGTATATGAGCAGATGTATAAGAATGCATCCTAGAATGCAGACTTCATAGTTTGGCATGGAAATTCATGGTGCCATTCTGTGTACATATACAGCACAAATAACTCAGGTATCTGCAGTGGACAGCTCACCCATCAACAGACCCTTTGGGAAAGAATGTATTGTCTGGACAGTAGGTTAATAGCACCAGTGTGAGGCTACTGTGCTTTGGGGCCACAGATACCCACCAAATTACTCAGTGCCCCAGTCCTGGTTTTTCTCCATCAGCTATGTGTTGGCAATTCAATAAAGCACAGTAATAGAGCACAGATCTGGTGGTGGAAGCATGCCTGCCTCTGTTAGTAACTTACAGCAAAAAGGTTCCAAGAAAGGGGCCAGGGTCAGGGTCAAGGTAAGAGACAAGTGAAGGTCCAAGCCCTGTGGAGTGGCAGTTGAAGGGTTGGGCATGTCCTAACAATGTCCAACAACCATGCTGCTGGCCAGTTTTAGGAACTGTTAAAGGATCTCAAATAGTGTTGACAACACTCTTCCTCTATACAGAACATTCTGTCAATCATGCACCAATATGGGCTTTTATTTGCACCGAGCTAGCTAAGAAACCTGAGTTGGGACATATCATATGACTTTCGCTCTAAGCCATTCACTTACTTGATTCTGTCCCTTTAAGCATTAGTGCTAACAGGGACACAACAATGTGCCCTTGCCCACCCAGATGACATTCAAGAGCCCCTGAGTCTAATCTGACCTGTTTTACAAAGTCATGGAGGATGGGCCAGGTTGCACTCATTGGACAATGGGTGTATCCATCTGTGATTTTGGCGGCATAATAGAATGAGTGGGCACAGGACAAGGCACCTTCACAAAGAGCCTTCACAGTCAGGCCATGGCTTAAAAGTGAACCAACTAATTACATGGTTCAAAAGGGAAAACAAAGGAACCTGTCTCTTTCACAGGCTGTTAGCTCAGGAGTATATAAACTTAGAGATCAACAGCAAACAAAATAGAGGGTCTGGTTCCTACCTGACCACAGAAGAATCACAGTATGCACAGAGTTTTCAAGGTAAAAGCTTTTCCAATTTCATGGCTACCTCTCTGGTCCTTCAAACGTGTTTCTGTAGGAGCACTCTGTAGGTCTGCTTCTTCCTGCTATTGTCCTCTGTCTTTCCCTGGCCCCAGGCTTTTATTTCCCCTAGCATGGTAGGAACCATGCCCTCCTGACTCAGCTTCCTAAGCCTTGGCCTCTTAAAGTGACCCTGTGAGGGAGTGTGCTTCAGAAAGACCAGTATCTTCCTATATACTCCATCATAAGCAGCCCTATAAAAAGAGACTAACAGGGCGATTTAGTCATGACTGCTTATTCCAGAGACATACATGTAAGTTATAGCATTCTATAAGTTATACACATATGTGGGACTCCTGCCCACACTCTACTTTGGTTCTGCCCCTGTATATACACCCTGGCAAATATTTACAGAAGAACAATTAGGCGGAATATGCATGCCCACCTGTAAAATGTGTGTTACTACATATATGTGTATATTTGCATAATAGCACAGGCTTTTTCAGCATGTTTGTGTGCATATGCAAGTATTCTAAGCATCTATGTGTGTGAATGGTGTGTAGATGTTAGATGTCTACTTTATATAATTGTCCCCAGGGCAGGTGCAAGGGAATTTGGTAACCTAGGTGAACCTTCAGCCTTATGTCCCTTGGCCCCTAATCTGCACCCCTAAGACATCATTCTTTTAAATATTAAATTGTATTTATATTTATACTACCTTAACTAACTAGCAGATCAAGGTGGTTTACAAGTCTAAAAATTAAAGTAACCTAAAGAAAGGAGCTACAATAACAATAAGAAAGGATATCCATGCATTTACTTACAATCACACCAAGAAATATACTGGGGACAAGAAATAGGAAGAAGGAGGGTGAGACAGCAAAATGTCAAGAGGCTAAAAGGAATGAGTGGAACGGGGAAGTCTGCAGTAAAACAGGTCTAAGTTAAATTATAAGCTTGGCAAAAGAGCCAAGACTTTATGGCAGGTCTGAATTTTTTTTAAAGACAGTTCAGTACAAATCTCCAAAGGAAGAGCATTCTAGAAGAAAGGGGCTGCAAAGTAGAAAGCATAACACCTAGTAGATTCGAGTAAAGCTTGTTTGGGGCCAGAGAGGACTAGACAGTAGCTGTTGATAGAACAAAGATGACGGGTGGGAGAATAAGGAATAGTGAGGTTAGCTAGATCCTAAAGGCTTTAAACATTAATGTGTGTAAGGGTAGTTTCCAAATGTCATCTACTCAGAAAACTGCCCACCCTTCCTGCAGATAAGAGGACACATTGTTGGTTATTTGAATTTGTGTGGTTTTCAGGACTTACTGTTTTGCTTTGACTGCAGCTCCTTTTTGCTGTCCTCCAGAAGCTGCTACTCTATTAGATTGTAAGCTCTTTGAGCAGGGACTGTCTTTCTTCTATGTTTGTGCAGCGCTGCGTACGCCTTGTAGCGCTATAGAAATGCTAAATAGTAGTAGTAGTAGTAGTACTCTAGGTGGCTTCCTAGACTTACCTAATGGACCAGCCCTGATTATCCCCAAACTGTCTTGCCCAGAAAGAGGATCTTGAATGATTTCCATCTGCCCTAATAATATTCCTCAGTCACCGGCACAATAAATGCTCAAGAAGTAAAGGAAAACAAGACTATGTTGGGCCATGGCAGAAATGTCATTTGGCTTTCTGAACAAGAGCTTTCCCTTATGCAGATATTTCAAAACATGAAATCATATCATAGAAATGGTTTATGGTTTGTTTATATTCTTCTTTAAAAACCAAGGCAGAGTATAAAGTAATATACACTGGCCTAACGCATTTGATACGTGCATGAACCAGCACTTAAATATCTGTTTGGGGTGGGACAAGGGTACAGCACGTTCATAGATGTTTCTTTCCTATTTCAGGAGGCAACTATAGTGGTTATTTTAGAAGCTCTATTCTGGTTTTGGATATCTGAAAACTGGCATTTAGACATCCATATTGAATGGACATCCAAATCCCAAGGCAGGATATGGACATCTAACACTGCAGTATGTCCATATGGCAAGGGGAAGTGGTGTGGGTGTGTTTTGGGCAGGACTAGGGGGGGGGGGGGGTCCAAAATATGGACATCCAACTCTGATCACATGACCCTAACGGCTATGAGTGTATCAACCAAGGAATTCTTTGACATGACTAGTGTCTAGATCAGCCAGGACTCAATATGATGGCAGACAATCAACCTCCAATGAAGTCATGCTACGGCCCAGAGAGCTGGAAGTTATACTCAATTAAGGAAGGCTTCCCAGTAACACCCAACCAAGACCTGAATCTTAGAAGATCAAGAAACAGATCAGTTATTCCTGAGCAATTATCCTGCATATCCCCTAGAGAGAAGATGGCTCAGGTATCTAGGCTTGATTCCCTTGGGATATTAATAAAGCTATGGCCATATTATTTCTACTTGAAACAGATCTGTGTATTGATTAAGAACATAAGAATAGCCATACTGGCTCGGACCAATGATCCATCTAGCCCAGTATCCTGCTTCCAGCAGTGGCCAATTCGGGTCACAAGTACCTGACAAAATCCCAAATAGTAGCAGGATTCATGCTACTGATCCCAGAGACCAGCAGTGTCATTGTGATGGGGGCAAGGACAAGCCAAAGTTGGTCATAGGTATCTCCAGTTAATCATGTTATAATTTACACTGCTTTCCCTTGGTTACCATTCTAAATTCCAATGATATTCACTTATATCTACAAGGGACAAAATTTTCCCAGAATGTCAAAATATGTCATTTACTTGACTCTTCCATCCCATCTATTGGGGATAAACGAGGGTTCTGTCTGGAACAGTACAGGATGAAGTTTACAAAGTGGTTTATAACAGTGCACCCTCTAAGTGCTCCAAACCTCTTCAGGAATACCCAAATCACATCAGCAGTTTGTTGCCATTAAGTAGACCCAGGATATTTACCTCTAGAAGGCTTTCCTCTTTGCAAATTCCGAAACAGCTGGACATCCACAAAATTTCATGAGTCTTTTAGGGTCTGATCCCTACTCATCTTCTCCTCTACATGTCAGGCTGAGTCAAGGCCTTGCCAGCCTTGAAGAGAGCTAGCTCCCTGTGCTCTACTAGCTTACTCAGGCCCCGATGCTCAAAAGTAAATGCAGGCGCTAGAGGCCATTAGCATCATAATAATGCCTGCATTTACCTACGCAGAATCTTCTGAGGCCTGGAGCATGGGAACAAACGAGCACGCAGACGAGCAACGCAAGTTGCGTATTAATGAGGTCATTTTGTATTCCTTCCCCAATGCTCAGAAAAGAGTGCCCAAAACAAAACTGCCTTACCACTGCAAAAATTAATGCCAGGTCGGAGCAGGCGTTAGGGTGCTGGAAGAGAGGATTTCTCGTGATTCTCATGCTTCACTCTTGATTCTTTCTGCAAAATCTGTCAGTTTTGATTGCTTTTGAAAGCAGAAGGAAGCCCATGCAGGCCCTTAAGTGCTGGTCTTGTGAAACAGCAGACCCAAGCAAAAGCACTCACTGGCATCTGTTTCCTGTGTCTAAATATAAGCGTCCAAGCTAAAAAAAAATAACATTAAAAACGCTTATATTTAGGCTGCAGAAAACAGACACCAATGTTTGCTTCACATTCGGGTTTTACCAGGCGCATGCGCACAGGGGCCGAGCTTACCACAGAACTCTTCTGCGCCTATACCAAGTACAATCCTCCCGCCGAGCTTCCTAATGCTCAACACTACAAGTGTGCCTATATTTGCATCTCATTAGCGTTGAGCATTAGGGCGTTGTTCTGCACCATTCCAGTGGTATTTTTATGTCGCTATTTGGAGCAGCACCAGAGTTTTGAGCATTGGGGCCTCAGCTTATATTGGCAAAAATCCCACAGGCCTCAGTTAATATGGGCAAAACTCCCTCCCCCCCCCCCCCCCCCCCAGACCCCGTTTAACAGGGCCTTTTATAATTCCTTCCAAAACGCATACAGGAAACACCCACTAGTAGTGATAGACAACTTGACCCATTCTCTATGGCATCACTTTATTACTCAGCACAGAGTAGGAGCAGGGCCTCCAAAATTCTCACTCTAAATACCGGGATGCCATATGAAGCAGGGACCCAAAATGTTCCTCTATCAGGGGCACTCTTGAAAAAGTAAAATATGAGCTATAACACCACACTAAATGAGAAAACACTGGGTGAACAAATGAGAAATTAGTATTAAAGGCTTGAGTGAATGAGTCTTTAATGTAATAATGTTCTTATTTTCACCTTCAGAAAATATGGTCCTTTCCAATGCTCCCCTGCAGCTAAAATACAGTTGGTAGAACCCTTGTTAGTGTCAGTCCAAAAGGGTTATGTGAGGAATTCTGTGAGGAAACTGCAACCATAAGAAACCAGGACCCACAGCTATAATACCAGGAGGCTCATTTTCAAAACACTTAGACTAACAAAATTTCTTAGGCACCCAGCATGGGGGGGGGGGGGGGGGGCAAATGGCAGCTGCCCTGGGCCCCACAGCTCCAGAGTGCCCCTGTGGGCTGGCATGTGTTTACCTTCGCTCTACTACATCTGATGTCTTCCTCACCTTCTCAGTAAATGCATTTTTCTTTCGAGAGGGTTGCTGGTGCAGCAGCTATACAGACATTCTGCTTTTGGTCTCATCACTGCACTGTCTCTCTCGTGGTCTGAACAGGCAGAAACAGAAAGTTGTCAGAGGTGGGGCGGTCTGTGGCAAAGGGAGAGCATGTCTGAATCACTGCTGCGCTGGCAACCCTCTGCATTGAAAAATGCACTTACCAGAAAGGTGAGGAAGACGCCAGATGTGTGTGTGTGGGAGGGGGGGGGGGGAGAATGGTGGACCAAGGGGTGGAAATTCCAGAAAAAGGGGGAATGCTGGACCAAGTGTGTGTTGTGTGTGTGGGGGGGGGGGGGGATGCCGGACTGAGGGTGGGGAGAAGAAATAATGGGCTCGAGAACAGAGGAGCGGGGACAGAGATGGTGGACAACAGGATGGAGGGAGGGAACAGAAAGGGACAAAAGTTGGATGGGGAGAGGGGGTTGGTGCAGAAGGAGAAAGAGAGATAGATACTGGATGGGAGGGCAGTTGCAAAGTGAAAGGGAGAGGTAGTGTTTTCAGGAGTGATGGGGAGGAAGAGAGTTATGAAGAGAAAAGGAGAGATGGTGGATCCAAGGATGGTGGGTGGGAATGGAGGAAGGGAGAGAAATTGGGAAAAGAAAGGGAGAGATGGTGGGCCCAGGGTTGGTGGGGCAGGAGGGAGAGAAGTTGGGAACAAAAAGAGATAGATGGTGGACCTGGGGGATGGTGGGGAGGGAGGGAGAGATGGTGGACCTGGGAGTGGTGGGAAGGAAGGAACAGATGGTGGACCTGGGGGTGGTGGGGAGGGAGGGAGAGATGCTGAATGGGAGGGCAGGCTGGAAAAAAAAGAAGTTGGACCTGGGGATGGGAGAGAAAAAAGAGAGGGGGAAGGGAGGGGTGGAAGGGAGAAGGAGATGCTAAACAATGAGATGGAGGGAGGAAAGAGATGCTGCATTGGGGGGGGGGGGGAGAAGAACAGAAAAGAGAGTGAATAATGTTGGACCTGGGGTGGGGAGAGACAGGATGAGAGATGGACCCATGAGGGGGCAGGAAGAAGAGAGGTGGAACAGGAAGATGCTAAGGGGTGAGGGAAATGGACAAGGAGATATCAGGCAGTGAGACTGGGGTGGGTCTACAAGAGTGGAGACAGGAAGAGGAGATTATAGAAATGGTGGAACCATGTGGGAGAGATCAAAAGGGTGGGTGGGAAGAAGATGAGTGAGAAGTGAATAGTGAGTCAGAGGTAGAAACATGGTAATGAGGAGTAGATATAAAGAGATAGGAAGCTGGGAAAGGAGTGAGATGGGAAATGGGAGAGCTAGAGACTGAGAAGAGATAGATAATTGATAGGTAGTTGAAAATTTAAAAAAGGGTGTGAGAGTGAATTTGAGTTGACAGAGGCAAAAAAGGAAAAAAGGGAGGAAATAGTTGAAAAAGAAAATCAGTATGTTAGAGATAGATGTAGTGAGGGAATGGAGAGAAGAAAAATGGACAGCAGACATGGAAAGAGAATTAGCAGAAGACAGACAAGAAAGCCGAAAGAGAAAAAACTGGGACCAAGATCCAAGATGATGGAAAAAAAAACAAAATGTACAGACAACAAAGGTAGAAAAAAAGTGTTTTATTTTGAATGTATTAACTGGAATATGTTAGCTTTGAGATATGTGCATCACACATTAACTCTGCATTGTATTCTGCGGCATAGCCAGATGGCTGATTTTTTTTGGGGGGGGGGGCCTTGAGCCCAAAATAGGTGGACACCATATTTTCTCCCAACCTGAATATAAAATATAAAATACTTGAGCTGGTGGAGATCCCCAAGCCCTGCCAACTGAAAACCCCCTCCTCCAGTCCAGCAGCCAGAAATCTCTAAGCTCTGCAGCTGGTGGCAGTATCCTCGAGTTGCCACTACGCCCCCACCCCACCACCACCACATGTTTTGTTTTCATGCATGCGTGAAAGTAGAATAGGTGTGGGGGGGGGGGGGAGAGAGGTGACCGCAGCAGCTCTGAAATACTGCTGCTGGCTGCAGAATTTGGAGAGTTCTGGTCACTGGATGTGAGGAAGGGAAAGAGGTGTTCGTTAGCTAATGAGGCTTGAGGAATCCTACCAGATACAGAAGATGGGCATGGTTATGCCACTGACTGTGTTCAGTACAAAATGAAGTGCATTTCTATTTTTATTTTTCCAGTGTTACAGTACTTGCCAAATTTAATTTCTTGGGGTTCTCAGTTTTGTTTTTTTTGTTACATTTGTACCCCGCGCTTTCCCACTCATAGCAGGCTCAATGCGGTAGGCAATGGAGGGTTAAGTGACTTGCCCAGAGTCACAAGGAGCTGCCTGTGCCTGAAGTGGGAATCAAACTCAGTTCCTCAGTTCCCCAGGACCAAAGTCCACCACCCTAACCACTAGGCCACTCCTCCACGAAAAAAGTTCTGTTTTGGTATTCACATTTCAAATCTGTGATCCCTTATTCTGTATTTGGTAATGGCTTATCGGAGTTTTGTGTGTGAGGAAGTCGTTTAATGTTGTTTTATGTGTGGCAGTAATGGTGGGTGGGGAATTCGGGGGGGGGGGGGGGCAGGGAGGAGAGGGGATTGGGGGCCCCCTCCTTAATTTCAGCCCTGGGCTTCAGCATGTCCAAAAGCGGCCCTGTCCATAGGTTACTAAGTAACTTCGTAAGTGCTTTGAAAATACGCCTCCAAGTGTATTATTTTCCTTACAACTGTAGCTATAAATTTTCTTTAAAGAGTGGGAAACTCTTTTTGTCAGTGCCTAAGTAGTAATTACTATACTAGGAGACGTGTTTACAATGCCAGCATGGGTACAATACAGCCTACACATGTAGACTGAGACTATTCACCATTATCTCACCAATCTTTATGATACTTGGAATGGATTTACCCATAACATGAAGCTTTAAAGTTAATCCCTTATTTCATTGCCTGGAAATTAGCACTAAGTAAGCCAAGAAATTTGATATAGGAGCTGAGTCAGTCAAGTGCATTTGTCTGACCTGGCTCCAGAAGCTAAAAACACAAATTGAATTTCCTATCAAAAATAAAATTATCTTCCAGTCATGTCTTGCAGTTCCACCCTTTGTTTCTCTCTTGCTTTTTTCTCTTGTCTGTTTTTTTTCTCTGCTAAAACACCGAAATCACTTTATTATCTTTTTTTTTTTACTTTCTCATGTAAGTCTTGGGGCTCCCCCCTCTCATTCTAGGCAACTGGGATTAGGTGGCAGACTTTTAGGAAGCCCAAGTTCCATTTTGCAAACAATGTTTATGTAAGAGCAAAGAAAAATGCTTCTACAAAGCAATCGCTGGAAAGCACAAATACCTTCTAGTTAACAGAAGAACAAGGCAGGGAAATATTCCAGGACTGGCAGGGAAATATTCCAGGATATTACCTGAAGAGAAGACTTTTCAGCAATTTGCCCTTTACGGACTGAGTGGACTTGATCAAAAATGTTTCTTCGCAAGCAAAGGACCAAATTGACGTGAGCAAACATTTTCCGTTACACTACCTTGTGAGCACTTCTTACCGATACATAGACAGACGTACGCACACAAACACTTGCAGGGAGGTTGGAAATCATTCCATGAGCCATACTCTGCATGCTTTCCCTACTTGTTTACCTTTAGTTTATAGGTACTCTGAATTTTACTCAGATGCTGGATGTTTAGCACAGCTTAAAAGGGAACAGTGTTCCGCCTGTATGAGCACCACTCTTAGGAAGAAAAAAAAAGGGGGGGTACAGTAAGAGCACTTTTGAACACAACAGGGAAGAACCCCAGCTGGCTCCCCCTACACCTCTGTTACTGATGGCATTATATACACTGTATGTACTCCATGGAATTATGTACCAAAGAAATTTAATAATAATCAAAATAATGCATGGCAGAATAATACAAAATATTACTACTACTACTACTATTTAGCATTTCAAAATATTAAAAAGAATAGTATCTACAGCATTCTGGAAATATTTGCAGGTACTTTAACACGGCTTTCAGTCAGCTCTAGCTCCTCAGTCTAGCACCTTCCTCTTGGCCATGTGAATAACATTTAGTGGTACTGTAACAAAATTTCTGAGATTACTGACAACCATAAAATAATTGGTCTATCAATGTTTTGGGTAAGTTACCAAATGGCCACCAGGCTTCATGTCTGTGAGCCTTTAGTTTGCTGTTGTTACCAAACATGAGGTATAGCTAATACAGATAATATGCATTAGCTGTACCTAATAGACAGAGCAGCATGCTAAGTACCAGGAAAGCTAGGGTTCAAATCCCACTGATATTCCTCCTTGAGATCTTGGACAAGTCACTTAACTCTCCATTGCCTCAGATACAAAACCTAAATTGTATGTCCTCCAGGGACAGGAAAATACCTACTGAATGTACCTGAATGTAACTTATCTTGAGCTATTACTGAGAAAGGTGTGGTGTAAATCCAAATCCAAAAACAGGCATAGTGTGAAGTAAAACAGAACACTACATATTTTACTCTGGACCTACAAAGGAAATTCCAACATACCATAATAGCAGTAATTTCTACAAGTCACACAACAAAGACCAACCTAAGAAAAGGCAGCACTACAAACACTTCAGTTGGCAATAGAACATCAATTCACTTGTTGGAAAACTAAACAACTTATTAACCTCGTAATATAACAAATAAAGAGGAAGGGAAAAAATAATGAACTGTCTACCAACAAAACTCTCCCGATGTCTTCAAAAAGCAAGTTGGACGGGGCTTATTAATTTAATCATATTCATTATGCTAAATACCACAATGTAGAGGCAGAGCTACAGTGAAAATTAAACAATACAACAGAGGGAAAAGCCTCAGAGCCCCCACCTCCAGCAGTAAATTTTACATTTCAGCAAGGCTTTATGGGTACTTAATTCACACAGCTCTGTACAACGCAAAATATTACAGTGAAAAATGCATTAGAAACAGAAACATAACTTATCTGTTTTAACTGAAGACTCAGTCCCACCAACAGTGGCCAGTATTTGACTGCACTGCTGCTTCAGAGATTACAGGAACCAATCATAGCAATCACTGAACAGCAAAGACAAACTTTAACCACTACTTTCTGTTTCTAATGTTTTTTTTCACTGTAAGTTCTACATTGTACAGAGCCTGAGTGTGAATTATTTACAGGGTTTCTTTATGCCTATAAAGTAATTGCCCATAAACTCTGTTGCACGAAGATTTCCGCGTGGAAATCGAAGCACATTCCATAACAATGCACATAACAATTAGTTAACAAGATATTCAGTGCTGATAATTGGATGTTAACAAGCAATTATCAGCACTAATTGGCATTAATTAGAAGTTACGCATATTATCTGCTAAGCGTAGTCTATAATGTGGTGCACGTAAATTCTACCCCCCCCCCCCCCCCCCCTGTTTACAAAGCCGCACTAGCCATTCACTTTGAATGGGCTGTGTCAGCATTGCTGCACGGCTTAGTAAACAGGGAGGTAAGTTGCATAATTGAAAAGCGGGCATGGTTATGGGTGTGGAATGGGCGAGTCATGGGTATTTCTAAAATCTATGCACATTGTTATAGAATACACCTGCTCGGTGTCTAAGTTAGGCATCGGGATTTACACCCAGTTTTCGTTGGTATAATTGACCGCGACTAAATTTAGTCATGTGGAACACTGCTTGGTGTATTCTATAAAGTACACCTAAATTAAAGCATACTTTATAAAATACACTTTGATTTCCATGCAGAAATATAGATATATAGAATCTAGTCCAAACCCTCACTAAAATGTACTGCTGGAGGTGGGGGCTCTGAGGCTTTTTCCTCCATTTTATTGTTCAATTTTCACTGCTGTCTCTGCATTGTGGTATTGAGCATAATGAATGTGGGTAAATTTAATAGGCCCTGTCTAGCTTGCAACATCTAGTTTTGGTGACATTGGGAGTTTTGTTGATAGATGGAAAACTAAACAAGCCAGATTAGTACAGATCGATCCTGCAGTCAGTGCTAACAGAAAACCATGTCTCTTTCACACATGCAAAAAAAACAGACCCTCACCCTCAAAAATAGACAAATATTAAACTGAACCCCAAGGAAGCCAGATTCTGCATGCAGTGCAACACCACAGAAAGAGAAACAGTGATGCATGTCCCCCTCTACTGTGCATAATATGAAGATAACAGATGTAAATTTCAAAAACTGACATATTCTAATCACTACATTACAAATTAACAAAAAATGGAAAATTTGATACTATTTTATTGGGCTAAATACACACCTCGTTGCTCAGGTCAGGACAGTATACTGCTGTTATGGTAAGAGATAACACCTTACTTCCATTTTCTATATTTATTTATGTTATAACATAGATACCACACTATGGGGTTTTTTCTACCTTTTGTCTGGCCATTTACTTTTTTTTCATTTGCGTTGGTCCCAGTCTCTGGTTTCTGCTTATCTTTTCTTAATTCTCTTGCTAGGATTTCCTGTCCATTTGTCATTTTTCTCTCCTCCTTTTCCTTTCAGCTTTCTTCAATTTATTTTCTGTCTCTCTCCAGGTTTAATTCTTCTTTACTAGCCAGTCGTCAAGTTCCCTCTTTTTACTATGCCTACAGCTTACTACCTCTTTCCCTCACCCCAACTCTCATATTTCACTTCTTGTCCAGTCTCTCACCAACTCTATCTTCTTACCCTCCCCAATCCAACATCTGCCCTTTTTCTTTATTCCCTCTTCCATCCAACATGTGCTCTCCTTATCTCCTTCCTTTCATCCAGCATGCTCCTTTTTTCTCTCCCTCCCCTTCCATTCAGCATATGCCCTCTTCACTAAACCCTCCACTGTCTAAGCTGCAAAAAACAATTAGTTTCTGAGTCCACCAGGAACAGAAAAAATACCTGTACATATAATATGTAAACCATTTTGATTGCAACACAGAAAGGCAATATAACAACAAATCTCTTCCTCCTTTCCCTCCTCCAGCCAACATTTGCCCTTCCTCATCTTTCCATTTCCATTCAGCATCTGTCCCTCCCCTTCCCACTTCCTTCTAGCATCTGCCTCCTCTCCCTCTTCCATCCAGTGTCTTCCCCCTCTCTCCTCCCACCACTGCTGTTGCTTTCCCAAACCAGCAGCACAACAAGGCAGCCATTGCAGGACCTCACTGTATATACACACGGCTGCTGGACCTGCCCCGTAACATCAGTTCTGGGGCAGAGCCGGCAGCTATGGATAAGTACAGTGAGGTCCTGCAATGGCTGTCTTTTGTTTTTCTATGGTTGCTGCTGGTTTGGGGAAGCAGTAGCAGTGGCAGAGAGTGGCAGGGTGCTGCAGGAGTTAGATGGGGCAGGTCCCAGCACACTGGCTGCACGGAGAGCCAGAACTACTGTGCAGCTTAGAGGGAACAGAGTTCAGGCCTCTGTACTGCAACATTCCTCTCTTTTCTATATATATTATGTCATGCCTCAGAGCCCTACTGGCGCTGTGTATACTGATTGGGTCAATATTGTGAGAACCCTCCCGGGGAGCTTGAGGCGGGAGTTGGGGGAAGCAGTAGAAGGGCCCTACACCCTCTGGGGAATCTTCACTACAGGTCCCAGAAGTCCCAGTACCCTGGGGTGGAGTTCCTGGAAGGCCGGGATTGACTGATGCTGAAAGAGGAAAATGGGACTCCAACTCCCAGAGATCTCAGCAGGGAGAAAGGCTTGCTGGGAAGGGGAGGAAAGGAGACTACAACTCCCAAAGGTCTCAGGAAGGGGAGAGGCTTTCAGAGAAGGAGGGAAAAGAGGACTGGAAGGCCCCAGGTGCAGAGGAGGTGGATGATGATTGGTTAATGGATACTAATCAGGAGGAGGGGAGTCAGCTGGTAGAACCTGGAGGGGAGAATTTTATGGAGTGGGCGCCTGAGAGCAGGGGTGGAGGGAGCTGTGGGGAACTTATGGACACTTCAGCTCTAGCCCAGACTCCAAGAGGAGGTAAATTGCAAGCTGTGGTGGTCAAACGACTTCTGTAGACTGTGGAAACACTCATACCCATTGAACCTGGCTTACCTACAGCCTTGAATAAACTGATTTCCTGTCTAAAATCAACCTTCAAGAGCTGCTTCTACTATTTGCGACAGTAATGCTGCCTCTCTCCTTACATCGAGAAGGTAAATCTTATCCCAGTTGTACATGTCATGATAACATCGACTGGATTACTGTAATGCACTATACAATGGTCTGACTACAAAGGGCCTGCACCAGCTCCAGTTGATTCAGAACGCAGCAGCAAGACTCATAGAAGGTTGCAAGCGACGTGACCACATCACACCATTTTTGCAAAAACTTCATTGGCTGCCAGTACAATACAGGGATAAATTTAAAACTCTATGTCTGATCTTTAAGGCCCTGAAAGGAAATGGCCCTGAGTACCTCAAAAATAGGATGATCCTCCACACACCACCAAGGACACTAAGGTCCTCCCAAGGACTTTCACTAACCACACCCTCTCCAAAAGACATTACACGATGTGATACCCGCAAGTGAGCCTTCTTCGGAGTAGCCCCCACACTCTGGAATGCACTGACTGAAAGGCTACGCTTAACACAAGACTATCTCTACTTCAGGAAGCAGGTGAAAGCTTGGCTCTTTAACCAGGCCTTTAATGGAAGAAGTAACTAACTTGTTAGTCTCACTCACACACACACACACACACACAAAGAGTGACTCGGGCTGCATATACTGCAACAGGACATGTTTATCCACTCCTACCCTAGCTGAGATAATATTTAACCATCTCTCTGACCTCATGTGCGATTTTCTTTAAATCAATCACTTTACTTTCTAACTCTTCCTACTTTCTTACCTATCTATATGTTCCATCTTTGCTTTACCCTTCACTATCAATTATAATGTTCTATTATGTTTTGTGTTGACATTGTAAGTAGTATACCATGCCATACTTTGTATTGTTTTTGAATATTTTTACTGCTGTAATTGCCTATTGCTCACGATTGATCTATTCTTACTGTACACCGCCTTGAGTGAATTCCTTCAAAAAGGCGGTAAATAAATCCAAATAAATAAATACATGCAATCATTTACACCAGTCATTTGGTTGACATAAGTGCTTGCACCTAAACTTAGATGCGTAAATGCAGGCTTATACTAGTATTCTATAACAGCAACTGCATGAGTCATAGTATGCTACAACCTGACACCCTTTAGGTGATCTTTTGAGAATTGCCACCTAGGGGGCAATTATAAAGATTGTCAAAATGTAGGCACTATGATGTAGTGCACTATAAGTGCTAATTCTGTAACAGCATCTGGGCACCTAATCATTACTATAACATAACATAACTTAATTACATTTTAACAAACACTAATCAATACACAAAGATAACAAATTATAAAATACTAAAGTAAAAACTCATCATCCAAACAAACAAAAAAAAAAAAAGAAAAACATGATAACCTAACACCATGAAAGGGAATTTTCTACACAGTAGTCATAATATTGTCTCAAAATCAAAAGCCAATTAAAATAATGAGTTTTCACACTTTTTTTCTGATAAACACTTTGGTTAATTTCTAGGGATGTCTGATCTCTGCTTTGATCTGTGTTATTGATCTGTGTTATATGTTAACAAGTGCCGGCCATTTCAGAGACGGTGGAGTGAACACTGCCACAGTGTTCGAGTGACAGCTATATATCACTGAAGTACAATTCAGTTGTAATCAAAACAGCCCAGTGTGTTGTTAAATGGTTGGCTGGGAACCCTCTTTGTCATTCACAGACTGGTACTGATTTTTCAAACAATGAGCATACAGCAAATGACCCAAGAGCAGGATGAGATTTTTATGTTAGTACTATTAGAGTTTGATCAAGCAATAGTCAGCTCATCATTGCTAGGTCTGTAGTAATGGAATATGTAAAAATTCTTCAAATAAAGTTTTGATGGAAATTTAATTCCTTCATATACCATTATTCAGGTCTCAATTTTAAAGTATTGATCTGATTATTAATAATCAAGAGAGAGATTCACAGAGGTATGGATTGTCACTGCAAGTCTGTAAACTGCAAAGGACTTAAATACAAAATATTCTCCTACATAAGCGCACAACTATGGAATGGACTCCCAAAAGCTGTGAAAACAATCCATGACCATCTAAACTTCAGGAAATCACTAAAAACTAACCTCTTCAAAAAGGCCTACCCCACCGATCCACAATAAACGCTCACACCCAGCAACACAGCATAACCAATGATCGTACTGGACAATATACAATCCTCATTCCCTTCGACCCTCCTCTTTAGACCACAATATAACCTTGTATTTGTTATCAACTGACTTGGCAAACGCCGTTACGGTACTATGTAAGCCACATTGAGCCTGCAAATTGGTTGGAAAATATGGGATACAAATGTAACAAATTAAATAAATAAAATAATAATGTTTGACTTGTTGCCTTTGCTTTTCAGGGACAGGGAAAGAAGAAATTGTAGTTGTATATTGACTACTGTATATACTCATGTCTAAGTCGATCTTGTGCATAAGTCAAGGGCAATTTTGAGACTAAAACTGCCGGTGCACAGTCCAGCATCTCTCCATAGAGAATGACCCATAGATAACTCTGGATTTTTGAAGGCATTATGGAGTCAAAACATCTCGACTTATATACATACACGAGTATATACGGTATGCTGCCTCACATGTGACAAAGTAGTGTCTGTACTGTTTTCCACCAAACACAAAACAATCTTCTACTCAGACTTCATTAGCTTTCAATTTTGAATATATTGTGACCCCACAAGCTGGGTAAGGAGCCCCAGGGAAAGGGAGATTAGAAATTAACATTCTTGCTGGATTCCCAGGAGAAAGTCAAAGAAAAGACTCCAGAAAAAATACATCCTTCTCTTCAGGCTTCTCTATCTTATTCCAATAAAACTGGCTGTACCACACGGCTATTTGTTGACTCTAACCCATGCTGTGTAAAGAGTAGGAGGAAGAGAGAAACCTCCTTCTGTAGTGCTGTAGAACTGGACAGAGGCAGAACTATCAGGTTTGAACTGGTAACCTGGGGTCAGGTCCATAAACCAAAGTGCACTGCAGGATGAAAATGCCTAAGAAATTATATATAAGTAACCCCCATGGCCCCCCGTAGCTATGCCACTGCCCAGCCTTGAACAGACTTCTTCCTGCCCTAAATCCTGCTCACAGGTCGGACTCCCCAATCCGCCCGAATCTCTGACTTCACCAGTTGTTGTAGGTGAGACAACTGCTCTCCAATTCTAGCCCAACTTAAGGGAGCACTTCAGGATCCCCCTTCTCCTTCTTTGGGTCACTTGGCAGGGGCTTGCAGTCAAAGACCTCGCAGTAATCCATAGTAGCATAATAAATGATGACAGACCCATGATGACCCTCCATGCCTTGGTTAAAGTGTGAATGTCATTTAGGTTTGCTTTAATTCCATTCTCTTGTGTTTATTCCATAAGTTTTTGAATTGTCACTGTTTTGTCCCCACCACCTCCACTGGAAGGGCATTCTAGATAGCTTTTCAATGAAAATGTATATCCTGATGTTACTCTTATGTTTACCTCCTTACAACTTCAATATATATCTTCTGGTTCTACAGCTCCCCCATCTCTGAAAAAGGAGGTGATAATGCCCCTGTATAAGGCTCTGGTGAGACCTCATTTAGAATATTGTGTACAATTCTGGAGACCACACCTTCAAAAAGTTATAAACAGGATGAAGTCGATCCAGAGGGCACTACTAAAATGGTCAGTGGTCTTCGTCAAAGAGTATGGAGACAGACTTAAAAAACCTCATATGTATACTTTGGAAGAAAGGTGGGAGAGGGAAGATATGATAGACATTTAAATACCTATGCGGCATAAATGCACAGGAGGCGAGTCTCTTTCAATTGATAAGAAGCTCTGGAGCGAGGGGGCATAGGATGGTGAAAGGGGATAGACTCAGAATTAACCTGAGGAAATACTTCTTCACGGAAAGGGTGGTGAATTCGTGGAACTGCCTCCCATTAGAAATAGTGGAGATGAAAACAGTATCTGAATTCAAGAGAGCTTGGGACAAGTACATAGGATCTCTAAGGGAGTGATAGGGAGAGTAGACGTCATGGAAGGGCAGACTGGATAGGCCATATGCTGCCCAATATTTAAAACCATTTAACCGGCCAGGAACAGTTTGCGGCCGGTTAAATGACATTTAGCCAATTATCCAGCAATATTCAGCTATCTCCAGCTGATTATTGGCACACCCTATGCTGTCTGTTAAAATGTTTTATTGTCTTGACACTATAATGTAGCATACGATGCCAAACTTTGTATCGTTTGAACATTTTTACTTCTGTAATTCTGTATTGCTTAGGTTTCTTATTCTTGCTGTACACCTCCGAGTGAATTCTTTCAAAAATGTGGTAAATAAATAAATAGAGTCTAGCGGATAGCTGGTTATATTATATTAATACCTTTCAAGTATTTAAACATCTGTATCATCTTTCCCCTGTTCATCCTTTCCTTTAGGGTCTTCAAGTCTCTTTTTCTGCTTATTTTGGTGCAAACCCCATACTATTTTTCTCACCTTCTTTTGAGCAGCTTTAAGTCATTTTATATCCTTAGGAAGATACAGCCTCCAAAACTGAATATAGTACTCCAAGTGGGACCTCAGTGGAATTAACAACTCCTCTCTTCTGCAGGTTATGCCTCTCTCTATATAGCTTAGCATCCTTCTGGCTTTGGTCACAATCTTGTCACATTATTTTGCCACTATCACTCCAAGGTCCCACTCCTGGTCTGAATTTCTACACCACGAGGGCATCACTCTGCACTTATTCACATTAAATTTTAACTGCCAAATATTACATCATTCCTCTAATTTTTAGAGGCCACATCTCATGTTGTCTACTCCCGCCAGGGTATCCACACTGTTGCAAATCTTTGTGTCATCTGCAAAAAGGCAAAAAAAAAAACCCTTTTCCTTCTAACCCTTTGGCAATGTCACTCACAAAAATACTGAATAGAATCAACCAAAGTACTGTTCCCTAAGGAATTGGAAAGGCCCCATTCCAATGAAGGTACATAAATACATAAGTATTGCCATACTGGGACAGACCAAAGGTCCATTCCAGGTCACAAATACCTGGCAAGATCCCAAATAAATACAAAACATTTTATGCTACTTATCCCAAAAATAAGCAAAAGGTTTTCCCCAAGTCCATTTTAATAATGGCCTATGGACTTTTCCTTTAGGAAGCTTCTAAACCTTTTTAAAACCCTGCTATTCTGCCTTCACCACATTCTCTGGCAACAAATTCCAGAGTTTAATTACACATTTTTATATTTACTACTTTGTAGCTTCATTGAATGCCCCCTAGTCCTAGTATTTTTGGAAAGAGTAAACAGACGCTTCATGTCTACCCTTTCCACTCCACTCATTATTTTATAGACCTCTATCATATCTCCCCTCAGCCGTCTTTTCTCCAAGCTGAAGAGCCCTAGCCACTTTAGCCTTTCCTCATAGGGAAGTCGTCCTATCCCCTTTATCATTTTCGTCGCCCTTCTGTTCACCTTTTCTAATTCCACTATATCTTCTATGAGATGCAGTGACCAGAGTTGAACACAATATTCGAGGTGCGGTCACACCATGGAATGATACAAAGGCATTATAACGTCCACATTTTTGTTTTCCATTCCTTTCCTAATACCTAACATTCTATTTGCTTTCTTAGCCACTGCAACACACTGAGCAGAAGGTTTCAACATATCATCAACGACAACACCTAGATCCCTTTCTTGGTCGGTGACTCCTAACGTGGAACCTTGCATGACGTAGCTATAATTTGGGTTCTTCTTTCCCACATGCATCACTTTGCACTTCCTCACATTAAATGTCATCTGCCATTTAGATGTCCAGTCCCCCAGCCTCGTAAGGTCCTCTTGTAATTTTTCACAATCCTCTCATGATTTAACATCTTTGAATAACTTTGTGTCATCAGCAAATTTAATTACTAGTTACTCCCATCTCTAGGTCATTTATAAATATGTTAAAAAGCAGCGGTCCCAGCAGAGACCCCTAGGAACCCCAGTAACTACCCTTCTCCATTGAGAATACTGACCATTTAACTCTACTCTCTGTTTTCTACCTTTTAACCAGTTTTTAATCCACAATAGGACACTAACTCCTATCCCATGACTCTCTAGTTTCCTCTGGAGACTTTCATGAGGTACTTTGTCAAACGCTTTTTGAAAATCCAGATACACAATATCGACCGGCTCACCTTTATCCACATGTTTGTTCACCCCTTCAAAGAAATGTAATAGATTGGTGAAGCACGATTTCCCTTCACTAAATTCATGTTGGTAGAATCTTTAAGATTCAAAGTAAAACTACTTGTGATACATCTTGAGCAACTGCAATTTTGTTTTATTCTTTTCCTAAAGACACACACAGAGGAAGATCTGAATTTGTTTGGCTGAACATCAAAGTTGTTTAAATACTAACAAGCTCCAGTAGTAGATCACTGTGTCAGCGTTGATCACACTTTTGAAAGACTGTTGTGGAGGGTTATAGAAAAGGAGCAGGAGGGAGAATAGGAAGGTAATTTTACTGATTTGGAAAGAGGAGCCTGAGCAACGTAGAGTCTTCATAGTGCCAAAGTGTTTCCACTCTACTATAAGGGACCTGACAATGCTACAAGGATGTTCAAATAAACTTCCTTCAATCAGTACCTCTGAATAACTATCCCGGAGCTCTCATCAACTCTGTGTTTAGTATGCTTAGACATTTCCTTCAAATTTGCCACATACAACAAACAGTTTGATTCTTCATCCGGGATTATTTGAATCATCTGAACTACTACAATTGGACACAGGCAAGCTCTGGCTAACTTACTTTAAGGTAATGTTTAGAAAGAGAGTTAATTTGGGTTTGGAATGACAATGGGCATTAAAATTAAAGCAAGTGATGCTGTCACTAAACGCTAGCAGCTGCCTGGGGTTACCCTGTGGCTACTTGAAGAGTCTGCCCAGCACTGCCCAGACTCACCTGCACCTGGGTTCGAGCTCTATACTAGCACCCTCCTCCCACCTGCTGGGTCCCACTCGCCTCTGGGCTAGTCTCCCACTCTCAAGTTATTCCCCAGTGATTTCTAGGACACTGGGGGCCACAATTCAGGGAGTCCTACAGTTCCTAGAAAGCACCCAGACTCAAAAACCACAAACCAGGATTCTTAGTCAGTCCAGGACAGCAGAACTAATAAACTATAGGTTTATTATCATGAAAAAGTTGAACAGTGAATGTATGGGAAAATACAGCAAGCAATAACAGATAACCAAAACAAGGATCAACATTAAAAACTATTTAACACTTATTACTACCCGGGTAGCACCTGGGGAGTTCAGTAACTTAACTGTTCATAAGCCTTGAACAGGATCTCTGGACAGAGATGTTTCTCCTCTGTACCCCCACACTGAGATTAAAGAAAGATCCAGTACCTCCAGGCTAGATTTGAAGTCCAGAACCAATCAGAGCCCAGATCACCAACCTTTGAAAGTATCTGGCCAATGGTATTGCAAGTTCCACTTTTCTCAAGGCTAAATTTGAAAAGAGAAAGTAATCTTCCCTGCAACAGCTTTAGAACTGAAAACAAGCACCATCTGCTGGCCGATTAGAAGAAATACATTTTCAAGAAGTTATTTACAATCCACACACCTGAAAACACTGTTTCATCAGAGATGCTTTTTAGGTTGTTAACTTTAGTTACTTATTTAAAATATTTCTATAATTGCTCTCTCACAATGGAAGTGTGTACTTTGTAGATCAGTGAAATATACTCATGCATTTATATTTATATTTAGACAGCAACATGTGAAAAATATAGAAGGGGTGAAGAGTTTTACAAGGCACTAAACATCAGCTCCCTGTTACTTTTAAAATCCAGTTCAAGATCCTACATCACTTAATTACACACTGTGTACAAACATATTTTTTAATATTTGTTTCAATCTGCAGGTCATTGGTTTCATGGAGTGTCCTTTTGTTTTAGTGTTTGAAAGGTTAGACTGTCCCCTCTTTAACCAGTCAACTCTACTCATGCTTTTATAAACTTCTATCATATCCCCTCTGTCATCTCTTTTTCAAGCTGACGAGCCTCAACCTGTTTAACCTTTCTTCATAAGAAGGCTGTTCCATCCATTTATAATTATTTTTTGTGCCTTTCTCCGAACCTTTTCCACCTTCACCGTACCCTCTGTGAGATGGGGTAACCATAACTGTATACAGTACTCAAGGAGCTTTCACCATTATTTGGAACCCCCCCCCCCCCCCAGCAGTAGTACTATATGACTATCACTAGGTGTCAAAGCTGCCATTTTGAACTTATGCAGCAGTGTCCAGGGGTTGCTCCTACCCCACCACTATGGTACCGATTAAACTCCTGGTAAATACCAGAGGGCAAAATGGAGAGGGAGTGGCAGGTTTGGTTATGAGGCTAATAGGGGAGATTTTGGAGGATTGGGATGGGGTGGGGTCCTATCAGGGGACTTGCATGTTGATGGTGGGGGCTACTGGCGGATAGAAAGACTCAACAGGGAGAAGATGCTTATTGAGAGGCTATAGAGTGGGTAGGGATGCTGTTTCCTGCAAATCAGTGACTACATTACTGCATGCTGGTAGAGTGTGCGCACTTAACATCCATTCTCCACCCCCTTCCTGCCAACTGCCTCAGAAAGCAATTACTGCTTTAGTTTTGGTGTGGGGCACTCCATAGCTGTGTGGTAACTGTTACCATAGATGTGTGGTAACTTTTACTGGGTGCTATTTCACATAGTACTTTAGGAAATAGGCTTATATAAATAAGCAGACAATAACAGCCTGAACAAATGTGCCTAATGCTACAGATTTTTAATATGTTTATTAGAGCTTCATGCATTTAAACGATATCATCTAAAGATTAAACTGCTTTTAGAAACTGCAAGAATCATTGCCAAGAGCCAATAATTAAAAAAAAAATGAGTTTATACCCTAAACAATAGAAACTTCATCATCTTTCAAAATCTGTATGCCACTAGGAGGGACAGGCTTTTGAACAAGTTAAAATTATGAAAATAAACACTAGCTTTCCGAAATTCAGTGCTATTTAACCAGCCAGGAATGGCTCCTGACCAGTTAAATAGCACTTAATTGAATATTTGCAGTCAATGCAAAGTGGCTAACCGGCTGTATCACGCATATGGCTGGCCAGCTGCGAATATTCAAATGCTAGCCGGCTAAGTTTTGTGGCCAAATAGCAGGCCTATCTTACCACTTAACTTAGCTGGCCAGCACTGAATATTGACTAAGCCAGCTAAGTTTATAGTAACCAAATATAAACTGGATATTCAATGCTGGTCTCCGGAAATGGCCCAACATCTAATATCCGCGCTCATTGTCAACTGCAGGAGTTAGCCAGGCTGCTCCCATGGTCTGAATATCAGCCCCTAGGAAAATAAGTGCCCATTTACATGAAGATACAAGGGATTAGTACCAAGCTCCTGGGTGTAGAAGCAGGTAGGGAAATTTTACTGGACAAATAATGCAAGGAGCCTTGTGATACTTTATCATGCACTTACAAGGAAACCACAATACAAGGGAAGCCTCAAGTTGCAGAATCTTGAGCTGAAACAAGAAAAAGTTATTTCTTTTACTCTGCACCAGAGGCGTAGCTAGGTGGGGCCACGGGGGCCTGCCCCCCCCCCCCCAGATTTAGTCCGAGCCCCTGGTTTTGCTGGCAGGGGTCCCCAACCCCCACCAGCCGAAGACTTTGGCGCCGGTCTCCTCACCTCCCCCCACCGCCTCGCCGCTCCCCCTGCCGCACCCCACCACACCAAATACCTTTGCTGGCGGGGGTCGCCTCTTAAAGGAACGTGCAGGACATCAGGAGGAAGAAAGCACAGATCAGCGAACGTGGCACGCCGGAGACTGGCGCTGAAGAAGGGTTTGGCTGGCGGGGGTTGGGGATCCCCATCAGCAAAGGTATTTGATGCGGTGGGTTGTGGCGGGGAAGCGGTGGGGGGAGGTGAGGAGACCGGCACAGAAGAAGGCTTCGGCTGGCGGGGGTATTTGGTGTTGTGGGGGGAGCTGTGAGGCGGTGGGATGAGGCAAGGAGACCCGGTATTTGCTGTTGTGGGGTGCGGCGAGGCATTGGGGGGAGGTGAGGCGGTGTGGGGGGGTGAGGTGGCGGGGTGGAAGACTAAAATGTGCCCTCCACCTCAGGCTCTGGCCCCCTCCCACCGCAAGGTCTGGCTACGCCACTGCTCTGCACAACCTGCATTGTCAGTAAACAAGTAGGGACTGATATTCAAAATGATTGAACTGGACCAGAGAGGCTCCTGCCAGGTTAAACTGCACTGAGTAGGTCAGCAGAAGATATTCAACAGTACTTAACCAGGCAATCCCTACAAGTATCCGACTTACACAGCACTCGACATTTAGGGCCAGATTCTATATATGGCGCCTGAAAAATCTGTGCAGAAAAATTTTCCACCTAAGCATATTCTATAAGAGGCGCCTTGATTTAGGCTTCGTATATAGAATACACTTTTAGTTAATACCCCAGCACCTAGAACTGTGTACCTCCATGTACACCAATGTACAATATGTCAATGTCACCAATATGTCACCAATGGTCAACATGTCATTTGAAGAGAAGTGCTGGAGCAATCAACACATAACGGAGGTTTCTTTCGGCAGATATGTCGGATAAAATACCTATATCTGGTATTACATAACACCAATATATCACAGATAATAGAATATACAAAATCAGCTGTACACTATAAGACTCCTGAGGAAGGTGCTTTTTAGCGCCGAAACACAGCTGTGTCGAGTCGAGTGTTTCACTGTGTAACTTGGAATAAAGGTTTGATTGAAACTAAATGCAGAAAAAACTCAATGCCTGATACTCACCTCCCAATACAACACGAATGAATTTACCACTATAAACACACCAAAACTAAACCTTCCAATCTCAGAAACATTAAAAATCCTTGGAGTCACTATTGACCGCCACCTAACACTTGAAACTCATGCAAACAACACAACCAAAAAGATGTTCTACTCCATGTGGAAACTGAAAAGAATAAGACCGTTCTTCCCAAGATCCGTCTTTCGCAGCCTAGTGCAATCCCTCGTACTCAGCCATCTGGATTACTGCAACTCACTATACGCAGGTTGTAAAGAGCAAATACTGAGGAAACTTCAAACAGCCCAGAACACAGCAGCCAGACTCATTTTCGGAAAACCAAAATATGAAAGTGCAAAACCCTTACGAGAGAAGCTACACTGGCTCCCACTCAAGGAACGCATTACTTTTAAAGTATGCACATTAGTCCACAAAATCATTCACGGTAAAGCCCCAGCCTACATGTTTGACTTAATAGACCTACCACCCAGAAACGCTAAAAGATCATCCCGAACTTTCCTCAACCTCCACTTCCCTAATTGCAAAGGCATAAAATACAAAATGCTGCACGCATTAACCTTTTCTTATATGAGCACGCAACTCTGGAATACACTACCACGCAACCTGAAAACGATCTACGAACTAACCAACTTTCGCAAATTATTGAAGACTCATCTCTTTGATAAAATTTATTGAAAGGATAAAACACATGAAGTCCACACACACTGTTAGTAATGCATCAATACATTCTCTTCTGAATTTCCATCCCCGTAATTTTACCACATGTATACCTTTACTCACAGAAAACTGTTATACCGAATGTTCTCCTACTATTGCTTTGTTGCCCTATCAGTTTCCCGTTGTTTCTTTCCATTGTTCCATTGTTCTTTTCCATTGTTCTATTCCCTTAACGATACTTTGACTTAGTCTTCGCATAACTCCTCACAATGCAATCCATAACCGAGTTGTAACAAATTGTATTTCCATCATTCACAATGTATTGTAAGCCACACTGAACCCGCAAATAGGTGGTAAAATGTGGGATACAAATGTAATAAATAAATAAAATAAATAAAAATACGTCTTCCCCGGTTTCTTGGAGGAGCCTTCCCTTCCTACTCCCTGCTATGTGTGTTTCCGTGCGTAGGAGCCTAGCGTACCTCCACCTTCTTAGTGGCATTTTCCTCTCAACATGTCTAGGGACCAAATATATGGAGTAAGTACCACAGCTGCTTCATCCAGGGGGTCATATTGATGTAACAAGTGCATTCCCTAATGAAAGTGCTGTGTGCTGCTACTACTCTGCTGTAGTGTAGCACAGTCACTCCACCTCACACCCTCATTCCACTCCCACCTAAAGCTAGGGATGGGTAGACAAACTCCCATGTGTGTGTACCCCTCAATTCAGGTACAGGTAAAATATGGATATAGTACAGTGCATAGGTGGATGGATGGATGACCAATGGGTTTAGTGAGCTGATACTGCCAGCCCCTGGCTGCTTTGAGGTGTCCGAGGTGTCTAGGTTCCCAATGCCATTCATAGCCAGGTATTTGTGGTATTTGTGACCTGGATTAGCCACTGTTAGAAACAGGATGCTGGGCTTGATGGACCTTTGGTCTTTCCCAGTATGGCAATACTTATGTACTTATGTATGTAGCCTCTCCTCATTCAGCATTTAGAAAAAAAAAACGGTTTGTCCATCCTGCATGGAGGCTGATGTAAAGAGGTGGGAAGTGCAGCAGCTGGGGGTAGGGGATAATGTGCCAATTGTAAAATGGTAGGCATAGATGTTTTGCATAGCTAAAATTTTTACAGCTGCCAGTCATTGCCCTAAATGTCTTGCAGCCAGTTTTCTAAAATGGCAGGCATAGACATTTTGAAGCCCTAAAACTTTTCCCTGCCACCTACGTATTTCAGAAAACTCAACACCCCAATTATCAAATGTTTACAGCCCTACCCTAGACATTTTTCCAGCAGCAATTTAAACATCTTGCATGCCATTTTAAAATCTCTATATAGAACCCCCCCCCCAAAAAAAAAAAAACTACCAGTAAATAAATATCATAACATACAAAAAAACAGACTGTAAAAATAACAAAACTGAGGAAGAACTAATCTAATGCAACAAAATATTTAGAAAGGTGCATTTGTTTAATATATTTCTTACAGACTGCTGCAGAAAGAATCCAGCCCTTGAAATAGAGTGAATCGATACTCCACGGCGTCGGGTGTGAGAATAGATTTTGCCAAATGGTGAAACTGGACCATTGGGAGTTTGGCAAGGAGTCGTGATACAATAGCTGCTGGGTGGGGTGTTTTCCCACTCAGCAACCATGAGCTAAGTGTTGTGCCTTTTACTTTTTAATGGTTTTAGTTTGAGCAATGTGCAATAAGAAGATAGAATTGAGTGAGGCAGTTGTGTTTACATATGTATGAGGGGAACATGTAATTATGCAAACACTGTAATTATGTATTATGCAGACAGTAGCTCAATTGCTTAGTTATTTCTATTGACATTTTTGACATTCTTGACATTTTTGAGGCCATTATAGGTAGTTATAGGACAAATATTTTGTGCCCTATTCTACTGCTATTGATTTACATTGCTGCAATTTTTGTCCTATGTTGTTGTGCTGTTGCATGGAAACCATATTTAGAAAAGTTTTTAGTGGCATAGGGTGTGTTTAAATTATCAAAAACTCAAAAACTTGTGGGGATTTTCAATGATTGAGAAGCTTGTCCATCCTCTAGGGTGGTAATTCACCTTTGTAGTGGATACCCCTGCATGGGCGAGTTATATCTCTGAGAAGTTCCCCTTTTCATTAAAATATTTTTTAGTATTATATATTCTGTTTTGAATATTGCAACGGTTCTACTTCTGTGCAACTAGATAGAACAAGTAAACCAATAAATGGTTTAATTAGTGAATATAGAAAGGAAGTGTTACTTTCTAAATATTATGTTGTATTAGATTAGTTCTTCCTCAGTTTTGTTATTTTTACACTGCAGTTTTTTGTATATTTTACAATCTTTGCCAGAACCTGCCTAGGAAGGTCTATAATAGCTCAAAAGCAGCAGGTCCTGTCGTACAAATGAGGTGGACATTTTGGTGCATGTCGTCATCGTGCAAAGAAGACATCTATTTGGTGTAGGAAATAAAAGGCTCAGCACCTACACCACACCAAACAAAAGCATGGGTTGGGAGCTGCCAGCATCTTAATGCCTTGTTTAAATAATAAATCGGGACACTGAAGACCTCAAGCTCAAGTAGCACGAGCTGTGCAGTGATCCCAATCTGGCAGTGCAGGACTGACACCCGTCGAAGAGCAGGTCCTCCAAATGCTGTGCATAGCATGGGGAACCTGGACACCTTATGGCAGGAACTGTATGCTGCAAGTTGAAGTGCATCGGAACCCTTACTAGGCACTGGTAGACTCCAGTAGCATCATGACCCTCATTCATAGGGAACTAATTACCAGAGTGCAAGAGCGATGAATGAACTGTGATACTATTGTGTGTACATGGAGACCAGAGAAGTATCCCATAGCTCAAGTATCACTTCAAACACCAATTGGCCAAGCCCAGATGGAGGTGACAGTCCTGCCTTGGCTCCCCTACCCAGATGTCCTGGGCCGTGATTTCCCAAAACTAAGAGCTGTCTGGACCCAGCTGAGTGCTGGCCCAAAGGAGGAGGAAGAGTCTTTTCCCAAGATCCCTGACACTGCCTAAACTCCACCATCATCAGTGGTTAGAGAAATTGCACTACCTCCTGAATTTAGGAGCTGCAGTTGATGGAGACCTGGGGCCTGGGGAAGAAGATGGCTAGTACTCTCCACACAATGGGTAATCTAGGGGGTCTGGGGTTAAGAACCATGGGAAATTTTAAGACTGGCTCAGATAGAGGACAGATCCCTAAGAGAAGACTGGGCCAAAATTATAAAGGTAGATGGGAACCTCATTGGCAATCAGGACCCCTCTAAGATAGTTCTCCCATATTTTGGGTGTGTGCACAAATGAAGACATCTCTGAGAGGTCTGTGCTTGGTCTGTCAATGGGCGTGTTGTTTCATATTATCACATTGTTGCCTGTGTTGGTGGGGACTACTCTAGGTGTTGATGGTGGGATAGTGCAACCATAAGCTGGCTGAATATTTGGAGTATTGATCTCGTCCTGTATGAGGAGCACTATGAAGGGATACCATGTTTCACCTTCAGAACGGCATCTTCAGGGGAACAAAAGATACAGCAGCTTTGGAAGGAAACCTCTCCAAATCGATCTATGTCCTGATGGCAAAACATGGTCCATGTAGGGAACTTGGGAAACTGTTTTGATTTTTTATTTTGTTTTGCGAATGATTGAAAATAAGTTACACTAAAAAAAGTATTGCACTGACCAGGAAGCTACACTGAATATTTCATACACGTCAAGCAACAAGATTAAATCTACTGCTCAAGCTAAGTAACAGCTTTATACTACATATAACTCTGCAATTTTGCATTTTGAAGAAAGATTTTGAATAGCCCTTTTTTAGGAGGTGGTAGGGCGTGCTATGATGTCTATGAAGGTGTGATTACATCTCAGTTCCTGAGTCTCTGTATATACACCAAAAAAACTGAGCACAAATCACATATATTTATATTGATAAATGTTTTGTTTATTTTATTGAATTTAATATAGTTCCTGATAATACCCCAAGAGTTATTTTTGTATGCCCCACAGCTCCTGGGCTGCCTGCAGGCCTGCAAAATATCCCCTCTTCACCTGGAAGGAAGAGAGCATGAACAAATCAGCCAAGGGCTGCACTACTCAACAGCAATGCCAAGTATTCTAAACAGGGTGTGGCATGTCTCTCAGCATTGGCCAACAAGCCACCCCACCTTCAGGAAACAGACTGTCTGGGTCTGTAATATCTCCTTCTGCTGCCAACACCCTTTGCTTTCTTTGTTTGCTTTTTAATAAACAGTACTGCCAAGCTACTGCAGCCAAGAAGACCTCAAAGAGGTCTCAAGGGCATCCTCTAGTGCTGAGGAAGAGGGGAGAGAATTCTATGCCACAGGAACCCAAGCAAACCTCTCCCTAAGGCAACCAGGCCCTGCTCAGTCCAAGGCTACTTGCACTTTTAGTTCTCTGATTACCTGATGCACCAGCCACCTCCCTTACCGAAGAAAGAGCAAATAGTGACAGGCTACCTGCGGCACCAGAATATATAGTGGATGGTGCAGAAACTTGCCCTGTCTCCACCTGCTGGAAGGAAGGTATATTGTTACTGGTATTGGCTAGTCTGGCATAGACAAAGAGAAATAAGCAAAGCTTATAAGTGGTGATATCTTATAAAGGTCCATAATACACTGATTTCTAAGCACAGCTTGAATTGCCCATGATTTTCTAGGGTAATCATATCACTGTGGAATGATGACATCATCCATCACTAATAAACTATAATTACTACAAAACCACACCCAGAGAAGCGTCTCATCTACCAAAATGTCATTCCGCACTCTACAGTATCATATTATATGTCCTGTATTGGAAATGCTTTTAATACAAATTACAGGTCCTTAAATGTATTCCAGAACGAGTGTCAAAAAACATGTAATGATTGGTAGATATGCATTAGGTTGGTAGTCCAAAATTTAACTAATACATTGTCTTTGAAACTCACTAAAATACCATTTACAACTATTGCCATTTGCAAATAAAACGGTCCGACAAATCCAGCCTAGCTGAAGAGAAGAATTGCTTATTCAAAAATAAATACGAAATATTGTTCAACTAACATGATTTTAAATATTTCCCATTGCTCCTGTGCACCTTGCACAGAGAATGCTTAAAGTGGATCAGACACCCAGACACTGCACATGATGGAAGGAAGAGGCATTTTCTAAGCACTGCTGTATTGACAGGTACATCCTACCAAAACAAAGGTTTAGAATGCTGCCTGTCCTACGAAAACTCATGCAGGAAACACCCAAGAATATTTTCACAAACAATTCTTTTATCAACATTTGATGGGCTGCCATATCCATCATAAATGCAGTTCAGGTGTTTCTACATTACATTAGTGCATTATGATTTTTTTTTTTTTTTGAGGGGGTGGGGGAAAGAGAGAATAGCGGAGGATCTTAAACTGTGAAGACAAACAAAACTTCACTTAAACAGAATGTGCAGAATTGCATTAACTTCCAAAAGATGTAAACTTAAAGTGTGTGTGTGTGTGTGTGTGTGTGTGTGTGTGTGTGTGTGTGTGTGTGTGTGTGGTGTGTGTGTGTGTGTGTGTGTATATATATATATATATATATATATATATATATATATATATATATATATATATATATATATATATTTATATATATAATTTGTTCTTTAAAAGAAAATTGTGCTGTACTGCAGTGTCATCATTTTGATTCCCTGATAATGAGAGCACTTCCAGATTGAACAATTTAATTAAACAAATGTAAATGAATTCCCTGGAAGAAAACAAATCTGGAAGGCATTTGGAGTTGTATTACCTCAAGCAGCCCACACTAAAGATAGCTCACTGCTTCATAGGAAAAGAAGTTGGTGCCAAAAACATTTCCTCAATAGATTCATTAACAAACAAAATGAGTGGTGCGGTGATATTTGTTATAGTTTAATACAAATAAGGACATCTCAAATAAGAGACAAGAAATCTGATAAAATGGCCTTTTTTGAAGGAAGACTTAAAGCATGAAGCCAGCAGGGATCAGACCCCACCCATACTCCCATCCCAGATTTTAAATCTTCAGGATGTGCAAAGAAATGGAACTTGGGTACTTGAAAAATACAAAGAAGCTTACATCAGAAAAATACACAACAATGTAAAATGGTACCACTACTAGGGATGGACAGAAAAGCCACGATCACATGCACATTTATAAAGTCTGTCAGATGGTGGGGAAAGGCACCGATTTATCACCCAGAGAAAATCTAGTTAAATTGCAGCTAAAATGGAAGAGAAAAAGAATTCTTTTACAACAAATACCAAAAAAAGTACATAAATGTTACCCATATTAGAATTGCGTTGGCATATTTTTCTAGCTGCGCAGATCAAAACCAGATAGTTTTCATAACAAAATGCTATTTGAAATAGACGTTTAACTCGGTGCATTTGAAATTTGCTACTTGAAAGTCTGACAGACCAAGAACCTGATCCCCCAGTAAGTTTTCTGTTGCCCCAAGTTTCACTCACTATTTCAATGCTGTCACTGGAGGTCCTTAAGAAGTAAACGGACATATGCCCTACTCTGACAAACAGGGAGTGGCACCTGCTCTCCAGAGGGGATTCAGTATCTTACGATGTCTTTAAAAAAAAAAAAAAAAAACCTACTAGAATAAAGGGTAAGCTACCATTAAAACAAGAAAATCATTATGAAACAGCACAATCACCTTTCTGCCCCACCCCAATAACCCTCCAAAACTTACTGGAGAGTGCATCAACTAAGCCGAAACCTTCTTGCAGAGGAATCTTGCCCGGTGTTAACCAACCAATGCACGAGAGGCAGCAGGAGGAAGCAAGTGCTTTTCGGTATCTGAGTTCTAAGTAAGAAGTAAAGGAGGGGTGGGGGAGAGAGAAACACGCCCAGTTGCTTGCTCTCTCTGGTGGAGGCATCAGCTGCCCGGAGCCAGACACTAAAATGCTTTCAGCAACGTAACTTCAATATTCCCAGCATCCAGCAATGCAATTATTTTAAGATCAGCTGATTCGCAGAGACCCCTCAATGCAATGCATTGACCACTTCATCAGTGCAGCTGTATGTCTGCACATTTTTTTTTTTCAGATTCTGCTGTGTAAAAAATAAAATTCCTAATGCACTACAGGAATTTGATCTATACAACGTACTGCACAGGATGAGTCTCGTCCACAGAAAGGTTTGAGTAAACCGAAATCGTAATTACTTTCAGTCTGAAAGAGCAATGCCAGAAATATTCAAAAATCAGACAGAAACAGACTTAGAGACCTAAATATATATACTCTGGAAGAAAGGTGGTAGAGAGGCAATATGACAGATGTTTAAATATCTCTGTGGCATTATTGTAGTCTTTATCAATTGAAAGAAAACTGTGGAATGAGAGGGCATAGAATGAAGTTAAAAGGTTGTAGGGTCAGGAGTAATCCAAGGAAACACTTCTATTTACAGAAAGGATGGTGAATACATGGAACGACCTCCCAGTGGAGGTGGAGATAAAGACGGTATCTGCTTCTGTTGTTAAATACTGAGAACTTCAATAGGTGGTCAAAGCCTGGTGTCATCAAGGTGATTTTAGGTACATAGGAGGATGAGGCAATATATGGAAAAGCAAAATACTATACTGTCATGATGGGCTGCATCTCACTGTGGCAGGAAAAAGAATCATCAAACCTATAAATGGCAAGTGACCGACTCACCTGCAAATGCGCAGTAGAGACTTCCCTCTCTGTCCCGCCCCCGCGTCAAGACGTGATGACGGGGGAGGGGGGCGGGACAGAGAGGGAAACTGCGCGGAAGGGGAGGGAGGGAACCGCTGACGTCGCTACCGCTCCCCCCCCCAAGGTAGCCGCTACCGCCCCCCCCCCTCCGGTGTTGCCACCACCCCCCCTTCACCCGGCCCGGGCCCTCTCTTCGTTATTCAACTTACAGTAGCGCCGAAACACCAGCAAGCAGCTCAGCTTCAGCTCCCGTCGGCCTTCCTTCCCTGCCTGTGCCCCGCCCTCGCCGATGTGACGTCACACGAGGGCGAGGCACAGGCAGTGAAGGAAGGCCAACGGGAGCTGCTGCTTGCTGCTGTTTTGGCGCTGCTGTAAGTTGAATAACGAAGAGAGGGCCCGGGCCGGGTGAAGGGGGGGCGGGGGCGACTCCGGGGTGGGGGGGCGTAGCGGCTACCTTGGGGGGGGAGGGGACATGTGAGGTCTCAGAAGGAGGGGGGGCCTTGGAGCTAGGAGGGCTGGACTGAAGGGGGCCTTCCAGCTGGCTGGGAAGAAGGCATGGGAGGGAGAGCAGGGGGCCTTGGAACTGGGAGGGAGGGAAGGGGGCCTTGGGAGCTGGGGGGGAGGGCCTGCGGCCTTGGAACTGGGAGGGAGGGAGGGCGGGCAGGGGGCCTTGCAGCTGGGAAGGGGGGAGGACTGGAGCCTTGGAGCTGGGAGGGAGGGACAGAGGGGTCCTTGGAGCTGGCAGGGAAGGAGGATGGCAGGGGGCCTTGCAGCTGCAACAGGAGGGGGGCCTTGGGAAAAAAAACATTCCAATACGCGCCCGTTTTAATGGGCTTAACGGCTAGTAAGTACATAAGTAATGCCACACTGGGAAAAGACCAAGGGTCCATCAAGCCCAGCATCCTGTCCACAACAGCGACCAATCCAGGCCAAGGGCATCTGACAAGCTTCCCAAACGTACAAACATTCTATACATGTTATTCCCGGAATTGTGGATTTTTCCCAAGTCCATTTAGTAGCGGTTTATGGGCTTGTCCTTTAGGAAACCATCTAACCCCCTTTTAAACTCTGCTCAAGCTAACCGCCTTCACCACGTTCTCCGGCAACGAATTCCAGAGTTTAATTATACGTTGGGTGAAGAAACTTTTTCTCCGATTTGTTTTAAATTTACTACACTGCAGTTTCATTACATGCCCCCTAGTCCTAGTATTTTTGGAAAGCGTGAACAGACACTTCACATCCACCTGTTCCACTCCACTCATTATTTTATATACCTCTATCATGTCTCCTCTCAGCCATCTCTTCTCCAAGTTGAAAAGCCCTAGCCTCCTTAGTCTTTCTTCATAGGGAAGTCGTCCCATCCCCGCTATGATTTTAGTCGCCCTTCGCTGCACCTTTTCCAATTCCACTATATCTTTCTTGAGATGCGGCGACCAGAATTGAACACAATACTCAAGGTGCGGTCGCACCATGGAGCGATATAATGGCATTATAACATCCTCACACCTGTTTTCCATACCTTTCCTAATAATACCCAACATTCTATTCGCTTTCCGAGCCGCAGCAGCACACTGAGCAGAAGGTTTCAGTGTATTATCGACGATGACACCCAGATCCCTTTCTTGGTCCGTAACTCCTAAAGTGGAACCTTGCATGACATAGCTATAATTCGGGTTCTTTTCCCCACATGCATCACCTTGCACTTGCTCACATTAAATGTCATCTGCCATTTAGCCGCCCAGTCTCCCAGTCTCGTAAGGTCCTGTAATTTTTCACAATCCTGTCGCGAGTTAACGACTTTGAATAACTTTGTGTTATCAGCAAATTTAATTACCTCGCTAGTTACTCCCATCTCTAAATCATTTATAAATATATTAAAAAGCAGTGGTCCTAGCACAGACCCCTGAGGAACCCCACTAACTACCCTTCTCCATTGTGAATATTGCCCATTTAACCCCACTCTCTGTTTCCTATCCTTCAACCAGTTTTTAATCCACAATAGGACTTTTCCTCCTATCCCATGACCCTCCAATTTCCTCTGTAGCCTTTCATGAGGTACCTTGTCAAACGCCTTTTGAAAATCCAGATACACAATATCAACCGGCTCCCCTTTGTCCACATGTTTGTTTACTCCTTCAAAGAATTGAAGTAAATTGGTCAGGCAAGATTTCCCCACACAAAAGCTGTGCTGACTCGGTCTCAGTAATCCATGTCCTTGGATGTGCTCTGTAATTTTGTTTTTAATAATAGCCTCTACCATTTTCCCCGGCACCGACGTCAGACTCACCGGTCTATAATTTCCTGGATCTCCCCTGGAACCTTTTTTAAAAATGGGCATTACATTGGCCACCCTCCAATCTTCCGGTACCACGCTCGATTTTAAGGATAAATTGCATATCACTAGCAGTAGCTCCGCAAGCTCATTTTTCAGTTATATCAGTACTCTAGGATGAATACCATCCGGTCCAGGAGATTTGCTACTGTTCAGTTTGCTGAAATGCTCCATTACGTCCTCCAGGTTTACCGTGAAGTCAGTAAGTTTCTCCGACTCGTCCGTTTGAAATATAATTTCCGACACCAGTATCCCACCCAAATCTTCCTTGGTGAAGACCGAAGCAAAGAATTCAATCAATCTCTACGCTACATCTTTGTCTTCCTTGATCGCCCCTTTTACCACTCGGTCATCCAGCGGCCCAACCAATTCTTTTGCCGGCTTCCTGCTTTTAATATACCGAAAACATTTTTTACTATGCTTTTTTGCCTCTAATGCTATCTTTTTTTCGTAATCCCTCTTGGCCTTCTTTATCTGCGCCTTGCATTTGCTTTGACACTCCTTATGCTGCTTCTTGTTATTTTCAGACGGTTCCTTTTTCCATTTTCTGAAGGCATTTCTTTTAGCCCTAATAGCTTCCTTCACCTCACTTTTCAACCAGGCCGGCTGTCTTTTGGAGTTCCGTCTTTCTTTTCTAATTTGTGGACTATGTTTGGCCTGGGCCTCCAGGATGGTATTTTTGAACAGCGTCCATGCCTGTTGTACAGTTTTTACCCTCTCAGTTGTCCCCCTAAGTTTTTTTTCCACCGTTCTTCTCATTTTATCATAGTCCTTGGTGAGGAAGTCAGGCAATTTGTTTCTAGGCATTTAAACCAGAAGGTGGGGGTGGCATATGGAAGCAGTTACTTCAGGAAGTCACCCTCAGCAAGCAAACAAAAAAAAGTGATAATAGCGAAGAAAACAATTTAAACAGCAATCTTAGCAATTCATTTCTTAGCAATACAGAGTGGAGGAGTGGCCTAGTGGTTAGGGTGGTGGTGGACTTTGGTCCTGGGGAACTGAGGAACTGAGTTCGATTCCCACTTCAGGCAGGCAGCTCCTTGTGACTCTGGGCAAGTCACTTAACCCTCCATTGCCCCCCTCCATTGCCCCATGTAAGCCGCATTGAGCCTGCCATGAGTGGGAAAGCGCGGGGTACAAATGTAACAAAAAAATGAGACTAAAGAAAAAAACTATACAGAAGATGAGACTCCCATAGAAATGTAGCTGGAAAGCAATGATCATATTCAGTCTAAGCAACAAGTTCAGGAACTGCAAGCCCTGATGTTAGAGGCAGATTTAGAAAGTGTTGCTATCACAGAGACAGATTCAATGACACCCATGAATGGGATGCAAAAATACCAGGCTATTTAGGAATCATAGAGGTGAGCAGTAGCTCTCCGTGTGAAAAATAACATTAAAGTCACTGAAATGCAGGGGCCTTGGGGAAAGGAAGCAAAGAGAAGATGGAACCCCTATTCACATGGGTGTTGTCTACAGACCTCCATCACAATCAGAGCAGCTTGACAAAGATCTGGTTGTAGATATCCAAAAGTTGGGAAAGAAAGGGGAGGTGCTGTTGCTGGGAGACTTCAACCTGCCGTATTCGGATTTGAAAGTTACATGTGTGGAATCACAAAGAAATTGAGAGATTGTGGATGCCTTTCAAAGTGCTCTGATCAGACAAATGGTGATGAAACCCATGAGGTAAGAAGCAATGTTCTATCTGGTGCTCACAAATGGGGAAGGTTATCTAATGCTCGAGTGGAAGCCCACCCAGGCAGTAGTGATCATCAAAGAGTTTGGTTTGATACAACAGTAAAAGCGGATGGCCACACAAAACTCAAAGTCCTGGATTTCAAATATGCAGACTTTAATATGAAGGAGTACCTACTTTTAATGTGAGCCACATTGAACCCAAACTTGTTTGTGATATTTGTGGAATAAAAATGTCAAATAAATAAGCAAAGTGGAAATTCAGTGGTCCAGGCTGAAAGGAGCTCTAAAACTATGTGAGGAGAGCAAATAAAAGCAAGAGAAAAAGGAAACTAATATGATTCTCCAAACAGGCGGTTGAGAAACTAAAAGCAAAAGAGTTTGTGTTTAAGAAATATGGGGAAAAAAATCAAGAGGAGGAACACAGAGAGGAATACTGGATAAAACTGAAAGAAGTGAAAAGAGAAATACAGCTGGCAAAAGTACACATGAAAGAACAAATGGCTAGAAATGTAAGGAGGCATAACAAGAATTATTTCAGGTATATTAGTGGAAGGAGGAAAGCTAAAAATGGAATTGTAAGACTGAAAAATGCTGTGAACCGCTATGTGGAGAGCAATATGGGAAAAGCAAATGTACTGGAGAAATATTTCTGTTCTGTGTACATATAGGGCTATACGGTATTATCAGTAGTTTTAAATATGCAGGGGTTTGTGTGTAGAGTACTTTCTGAGTTAAGATAAGAATCTTACATTGCAGATGGAAAGTGGTAGTCAGTAATGCTGCCAAAGCAAGGGTGAAACATGGTCGAAATGTTGCACGCCAGACAGGATACACATAGCCATATTGTGAACTGATTGTAGTTTCTTAAGAGAGTGTGGAAAACCAATATAGAGCACCGTTCATGGAAGAAGGTATTTATAAAAAACTGAAGTTGGACAAAGCCATGGAATTTGAAACAGTTCAGAGAAGATGACAAAAATGGTATGGGGCTTGCACCAAAAGACATACGAGAAGAAACCGGAAGAGTTTATATATATATATATATATATATATATATATATATATAAGTCCAAGGAATGGCTAAGGTAAAGCAACAGTAGAACAGATGGAGCTGAATGACATTTATGTTTTCCAAATGGTGATGCATAGCTTGATGGGATGTCCTTGTTGTAAGACGAGAATAAATCACTTCTTAGCTTCTTGTTTAAAACTAACCAAGGAGAATCAAATCTGGTGGAGGGGAAATGAGTCAGCATGAGTTCAGCAAACAAAATCTAGCCTTAAAACTATTAGCTGGTTGATATTCAGCAGAACTTAACCAAGTCGACGACAAGCTTCTTAATATGATTTAATAACAGCATTTTCTCAGTTACTACCCAAATAAGTGATAGCTTTGTCCCTGCTGGAGGAACAGAATAATACCTACTGGACCTCATGTACCACTTTCAAACCCAAAGGCTATTGAAGTTGTGTAATTCAGGTACAGTAGGTATTTACATTAGGTGACCCTAAGGCTGAAGAAGTTAGGGTTCTTCAGCTTGGAGAAAAGAAGGCTACAGGAAGATATGATAGAGGTCTATAAAATCCTGAATGGAGTGGAACGGGTAAATGTGAATAGATTGTTTACTCTTTCAAAAAGTACAAAAACTAGGGGACAGTCCATGACGTTACATAGTAGCACGTTTAAAACAAATGGGAGAAAATATTTTATCACTCAGTATATAACGGTGCTCTGGAACACCTTGTCAGAGCAAGTGGTAAAAGCAGTTAATGTAGCTGGGTTTAAAAAAGGTTTGGATAATTTCCTGGAGGAAAAGTCCATAAACTGTTATTAAGGTAGACCTGGGGAAAAACACTGCTTATCTTCAGGATTAAGTAGCATGGAATCTATCCACTTTTTGGGGCTCTGTCAGGTACTTGTATCCTGGACTGGCCACTGTTGGAAATAGGATACTAGGCTAGATGGACTCTTGGTATGACCCAATAAGGCAACTCTTATGTTCTTAGGATCAGTAATCATAAATTAGACATGCTTTGTCTGACACAGACATTGTCACCTGAAGGCGAGACCTTTTACTTCAGTCAAGCCTGTCCCCCAGTTACCTGTACTTATTTTTACATATGAGCAGAGCAGAGGTGGTGACCTAGCTGTGCTTTACGCAGATAAGTTGAATTTCCCTGAATACTCATCCTTCTATGCTTGTTGAATGTCTCAGTTTACCCTGGTGGATTTTCTTGTAGTTTATCAGCCTCCCCCAGTATATTTAAATTCATTTACAAAGCTTTGTGTCTGCCTGTGCTTTGGCAACAACCTCATTCATTGCTATGGGTGATTTCAATATCCATATTGCCAAGTCTAATATGTAAAGGAATAAAGTTTTTGTTTTTAAAGCTTTTACCAGTGATCTAGGGTTTCACAATTAGTGACCATGCTGACTTACACAGCACAGCACGTACTTGACCTGCTTTTTGCTAATGTGCAGCCCTCAATCTATCTTTCTTTTATTTCATTTCTTTGGGCTGACAAGCATATGGTACTGGAGGAGTAGCCTAATGGTTAGTGCAGCGGGCCTTGATCCTGACAATTTTAAAAACATACAGGCCTGAACAGGGAGCCAGTGAAGACAAATCAATGCAGTGTTCTGAAGAATCTGAAGCTTAGTACATAACCTAACTGTAAGAGAAGAGTAAAGACTGTAAAAATAATCTAGATGTAATAAAATAAGAGCCTGAACCAACAAAGAAAAATGTTTTTCATCAAAATAATGACAAACATTAGGTAACTGACAAAGTATTTTTAAAAAAAACCCTTTTGAACAATAGAATTGACCTGTGGTTCAAAAGAAAGTGTAGAATCCAAGATAAAACCCAATACTTTAGAAGTATGTTCGACCTTTAAAAATAGATCCTTAGATAACAGTAATTTGTCTGGGTTGGAGCTAGCAGTATGATCTAACCAAAGTACTTTAGTGTTATCATTATGCCATTTTAGCTGATTGTGATCTGTCTCTAGATGATTTTTCTACACAAGCATTGGAGGCTCAAGTTCATAGAATAAACACCTTACAAGCTGCTTTGGACAAGAATATCCCCCCCCCCCCCCCCCTTCCACAGAAACATGTCATCAACTTTAAAGGTGGTACCTCATGGTAGGATCTAGACTTATGACTATTGAAAAAAACAGGTATGACATGCGAAGTGCCTCTGGCACAATGCTAGAGTAATTGGGCTAAAAAGCACTACTGTACCTCCTTAATAAAGATTGATTCATCCTCCTCATGACTATTCGGAATAATCAAAACTTCGCTGAAGGAAGTAATTTCTGATTTACACACATAAAGGCCTCTTATAAAATGAGGTAATGCCTAAAGGTACACACAATGCAAGTAGGCATGTACTTATATAATAGATGTGCTCAGAGGAGGAGTTTGGGCAGAGCGTGGGTGATTGATTTACGGGCATATTTTATAAAATGCATGGGTGCATGTAAATGTGATGTGCTATCATTTAGGCCTGCGCCCAAACAGTGTGCCTAGATTGCGGACATTGACATTTATGCCTATTTCTTCGGGTCCTAGGACAAAGGAGGCCGAGGTGGTTATTTTAGAAGCTCTATTCTTGTTTTGGATGTCTGAAAACTGGCATTTAGACTTCCATATTGCATGAACATCCAAATCCCAGTTTCATAAAGGGAACATATGGATGTCTAATACTGCAGTACGTCCATATGCCAAGGGGGTGTGGTCTGGGTGTATTTTAGGCAGGACTAAGAAGGGCTCAAAATATGGACAACCATTTCTAATCATAGAAGGGGAAGGGATCAGTGGCGTAGCAAGGGCGGGGCAGTGGGAGCGGTCTGCATTGGGTGTCAACGGGTGGCGGGGTGCTCTGCTGGCGAGTTCCTACCAGCTCCATCCACCCGGCAGCTGTGTGGTGCGGCGCCTCGCGTCTGCGCTGCTGTAAGAGAAGAAAATCGCCTCGTTGGCCCTTCCCTCACTCTGTCCCACCCTCGAGGAAATAGGACTTTACATCAGAGGGTGGGACGGGACACAGTGAGGGAAGGGCCAACGAGGCAATTTCTTCTTTTACAGCAGCGCAGAGTCGCGAGAGGCGCCGGGTGGATGGAGCTGGTAGACAGGTGGGGACTGGGTTGGGGGTGGGGGGTGCCGTGTCGCCATGTCACGTCGGGGGGGGGAGGTGCGCGCGCAGCAGCGATCTGCCTCGGGTGGCAGTGAACCACAGAACACCACTGGAAGGGATTTCTAAATCTAAAAAGATGGATATCTGTATTTAGACCTGGTACAAAAAGGTGCTCTGATTGAGCAGGGTTTCAGGCACGACACTCCTTAATCCCCCAGTGGTTGCTGTCCCCCTCCCTCTTCCCTGAATGTGAAACCAGCACCTGATACCAGGCTGTAGGACAATTTCAGGTATTATGGACATTCTTGTCAGTGTAGCATAAAGGTCTGAGGAGTGGCCTAATGGTTAGTGCAGTGGACTGAGAACTGAGGGACCCAGGCTCAAATCCCAATTCAGCTTTTTTTTTTTTTTTTTTTAAATTGTGAGCCCTCCAGGAATAGAAAAATATCTACTGTACTTTGAATGTACACCACTTCAATAGCCTTCAGGCTTGCAGGTGGCTTACGTATTCAGGTGCAATAGATATTTTTCTGTTCCTGGAAGGCTCACAATTAAAAAAACTAATCACAAATAGCTGAAGTAGGATTTGAACCTAGGTCCCCTGATTCTCAATCTACTGCTTTAACCATTAGGCTACCCCTCTCTCTGCATGGATGTCTGTGGGGCCATTTTATAAGCTGAACATCTGTATGGCAGCATAAGAATGTCCATTTCCCTTGTGTTCCCCATTTATAATTTGGACATTTCAGTTTGTAGAATGGATATTCATGCTGGACATTTCCAGTACATGAAATGCCCATCTCAGATGCATTTTTTTTAATTGAAAATTTTGCAAACTAATACAAGTAAGCAGTAAGAGATTTAGAAATATATCAAGAAAAATCAAACATAAATCAAATTGAAGCTCATATCAAGGGGAGATCAACAAGCAAAGACATGCTACAAAAATGAGGAATAACAAGGAAATATTGAGCAAGCATTTCTTGCAAGCACAAAACAATGAATTAATCCCTAAATTAAGCTGCTACAGTAATCCAAAAAAGAAAAGCATTATAAAACAGAAGAGACCTTAGTAGAAATGCTTCTAAATGTGCAAGATCCAGAAACAGATAGGTATGGTTCTCATATGCGACCAGGCATTTACAAGGAAACTTGAGAAAAAGTCTCCCACTGCCAAAACATGTGCCTTAAGCTGCAGGCATAGGAGCCAACAATATTGAGAAAATTCCTTGCATGTGTCCAAGGAAGGGTTATTTCCACTGGGCTTAGCACCCCTAATAATTTTGAAAAGTTGGCTCCTATGGCTGTAGGAATGCCTTCTGACAAAGCTGAGTAGCTCTGGCCACATCAGGGAACATCATAACCACCTGTCCATAGAAAGGAACATCCTTTTTCTTAAAATAAGTCCTCTAAACATTCAGTTTCTTTTCAACAGAAGACATTGTTACCAACAAAGTAGCTCTTTTAACTGCATTTTCCTGACATGATTCTAGAAACCTTGTTAGATCCAAACTGTCTGGAGAATTCAAATTATCAAACTCTCCATCCTGATTGATCTGATTTATCCCCTTAGGCAAGTAATAGACACTAACATCACAAACGTGAAAGGAAATCTGTAAAATATCTTTTAAATACATCTTAAACAATTCAATAGGGGATAAAAAATGAGTTACAGGAAAATTAAGAAAATGTAAATTAACAGCCCACTGATTATTCTTTAAATTCTCAATCTGGAGATGTATTAATAAACTGTTATTAGCAGCAGCAGCTGCTGCTTGACATGTACCAATATTAGACGTAGTTTTCTCCACAGTTCCACTTTAGAGAGCCTAATATCATACTGAGATACTGTTTCCACCACCTCCTCTGTAAATTTGCAAAACTGAGAAAGATTTGTCTCTCAAACTAGTATCCATTTTCACAATCACATCATATATCTCTCTCAGAGAAATAGCATCTGAGGCTGGGGGCTTAGGTAAACCAGCATATTGAAAAGAAACATACATCAATCTTTTTACGGAGGCTCCTCCTACAATTGAACGGTCCACAGAAGAGGGAGCAGCAACTACTCAGCCCCCCTGACCTGGGTCCACTCCTTACACGAGACACATCTACTAATTCCAGTGATGCCACAGGTTAAGGGGGCATGGAAAGTCCCCCAGATGATAGAGAAGCTTTCAGGGAACAAAGCATACTCATTGTTGAAAGGGGTTTTGGTACCTTAGATGAGTGTAGATGAAGGTCCATTGGTCCCCTGACCATAATAACCACATCAGGTTTCTTCTTTGCTGCCTTTCTCTTCCCCATAGGAGTGGAGCAGAGGCGTCATGCACCACACTCTTCAATGGCTCCAAAGGGGTGGGACTTGCCTCTCTGGTCATGCCCCTTTGGGCATGCACCCACAGCCATAGGTTCATGTACTGCAGTAGGGATCGCCTCTTAAATGGTATTAACAGGGCCGCTCTCCCACATTATAGCAGCCTCAAGGCATCCCAGTGGGTGACTGCAACAGTGTTATGGAAAATTCACACCCTGAAAATTCTTGGAGTTACCATTGACCGAAATCTCACACTTGAAAGCCATGTGAAGAATACAACAAAGAAGATGTTCCATTCAATGTGGAAACTCAAAAGAGTAAAACCTTTCTTCCCAAGGGATATATTTCGCAGCCTGGTACAATCAATGGTGCTAAGTCATCTAGACTACTGCAATGCACTTTATACTGGCTGTAAAGAGCATATCATCAAGAAACTTCAAACAGCCCAAAACACTGCAGCCAGACTCATATTTGGTAAAACAAAATACAAAAGTGCCAAACCCCTAAGAAAAAAGCTACACTGGCTTCCACTCAAAGAACGTATCACGTTCAAGGTCTGCACTCTGGTTCATAAAATCATTCACAGAGATGTCAGACCTTATTGACCTGCCACCCAGGAACGCTAAAAGATCAGCATGCACATTCCTGAATCTTCACTTCCTCAACTGCAAAGGACTAAAATACAGATTAACACATATTTCCAGCTTTTCCTACACGAGCACACAGCTGTGGAATGCTTTGCCATTTGACGTGAAAACAATGTGCGACCTAATCAACTTTTGGAAATCACTGAAGACTTACCTCTTCAACAAGGCATACCACAATGATCCATCATAGGAACTGTAACGCATCACCGCTTACCTGATATTCCGACTGTGATCTCTCTATACCTGATTGCTTAATTCTATTATGTTATCCATGTTCTTTATGTAATACCAATTGTATCTTTTACTCTGGAATGGCGATTGCCATGACGGAACATTGTAAGCCACATTGAGCCTGCAAATAGGTGGGGAAATGTGGGATACAAATGCAACAAATAAATAAATGTACATCTTCAGCCTTAAAGCAGTCCAAAGCAATCAAGTACCAATTTGGTCAGTGCAAAAGACTGAGAACCACAAAACCCAGGATTCAAATCCAACTGATGCTCCTTGTGACCTTGAGCAAGTCACTTAACCTTCTGTTGCCTCAAGTATGAACTTAGATTGTGTAACTTCCAGGGATGGGGAAATATCTATTTTATCTGAATGTTCTTCACCTTGATCTACAACTGAAAAAGTTGTGAGCTAAATCCCTTCCTCCATGTAATCTGTCAGCAGCATTCAACTTGGTTGATATGATATTTTCTTTCAAAGATTCTCTGATAAGAAAGGCAAAGAGAGACTTTGGAAAAGAAGATTGCCTTGGAGACAAAAACACATAATAAAATTTTTTTAAGGTATATTAGAATACCTTAAAGAAGACAGTAAAAGAATCAGTTGGGCCACTAGATGACTGAAGGGGCACTCAGTGAAGACAAGGCCATAGCGGAGAGAATAAATGAATTCTTTGCTTCAGTTTTCATTGAGAAAGGTGTAGGGGAGATACTCATGCCAGAAATGATATTTAATGGTGATGAGTCAGAGGAACTTAAACAAATCTCTCTAACCCTGGAAGATGTAATGGAGCACTTGACAAATTAAAGAGTAGCAGATCACCTGAACTGGATGGTCCACATCCTAGAGTACTGATAGAACTAAAAAATGAACTTGCAGAGATATTAGTAATAATATTAATTTATATTTAAAACCAAGCGTGGTACCAGAAGATTGGAGAGTGGCCAATGTAATGCCAATTTTTAAAAAGGGTTTCAGAGGTGACCCAGGGAATTATAGATCAGCGAGGTTGATGGTGCTAGGCAAAATAGTAGAGACTATTATTAAGAACAAAATTACTAAGCATAGACATGGATTAATGGGACAAAGCCAACATAGATTTAGCCAAGGAAAATCTGCTATATTTCTTTTAAGGAATGGATAAACATGTGGACAAATATGAGCTAGTTGATGTGGAGGGGCATTTTCAACATGATGTCTAAGTCTGATTTAGGATGTTTTGCTGAAAACTTTCAAAAATCAAGTAGCGAACATAGCGATTTTCAAAACAGAAAAACATAATCTTTTTGTTTCAAAAATCACTGTTTTCTAGATGTTTTTGTGCTTAGTACATCTATCTTTTGGTACTATTTTCAAAAAAATGAAGTCCTAGGGAGAAATGCACAAAAATAAGCCATTGGGATGTCTGGGGGCCAGGATTCTTAGCAAATAGGCCACACAGAAATCCCATCAGAGCAATGAGGCAGCCTAGGGGGCACTGCAGTGGATTTCACACACAAGGTCCCAGGTACACATCTAACCATAACCCCCTTATATTGTATGGTGAGCCCTCCAGGAATATAAAAAAGATATACTGTACGGACGTATGCACCACCACAATAGCCCTTAAGCCTGCAGGTATCACCTATATGTAGGTAGAGTAGGTATTTTGTGGATTTTGGAGGGCTCACACTTTCCATCACAAGTGTACCAATTAGAGTGGAATATGGGCCTGGCTCCCCTTCTCTATAGTCCACAGCACTGACCACTGGGCTACTTCAGGGACCTGCTTGCTGCTGTTAGAGGAATGGCTATTATATCTGAAGCTATCATAGTGCCTGTTATGTACTGTCACTTTCACCTCTTAGGGGAGTGGGACGGGGTCAGTGACTACTGGGGGATTAAGGGTGGGGGTCATGCCTTTGTCTCTCCAGTGGTCATCTGGTCAGTTTGGGCACTTTTTTGGCACTTAGTCGTTATTGAAATGGGTTTCAAAAATAGTGATTTGGACGTTTTGGCAACAAAAATGTCCATCTGTTGCTGTATGCCGCTTTTTGGATGTTCTGTTTTAAAAAGGAGCTGTTTTGATTGCTACTTTTTCTTTGCATTAACCAGCATCGTTGTGCGTATCTAGCTCGCTTATAGGCTGAACGTATTGTTCATAATTCACAGTATGTTGAAATAATTGTTACATGGAAAAGATATATTGATGACATGCTGCTAGTATGGTCAGGCACAAATGAAGAATTAGATTTATTTCTAAAAGATTTGAATGGTAGTGACCCCAATATCAAATTTACAATGCAGGCGTCTGGAGAAAATGTACAATTTTTAGACATAAACATCATGTATGATCAAAATACATTTGTTACCAGTACATATCGTAAGCCTACTGACAGAAATACCATTCTACATTTTAAAAGCCGTCACCCTCGCCAACTGAAAGAAAGCATCCCTATTGGGCAATTTATGAGGCTAAAAAGATTGTGTTCAGATGAGACTCACTTTGTGCAGCAGGCACAAGATTTAACAAATAGATTTCAACAGCGGGGGTACCCTGGTCGAACAATACGTTCAGCCTATAAGCGAGCTAGATACACACAACGATGCTGGTTAATGCAAAGAAAAAGTAGTAATCAAAACAGCTATATAAATTGTGTATTACTATATTATAAACAAACGCAGATGATTCCGAGAATCATCATGAAACATTGGCCAATATTAGCCCTACATGGAAGCTTAACGGAAAAACCTAGATTCTCCTGTACGAAGCAGAATAATATGGGAGAGTTGTTATCTAAAAAATCATTTAACCAAGTGGTGAACAGAGAAGAAATTGGAGGGTATGGGCAGTGCCAGAAATGTGTATACTGTAAACATGCGATATACACAAATCAAATTTGGGTAGACAATATTCAAAAGCAGTTTTATTTGAAGGGTAAAACAGATTGTAACACACAGAATGTTGTCTATGGGATTCGTTGCCACTGTCAACTGTGGTATATTGGGGAAACCACGCGTAAGATAAAGATGCACATTGCTCAGCATTTAAGTAACATACGGTTACAGAAACGCGATACACCACTAGTGAATCATTGGCTATTGCACCAACATTCCATTCAAGATTTACAATTTGTAGTTCTCTTTCAGGTTTATAAGGGAAGGGGTGGTGTTGAAAGACAGCTGATACGTAAAGAGCAAAGGTTAATCTACAATTGGAATACCGTTGAGCCCAATGGGCTCAATAAAGAAATTGATTGGTCCTTGTTAATGTCCTTATAAAAGGAGGGTGTGTCAAACTATACCCCATGCATTACAGGAAATGATGTTAACATACCGGAAGCTGGAGCTTTTCACGGTGTGCCTAACATGAATTCGAGGTTGATTAAGGTATGTGTATAATATTGAATTTTTGTAAAATATTGGTGAGATTTGTAAGTTTGGTCATTTGCATGCATTGCCTATTGTATAAGGTCTCCTGAAGAAGTGAACTAGGAAACACGGCCAGTGTTGGGACCAGAAATGAGACAGATGGTTGATAATAAGAACTCAGAGAAATCTTCTGTGTGACGTCTAATACTCTACCTTATTCTAAAAGATTGGAGACGCCTCTCTGACATTGGACTTATAAGCAACAAGGCAGCGCGATTAGGACAGTTGCAAGTGAAGCTTACAAGATATAATTTGCAAATAGACCACAGACGTTAAGGATTGTTAATACAATCACTAATTATTTTATACTTCGGATGTTCCAAAAGGTTACTGATAGATAAACCCTACAAAATACTGCAGCACATCTCTTCTGCAAGGTGGGTATTTTAGCGGCCAAATCAGATAAAATGGTGCAAAACCATACAATATTTTAAAAAGAAAACATGCAAACTTAAATAAAATTCTCACCTCTATGGGTAGCCAGTGATGTTTATCCTGTTGCATTCACCCAATGAGAAAAATCAGGCGAACAGCAGTATTTTGTATGGTTTGTAGTTTTCTTAACTGTTGATGAGTACAACCTAGGTAACAAACATTGCAGTCCTATCTTTGGCTGCTGTAAATTTAACTGGCCAGCATTGAATATTATCTTAAGGGGTCTTTTGCAAAGGAGCGCTAGCGGTTTTAGTGCACACTAAATGCTAGACACATCTGTAGAAATATATGGGCGTCTCTAACGTTTAGTGCGTGCTTATTTTTAGGGTGCACTAAAAATGCTAGCGTGCCTTTGTAAAAGGACCCCTTAGCCAGTTAAGTTTGAGCCAGCCAAAACAAAACCAATATTCACTGTAAATGGCCTAGCACCAAATATCCGGGGTCAGCGCCAATCGCTGCACTTATATGGGCTGCCTCCCGCGGTTTCAATATCGGGCCCAATAACAATAATTAGATTCCTCAGTGTAGTCTCTGTAATTTAGAGAATGCACTGAAAATGCTTGCATGGCCGACATGCTCTGCATCTTCGTCTCTAATTCCTGGAGGAAGCCAATGAGTGGCGTAGAGCAGTATTAGGACTATTCTACTGTGAGCTGTAGAAGAAGCTTTCATAAAAATGATTTTCAAAAATAAAAAATGTAGAGATCTGTATTGTGAAGATATTCAGAGATGACTTGTAGGTTTTTAAAACAAGTTAAATAGAATTCACACTTATGGGTCAATATGTAAAATCTGAGGTCAGCATTTCTTTTAAACAGAGGGCCTGGAATGTAAACATATACCAGAATATTGGAGGCGAAAGACTGATAAGCATGGCTCAGGACAGACACCTTGGGGTGAGAGTGTTTGAGGATCTCAAGGCAGCAAAAAAGGTGACAAGGCAGTGGCTGCAGCCAGAAGGAAGCTAGGCTGCATAGAGAGAGGTATAACTGCCAAAACAAAGGAGGTGTTGATGCCCCTGTACAAGTTGTTGGTGAGGCCCTACTTGGAGTATTCTGTTCAGTTTTGGAGGCTGTTTTTCGCTAAAGACGCAAAAAGATTTGAAGTGGTATAGAGAAAGTGAGAAAAATGATATTGGGTTTGTACAAAAAAGTGTATGAGAAGAGACTTGAGGATTTGAATACGTATATCCTAGAGGAAAGGAGGGATGGGGTGATATATGGATGTTTAAATATTTGAAAGGTATTAATGTGCAAACAAAACTTTTCCAGAGAAGGGTAAGTGATAGAGGACATGAATTGAGGTTACAGGGGGTTGACTTATTTTATTTATTTAGATTTTACTCACACCTTTTCAGTAGCAGCTCAAGGTGAGTTACATTCAGGTACTCTGGATATTACCTTGTCCCAGGAGAACTCACAATCTAAGTTTGTATCTGAGATAATGGAGGTTAAGTGACTTGCCCAAGATCATAAGGAGCAGCAGTGGGATTTGAACTGGCCACCTCTGGATTGCAAGACTGGTGTTCTAACCACTAGGCCACTCCTCCACTCTTAGGAGTAAGCGTAATGTTGGGAAGCATTTTTTCACAGAGAGGGTGATAGATGCCTGGAATGCCCTCCTATGGGAGGTGGTGGAGAGGAAAATGATAACAGAATTCAAGAATGTGTGGGATAAAGCTCAAAGTATTTTTATATGGGAAGAAAATGGAATCGGAACAACTTAGCCATGTTTAGGATTCAAATCCAGTAGTTGAAAATTAAGTCAGTACCAAGTAAATTTCTACAGTCTGTGCCCTGAAAATGGCAAGGGCAGTTCAAGATCAAGTATGGATATGTTATCTCTTGTTGGGCAGACTTGATGGAACATGCAGGTCTTTATCTTCCATCATCTACTATGTTAATATATTAATATTCAGAGCTGCCTGATATCCAGATATCGGTGTTGAATATCTGGGTATAGTAGCTTCTGCTACCATTACACACAGAGAGGTGCACTGAATATTGCTGTTACCCGGATAATATGCTCCTCTGGCTGGGCCCTGCCGGGACAGTTTACAGTGATTTTCAGTGATATTATCCAGATAATGCAGCTGAAATTGACTGGCCCCAGTGAGCAGCCCTTACCTGTGTAGCAGGTGCTGCTGCCTACCTGAATAAATGCCTTTAAATATATATCTATATATCTATACAGTGCAATCCGCTTAAGTGCAAGGGTCTGGGACCAAAGAAATGCATGCAGTTAAACGGAGCGTGCACTTAACCATTGTGACCCAAAGAAGCTTGACATCTGATAAACATATGTACAGTACTGTTTATTATACGTACAGTATACAGTCTTCGTTAACTGATGTTATACAGTCTCCGATAACTGACGTTAGGCTTACTTGAAGTAATCAGTCATAGTCCTCTGTACACTCTTGTGTCTGTGAGTTCCATAGACTACATCTGCCAGACGGTAAAAACTGTCATAGCACTGACATCCAGTGGCCTCCAGATAGGCCCGCACAGTGTTGAGACTCTCCAGCGCTCTTGCAAAAGTGACAGGAGGTTGTTGACTTTTGTCAGCATGTGCCTCGCTGCTCATTTCATCATCTGTTTCATCATCAGCCATTGCCTTCATGTAGGCACATATCTGGACATCACTGCTATTGTCAGCTGTTTGTAGATTGTAATCAACAGCTACGTAGTGATGAAACTCCTCTTCATTAACACCGGCTGGGATGTCAATAGCCTGTTCATCTGATGCGTTTGCAACAGCTGCATCTGTTTCGTCCCTCTCCACATCCCTAACAAAGCATGCCCACTTGTAGCAGTTCACAATGGTTGCCTGTGTAACATGATTCCAGGCTTCTTTCTGCATATGTAGGGAATACAACACTGATAGATTACGAGCCAGTTCAACAGCACATTTATCCTTGCCAGTCTGGTCATCCATAACGCTCATCAGACGACGTAGCACAAGAGCCCGATAATTTTGTTTGAAATTGGCTATTTTGCCCTGATTCATAGGTTGGATCAGAGAGGTAGTGTTTGGTGGCAGGAAGACCACCTTGACGTTAGACAACCTGACATCATCACTGTGTGCAGCACAATTATCACAAAGCAACAAAATCTGACGCTTTTGTGCCCGCATTCTAGTGTCTAACTTCTTTAGCCACTGCTTCCAAATTTCCCCAGTCATCCATGAATTTGCGTTAGCCTCGTATGACACAGGAAGTTGCTTAACATTCTTGAAGCAACAGGGCTGTTTGCTCTTTCCAGTGATGAGTGGTTCCAACTTCTCACTCCCATCCATATTGCAGCAAAGGAGGATCGTCAGTCGGTCCTTCGACATTTTACTTCCTGTAGTTTCGGCTTGTTTGAATGCAAGTGTTCCATCAGGAATTGCTCGCCAGTAGAGACTGTTTTCGTCAGCATTGAAACTGTTACGAGGTGCAAACTCGTTCAAGATGGTAGGAAAAACTGAAACAACCCAATTTTCAGCACCTCAGTCATCAGCGTCTTGTTTTTCACCATGCTGTTTCTTGAATTTTATGTTGTTCCTCTCCTTTCCAACCATCCAACAGTGGCTTTGAATTCAGTTAGTCCAAGACTTTCAGCTAGCTGATTAGCTTTCTCCATAAGCAGTGGACCACTGACAGGAAACTGTCTGCTCCTGAAAGGAGAAAACCACCGGAGAAGAGCATCTTCTACATCCTCAGTTTTTCCCGCCCGTTTAAATTTCCAGTGTGGATTTGTATTGTTTTGCCAGTCTTCCAGAAGCTGGTCTTTCTGCTTCAAGTTACCTGAAATTTGACTGGGATTGACACCATATTCTTTAGCAATAGATGCTTGACTTTGTTTACTAATTTTTTAAAAACTTCTATTCGTTCGGCCAGTGTTAAAGTCTTACAGTTGCGTGACGCCACCGTTGCCAGTGTACACTCTAGCAACATTCTTTCACTTCTTCTACCTGTGGCAGTTAACCAATGAGATTTCAAATTTACCGCCCCTTTGTCACGCACCAGTTGGCTTCCATATTCTGTGCATGCGCTTATTGTCACCTGCCTGTCCTGCAAACAACACACAGTTCAATTATCCCTCTGATATGTAGTCGTGTGAGCCGAGGTTTACTGTGTGCAGCTCACAAAAAGGCAAAGTGAACATAAACAAACATCATCCTGAGAAAGATGTTACCGGATGAATACATTAAAGTTATAGAACGTTATTATAAAGAGAATCAATTGGATTCACACAAATGCCAAATACCAATCCAGGTAGTCTATAATAACTTATTAGAGTGCACATTTATAAATCTATGGCACTGAAGTAGCTATGTAACTAATTAAAATTGGATAAAAACTTAAATATAATAAATACTATAATTATTTTTAAAAAACCCTACTGGATCCAGCTACTACACTCTAAAATATAGGAATCAACAGAATCACTTACAATCACAGGTAGGTATTACATATTACACCACTTACATACATTTCCCTAATACTTTTCCTTCTGGAGCAGTTACAGTTCTTTTCTCTTTCTGATTTATTTCCTATAAGAATTACTTTAAAGATAAATATCAACTACTATTATTTGATTATATGTCCAGGAAATGTTTTAACTATTTTCTAATCTTCCTTTTCTCAGGTCCTCAGTTCCTAAAAGGAAGTATGTATATACTTTGTAAATGCAAAGTGTCTCTCTCAGCTCAGAGTCCAGTTATCCTATTCTCCTGCAGTACTTAGCTGGATTCCTGTTTTCTTGACCTTGGGATCAATTCTTCTGTCTTTGTTGTCCTCACTTTGTCTTCTTCCTAAACTTATACTATAAAGAAAATAAAAGGAGAGAGTCTACCTCCCTGCAGTGTGTGTACTTTAATGTAAGCCTGCCTGTTACTGGAACCTGAACTGGATTCTAATATAAGCAAAATAAATTAAATTAAAATCATCTGAATCTGATCTCCTAACTCAACCTAATAAACATTCATTTTTTCCCCTAACTATAAAGAGAGCAGTTGCTGAATTCACAGTTCACCACTGACCATGTCATTCATTCACACACAGTCAGACTGAATTCACTTAGCTCTAAGAGGTTCAGTTAACTCTTTGCTTTTCACTCTTCCAAACTCAGATGATTGTTACACTCATAGTTTGTCAGTTATTCCTTCCTCACAAACCTCATACACCCAGACACACTAGGAAACAGGTCTTCCCTCATCTGGATCTTCGGTTGCTCTCCTTAACTGTCACCAGGCACAAAACCTTACAGGAGTAGTGCAGCCAATCAGGAATCTCTATTTGAGACCATATTTCCATACAGAGATTCCATTTTACATTTCTCATCAAAAATAATACCTTAAACCCCCATTTGTGGATTTAAACCATACGAGTCAAATCAGAGCCATACCCTGACGTTTACCCTCTAAAAAGTTTCACTTAAAATTATCCCCAAACACCTAAACTGGAACATTCCAAAAATGAACTAATCTGCATAGCATCTAAGCAAATATAACCTTATGGCCAGCCAATTTAATTACATGCAATTCCTTTTAAACCTTAGTTTTAATACTTTTTAACTTCTCAGGTGTCAGTGCAGGTCTCTTTTCACTGTACTGCACATGTGTCTCAGAGCCTCCCTCAGCTCCCAGATGCCAGGTAGTAAATAAATAAATAAATTCTTCCACTGGTTACATTATGCAGAGTCTTTCCTGCAGAGGAGGAGTGGTCTTAAACCATGCATATAAGCGAATCTTGCACTTATCAGTGGTGCGCTAAACCGAAGTTTGTCCCCATAGAAATTGATGGCGCCAAAAACGGGACCGAAGTACGGCATGCAGTTAAACAGAGCATGCACTTATCCGACGTGCACTTAAATGGAGTGCACTGTATATATATCAGGCTGTTAGATCTAACACTGTCATTGTGCCCAGCTTGCTCCGCTGACTTCATAGTCCACACAGTCAAACATCAAACCTGCACATGGTGACAATCGGAAGCAGCATGACACTGCAACAGCGCCACCTATCTTTCATAGAATGAGAGACAAGGTGGTCTGGAACACAGGCAAGGCACATGGGGTGAGGAATAGTAGAAAGAATGAGTTAATAATTATTTTGTTTAACTTGCTACAGTTTCAACTGCAAAACTATTTGGAAAGAACGTTTTGAGGCTTAAAAGTCTTGCATTAAACCTGTAACAATTTTATGAAATATCTAGAAATTTAAGTTATACAAATTCAACTGCCAAAATGTCTGAGTTGCCCAATTCCTTTTTAAAATATATGTATACAAGCCTTTCAAGACTACACAAACTGTTTTCAGCAGGTTACCATGCATACAGGACAGAAAATCAAGTAGCGCCAATAAATGGCAATTTATTTCTTGTGAAAGCCCAGAAATATACTGATGTCTTAGCCCGCCCTTCATTATTACTCATGGTTTTCTGGAATAATGAACTAATCCATCACTAGGAGACCACACCCAGAAAGATTCTCATCTCACAGCAGGATATTTTTAACATTACAGTATCATATATCATCTCTATTAGAAACGGCTTGAACAAAAACTGATTAGTGTATTCCAGAAGTCAATGCCAAAAAAATGTAACAATAATCAAATATATATGAGGTTGTTATCCAAAAATCTGGCTACTACTTTTATCTGTGAAAATCATTAAAAGGTATTATGTTACAACTATTCCCATTTGCAAATAAAATGATCAGAAAAATCCAACCTAGCTGAAAGCACAAATTTGTGATACTGTTTCACTGTAGTTCTATTATTAGGTTTCAATTTACTGTTTTCAAGTTTACTTCATTTATTGTAGTTATTTTTATTCTTGATTATTTTACTATTGTTATGCCGTTAACAAAATTATGTTAAATTGTACTTACTGTACACCGCCTTGAGTGAATCTCTTTATAAAGACGGTAAATAAATCCCAATAAATAAATAAATTGCTTATTCATAATGTTATGCAACAAATATGATTTTAAATCATTCTCTAACTGTTCCTGTGTAACGTGCATGGAGAATACTACAAGTGGATCTGACTCCCAGATATTGCTGATCACGGAAGAAGCATTTTCTAAGCATTACTGGTGTTATTGCTGAATTGACAGGTACATTGTATCAAAACAAGGTTTAGGATGCTGCCTGTCCTATGAAAACGTATACAGCAGGGGCGTAGCCAGACCTCAAAGTGGGGAAGGCACAGTTTGGCCTTTCGCACTGCTACAACCCCATATACCTTGACTGGCGGTGGTCCCCAACCCCTGCCAGTCTTGCATGCTCAGTTTCACTAAAATCGAGCATGCGTGCGATGTGAAAGGAAGCAGGGTAGGCAATGCGTAGAGAACAGTGCTGGAAAAAGGCTTCAACAACCCCTGCCAGCCAAACCAGGTGTCCTGGATCCAAATTTGGGGGGGGGGGCTCAGCCTCCCAAGGCCCTCTGTAGCTACGCCAGTGTTGTGCAGGAAACACCTGGGAAATCCTTTCATAAATAATTCTTTGGCTGAAGTGGCTTTAATTCATAAATGCATTTCTGTAAACATTAGGGTAGAATAGGACTTCTGGTGAAGTGGGGGGGGGGGGGGGATAGCTGAGGATGAAACTGTGAGGACAAACAAAGCTTCACTTAAACACAATGGGGTCCTTTTAGTAAGCAGTGCTAAGAAGTGGCCTACGCTATTCCCCAGTGTGGATCTCTTGCGCTAAGGCCATGTTTAGTGCCACTGGGAAATGGCCAATATTTCCTTCACAGCAATAATGTCCATGCGCTAATTTGTGCTTGACCATTAGTGCATGAGCACTAACCAACACCTATTTTGTAGGCAGCAAGGGCTCACTTACTAACTACAAGCTAATTGGTTAGTATGCAGCATTGTAACTTCACTAACTGATTAGAATATAAAACGCCTACTCTATTCCCCCAGACCCACTCCCAGTGCTAAAAAATAAAAACTATTTTTTAGCATGTGGGTAGCAAGTACACATGCAAAAATTACTGTGGGGTGTGCATTTTAACCTGCAGTAAGCACGCATTAGTGCTTACTGTCGCATAGTAAAAGGATCCCAATATGCAGAATTGCATTAACACCCAAAAGGTGTGAACTTAAATTACATATATATAAAATTTACTCTTTAAAAGAAAATCGTGCTGTACTGCAGTGTCATCATTTTGATTCCCTGATAATGAGAGCACTTCCAGATTGAATAACTTAATTAAACAAATGTAAATGAATTCCCTGGAAATAAACAAATCTGGAAGGCACTTGGAGTAGTTGAGTATTACTTCAAGCAGCCCACACTAAAGATAGCTCACTGCTTCATAGGAAAAGAAGTTGGTGCCAAAAATATTTTCCCTCGCCTCAGTAAATTCATTAACAAACAAAATGAGTGGTGCTGTGATATTTCTTATAGTTAATAAATATAAGGGCACCTCAAATAAGAGATATGCAATCTGACAAAATGGACTTTTGTCAAGGAAGGCGTAAAGCATGAAGGCAGCAGGGAACAAACCACACACTCCCATCCTAGATTTAAATCTGCAGGATGTGGGGCTGGGCACTTAAAAAAAATACTACATAAGTATTGCCATACTGGGACAGACCAAAGGTCCATCAAGCCCAGCATCCTTTTCCCAACAGTGGCCAATCCAAGTTACAAGTACTTGGCAAGATCCCAAAACAGTACAATACATTTTATGCTGCTTATCCTAGAAATAACAAGTGGATTTTCCACAAGTCCATTTTAATAATGGTCTATTGACTTTTCCTTTAGGAAGCCATCCAAACCTTTTTTAAGCCCTGCTAGACTAACTGCTTTTACTATATTCTCTGGCAATGAATTCCAGAGTTTAATTACATGTTGAGAGAAGAAATCTTTTCTATAATTCATTTTAAATTTACAACTTTGTAGCTTCATTGCATGCCCCCTAGTCCTAGTAAAGAAGCGGTTCACTTCTACCCGTTACACTCCACATTATTTTATAGATTCTATCATATCTCACCTCAGCCATCTTTTCTCCATGACGAAGAGTCCTAACTGCTTTAGCCTTTCCTCAAAAGGAAGTCATCCCATTCCCTTTATCATTTTCATCACCCTTCTCTGTACCTTTTCTAATTCCAATTTTTGAGATGCAGTGACCAGAATTGAACACAATATTTGAGGTGCAGTTGCAACATGGAGCAATACAAAGGCATTATAACATCCACATTTATGTTTTCCATTCCTTTCTTAATAATACCTATTATTCTATTTGCTTTCTTAGCTGCCGCCGCAGGCTGAGCAGAGGGTTTCAACGTATCATCAATGATGACGCCTAGATTCCTTTCCTGGTCGGTGACTCCTTTGTGGAACCTAGCTGTAATTCGGGTTCCTCTTTCCCACATGCATCACTTTGCATTTGCTCACATTAAACATCATCTGCCATTTAGATGCCCAGTCTCATAAAGTCCTCTTGTAATTTTTCACAATCCTCTTGCGATTTAACAACTTTGTGTCATCACTTAATATTAATTGGTTAGATGGGAATGATGGGAAAAATGTGATGTACTCCAAGACAGAACCCATATTAGATACATGATTAGATGAGAAAATGTCCCGCAGTGATACAGTGATTCATCCACATACTTTTGTGTTACGAGCTTTATTTTCCTGATGTTTCAGAGCATTAGAACCTTAAGCAAAAAAATAATAAATAAAGTGCCAGTTAAAAATCATGTAAATAAATCTGTGGCCTTTCTGCACTTTCTTTTTTTGCCCTGCTTTTTGCTCAATCTATAAACCTGAACACCCCTGTGTTTTCTGATATTTATATCGCATAGGCTTGTCTGGAAAAGGATTCAAAGGGCACAAAACAATGGACTCTTGAATAAGGAAAAGTTAAAAAAAAAAAACAAATGCTTGTAAATTTCAGATTTCTGTACTTCTATAATGAGCTTAATTAGATCACTTTGCTTCATGCCATGAACAGTCCCAAGCTGAGATTTAGATTCCCATAAAAATAATATATGCCTTTTACCTTTGTTGCTGTCTGAAACAGCAATCAATTTCTCTTTCTGCTGAAAGGCTGCCTGCATATTTCTGAAAGCCACTTGAGCTAAGTAGTTTTTATAGTAACTTTGTTTTTGAACAATCACAATCCTGTTGTACTGTGACTTGAAAGGGAAAGGGAAAATCAAAGATTTATTTGGTAGCTTGTATTTCGCTGTTTTTTTTGTTGTTGTTTAACAAAACAAGACACCAAATTTGAATATGCCCTGAACATCCCCTTTCTCACAGGCCAAGTGCCAAAAAGCAACATTGCTTCACAGCTAGCATCCATCTCCATTGCAACAAGTCATTATAAGTGAATGGAAAACAGGCAGCTCAAAAAAATCCATTAGTGTCACTCATCTAAGCAGGAAATGATTTTCTTTTTTGCATCTTGCATCAAGGACAGTAGCATTACAGGCTCCATAGCTAGATCTAGGACTGCAGGTACTTTCTCCTTTAATGCACACATAAGTAGCTAAAGATATTGAATGTTTATATTTATTTGTATTTGTTATAGCATACTAGTAAAAATGGCCCGTTTCTGGAGCCAATGAAACGGGCGCTAGCAAGGCTTGCCTCTGCCCCCTCCCCCCCCCCCCCCACTCAACCAACCACCCAACCACCCAACCACCCAACCACCCAAGCAACACACCTTCGTTGTCACTGACGCCATTGAGCCGCCCTGCTTGCCGTTGATGTGTGACTGAATTGCTCCTCCCTCAACGCCATAACGTTTGATGCGAGGGCGGAGCCCAGAGACTGGGTGATTTTCGTGGCTTCAGCACCACGAACTTATGAACCTTGGCTTCAGTGACGTCAAAGAATAGAACATTGAGGGTGAGTTTTTATATATAGATTTAACAGGCACATATTTATAATCATAAATCTGTAGTTGCAGGGAAACAATTCAAACAGCACTCAGCAAAAAATACCATCAACTTAACAATATAAACAAAATTCAATATATTAATTTGTTCAAAAAAGTCTTCATCACTTTTATATATATTTTGTATTGAATATGGTAAGAAGTTTTACAAATGAAGATCTTAATGTGATATTTTTGAATTGTAGGGGAATGCCTTGAAAAAGCCTCTTGGTGAAACACATGTCGGCACTGCTCCCCCTTTGACTTCTTATTGAAAAAAGATAAGTGAAACTAATATACTCTTTTTTTTAAATAAATATGAAATAATAAAAAATAGTGATGAAGATTTTTTTGAATAAAAATTTGGACCGATGAAGATCTTGATGTATGCAGCTTCCTTTAAGTATATATGGGATACGCATCATAATACTGATGGGCCATATCTAATGAATATATTGAATTTTGCTTATATTAATTTGATGGGATTTTTTGCTGAGTACTATTTGTATTTGTTAATATTACCTTTTGTATAGCATAAATCAATGTGATGTACAATAAAAACTTTAAAGTCGGAAGAAAACTACAAATAAATTAAAGAAAAGCAGATAGGCATTCATAACATACATTCCCATCTATTTCGCAAACATAGAACTTAAATCATACAACCAATACTGTGGGAAGCCTCCTCTCATAAACACGGGGTAGCTGTTCACTCCAAAAGCATGTCGCTAAAAATTGTATGTGCAAATTTAGGGGTGCATCCAATTTGTGCATGCAATTTAATTGAATAATGAGCTAACTAGCACTAATTGGCTTAACAAACAATTATTGGCACTAATTAGATTTACTTGGAATATTTGCGTGTAAATTTAGGCACGGGATCCGCTCCTTAATTTATGTGCGAGTTCAAAATGAGGATACAGAAATGAGAGGTCATGAGCGGAACAATGGCGTTCCTAAAATTAATGTGCGTAGTTATAGAATAAGGGGAAATTGCCTAATTTAGGCACGAAGATTCGCACCATGTTTCAGTTGGTGCAAATGGCTGCACCTAAATTTAGGCGCAATTCCCAAGCTTAAGTGCTATTCTATAAACAGCTCCTAACTTTAAGTGTAACTTATAGAATAGTGCTTTTTACAGTGTCAGTGTTTTCAGCGCCATATATGGAATTCACCCATACTGCAGAAGTCCAGCAAGCTGTTGTCTTTTGGGGGTTGAGGACTAGCTAGTGGTCTCTCAACCACAATGCCATATTGTTTAAACAAGACTACAAAGGACCAAGATCTGGTTTTGTGTTGGGAATGTATTGAATTAAAAAATATTGTCAGCATAAAAATAAAGCGCTGATGCCTTAAGTTTGGACTAATGAAATAAAGGGACAGAGGAAAAGGTTAAAAAGAATAGATCCTATAGGATAGTGAGTAAGAGGCAGGCTGTGTATCTGAAAGTATTAAGTGCGACATTGGTGAAAGGAAGTAAACCACCTATGGACTGTGCCTGTCAATCCTATGGAAGTAAGTCATTGCAAGAAAAGTTTGTGATCGCTGGCACCCATATGCCCCGATTTTTCACAAGCCTTTCAACGGGTCACTGGTGTCTCCCGCGCTGTGGGTCCTCTTTCAGTGTGCTTCGCCAGCGACGATTTTTGCCTCCGGGTCGTCATCTACGCTGCTTGTTCCTGGCATCTGTCACTACGAGTCAACACCTTCTCGGCTTTGCTGCTGGACCGGGGTAGTCGTCCTCGGCGATGTTGGTGGTCGTCCTCGGCGATGTTGGCTGCTGGTCATCTGCGGCTGCTTTGTGCTTAGAGAGTGCTACACGTTGAAGGGGCCCTGCTTCCTCTTGGATCGCCGATCCAGTTGTTGGCTACTGCCTGCATCCCAGTCCTGTTCACATGCTACCGATCCCAGGGCAAGCCATGGCTTCCCCATGTCTGTCTTAATAGCAGACTATGGATTTTTTTCTCCAGGAACTTGTTCAAGCCATTTTTAAACCCAAATATGCTAACTGCTGTTACTACATTTTCCGGCAATGAGTTCCAGAGCTTAACTATTCATTGAGTGAAAAAAAATATGTCCTATTTGTTTTAAAAGTATTTCCATGTAACTTCATTTAGGGGTCTTTTTACTAAGGTGAGCTGAAAAATGGCCTGCGGTAGTGTAGACATGTATTTTGGGTGCATGCAGAATTATTTTTAGCGCACCTACAAAAAATGCCTTTTTTTGCCGAAAACGGACATGCGACAAGATGAAAATTGCAGCACGTCCATTTTGGGTCTGAGACCTTACAGCAAGCCATTGACCTAGTGGTAAGGTCTCGCGCAGTAACCAGACAGTAATGGTCTACATGCGTCAAATGCCACTTGACGCACGTAGCTGCCTCATGTCAGAAAATAAAAATCATTTTTCAAATGTGCATAGCAGACGCACAACAAAATTGAAATGACCTCAAGGGCCATGCGGTAATTGGGCGGTAACTCCAATTTGGCACGCATTGGGCACGCATAGGTGCCTGCGTGGCTTAGTAAAAGGGCCCCTCAGTGTCCCCTAGTCTTTGTACTTTTTGAATAAACAGAAGTAAATCAATTTTTTTTACTCTTTCTACACCACTCAGGATTCTGTAGACCTCAATCAAATGTCCTCTCAGACGTCTTTTCCAAGCTGAAGAGCCCTAACTTCTTTAGTCTTTCCTCATATGAGAGAAGTTCCACCCCTTTATCATTTTAGTTGCTCTTGTTGAACCTTTTCTAGTTCCGCTATATCTTTTTTGAGATATGGTGACCAGAATTGAGGTGAGGTTGCACCATGGAGCAATACAAAGGCATTATAGTATTCTTGGTCTTTACCATCTCTTTCCTACATTCCTGGCATCCTGTTTGCTTTTTTTGGCCACAGCCACACACTGGGCACATTTCAGCCTATTGTCTACAATCCAGCTTATTTTCAAAAGAGAAAAACGCCTATAGTGCGACCTAAATCGGGAGATAGACGTTTGTCTCGCAAAGGCGCCCAAATCGGTATAATCGAAAGTCGATTTTGGGCGTTTCCAACTGCACTCCATTGCGGAAACGAATAAAGTTGATGGGGGCGTGTCAGAGGCGTGGTGGAGGCGGAACTGGGGCGTGGTTAGCAGCCGAGGAGAGATGGGCGTCTTTAGCTGATAATCGAAAAAAAAAGGCGTTTTTACCGTGATTTTGGGTCACTTTTTTTGGACCCTTTTTTTTCACGAGCAAGTCCCAAAAAAGTGGCCCAACTGCCCAGATGACCACTGGAGGGAATCAGGGATGACCTCCCCGGACTCCCCCAGTGGTCACTAACCCCCTCCCACCAAAAAAAAACCCACTTTAAAAACTTTTTTCCCAGCCTGTATGCCAGCCTCAAATGCCGTACCCACCTCCATGACAACAGAATGTGTTCGATTCTGTCACAGCCTTTCCCTGGGTCAGATGTGGCTCTCGGGTGCAGTACAGGGTCACATCAGCATTGCATTGTGGTGGGTGTAGGGTATTGGGCTCCGTGATTTCATTAGCTTGTGTTACAGTCTCACAATGTTGGAAGTTGGTAGGCTCTTCTCCCATGGTGCTTTTCCCCCTGCCTACTAGGTCAGAGTGTGCCCTGTTGTGTTTCCTGTTGTAGTCCATGCAGTAGTGGCCATTTTTGTAAGCCAGTTTTAGTTCCCTTTCCTGTGTTAGCCACGTTAGACAACTTAGTTCTTCCCTTGAATGTGGCTGAATGAGGGCATTGTACAGCATTCTGCCAGTTCTGACCCACTGCTCATCTCAGTACCAGGGAGACTTGTTGCCAGTGGGGCACAACCTCTGATCTGCAGTTAACTGTGAGTAAAGGCAGTTATTCCAATAAAGGACGTTTTTGTAGAGATTAGTCTTCAGGTGTCAACTGGTGTGCCAAGGTTATATAGCAGCAACCAGTCCTAGAGGCCTGCGTGTAAGCAGGTCCCTGGAGCACTTTTACTGGGTACCGCAGTGCACTTCAGCCGGGTGGCCCCAGGCCCACCCCCCCCCCCACCTGTAACACTTGTGCTGGTAAATGGGAGGCCTCCAAAACCCACTGTACCCACATGTAGGTGCCCCCTTCACCCCTAAAAGCTATGGTAGTGTTGTACATTTGTGGGTTTTGGGGGAGGGGGGTTGGGTGTTCAGCACCCTTGGTAAGGGAGCTATGCATGTGGGAGCTTTTTCTGAAGTCCACCACACTGACGTAGGGTGCCCAGTTGGTGTCCTGGCATATCAGGGGGGTGAGTGTACTACGAATCGTGGCCCCTCCCATGACCAAATGGCTCGGATTAGGACGTCTTTGAGCTGGGTGTTTTTAGTTTCAATTATCGCAAAAAACCCCACAAACGCCCAGCTCAAAAATGTCAATTTTTTCGAAAATACGGTTCGGCCCGCCCCTTCACGGACCCGTTCTCGGAGATAAATGCCCATGGAGATAGGCGTTTCCATTCGATTATGCCCCTCCACGACACCTAGATCTTTTTCTTGGGTGTTGACCCCCAAGATGGACCCTAGCATCAGGTAACTATGATTCAGATTATTCTTCCCAATGTGCATCACTTTGCATTTATCTACATTAAATTTCATCTGCCATTTAGATGCCCAGTTTTCCAATTTCTTAAGGTTTTCCTGCAATTTTTCACAGTCCGCATGTGTTAACAACTTTGAACAGTGTTGTGTCATCTGCAAATTTAATCACCTCACTTGTTCCAATTTCTAGATCATTTATAAATACGTTAAATTGCACCAGCCCCAGTACAGATCCCTGCGGCACTCCACTATTCACCCTCCTCCATTAAGAGAAATGGTCATTTAGCCCTACCCTCTGTTTTCAGGCTTCTGCAGAGCCTCTTCCGGTTTTGAATATTTTTTTTTTTAATTTGCTGGCCTTCTCTATAGTTATTTGTCATAGCCTCCTTTCAGACTCAGATTGGGTGAACCTAGTCCTGTTTGGCTGTTAAACACTGAAAAGCTTTCAAAAATGAGTGTTTTCAGAAATGCATGAGAAGTACCCATAGAATAAATTCTGAATTAACAGAAAACTAACTGTTTTCTGTTACTGCAGAAATACCATTCATTAAAAGTTCTGTAAAGCCTGGACATGTTGTAGAATTCCTAGGCTCATCACAGCAAACTGTCCTTGAAAGACTGAATAAGTCTTTTGTGCACAAACTTGCAAATTAATACATAATTTCATTTCTAGATATATAGTAAGTGGGATGCATTAGCTTTAGAATTCCTCAGTGTGGGGGCACTGTGCTCTGGATTGTGTGTGTTCAAGACTTTGTCAGGGAAGTTTTTGGTATAATAAAACATTTGCCCACTGAGAACGTACATAATTCAACTGCTAATTCTTCTTTTGTTTACCTGCAATCTTTCCGCTTAACTCGGGGGCCCTTTTACAAAGTGGCAGTAAACCCAATGCAGGCTTACCACACTCTATGCCGGAACTAACGCAGCCACCTGTGGTAGTTCCGGCTCGAGCACGTGCCATTTCTGGCACTCTGGGAAATTTTTTTTGTAGCGCAGTGCTAACCTGGTGATAATTGAGCATTTCTACGTGCTGCCTGGTTACCGCCAGGTTACAACGGGAGCGTAAGTGCTTCCCGCTGCATGGCCACATGGTAACTACTACTACTACTACTACTATTTAGCATTTCTATAGCGCTACAAGGCGTACGCAGCGCTGCACAAACATAGAAGAAAGACAGTCCCTGCTCAAAGAGCTTACAATCTAATAGACAAAAAATAAATAAAGTAAGCAAATCAAATCAATTAATGTGAACGGGAAGGAAGAGAGGAGGGTAGGTGGAGGCGAGTGGTTACAAGTGGTTACGAGTCAAAAGCAATGTTAAAGAGGTGGGCTTTCAGTCTAGATTTAAAGGTGGCCAAGGATGGGGCAAGACGTAGGGGCTCAGGAAGTTTATTCCAGGTGTAGGGTGCAGCGAGACAGAAGGCGCAAAGTCTGGAGTTGGCAGTAGTGGAGAAGGGAACAGATAAGAAGGATTTATCCATGGAGTGGAGTGCACTGGAAGGGGTGTAGGGAAGGACGAGTGTGGAGAGATACTGGGGAGCAGCAGTAAGAGTTATTTTACTTGGCTACTACTACCACAGGGCCCTTTTTCCTGCAGGTTATTAAAAGGACCCCTCAGTTTACAGATGAAATGATCTCTGGTATGATGCCAGCTTGAGGTACCATATTCCCTTCTGGAAACACAATCTGATAAAACACTGATGGTAGAAGTAAGTTCAAATGAGAGCCAACAAAACGGTGCACAGCCTATACTATATAAGCCATACACAAAGAAACGTAACATACTCTGTAGAAAAAAAAAAGTGAAAGGCGAGTTATGATACAAACATTCACCTATTTAAACAGGCTGCAATAAAAAACAGAAAATGAAGGCACATAAAGGTCATATGGCCTATCCAGTCTGCCCATCCTCGCCATCTATTACTCCTTCTTTTCTCTTAGAGATTCAACATAGAGAAGGCAGAGCTTGGAAAGGAAATGTGAACAAGGCATCTACCTTGGCCTTAACATTGAAGGAGACGGGAGTCAACAATCTAAATTAAAGGCAACTTTGGAACTGCAGCAGTAAAAAAAGGTTCACAAGCACAGAGCCAAATAGCACACTGATAGCTCTATGGGATCTTGCAGAAAAAAACACTTCAGCAGTGGAGGGCAGAAGCAGTAGTAGTACAAATGTTGACTGTATGCATGGGGCCAATCAGTGCTTTGACAGTCCGTACTGCAGCAGGGCTTAATAGAAAAGTCCTCCAATGAGGCAGGCTCCAGCATAGGGAAAGCTAATGTTTTGGCAGTTAGTCCCATGACAACCAGCAGATGGCAGTTGTAGAAATCAGCTTCTGTGCAGGGCCCGTAGATAAGAGAACATTCCTAGGCAAGGAGGTTTAATAAACAGAAGTGGAAGTGAGCCTATCTAGTCCATTGTAAGCAATGAAGCCAATTAGGACAGACTGACTTTCCCCTTCCCAGCACAGCTGTCATCCCCGTTTACTCAAAACAAAGCAAGCAAACCTATGAGCTGCTGTATCCACATTGTCATTTTTTGTTTTAATTGTTGGTCCATCTATATAACAAGTCTAAAGCTATTTCTTTTTTTTTTTTTTTTTAAAGCTATTTCAATTGGATAGGCAGTGCCTTAAAAGGTGGAGGACAAAAGTATTTGCTTTGTTTTGTTTTTTACTTATTGGACAGCTTTTTAATTTATTTGAAAGCTTCCCATATGTAGATATATATATCATGAAATAACAATTGAATATCACTAAAACAGCTTTAAAAAATATTATAGCTGCTAAAAACAGCAATTTTAAACTCTGTATTTTGTGCTCATTTTTCTACACTAAAAAGTACATAAATACACTGTATACAATACAGATGGCTAAATTTCAGTGAGGATATCCTGTTTCCTGATGGGTTCATCTTAAATGTTGTTGTAATCTGCCTTGGGAAGCCTGGTGTAAAGATGATGGAATATATTGAAATTAAATGGAAGTTGAATTAAACTCTCCTTTCATTAGGACACATGTAATCACATCTTCATCTGTTTTGTAGAACTTTACCTTTTAGATACACAAATGGATTATTCTGTTGTTTGAGCATGTTTCAGGGACAAGTGATTTATAAGTCAAAATAATAAAAATATTTTCTGTCAAACAGATCTCTCATTTGTGGAAACATAACAAATGTAACAAATAAATAAATAACTTAATGGGCTGTAAACAGACGCTTCACATCTATCCATTCAACTCCACTCATTATTTTATAGACCTCTATCATATCTCCCCTCAGCCGCCTTTTCTCCAAGCTGAACAGCCCTAGCCGCTTTAGCCTTTCCTCATAGGGAAGTCGTCCCATCCCCTTTATCATTTTCGTCGCCCTTCTCTGCACCTTTTCTAATTCCACTATATATTTTTGAGATGTGGCGACCAGAATTAAACACAATATTCGAGGTGCGGTCGCACCATGGAGCGATACAAAGTCATTATAACATCCTCATTTTTGTTTTCCATTCCTTTCCTAATAATACCTAACATTTTATTTGCTTTCTTAGCCGCAGCAGCACACTGAGCAGAAGGTTTCAACGTATCATCAACGACGACACCTAGATCCTTCTTGGTCTGTGACTCCTAACGTGGAACCTTGCATGACGTAGCTATAATTCGGGTTCCTCTTTCCCACATGCATCACTTTGCACTTGCTCACATTAAACGTCATCTGCAATTTAGACGCCCAGTCTCCCAGTCTCGTAAAGTCCTCTTGTAATTTTTCACAATCCTCCCGCAATTTAACGACTTTGAATAACTTTGTGTCATCAGTAAATTTAATTACCTCACTAATTACTCCCATCTCTAGGTCATTTATATATACGTTAAAAAGCAGCGGCCCTGGGCGTATGGTACTCAAAGTCGGTGGATCAGACTATGGCTCTTATTAAAGACCAACTCTTAACTTTAACCTCTTCAATTTTGAATTTATGGTCTCCACTTTATTTGACATGGTGGGGAAAGGTGGAGGCTATTAGGATGGTTCTAGCTCCAAAGTTAAATTACATTTTTAGTATGACCCCCTTCTCTTTTCCGAGTACTCTCTATAAAAAGATTGACTCTCTGCTGCTTAAGTTTCTTTGGAGACAAAAACCCCCTCGTATTTCACTTAAGAAACTTAAGCTACCAAAGCATTTGGGAGGTCTTAATGTTCCTGATTTTAAAAACTATCACATTGCCTTTCAACTTGCACAGTCTCTGCAGTGGTTCCAAAGGGAATTTTCACATCTCACGCCTAGGTGGCTGATTTTGGAGGCCGCCTTGGTCCATCCATGCCCTTTAAGTGTTCTTCCTTGCATGGATTTGTATCCATACACCAAACGTCTTAGGCTGTTAAAAGCCTCTGCTTCTACTATCCGTACATTTAGAACTGGTCTTGGATATAGCATTAGTTCACTGGAGGATGTCTCTCTCTGGTATAACTCTGCCTTCCCCACGGTTCTTCTGCGGTCTCTAAGGGAGGAGTAGATGGGAAAGGGAATATGGTTGTTATCTCATTTATTTCTTGCTGGTACTCTGTTATCTCCGGATGCTGTATCAGCATTATATGATGTCTCCTTAATAGATCCACAGGGATGGAGGGACATAGCTCAGTGTATTTTGTCCTTTCAGGTCTCTAACTCTCTTTTGTCTACTCCTTCCGATTTTGTCTCCTTCTGTCGTAGCATTGCAGCGGGTAGAAGGAAGGCATCTCTTTTGTATAAGAAACTTCAAGATTCCTATGTGGATGCTGTTGCTCCCTTGCGGCTGTCTTGGGAAGCGGATTTGAGTTTTGACACAACTGACTTTGATTGGTATACCTTTTGGGTTAATTCACTGCGTCCTACTAAATCAGCGGCGATATCCCAATCCTCTTATTTTATATTCCACAGAGCCTACTGGACCCCTGCTAGAGTGGCTAGGATCACTAAAAGTGTTACCTATAAATGTTGGTCGTGTCAAGGCCCTGATGGGTCACTAGCACACATGGTTTTCTTCTGTAAGAATGTTAGAGCATACTGGCGAATTATTTGGGCAAAAATGTGTCTTGTTTTTCATCTGCCAATGACCACAGCAATCTCTTATGAAATAGTGATTTTAAGAGCCTCTTCTCCTTCTGTCACTATTTTGGAATCGGATAAGAAATTGTTCAACATCTTATTAGCTGTTGCCTTGCATTTAATTATCTCCAATTGGAAAAATAATGTACATTTAAATTACAATGAATGGTGGAGCTATGTATGTGTGATCAGAAAGTATGAAATGATTTTGGCTCGCAAACAACATAGAGTTAAGTCAGTATTAAAGACCTGGGCCCGCTTGGATTTATTTTGTCAAGAATCTCCTGTCATTACCTAACCTTGTGTATTCCTGCTGGTTTCTAGGGATGGAACGCTGCTAATGCTCTGATTTTTTATTGTATATGCCATGGATTGTTATTATTGTTTGTTTACTGTCTGTTTTATGTTTGACGCAAAATTATTAATAAAAATATGAAGCTAAAAAAAGCAACGGTCCTAGCACAGACTCCTGGGGAATCCCACTAACTACCCTTCTCCTTTGAGAATACTGACCATTTAACCCTACTCTCTGTTTTCTATCTTTTAACCAGTTTTTAATCCACAATAGAACACTACCTCCTATCCCATGACTCTCCAATTTCCTCTGGAGTCTTTCATGAGGTACTTTGTCAAACGCCTTCTGAAAATCCAGATACACAATATCAACTGGCTCACCTATATCCACATGTTTGTTCACCCCTTCAAAGAAATGTAGTAGATTGGTGAGGCAAGATTTCCCTTCACTAAATCCATGTTGGCTTTGTCTCATTAATCCATGCTTTTGAATATGCTCTGTAATTTTGTTTTTTATAATAATCTCTACCATTTTGCCCGGCACCGATGTAAGAGTCACCGGTCTATATTTTCCCGGATCTCCTCTGGAACCCTCCAATCTTCCGCTACCACACTCAATTTTAAGGATAAATTACATATTACTAACAATAGCTCCGCAAGCTCATTTTTCAGTTCTATCAGTATTCTGGGATGAAAACCATCCAGTCCAGATTTGCTACTCTTCAGTTTGTAGAACTGCCCCATTACATCCTCCGGGTTTACAGAGAATTCATTAAGTTTCTCCAACTCGTCAGCTTTGAATACCATTTCTGGCACTGGTATCCCACCCAAATCTTCCTCAGTGAAGACTGAAGCAAAGAATTAATTTAATCTCTCCGCTACAGCTTTGTCTTCCCTGATCGCTCCTTTTACTCCTCGGTCATCTAGCGGTCCAACCGATTCTTTTGCCGGGTTCCTGCTTTTAATATACCTAAAAAAAGTTTTATTATGTGTTTTTGCCTCCAGCGCAATATTTTATTCGAAGTCCCTCTTAGCCTTCATTATCAGTGCTTTGCATTTGTCTTGACATTCCTTATGCTGTTTCTTATTATTTTCAGTAGGTTCCTTCTTACATTTTCTGAAGGATTTTCTTTTAGCTCTAATAGCTTCCTTCACCTCACTTTTTAACCACGCCGGCTGTTGTTTGGTCTTCCATCCTCCTTTTTTAATACACGGAATATTTTTGGCCTGGGCTTCCAGGATGATGTTTTTGAACAGCATCCACGCCTGATGTAAATTTTTGACCCTCGCAGTCGCTCCTCTAAGTTTTTTTTTCCACCGTTCTTCTCATTTTATCATAGTCTCCTTTTTTAAAGTTAAACGCTAATGTATGTGATTTCCTATGTATACTTACTTCAAAGTTAATATCAAATCCAATCATATTATGATCACTGTTATCAAGCAGCCCCAGCACCATTACCTCCCACACCAGATCATGCACTCCACTAAGGACTAGGTCTAGAATTTTTCCTTCTCTCGTCAGCTCCTGTACCAGCTGCTCCATAAAACTGTCCTTGATTTCATCAAGGAATTTTACCTCCCTAGTGTGCCCCGATGTTACATTTACCCAGTCAATATCAGGGTAATTGAAATCACCCATTATTATTGTGTTGCCCAGTTTGTTTGAGTCCCTAATTTCTTTTAACATTTCTGCATCCGTCTGTTCATCCTGGCCAGGCGGACAATAGTACATTCCTATCACTATTCTTTTCCCCTTTACCATGGAATTTAATCCACAGTGATTCCAAGAAGTGTTTTGTTTCCTGTAGAATTTTCAGTCTATTTGATTCAAGGCTCTCATTAATATACAGTGGGGGAAATAAGTATTTGATCCCTTGCTGATTTTGTAAGTGTGCCCACTGACAAAGACATGAGCAGCCCATAATTGAAGGGTAGGTTATTGGTAACAGTGAGAGATAGCACATCACAAATTAAATCCGGAAAATCACATTGTGGAAAGTATATGAATTTATTTGCATTCTGCAGAGGGAAATAAGTATTTGATCCCTCTGGCAAACAAGACCTAATACTTGGTGGCAAAACCCTTGTTGGCAAGCACAGCGGTCAGACGTCTTCTGTAGTTGATGATGAGGTTTGCACACATGTCAGGAGGAATTTTGGTCCACTCCTCTTTGCAGATCATCTCTAAATCATTAAGAGTTCTGGGCTGTCGCTTGGCAACTCGCAGCTTCAGCTCCCTCCATAAGTTTTCAATGGGATTAAGGTCTGGTGACTGGCTAGGCCACTCCATGACCCTAATGTGCTTCTTCCTGAGCCACTCCTTTGTTGCCTTGGCTGTATGTTTTGGGTCATTGTCGTGCTGGAAGACCCAGCCACGACCCATTTTTAAGGCCCTGGCGGAGGGAAGGAGGTTGTCACTCAGAATTGTACGGTACATGGCCCCATCCATTCTCCCATTGATGCGGTGAAGTAGTCCTGTGCCCTTAGCAGAGAAACACCCCCAAAACATAACATTTCCACCTCCATGCTTGACAGTGGGGACGGTGTTCTTTGGGTCATAGGCAGCATTTCTCTTCCTCCAAACACGGCGAGTTGAGTTCATGCCAAAGAGCTCAATTTTTGTCTCATCTGACCACAGCACCTTCTCCCAATCACTCTCGGCATCATCCAGGTGTTCACTGGCAAACTTCAGACGGGCCGTCACATGTGCCTTCCGGAGCAGGGGGACCTTGCGGGCACTGCAGGATTGCAATCCGTTATGTCGTAATGTGTTACCAATGGTTTTCGTGGTGACAGTGGTCCCAGCTGCCTTGAGATCATTGACAAGTTCCCCCCTTGTAGTTGTAGGCTGATTTCTAACCTTCCTCATGATCAAGGATACCCCACGAGGTGAGATTTTGCGTGGAGCCCCAGATCTTTGTCGATTGACAGTCATTTTGTACTTCTTCCATTTTCTTACTATGGCACCAACAGTTGTCTCCTTCTCGCCCAGCATCTTACTGATGGTTTTGTAGCCCATTCCAGCCTTGTGCAGGTGTATGATCTTGTCCCTGACATCCTTAGACAGCTCCTTGCTCTTGGCCATTTTGTAGAGGTTAGAGTCTGACTGATTCACTGAGTCTGTGGACAGGTGTTTCATACAGGTGACCATTGCCGACAGCTGTCTGTCATGCAGGTAACGAGTTGATTTGGAGCATCTACCTGGTCTGTAGGGGCCAGATCTCTTACTGGTTGGTGGGGGATCAAATACTTATTTCCCTCTGCAGAATGCAAATAAATTCATATACTTTCCACAATGTGATTTTCCGGATTTAATTTGTGATGTGCTATCTCTCACTGTTACCAATAACCTACCCTTCAATTATGGGCTGCTCATGTCTTTGTCAGTGGGCACACTTACAAAATCAGCAAGGGATCAAATACTTATTTCCCCCACTGTACAATGCTACCCCTCCACCAATTCGAGCCACCCTATCACTATGATATAATTTATACCCCGGTATGACAGTGTCCCACTGGTTACCCTCTGGAGTAGTAGCCTAGTGGTTAGTGCAATGGACTTTGATCCTGGGGAACTGAGTTTGATTCCCACTGCAGCTCCTTGTGACTCTGGGCAAGTCACTTAACCCTCCCTTGCCCCTGGTACAAAATAAGTGCCTGAATATATGTAAACCACTTTGAATGTAGTTGCAAAAACCTCAGAAAGGCAGTATATCAAGTCCCATTTCCCTTCCCCTTCCCTTTCCTTCCACCAGGTCTCAGAGATGCCTATTATATATCATTTTTCATTTAGTACAATATATTCTAACTCTCCCATCTTATTTCTTAGGCTCCTGGCATTTGCATACAGACATTTCAAACTATGTTTGTTGTTCCTGTTTACATCATGCTTAGTACTTGACAGTATTAATTTGCAATCTTTTGTCTGATTTTTATTTTTATTTAAGGACACCTGATCTACTATGGTCTCTTTTGCAACCTCACTATCAGGATACCATATTGTCCCTGTTTTGGTGATATCTTTGAGATTCTCTTCTTTCCCCCCATCTCCCTCTGCCAGCAATACCAGGAACCCCTCATAGAAAGAAAGTTTGTGTCCTGGTGGTCCTTGCCAGGTCTCTGCCCTCCTCCATTGAGAGAAATGGCCATTTAACCCTACCCTTTGTTATCTGTCCAATAACCAATTCATAATCCACAACAGAACATTGCCTCCTACCCCATGACTCTTTAATTTTCTCAGGAGTCTCTCATGAGGAAGTTTCAAAAGCTTTCTGAAAATCTAGATACACTACGTCAACCAGCCTATCTTTATTCACATATTTATTCACTCCCTCAAAGAAATGAAGCAAATCGGTGAGGCAAGACTTCCCTTGGCTGAAACCATGCTGACTCTGTCCCATTAAACCATGTTTATTTATGTATTCTGCATTTTATTTTTTATAATAGTTTCCACTATTTTACCTGCCATTGATGTCAGGCTCTCTGGGTCTATAATTTCCCGGATCACCCCTGGAACCATTTCTAACAATCGGCTTCACATTGGCCATCCACTAATCTTCAGGTACTATGGATGACTTTAATGACATGTTACAGATTATTAACAGCAGATCAGCAATTTCATATTTGATTTGAGTTCTTTCAGTACCCTTGGATATATGCCATCTGGTCCTTCTGATTTACTACTCTTTAATTTGTTGATTTGGCTCAGCACGTCTTCCAGGTTCACTGAGATTTTTCAGTTCCTCGGCCATCATCACCCTTGAAAACCATTTCTGGTATAGGTTGATCTCTTTCATCAGATCAGTGATTCTTAACCCAGTTCTCAGGGCATACCCAGCCAGTCAGTTATTTTTTTTTAGGATATCTACAATGCACATGTATAAGATATAGCTGCATACAAAGGAGGCAATGCATGCAAATCTGTCTCATATATATGCATTGTGGGTATCCTACAAAAAAATTATTATTTTACTGGCTAGGGCTGCCCTGAGACCCGGGTTGAAATCTACTGTTGTAGATGAAAGCTTGAAGGTTCAGGAACCAGTGCATAAATCTAACTAGTTTCTTTGTTTCAGGCCAGCCTCTTCAGGGACTGATGATCCATCATCAGGATACATCTTTTCCCTGTAGATAAATGTGGAATGTCTAAGTGCTCATTCAGGACTTGATTCAGTAAATGGCACTCAAAACACAGCGCTGAAAAAAATCGATAAAATGGCACCCCAAGTTGCATGCTGTTTATAGAGTAGCACTCTATGCAGATTTCCATACTAAACTTTGGATGCAAGGATTTATGTATACATCCTGGCATGTAAGTTAGGGTGGATCCCCAGTATTCAGTAATACTGCGTGCATCTTTATTCAATGTCCCTGACCCGCCCATACCTCTCCCATGGCCATACCCCTTTTGAGTTGCATGCTATAAGATTTGTGCATGGATCTTTATAGAAAAGTGCCTAGCAAGATGTGTGTGCAGATCTAAAATGTTGCCGATTAATAATTTGATGGTTAGCACCCAATTATTGGCACATTAGCCAGTTTAGTGGTGCATGCATCTCATTTTGCATGCAGAACTTGGTGCACCATTTATAGAATCCAGGGAGTTATGGCCAACACTTTATTTGTGCCTACAAAATATTTGTATTCCATGGAAGTATTTCTGGCCATCCTTCTCTGGAGCTCCCTGTCCTATTTGTGTGGCCATTATATGCACTATAAAGTAATAAAGTCAAGGCTCCCAAGACTGGCAGAGCACAGGGCTTCCTTCAGTTCTTGAAGGGTTTCCTCTACCTCTTCTAACCATCTAACCTCCTCTGATGCTGTCTAGCAGGTGAGTTAACACTTCTGTCTTTTTGACGAAGGTAAGAATCAAGCATAGATATCACCTATAAACCCTAAAAAGGCTCTGGCCCACTTCTTTTGATGCAGGAACCCCCAGGTGAATGCTTTCTGTAATTGAACTTGCCGCCTTTCTGATGAATGTCCTAAGTGCTGCCCCAAATGATTTCCTAATGATCCCATTCTTGTGTTCTGGGTCTTTAGGTCAAGGACAGGGCTGCCATCTCTCCTCTGTATTCATACATGGACAAATCCCTGGGCTAGTATCTCTCAGGGGGACTAGTAAAGTGCCCCTAAGGTAGTCTGGCATGCTTCCTCTCCCAGGACCCTTATCTACAGCAGCCCCCAGTTATCGAAATACTGCAGGATCAAACAAGTAGCTGGTGTACACCAGACTGGACAGCCAGTTTAAATTCCACTGGCTACAGAAAACATAAGTAGGCTTCAAAATGAAAAAAGGTTTGATATTGCATCTAAATGGCCTATTCATTCGGGCTTCCTCTACCCAGTCAGGACCTCCTTGCTTTATTCTGAACATAGGTTTTAACCCTTTCCATTGGGAAGCACTCCCTGTTCTGACGCCCTCATTTAAGTTCCTGTAAAGGTGGTCAGGGTTATCGTATCTCTTAAGGTGAGCCATGGATTTCCATTATACACTCATCACAGCATAATTTCTGTCAAGTAAGGTGCATACCTTTCATGATACCCCCCCCCCCTTTAAAAATATCGTTGCCTGGGCTCACCCTTCATTTCATGCACTATTGCTCCTTTACCTGCATTAATAGGATGCTTACATAGAGATGTGATCAAGCTCAGCATGATAGCCAAATCCTGGTTTACTGAGATTCGTAATGCTGTAAGGGGTCCTTTTACCAAGCTGTGGCAAAAAGGACTCTGTGCTAGTGATGGGGGCCGTTTTCCCCATAAGTACATACTGTAAGTAATGCCACACTGGGAAAAGACCAAGGGTCCATCGAGCTCAGCATCCTGTCCACGACAGAGGCCAATCCAGGCCAAGGGCACCTGGCAAGCTTCCCAAACGTACAAACATTCTATACATGTTATTCCTGGAATTGTGGATTTTTCCCAAGTCCATTTAGTAGTGGTTTATGGACTTGTCCTTTAGGAAACCGTCTAACCCCTTTTTAAACTCTGCCAAGCTAACCACTTTCACCATGTTCTCCAGCAACGAATTCCAGAGTTTAATTATGCGTTGGGTGAAGAAACATTTTCTCCGATTTGTTTTAAATTTACTACACTGTAGTTTCATCGCATGCCCCCTAGTCCTAGCATTTTTGGAAAGCGTGAACAGACTCTTCACATCCACCTGTTCCACTCCACTCATTATTTTGTATACCTCTATCATGTCTCCCCTCAGCCGTCTCTTCTCCAAGCTGAAAAGCCCTAGCCTCCTTAGTCTTTCTTCATAGGGAAGTCGTCCCATCCCTGCTATCGTTTTAGTTGCCCTTCGCTGCACCTTTCCCAATTCTACTATATCTTTCTTTAGATGCGGCGACCAGAATTGAACACAATACTCAAGCTGCGGTCGCACCATGGAGCGATACGGCATTCCAGGAGTAAAAAGCCCCCAGACAAATATGGCCAATGCTGTAAGAGAGCTCTTACCGCATGGCCAATAAGGGCTCCCATGGTAACCCAATACTGCCAGGTTACCGCCACACAAGCCCTTTCTAGGGGCTTTCTTTTCCCCCCAGAAATGGTGCGCACTCGAGGAAGAACTACTGCTGATGGCCGGTGGTTGTCCCAATTTAGCGTTCGGTAAGCCCACGTTGGACTTACTGATGTTTTGTAAAAGAACCCTAACTGACTTTAAAAAGTAGGTACTGTGAAACAATCACACTGATATATCCTCGGGAATTCTCTGAGAAACTACAACTACAAAACCAGAATGAAATGTGAACTCTTATTGAATAATTCTGCATTGACATTTACGTCAGTTACATGAGGAAATGTTAAAATAATGGCACATACATGCATATGTGTGCGCATACATGAGTAATGCCAAAATTGTGCCTAAGCGCTATTCTGTGTGTGTATATCTTACAGTATGATTTGACAGATGGGTACACATATAGGCAAAATCTGGATGGAGCATGGCGGAACTCGCACACATACATTATGTCCAACATTTATAGAATTATTCTCTATGAGCTGCAATTTACTTAAAATGTAGAGATCAAAACTGTGATGTCCAGGTTGTGACCTGCTCAATTCCAGTGCTATTTAAGAAAAAAAAAGTACCTGCAGGAGCAGTCATTTTACAAATATACATGTTGAAAAAATGAACAGCACAAGGCATCTTCCACATGGAGGAATCAGCAGATACATGTGGCAGTGGTGATTTCACAACTTCTACGCATCAGTGGTGCCACTTCCATGTGTATCTGCCCCATTTACATGTGTGCATTTGCCACCAATTAAATAGCACAATTTGAACGCGGTTTCATTTTGGAGGTGGAAATAAACTACAAGGGATTAAAGAGAATGTCTCCCTTAATCCTTCGTGTAATGCCTTGTCTGAATTGAGCGCTTTTTTAAACCTTGTGCCTTTGAGCAGGTGTAAATCCTGATGTGGAAATTTTTCCCCATATCTGTGTATTCTCTTTGTAAAGTGGCGATTGTTCCTTGAGCATTGTGTACAACAGGGACGGCGGAACACCTTTTTGTTTGGGAGTGCCGAAGCTCAACCATAACCTCACCCTAGCCCTTCCCTAGCATCCCATATCCCCCCCCCCCCATGGCATCTAGCATCTCTATCCTTCCCTCTCATACTGCCCCCCCCCATATGTGTCCAACATTTTTTCCTTCCCTCCCTATCTCCTTCACCCCCCCTTCCTTCCCACCATAGTCTCTAGGATTTCCCTTATTCCCCTTCCTGCCCCCATGGACTCCAGCATTTGTCTCCTTCCTTTCCTTCTCCCCCCCCCCCCCCCCCCCCACATGGTGTCCAGCATGTTTCCTTCCTCCCCCCTCCCCACCCCAGTCTCCAGCATGTCACTCCTTCCTCCCTCCCCTCCCCCCACTTCAGCATTTCTCTCCTTCCCCACCATGAGCTGTTTACTTGTTTATATCATTCCCCTGGGGCAGTGACTCTAGTCTGCATAAGAAGAGGCATTGCGCAGCTGAATGGAGTTTGGAGGGAGCAGGAGCCAGCAGGCCTTGACCATGCACAGATGTTCAAGGCCCTGCACCTGCTGGCTGTGTGATGCCTCTTAGGCAGGATGTAAAGTCACCATCCCAGAGCAGCGAGATAAGTAAATAACTCATGGGGGAAGGAGGCAAGAAAGGAAAATTTTAGGGGGTGCCATGGCACCTATAGCTCCCCCTATTGCAACGCCTATGATATACAATTCTGGTTTCCCTATCTCCAAAAAGAAGCAGTGAATTAGAAAGTGTCTGAGAAGGGCAACCAAAATGGTTAAAGGGATGAACAACTTTCATATGAAGTTAGCTGGACAAGTGTCCTACAGAAGCAATGTCTTTGATACGGGGGAGACTGGCAACATGATTGCCGTTATTGTGGTATGCTCCGCCAGGCAAAGGCACATTAGGAAGGAAGGGTGTGTCTCAGTGGACACTTTTCTCTAGCTGTCTTGACATGAGCTTTCCATACATGTTGTCTGGGGTGGGGAGACATAAAAAGAAATTAAAATATTTTTGGAGAATTAGTGCATCCCAAAACACTTCACATGTTTTCTGTGCTCCAAGTATCAATAGATACAGCATTAGTTCCCTCCCAGCAAAAGACTATGCAATAGAAATATTCCTTGCAAACTGAAGAAAAATTAAAAAGGACTTTCAAATGGGTGAATTTACTCTGTTTCATAGGAATCTGAAAACTGAAAGCTTGCAAAACATATCCACCTCAACACAGTGCTGTGCTCTAAGAAACAATTCAAGAATAAATCTCAGCCTGCACAATGTCTACTCATGTGTTAATAGTTTTTGACTGCACATGCTGTAATTTCTCCTGGGACACCATTAATATGGGTACCAGGTGTTTGTAGGCTGTCACAGGGTAAGCAAAGCATATAATGGTAAAGTATCTGTACTCACAGCAAGATGAATGAATGAGCTCATCTGATTGTATCACATTTGCAGCTTTAGAAATGCCACTTATTGTAAGAGTTCGGACTACAGCCAACACTTCTGTTTTAAGGGGGTAATTTTCCACAGGCAAACCCTGTTTTATCAGCTTTTATAACATTTCCCAAGGTTTACATGGTGATGAGAAGTCACCTACTTTTATGCAACCCAGGTGTGTTCTGGGGTATAGTTTAGTTAGAGCATATATAGAATCATGGATCAAACATTTGGTCTTGTATCCCACTTGTACCTCTCAGTTCTATGTGGGTCACAGCTTAACAAAACTCAGAACAGTCATCTAGGCGAATACAAAGCTAAAATTGTATTTATTTATTTTATTTATTTGTTACATTTGTATTCCACATTTTCCCACCTATTTACAGGCTCAATGTGGCTTATATAGTACCGTAAAGGCATTCGCCAATTCCGGTATGAACAAATACAGTAATGTTGTGGTAGAATAAGGTTCGTGTGTACAGACACATTAGGGAATCGTAGAGAGGAAGAGTTATTATATGTCCATTACAAGCTTTGGTTTTGTTGTGTTGCAGGGTTCAGGCATTTAAGTTGGGTCGGTAGGGTATGCCTTTTTGAACAGGTTAGTTTTTAATGGTTTCCAGAAGTTTAGGTGATCATAATGAAGTTACAGCTCATTTTGTAATATGAACATCTGGAATAATAAAGTTTTGAACTTTCTTCTGAATAATAGGTTGGTCTGAGAAGGTAAAACAATTCCTGTAAGATCCTTCCAAATAACTAGCAGCTTGGAAAGGTAAGGCCTTCTCAAATACCTTGAATCTTTTTTTACCTTTTTGACGAAGGGAAGAGAAAGAAGCTAGCATTGTTAATTCTCCTAGCTCTTGAAGAAACTGCATAGCAAAAATGGAACAAGACCATGTAAAATGGAACAAGACCATGTAAAATTTTAAAAAAGTATGACAGTTTAAAAAGAACCCTAGCTTCAACAGGCAGCCAGTGTAAGATAAAAGGAGGAAATGCTGTCATTTAGATAGACCAAAAATTAGGAGTCTGCAGTTTCTGAAGAAGACCTTTAGTACAGCCCAAATATACCAGATTACAATAAGCTGCGAGAGTGAAAGCACCTGCGTTAAACACTTAAATTGATCTACCTGGATGAATTTTCAAACACAACACAATTTCCTCATTAGAAAGAAACACTTCTTTGTCAGCAAGGCAGCCTGTACCTCCATGGAAATAGAACTGTCAACCTGAATTCCCAGGATCTTAATAACAATGGATACTTTATATTCTACAGGGATACAACCTGGCTTATCAAAACACAAAAACTGTTTTTTTTCAGTATTAAGTCTTAGCTTGTGATTAAACATCCAACTGTCCAGCAAACCTATACATTGTTGGACTCTAGGATATTCAATTTTGGAAACAGAGTTCAAAGTAATAAGCATCAAAATGTCATCAACAGAACTATAATGTAAGAAACCATTATTTTCTAACAGAAAATCCAGTGAACCTAAAAAAAATATTAAGCAATACTGGAGAGAAGAGATCCCTGCAGGACACCACATGGATTTTCCCACTTAAAAGATAACCCCTCTCTCATCTTCACGCTATTAAACCATTTAGTAAGAAATCTACGGAACTGATTTAATACATTTCCCATTATGCCTATATCCTTAATGTTTTGCAGGAGGAGAGAATGATCAACTAAGTCAAAAGCTGAGGAAAGTTGAAGTGAAGCAATAAAGCACTTTTTCCTTCACTCAAAAGAACTCTAACATAATTTAAAAGGGATCATAAAATAGTTTCAGTGCTAAAAAATGAAAGAAATCCAGATTATGAAGTATGCAAAATGCCATGCAAATTTAGATACTATTACAAAGTCATTATACCTATCAACTTAATGAAAAATGGTATAGAGGCTACAGGTCTATGATTGGATACTTCGGTGCTAGGTTGTTTGGGATCTTTCAATATAAGTGTAATTATTATTTCCCCAGGTTGAGCAGGGAAATTAAACACAGACAGTTGTAACTGGATCCAATTCAATAGATGGGCACAGAATAACGGAGGTGCTAATTGCATTAAATAAGGAGCGTAATTGTCTAATGAACAGTAAGAAATGCTATACTTTTTAAATAGTCAGAACAAAATCATTCCAGTGGATTGGAGAAAAATTATTCGAAATCCTATCAGCAGGAGATCCCTCATCTGAGAGTAACACTAAAATTGCAACTGAATTACTGACAGGAAATCCTTTTCTAAGCTTAATCAATTTAACTTGAAAAACTTCAGCCAATTGATATGCTGATGGCATCTGTTCCAAAAGTTGATTTTGAGGGGATGGGCACTTTATAAGGGAGTTAATCTGAGATTAGCATTTCAAATTAAAAAGGCCCTTTCCAATCAGTCATGTATAATATGTCTTCCTTGCAGATTTTAAAACTTTCTTTTATATTCATGAACTGCTTCTCGCCAAGTAAATCTAGAATAAATCTAGAGTAAATCAGTTTTGTTCTTCAACCATTTCCACTCCAGTTTTCTACATAAACGCTTTAACTAACAAATCTGGAGTAAACCATTTATCACTCTGAGGGGTCCTTTTACTAAGGTGTGCCGAAAAGTGGCCCGCGCTGGTGTAGACGTGTGTATTGGGTGCGTGCAGGTCCATTTTCAGGGCTCCTGCAAAAAAGGCCTTTTTTTTACTGAAAATGGACATGCAGCAAAATGAAAATTGGCGTGCATCCATTTTGGGCCTGAGACCTTACTGCCACCCATTCACTTAGCGGTAAGGTCTCACACATTAACCCGGGTGGTAATTGTCAGCACATGTACAATGCCGATTACCGCCCGGGTTACCACCCCATTAGCGCCACGTGCCAGAACATAAAATATATTTTCCGGAGCGCATAGTGGGTGCGTGTAAATAATGAAATAACTGCTGGGCCACGCAGTAGCCATGCGGTAGTTCTGCATTGGCGCACATTGGGTGGGGTTAGGCACCCATGCGGCTTAGTAAAAGGGTGTCAGGCTTCTTCCCTGGAAGCACTGGGTTTGTGAGCCCTTGGACCACTACCGTGGAGCAGCAGTGGCAGGCAAGATCACCTTCAAAGTACAGACGAGGCAAGGCTGGACTGGAACCCCCCGAACTGGAGTTCTGCACTGGAATACACAGGACTGGAAAGCACCAGACGGGTGCGCACTGGACTGGAACCCACTGGACTGGTACACACTGGAGTGGAGCCCACTGGACTGGAACACATGGGACCAGAACCTGCTGGACAGGAACACACTGGACCTAAGCTTCACCTACGCTTAGCCACCGTTCCCCGAGGGTTGAGCCCTCAGGTTCAGGCAGCCGGCAGGGCTTACAGGAAAACCAGAACTGGAACTAGCAAGCAGGAACAACAGGAATCAGGATACAGAAGTGCCCCCAGGCACCTAGGCGAAAGCAAGACAGGCAGGGAATGTCCGGGTTCCGGCAATAGTCAGGTCGGGCAGCAGGCAGCAAGTATCGGGGTTCAGGCAGAGAGTAGTCAGATTCAGGCAATGGTCAGGTCAAGTAGCAAGACTATGGCTGGAGCTCCAGTAGCAAGGAGTACTGGCAGCGGACAGGACTAGGGCTGAAGCTCCAGAAGCAAAGGAAAACACACACGGGAAAACCAGAAAGCTAAACACAAGAAAACTAGTAAAGCTGTACACAAGCTAACAAGAAAGCTATGCCCAAGCTAACTAATCACAAGCTAGAAACTCACACTAAGCAAAACACAGGAGAACTAGTAAAGCTGTACACAAGCTAACAAGCAAAGATAAGTCCAAGCTAACATCACAAGCTAGAAACTCACACAACACAACACACAGGAGAACTAGTAAATCTGTACACAAGCCAACAAGAAAAGCTATGCCCAAGCTACTAGTAACAAGCTAGAAACTCACACTGAACTGGACAAGGTAGCAATGCACAGAGCACTTTAACATACCAGGGATCTTAGACGATGCAAAGGCTGTAGTCTCTAAGTGAATAATAAAGCCCTAGAACACCTGAGGAGCAGCTGCAGCCATCAGTAAGTAACTACGGAGGCTGTCCAGGCACAAACAAAAGAGACAAGTCCGGCAGCCTGGCAGAACCGGACCGGACGGGGCTAAAGTCTGGAATGGGTAGGAACAGCAAGACAAACTATGGCAGCCACTGGCTCTGGCCACCAGCGGGTGAGAGGAGCACAAACCAAGGAGCAGGCAGAGCGCACACAGAACATAGAGAGACTTAGAATACCTAGGTGCAGCACAGAGGAGCAATTACAGAGCCAGGCTGGAGACAGAGGTAGAGCTAACTCAAGCACCACCCCCAGGTGCAGTAGAGTGGAGTAATTAGAGCCATGCTGGAAGCAGCCAGCACACAGAAGGAAAACTACTCCAGAAAGGATAGGCAGAAGCCAGCTTAGAAGCTGACCCCCAGAAATAAGGTAAGTTTGTTGGTGGTCATGGCCACAGACGTGACAGTGGGCCCCTGAAATATTTTACCTTTGTGCGAATTGGGGCTATCTTATGTTGTATATTGGAACTAAGTTCTGACCAGTCATCAACAACATCCAAAGGGCTATCATTTGATAAGTGCAACGATACCATATCCCAGAATCTAACTGGGTCAACCCTATGTCTAGAAATATTATGAGACGTGTAGGATTCAGGAAAACCCTTAAACTGACGCCAATTAAAAATAAACAATGAAAATAAGCTGGCCACAATGTCTGTTCCCAAGTAATACCTGTAGGATTGATATTAGGGGTAGAAAAGATATTATCACAAAATGAAATCAAATCTAATTGGTGACCCTTTTCATGAGCAGGGAAGCAGTAGTTGAGTAATTTAGAGAAGTAAGAAAAGAGTAAAGTTCACTTCTCCTAATGTTATTAGACTCTTCTAAATGTAAATTAACATCACCTAGAAAAACAGAATATGGGCTAGAAATAGAATTTTTAAAAGCAAAATCACAAAAAAGATGGATAAGCTTTAACCCATTTGCCAGGAGGGCAATAACAGAGAATACATGTATGAGACTACTACTACTACTACTACTTAACATTTCTAGAGCGCTACTAGGGTTACGCAGCACTGTACAATTTAACAAAGAGAGACAGTCCCTGCTCAAAGAGCTTACAATCTAATAGACAAGTGAACGGTCGGTCCGATAGGGGCAGTCAAATTGGGGCAGTCTGGATTCACTGAACGGTAAGGGTTAGGTGCCAAACGCAGCATTGAAGAGGTGGGCTTTAAGCAAAGACTTGAAGACGGGCAGGGAGGGGGCTTGGCGTAAGGGTTCAGGAAGGTTGTTCCAAGCATAGGGTGAGGCGAGGCAGAATGAGCGGAGCCTGGAGTTGACGGTGGTGAGAGGAGGGATTTAATCTGTGAACGGAGGTTACGGGCGGGAACGTAAGGGGAGATGAGGGTAGAAAGATAGTGAGGGGCAGCAGACTGAGTGCATTTGTAGGTAAGAAGGAGAAGCTTGAATTGAATGCGGTATCTGATCGGAAGCCAGTGAAGTGACCTGAGGAGAGGGGTGATATGAGTATATCGGTTCTGGCGGAATATGAGACGTGCAGCAGAGTTCTGAACAGATTGAAGGGGGGATAGATGGCTAAGTGGGAGGCCGGTGAGGAGTAAGTTGCAGTAGTCCAGGCGAGAGGTAATGAGAGCGTGGACGAGAGTTCGGGTGGTGTGTTCAGAGAGGAAAGGGCGAATTTTGCTGATGTTAAAGAGGAAGAAGCGACAGGTCTTGGCTATCTGCTGGATATGCGCAGAGAAGGAGAGAGAGGAGTCAAAGATGACTCCGAGGTTGCGGGCAGATGAGACGGGGAGGATGAGGGTGTTATCAACTGAGATAGAAAGTGGAGGAAGAGGAGAAGTGGGTTTTGGTGGAAAGACGATAAGCTCGGTCTTGGGCATGTTCAGTTTCAGGTGGCGGTTGGACATCCAGGCAGCAATGTCGGATAAGCAGGCTGATACCTTTGCCTGGGTCTCCGCGGCGATGTCTGGTGTGGAGAGATACAGTTGGGTGTCATCAGCATAGAGATGATACTGGAAACCATGAGATGAGATCAGGGAGCCCAGGGAAGAGGTGTAGATTGAAAAGAGAAGGGGTCCAAGGACCGATCCCTGGGGAACACCAACAGATAAGGGGATGGGGGTGGAGGAAGATCCATGAGAGTGAACTTTGAAGGTGCGGTGGGAGAGATAGGAGGAGAACCAGGAGAGGAGAGAGCCCTGGAACAAGGTAGTGTCTTTTACATGACAAACAAAAATCTCTAAATCTGGAGTAATAATTGAATCTATTAAGTTAGCATCAAATACAGTTTTATAAAGAAGGTCAACACCTCCTCGCTGTGTACATTTACACCTGCTCCCAAGCCTGTATAAATATATTGTACTTAGGTACATGTTAGCCAAAGTTTCTTCAGGTTTTCTGAGATAAGATATGAATGGTGAAAGTGCCAACTTGTTAAATCACATTACATATATGTTAAAATTCTAATAGATGCATACATACATAGAAGCGCTCTGTGTTCATTTTTGTATATAGGGAAAACTGAACATTTATCAGCCCTACGTACATGTAAAGTCAGCTCCATTAAATGCATATTGGGTTTCTGCAAAACATGAAATTTCTATTTTGCAATATTTTTGTGCTTGATATTCCTTTATTTTTACTGCAACATGAATAAGAATTTTTGATTCTTTTTATTTATATATTTATCATTTTACAATGATACAGAACACAAAACCAACATTTTGTTCAGAAAATTAGAAATAAACATATAGAAACAATATTTTCCAGAGAAGGGAAAATGGTAAAACTAGAGGACATGAATTGAGGTTGCGGGGTGATAGACTTAGGAGTAATGCCAGGAAATTATTTTTCACAGAGAGGGTGACTGATGCCTGGAATGCCCTCCTGAGGGAGGTGGAGGAGAAAAAACTGTAGCGGAATTCAAAAAGCCATGGGATGAACCCAGAGAATCTCTAATTAGAAAATGAATGATATAAAAACAAAAAAAGTGTTGCACATGTGTTTGCATGTCAAGTGGTACTTAGATGTTAACTCTGGCTGTGTCAACTAAGACTGGTGCTGGGCTGGCTTGTACAGTCTGAGTCGCGCATATAGCAATCTGGTTTAGGAATGGGCTACAGAGAGCTTCAATGGAAACTCCAGTAATTTGGAAGGTGAGCACAGTGCCAGGCAGACTTTTACGGTCTATGTCCTGCAAATGACAAGACTGATTCGGATAGGCTGGAGTGGGCTTTGATGGCAACTCCAGTATTTGGAACATAAGGACCTAGCAAGGAGGACTTCTACTGTCTATGTCCCAAAAAAAGAACATGATCAGATATATAATATCACATTTGTTGTTGATTTAATCTTGAACCGAGAATCAATGTGACTGCTGGGCAGACTGGATGGACTATTCAGGTCTTTTATCTTCTGTCATCTATATGTTACAGGAAATTCAATTCAAATTAGAAAATCAAGTTCACAACACAATTTATTTTTAAATGTAAGACCGTAAAGTACAATTCTTAATATGTTGAGGCTGTGATCCAGCCAATAGGGAAGCGATAAGAGATCTCTGTCCAATAGGGAGGGAGGAAGGGGGTTAGGCAGGTTTCTGGGGGATATACTTGGCTATGTTTCTATGTAATGGTGGCTTTGTATCTGTTATTTTCACTTATGTTCTACATGTTAATGTACAGAGTGGACAAAGTTATAATAAATTAGTTTTTCCATAAATGGAAGATAGTAGACCCTTTTGGTTTCAATTTAGAAACTGATTGGTGCATCTTTGTGTGAGCCAATCAGGAATAAAAGCTGACTTCCACTCTATATATGCTCAGCTTTTAAGTAGCAATTCACAACTTAAAGCCTGACCTAAGATGCACCAGTGAAAACTGTTCTCAGAAGGAAGCGAGAAAGAGGACTGAACATTCCTTCACAATTACTGGAATGCTTTATTTTGTACAAAATGGTTATGTTTCTGCAAGTTAGGGATTTCCATTGCGAGTCTGATATTGCTTGAAGGAGACCTGAATGCTGTAATTTTGATATTAAGAGAAGATTAATGTTTATACTAGAGGAGAAGTAGAATCTTATGTAAATGTTTGACTGATATATTTTTAAGTATGATTTTGTATGCTGTTTTTTGGGTTGATTTTATTATATATGGTTCAGAATGTCAATATATCCCTCATGAATATGCTTGAGAGATTTACTTGTCATATCCCTCATGAATACGCATGAGAGAGATTTATATACTATACCAGTAGCAGACAAGTAAATCTCTCATGCATATTCATGACCTGCTGGTGGCACTCAAGGACTGAAGTGAAAACCAAGATTGTAAGGCATCTAGGAAGAGGAAAAATACCTACTGTAACTGAATGTATCTTGTCTTGAACCATTGAGAAAGCCATGAACTAATCCATTTATCCAAGTATCAGGAGTGACTGAAAATGAATTAACAGGCATAAAGTCAATCTGTGGACATTAAAGGGTTCTGACATGTTAAGAAATGTTTATTAACAAAAAAGTTTGAGACAAACTGAAAAAGAGTGGGGGGGGGGGGGGGGAGGAAGAGTCTGAAAATGATCCAAAAATGAATACTTTTTCCAAGCAAATCCATAGTATAAAGCGAAATGTGAACTCCAACTGATTTCCCTCGCAACTTTCTAGTTTGAAGCACTACTTACCCTTTTGGTCACTGCCTGGTGTAGATGGGTTACTTAACTCAAGCTTTGTGTTCCCTCTTCATAACATCATTACATGATCTTTGAGTCTTGGCTAATTGCTGGGTCAGGTCAAATGTTTCCTAATTTCTCTCGGAATGTCAAGTTAATATAGTGAATCATCATGCTTCCTTTCCAACTATCCCTCAGGACATGGTTAAAATCCAGATGGGGGCCTCGTTCTCCTTGTCCAGCTACCAATCTTTAGAAAACAGTAATCAGCTTTACTCTGTTTAGATGTCATAGAAAAGCCTTGCTATGACGTAGATATTTTAACAAATAGCTTCATTGTACTATATGTGAATCCCGTTGTTACATAGCATGGAATGTATCCACACTGGCTGTAATCTATAATTCTTTTGGAGCATACAGTTTGATTTATTTGCATTAATTAACATAGTGCTTGTATTCAGCACTGCATACTTGAGTCAACAGGGGAATTGTATAATAGAAGGGGACAGAAACCATTTGTGAACCTAATTTGGCCCCATCGGAGAAGATTCAATGGCAGTCTAAATTTTACATCCTGGACTAGAATTTAAGAATGACACTAAGATTAATGCTCCTGCTCATGCATGGCACCAAGACTGGCACCCCACCCCTACCAGAAAGCCCTTAATATACAGACTCTGTTTAATATCATAAGAACATAAGAGTTGCCCTACTAGATCAAACCAAAAAGTCCATCTAGCCCAGCATCCTGTTTCTAGCAGTGGCCAATCCAGGTCACAAGTACCTGGCAGAATCCCCAAAACAAGCAAGATTCCATGCTACCTACCCCTGGAATAAGCCATGGCTTTCCCCACATCTACCTTAATAAATAGTTTATGGACTTTACCTCTAGGAATCTGAGAAAGCACAGCTACATTTACTGGTTTTAACACATGCTCCAGCAAACCGTTCCAGAGTTTAACTACGTTGAGTGAGAAGCTATTTTCTTCTATTTGCTTTAATGTGCTACTTTGTAACTTCATGGAGTGTCCCCTAATCTTTGTACTTGTCTGTTTATGAATAGTAGCACAGTGTCCCTCATTAAACCATGCTGGCCAGGGGGCGTGTCAAGATGGCGCCGAGAGCGGACGTTTAGAGAGATCGCTCCAGCCAGCTCTGCTAATTTTTGTTTCGTTTGGAATTATGCCTCACTCTAAAAGAAAGGGAGCAGTCCGGGTAGTTCCCCCACCTACCGAGACGTCCACGCCAGCAAGAACCGGCTTGGAGCGTTTCTTCCCCGCTCTTTCTCACGCAGTAAGCGGGGTGGATTCCTTGGCGGGAGTCTCGGGTGGAGCGGAACTCTCGCCGGAATGCGAAATATCTCTCTCCCCCCCGCCGCTCTCTAAGATTCCTCCAAGCCCAGCAGTTGGGGTGAATCGGCAGGAGAAACTGACGGACACCGGAAGAGTGGAAGTTAGCGGTCCCAGTGGGGCGACCGACTCACCGATAACATCTAAATCTGCTGGGAAGGAAATGGAGGTTAATCTAGGGACAATATGGCTGAAATTACTAGAAATGGAAAAAACCCTTCAACACTCATCTGGAGAGGTAAAATCCCTAGGTGTTAAGATTCAAGAACTGAAAGACTCTGTTGATATGACTAAACAAGATTTTTCACAGAAAATTGAGAGTTTACAAAATGAGGTGGAACAAACAAATGAATTTAAAGTTGCTGTGATAAAAGATAATGTGGATATCAGGAGAAAACTTGAACATATTGAAAATTATAACAGGAGATTGAACTTGCGACTGCTTAACTTTCCTAAATTGTATGGGGTTTCTCCCCAAGATTTATTTACTAGATTTCTCAAAGAAAATTTAAAATATCCTCAAGAAGCGATTCCTCCATTAGAGAAAATTTACTTTATACCAAACACGATTAAAAAAATAGATGAGGCAGCAAAAGTTCAATCTGGAAATGAAATAGATGTGGGAAATCTAACAGCGATCTTGGAACAGTCAATAGAAACTGCCACTGAAAGGGCGACTTTGTTGGTGACTTTTCTTTTTCAACAGGACTTGAATGCTGTAATGAGACTTTACTTTAAATCAACGAATCACAATTTTGGTGGAGAAAAAATATGGTTGTACCCAGATGTAACAAAAGTGACTCAACAAAAGCGAAAACAGTTTCTTTCAATGAGGTTAAAAACAGTGAAATTGGGAGGTTCCTTCCTGTTAGCGTACTCATGCAAATGTATTGTGAGGTTTAATAGTACTAAATACGTTTTTTATGTTCCTGATCAGCTTAAGTTGCTCCTAGATTCAAAACAATGATAGAGATAACAAATAATAGATTGAGAATGCGGTGTCATTATTTTCTTATAGAAATTGTTAATATAAAGGTAGCTTCACTTATTCTAAACCCCCCAACTTTTTGAGGTCTAAGAAAGCCATTTAAAGTGTAATGTTAAAAGAATAAGTAAGAAATGTTTTCTTGTTTGGCTGTTTTTCACTTAACAGTAATATTTCTGTTTAAGTTTAATATAAATTAATAAAAATTATGAAACATAAACCATGCTGGCCCCCTGACTCAGAGGGAATGTGTCCGCTACCAATTCACCAACACTATTGCCTGCAATAGCCAGTCTTCTTAGCATGCCTTCCATTTATGCAAAGATGAGGCCTAACTATGCTTAACTTCTAAGACCTCATAGATTGAGTGATATGAGAGAAACACTAGTTAGCAGAACCAATGTGACTGTAACACTAAAATGAAATAGCTATGATAAATATGGAAAAAAATATTATTTTGTACAGATTCCCATGATTTATGTTCCTGCTGGTTGGTTCTGTTCCTCACCAGGGTTACTTTGTTTTTAATTAGTCTGTCAAGCACAAATAGTGGTTGAAGCTAAAGTAGGTCACTCACTGGGTAGGGTTAATGAGGTTTCGCTGGTGATTGGAAAGACTCCTGTGTATGGCTCAGAATGAAGAGCTTACAGCCCTTTATCTCTGAAGGAAATGTCTCTTAACCAAAAAAAAAAGAGAGACTAACATCAGTAGTGCTCGTTCCTCAAAGATTTTCTCTTTAGATGAGTAAAGACAGTATACTGGCAATTAAAGGTAAATGAAGTTGCATTTGCTAATAACCATAACATACAAAGACTGGGAATAGTTTTTTTCTGGTTGAGGTTAGCACATTCTTCTCCAAACTGTGGGGCCATTCAGGTTAGTACAGCAATAAGGATGATGTCCCTTGTCTTCCAGAGCTGATGTGATTCCAAAGTCCTAAATCCTAGCCAGTTCAAACACAACATAGGTCTTAATCACAACTCTCCCTATCATCACCAGCAGCTGTTTCTGGCCTGAAGAAAGGCATCTTGGGGCTGATAGGAGGGCAGCCCGGCTAAATCTCGCGTTCAGTGGTGAGCTTAGATATTCAATGCCAGGCTGTTTCCGGTGACTAGCATTGAATATCCAGTTTATTTTGGGCCAGTTTAAACTAAACTGGCCAAACCAATATTCAGCTCTGGCCAGTGAAGCTTAAGCCGGCCAAAGGTAGGTCTGCTATTTTGGCCGTCCAACTTAGCCAGCGATGCGCTGAATATTAGCAGATATCCAGTTATATCTCGAGGTATAACCCATTAGCCATTAAATGCTGACTGGGGATATTTAGAGGAAGATATCTCCTGTTGAAATTCGTGGATAGCCGGTTAAGTGCTATTTAACCGACCAGGAGCTGTTCTTGGCTGGTTAAATAGTGCTGAGTTTTGGGGAGCTTCTGTTTTATGTTATATTTTCCTCCTGGTTCTATACCCAGTCTTCAGGGCACACTCAATCTGGTTTTCACGATACCCACAGAGATACGGACATTGGAAATAGTGCATCCAAATCTCTCACGTATAAATTCATTGTAGGAATCCTGAAAACCAGACTAGTTGGGTGTGCCCTGAGAATCAAGTTGAGAATCCCAGACTAAGGGCCATATTTACTAAGCCGTGCTGTAGGCATACTAGCGTTTTTAGCGCGCGCTAAAATTTAGCATGCACTAATGCTAGAGACACCCATATATTCCTATGAGTGTCTCTAGCATTAACGTACGCGCGCTAAAAATGCTAGCGCACCTTTAGTAAACAGGGCCCTAGAATTTGGATGGGAAACAGTTTCTTCATATACAGTAAAATTAGAGAGGGGATAGGTGAGGAAGGTAGGAAATGGGATTTAATTCAAAAATAGATCAAATGTATGACTTTATAGTTTATAACAATAAGATATGGTGGCATTTACCTTTATTTATTTATTTATTTATTACATTTGTACCCCGTGCTTTCCCACACATAGCAGGCTCAATGCGGCTTACATAGTAACATGTAAAAAGAATTACAAAGTCTTGAAGAAGATTATTACAAATTGTAGTAAACGAAGTGATAATGGGGTTAAAGGATAAGTAAATTGAGCATAGAAGGGATTGAGTGTAGAAGGGAATTAAAATGGGGAGGGTAAGGCGTAGGAAGGATGGGGAGGAAAAGATAGGGGGCGAGCATAAGGAGAATGGGAGACATCATCTAATGTATAACACTCATCAGGACAGAATCACGTGGGTGGGCTGTAGTTAAGTTGGATCATTGGGGTAGGCTTTCTTGAAGAGATGGGTCTTCAACGCTTTTCTGAAGGGCAGATGGCTGTTGATTGTTCGGATGGGTCTTGGTAGAGCATTCCAAAGCTGGCTACCCAAAAAGGAAAAATTGGATGCATAGGAGGATCTGTACTTAATACCTTTGCAGTTGGGAAGGTGTAAATTGAGGTAAGTATGGGAAGACGTTGAACTGTTTCTGTTTCTTTGTCATTATTGTTCTGCATTATTGTATTATGTATGTCTATCATTACCTGGTCATGTTTACTTGTTCTCAAACATTACTTTAAAAAACAAATCTGAGAGTTCATTTCGTAAGATGTTACTCATTCAACTTTTTCCTGCAGACTCACACTTAACACAAAAAAAGGCAATTCTATAAACTAGGTGCTAAAATGTATGCATCCATTGTACATATGAATGTTTAGAATATTAGCAGCATATCCTTGCATATGTGCACATGCATTCTCTGCCATATAGGCTAGTAGGCATCTGCTTGCATTTTGTGCAAACTGCAAAGATTTAATCAATACATTTGGGAAGTCCATATATATATAATATTACAATAGTCAAAGGCATCACCAATAGTTGTACAACCAAATGAAAGCAGTCAGTTTCTAAAAAAGGTCATAACTGTTGTACCATATGCAATTTAAAAAACAGAACCATGTATAACACTATTATTTATCACGACTTCTAGCCACAGTCTCGCGTTACTTCAGTAGTACCTCAAGGTCATTGTCAGCACCTAGGTTCAAAATGGCAGAGGTTGACCCTTAGTGGTAGTTCTGTGATACTACTAGTAGAGGTGATATTTATTATCAAAGGGGAAAGGCTTAATATTATTTTCCAGTAAGTCTCTATTTTCCATGGAAAATACTTCTTTTGCTAGAAGAGCCTTACTTACTAATTGCATTGGGTAGCTGCCCTTTTCATTTATGAATTCTGGTAGTTGAGATCAATCAAATCCTGCTATTGACCCTCCCGAGTCTGATTTCAAGTGACTGACTTATCATTCACTGTTTTTTGAGCTTCGTAAAACAAAACAGAAAACATGCATTGCTCCAGTGGTAATACCATTTTATGCCTTTAAATTTCAGTAACTGGACTTCATGCAGCTGTACACCCTGCCTTCACACACTCAGTTAAAGGAATGATTCAGAACATGGAGTCTCTGAGCTTTAGTCTTCCTTGTCCATCCCACCACTTCCCACACCCAAAAAGAAGACAATTTATATTTCACCATTATGAATTTGAATAATTAGAAATGATGTGCTGTTGTACATTATAAGCCTATGAATAAAGTAGTCAATTATTTTGTAAGAGCAGAAGTCAATCGTTGTTTAGTGAAAGTCAAGAAATGGCATAAAACATAAAATTAAGAAAAAGGTCAGACATATGCAATCAACATTTTCTGTTTCATATCCTTACGGTAATTACTTTTTGAATATTTCTATAATTTGTTCTTTCATATTGAAAGTGCAGAATGTGTTGTACAGATTAGCAAAACAAACTCCTACTTTAATACAGTTTGAACTGTAGTTTTTAGACAGTGAAATATGCAAAATATCTAAGGATGTAAAGACTTACAAGGAACTTGTCCATCATTTAAAATCTTACCCATTAAATTTGTCAGGTCCAAAGAGTCCAGAATTCACAAATAGTTCTGTTCATTTTCCATTACTTCCCATCATCAGTTCAATATTCCACACTAAACAATCAGCCAACCAGCTTAGAAATTTCCAACAAAGGAGACCATAAAGAACTGCATTTCTATACCGATTCACTCATATACTTAATAGTAGTAATTAACCAGTAGTCAATTTTCTTACATCAGTTTTTAAGGCTTGTCTGAATTCCATTAACATTTCAGTCATATGAACCTTATAGGGTAGCACATGCCACAAATATGACCAATTAAAATATTTGTTCTGAGAGGGATGAAGGCACATTTTGCATAGGACATTTAAGTAAGATTAGGGGATTCCCAGGTCAAGACATTCATAATTTACCCGGGATTTGACAAAAGGCTCTACCAAATAAGAACATCATAAGAATAGCCATACTGGGTCAGACCAATGGTCCTTCTAGCCCAGTATCCTGCTTCCAAATAGTAGCAACATTCCATGCTACCAATCCCAGGGCAAGCAGTGGCTTCTCCCATATCCATCTCAATAACAAGACTATGGACTTTTCCTCCTGGAACATGTCCAAACCATTTTTAAAACCAAGCACACTAACCACTGTTACCGCATCCTCTGGCAATGAGTTCCAGTTCCAGAGCTTAACTATTTATTGAGTGAAAAAGTATTTCCTCCCACTGGTAAATTAAGAACTTCTTTTAAATACTGACTCCAAAGTAACTTTAAGAAGATAAATACGCAGCAGAAAGTAAATGCCTCTCATTTACAACTTTTACTAATGCACTGTAAAGAGCACAATATGCAGTTAGGCAGAGCGTACTTCTCTTTTATGAAAAAATTATGAGGAAAATGGATAATGATTTTTGTGTGTTTTATATCCCAACCAAACTGTCTAACAATAAAAATTCTTCGGTACTGAAGACTCAGTGCAATAGAGAAACAAAAGAAATTTTTCTTTTAGCAAACTGAAAGAGAAAGGAATCCCCGGTGTGACATCAAGCATCAAATAAAAAACAAATCATAAACCCTATTGAGCAGATTATAAGTAAATTGAAAGCAGTAAATCTAGATTAACACAGGGGGGGGGGGGGTGAGGGAGGGGGAGAAATGCTGGACTGAGGGCATAGGGGGTTTGAGAGAGTTGCAAATGCTGGATCACAGAAGCAGTAGAGGAGGAGAGAGTGAGACAGCTACCACTGGGGTGTTTTGGGCGAGGTGGGGGCACTTGCTACCGATAAGGATTTAAACTATGCAAGCTCTGTACCACTGATGCAGCAGATGTGCAAGCATGATATTCTGATTCAGTATCAAAGTTTGTTGAGAAATCCAGCAGTAGAAGTCGCAAGTCTGATTCCCTGTCATGGTTTCTGTGGAGATCATTAAAGAGATTTCTCTATTCTATATCCAGGTCTGAAGCCAAATTGGCTAAAAGAGAGAAACTGGCTAAACCTACATCAATCGCTGAGCTGAATGCAGAGTGTCTGTTTATAAAGTTTCCCAGAAAAGGGATCTTAGATACTGACCAACAGTTTTCCAGCATCCTGATTAAGGCAGCTTTTTTAGTGAGGAGCACATCAGCTGCCCTTCCACAACTGAGGAGTTAATTTAATAGCTCTTCAATGTACTATCTTTGCTGGAATGCAGTCTCGGAGAGTCTGAATGATAGTGCCCAATTACAGAATTACCCCCTTTATGTGATCTTTAAAAAGGACTAGAATTACTGAAATTGGGGATTTACATTCTCAAATAACCTAAACACACTCTTCTGACAAATCTTACTCCTAACTTTTAATTAACGTAAAGATCTATAAAATTAGATAATGTACCTTAGGTGGGTGGACAGTGAGGAGGAGGGACTGGTCACTACTTTATATGAAAAAGGCTCTCACACCTATTCACAGCAAGACAACTAGCAAATACTTCATCAGTATACACACAAAATTAAACTCATAGGGCCTGATTTTTAGAGGCTGCTAGAAAAAGTACAAATGCTGGTGCTTTACATTATTCATATATTCAAGGGTGCCAGACATTGAAATGGCACTGCGAAATATACAGGTACGGTCTAACTTATGTACCTAAGTTCAGCAGAGAACGGCTGGACTTCATCACTCTCCATATACCACCCCTAAATCCCCCTCCCCCCCCCCCCCCCCCCCCCCCCACACACACACCCAGCTCCTAGTGAGCATAAAATTATGCATATAATGGGTCTGAATATTTAAATAAAGGACTTTGTGGTCAGCATTTGTTGATAAATCTTAAATTATCAAGCCCACTATTTTTATCCCTCTTTTCAAATTCTCAAAGGCAAACACAGAATTAAACAATGTTTCTTCTTCTTTTAAAGCATAATTTAAGTCCTGCTCACTCACCGGTAGAAAACCAATGTTCCATAACTGAATTAGGCTCCATAAATCATAGGTTTATAATTTTGAACTGATTTTTCATATGTTGTCAAAAACAATTTCTCTTTCAATTTCATCTCATCTAGATATTTAGGGTTAATATTAACATGCTAAGCAGCAAGTTGCAAGTTGTCAGATTAAAGAACTTAAATACCCATGCCATGAAATATGAGCTTGAATATCGAAACACCAAGGAACAGCTGTTGAAATGAGCAGATACGCATTCTCGATTTCGGCATGAGTTATGTGTGACTTATCAAGAAAAATGCATGCTAAAAAGAAGCATTCTTCAACAGTTTTAAACTGATAGATGTAGACTGCATATAATTAAAAACAATGCCTGAGATGACTGTTATTTTCTCCCTATATCCCTACAAACAACTACTGATCTGAACTCATCCTCCAAACACAGGCCTCTCAGGAACATTTCACTCATGGATTTTAACTAATGTTATAGTAAAGTACATTCATCCTACTGAAAGCTGCTATACTGCTAACATGTTTTCACATCCAAAATTAAGGGAGCTAGATACTAATCACTGTTAAAGCCATAGGAGCCGACTCTGTGGGTGCTGTGGGTGCTTGCGCACCCCCAATATTAAGAAAATTTCTTGTTTGTGTCCAAGGAAGGGTAATTTTCACTGGGCTTAGCACCCCCAATAATTTTGAAAAGTTGGCTCCTATGGTTAAAGCAGTAACAAAAGTTACCTGCTGGTCTTGCTGCTACTTGCCGTTCCATTAAGCTGTAACATCCAATCCAATGCCCAAACTAATGCTATGCAGAATGCAGCTCTATCACCAAGATGGCAGCCATGTGCAAGCGGAGCTCTGCCTAACAGAATTCCCTGCACAAACTTGTGCAAAATCAAAGAGGTGTGAGAATGTGGCCCCCACTCAATTTTGTGCTGTTAGAAAGACAAGAGCTTGTTATTTTGCTCCCTACTGCTCTGCCTTTCCCCGGTGCTCACTGCTGCCAGTACTGCAAGCAGTTTTGAACTGTGAGAACAGGCACATCAGTAGATTCACAGCCAGATGCACTAAGGTCCCTGTAAAGAATTGCTCTGTATTTCCAACTTGGAAAAATTTACCGATTTGGAAATACAGAGGGATTCCCAAAACGAATCACATGCGAATGAGTTGGTCGCTGCTTTTGTGAACAGGCGCATTTGCATGCGATAGAAGGGAAGCCAGTTGGTCAGCTGAGCATACGCAGAGCAGCCAATTGCTAAGCGTGGCTGCTCTGCGCATGCCACAGACAGCTTTCGTACACGCAGTCAAGCTGCGTGCATGAAAGCAGTAGAGGTACCTTTTTTTTTATTGTTTGTTTGTTTGTTTGATTTTTTTGCAAGTACAAGTGCTGGGTTTATTTATTTGAGATTTATTAACCGCCTTTATGAAGAGATTCACCCAAGGCAGTGTACAACAGGTACAGTTTAAGATAAAACTTACAATTTTGTTTACAGCATAACAATAGTAAAATAACCAAGAATAAACTAAATACAATAAGGGCTCTGTTTACTAAGGTGCGTTAGTGGTTTTAGCACGCCTACACTTAGCGCGCGCGCTAACCATGTAGGCGCCTATAGGGATATTATAGGCACGTACATGGTTAACGTGCATTAAAAATGTTAACGCGCCTATAACGCTGCTTAATAAACAGGGCCTTAAATGAAGTAAACTTGAAAACAGTAAATTGAAACTTAATAATAGAACTACTTTGAAACAGTATTAAAAATATACACATTTAACAGCACTGGAATTCAAATACCAGAGATATAATACAATGGTAGCATAATACTAATGATACACCTATTAAGCATACATTAGAACATTCAACTAACATAGATATGAAGCTAAAGATTTTCTACAATACAGCTTACCATACAGATGCATATAAGAGCAGATATATGATGGGAACAAGATGCGTGGTACAGAGACAGTTGAGATAATTTGATGGGTTAGCTAAATTCAAGGCAAGTTCTTTGAATACTTAAGCAAGAGATAAGGAACTGATCAGTGCCATAGCGAGGGCTAATGGCACCCAGGGCGGGTCACCGCTGCGCACCCCCCCCCCCCCGGGTGCAGCACGGTGCGACCCCCCCCCCCTCTGCAGCGCACCCCCCCCCCCCCGAAGCGTAACCCCCCCCCGGACCGCATTCTTACTTGCGGGAGGGCCGATCCGCCCCGAGTGCACGTCACTCGGAGCTGCGTCGGCCCCGCTGGTTCCCTGCTCTCTCTGCCCCGGAACCAGCGGGGCCGGCACCCCCCCCCCCCCCACCGAGCACGTGCACCCAGGGCGGACCGCCCCTCCCGCCCCCCCTTCCTACTCCACTGGAACTGATCTAAGTTACAGTATGTGTAGCAAGTTAGTCCAGGTGCAGAATGACTGTATGCAGGAGGCAGTGTGTAGATGGTGGTGGCTAGTGGGGCAGCGATGGAGGGAAGGGCACTGGGGCAGAGGTGCCGGCCACCTGCTCCGTGCAGATGGAGTCCTGCTGAGCCTGCAAAATGGATTCCACACTATAAGTGCAAAGCAAGATTGCTCTTGGCACTGCAAATTATACACTGCTGCTGAGGTCCGATCTCCCTTGTGAGGAGAAGCAGCAGGGGCCAGCCTAGTGAAACAGTAACCCGCAAATATGCCTGCCACTAAGAACAAGCTCTGACAGTCTTTCCTCCACTCTTTCAGCTGTCATTCTAAGCAGTACCAGCAGCTCCTGACCACCCATTAAATTTTTCATGATAAAGGTAGGAGTTGCTTCTGTGCATCACTTTGCATTCACATTTGTATAGTAATTAGTAATACAATTTTCATTAGCTGCTACCGTGACAGGAAAAGAGCTCAGAGAAACTTTTTGTGTATGTCTCACTTTTTCTCTTTGTTCGCTAAACCAGCTAGAACAAGTGTAAAAACCACATTGCTGGCTCATTAGCTTTTGTGCATCTGGGCCTCAGGAAGCACCTGGTCTCACATTTCAAACCTGCTGGCAGTGCCACAACAGCAAGTGCTGCTATGCCCAGGAATTCTGCAGTATAGAGCTAGTAGATGGTAGAAAAGTATGAAAATCCAATTACCATAGCAGCTTCCCTCCTCTCCACATTCTCAAGATCCTCAAATAAATGCAGCACCGTTAACAAAAGAACTAGTGGAACCTAACTGCCCAAAGTACGATCATTTGTTGCATTTCATGAGCAGCTCACTGGTTCTATAACTGTAGATTTAAAACAAAAAAAAAAACCCCAAATTATCAGAAGAGACACTAACAGCATGCACATTTTCACGTTAGTGCAGACAATCTGCCATGAGCAGAACTCTTCAAAAAGTGGATGGGAATGGAAAAGATACATATATTTTGTTGCAGGAAGCCAGGGAAGAAGTGGGGGTGGGAGCATACTTGTCCTGTTTCATTCCCTATTCTAGTTCAAGTAGCAGTGCATCCTTCTCAAAGCAATATTCAAATTCTGCGTTAGAAGAAGAACAGAAAGGAAAAGGAAATATGATGAAAGCTGGAGGACAGAAGGCTCAGAGAAAATAGGAAGAGACATTTCTCTTGTTTTATTTCATTTATTCAATTTATGTCTTGCCTATCAGTATATCTAGGCAAGTTACAAAATAATCACAAAAATGTATAAAACACACATTTCATAAGGTAGATTAACTTGTCAAGTAAAATAAACCTGAAATAAATGTGTTCAATAGCTTTTGAAACTTTATAAAGTCCTGCTTCTAACATATAATAAGAGCTGCCAAGGGGTCCCGATTTTTGAGAGGGAGATTTTAGTACACGCCCAGCCCGCCCACTCCGCATTGGCTCCACCCACTCTACTTCTTGCCATCTTTTTCTTTTGATGTAGACATAAGGAAAAAAAAAGATTTTAAATGTTCCCAGGTTTCAACCCAATTCATGTTTAATGTGAGATATTAATGATATAACAAATTACTACTCTACCTATGAAATGTTATTCCCTTATTATACTTTTTTTATGTACATCTGTATACTGCACAAGCCAGCATGTTTGAAAATATAAGTGCGATTAAATAAAAAAATGCTACAAACAATAAAGAATGACAACGTGGATACAGCAGCTCATAGGTTTGCTTGCTTTGTTTTGAAGGGAAAGCAGATAAAAACTAACCTATTGGCTTCAACTTGTTTCATTTCATCCATCTCCCTCCTGCTTCCATGCAATCTCTGCAGCAGCCGTGACAAAAATAACAAAGCGCGGGGACACAGCAGCCTTTAGGCATGCGCTGTCGGCTCTGCTGGTCCTGTGCCCCCACTGACGTCAACTTCAAGTTCCGGGGGCACAGGACCAGCAAAGCCGACAGCGCATGCCTGAAGGCTGCTGCGGCCCCACACTTTTTAAAATATTTTTGTTGTTATTTGCCGGGAGAAGCAGCAGCGGCAATGAGAAAAACAGTGATTCGATCTCAGCAGGAGACTGTCCCACTTTAGCAAGAGATGACCCACCAAAGCGGGAGTCTCCCATTGAATGTGGGAGACTTAGCAGTAAATTCCAATGCTGAGGCCCTGTAACTGATAGAGCCTGAGATCTTGTGACCACCTTCCAGGACATCAAAACACATGGAATAACCTTTTTTTTTCTTTACAAAACCAAAGTAGGTGAGATTGGTAATAGTGTTTCACTACAGAGGACAACTCAGTTTCAATATCAGCGTAAAAGATTATAAGCATTGCGCATACATTTAGACCTTAAATAATAGTTAAATAGATAACCAATGCAAGTCCTATAATTTCAAAGATATGCAAACCAAAAATTATCCAGGTCGCAGCATTTTGAACTATTTGGGAGTCCTAAATATAGGACTGACAAGAGGCATTCAGCACCTTAGACTAACCAATACATTGAGGCATGAGCTTTTGATGACCAGAGTCCACTTTGCTAGATGCAAATTAAATATAGAATGTTACAATAGTCAAGATACAGTAAAATTAAAAACTAGAAATCCATTCAAAAATCTTCAACTGCAAGATATTGCTTAAGGTCTCTATCTATCCTTAATTTAAGAAATGCAGCCCAGACCACTTTTGAAATCTGAGAATGCAGTGACAATGTGGAATCCAAAGTGATCCCCAAGTAGTGAACCTCATTCATGACTGGAACAATATGACCATCAATGGTAGGGGAGGAAGCACTGCCTCTGTAAGTTTAGAGGTTGACAGCATCAAAGCCTCAGTTTTCTTAAAATTGCTAAATATCACTGAAAAACAACCAACAGGAAGTCATAGGAAAATTGCTCAGTAAGGGGTCCTTTTAGTAACCTGTGGTAAAAAGTGGCCTTAGCATGCCCTTTGTTGGTTCTTCCCATGCACTAAGGCCATTTTTACCTCAGCCAGAAAATGGCCAGTTTTCTATCTTTCCTATTAATAGCCATGTACTAATGTTGGGCAACATACTACGTAAGCCAATCCCAAAGGGCATTTAAAAAACCCCATTAATGACACCTCAAACTACAGACCAATCGCATCCATATCATATCTCTAATGACTAAATAATGGAGGGCATTATAGCCAAACTGCTAACCGAATACCTCAATAAATTTTCTAGACTACACAAATCCCACTCAGGCTTTACGCCTCACCACAGCATAGAAACAGTACTAAATCGCACTTTTGGCTAAATTCAAACAGGAAATTTCAACTGGGAAAAATATCCTTTTACTACAGTTTGACGTGTCTAGTGCATTCACCATGGTTGATTACACTATCCTACAAAGAATCCTCGACAAAACAGGAATAGGAGGGAAGGTGCTTGGATGGTTCAGGGGATTTGTGATTGCTCAATCCTACCAAGTGAAACTAAACTCCACGATCTCTAACCCATGGAAAGCAGAGTGCAGTGTACCCCAAGGCTCCCCACTCTCACCAATACTATTTAATCTAATAATGCCCCCCCCCTGCATGATGTCTATCCAACCACAGCTTCAATCCCTACTTATACGCCGTGATGTTCCAATCTATATCCCCTTCAAAAAAGACATATCCAAAATTACTACCAAAATCACAGACAGCATAAATATCATGGAATCCTGGGCATCAGCTTTTAAACTGAGACCGAATAGGGAAAAAAACTCACTGTTTGATACTTACATCACCGTACAATACCAATCGCTTTACATCCATTAAAGCTATAGGAACAACTCTACCTATAGCAGACGACCTGAAGATTTTAGGAATCCTTCAACAAACAGGAAGCAAACACAACAAAGAAAATGTTCCAGATAATGTGGAAACTCAAACGTATAAAGAATTATTTTCCACGGGATGTCTTTCGCTCTCTTGTCCAAACCATGGTCTTTGCCCAAGCAGACTACTCTAATGGAATGTACCCAGGATGTAAAGAACAAACGTTAAGGAAACTACAAACTGTGCAAAGCACAGCAACAAGACTATGGAAAAAAAATCGATTTGAAAGCCCAAGACCTCTGCTCCAAAACCTACACTGGCAACCTATTACCGTATTTTTCGGACTATAAGATGCACCGGACCATAAGACGCACCTAGGTTTTAGAGGAGGGAAATAGGAAAAAAAAAATTTTCCTCTTTCCCTCCTCTAAAACCTAGGTGCTCCGGTGCGTCTTGTCCAGGTTTTGGACCTCCGTTCCGTACTTACAGGATTCCGTGTTCCCTGGTGGTCTAGTGATGTCGGGGCAGGAAAGAGCCCCCTCTTTCCTGCCCATCGCGCTGCTCTCCGTGCTTCTCAATGCTCGGCGAGATTCTCGGCGGCCATTTTGAATCTCGCCGAGACCGTCGGAAAGCATTGAGAAGCACGGAGAGCAGCGCGATGGGCAGGAAAGAGGGGGCTCTTTCCTGCCCCGACGTCACTAGACCACCAGGGAACACGGAATCCTGTAAGTACGGAACGGAGGTAAAAAAAACGCTACCTTCGGACTATAAGACGCACCCCCCATTTTCCTCCCAAATTTTGGGGGAAAAAAGTGCATCTTATAATCCGAAAAATACGGTAAATCGCGAATATCCTTCAAGATTTGTACCCTGACCTACAAAATAATCTTTGGCCTCTCCCTACATGTCTGACCTAATAACTCTTCCACTATGCAATGCAACCAAGAGTGCAAGATCCTACCTTACCCTCCACTTCCCCAAAAGTCAAGGCCTGGGATACAAAACCACATAAATAACAAGCTTTTCCTACGCCTGCACCAAAATCAGCAACTCATTACTAAAAAATCTAAAATCCATAAATAACTACCTACAATTCAGAAAACACCTGAAAGCCCACCTCTTCAAAACATTCCTCCTCTACGACGTCACTTAGACTAGTAGCTACTGGCCAATGCTCCTTATCCACGAACTTGAACTGATCTTACTTGAAACTGTATTGACCACACTACATGGACTCTAATATGTAACCTATTTTATCTTAAACTAGCTGTAATCCACACTGCACCTACCACTAGGTTGGAAAATGTGGGGTATAAATGCAATAAATAAATAAATTAGTACGAGGCTATTAAAAAAGATGTTGCCACGTTAGCACTTACCAACACCTTTTTTGTATATAGCAAGGGCTCAGCAGTAATCCTGGGCAAACCAGTTAGCACCCAGTAATGTGAACATGCTAACTGATTAGCGCAGGAATGCCTACTCCCTGCCCACATTTATGCCCCCCCCCCAACAAAAAAATAAAACACATTTTACATGCAGTTAGCGCATGCGAACTTGAACTTAGTACAGGACACCCAAGCGCCAGTGGCGTAGCCAGTATGGGGCCGAACCCCACCACCACCAACAACTTTGATGACCCCCCCCCTGCCGACGACCCTCTCGACCCCCCTCCTGCCGCCAACCCGCCGTTGCCAACCCACCATCGCCTACCTTTGCTGGCAGGAGACCCCCAACCCCCGCCAGCCGAGCTGAGGTCCTCTTCTTCCCAATCCCGCGCAAGGCTTCGTTCTAGTCTGACGTCCTGCACATTGTACGTGCAGGACGTCAGACTCACAGAAACAGAACGAAGCTTTGCAATGGCAGGGGGGGGGGGCTAAAATGTGCCCCCTCACCTCGGGATCTGGACCCTCCTCCCGCCGAAGTCTGGCTATGCCCCTGCCGAGCGTATTCCGCAGTAAGCCATTTTAAGTTGCAGTAAGCATGCATTAATGCTTACAGCAACTTAGTAAAAGGGCCCCTAAATGAACAGAGAAACAAATCACCCCCAACATCAAACAATACTAACAGCAGAATATCATCTTTGTAGATGCAAAAAGTCAATCCTAATCTTATGCAAAACAAAAGGGAACTAAGCAAAGATTTTAAAGAGCTGCAGACATTGCTGAACCTCGAGAGACATCCCTTGTGTCTGGATACCAGTCGGAACCTTCAATTCATACCTGGACCCGCTTGGTTCTAGTAGTCAAATAAGACTAAATTGGAACCTTGAAAGAAGTTTGTATTTCTTATCTTTTCATTACTTTTTCTTTAATTGTGTTACAGCTGTATTTTGATTAAAATTTGTAATTGTGATAAATCATGCAATTAATACTATATAAATGATTTATTTTTGTTCCTACTGCAGCTTCTTGTGACTCTGGGCAATGGAGGGTTAAGTAACCTGCCCAGAGTCACAAGGAGCTCCAGTGGGAACAAAAATAAACATACTCTTTAATCACAATTAAACATTTACTTGATTAAAATTTTACTCAAGATGCAGCCCTAATATAAACATTAAGTAGTGTTTGATCTATCCAGACCTCTCAACAATTAAATATGGAAGCAATGTTTCAAGACTGTGTGACCAGAGTGAAAACTATGCTTTCATGAATCAGTAAAGTATTGGTTACAGGAAGTCATTAAGTTGCATATGCATCACCTGTTCACTGATTTTATCCCAGCAGTAGCAAATTGGAGATCAGACAGTAGATTCCAATCAAGGTAAATTATCCTTTGGGATAAGTCAAATAAGACTATCTTTCTCTGCAAATCTTTTCTGTACTTTACTTTTAAAACATGTAAAAACAGCTTTGTCTAAAACTCTTTCCATACAAAAATTTCAAAAAAACATCTCAAACGAATTGTTATATGGGGCTAGATTCAATATATGGTGCCTGGAAAATCCATGCGGAAATCATATTTGCTTAAGCTTATTCTACAAAATTTCTATGTGGTTTATAGACTACACTGATGGTCGTCCACGCAACTATATTTAGTCACAAGGAATTATGCCAAGTAGAACCTGGTGTAAATCCCGTCACCTAAATTAGGTGCAGAGCAGGTATATTCTATATCACTGCACGTAAATTGTTGGAACTCCCATGACCGACCCATTCCACGCCCCCTTTTTCACAATGCTCATTACAATTTATGTGCACCACGTTATAGAATGTGCTTAATGAGTTCTGCACGTAAGTTCTAATTAATGCCAATTAGTGCTCCAAATTGCTTGTTAACATCCAATTAACAGCGCTGATTGGCAGTGGCATACCTAGCGTATTTAACACCCAGGGCCGATTATTTTTTAACACCCCTCCTCTATATGAAAAATTATTTGTAGTAATAATCCATGAGTCAAACAACAAGGAAGTACCTAAGAAAAGGCAGCACCTTAAAAATTGCAGTGAGCACTAGAACATCAATACACCCATTGTAAAACTAAACAAGCCAGATTAGTAAAGACGATCCTGCCAACAGAAAACCATGTCTTTTTCACAAACATAGAACACAGATACATCCTCACCCAGTATAGAATAAGTAACCACAAACTAAAAATAGAAATTTGTAGCCAAAAATTAAACTGAACTCCCAAGAAGCCAGATTCTGCAAACAATACAACACCACAGAAACAGTGATGCATGTCCCCTAGTACTGTGCAAAATATAAATATAAAGATAGCAGATGTAAATTAAAAAAAAAAAGAAACTGTCAAACACCAATCACCACTTCACAAATTAACAAATAGAAATAAAACAAAAACGGAAAATAAGATAATACCATTTTATTAGACTAATACATTTTTCAATTAGCTTTCAGAGGCCAAAACCTCCTTCCTCAGGTCAGTACAGTATACTGCGGTAACAGTATCCTGTCCTGACCCCGAGGATGGGGGTTTTGGTCTCTGAAAGTTAAGTCAAAAATGTATTAAAATTATTCCAATAAAAGAATCACCTTATTTTCGTTTTCTATTACGACAGCTACAATACTACTCTAACCTAAAGCAATATATATATATATTTTTCTTCTACCTTTGTTGTCTCTGGTCTCTGCTTTCCTCATCTTCTGGATATGGACAGTGCCTGTAGTTGGCTCATGGTAAGTTACCGTCACGGTCATTACTAGCGCAGGTGAACTTAGGAGAGGGTAAGTGCATCCATGCTCTTTGTATGTAGTTACCATAAGCCCCATTTCCCTGAGCAGCACCCAGCACCCCTCATCCCATCCTCGGTAGCACCCCAACCACTTCATTCCCCATACCCCAAATTCTCCACCCCCTTCCCCCAGGAGTTATCCCTGCTGGTTTAGTGGTGGGGCAGGAGTGATCCCTGGACACTCCTGCCCCATTGTTGTCCCAGAATGAAAATGGCAGCTGAAGGTACTACTGATAGGGGTCAAGCTACCTGCTGTTATGTTCTTTCCACATATTTCTAAGGAATCCCACTTGGCTGTTAACTATGTAGCTGCCTGCATGTGGAAATCTACCATGTTCACAGGAAAAAAAAAACACTCGAGTTCCAGCTGGATAAACTCAGAACTAAGAAAATGGTCAGGTGTCCTGTAATGTCTTCCTTTTTCCATTCATTGCCATATAGTGGAGCACCAGCAATGTGCTTCTGAATGTAGAGCTCAATAAAAGGAAGAAGAGAGAACAAATGACCCATAGGAGCCAACTTAAAATAACTGGAGCTAATTTGCTCAAGAAAAATGACCCTTCCCTGAGCGCAGTCAATGTGTTTGCTGAATACTAGGGATGTTCAAGTACCCAACTACAGTCACGGAGCTACCATCAATGCAGTAGCCCAATTCCTATGTCCTTAATTGATCGTTCATTTCATTGGGGCCATTTTGCAACAAGATCCACACAAAGAGAATGCACACATGCATTCATGCCCAAGAGTGTAGCAAACAAACTGTCAGGATCTCCTCGGACCCCCAACATGTCCTGAAAATTTGGATAGAACATGGAACACAATTTTTACGTAGTACCACATGAGTCCATGGACACATATACACATACATAAACAGTGATTTCATAAGCAGTCTTCCCTTCAGAAAGTAGTTAAAATAGCCCACTGGATTTTTAGCTTTGCAATATTTCAAACTGTCCCATTGTTCTCTAGAAATTTCTATCGTTAGGTGGCACTACTGTGTCAAATAAACTGTGACATGGCAATCACTATTGTGTAGCCCAATTTAAGGCTGGTTTGTTGCCCCATGGTAAACACTTGAAACAAGGAGTCTCTTAATCCAATCCTTAAAACACACCCAGCCCATCTAGTTCAGAACACCCATCTTGAATATGCATGAGATAGATTTGAATGCAATGGAGGTTGTGTATGCAAATTTCTTTCATGTATTTTCAAGTGGATATCTTGAAAATCTGACTTTCTGAGCAAGTCATGAGGGAAAATCTTGCCTCACCAATCTACTACATTTCTTTGTAGGGGTGAATGAACATGTAGATAAAGGTGAGCCGGTCGATACTGTGTATCTGGAAAGGCATTTGACAAAGTACCCCATGAAAGACTCCAGAGGAGTCATGGGATAGGAAGTAGTGTTCTATTGTGGATTAAAAATTGGTTAATGGATAGAAAACAGAGAATAAGGTTAAATGGTCAGTATTCTCAATGGGGAAAGGTAGATAGTGGGGTTCCACAGGGTCTGTGTTGGAACTGCTGCTTTTTAACATATTTATAAATGACCTCGATATGGGAATAAATAGTGAGGTAATTAAATTTGCAGACAACTCAAAGTTAGTCAAAGTTGTTAAATCACAAGAGGATTGTGAAAAATTACAAGAGGACCTAACAAGACCGGGAGACTGGGCATCCAAATGGCAGATGACGTTTAATGTGAGCAAGTGCAAAGTGATGCATGTGGGAAAGAGAAACCCGAACTATAGCTACGTGATGCAAGGTTTCACGTTAGGAGTCACTGACCAGAAAAAGGATCTAAGAGTCATTGTTGACCATACATTGAAACTGTCTGCTCAGTGTGCTGTGACAGCAAAGAAAGCAAATAGAATGTTAGGTATTATTAGAAAAGGAATGGAAAATAAAAATGAGGATGTTAAAATGCCTTTGTATCACTCCACTGTGCGACCGCACCTTGAATACTGTATGCAATTCTGATCACCACATCTCAAAAAAGATGTGGAGGGGCATAATCGAAAGGGGCGCCCAAATTTTCCTGAGGACGTCCTCACAGGACGTCCCTGCGAAGGGGTGGGGAAACCCGTATTATTGAAACAAGATAGGTGTTCATCTTTTGTTTCAATAATACGGTTGGGGATGCCCAAATCTTGAAATTTAGGTCGTCCATAGAGATGGTTATCCTTAGACTTGGTCATTTCTGATTTTCGGCGATAATGGAAACTAAGGACACCCATCTCAGAAACGACCAAATGCAAGACCTTTGGTCGTGGGAGGAGCCAACATTCATAGTGCACTGGTCCCCCTGACATGCCAGGACACCAACCGGGCACCCTAGGGGGCACTGCATTGGACTTCAGAAAAGCTCCCAGGTACATAGCTCCCTTACCTTGTGTGCTGAGCCCCCCCCCCCAAAAAAAAAAACCCACTACCCACAACTGTACACCACTACCATAGCCCTTATGGGTGAAAGGGGGTACCTAGATGTGGGTACAGTGGGTTTCTGGTGGGTTTTGAAGGGCTCACATTACCACCACAAGTGTAGCAGGTAGGGGGGATGGGCCTGGGTCCGCCTCCCTGATCTGCACTGCACCCACTAAAACTGCTCTAGGGACCTGCATACTGCTGTCATGGAGCTGGGTATGATATCTGAGGCTGGCATAGAGGCTGGCAAAAAATGTTAGGCATACCCAAGTCCCACCTTCGCTACGCCTCCAAAAAGCCCCTGGGAACTTTGGTCGTCCCCGTGACGGAAAGCAGTTGCGGATGCCCAAAATCAGCTTTCCATTATATTGATTTGGGCGACCCTGTGAGAAGGACGCCCATCTTGCGATTTGTGTCGAAAGATGGGCATCCTTCTCTTTCAAAAATAAGCCTGATAGTGGAATTAGAAAAGGTACAGAGAAGGGCGATGAAAATGATAAAGGGGATGGGACAACTTCCCTATGAGGAAAGGCTTAAATAGCTTGGGCTCTTTAGCTTGGAGAAAAGATGGCTAAGGGGAGATATGATAGAGGTATATAAAATAATGAGTGGAGTGGAATGGGCAGACGTGAATCACTTGTTTATTGTTTCCAAAAATACTAGGACTAGGGGGCACTCAATGAAGCTAGAAAGTACTAAATTTTAAACGAATAGGAGAAAATATTTCTTCACTCAAAGTGTAATTAAATTCTGGAATTTGTTGCCAGAGAATGTTGTAAAGGCAGTTAGCTCAGCAGGGTTTAAAAAAAAGGTTTGGTTAGCTTCCTAAAAGAAAAGTCCATAAGCCATTATTAAAATGGACTTGGGAAAATCCACTGCTTATTTCTGGGATAAGCAGCATAAAATGTATTGTACTGTTTTGAGATCTTGCCAGGTACTTGTGACCAGGATACTGGGCTTGATGGACCTTCGGTCTGTCCCAGTATGGCAACACTTATCTCTCTATATAAAAGGCAACACCAACGTTCTATGAAGCCTCCAGCCGAAAGTGTGAAGGGGGCGAGATATCCGGTTTCCCTATGAGTGTCTGCCCCGCCCTCTCTGTAACACAGTCAGTGAAGGAAAACAGCAGAGCACGAAATCAAATCCCTGGCTCTGTAACAGTGAAGGACTCAGAGGGGGGAGGGGAGAGAGGCCAGAGGGCAGGGACACACACACTCCCACATGCACACAGAAGAAAACATTGCTAGCCCCCGTTTCATTTGCATCAGAAACGGGGCTTTTTTACTAGTGTACTTATATATATCACAGACCTACCAAACAGAAACACAACAAGATCAACATGAACATACCTAAATCTCCACCACTCAAGCTGCAAAGGACTCAAATACATATCAACCTGTGCATCCAGCTTCTCTTATATAAGCACGCAACTATGGAATGCACTACCAATCGCCGTGAAAACAACATACGACCACCTAAATTTCCAGAAACTCCTAAAGACTAACCTATTCGAAAAGGCATACCCTAATGATCCAACCTAAGTGCCTTAACCCCACTACACAGCAAGATATAAGTTCGTACTGGACATAGCCTAACTCTTCTTCTTTACAACCCCCAATGTACCTATCATACTTGATCATTACTCTGCCATAAACCTCACTTTGTATTTGTTCATACCGGTATTGGCGATCACCTCTACTGTACTATGTAAGCCACATTGAGCCTGCAAATAGGTGGAAAAATGTGGGATACAAATGTAGCAAATAAATAAATATGTACTTATATACTTATAATGTAGTGGAACTGTGTGTTGGAGGTCTTTGTTCTCTGAAGTAAATGCTGTGTGGGGAGAAAGCATTCTCGGTATGTACTCTTTGTCAGTAAATAAACTTCCCTCTTCTGACCTGGCACAGCCTCCTCTGTGATGCTTTTTATAACCACTCTTAAACACTGTACATTGTTACTGGAAAAATAATCTTCACGAGTCAGCATGATGGCTTGCATTTGGCACCATGTGTTTTTTCTTTTCTTTTCTACTGTCAATCTGTTGATATGCACTGTGGCCTCTGGAACAGTGGGTGATAAAACTACTGCCTTTTGTTGGCAGGAGAGGACCAGGCTGCTTACAGGACCTGGTCAAATGAATGGGAACAGGACTAGCAGATAGTACAAAGGGCCATTCTTGATCACCTAAGCTGATCAAGGTAGATACTACAGTTAAGAAAAGGTTCCAAAATATGAGAGCACCTCTAAGCAAAGGGACTGAGAAATTGCTCAGCAGTTTTTAGCTGCAACTGGTGGTGTCAGAAAGGAACACATGGAAGATACATGGAGATGCCTGTAAATAGGTGGCCAATGGTTGAATATAATGACAATCAAAAGAAAACAAAAGGGAGATTTACTTTCAATCAAATATTTATTGATTTGGACTTTGCTCACACCTTTTTCAGTAGTAGCTCAAGGTCAGTTACATTCAGGTACACTGGGTATTTCCCTCTCCCTGGAGGGCTCATAATCTGAAGCAATGGGGAGAGAGGTGGGTTGCTGGACATGGGTGGCTACAGGGGGGGCAGGGGAGAGAGGTGGGTCGCTGGACATGGGTGGCTACAGGGGGGGCAAGGGGAAAGGAGAGGAGGGTCGCTGGACATGGGTAGCTGCAGGGGGAGAGGAAGGTTGCTGGACATGGGTGGCTGCAGGGGGGCAGGGGAGAGGAGAGTCGCTGGACATGGGTGGCTGCAGGGGGAGCAGGGGAGAGAGGAGGGCCGCTGCACATGCGTGGCTGCAGGGGGCAGAGGAGGGTTGGTGGGGAGGGGGTCCTGAGACCAGATGGGTGGCTGCAGGGGGGGCAGGGGAGACAGGAAGGACGCTGCAGGGGGGGATTACCTTGCTAGCGCCCGTTTCATTGCCTACATAAACGGGCCTTTTATACTAGTATTCTATAATAATGCAAAAATAGAAGGAAAAACCATGCATTCAACACATCCAGGGGCCAAACTAAAATTCACCTCTACTATATTGCCATTGTGAATGGAAAAGAACCTTCCAATGAACCCCAAAATCAAAACTCAAAAACAAATGAAAATGACTTCTCTCACTAACAGGCTTATTTTCGAAAGAGAAGGACGCCCATCTTTCGACACAAATCGCAAGATGGCGTCCTTCTCACAGGGTTGCCCAAATCGGTATAATGGAAAGCCGATTTTGGGCATCCCCAACTGCTTTCCGTTGCAGGGACGACCAAAGTTCCCAGGGACGTGTCGGAGGCATAGTGAAGGCGGGGCTTGGGCGTGCCTAACACATGGGCGTCCTCGACCCATAATGGAAAAAAAAGGGCATCCCTGATGAACACTTGGACGACTTTACCTGGTCCTTTTTTTCTTATGACCAAGCCACAAAAAGGTGCCCAAACTGACCAGATGACCTCCCCTTACTACCCCAGTGGTCACTAACCCCTCCCACCCTCAAAAAAAATTTTTTTTTAATATTTTTTGCCAGCCTCTATGCCAGCCTCAAATATCATATCCAGCTCCATGACAGCAGTATGCAGGTCCCTGGAGCAGTTTTTGTGGGTACTGCAGTGCACTTCAGGGAGGCAGACCTAGGCCCATCCCCCCTACCTGTTACACTTGTGGTGGTAATGTGAGCCCTTCAAAACCCACCAGAAACCCACTGTACCCACATCTAGGTGCCCCCTTCACCCATAAGGGCTATGGTAGTGGTGTACAGTTGTGGGTAGTGGGTTTAGGAGGGCTCAGCACACAAGGTAAGAGAGCTATGTACCTGGGAGCTTTTTCTGAAGTCCAATGCAGTGCCCCCTGGGGTGCCCGGTTGGTGTCCTGGCATGTCAGGGGGACCAGTGCACTATGAATGCTGGCTCCTCCCACGACCAAAGGGCTTGCATTTGGTCGTTTCTGAGATGGGTGTCCTTAGTTTCCATTATTGCCGAAAATCAGAAACAACCTAGTCTAAGGATAACCATCTCTAGGGACGACCTAAATTTCAAGATTTGGGCATCCCCGACCGTATTATTGAAACAAAAGATGGACACCTATCTTGTTTCAATAATACGGGTTTCCCCACCCCTTCGCAGGGACGTCCTGCGAGGACGTCCTCAGGAAAACTTGGGCGCTCCTTTCAATTATGCCCCTCCACGGATCCAAACAAATTGTCATCAATCGTAAAGTGTTCAAAGTCGCAGTTCCATAAGGTAAATATTAAAGTATGTTAATCCAGGAACACCATCATTATGTCTCCAAAATATTATGACACCCAAGACATTATAATTTGGGGGGGATAAGTGAGATCTGTGGTGGACGCCGAAGAGTGTAAAGCTTTTGGAAGAGAATATGGAAAAGTAACAATGGGAAAAATAAAACTGCAGAAGTCTGCAGAAAGATTGAGAGTGCCAAATTAAGTGGGAAGCCTCAGAGTTAATGGAACCTCTTGGGCTGGATTCAGTAAATGGCACCTGAATATGAGCACTGAAAAAAAAATTGGTGCCTGGCGCTAAATCAGCCCCAGATTGTTTCATAGTAGACCTCACATCCCACCTAAACTACATGCTTCAACAAGGTCTCTTCCCTAAGGAAAAAGGCAATATCTTACTCACATCAATACCAAAAGACACCAAGAAAAAAACAAATGATATCACTAATTACTGTCCAGTAGCATCCATCCCAATGACAACCAAACTGATGGAAAGCATGGTAGCCAAACAACTTACAGAATATATAAACAAATTCTCCATATTCCACGAATCACAGTCAGGTTTCCGATCCCTCCACAGTACAGAAACAGTACTTAGTCACTCTCCTAGCCAAATGCAAGCAGGAAATAGCAATAGGCAAGAACATCCTCCTCCTCCAATTTGACGTGTCTAGTGCATTCGATATGGTAGACCATAATATACTTATCAGATTATTAGATAAGTTTGGGATTGGAGGAAACATACTTAATTGGATCAAGAGTTTCTTAACCACAAGAACATATCAAGTATAGTCAAACTCAAACATCTCATCACCGTGGAAAACAGATTGCGGAGTACCACAAGGATCACCCCTATCACCCATCCTCTTCAACCTAATGATGACACCACTGGCCAAGTCCTTATCCAACCAAGGCCTTAACCCTTTTCTATATGCAGATGATGTAACAAACATGTGGACAAAGGGGAGCCGGTTGATATTGTGTATCTGAATTTTCAAAAGGCGTTTGACAAGGTACCTCTTGAAAGGCTACAGAGGAAATTGGAGGGTCATGGAATAGGAGGAAATGTCCTATTGTGGATTAAAAACTGGTTAAAGGATAGGAAACAGAGAGTGGGGTTAAATGGACAGTATTCACAATGGAGAAGGGTAGTTAGTGGGGTTCCTCAGGGGTCTGTGCTAGGACCGCTGCTTTTTAATATATTTATAAATGATTTAGAGATGGGAGTAACTAGCGAGGTAATTAAATTTGCTGATGACACAAAGTTATTCAAAGTCGTTAACTCGCGACAGGATTGTGAAAAATTACAAGAGGACCTTACGAGACTGGGAGACTGGGCAGCTAAATGGCAGATGACGTTTAATGTGAGCAAGTGCAAGGTGATGCATGTGGGAAAAAAGAACCCGAATTATAGCTACGTCATGCAAGGTTCCACGTTAGGAGTTATGGACCAAGAAAGGGATCTGGGTGTCGTCATCGACAATACACTGAAACCTTCTGCTCAGTGTGCTGCTGCAGCTCGGAAAGCGAATAGAATGTTGGGTATTATTATGAAAGGTGTGAAAAACAGGTGTGAGGATGTTATAATGCCTTTGTATCGCTCCATGGTGCGACCGCACCTTGTTCAATTCTGGTCGCCGCATCTCAAGAAAGATATAGTAAAATTGGAAAAGGTGCAGCGAAGGGCGACTAAAATGATAGCGGGGATGGGACGACTTCCCTATGAAGAAAGACTAAGGAGGCTAGGGCTATTCAGCTTGGAGAAGAGACGGCTGAGGGGAGACATGATAGAGGTATATAAAATAATGAGTGGAGTGGAACAGGTGGATGTGAAGCGTCTGTTCACGCTTTCCAAAAATACTAGGACTAGGGGGCATGCGATTAAACTACAGTGTAGTAAATTTAAAACAAATCGGAGAAAATGTTTCTTCACCCAACGTGTAATTAAACTCTGGAATTCATTGCCGGAAAATGTGGTGAAGGCGGTTAGCTTAGCAGAGTTTAAAAAGGGGTTGGACGGTTTCCTAAAGGAAAAGTCCATAAACCGCTACTAAACGGACTTGGAAAAATCCAAAATTCCAGGAATAACATGTATAGAATGTTTGTACGTTTGGGAAGCTTGCCAGGTGCCCTTGACCTGGATTGGCCGCTGTCGTGGACAAGATGCTGGGCTCGATGGACCCTTGGTCTTTTCCCAGTATGGCATTACTTATGTACTTATGTACAATATATATACTTTTGAAATCCAAACCATCAGAAATCACCACCGAGATCAAGATCAGCTTGAACATCATGGACTCCTGGGCAATGGCATTCAAACTAAAACTCAATAAAGAAAAAACATACTGTCTCATTCTCTCATCCCAATGCAGCACTGCCCACCCCACAACTATTAATACCCCAGACTACTCCCGCCCCATCTCAGACAGCCTGAAAATCCTCGGCATTACCATTGACCACAACTTAACACTAGAGTGCCAAGCCACAACCACAACAAAGAAAATGTTTACACAATATGGAAACTCAAGCGTGTGAAACAATTCTTCCCGAGGGGAATACTTCACAACATGATACAATCAATGGTACTAAGCCACGTGGAGTACTGCAACAGAATATATACGGGATGCAAAGAACAAATCTTAAAGAAACTGCAGACTGCTCAGAACACGGCAGCTAGGCTTATCTTTGGAAAAACCTGATTTGATAGTGCGAAACCCCTTCGGGAAAAACTACATTGGCTACTAATCAAAGAACGAATCACCTTCAAAATCTGCTCACTGGTTCATAAAATAATTCATGGTCTAGCTCTGCAATACATGTCTGACTTGATCGACCTACCAACAAGAAACACATCAAAATCAGCAAGAACATACCTAAATATGCACTTCCCAAGATGTAAAGGACTCAAATACAAAATCAACATATGCGTCCTGCTTTTCCTACATTAGCACAAAACTGTGGAACGTTTTACCAAAAACCTTGAAAAACACAAATGTGCACCTAAACTTCCGGAAAGGCCTAACAACTCATCTGTTTAAAAAGGCATAACCCACCGATCCAACATAAATGCCCAATCTCTGCAACACAACTTAACTAATGCACGGTTCAACCAGGACACATACCTTCTGTTGCACGGTCCCCCACATTAGCTTTATCTAAGTAACCACAATGTCACTTACATCACTTTGTATTTGTCTACACCGGAGTCTGCAAATGTCTCTCCGGAACTATGTAAGCCACATTGAGCCTGCACAGGAGTGGGAAAATGTGGGATACAAATGTAACAAATAAATAAATAAAGAGCACTCCAGGATGAGCATTCTTTACAGAATAGCACTGGTCATCAAATTCTGCCCAACTTTCGGCAGAAGGACTTACACCAATTGAAACCAGGTGTAAATCCTGGCATGCAAGTTGGGAACTGATCTGCAGTATTGTATAACACTGCGCTCAATTTTCTGGAACACCCCTGAAGTGCTCGTGCCCCTCTGATAGGAATGCCCCCTTTCCAGTTGCATGTGGATACACTTAGGCATTATTTCTGCACCAATATGCCATTTCAACCCCATTTCGGTGCCTTGCATCTGTTAGAATGTGTTTCCATGCTGAAAGTTGGGAGTTGAATTGGCACCTAACTTTAGACACTATTTAGAGAATTCCCCAGAGTGAAAAATAGGGGATTTCTAATCAGAATCAAACTCAAAGCCCTTTTATGCCTGAAAATAGACTACCTGTAGAGATAGTCTATTTTCAGCATGAGTCCCCCCTCCCCCCCCCCCCCCCCCCCCCCATGGATTATAATTGTGGTGACATAGGAGAGAGATCCAATCTCAGAAAAAGGTAGAAAAACAAAGGATTTGATTAGGCTGAGGTGTGTACGTAGGGAAGTAAAGGAACACCTCAGTTCTTGGATGAACAGTGAAAGAAAGAAAGATGGCTTAGAGCAGCACTGCCCAAGAATCTGCCATCCCCCACAGTTAAATAGTGACTGGAGGAACATGAAAAAGATGGTTGTTTTTCATTGTTCTTGTTGTTTTGTTTTAGCAAAGAGGATGTGTTACATGGAAACATGACGGCAGATAAAGGCCAAATGGCCCATCCAGTCTGCCCATCCTCCATAACCACTAACTCTTCCTTTTCCTAAGGGATCCCACGTGCTTGTCCCATGCTCTCTTAAATTCTGACACAGTCCTCGTCTCCACCGGGAGGCCATTCCATGCTTCCACCACCCTTTCCATGAAACAAATACTTTCTTAGATACCTCCTAAGCCTATTTCCTCTTAACTTCATCATATGCCCCCTCATTCCAGAGTTTTCCTTCAGTTGAAAAAGGCTCACTTCTTGTACATTAATGCCCCTGAGATATTTAAACGTCTCTATCATATCCCCTCTGTCCCGCCAATCTTCCGGAATATACATGTTGAGGTTAATGAGCCTGTCCCTAAATGTTTTATGACTGAAACCGCTTACCAATTTTGTAGCAGCTCTGTGGACAGACTCCATTTTATATCCTTCTGTAGGTGTGGTCTCCAGAATTGCATGCAGTACTCTAAATGGGCCTCACTAGAGACTTATAGACGGACACTATCACCTCTTTGTTCCTGCTGATCATCCCTCTCCTTATGCACCCAAGCATCCTGGCTATGACCATCGCTTTTTCTACCTGTTTGGAAACTTTAAGGTCATCAGACATAATCACTCCCAAGTCCTCACAGAGAAACAGAATCAAAACAAAATTTCTGAAATAGAGATCCTGAAGGGTTTTTTCCACATTGGAGGAGGAGATCCTAGTGGACTACAGTAGGACCTGAAAAACTAGAAAGGAGAGAAGAAAGGAGGCTAAAGGATCCAGCAGGAGTGTTGGGGGCACATTTGCGGCTTGCAAGTGCTCCCATTGTGTTCCTGCCATGCCCATTTTTGTTACATCAGCAAGGGAAGCCAAGGGACTGGATGCAGTTTTGGTTCCCCAGCTTCACTTGTGAGCTGATTTGCCACTGTTGGAAACAGGATACTGGGTTTGATGGACCTTTGGTCTTTCCCAGTATGGCAACACTTATAGTCTTATGTATAGGTGGATGGGACAATATATGGAAATATAAAAGATTACACTGCAATGTTGGGCTGCATCTTTCTGTGGCAGGAAAGAAGATCCTTAGTGACAAATTAAAATATATATGCAGTTTAAACTAGAGAGAGTGGAGGTGGCAAACAAGCAGACACATTCAGAAAGTCATCCCCAGCATAAATGTGATAGCAATGAGAAACAGTGAAAAACAATTTTACCAACTCACTTACAAACAACAAAGTAGAAGGGGAGACTAGGCAAAAAGAAAAGGAGAAAGTCAATAAAAAAAAAAAATAGCTGGAAAGCAATGAGCATAAACACTTGCAGTCTAAGCAACAAAGATTATGATATGTAAGCCCTGATGTTTAGAGGCAGACAGATTTTGTTGCTGTCACAAACATGGCTCAATGACTCACAGGCTTTTCAGGAAGGATAGAGGTGGCCTGAAAAGTAGTGGAGTAGCCCTCTATGTAAACACCAACATTAAAGAAGCTGCAATGCAGGGAGCCTGGGGAAAGAAGGAAGCAATATGGATTGCCAAAGGAGGATGGAACCTTTCTCCACACAGAGATTGTCTACAGACTTCCAACACGAACAGAGAAGCTGGACAAAGATCTGATTAAAGAGATCCAAAAGCTGGGAACAAAAGGGGAGGTGCTGCTGTGGCTCGAAGATTTCAACCTGCCAGATGCAGATTGGAAAGTCCCCGTCTGCAGAATCAGACAGAAGCAGAAAGATCGTGGATGCTTGCCAAAGTGCTCTGCTCAGTCAAATGGTGAAAGAACCCACGAGGGATGGGGGTGATGCTGGACCTACTGCTCACAGATGGAGAAAGTGGACTTGATGTTCAGCCCATGGTGGTAAGCGGCATGTAAGCCATTCACAGCCACAGGCTGAGTTAACCCTGGAAATTCAATGTTAGGTCATGTCCAGCTCTGACACTGAATATCCATGTATGTGCGGCAGCAAGGAAGTTTACTGTTCTATCTGCTCACTTAAGCAGTTAGTGGACTGAATATTGCCACTGACCAGTTAATTGCTGTTTCCACCCACACTCCAGCCCCCAGAATGCCCCAAAACTAACAAGTTAGTGCCTCGGCCGTCAGAAGGGATACTCACTAGCACTATCCAGTTAAGCACCACTGAATATCCGGGTATGGCCTGCTCAGCAAGGTTTAACTGGGCAGGAGCTTTTCCTGCCTGATTAAACTTTTTTGAATATTGAAGTGTGCCTAATATTTGTTTTAATATAATTTGTACACAGAAAAGGAAGTGGAACTGTGGAGCTGGAGGAGGGGGCAGGGCAGCAGCAAAAGAAAAAGAAGTATTGAGAATTCGATGATCAATTCCCTGTGCTGTTCTGAAATAGTGCCGTAAAAATAGCACCAGAACAGTATGGGAAATTAACTCCCCAGTGATCAATGCTAGTAACATGCAAATTTAAGCAAGTTATTAGCGTTGATCATCAGGGACTATGCCTGGGCAAACACTCAGGCACAATCCTCCAGCACTTCACAGGTCAGGGCTGTCAGAAAAAAAAAAAAAGCCAGGACCTGTTAAACACTCCAAGGGGCTGGAGGTCTGGTGGATCCCCCGGATCCCACAAAGGCAAGGACCTGGTGGCCTAGTGTCCCCCCCAAGCCCCCACAAACCCCCAGACACTGACACAGGGGACTGAGCCTCCCTAACACCACTCCAATAGGATATCAGAGGACCTCCAGCCTCCCCCCCCCCCAAGGTCTAGCAGCCCCCGAATCTTCCCCCCCGTACCTTCAGATGCCAGAGGAGGGGGTGCTCTTTCCAGTGCCACATCCAAAATGGTGGCTCCCTGCCCTGTCCAGTGCATCCTGGGAGGTGCTAGTTAGGGCTTCTATACCATAAAAGGGAGAAAGAAACTCCCTTATATCGTATGGAAGCCACGCCCAGTGCACCTCAAGATGCACTGGACAGGGCGCCACCATTTTGGAGGAGATGCTGCTCCCTCCTCTGGCATCTGAAGGTATGGGGGGAGGGTTCAGGGCCACTACACCACCGGGGGGAGGGGTTATGCTAGACCACCAGGTGTAGGCTGGACCTCCTGTGACCTCCAGCCCTCTTCTGTTGGGGGGGGGGTGTTAGGGGGACTGGAGGTCCATCGGACCTCTAGCCCCCACATGTCAGTGTCCGGGGGGAGTGTGGGGGCTTGGAGGGACTAGGTTACCAGGGCCTTGCCTTTGGGGGGTCCAGGGGTCCACTGGACCCCCAGGACTGATGGTGGCAGCCCGTATTGACAGTGACAGCTCGGACTGCCTGGCATGGATGATGGGGGGGGGGGGAATAGCGCGTCAACCCTATCACCAGCTCTGAGCTGGCGTAGGGTTAAGGTGCTATTCTGACTGTAGTTCAGAGCGCAGTGCTCTGATCACACAGGCAGAATACAGAAGAGCTACATTTAAATATCCTGTATAATAATTCTCACCTCCAACAGGATGTGCTTGGGACCGTGCCTGCCGGAAGTGGTCTGCTAGGCAGGCAAGCACTGACCTCAGTGACCTCAGTGACAGACAATTTGGCAAAGTAAAACAATCTGAGTGCTGGCCATTAGGACACAGGGTTGATAGGAGAGTTTTAAAAGACTGAAGGAACCGAAAGTGTTAAATGGGGGGAGTGGGAGTTCTGAACGACTGAAAGACATGAACATTTGGGAAAGGAAAACAATCTGAATGCTGGCCATTAGGACACAGGGTAGATAGGAGAGTTTTAAAAGACTGAAGGAAACGAAAGTGTTAAACTGGAGAAGGTGGTGGGGGAGTTGTGAATGACTGAAAGACATGCAAATTTGGGACAGGAAAACAATCTCAATGCTGGCCATTAGCACACAGGGTACATAGGACAGTTTTAAAAGACTGAAGGAACCAAAAGTGTTCGGGGGGGGGGGGGGGGGGGGGGGAGTTCTGAATGAATGAAAGAAATGAAAATTTACGAGAGGAACACAATCTGAATGCTGGGCATTTGTACACAGGGTAGATAGGACACTTTTTTAAAAAATGAAGGACGTGAAAGTATTACATCTTGGGGGAGGGGTGAGGAGGAAAGCGGTGGGGTATCCGGATACTGGGCATTAGGGGCCACGGGGGTACATAGACTTTCGAAAGCCTTAAGGAACCCAAAGTGTGGGAAGGAGGAGGAAAAGGAGGGGAGGGAACGGGGTGAGGGGCATTAGGAACAGGGGAGGGGGCCCTGTCACACACTCTCATTCTCACGCACACACTGTCACACAGACAGTCTCACTCTGTCACACACCCGCACATTCACTCTGGCTCTCTCTCTCAAACATACACACTCCCAGGAAAACCTTACTAGCGCCCGTTTCATTCGTTCCAGAAACGGGCCTTTTTTACTAGTTATTTAAATAAATCTGCAGTATTCCATGGCGCACTCATTTCAGATTCCTCCAATCATGCTGCACTGGTAAATGCGGGAGCTAGTCCGGCACTAGTGTCCTCTAGCATCCGCATTTACCTTTTATCATCAGGACATGAATTAGGGAGTAAAGTGACTGTTCTCTAGTACTCCTTCCCTTTCTGCTCCCTGCAGGCTGCTTGGAAGGGAGGTACTGAAGCAGAACACTCCTGCTGCTCTGGACTCTGAATAGCAGTGGTGGAACTGTGTTCCAGGCCATTTCCTCAGAAATTAAACTCTGGTTAAAACGGAGTACAAGAATACAAGACTTAAAAGTCCTAGATTTCAAACATGCTGATTTTAGTAAAATGGGGATGAACAAAGAACATAAGTGTTGCCATACTGGGAAAGATCGAAGGTCCATCAAGCCCAGTATCCTGTTTCCCACAGTGGCCAATCCAGGTCACAAGTACCTGGCAAGATCCCAGAACAGTAAAACAGATTTTTGTGCTTATCCTAGAAATAAGTAGTGAATTTTCCCATCCCATCTTAATAATGGTTTATGGACTTTTCTTTTAGGAAAGTGGCCATACCTTTTTTAAACCCTGCTAAGCTAACTGCTTTTACCACATTCTCTGGCAATAAATTCCAGAGTTTAATTAGACTATCACTTATGCATGTAACTGGCATCAGTTAGGCATGCACACTTATGCCATTGACCTGGCATAAGTGCATGCACCTAAAGTTGCGCAAGTAAATAGATACATTTTATAACCACAATTACACACACAATTGCCATTATAGAATTCATGCTTAGCATATTCTATTGGGGTGCCTAATTTTAGGTGACCTTTCTTGAATTTACTCCATTGCTCTACATTGTAATTATAATGGGAATGGCCCAATATCTGAAGCCATCATACAGTGAAGGCACAAATTCAATAATGGGTGCCCATATTTGAGTGAAAATGGGCAATATTTCTAATTTTCTTACTAATTTATTTATTACATTTGTACCCTGCGCTTTCCCACACACAGCAGGCTCAATGCGGCTTACATAGTAACAATATAATGAATTACAAAGTTGCAAATTACATAAAGGACTAGATTCTATAAATGGTGCAAAAAAAACAGTGCTTAGCATTCATCTATAAACCACATCTATAGCTAGACCCAATTTGTAGAACAGCACCCAGTGCCAGGAAGCGTGACCTATTTTAGACTCGACCAATCACACCAATGAAACCTTGGTGTAAATCCCCATGCATAAATTAGGCATAGATCCTGTTAATTCTATAACGCACGTAAATTTTAGGAACACCCTGGTCCTCCCTGTTGGATTATTTGTAGTAAATAATTAGCAGATTTTAGTACACACAGCTTCAGCTTTAGAAATGTTAATTTCTTTCTTCATCTCTCTCTCATTCACCCCTGAATAATTCACTGCTGAGTCACTTTAAAGTTGAAGTAACAAAACATCTGTTTACTCACAGTTTGTAGTTAGATTATAATCAGACAGGCTTATATATACATATTACTATACATTTGTATTATCAGCTCCTTCCATGTGCTTAGATGGTAATGGATGCTCACACCACCATAGTAGATCCTCTCAGGTTAGGAGAGATCATGAGCTCCATGTGCTCCATGTGCTGCATGTGCTGTGTCTAACCCCCACAGGAAGTTGCATAGCTGTGTGACCTCTCTAAGTAATTCACATCAGAGGTCACAGAGTAATCACAGAGAAATAATAGGTGACAGGCAATGCATGTAAAAATACAATTACATTCCAACAAACCCCTTCTCATGCATAACTGTCATGCAATTATTTATTCATACAAAGTCCAAGCTTTATACGCAGATTCACAAAATGTTCTCTGGGTAACGGTTTGGTCATGATGTCAGCTGTCATCTCACTGGTGTGACAATAGTGTAGACTGATGACCCCTTCTTTTGCCAACTCTCGCACGTTGTGGTATTTCGTTGCGATGTGCTTGGTGCGTGACTGAACCTTGTCATTCTGTGACAGTCGGATGCAGCTCTGATTATCTTCCATTATCTGGATTGGTCTCTTTTCAGCTATTCCAAAATCCAGCAAAAGTTTTTCAATCCACATCAGTTCTCTGCACGCTTCCGATACGGCCACGTATTCAGCTTCTGTAGAAGACAAACTCACAATACTTTGTTTATGACTGGCCCATGAAATTTGTACATTTCCATACATAAACACATATCCACTTGTGGATTTATAATCAGAATGATCCCCTGCCCAATCTGAATCACAGTAACATATTAGTTTTGGATTACTATTGGCTGAAATCTTTAATTTACAATCAATGGTACCCTTTAAATACCTTACCATCCTTTTAACTGCAGTCCAATCTGATTTGGTAGGTGAGCTGACCCTTCTGCTCAAAATTCCTACTGCATTTGCTATATCAGCCCTGTATGTGGTAGCTAGATATAAAAGCTTACCTATGGCTGATCTATATTGGATGTTATCTGGTAAAGGTTCTCTTACTGTTTCATCCTTCAGAAAATCAGTGATCATGGGAGTGCTTACAACTTGGGCATCTTGCATACCTAACTTTCAATAAGCTCATTTATTTTCTGCTTCTGGCTTAGAAGATAAGAACCATCATTTTGTTTCTCAATTTCTATACCAAGATAGTATGACACATTACCAAGTTCTTTTATCTCAACATTGTGGTTTAAACACTTTACAATGTCCTTGTACTCTTGCTCACTTTTGCTTGCAATGAGCAGATCATCAACAAAAGCTAAAATGTATGCATATTGTCCATTTGTGCACCTAGTGTACAAGCATTTATCTGCTTCACCTTGCTTAAATCCTAATTTGTCAATATTTCATGCAATTTGTCATTCCAACATTTTGCACTTTGCTTTAATCCATAAAGACCTTTGTTTAATTTACACACTAGCTGTCTTTGTTTTGTATTTATGAAACCTGTTGGCTGTTCCATGTACAAGTCTTCAGTTATATCTCCGTGAAGAAACGCTGTTTTCACATCAATGTGTTTGACTTGCATGCCTTTTGAGACTGCAATGCTCAGAAGTGTTCTTATTGTCGTGTGTTTCACTACAGGTGCAAACACTTCATCAAAATCTTCTCCATATTTTTGAAGATATCCCTTTGCCACTAATCTGGCTTTATACCTTTCCACTTTTCCTTGTGCATTCCTTTTTAACTTGAATACCCATTTGCATCCTATAGCTTTCTTGCCAGGAGGTAATTTTGTAAGAATCCAAGTATTATTTTTATCCAATGCATCAATTTCTTCTTGTGCAGCTTTATGCCATTCAGCAGCTTCTTCTGCTGACATTTTCTCAATCTCATCCCATGTTAAGGGCTCTTGAGCTTCTGCTGACTTTGTTAGGTAAGACAGTCTTGGGGGTGGAACACCTTTGTTTTCCCTGGATGAGCGTCTGACAACAGGTTGGTCTGACCTTTCCGCATCCTCTAAATCTGAGAGTTCTTCTCCAATTGATTCCCCTTCTCCAACTGTACTGTCTTCTTCAATGATCCTTTCTGTGTCTGCTTCCTCTGCCTGTTCCTCGTTAGATACAGGTGAGTTGCTTTCAGACATCTGCCTTGGTATGGCATTTATATACACTGGCATGTCTATTATGGTTCTAGTTTCATATTCTGGATGATAAGGCTCATCTGGGATAATCCAGCCTTTATCAACCCTTTTGTTTTCATCAAAATATGTAACATGTCTTATGCCAACAATGCCAGTTTTCAGATTCAAAATTCTATATCCTTTGTGTCCTGGAGCATAGCCAACTAAAATGCCCCTTTCTGTTGTGGAATCCAGCTTATGCCTTCTTTGCTTTGGTATATGAGCATATGCTGTACTTCCAAATGTTCTTATGTGTGACAGGTTTGGCTTCCTACCATGCCATGTCTCATGTGGTGTGCGCTCAGCGCCTTTAGTTGGCATTCTGTTTTGTAGGTACACTGCTGTGAGAATGGCTTCCCCCCATAGTCTTTTAGGGAGATTGCTATCTGACAGCATACATCTGGTCATTTCCACAAGTGACCTAAATTTTCTCTCTGCAACAGAATTTTGCTCTGGTGTATAAGCTACTGTTGTGATATGCTGAATGCCTTCTTGTTCTAGAAATGTGCGCACGCTTTGTGAAGTGAACTCACCACCATTGTCGGTCTGAAGAACCTTTGGTTTTCTTTCAAATTTATTGCTCACCATGGCTACGTATTTCTTCAGCATGTCTGTGACTTGACTTTTCTCTTTCAGCAAATAGGCCACACAATATCTAGAGAAATCATCCAAGAATATTAGCACAAATCTGTTATTTCCCAATGATGGGATATTAAACGGTCCACATAAGTCACTGTGTATTAAGTCCAGCACTTTATTACTCCTATTTCCTGTGTATGCAGGAAATGAGGGTCTCACACCTTTTTGAGTAACACAGTCTATGCATTTCTCCATTTTACCAGCATCTGCACTTATCTGAATGCCGGTGGCTAGTTGCTTACTGTAAAGATCCTGGATCACCTTAGAATCACGATGTCCCAGGCGGCTGTGCCAGATTTCCAGACTACATTTACCATCATTCTTCCTTACTTGCGCCATATGTGAGGCTTCACCTGAAATGTTCAGCTTATAAACATCATTATGCATAAAAGCTTCAGCATACACTTCATCATTTTTAGAGATTGTGCACTTACTGTTTTCAAATGAATCACAAATCCCTTCTTATCTAATGTAGATACACTAAGCATATTGCAAACTGCTTGGGGAATATACAAGACATCACTTACAGGAATTTCTTTAACTTCATTAGACACTTTGCATTTTAAGAATCCAATACCTTTTGCTTGGATCTTAGCAGTCCCTGCGTTTGCAGTTTTAAGAATACCTTCCTCTGGACACATTTCCTGAAAGAAATTCTTACAATTGGTTAAATGGCATGTGCTCCCCGAATCCAAAATCCAAGTACTTTCATTTGAATTATTATTTACCATAGTCAAAGATTTTTCTGCCATTAGAAAACCCTTGTGTTTATCTTTGTCCTTCATACATTTCCTGGTTTGAAAATTCTTTAGTTCCATTGGCTTAGGTGAGCTAGAGGGAGTGTTTTGTGTTTCCTTACACCATTTAGATACATGTCCCTCCTTTCCACATGAGTAGCAAATCAGCTTGCCCTTGGGTGGAGTTTTCCCATAGCTCCGCCTTCCTCTGTTCTTTGCCAAGAAATTTGTTTCATTTCTCTCTGACTGACTTTGAGAACACATCTCCTCAGAATCATTTATTATGCATTCCTGCCTTAGTTTTGATGTTGTCTGTTCAAAAGATTGCCCTTCAATGGCCTCATTTACAGACCTAAAAACATCAAACTTCTTTGATAGTGAGGTAAAAAGAAATGCTCTTTTCAATGCATCACACATGGGAATTCCAGAAAGTTCTAGCTTTTGAAATGAAGACATAAGATGCATAATGTGATCATTACATTTACTTTTATCCCTTAATTTGGTTTCATTCAACTCTGCCAACCAAATTGGTTGCTGCTTTGCATATGTAGTTGCATACATAGTTCTCAGTTTATATAAAATGTCCTTTGGTGTATCTTTTCCCTCCACTAATATGGCTTGTTTCTCTGAGAGAGCTTCCAAAAGCATGCACTTCACATAATAGTTTGCATTGTCCCATTCAGCCATATTTTCAGCTGTTCTGTCTTGGTCTAAGCATATATCTAATCTTTTTGCTCGAAGGAGACATATGAATCTTAATTCCCACTGCTGATAATTAAACTCAGTTAATCTAGGCACCTTGAGAGAATAGAAAAATGGTGAATTTCTTCCCTCAGCCATTTTCTTAGCCTTCTGTCTGCTGTGTGGGGGGAGAGAGAGACAGACTGAATCTTTTCTTTAAAACTTAAGAGAAAAATGTGGCCTTTTTTTCTGCCTGGTAATATTTCTCTTCTTTTTCAATTCCTGAGCCCTGGGCCCATAACCCTTTTGTTGGATTATTTGTAGTAAATAATTAGCAGATTTTAGTACACACAGCTTCAGCTTTAGAAATGTTAATTTCTTTCTTCATCTCTCTCTCATTCACCCCTGAATAATTCACTGCTGAGTCACTTTAAAGTTGAAGTAACAAAACATCTGTTTACTCACAGTTTGTAGTTAGATTATAATCAGACAGGCTTATATATACATATTACTATACATTTGTATTATCAGCTCCTTCCATGTGCTTAGATGGTAATGGATGCTCACACCACCATAGTAGATCCTCTCAGGTTAGGAGAGATCATGAGCTCCATGTGCTCCATGTGCTGCATGTGCTGTGTCTAACCCCCACAGGAAGTTGCATAGCTGTGTGACCTCTCTAAGTAATTCACATCAGAGGTCACAGAGTAATCACAGAGAAATAATAGGTGACAGGCAATGCATGTAAAAATACAATTACATTCCAACACTCCCATGCCCCTCCCATGGCCACATCCCCTTTTTGGATCCACGCACTAAAATGTATTCACTCCTCTTCATACAATATTCCTAAAAAGGTGTGCGTGTAAATTCTAATTATATGTTCAAGTTTGGATAAGTGTGTTTATTTTGTTTCCACTACAAATTGGATCATCAGTTCTTGGTATGCAGGGTTCTGCAATTAATTTGTCGATTTCAGTTTCAATGTCAAAGGGGGGTTTAAATTGTGCCATCATAGCACACTTGAGAATTACAGCAGCCCGTGCATAGATATCAAAATCACCAGAAGAAACTTATGTTATTTTTACTGAGAGGTTCAGCAACTTTGTCTTCGGTCAAGTCCTGGTTGTACATAAGAACTCAGCAATTTCATGTTTGAGTTGTTCTAGAACCCTGGGGTGTATACCATCCAGTCCAGGTGATTTATCACTCTAACTTGTAGATTTGGCACAGTATCAGGCTTATTTTCGAAAGTGATCGCCGGCGATCTTCCGACATAAATCGGGAGATGGCCGGCGATCTCTCAAAAGTGGCAAAATCCGTATAATCGAAAGCGGCTTTTTTGACACCATCGCCACTTTCCTGTCGCTGCGCCGGCGAAAGTTCAAGGGGGCATGTCGGCGGCGTAGCAAAGGCAGGACATGGGCGGGCATGGGCATGGCTACCAGATGGCCGGCTTTCGTGGATAATGGAAAAAAAAAGCGGCCTTAAGCAGCATTTCGCCAGGTTTACTTGGTCCTTTTATTTTCACGACCAAGCCTCAAAAAGGTGCCCCAACTGACCAGATGACTACCGGAGGGAATGGGGGATGACCTCCCCGTAGTCCCCCAGTGGTCACCAACCCCCTCCCACACTAAAAAAATAAAAACCTTTTTTTACCAGCCTGTATGCCAGCCTCAAATGTCATACCCAGCTCCCTGACAGCAGTATGCAAGTCCCTGGAGCAGTTTTTAATGGGTGCAGTGCACTTCAGGCAGGCAGACCCAGGTCCACCCCCCCCCCCTACCTGTTACACTTGTGGTGCTAAGTGTTGAGCCCTCCAACCTCCCCCCCCAAAACCCACTGTACCCACATGTAGGTGCCCCCCTTCACCCATAAGGGCTATGGTAATGGTGTAGAGTTGTGGGGAGTGGGTTTTGGGGGGGATTTGGGGGGGCTCAGCACACAAGGTAAGGGAGCTATGCACCTGGGAGCTATTTGTGTATTTTTTAAACATTTTTAGAAGTGCCCCCTAGGGTGCCCAGTTGCTGTCCTGACATGTCAGGGAGACCAGTGCACTACAAATGCTGGCTCCTCCCATAACCAAATGCCTTGGATTTTGCCGGGTTTGAGATGGCCGGCATTTTTTTCCATTATCGCTGAAAAACAAAACCGGTGATCTCAAACCCGGGGAACTCTGGCATTTGGCCGGGCTAAACCGTATTATCGGAAAAAAGAAGGCCGGCCATCTTTTTTGAAAATACGGTTCCGGCCAGCTGTTGCGCTGCCGCCAAAATAGATCGCCGGCGATCTATTTCGCCTGCGACGTTCGATTATGCCCCTCTGTGTCATCCAGGTTCATTGATATTTATTTCAGTTGCTCTATATAATTACCCTGGAAAACCATTTCCTGAAAGGGCTGAAGGGATGGAAGGACATAAGAGGAGTGGAAAACCAGTGGTGCAGGTTGAAAGGGGCTATAAAAATGGCAACAGATATCTATGTAAAAAAAGTAAACAAAAGCAAAAGGCTAGAGAGGTAACATTCAAGAAACACAAGAAAAGGTATAAAAAAAAGAATATCAGATAAAACTCTAAGAAGCCATGGAAGAAATAAGGCTGGCAAAAGCACAGGTGGAAGAAAAAAATGGCTAGAGATGTAAAAAGAGGTGATAAGCCTTTTCAGGTATATTGGGGAAGGAGGAAAGTTAAAAATGGAATTATTAGACTGAAAGATGCTGAGAACTGCTGTGTGGAGAGTGATGAGGAAAAAGCAGACACACTGAACAAATACTTCTGTTCTGTGACCATGAAAGACAATCTTTGAGAAAGACCATAGTCGGCTGACAAAGGTATATAAGGCAATGAAGTAGATACCACAGCACTCGCAGGAAAAAAGCATTTATGAATAGCTTGATAAACTAAAAGTGGAAAAAAAGATGGGGCTAGATAAGATACATCCCAGGATACTGAGGGAGCTCAGAGAGGTTTTTGCAGCTCCTCTTAAAGATTTGTTTAATAAATCCTTGGAGATGGGAGAGGTTCCACAGGATTGGAGAAGAGCATAGGTGGTTCCTCTTCACAAAAATGGTGACAAGAGAGGACGTGGGAAACTACAGGCCAGTAAGCCTCACTTCAGTGGTTGGAAAAGTAATGGAGGTGCTGCTGAAAGAAAGGATAATTAACTTCCTAAAATCAAATGGATTTCAAGATCTGAAGGAAGGTGGGAACAATGTTTGAAGATGTTAGCCCCTTAGATGTCACCACATATGCCTCCATGTCATCACTCAGGTTCATTTTTCTCAGTCTAGCCCTCAAATACTGGTGAGTTCAATATCATTTCTGCCCTCCCTAGAATTTCTTCAGTTCCTACCACCTGCCAGACAATGCCTTCTGTTGATGGACTAGCTTCAGGTCAGTTCAATTTATGTCCCAAATCCAGTTCCTTAAATCTTTCCACTCCAAACTTCTACCTTTACCTCTCATCCAAAACTTTGTGGCTCCGTCAGGAATTATGTTCTTCCACATTTCTCCCAGTACCAGTTACTCTATTTTCTCCAACTTTCCTGTACTCCACATCCAATTATTATCCAATAATAATAATGGGTGACTTCAATTATCCAAATATAGACTGGGTAAATGTAACATTGGGACACGCTAGAGAGGTTCAATTCCTTGATGAAATCAAGGACAGCGTTATGGAGCAGCTGGTGCAGGAGCCGACGAGAGAAGGAAAACTTCTAGACTTGGTCCTTAGTGGAGCGCATGATCTGGTGAGGGACGTTATGGTACTGGGACCGCTTGATAACAGTGATCATAATATGATCAGTTTTAATATCAACCTTGAAGTAACTATACACAGGAAGTCAAATACATTAGCGTTTAACTTTAAAAAAGGAGACTATGATAAAGTGAGAAGAACGGTGGGACAACTGAGAGGGTAAAAACTGTACAACAGCCATGGACGCTGTTCAAAAATACCACCCAGGAGGCCCAGGCCAAACATATTCCACTAATTAGAAAAGAAAGACGGAACTCCAAAAGACAGCCGGCCTGGTTGAAAAGTGAGGTGAAGAAAGCTATTAGGGCTAAAAGAAATGCCTTCAGAAAATGGAAGAAGGAACCGTCTGAAAATAACAAGAAGCAGCATAAGGAGTGTCAAAGCAAATGTAAGGTGCAGATAAAGAAGGCCAAGAGGGAGTACGAAAAAAGATAGCATTAGAGGCAAAAAAACATAGTAAAATTTTTTTTGCTATATTAAAAGCAGGAAGCCAGCAAAAGAATCGGTTGGGTTGCTGGATGACCGAGGGGTAAAAGGGGCGACCAAGGAAGTGGGATATCGGTGTCGGAAATGATATTTCAGCGGACGAGTCGGAGAAACTTAAACTGAAGAGTAGCAAATCTCCTGGACCGGATGGTATTCATCCTAGAGTACTGATAGAACTGAAAAATGAGCTTGCGGAGCTACTGCTAGTGATGTGCAATTTATCCTTAAAATCGAGCATGGTACCGGAAGATTGGAGGGTGGCCAATGTAACACCCATTTTTAAAAAAGGTTCCAGGGGAGATCCGGGAAATTATAGACCGGTGAGTCTGACGTCGGTGCCAGGGAAAATGGTAGAGGCTATTATTAAAAACAAAATTACAGAGCACATCCGAGGACATGGATTACTGAGACCGAGTCAGCACGGCTTTTGTGTAGGGAAATCTTGCCTGACCAATTTACTTCAATTCTTTGAAGGAGTAAACAAAAATGTGGACAAAGGGGAGCCGGTTGATATTGTGTATCTGGATTTTCAAAAGGCGTTTGACAAGGTACCTCATGAAAGGCTACAGAGGAAATTGGAGGGTCATGGGATAGAAGGAAAAGTCCTATTGTGGATTAAAAACTGGTTGAAGGATAGGAAACAGAGAGTGGGGTTAAATGGGCAGTATTCACAATGGAGAAGGGTAGTTAGTGGAGTCCCTCAGGGGTCTGTGCTAGGGGTCTGTGCTAGGACCGCTGCTTTTTAATATATTTATAAATGATTTAGAGATGGGAGTAACTAGCGAGGTAATTAAATTTGCTGATGACACAAAGTTATTCAAAGTCGTTAACTCGCGACAGGATTGTGAAAAATTACAGAAGGACCTTACGAGACTGGGAGGCTGGGCGGCTAGATGGCAGATGATGTTTAATGTGAGCAAGTGCAAGGTGATGCATGTGGGAAAAAAGAACCCGAATTATAGCTACGTCATGCAAGGTTCCACGCTAGGAGTTACGGACCAAGAAAGGAATCTGGGTGTCGTCGTCGAAAATACACTGAAACCTTCTGCTCAGTGTGCTGCTGCAGCTCGGAAAGCGAATAGAATGTTGGGTATTATTATGAAAGGTGTGGAAAACAGGTGTGAGGATGTTATAATGCCGTTGTATCGCTCCATGGTTCGACCGCACCTGGAAAAGGTGCAGCGAAGGGCGACTAAAATGATAGCGGGGATGGGACGACTTCCCTATGAAGAAAGACTAAGGAGGCTAGGGCTTTTCAGCTTGGAGAAGAGATGGCTGAGGGGAGACATGATAAAGGTATATAAAATAATGAGTGGCGTGGAACAGGTGGATGTGAAGCATCTGTTCACGCTTTCCAAAAATACTAGGACTAGGGGGCATGCGATTAAACTACAGTGTAGTAAATTTAAAACAAATCGGAGAAAATGTTTCTTCACCCAACGTGTAATTAAACTCTGGAATTCATTGCCGGAAAATGTGGTGAAGGCGGTTAGCTTAGCAGAGTTTAAAAAGGGGTTGGACGGTTTCCTAAAGGAAAAGTCCATAAACCGCTACTAAATGGACTTGGGAAAAATCCACAATTCCAGGAATAACATGTATAGAATGTTTGTACGTTTGGGAAGCTTGCCAGGTGCCCTTGGCCTGGATTGGCCGCTGTCGTAGATAGGATGCTGGGCTCGATGGACCCTTGATCTTTCCCAGTGTGGCATTACTTATGTACTTAATCTTTATAGCTCCAGGTCCCAAGTTTCCCCAGATACCCTCTATGGACTAGCTACCCATACTTCCTATTCAAGTTTTCTCACTCCCCTGGGACATTTTCTTTCCTCACTGTATGTCCATGACATTCCAATTCACCTAGCACTCCCCTTCCTCATGCTCAGGCACTGTATCCTGTGGATGCCACCAGCAGCAAACATGTTTCTTCTGCTCCTTGATACATAGCAAATCATAGCTAGTGCTTCTACAGAAAGTTCAACTTGTTCACAGTATTCCTAAGAGAACAGATAGTTCATAAAAATTCAACAGTTGGATAGCCAAGGAGACCTTTTACACTTGTTGGTTCCTTTCAGAGTATAATTTTAAACTCAGACTTTGACAGGTTAACTGCAGTCTCTAATCATACAGCACTGCTGGCATTTCATACAAGACTCCTTTTTTTCTTAATGCCTTTTCATGGGAGGCATTTTAGATCCAGTATTTAACCTCTCAGCATAGCTAGAATTTTCATCCACAATCCTCCCCTCCGCCTCTGGCTTTTCACAAATACAGTTTAAACGCAGCTTCTAGTCTTCACAGCAAGTGTCAGCATTTTAAACCAAGCAAAATCCTATACTTGCTGAATTTCTCATGAGCAATTCAGAGTTTTCAGCTTTCTCTGTGAGAGAACAGGAGAACAGGAGGCACGTAAAAAACGGAAAAGTAACAGAGAAACAGAGCAGATAGAAGGGACAGAGGCAGAATTGGGTGATAGGACAATAAGAAGAACAATGAACAGAACAGGATTAACCCTTCTGTGGGCACCCTATCATTTTCAACTTCCACAAACGGTCCCAAATGATTAGGTCTGCAGAGGAAAGCAACAGGTAAGAAGCACTGCTCACCGACTCCTCCTGCTGACTGGAGGGCAATGCACAAGGGGCAGGAAGAACAGACCCCTTGTGCACAGCGGTAGCCCTGGTCTCGTCCTCTGTGTTAATCAGTTAGCGCAGCTGCATTGCTATGTGCTAACAGCCCTTACTGCCTACATAAGGAGTGGCGGTAGGGGCTTACGTGCCGATGGCCACATGCTAATGGCAGAATTAGTGCATGGCCATTAATTTAAAAAAATAGAACAAATTGGCCATTTTATCCTGGCTGTAAAAATGACCTTAGTGCATGGGAATGACCTGCATAAAGATGTGCTAAGGCCACTTTTTACTACAGTTTGGTAAAAGGGCCCATAAAATAGTCCCTCTCTAAATCCTCGGCCTTAGGTGCATGTCTACACCATAATCCTACCCTTTGCCATGGTGGTTATCTGTTCTCACACACTCCCCGCCCAATTGGCCGTGGTGGAGGCGTTGGGTTACTACTCTCGCCCTCCTGTAGTTTCCAACCCCTCCTCCTACCGCAGTCTCACTGCTTCTCATCCTTTGAAGCCCACTCCATCTGGCTATTCTACCCGCTGCCACTCAGAGTGGCAGTCATCTACCGCCCCCCTGATAAATCCTTCTCTTCCTTCCTCACCAACTTCGATGCTTGTCTCTCTGTTTTTCTTGAACCCTCATCTCTGTCCCTCATTCTCAGAGACTTTAACATTCATGCTGATGACCCATCCGACCCTCACGCTTCTAAGTTCCTCACCCTAACATCCTCCTTCAACCTCCAGCTGTGCTCTACTACCCCTACTCACCGTGACGGCCATTGTCTTGACCTCGTCCTCTCCTCCTCCGGCTCACCCTCCAATTTCCAAGCTTCAGCTCTTCCTCTCTCCGATCACCACCTGATCACATTCACACTTCTTCACCTCCCCCTCTGCCCCGTCCAACTTTAACCACCACCTCCAGGAATCTCCAGGCCATTGACCCCCCCACCTTATCCTCTAGCATCTCTAATCTCCTCCCATCCATCATGTCCTCCGAGACTGTCGACAAAGCGATCTCCGCTTACAATGCCGCTCTCTCCTCTGCTCTGGACACCCTCGCACCATCCACCTCCCGTCCCACAAAGCATACTATTCCTCAGCCTTGGCTGACCACTTGCATCCGCTACCTTCGTTCCTGCACCCGATCTGCCGAATGCCTCTGGAGGAAATCCCGCACCCATTCAGATTTCCTTCACTACAAATTCATGCTATCCTCCTTCCACTCCTCCCTATTCCTTGCAAAACAGGACTAATACACCCAATTGACCAACTCTCTCAGCTCCAACCCTCGTCGTCTCTTCGCCACCCTTAACTCTCTCCTCAAGGTGCCCCCCCGCTCCCACTCCCCCCTCACTCTCTCCTCAATCACTAGCTGATTACTTCCGTAACAAGGTGCAAAAGATCAACCTTGAGTTCACTACCAAGCCATCACCTCCTCTTCACCCTTCAACCCTCTCCCTCAACCAATCAACCCAGGCCTCCTTCTCCTCCTTTCCTGACATCACCGAGAAGGAAACCGCTCGCCTTCTTTTCTCCTCGAAATGCACCACCTGTTCCTCTGATCCCATCCCCACCAACCTACTTAACACCATCGCCCATACTGTCAACCCCTCCATCTGTCGCATCCTTAACCTCTCTCTCTCCACTGCAACTGTCCCTGACACCTTCAAGCATGCCATAGTCACACCTCTCCTCAAAAAACCATCACTTGACGCTACCTGCCCCTCCAACTATCGCCCCATCTCTCTCTTACCCTTCCTCTCCAAAATACTTGAGCGTGCCGTTCACAGCCGCTGCCTCGATTTTCTCTCCTCTCATGCTATCCTCGATCCACTCCAATCCGGCTTTCGCCCTCTCCACTCGACAGAAACAGCACTCTCTAAAGTCTGCAATGACCTGCTCCTGGCCAAATCCAGAGGCCACTACTCCATCCTCATCCTCCTCGATCTTTCCGCCGCTTTTGACACTGTCAATCACGATTTACTTCTTTCCACTCTGGCCTCATTTGTGTTCCAGGGCTCTGTCCTCTCCTGGTTCTCCTCCTATCTCTCCCACCACACCTTCAGGGTATACTCTCATGGATCTTCCTCCACTCCCATCCAGCTATCTGTTGGAGTTCCCCAGGGATCTGTCCTTGGACCCCTTTTCTTCTCTATCTACACCTCTTCTCTAGGCTCACTGATCTCATCTCATGGTTTCCAGTATCATCTTTATGATGATGACACCCAGCTCTATCTCTCCACACCAGACATCACAGCAGAGACCCAGGCCAAGGTATCGGCCTGCCTATCCGACATTGCTGCCTGGATGTCCAACCGCCACCTGAAGCTGAACATGTCCAAGACCGAGCTCCTCGTCTTTCCACCTAAACCCACTTCTCCTCTTCCTCCACTCTCTATCTCAGTTGATAACACCCTCATCCTGCCCGTCTCATCTGCCCGCAACCTCGGAGTCATCTTCGACTCCTCCCTCTCCTTCTCTGCGCATATCCAGCAGACTGCCAAAACCTGTCGCTTCTTCCTCTTCAACATCAACAAACTTCGCCCTTTCCTCACTGAGCACACCACCCGAACTCTCGTCCACGCCCTCATTACCTCTTGCCTCGACTACTGCAACCTACTCCTCACTGGCCTCCCACTCAGCCATCTATCCCCCCTTCAATCCGTTCAGAACTCTGCCGCACGTCTTATATTCCGCCAAAACCGTTATTCTCATATCACCCCTCTCCTCAGGTCATTTCACTGGCTTCCGATCAGATACCGCATACAATTCAAGCTTCTCCTCCTTACTTACAAATGCACTCACTCTGGTGCTCCTCACTACCTCTCTACCCTCATCTCCCCCTACGTTCCTGCCTGTAACCTCCGCTCACATGACAAATCCCTCCTCTCAGTACCCTTCTCTACCACTGCCAACTCCAGGCTCTGCCCATTTTACCTTGCCTCACCCTATGCCTGGGACAATCTTCCTGAACCCCTACGCCAAGCCCCCTCCCTACCCATCTTCAAATCCTTGCTTAAAGCTCACCTCTTCAATGCTGCTTTCGGAACCTAACCTTTCGAACATATAGGTTGCCCCAATCTGCCTGACCTATCAGATTGACTGTACATTTGTCTTTTAGATTGTAAGCTCCTTGAGCAGGGACTGTCCTTCCATGTTAATTTTGTACAGTGCTGCGTAACCCTAGTAGCGCTTTAGAAATGTTAAGTAGTAGTAGTAGTAGTAGAAGGGGAGACAAACAAGGAAATGGAAGACTGAAAGACAAGGCAAAGGAGGATGGGTGAGTGTTGTGCTTTTATGGGAGATTCCTAATAGAGGGAGCAGATGAGTAAGGATCTTCCGAAAATGTTCAGCACTGATGTGTCCTCATAAGTCACAGGAAAATCAGAAAGAGTAAAGAGATCATAATGTTTCTCTATGTTTTGATTTCCATTGATCTAGATACAAAGCACCAGGGCTTTTTTTTGAGGGGGTACTTGGGGGTACTGAGTACCAGCACCTTTTTCATTGTCTGCTAAAATTGACCCACGGTCCCCAAGTTTTAATGAAAGAGCTCAGACTCTACAACCAATTCTGTCTTGTCATAGATTACTACTACTACTACTTAGCATTTCTATAGCGCTACTAGGGTTATGCAGCGCTGTACAAGTTAAAACATGGGGAAGGACAGTCCCTGCTCAAGAGAGCTTACAATCTAAAGGTAACAAACTATGTAGTCAGTGTAGTCAGTGTATCATGAATGGGGAAGGTGGTTAGGCGCCAAAAGCAAGGGAGAAGAGATGGGTTTTGAGTAAGGACTTAAAGATGGGCAGGGAGGGCGCATGGTGTATGGACTCGGGGAGTCTGTTCCAGGCATAAGGTGATGCGAGGCAGAAGGGACGGAGTCTGGAGTTAGCAGTGGTGGAGAAGGGTACAGATAGGAGTGATTTGTCCTGAGAGCGGAGGTTATGGGTGGGGACATAGGGGGAGAGGAGGGTAGAGAGGTAATGGGGGGCTGCAGATTGAGTGCATTTGAAGGTCATTAGGAGAAGCTTGAACTGAATACGGTAGCGAATCGGGAGCCAGTGAAGCGACTTGAGGAGAGGGGTGATATGAGAGTATCGGTTCACGCGGTAGATAAGACGTGCAGCGGAATTTTGGACAGATTGAAGGGGGGATAGGTGGCTAAGCGGGAGACCAGCAAGGAGAAGGTTGCAATAGTCAAGACGAGAGGTAACGAGTGAGTGGACGAGGGTTCGGGTGGTCTGTTCGGAGAAGAATGGGCGGATTTTGCTAATATTATAGAGGAAGAAGCGACAGGTCTTAGCTGTCTGCTGGATATGGGCAGAGAAGGAGAGGGAGGAGTCGAAAATGACTCCGAGATTGCGGGCTGACGAGACGGGGAGGATGAGGGCGTTGTCAACAGAGACAGAGAGTGGGGGAAGAGGAGAGGAGGGTTTGGGTGGGAAGACAAGGAGCTCAGTCTTTGCCATGTTCAGTTTCAGATGACGGTTGGACACCCAGGCGGCGATATCTGAGAGGCAGGCCGAGACTTTGGCCTGGGTTTCGACTGTGATGTCGGGAGTGGAGAGGTAGAGCTGGGTATCATCGGCATAGAGATGGTCATAGATTCTGTGACTGGTTGCAGAGGGCCTGGCTATTGTGGGGTGGGTCCCTCAGTGATCACCCCACCCCTAAGGGTGGCCTGGCATTTGAGTACCGGCACCTTTTTTGCTAGAAAAAACGAACTGCAAAACACTGTGGTTTATTTTATTTTTGTTACATTTGTACCCCGTGCTTTCCCACTCATGGCAGGCTCAATGCAGCAGGCAATGGAGGGTTAAGTGACTTGCCCAGAGTCACAAGGAGCTGCCTGTGCTGGGAATTGAACTCAGTTCCTCAGTTCCCCAGGACCAAAGTCCACCACCCTAACCACTAGGCCACTCTTCCAAACAGAAAATGATTACGATCTCCTTCAGATTTTTTACATCAGCAGAGACAAGAAAAAAACCCCCATTTTATGTCAGGAAATGTTATCTATAATTTTAATACTCCTGTATGAAGATAAACATGCCACATCATAAAACAGCAGGATAGTGCCATGCGCAAACATAAAATATAAATCTATTTATAGCCAGCGAGTTGATGCACTTTGACCCGCAGCACAGCTACTACACAGATAGAACTTTAATTATTATCTCTAGATTATGTCTAGATTTTAATAGCTTTTTATTGAACCAGAATAATTATGCTGAAGAGACCCTGTGGTTCATGTGTATATGAAAACACATGGGTCCCTTAGTCAGAGGTATCTTCCAAGCAAGGACTTATGGGGGGGGAAGGATTATAAATGCTCCCTAAAGTTAGGCACCACAAAACTGGCCACTAAGCTACAGTTGTGCACCAAGGGTCCCTTTTACTAAGCCACGTAGGCACCTCACGTGCGCCAGTTCGGAACTATCGCCCGGCTACCACGTGGCCCGGGCAGTAATTTCATTTTTTATGTGCATCCATTTTCTGGTGCACAGCGCTAACTGGGCAGTAATCGGCATTGTACGCATGCTGATGATTACCGCCCAGTTAACGAGTGAGACCTTACCGCTAAGTGAATGGGTGGCAGAAATAGTCAAAACACCCTTGACATACCCATGCCCCTCCCATGTTAATGCCCCCTTTGCAGTTGCATAACAGAAGTTAGGCTCAGTTTACAGAATTGGGGCCTAAGTCAGTTACTTGTGCACCTGCTAATTAGTGCCAATTATTGGTATTCATCTCCAATTAAGTGCTAATTAGCTAATTAAGGTGTCCTTTTACAAAGCTGTGGCAAGAGAGGGCTTGTGCTGGTGTCGGCGTGCATTTTGGATATGCGTCCAGGCCCCCTTTTACCACAGCGGGTAAAAGGCAGGTTTCCATTTTCTTAAAGAAATGGCCATGCGGCAAGTGAACCACTGCCCGATTAACGCTCGGAACACACCAGCACTACAACAATTGAAATACTGTTGCAGCGCCAGAAATGGCGCGTGCTGGGGGAGGGAACTACCGCCAGGCTGCTGAGGTAGCCCGGCGGTACTTCCCTTTTAGCGAGGGCTTACCGCCGCTTCAAAAAAAGGGCCCCTAAGCTACCCTATTTTATAAGAGGATGCATTTGTGTGCCTAACTCCATCATCATTTATAGTATTTGGGGGATGCTGTGTAGTGCAGCATCTCCTGATTATTCTTATGTGGATCCAGCAAGAAACAGTTCAATCTTCCAAGGATTGATAGCTACTGGAACTCTGCACTACAAATCCTCATGAGTAATGAGTGCGCCAAAAGATACTCTCAAGTGCTGGATGTGCTGCAAAAACCAGGGCTCTGCTGGGTTTCTTGGGTTTTTTTTAATGGATGGAAAACATGATTATCTTGTTTCCTATCACTAAGTGGGTGTTAAGCAGATCAAATATGGATTTCTGGTTTTTTGGTCCATTAAAATCAAGACTTACACAAAAGGATGAAGATCTTAGCCAACGGTTGCATGAGTATAAATGAAATAGGGGAGTTTAATGGGAAAATTGCTGAGGACAAAAACTCAAACTGTTTGATATCTCTGCTGTGTAATGTGATATCCCCCATGAAAATTTTATTTTATTGCATTTGTATCCCACATTATCCCACCTATTTGCAGGCTCAATGTGGCTTACATAGTTTTGTTAACATTGTCATTGCAAGGTGACAGTTACATTTAATATTGTGCAGAGGTTAAATAAGGGTAGAAAGAGGAAGGAAAGGATTGATTAAGGTAGTTATATTGGGTGAGCTATCTTGACTGAGTGGGTTGTCGGGTGAATTGGTGTGGCTATTAGTTCTCATTGTATGCCTTGCTGACGAGATATGTCTTCAGAGATTTGCGAAAGATATTTGTTTGGTCGATAGTTCTCAGGTCTGTAGGCAGTGCATTCCACAATTGCGTGCCCAGGTACGAGAATGTGGTAGCATGCATCTGCTTGTACTTTGACTTTGGGGATGGGAAACCTAGTTTCTGAATTTCCAAAGCCTAGAGTTATAGATTTATCCCAAGCTCCCCTGTCTCTCTGCAGATTTGAAATGTGAAATATTAGAGCTAAAATAAAAACACATGAGCATTACCTTTTGAATATCACTTAGATCTGCAAAGCTTCATGCTTCACAACATACCAAGCTGCCTGCAGATATTCAGTGTAATCTGACTCTCAGTCTGTTATCTCTGCTTAGAAAGTTGCTCACAGAAGCTGGCAGAGTCACATCCAAAATAGCAACACCTTGTTTATTTTCATCACTCCACAGCATTTGAAAATGACTTATCTTAGGGGTTCTTTTACTAAGCTACAGTTGAAAGTGTCCTTAGAACGCCCTTACATGAGCTTTTTTTTTCCCGATGTTCTAAGACTATTTTTAATGCAATAGTAAAATGGCCAATTTTCTGTTCTTTGTATTAATGGTCATGTGCTAATAATGGGCTATTAAAAATAACTGCCTTGTGAGCAGTTACTGCCACCCATTTTGTAAGTGGTAAGAGGGCTCACACTCTAATCTTGAGCTACTCAGTTAGTGTGTACAGTGGCATTCCTATATCTGCTGCCACCCGGGGCAGACTTTAATGGACCAAAAAAAACCAGAAATTCATATTTAATCTGCTTAACACCCACTTAGAACCAAGATAATCATGTTTTCCGTCCATTAAAAAAAAATGTATTAAAACTTTCTAGACACAGTGAAGGCAGTTATGGCAGTTAGTAGTAGTATAACTGTAATTACTGTAATTGTAGTGACATGTTAGCAGTTAGCACAGTCAGTGGGATATGTAGCTGTCAGTAGTCACTACTGGGCACCTGGTTTAGGAAGGGGATGCGAGGGTTTCATGGATCAGTTAAAGGGGTGTGGGAGCCAAAAACCGTTTACGAATCCCTGCACTAGATAATAACGTGAAAACTAATAGGAAGATGTTTCAAATTGTTTGTTGGCCATTATGGCTTAATATGAATATTGATTGGGCGACATGGGGTTTGTAACTCTCCCAAGGAAGGTTTTTGTATTTTGACAACCTCTTAGCTATGTGGTTTCACTCCAAAATTCAAGAACTAATCAAATAGACAAGATGTGAAGTGATGTCTAATCAGGATCATTTTGCCTTCAGTTGTTTTAATATATCATGAGGGTTTGGGGTTTGTTTGTTTTTTAGTTACTGTGCTGTAATTACCAAAATTAATGTGCCATAACTATGACGCCTCTGCTTTAACTGCTGGGAGTGTTTCTAGTAATTTCCCATTCAGGTAGTTTGCTGCACCTGTTGAGGTGAGCTTTACTCCATGTTATCTGCTATGTTAACAATGTGTGGTAACTATCTCCATGTTAACTCAAGGCCACACATTCCCCACCCACTCAATGCTCTCTTTTGCATTAGGGGGTAATTCCAAAAGTGGGTACCTCCATTTAGGTGACCCAGTGCTGCACAATGAAAGCCTATTCCATAGCAGTACCTGGACAATCAGGTTCCATTATAGAATGCTAACGTAACCCTATATTAGTATGCCTAACATTTATTGTCACACTAGCCACAGAGCTCGCATTAACTGCGGGCTCCTAAATGCAGCAGGAATGTGCACAACCTACAGCATTCTGTCCTGCCCATGCTGTGCCCCTGGTGGTAAAACAAGTGATGTCCATCACCAGAAGGTTATGCATACAGGGCGAAGCAAAAAAAAAAAGTAACCCTCTAGAGGTTTTTGCCGTTTGCTCAGCTTTGAATTTCAACAAGAAATTTTAACATACTTATTTAGTCATCATACTTACATATTGCTATTAAACAACATTCAATTATCTTAAGCAGTCCTGATGTTACTGACATTTTAGCGTTACTACCTAGCTATTTTTGCACATTAAAAATGTACGAGCTAAAACACAGTAAAATAACGTCATTCAAACGATAAATTAACAATGTCTCAGAATTTTGTAGTCACTGAATGCTCAAAGTATCCACCCCCAGTTTTAACACAGGCCTTCAGCTGCTTTGGGAAGTTCTTAACAGCCTTGACGATCGTTCCTTGTGGCAGGCTGTGCCAGATCATTTGCATCACTTCCTTGAGTTTGGCAATTGTGTGCAGCTTTGAGTGGAGGATGTGATAGGTCTCCAACATTGCTCCCCACACAAAAGTTCTACATCACTGTGACATCATTAACAGTAAGCTGGTACCCCATTTCTTTTTCAAATAATGGTAGCTTTACAGTGCAAACATTTTTAAACACACAAAAATCACTGGGAGGGTCACGCTAAAACGTCTGTAATTTCACCATGTTTAAAGATCATCTCATTCCACTTGGCACATAAATGTAGATAGTAACAAATAAAGCTGTAAAATTTCACATTTAAATTCCAAGTGGTTGCTGAGAAAACAGCAAAAAAAACTAAGAGATTACTCTTTTTTGCCTCACCCTGTAGAAGGAAACCTGACCAGTAAAAGAAAGAAGGTGTTGATGCCCCTATAGAAGTCATTGGCGAGGCCCCACTTGGAGTATTGTGCTCAGCTTTGGAGGCTGTATGTTGCTAAGGACATAAAAAGACTTGAAGTTGTTTATTTTATTTATTTATTTATTTGTTTGTTTGTTACATTTGTATCCCACATTTTCCCACCTATTTGTAGGCTCAATGTGGCTTACATAGTACCGGAGAGGCGTTTGCAGACTCCGGTGTGAACAAATACAAAGTGATGTTGTGGTAAGATAAAGTTCATGTGGCACAGCCACATTAGGGCATCGTATAACGGAAGAGTTGCGTTATGTCCATTACGTACTTTAGTTTAGAGGAAGGGGACAAAAATGGAATGGGGTTTGCGCCAAACGACGTATGAGATGCGATTTGTTGACCTGACTATGTTTACCCTAGACAAAAGGGGGGACAAGGTAGATATGATACAGATGTTTACATACTTGAAAATTATTAATATGGAAAAATCTTTTCCAGATATGGGAAGTGAAAGTACCAGAGGACATGAATTAAGGTTGCAGGGTGGTAGACCTAGGTGTAACATTAGGGAATTCTTTTCACAGAGAGGGTGGTGGATACCTGGAATAGCCTCCCGGTGAAGGTGGAGACAAAATCATTGACAGAATTAAAAAAATGTGTGGGATAAACAGAGGATCCCTATTACAAAGAGGATGGAACCAAAACAAAACCGAGCTGTGCTCCGACAGCAACACCAATAGTTGGGAAGCAAGACCTGTGCCAGGAGATGACATGTTAAGGTTAAAAATCAGCAAATAAAATGTTGATAGCAATATTGTTGGATCGCTGGTTTGATCATTAATTGACACTGAATGTGACTATGCTGTAGACAAAATACAAAACCTCTCTTCTATGACTACCTCATATATAACTGCCTTTCTGTGGCTGAACCATGGCGAATTGCCGAATGCCCCATTTGTGATGCTAGTGCTTAACCATGCAGGAGTGTAATCTCCACACAGTGACGGGGGCAGACCTGGCTGCCTTGATGGGCGAGCTGAATGGACAATGCAGCTCTATCTGCCATCATTTACTATGTTCCTATGTTACACTTGTAAATGGGAGTCCTGCCTATTTTCCACCCATGCTCTGCCCCTGTGTATGTGCATTGACATTTATGTGTGTATGTGTACACATAAGGCTCAGCATTCTATACATATACACATTTGGGGCGAGTTATATATATGGCACAGAAAAAACACTATTCTATAAACCACGCTTAAAGTTAGGTGCAGTTTATAGAATAGCGCTTACACCTGGGAATCATACCAAAATGTAGGTGCAGTCATGTACACCAACGGAAATGTGGTGTGAATATGCGTGCCTAAATTAAGCATGCATCCCCTCTTATTGTATAACAACGTACGTAAATGTTAGGAACGCCACCGTTCTGCCTGTGACCTTTCCATTTCCTTTTTTTACTCACATTAAAATTTAGGCTTGGATTCCGCACTTAAATTTACGTGCATAAATTCAAATTAAATCTAATTAGTGCCAATACTTGCTTGTTAAAAAGCCAACTATTGGCACTAATTGGCTCATTATTCAATTAAATTGCATATGCAAATTGGGCACATGTGCAAATTAGGCACACATAGTTTTTGGCAACTTATATAGAATTAGAGGGTTAACACAAACGTAAAATGTAATCATCCCTCCTGTTATAGAATTTCCCTTCACTTATTTAACCCAAGACATACTGCTTACTATCACGATATTGTGTTATTAGCATGCAGTAATTCTACTTTAAAATTAACATAGCTTAACCCCTCCGAAGGGACACCACCTTGTAAGTGGTGGAGGGGCTTCTGTGTTTCAATGACTCAGAGGGCTATGCTGAAGGGTTACCCATATCAGACAGGCCTCTGAGGAGAAACCAGACAAAGAGTGTCCCAAATTAGGGAGAAGGGAAAGATGGTGACCTGAAGCTCGTACACTCAACAGCCCAGCTGTCCTCTGAAGTTCAGTTTTTGTTCACTTGAAATTTCCTCTCTGCATTGCAGTTGCCTTAACAGAGGAAGGAGACAATGGGGGGTCAGCCGCCGATGACCAGCGTTTTGTCCCCTGTGCAGCAAGTGTGGGACTGCTGTGTGACGAGCTGCCCATAGATGACTGGGTTGATGAGTCCTTTGATTAGCGCCAACGAAGGAGCATCGATGCTCTTGGACCTGGAAACAACTTTATCGCTCAAAAATCATTTAACCACCATGCCCAAAGGAGTGGAGGAGTGAGTCAGGAGTGTATGCTGAAACGGAAGTCGTTTACAGCTGAACCCGTGTCGGCGGTGCTACTCCTAAACCCTTAAGAGTTATCAGCTTGGAGTTTTTGGCTCCCGTGGAGGTTGCATTGAATGTCATCTGGAGGGTGCTCCAGGACCTGACGGTGGTAGAGAATGACTTTGCTTCAGATATAGTCTTGTTAATGAGCCACATGGATAATCTAATTGAATCCTTTGAGAATATACAGCAAATGAAGTTCTACTGAAGTAGGAAACGGTGAAAATGATAAAAGACCAGAAAAATTTGAACAAAATGAATATTGTTACAGATGATTAATATCGAGATTGTTGTTCTCCCAGAGTTCCGGGTATGACTCCTAATGTTTTTTTTTCCTCTGAAATGATTCCTCTTAATATATTAATTCAAAAGGAGTGAAGCCTGTGAAACTGGGATTACTTTAATCAGCGGGAATTGGATTGGAGATTCAAGGGTTTGTATTGTTAAACAATTTCTGGTTTTAAAAGGGAAAAAAAATGAAATCAGGTGTATTACTTTCACTAATATTGGACAATAAGTATGTTTCCAATGAAATTGATGGATTATGCACCATTATGGTCTTGAAGAAACCAACCAGATGATCAATGTGGAATAATGATTTAGATAAATAATAACTGGGGATAATCGGGTTAATACCACGTTTTCTTTGTTTGCTGCTGTTTAAATTGATCTCCTTGTCTTGTTTCACTCTCCCTATTTATTTTGTGGTCTAAGAAAGAGAAAGATTGTATAAAATCCATTTATCTTGAGATTGTTTTCTTCTAATATTGTTTAATGTACAATCATCTCTGTTTTACTGTTTTGCAAGCGATCCTTGTAAAATGAAAAAAAATTATAAATAAATGATTTTTTTTTTTTAATTAACATAGCTTAGTAAATAAGACGCTCATGTGATTTAAAAATCTACAGGGCTATGAAAGGATGGTGGTTGATTGGTTAGTATTACTAATGTGATCCTAGATGCACATCTTTTTGAACCTTGACTATATGGAAGATGGTTGATTTAAACATGGAGATATTTTTAGATCGTACATGCAGAAGAAAATTAACACAATTAAGTCAAAATGTGGAGAATCATATTACAAGAGGCTCTGCCAAATACTCGACATGTTGTAAAATAGGAGCAGGAATGCATGTTAAAGTCTCTCCAAGTGCAGAGGGAGCAGTGATTTTACAAAGCTGCAAGTGGGAAAATGCACGTAGACTTCTCCCCTCCCCCCCCCCAACATATGGCAGCAGTCAGCTATGTAAAAATCACAGTTCCCTCTGGAAACTGCTCCCACCTGCATCTGCTCTGCCCCAGTTACCCCTCCCCACCCCAGTAACTAACTACCTCCTCCCATATCATAGCAGGACATCCCCCTTTATACAGCAAACCCCCATCCCATGGCAGTAATCTCCTGACAGAACCCCCCATGGCATCCTCTGTCACCTGAGGTAGCAATCCCCTCAACAGGAGACTCCCCCCAAGGACTCCTCCCCAATATTAATTCCCCAATCCCCCATGTGTTCCCACTGCCCTGAAGCCCATGGCCCACCCTCAAGAACAGAAAGGCTGAAGAGGCTCTCACCAGTACAGCCCTCTGTCAACCCCCTTAATCCACTCCTTGGGGCTTCTGGGGGGTCCCTGGGGTCTAATGGGGGTTGATGATATCAGCCCTCAAAATGGCCACCAAGACATTTCATGGTAACAGGGCCGCCGAGAGGGGAGGCAAAATTCCCCAGGGCTTGGCATCCCAGGGGGGCCCGCCAGCGCTAGCATTGCTCTCCTGTTCCTGTGCATGGCAGCGCCGCAGAGCAGAGTACTTACTTCCTGCCGCATCCAAACAGCCTCTTTGGACGCAGCAGGAAGGAAGAAAGGGCTCTGATCTGTGGCGCTGTAACGCACAGGAACAGAAGAGCAATGCTAACATTGGGCCCTGGGGACGTTTGCTGTGCTCAGTGATAGGAGCAGGCCTGTCCAGAGAGGGGCGTGGGCCCAGAATGGGGCAGGCCTGGGAGGGTGTTTGTCCCGGGCCCGGCTTTGTCTCTCGACAGCCCTGTGTTGTAATTCTGCAATATCACTGCAGGGGTGGGAGCCTCAGGAAAGTGCTTTGAACCTCAGGGTTGGGCTACTACATGGTGAGTGCCTGCCCACCGTATCATAAATTGGGGGGGTGGGGAGGTTGTATTAGGGTAAATCCAATGGGGAGAGTGGGTCTTTTGTTAGGGGGAGTTCCTGCAATGTGGAGTGTGGATGTCAGGGGGCCTAAACATCAGTATAATATCTGCCCCTTAAGAAAAGCCCTTACATATGCCTCAGAAAAGGTGTAAACACCAACATTTATCAGGCAATGGTGACATTAAAAAAAAGTTGCAGCAGTCTGGATTTCCCCCCCCCCCCCACCCATGTCCCAACAAAACCACCCTCCAACCCCCAACTTAAAATGCATGCTGGTGTCTAGCGCATCCTCACTCCTCTGTCCCTACTCTCTTCCCCAACCCTAACTCCAAGAAAAAGCCCCCCACCTTTCCCTGGTGTCTAGAGCACCCCCTCCCATCCTGACTCCTCCCTAAGCACCCCTGAACCCCCCCCCCCCTCAGTTCATACTTTAAAAGGAGGCAGGCATGATATCCACTCGCTCCCTTGACAGTTGGGTGGAGACTACCAAATAAGGGGAAATTTCACTTATATGGCAAACTGACCCCACCCAGTGAATCCTAAGATGCACAATGTGGGGCCTGGTGCTGCCATTTTTCAAGATGGTGGTGCCAGAGGCAGGAGCATGTGAGCTTTGTTCCTGCCTCCTTTAAGGTATGAGCTAGGAGAGGGGTTGTAGGGGGTGGTCATGTATGAGTGGAGGAGTGGCCTAGTGGTTAGGGTGGTGGACTTTGGTCCTGAGGAACTGAGTTCAATTCCCAGCACAGGCAGCTCCTTGTGACTCTGGGCAAGTCACTTAATCCTCCATTGCCCGCTGCATTGAGCCTGTCATGAGTGGGAAAGCGTGGGGTACAAATGTAACAAAAAAATAAAATAAATAGTCTGGAGAGTTGGGGATTGGGGTGGGGTGGGGCTCAGGTTAGCTACCTGCAGGACAGATAAAAAGGGCAGCCTCTAAGAACAGGGCCAATGCAGACCCACAACCTTTTTTCCCCCCCTAAATATCATCCTTCCTGTCAGTCAATGCCTGAGCCAATCATTGTTCAGGTACCAACAGAAAGGGTCATTTTGCAGTGAGTTACAGATTACTGATACAATTTTAACATGGTAGTAATTTGCATCCTCATTGATTACTGCATCCCACAGTAAATTCTTTGCAGAACCTCACATTAGATGAGTGGCTCTAATGCAGTGCTTTCTGCATCAGCCCCACAGATAACTTTCTGCCATTTAATAGGAAATGTTTTGCCCACCTGCCAGTGTTTTGCCCACCTGCTTTATTCTACCCTTGTGATCCTTTATTTTTTTATAACAATTTAATTTTACAAGCATTAAAATTACTTGCCAGAAATACAGACAAAATAATACAAGAATTATTTCAATCAGGTAATTCTATACTCTTCATTAGACCACAAAATAGGGAGAGTGAAACAAGACAAGGAGATCAATTAAACAACAGTAAACAAAGAAAACGTGGTAATTCAGAATATCTACAAAACAGGCAGTCAGTCTGAATGTAAAATGAAAAAAAAAATTTTTCAGTTAATTGAAACAGTCCTGCAGCTTTAGATGTATGGTTTCTGTATGAAGTGTATTTTGCCATTTTATTCTAATTTTTTTATGTTTTTTTTTTTTTTGGGGGGGGGGGGGTTATGGAAGTGAACAAGTTTAAAAGATTTTAAATATAAATCAAAAAACTTTAGCGCATGCTGTGACATGTTGTTCATCACCACCAGTTACAATATTCATTGTTTCCTGAATCAATACTATCCAGTGCTATTTCATGCTTTTTGGGAAATTAATAACATAATAAAAATCACTTTCTGAATGCAATCATGCTCTGTTCCAGGAAAGTAAAAGTAGCCTAACACAGTAATAAATAAGATGAGCAAATCTCAGTGCTCGAAAGCCAGCTGGCCCACACTGAAGCTTCAAGAAAAAATTCCGGCAAAATAGTACTAGTCATGTTGTGTAGGTAATACCGAAATAGCACACTTGACCAAGCATGTGTTTAATTTGGAAAATGAAACATTTGCACACAAATAAGAATGTAAGCAACATCTATAAAATGCCATTTAGGGCCCTGTTTATTAAGCAGCGTTATAGGCACGTTAACATTTTTATTGCGCGTTAACCATATACGTGTCTACAATATCCCTATAGGCAAAAAGTGGTAGGCACTTTAAAAATACACACCTTAGTAACCAGGGCCCTAAGTCATTTATCCAGATGTGATACATCTAAGCATTAGGAAAGAATGGCTTCTAGAATAAGATTTCTTTTATGTAATTCTTTCTGTACATTTTAAAAATCTTCCTGAGGTTACAGGAGACAATGGGGCTCATTTTCAAAAGAGAAAAATGTCCAAAAAGTGTCATAAAGCACCATTTGGGCAGATTTCTTCTCAAAACATCCAAATGGGTATTTTTGAAACCTGTTTTACAGACGTCTATCTATGCATTTCATCTGCAGTGCATCCACATCACAAGGAGGCATGATAGTGGCGTTTTGAAGGTGGGATTAGGGCGTGCCTAACATTTGGACGTTTTACAGCCATATAAGTACATACATAAGTACATAAGTAGTGCCATACTGGGAAAGACCAAAGGTCCATCTAGCCCAGCATCCTGTCACCGACAGTGGCCAATCCAGGTCAAGGGCACCTGGCACGCTCCCCAAACGTAAAAACATTCCAGACAAGTTATACCTAAAAATGCGGAATTTTTCCAAGTCCATTTAATAGCGGTCTATGGACTTGTCCTTTAGGAATCTATCTAACCCCATAGTGGAACAAAATCAAAAATGTTTTGGTCTACACCTGTTTTTCTAAGAAATAAGACATAAAAAGGTGCACTAAATGACCACTGGAGGGATTCAGGGATGACTCCCCCCAGTAGTCACTGACCCCCTCCCACCCCCCCCAAAAAATTATAAAATAATGCTCACCAGCCTCTATGACAGCCTCAGGTCCCCAGAGTGTAGTGGTGGGTGCAGTGCACTGTAGACAGATGGACCCAGGCCCATACCTCCCCTTACTTGTTACACTTGTGGTGGAAACTGTGAGCCCTTCAAAACTCATCAGAAACCCACTGTGCCCGCATAAGGACTATTGTAGTGGTGTACAGTTGGGGGTAGTGGGTTTTGGAAGGCTCAGCAGACAAGATAAGGGAGCAATGGTGAGATGTGTACTTGGGAGCACTTATATGAGGTCCACAGCAGTGTCCCCTAGGGTGCCCCATTGCTCTCCTAGGATGCCTGAGGGACTAATCTGCTAAAAATACTGGCCCCATATACATCCCAATGGCTTGATTTTGTGTGTGTGTGTGGGGGGGGGGGGGTTAATGGCCTAAAAAGAAGCCACACTGAGCCTGCAAAAAGGTGGGAAAATGTGGGATACAAATACAATAAATAAATAAACGCACAAAGCACAAAACCTTGTTCAAAACAGTATTTTCAAAAAATAAGATAGGTGTTTTTCTTTTTTTGAAAATGGTTATATTTCCTATTCGGATTTGGTACGTTTAGCACAAAACAACCACAGTCTGACTTAAAGACTCACTATTGAAAATTCCCCTCTACGGCTTTTGAAGCATACAGACATCTCTAAAGGCCAAAATGGACGTTCATGTGCTTATCACAACCAAACACAAATTTCACAAAGGCAGGAAAGGGGCATCCAACACTACAGTATGTCCAAATAGCAAGGGGGCATGTTTTGGGCAGGATTAGGGAGGACCTGAAATCTGGACATCCAAGAGCGAGTATTGAAGGGGTAGAAACGTCCATGTCTAAAAAGGAGGACATCCTGTTTCAGGCACATCCAGGGTACAAAAAGGTTCTCTGATTGTCCACTGGAAGGATTAAGGCATGATACCTCCTTAATGCTCCAGAGAATGCTGTCCCTCCACCCTCTGCTATGTAAGTGAAGCAGAAAAGGGATACTAGATTCTATGACTACCCATAATACCTGACGCTTTCTTAAAGCAGAAAGCGAGTCTGAGGAGTAGCTTAGTCATTAGTGCAGTGGACTGTAAATCATGGGACAGGTTCAAATCCCATTGTCAAAGAATGTTGCTATACAGGTGTCCATGTCCCTTGTTTTCTCCCTCTTTCATAATTTGGACATTCCAGTTTGTAAAATGGATGTTCATGCTGGACGTTTCCAGTGAGTGAATGTCCCTCACGTATTTTTGAACAGAAAACCTACGTATTTTACAGAAAAGGAAAAAAAAAGCTAAAAGGAAGCTTCATCACCCTGGAATGTGATCTTCAACGACACTTTGAAAAAAAAAAGAGCTTTTAAAAAGGCTCTGAACCTTTTCAGATTTCCTTCAGCTTGAAGGCCAATTGGAAATTGGCTCCAGAGATGAGGAGCCTGTAAAAAAAAAAAAAGCCTTCATGTTCCCATGTTCTCTATGTAATACTAATTGTATCTTTTATTCTGGAATGGCGAAAGCCATGACGGAAAATTGTAAGCCACATTGAGCCTGCAAATAGGTGGGAAAATGTGGGATACAAATGCGACAAATAAATAAAATAAACGGTGTTAAGCATCAATGGGCCCTTTTACTAAGGTGTGCTAAGCCTTAATATGGGCTTAGCATGCTGAAAAAGGCTTACTATAGGATATGCTAAATTGTCTTGCAATAATTTTCCTTTTTGCACACATTAACTGCATGTTTTTTTTTGGGGGGGGGGAAGGGTGTGAAATGGGCAAGGAAATGGTTGTGGAAGTGTTATCCAGCGAGCGTGCTCACATTACCATGGACTAACTGGTTAATGCAAATGGGGGAGCACTTATCGCCTTCTGTAAGGGCTCCCACATTAATACTGCTGTTCCTATGCACTAATGGAAAAATTAAAGCAGGACTAGCAGAAAAATTTTTAAAGGCCTATTTTACAGCTACAGTAAAAAATAAAAAAAGGGGGGGGGGCTTTGCACACAGGACAGTCCTGTATTAGGATGTGCAAAACCCATTTTACACTGCCCCTTAATGCGCATCCACATTAAGGGGTTCTGTGTTAGTTTGCTTTTTCCATGCATTAAACCACGTGTTAATGAATTTTTCTGTCAGGTGTTGTGGCGGGGCAGAGACTGGGCATGGAAGCATTAGCCAGCTAGTGTATTACACTTAACTCTGCGTTACCAGTTAGTGCACGGTACCGTGGAACCACATACCACCTCCTAAATCAGAGGCACTAAGGGCTAGATTCAAGATACGGTGCCTGAAAATTCTGTGCGGAAAAAAGTATATGTCTAGGCATATTCTCTAAAGCATGCCTACATTTTATAGAATAGGCATAAATTTCCATGCAGTATATAGAAAACACCAAAGCCAACATGGATTTAGTGAAGGGAAATCTTGCCTCACCAATCTATTACATTTCTTTGAAGGGGTGAACAAACATGTGGATAAAGGTGAGCTGGTTGATATTGTGTATCTGGATTTTCAGAAGGCGTTTGACAAAGTACCTCATGAAAGACTCCAGAGGAAATTGGAGAGTCATAGGACAGGAGGTAGTGTCCAGTTGTGGTTTAAAAACTGGTTAAATGATAGAAAACAGAAAGTAGGGTTAAATGGTCAGTATTCTCAATGGAGAAGGGTAGTTAGTGGGGTTCCCCAGGGGTCTGTGCTGGGACCACTGCTTTATAACATATTTATAAATGATTTAGAGATGGAAGTAACTAGTGAGGTAATTAAATTTGCTGACAACACAAAGTTATTCAAAGTTGTTAAATCACAAGAGAATTATGAAAAATTACAAGAGGACCTTACGAGACTGGGAGACTGGGCATCTAAATGGCAGATGACATTTAATGTGAGTAAGTGCAAAGTGATGCATGTAGGAAAGAGGAACCCAAACTATAGCTACATAATGGAAGATTCCATGTTAGGAGTCACCAACCAAGAAAGGGATCTCAGAGTCGTTGTTGATGATACGTTGAAATGCTCTGCTTAGTGTGCTGCTGCGGCGGCTAAGAAAGCAAATAGAATGTTAGGTATTATTAGGAAAGGAATGAAAAACAAAAGTGAGGATGTTATAATGCCTTTGTATTGGTCCATGGTGCGACCGCATTTCGAAAATTGTGTTCAATTCTGGTCGCCACATATCAAGAAAGATATAGTGGAATTAGAAAAGGTACAGAGAAGGGCGACGAAAAGATAAAGGGGATGGGACAACTTCCCTATGAAGAAAGGCTGAAGCATCTAGGGCTCGTCAGCTTGGAGAAGAGACGGCTGAGGGGAGATGTTAAAGGAAATCAGGGACGCAAACAAACTGGGCAACACAATAATAATGGGGGATTTCAATTACCCGCATATAGACTGGGTTAATGTAACATCTGTAAACGCAAGGGACATAAGATTTCTTGATGAAATCAAGGACAGCTTCATGGAACAGCTAGTTCAGGAGCCGACAAGAGAAGGAAAAATACTAGACTTAGTCCTTAGTGGTGCTCATGATCTAGTGCAGGGGGGTAACGATACGAGGGCCGCTTGATAACAGTGATCATAATATGATCGGTTTTGATATTGGCATTGAAGGAAGTGAAACTAGGAAATCAAGTACGCTAGCGTTTAACTATAGAAAAGGTGATTACGACAAAATGAGAAAAATGGTGAAAAAAAGACTGAAAGGAGCAGCTCGCAGAGTAAAAAACTTGCATCAGGCGTGGATGCTGTTTAAAAACACCATCCTGGAGGTTCAGGACAAATATATTCCACGTATTAGAAAAAAGGGAAAAAAGACTAAACGTCAGCCGGCGTGGCTAAACAGTAAGATAAAGGAAATCATTAGAGCCAAAAAACAATCCTTCAGAAAGTGGAGAAGAGAACCAACTGAAAGTAACAGGATAGATCATAAGGAATGCCAAGCCAAATGCAAAGCGGAGATAAGGAGGGCAAAAAAGGACTTTGAGAAGAAATTAGCGTTGGAAGCAAAAATACACAGTAAAAATTTTTTTAGATACATTAAAAGCAGGAAACCGGCCAAAGAGTCGGTTGGGCCGCTGGACGAAAATGGTGTTAAAGGGGCGATCAAGGAGGACAAAGCCGTAGCGGAGAAATTAAATGAATTCTTTGCTTCGGTCTTCACCGAGGAGGATTTGGGGGGGACACCGGTGCCGGAAAGAATATTTGAAGCGGGGGAGTCGGAGAAACTAAACAAATTCTCTGTAACCTTGGAGGATGTAATGGGTCAGTTCAGCAAGCTGAAGAGTAGTAAATCACCGGGACCTGATGGTATTCATCCCAGAGTATTAATAGAACTAAAAAATGAACTTGCGGAGCTACTGTTAGAAATATGCAATCTGTCCCTAAAATCGAGTGTAGTACCGGAAGACTGGAGGGTAGCCAATGTTACTCCGATTTTTAAGAAGGGTTCCAGAGGAGATCCGGGAAATTATAGACCGGTGAGTCTGACGTCGGTGCCGGGCAAGATGGTGGAGGCTATTATTAAGAATAAAATTGCAGAGCATATACAAAAACATGGACTGATGAGACAAAGTCAGCACGGATTTAGTGAAGGGAAGTCTTGCCTCACCAATCTAATGCATTTTTTTGAGGGGGTAAGCAAACATGTGGACAATGGGGAGCCGGTTGATATTGTATATCTGGATTTTCAGAAGGCGTTTGACAAAGTGCCGCACGAAAGACTCCTGAAGAAATTGCAGAGTCATGGAATCGGAGGTAGGGTATTATTATGGATTAAGAACTGGTTGAAAGATAGGAAGCAGAGAGTAGGATTGCGTGGCCAGTATTCTCAGTGGAGGAGGGTAGTTAGTGGGGTCCCGCAGGGGTCTGTGCTGGGTCCGTTGCTTTTTAATGTATTTATAAATGACCTAGAGATGGGAATAACTAGTGAGGTAATTAAATTCGCCGATGACACAAAATTATTCAGGGTCGTCAAGTCGCAGGAGGAATGTGAACGATTACAGGAGGACCTTGCGAGACTGGGAGAATGGGCGTGCAAGTGGCAGATGAAGTTCAATGTTGACAAGTGCAAAGTGATGCATGTGGGTAAGAGGAACCCGAATTATAGCTACGTCTTGCAAGGTTCCGCGTTAGGAGTTACGGATCAAGAAAGGGATCTGGGTGTCGTCGTCGATGATACGCTGAAACCTTCTGCTCAGTGTGCTGCTGCGGCTAGGAAAGCGAATAGAATGTTGGGTGTTATTAGGAAGGGTATGGAGTCCAGGTGTGCGGATGTTATAATGCCGTTGTATCGCTCCATGGTGCGACCGCACCTGGAGTATTGTGTTCAGTACTGGTCTCCGTATCTCAAAAAAGATATAGTAGAATTGGAAAAGGTACAGCGAAGGGCGACGAAAATGATAGTGGGGATGGGACGACTTTCCTATGAAGAGAGGCTGAGAAGGCTAGGGCTTTTCAGCTTGGAGAAGAGACGGCTGAGGGGAGATATGATAGAAGTGTATAAAATAATGAGTGGAATGGATCGGGTGGATGTGAAGCGACTGTTCACGCTATCCAAAAATACTAGGACTAGAGGGCATGAATTGAAGCTACAGTGTGGTAAATTTAAAACGAATCGGAGAAAATTTTTCTTCACCCAACGTGTAATTAGACTCTGGAATTCGTTGCCGGAGAACGTGGTACGGGCGGTTAGCTTGACGGAGTTTAAAAAGGGGTTAGATAGATTCCTAAAGGACAAGTCCATAGACCGCTATTAAATGGACTTGGAAAAATTCCGCATTTTTAGGTATAACTTGTCTGGAATGTTTTTACGTTTGGGGAGTGTGCCAGGTGCCCTTGACCTGGATTGGCCACTGTCGGTGACAGGATGCTGGGCTAGATGGACCTTTGGTCTTTCCCAGTATGGCACTACTTATGTACTTATGTACTTATGTACTTAAGAGATATGATAGAGGTCTATAAAATGAGTGGAATCATTTGTTTACTCTTTCCAAAAATACTAGGACTAGGGGCATGCGATGAAGCTACAAAGTAGTAAATTTAATACTAATCGGAGAAAATGTTTCTTCACTCAACATGTAATTAAACTCTGGAATTCGCTGCCAGAGAATGTGGTAAAGGTGGTTAGCTTAGCTGGGTTTAAAAAGGGTCTGGACAGCTTCCTAAAGGAAAAGTCCATAGACCATTATTAAATTGACTTGGGAAAATCCACTGCTTATTTCTGGGATAAGCATCATAAGATGTATTGAGCTTTTCTGAGACCTTGCCAGGTATTTGTGACCTGGATTGGCCACTGTAGGAAATAGGATACTGGGCTTGACTAACCTTTGGTCTGTCCCAGTGTGGCAATACTTATGTACTTATATTACATGCTGATGGACAGTACAATAAATGTTGTTCCCTTAAACGATCAGACTTATAGCTAATAGAAATATTGACCAGTTTCACAAGATAGTAAGTTCTTCACCATGCAAAATCCTAAAAGTCATAGTCCCTAATCTGAACAGAACCTGCAATTCCACCGGCAGCCAGTGCAAATCAAACAAAAAAGATGATATTAATCAAATTTAGTCAAGGAAAAAATTAGCCTGGCTGCCATATTTTGGAGTGTCTGTAAACTTTGCAAACAAGCTTTGGTGCAACCTGAAAAAAATACTGTTGCAATAATTACCGTACTTCTGGAAAAAATTGAAGATCGGACCACTAATCTAAACATCTAGAAGTGGAAGAAGTGAAGTAAAATCTAAAAGTGGAAGAAGTGAAGTATTTCTTAATGTAACAACTTTTTCAAGAAAAAGACAGACTAGCAACAAGATCAGTTTCCCAATCTTGTTCTCTATTATATCACAATGAGGATTACAAAAATCAGGATTTCACTGAAACTTTACAAAATAAAACCAGTCAAGAATCGCAGTGACTGAGAGGGAAGGGGTGTGTGTGTTTGTGTTTGTAAGTGAAAAAGGGTGATATCATAGACTCATTGACAATAGTTTTAGGAGGGAGCACTATGAAATTCGAATTCATGATCAGGTATACATATTAAGGGCCCTGTTTACTAAGGCACATTAGCGTTTTTAATGCACCTACAATTAGCTTGCGTGCTAACCATGTAGGCACCTATAGGGATATAGTAGGTACCTACATGGTTAACGCACATACATGTTTAACGCACGTTAAAGATGCTAGTGCATGTGATAGCGTGGCTTAGTAAACAGGGCCCTAAGTATCACGTACCATATGTAATCAGTTTCTCTTGTTGGCAGACTAGATAGACCGTACAGGTCTTTATCTGCCGTCATCTACTATGTTACTATATAAGGTCGCATAGTAAGCATACTATCTAGCTCCACACTAAGCACCCTAGTTGACTTATCAGATCAAAAATAATCAGTCCCAATATTAAATTGCAGACTGCTGAAAGGGTGCAGGACGTCAGAAACAGAAGGAAGCCTTGGGCAGGAAGAAGAAGACCTCGGCTAGCGGGGGTTGGGGTCCCCCACCAGCAAAGGCAGGCGACGGCAGGAGGGTGGGGTCGAGAGGGTTGTTGGCAGGGGGTTCCAGGGCCAAATCTATGGGGGCCCAGGCCCCCCTGGCCCTATGTAGCTACGCCACTGATAAGTACCTGAATATATGTAAACTGCTTTGAATGTAGTTGCAAAAAACCTCAGAAAGGCGGTATATCAAGTCACATTTCCCTTTCCCTATTCTTATAACAGGGCACCTAGGCTTGGGGCGGGACTACTGCCAGTGGCTGTGTTGGGCCGGCGGTAGTCCTGAAAGAGTGAGCAGTAAGCTTGCGTTGGGCACACCACTGCTCTGTAAAAGGTAATGTTTTTGGGAGTTCTTTTGGAACAAGTAATCTATCTTTTTTTCATTTATGCAGATTACCCTCAGTATGACCTAACTGTTCCTAAACTTATCCCACATATATAACAAAATATGGATAGCAGATGAAATTTTAGACCTGGAATTTGCAATTACTGTTCTTGAGGGCCTCAGATCTATTTTTATGGTCTAATTAAATAGTTGGAATAGGAGTGATCTCCAGTTGCTCCTGCTGTCTTGGCCATCAAAATGGCTGCCACAAATTCCAGCAGCTGATACACTCTTGCGAGATTGCCACTAGAGGTCACAGCAACCATTCAGAGATTGGGGCCAGCATGGCCACAAATGATCTTCAATCTCAAAATGGCTGCTTTGACCCCTAGCTGCAATCTCACAAGACTGCTGCTGGAGATCATGGTAGCCATTTTCACGGTATAGACCACATGGGCAGGAGTGACTGGGGAATACTACTGCTCCAGCTAAACCACTAGGGTCTGTAAGCTAGGCCCAGAGGGGCCTACATGTGAGTCCAAGGGGAAGGAAGTGAAGGTTGCTCCTGTTTGGGGGCATGCAGGGCAGGCTTATTCACAACCAGGACCTATCAGGCCATGAAATCTTTAGTCACAACTACATAGATTTCCCCCTTATTTTATATCCCCTTCCAAATTTGCCCAGCCAACCCAGCAACAGTTCTTGGCCAGGGTACACAAGACAGGGCTCCCTCTGGAACCCAGCTAATGTGGAACCAAAATCTGTCTACCAGGTGTCTTCATTGTATAGTGACCGATTCCCTCCCCTCCCCCCTCCCCCCCCCCCCCCCCCCCCCCCCCCCCAGAGGCTGTGAACCTTGCCTCCACAGCATCTCCAACTCCGATTGGTGTAGGGAACAAAAGCCTGACCTAGCAATCAAACCCAGGTCTTCCACACGGTATTCAGAGCTACTCTCTTGGCTTTACCAGTATCTTCTTGTCCTGAAACACCTCTGTCTTAGAATGCTTTCCTTTCCATCCTTCTCTCAGCTAGATAATAGCAGCTAAAGATAATTCCCATGGGTGGCAATCACATCCACTCGGTCTCAGGCACTTACTGAGAAGTGATATAATTGTAGCCCACAACCTGAACAGAGTTTTACATCCCAAATGCAGTCATCCAGTATCCACTGATATGGTCTGATCCAAGTATTTTACCAGAAAAACCTGTCAGAAATGTGACCCGCAAGAGCAGATGAAGACTCATTTAGTTCCAAGCAAAGTCATTTTTTGTTGTACCACCTGTCGGGCTGAGGACTCTCTCTGCTGAGCAGAGATCACTGCCACCCTCCTTCTGACATAAATACAGCCAATTCTAGCAATTCCCCTGGAAAGGGAGATCCTATTTAAAATGAGCAGCACTGATGAGCCAGAGAAATCCATCTCTCTTCTTTGTGAATGACTGCTGGAAACCTAGTCAGGGAACCATGCTTTATTCAAACCGCTAATGTCCCTGAAGGGGTGATTGCGCCTGGAATAATGAGCACTGAAGAGTCAAGACTTCCAGAGCTGATCATGGCTCCTGCTCTTAATCTGAAGATATAAGAGAAATCATTGGATTATGGCAGGAGATCTGTTTTGTGTAGTGGTTCCCAGAGGATGGCAGTCCCCTTATTGTTTTCTCTGTGTTTTCAGGACTGAAGATTAGTTCCCTGCTACTCCTTTGTAACCTCTACTGGGACTGTATTTTCTAAAGAGATGTAAAAGGACAATCCTATAAACTAGTGCCTAAAGATTGGCATCAATTGTGCGTGTAAATTACAGATTAATACCATTTACATTTCTGATTGGCATCACTAATTGGCAATTACGTGTCAAGTGATAGGTGCTATTTTATAACATACATGTCAACATCTCTTAACACATCAATGTGAGGTGGCATAAACATGTGTGGAGTATGGGTGTGTCTCTAGAATCCACATTATTTATTTATTTGGATTTTACTCACACCTTTTTCAGTAGTAGCTCAAGATGAGCTACATTCAGGTACACTGGATATTTCTCTGTCCCTGGAGGGCTCACAACCTAAGTTTGTACCTGAGGCAATGGAGGGTTAAGTGACTTGCCCAAGATCACATGGAGCAGCAGTGGGATTTGAACTGGCCACCTCTGGAGTTCAAGACTGGTTCTCTAACCACTAGGCCACTCCTCCACATGTAGCATAAAACACTACAAGTTAAACACACTTCAAGGTTCAATTAAGCGCCAAACGTTATTACTGCCACTGACTTGGTGTCTAACTTTAGGCACACTAATGCCGACCTTCACTGTTTATTTCTTTGTGACATTTATATCCCACATTATCCCAAACAAGTTTGCGTTCAATGTGGCTTACAATAAACAGTATAGGATACGTAACAAAGAATAACGCATAAGAAACTAATTTGCTGTAAGAATCCAATTTTACAATACAGTATCATAAACATACTGGGATAGCTATGGATGTTTAACATTCAGAAAACCTATTATGAAGGAGAAATTGTACATGAAGCAAAGAGAAAATTAATGGTAAATACGGTAATAACCAATTCAGGTAATAATTAGTTGTTTGAGCTATGGTTTTTCTTTGTGAGGGTTTCAGTAGTAGCTCCAGGTGAGAGTTATATTCAGGTACACTGAGTGTATGGGACTGGGGCACCTAAATCTTGGCACTTTTTTACAGAATTACCACCTCAGTGTTTTGGATTTCACCTTGTGATTCATCTATCCGGGAAGGAAAATTTGAGCAGAATGAGCTGTGATTATATAAGTCATCGCCTCTCTTCTCAACTGTTCTTTCACAAAATAAATCCAGATACAGTTCTGAACTGATCTTGTGTGTCTGCAGTATTTCTTTTTAAGAGAACAAAACAAGCGATGATACACCAGTTCTATAACCACACATGTAGTTACTTGCATCTTATGCCACATGGCATTACAATTGACTTTTTGGGCACATTATCCTGTCCAAATGATAAACATGTTTTTTCCATTGATTTGTAAGGCAGATCAGATCGTAGTCATTTTTATTACCTATTGGCCTGAATGTTTCTCCTGCGGTGCTACACATTTTTTGCATGATTGACTTGACTGTACTATGGGCAGGGGTGTGCTGGTAAATTTTTAACAACGGGCTCTCTCTCTGGGCATAGCCAGCCCTGCAATTTGGGGGGGGGCATAGGTGGACTGGGGGGACAACGCATGCCCCTCTCTCTCCACCTCATATAGGCATGCTATGGACTGCCACCACACCCCACTGCTTGTTTCTGGCTCTGAGCAACAAGCTGGGACTTCTTGCACATGCAGGAGAAGTCCCAGCCTGCTGCTCAGAGCTGGAAATCAGGAGCGGGGAGCAGCAGCAGTCTATTCACTTGGCTGGCGAAGCTCAGCATACCCACCAGCAAAGTAAAAGAGAATTGAGGTGGGGGCCCGAGCCCACATTTTGGAAGTCAGTGGTTAAAGTAGCCATGGAGGGCCTACTTTAACAACCGGCTCCCAAAATTCTTCAAAACTTAACAAACGGCTCTCGCGAGCCTGTGAGAGCCTGCTCCAGCACACCACTGACTATGGGTCTTTTTTATGCTCTGCACTTCTTATTTTAGGTCTTACATGCCTCACAGATTTAGTATCTGTCATCTTTTTACATGTTGAATGCCGATCCTATACATCATCGCCAGATGTTTTCTGCTCTCTCCATTTTTTTTTACTTTATATAGCATTTATTAGAGTTAAGTGGATTTTGCATCATTATTTATATGTTGATTCTTTTTAATCATGCTGTTATTAGTTTACTTATCAATGTTGCCCTCAGTTGCAATTTTCAATTAATTTGTGATTAATTGCAGTTCCCCCTTTTTCTTATTTTATTTATGCTTCACCATATGTTAATTCCAAATGCATCATTATAATCTTATGTGTTTATTTATTTATATATTTGTATTAGTATTTATATTGATCGTATATGCATCATTGCTTGTTTTGTTTTAGTTACACTGTTCTTCTATTATGTACCTTTACATATTCATACAGTCTCATTTGTGTTGTTGTTTTTTTTTTTTTTACAATAGTCCATGTATATGTTTTATAGTTTTTTTCATTGGTTTGTATTCTGGGTTTGTTTGGGTTTTTTTTGTAAGGTACTGTGATTCCTGACACAGGCATCCATGCTGAAAACATGGCCATGTCAAGTCTGATACACTCTAGGCAATTGGAGATTTTTGACTGTATTAAAGGTTTGAAACCAGAACCTTGGAATCCTCCTTTTCTGCTGTCTCACTCTTAGGTTTGCTGTTACTTGCATCTTGAACACATAAATGCACCAATTAGCATCATTTATGTCAGGGGTGTAGCCAGACCTCGAGGGGAGAGGGGCCAGAGCCCAAGGTGGGGGGCACATTTTGGTTGCTGCCCCGCCGCTGCCCCCGCTGCCTCGCCGCCCACTGCCACTGCTACTGCTGTACATCTTGGCTGGGAAGGGTCCCCAACCCCCACCGCTGAAGCACCGCTGCCGCAAATACCTTGGCTGGCGGGGGTCCCAAACCCCCACCAGCTGAAGACTTCATCCAGTGCTGGTCTCTGGCGCAGCCGCATTGCCTGTCCTGCTCTCTCTTCCCCTCACGTCCAGCACACACTCCTTTTAGTGAAACTAAGCATGCTCAATTTCACTAAAAGGAGCGTGCTCGACGTGAGGGGAAGAGCAAGCAGGGCAGGCAATGCGGCGGCACTGCTGCAGACCAGTGTGGCTCCTTTCCTGAGAAGCTGCAGGCAGATGTAACCGATGCAGAAATCCAGCGGACTATTGAAATCGTGCCTGCTGTGGCTTCTCTCTGGGCTCCCTACCCCACTAGTTTAAATGCGCACGAGCACAAGAGCTGTGCTTACTGCATAGCTCTTGTGTGCATATGCTGGGCACATTTCCTCCTCCTTACTTCCCAATGCTCAATGCTAACAGCGTGCATAAAATTTGCATAGCATTAGTGTTGAATGTTGAGGAGTTCCTTTCCGGTACTGTTTCGGCAGTATTTTCTGGCGCTGTTTTGTACACTTCTGGAATTTTGAGCATCGGGCCCTAAGTTGCATGTGTAAGTTATGAGCAAGACATGGCACACTTAGGTAAACCAATAAAAAAGACCACTGGAGTGGAGGATCAGGAAAACCACTACAAAGAAGTCCAAAAAAGCGGAGATGAGTAGGGTTGTTGATGGGTCTTCCAACAGCAACTATAGGCAGTTATAAGTAGTTAACATCAAAGATTTTTATTGGTCAAAAATATCACGAGACTCCCTACTCCTCTCCACCTTCCTACACTTAGGTATGCCAACATACATGAGCCATAGACCTGGTATAAGTGGCCACACCTAAATTTAGGTGTATTGATACCAACTTCTGCCAGGATTGTATAAAGGTATCCAGCAAGTAGCCAACTGGACCACTCCCACCGGACAGTTCCCACCCACCAATTCCCCTCCCCCCCTCCCCAGACAGTCCCACCTAGGGCAATTCTCACTTAAGGGGGAGAGTTCCCACCCAGGACTTTTCTCTCCAGTCATTTCCCACCCTACTTGCTTGTCTGAAAGGGGAAACAAATGTGTAAAAGTTAATATTGGGGGGGGGGGGCACTGCCCCCAATAATCTGAATGAGAAAAGGGAAGGAGTGTGTTTTGCATTTTTGGGGATTATGGGTGGGAATTGTCTTCCCTGGTGTGGTGGGAATTGGTTCAGTGGGAATTGTCCAAGGTGGGAATTGTCCAGATGTAAATTGGTGGGTGGGAATTGACCTAAAACCCTTATAAGAACGGAATCTTGGCTTCAAGATGCCACTAAAGAACTGGCTCTCAGCGTGTGCCATCAAGGAGCATAACTTGAGGACCAAGTTATAAAATTACTCATTTCACACCTGAAGTTGGAGACATGTGTTTCAACGATTTGGCACCTGTGCTAGACCAACTCAGAACTCGTAGCATGCCACTATATATCCTGAAAGGGATCAGTATCAAAGAAAAACTCAAAATAGTAGCAGTGTCCCGAACACAAACAAGCTGATACATAAGCACCACAGCAAAACAGCAAGCATTAAAAAAAAACTTTGCCTATATCAATATAAGGTTTACTATGCAAATAAAATAAGTCAAACTCATGCATCCACTGATGCCAATTTTTGCATGCCTTTTTGGCTGAACTGGTGCTAGTTTCATCATCATTTCTTCCACATTTTATTACAAAGCCTGTGCAATTCACTGTATTTAAGTGTCCCCAATGAATTGCTTAAAAATCACGTTTCATAAGTGTCAATGCATGGTTCAAAAACAGATATTGACCACAAAGCTTAGTTGGAATCATAATGTTCACTGTCTAGACACTAGTTCTGGCAAACTGCCTGCTCTGAAGGTCTTTCCGCTAATGCAGACTTTCAGGGTTCAAAACAGACTTCCCCTTTTTCAACCACAGTGAAAGTTTCTCTTCAGATTCATACCATAGAGACCAGTGCCAGAGGGTCTTTAAACAAATCTTTAGCTGCCCAAAGATGAGGTTTCATGGCTTCTGTCACATGAGCACATCTTTAACTACTAGCATTCAAGAAGCTTTGCAGGATTTTCATGTTACACAAGTGAGACAGTGAAGAATCAGTTGCCTCTCCTTCAAGATCAGAGTGAAGGATTAGCAAGAATCTAGTTCTGAACAGAGGAAGTAATCAGCATGAATGAACATGGAGACAAAGCTCTGCCTGATGAAGCAATGCTAGAGCTGTGCACATGATCCGTGCTCTCGCTATATTTTCCAGCAGGGCTCCATGAAGGCATGCTATTTCTAGGAATTTAGCTTATTTTGACACCTTCACACTACTTTTTTTTTACATTTATTTAAATTGATATGCATATTCAAGATACGTGGGATGTGGTGCAAGAAACAGTGTTTAATTAAGACATGAAGCATATCAAAGGGTGACAGTAAGGAAACTGTTTCCCTAAAATCTGACAGATTTCGTTTTTATCTTTATATTTATTGTAAAACTTTATGTAAGTACAAAACATTCACCAAACCACAACAGTACAATAATATGTTAGTTCAGAAATATTTTGCTTATTTCTTGATGCGAGGAGAACCGTGACTGCATAGCAGCTTCAAAAATATTCTAAAGCAGCAGAGGTGCTGTAGTTCAATGCGGGCAGCAAGGCAGATCAGCGTCGTCGGTATCCTGTCAAGATTCAAGGTGGGCAACGAGGCAGACAGGGAACAGTGCACCAGACACTACAGAGACAGGTAGTAGCCGAGACTCCAAGGTCAAGGGCATCTGACGTCATCTGGAAACGCGACAGCACAGAATGCACCAGTGCACGCAAAGCAACAGGAGCCATCTGATCCACAGGAGGAAAACGTGGATGCCCCACTCACGGCCGAGATGGCACCCTGGCTCGCGCTGCTCTGGTAAGGCGCCGTGACAGTAACAGGAGTAAGAAAATAAGGGACTAGTTTAAAGAAAGTTGCTTGAACATTATCTTAGCTAGGGCAGGAGTGGATAAACATGTCCTGCTACAGTATGTGCAGCCAGTGCCATTTAAGAATTCAAAATCCAAATAAAAAAAAATCAGCACCATGGTAACACAGAATAGAATTAGGGTTTTGGCTCCATGTCATAAGGAAGAGGTTAGTCTAGTTCTGGTTTTATCCTGTTGCATGCAAGGACTTGTAATTTTGATTTCCTTGAGAAACTTAATGGAACAATGAGAAATATAAATCCATACAGGACTGGATTAGCATCGGCTGCAATTACTGCCTTGGGGCCTGTGTTAGTGGGGTGCAAACAGGGAAACTACAAAAGGAATATTATAAAACATAGATGCTCAAACTCAGCCCTCAAGTGCCATACCCTAGTTGAGTTTTCAAGACTTCCACAGTGAATACATGAGATTTATTTGCATACAATAGAGACAAGAGACGTATTTAAACCAGGTGCATCAGTGGTATACACACCCCCTGTCAGACCTGGCCCTCCAGCCCCACCATAAAATCCTCTCGGCTGCAGTCTTCACCCAGGTAGTGGCAGCAGCACTCATAGGCTACAAGCGGCCTGCACCAGGACTTCCTCCCTGAACCCTCCTACTCCTTCTGACTCAACTTCCTGTTTTGTGAAGGGTAGGAGGGTTCAGGGAGGAAGTCCCAGTGCAGGCAGCCTGTGAGTGCCGCTGCCACTGGCCAGGTGAACACTGCAGTCAAGAGGATTTTAAGGTATGGAGGGGGGGCAGTCTCAATGGAGGAGGGGTTGAGCCAGGGGTGGTGGCACAATGCACCCCCTGAAAAACAATTTCCTAGCAATGCAGCTGGAGACAGCACATGCAAATAGAATTCCTGAGTTATGGCATTCGAAGACTAGTTTGGGTGTCTGTTTTTAAAAGTTTCAAAACTACAAGTCCATGCATGCAAGAAGGTAAAACCAGGACTGAATTAAGCTGTTAATGACATGTCGGGTTGCCACCTTACTGAAAGCTTCTGCTTAGCTACTCCAGCTATTCTAGTGTTTCTTAACCTAGTCCCTAGAATACACAGCCAGTGGGGTTTTCAGGATATCCACAAGACAGATTTGCGTACAATAAGACAGTGCCTGCAAACCTGTTTCAAGCATATTCATGGCGCATATCCTGAAAACAGAATTAGCTGAGCATATCCCAAGGACTGGGCTGAGAACCACAGAAGTATCCTGAAGCTATGTAAACTAGAGCAGTAGTTCTCAACCTGGTCCTGGCTAAATGAGTTTCAGGAAATCCAATGTGAATTTGTGAGAGACACATTAGTATACCAGTAGAATATTCAATATAAGACTGATTTGCATACATTGCCTCCTTGGTATGCAAATCTATTTCATGCATATTCATCATGGATATTCTGAAAACCTGACTGGCTGGGGTTCCACCAGGACAGGTTTAGGAAGCCCTGCTGTATACAATGGAGGCAGTGCATGTAAATAAATTTCACACAGATAAACTTTAACAATGTGGCAATACGTAACTCCCGACTCCAGTACTAGTCATAAGATTGAAATTAATAAACCAGAGTCCAAATTATCATTCATTCAATCACTATTTCTTTTGGCAACATCGCTGGTTGGCAAGAGAAGGAGCTGAGTCATGACGGGGGTATGTCCTTGAAACAGCTTCATGCAATGTGCCATGAAGCTGTTTCATGGCACGCTGCTTGCCCCTAAGCCAAAAAAACTAGGTTTACAGCTATAATGTTTAATAAGTTTATTGTCAAGTCTTTTGACTTTATTAAAACAGATTAGATTGATAAAAATAGATATCATTGAAATCCAATTAGACCGATGACAAACTAAGTGCATGATTCTTGAAGCATAAAAGTCTCAAGGCTTCGAGGTGCACTGCCGAGGCCTATTCAGGATTCTTAAAGAAATGGTGTCTGAATGATAATTTGGACTCTGGTTTATTAATTTCATACTTTTAAATAAATTGTATGGTGGAGAGTGGAGAAGTGGCCCAGTGGCTAGAGCACTGGCCTTAAAATCCAGAGGTGGCCAGTTCAAATCCCACTACCACACCCTGTGATCCTGGGCAAGTCACCCAACCCCCTATTGCCTCAGGCACAAACTCAGATTGCAAGCCCCCCTGGGACAGAGAAACATCCAGTGTACCTGAATGTAACCCACCTTGAGCTACCAATGAAAAAGGTGTGAGCAAAATCCAAATAAATAAATAAAATATTTATTGTGGATACCTTGAAAAACAGGGCAGGCAGCCCCCAAGGACTGGGTCAATAACCCCTGAACTAGAGCTTCACTATGCTGGTCCATCCAGTGGGGGTGATGGAAACAAAGACTATTTTAATTCAAGAAAGCATGGGACAAGAACATGGGATCTCCTAGGGAGAGAAAGAGATAGTTGATGGTATAGATGGGCAGACTGGATGGGCCATATGACCTTTATCTACCATCATTTTCTATGTTTGTTTCATCTTACTCCAGTACTACTATTACACTCAGACCATGTAAATTACAAATACAACACTGCAAATGAGCTTGGGGGGGGGGGGGGGGGGGGAAGATTTAAAAAAAAAAAACAAGAGTGCTGCCATTACAGATGCCTTGTCCAGTCAATCTAAAAAGGGTACAAAATAAAGCGTCCTTTCAGTTTTGTAGTCATAAAAGAAGTCGGACATGTTTTTAATATGATGAACAATCTGGTTTAACTCAACCGGCTGATGTCCGTGCTGAGTGATACCTGCAAAACCTCCTTCTGCAAACCCCAGTGTGCTGCTGCTGCTCATCTTAGCAGGGCTCTGCAGCAGAGAAGTAAGCTGCAGGCTCTCTGGATAAATGATTTGACCTGAACTCTCATTTGCGCAGTGCATGTACCAAAGCTGTTCTATAATTTGGCAGCCCAAGAAAAAAGCTTTGAGAGCAAAACAAAATATTCAATTAAAAAAATAATATGATCACTAGCTTGTCGTCTGTTTTCCACTCTCCACTAGCGTCTGCCTCCCTCTGGATCTTGGATGATGGAGGGTCAACTTGTAAGGGTATAAAGAGAACTTACTCAATGAAGAGCTTGTGGCATAAATTATGGGAAAAGATGTGAATACATTTGTCTTACTTGACCATGTCCAGACAACAGACTCCTGGAGTAAAATACAGCTTTGTTTTGTCACATTCAACTGCACATTTGACTAAATTATTTTCAGCTGCAGTACTAAACCCCTTCTCTAAGCCAGTGGGTCTCAACCTTTACCAAAAGAACAGCTAGGACAGCCCAAAGGTATTGCACACCCTATGGTAACCTTCAGCTGTGAAGCCAACCCTCCCCCCCAAGTGGCAACTCAAGGTCTGACCTCCCCCACCCCCATAGTTCAGCATCTCCCGTTCCCCTCTCTATACCCTTCCCCCTAGGGGGTCAACATCTTTCCTTCCCCTCAATGCCCCCCCCCCCCCCATATTTGGCTAGCATCGCATCCTCTTTCTATTCTCTACGCCCATCCTGCTTCTCCCGCCTCCCCCAATTCCCTCCCTACTTTGTGGCTTGCCATCATCACCCCCACCTCCTTCTGCACTGGCCCCAAAGTTTAAAGGGTGAATGCTGTGCAGACCCTGTAATTACACGCCTGTGCTGAAGTGCTGAAGTGCTGCAGTGTCACATTCCCCTCTAACAGAAAGTCTGCCTAAGAGGGAACGGGACACCGCAGTGCTTGCATGCAGGTCTGTACTTACAGGGTCCACATAGTGCTTACTTTTCTTTAAGCTTTGGACAGGGGAGGGCAGCAGTGGCAGGGGAAAGGGTTCCTGCGTTCATGAATGTCATTGTCATCACTGCTTTCCCCGACCCTCAAAAATCTGTCAACCTAGACCAGTGGTTCTCAACCAATGTGTAGTGACACAGCACCTGGTAGCACGGCCAGCATACAAGAGTGGCTTTTTTTCTGTTTATAATTTAGCAACATTTCTCCCTTCCCTCCCACCATGAATCTAGCACCTCTACCGTGCTCCCCCCCCCCCCCCAACTGACGAGTCTAGCACCTATTCCCCATTCTCCCTCAGTGCCCCTGGTCCACCAAACTTGAGTACTTTGCTGATGCCAGGAGCAACTCCGGAGACAGGCTGCCTGGGCCAACCCAGATGCTTCCCTCTGTTGCGTCCCACCCCTAGGCAGGACACTGCAGAGGGAAGGATCCAGGTTGGCCCAGGCAGCCTGTTATTGATGCTGATCCTGGCACCAGTGAAGTACTCAGGTTTGGTAGACTGGGGACTCTGAGGGAGGATGGGGAACAGGTGCTAGACTCATGGGGGAGGGTAAGGCAGTTAAAAGTACCAGACTTACAGGGAGGGAATGGAGAGGTGTGGGACCCATGGAAAGGAGATAGAGGATGGCAGAGGGAAAGGTGCTGGACTTGTGTGGTACAGGGGGACAGGAGAGATGCCAGATCTTGGCTGAGGGAACAGTGGAGAGAGGGACATGTGTGACTATGGGGGATGGGGGGAGGGGAAAAGGAACATATCAGACCATGGAGACTGATGGAAATGTCAGACCATGGGGGGAGGCAAAGTGAGTATGAAAGAGATGCTGACTACAGGAGAAGGATGTGGGAAGAAGGGGAGATGCAGGTACACAAACCGCAATGCCAAGCTCCTTCCCAGGTTGTGTAGGCAGTAAACTGCACATAGCAGGCTTTCACTTCCGGTGTTTTGTTTCCCACCTACACAACCCAGGAAGAAACATGACATTTAGCTTTAAGTAGCTGCATCTCCTGCTACCAAGCTACCTTCCCCTCTGAGCTGCTGCCCTCCTGAACACTGAAACTGCACTGAAACCTTTTGGGGGGTAGTGGGGGAAGGGGTTGGTGAAGGGGATACAGAGGTGCTGAGCCATAAGGGGGAAGGGGAAGGGAGAGAGAGAGCGAGAGTGGTGGGCAGCAGCACAGGAACATAGGCAAGTGTGGGTGAAGAAAGTGGAAATGTTGAGCTACAAGGGTGTAGGAAGGGAAGGGAGATGCTTGGCATGGTGGAACCATGGGGGTTCTCAGGGGAGATGAGTGAGAAGAAGATGGAAAGTACAGAAGGTAGAAGGGTAGTAATAAGGAAGTGAGTGAAAGGACAGAATGGGAGGCCAGAGAAGGAATAAGGCAGGAAAGCTAGACGGTGAGAGGAGGAGATGGAAATGTTGATAGGTAAGTGAAATATAAGTGGAGGACTGAAGAGTGAGTGAGTGAGTGATGGTTGAGTGGGCAGATAGAAAAGAGAAAAATTAAATATGTCAGAGATGGATGTATTGAGGGCATAGAAAAAAAAAAGATAGAAAGAAAGTGGAGAAATGATAAATGACAGCATCTGCTAGAAAGAGAGCAGAAAACAAAAAAAAACAAACAAACAAACAAAAAAAGAAACTGGGACTAATATGCTTGGAAAAATAAAATGCCCAGACAAAAGGTAGAAAAAAGGTGTTTTATTTTTAATTTATTAGGCTGAATGTGCTTTAGGAAATGAGCATCATGGATGTCTTCGTATTTTGTTGGAAATGCATTTCTGTTTTTATTTCTCCTATGTTGTGGTACATGCCTAGATTGACTTCTTGAGCTTCAGCTCAATTTTTGACTTCATATTTATATTTCAAATTTGTGATCCCTTGTTCTGTATTTGTGAGGGTCTGTGTTTATGCATGTGATGGAGGTATGGTATTCTGATTGCCTGTAATTTCTGTGTAGAACTCTGTAGCAGTCCCTCTTGTTCAGTTTTACTAGCAGTAGATATACTGGTGTTCTAGGACCCCGTGTAATATTGTAGGTGCTGCCTATTTATAGGTAAGGCTCACGTTTGAATCACAGGAATTAATAATACTGTTATGTGGTAGGTTTGCTACATGCAGCGTTAGAATTTTCTCAGGTTTTGTATTATTCCACTGTGTACCTGGTAGTGGAGAGATTTAGGATCCTGTTTACTAAGCCGCGTTTTAGGCGCGGTAGCATTTTTAACGCACGTTAACCATGTACGTGTGTTAACTTGTACGTGCCTATAATATCCCTATAGGGCTACACAGTTATCGCACATGCTAATTGTACAAGTATTAAAAACACTACCACACCTTAGTATACAGGGCCTTTATATTGCTATTACTCAGATGGCATGAGAATCAGTATATATTTACACACATACATACACACACACTAATTTTTTTGTATGATAACTTCCATGGAAAAAATATGATCTCCATCTGTTTTGTGTGTGTGGGGGGGGGGGGGGGGGAGAGATTATGGATGTCTACATTTAATTCGTAAGAATTGCCATACTATCCCCCTGTTTACTAAAGCTTAGCTTGAGTTATCTGCAGCAGGGGCCATTTTATTCCTATGGGCCCTGCTGCAGATAGCTTGAGCTAAGCTTTAGTAAACAGCCCCCATAAGAACAGAAGAGTTGTCGTACTGGGGCAGACCGAAGGTCCATCAAGCCCAGTACCCTATTTCCAACAGTAACCAATCCTGGTCACAAGTACCTGGCAAGATCCCAAAGAGTAAAACAGATTTTATGCTGCTTATCCTAGAAATAAGCAGTGGTTTTTCCTAAGTCCATCTTACACCACCTTCCGTACTCTGTTAAAAACCCACCTATGTCAACAAGCTTTTGTGGCTTGATTTGGATTGGTTCTGCAGTGGAAGAATTAGGCACCAGCTCTTCTCCTTTTTGTTTGTTTGTTGTGAAAATCCATAAAGATCATGTATGAAGTTGGGGGAGGGGGTCACAAATTCGAGCATTGTCCTTCAGGTGTGTCCCGACTGAAAAAAGTCAGAGAACCACTGCCCTAGACAGATACCTAGTCTCTAGGGCTCACCCTACTTCCAACAAGGTCACTAGCAGGCTTATTTTCGAAAGAGAAGGATGCCCATCTTTCGACACAAATCGCAAGATGGGTGTCCTTCTCACAGGGTTGCCCAAATTGGCATAATCGAAAGCCAATTTTGGGCGTCCTCAACTTCTTTCCAACACGGGGACGACCAAAGTTCACGGGGGGGGGGGGGTGTCGGAGGCCGGGGACTGCAGCGCCGGCGGCCTGACCCTGGCGCCAGTCCCCCCTTGGAGGCCTGAGGAATTTTGTCCCCCCTGCTCCCCCTCTTGGCAGCCCTGTACAGAGGAGAGGTGGTATAGAAGAGATATGATTAACCTGGCATTGATACGCATATGAGGCAGGCCTCTTTCAATGGAAAGGAAACTCTGGAACAAGGGTGAAAAGACTAGACTCAGGAGTAATGTAAGGGAATATTTATTTACTGATAGGATGATGGATGTGTGGAATCACCTTCTAGAGCAGGTGGGAGAGATGTGGAGTGTTTCCCAATTCAAACATAGGGGTTCTATCTCTGATAGAGAGGTAGAGATGTGTGGATGTTGTGGATGGGGGAGACTGGATATGTCATATGGTCTGTTTGCCATCATTTTCTCTATTTCTGTGTACAGAAGTGGGCTGATGCTCCCTATAACCATATAGGAGTTGCTTTACCCTCCAACTTAGACTGTAAGTCTTCTGGGGCAGGGAAACACTTGTCATATCTGAATGTAACCACCTTCAGCTACCAATGAACATTTGAGATCAAGCTAAATACACTGGAGGCTCGATTATCCGACATAAGTGGGACCAGCCTGTTGTCGGATAAATGAAAAGTTGGATAATATGAAAAATGTTTACTTAAATGTAACCGTGTAGGTTAAATTATGTTTTCAAATAAAAATACCTGATCAACAGGATCAGGTCTGGGTCAGGAGGATGGACCAGTAGTGACACCGCCATGGTTAAAAGTAGCAGGAAGGTCCGAGCCCAGGCAGGATCAGGGCTGAAGAGGCTCACGGTTGAGGGTTGCCACGGGTGCTGAAGTACTGTGGTAAATCGTCCCATCTCCATTCAGGCCCAACTGACCTCCCCAGGGCACGCAAAGGAAAACTGCACACGCACAATAGAAACCCCAAGCAGGCCCAACACATGCACTCAGTCAACCCGGACTCCTTAGCTGCTGCGTCAACGCGGCCCAACACTGCCCATTCACCGCAGTACTCCAGCACCAGCGGTAACCCTCAACCATGAGCCTCTCCAATCCTGATCCTGCCTGGGCTCGGACCACAGAACCTTCCTGCTACTTTCAACCGTGGCAATGCCACTGCTGGTCCTGCAACCCAGATCCAATCTTGTTGACCAGGCATTTTTATTTAAAAATATATTCTAACCTACAGGGTTATACTAACACAAATCAGCAACAATAAAAATTGTAAACAGGCAATTTGAGCCTCTGAAAAGACTGAAGTTTTGTTTTGGGTTTTTTTTTTTTTTTTGGGGGGGGGGGGGCTTCAGGTCCATGAATATCGATGCGTTATAGCTGTGTGCATCCCAAAGCAGGCTTTATTCCTGGATGAATGTCTTGTTTCTTTCCATTTCCCCTACAATTCTATCTTACAATAACAGATGCAAATCCCCTGAAGTGTATTTTGCTCATGACCATGCCCAGGTTACTATCAGTGTTCATCTGCCTTCTTTATTAAGCTGTGGTGAATGGAAAGATGTGGCAAAGGCATTCTCTGTCAGCAGTGGGTGGAAGAAGCTCTGCTCTACCACAAGCTGTTTCTCTACAGGAGGGAGTGGTCTTGTGAGTTTTCTGGATGGAGATGGAGGTGGGCAGTGAAACAACTCCCAGCCTGAGAACTGCTGCTCCTATCCCTCTGCACCCTCCAGAACTGGGACAGAAACTCCTCCCAGGGCTGTCACAAAAGGTGGGCAGAGTGACTGCACTTGTCACCAAGCCCAGGAGTTACCATGCTGCCCTTTCAAGTCAGTCTGAGCAGGGAAGCCCAAAAGGGAAAGGAGGGCACCAAACACAGCCCCCCCCCCCCCCCCCCCCCCCCAATGCTGTTCTGATCCTAGCTGAGAAGGTCCAGGTATTGTTGTAGAGAGATGAAATGAGATACAGCTGAAGAAAGTCAGTGATCACTACCCCAGACACTGAACCTGTTAGGGATCTCTCTGTATGCTAACTTTTACTATGTATATTTTGTCTTTTTGCTTTCTTTTACCAGTAACTTGTTTCTATTGTGTCCTGCAGATGGGATTTCTGCATCGCTCTGTTTTCACAGTGCACTGAGCAGCTGCCTGCTGATGGAATGTTCCCCTGCTGGTTCTTTTTATTTTTCTCCGGGTCGATGATGATGGCAAACAGGAATAGTCTGAAACAGTCATGAAGTCCAAAAGAGGCTTTCTGTCCAGGCTAATTGATACCATATCATGAAAGTGAAAAGATGAACACAACACCTTTTTCTTGCCTGCCCTCTTTCCATGCCCCCTATTTACCCCCTCTCTCCCCCGTCTTTGAGCTAAGTGAAACGGTGGTCCTTCAAAGCAATTTTCCATGAGTGAGTTTCCCCACAAATTCAGGGGAAAGGACACTTAAAAAGCCCTTAATCTTTCCATGCATCCTACTAAAAGCAGCTCCCATCTGCTCAGGCCCCCTCCTTCTTTTGCCATGCTTTTATCATGGGACCAGAGGTTTACCTGGATTATGCTGAGAGGCCTTCTGTGCTCTGGGGGCATAGCCAGACAACAGATTTTGGGTGGGCCTAGGCAAGAATTGGGTAGGTACCAAGTGTTCTCCCCCCCTCAAAAATAAATCTCAGCTGGTGGGAAACGCTTCTTTCCACCTTGGCAGCAGTAATGCACTGACAACTGAGCATGCGCAGGTGCCGGTGTCATGGAGAGTAGCGTTTTTGTTACCATCAGGGGGAAATCTTCAGCTGGCGGAGCTTGGGATTCCCACCAGTTACCACTAAACATGTGCTACTGTTGGGTGGGCCTGAGCCATACATGGGTGGGCCCTGGCCCACCCAAGCCCACCTGTGGCTACGCCACCACTCAACCGTACTTGCAAATATGGGGTCTGTACATGATGACTTTATTGCTTATTTGGTTTAAAATACCAGTATATATATATATCAAACATATAAATGGCAAGTGACCGTACTCACTTGCAAATGCGCAGTACACTCCGAACGTTGAGTCCAAGCCCCGCCTCCATGGGCGTGGAAATTGGAGGAGGAGGGAGCAGGCAGGGAAGGAGGAGCGGAACTCAGGGAAACACACAGCCGCACAAGGATACCATCGCTACCGCTCCCCCCCCCCCCCCCGAGGTCCCCGCTACCGCACCCCCCCCCCTCAGAGTCGCCGCCGCCCCCACTCCACCCGGCCCGGGACCTCTCTTTGCTATTGAACTTACAGCGCCGAAACTGCAACAGCTCAGCTCCTGTCTGCCTTTCTTCCCTGCCTGTGTCCCGCCCTCGCCGACGTGATGTCACACGAGGGCGGGACAAAGGCAGGGAAGGAAGGTCGACGGGAGCTGATCTGCCTGTTGCGTTTTCGGCACTGTAAGTTCTGTGGTGAAGAGAGGGCCCGGCCCGGGTGGGGGGGGGGGCGGCTGCGGCGACTCCGGGGGGGGGGAGCGGCAACCTCGAAGGAGGGGGGCCTTGAAGCTGGCTGGGAGGGAGGGACGGAGGGGCCTTCAAACTGGGAGGGAGTGCGGGTGGCCTTGGAGCTGGGAGGGAGGGACAGAGGGCCTTGCAGCTGGGAGGGAAGGAGGGAGGATGCTGGACATGGGAGGTCAGAAGGAGGGGGGCCTGGGAGCTGGGAGGGATGGACAGAAGGGAGCCTTTGAGCTGGATGGGAGAGAGGGACGGAAGGGGGTCCTTGGAGCTGGGAGGGAATGGGCCCTTGGAGCTGGGAGGGCAGGGGGCCTTGGAGCTGGGGGGGAGGGCAGGGGGCCTTGGAGCTGGCAGGGAAGGAGGGAGGGCAGGGGGCCTTGGTGAGGGGAGGGGGGAGGGGCCTTGGAAAAAAACACATTCCAATACTCGCCCGTTTTGACGGGCTTAACGGCTAGTATATATATATATGCCAGTAGTTTAAAGGAAATGCAAATCTCCTCTGTTCTTATATAAACCACCCTTATGGCAATAGCAGTGAAAAATTAATAGCATACTAATTATTATAGGTGCATACAAATTCTTAGTTATAGCTTCATTATTTCCTTCACAATCCAGTTCTGTCACATCAAATGCTTCACTTTCTATAGTGAAACCGATTTTTAATTTACATTTAAAAAGAGCTTTGAAGCACCTCAGAACACTTATTAATCAGGTACCTAGCTTTCCATTTTTAGGCTGTTGTGCCACTATTATGCCAAGGATGCGGTTTTCCTGGCGTGCTTTTATTCTGCAAACTGCACAACGGGTAAATGTCTTTTGTCACGCCAAGGCTGTATCTATCTTACTATCTCGAATACAGTGTGCAATATGTTCTTGTTAGTAAATCATCTGGTACCCTATCGCCTAGAGTCAGGTGCCCTGGGCTATTAGATGAGGTAAATGCAAGCTTCAGGGTGCTATAATTCAATAGCAGGGAACTACAGTACAATCAGAGCAGTTTGCAGGAAAGCTCCTCCCAGAGTAAATCTGCTTTTCTGCAGGTAGAAAACATGCAATTATATGCAAATCAGTGCACCAATCACTGCTTCTAGAGGCGGGGATATGAATATAATAGAACTGTTACCTATGGGAGCCATTATGTGACAAATAAGTGAATTTTATGTCCAAATTGCAAGAAAATGTTAAGTTATCTATGGCATTGTAAAATGAGCCTGCAAACACAGCCTCTTCTGTACTTCAGACATGGAAATGACGTTTTGGTAACCACAAGATATAACTGTTGTAGAGATTTATTATCTGCATTGAATCTGTTTTGTAAAGATGAGCTTGCCTTTTGCTTATTACTTAACACAGTAGAAAGAAATCTGCTCCTTCATGGAGATACGGGGTAATAGTCTGTTAAATACCATAACAACAGGCTAGCTTGACACCGTGAAACAGAAAAGTCTTCTTATACAATGCCACAAATGCAATATAACTCAGTAACAACTTCTATCTGACAGTTTATAGTGCTTTGCGATTAAGAACAAAGTTAATCCAATCATCCTAGCCTTCCTTATGTTTACAACAAAATCCAGTACAGCCTATTTTCTTAGAAAGATACCACACCACATGATATGATTTGAAGACAACGTTTCTAGAGCAGCAAACCAAAAACAGTTAAGATAATCGGCACACAAAATGGTAATCTGCATTGCAAAATTTGTCCTACAATGATATTACAGATTTACGGTGTTACCCTGCTCGCTTGCAAATATAAACACATTGCCTCGGGAGGGGGGGGGGTCTTTTTTTCTCGAAAGGTGTTAATTGCTTTAGGCGGGGGGAGGGAAGAAGCATTCCATTAAAATCTAATATGCTTTGGTGCTGCGTGGAGTAGGGCAAGGAGGGTGGGACGAGGTGGGGCAGGGACAACCTCGGCCGGTACTATTATCACCACATCCTAGTGACAGGGATGGGTCTAGAGGTGAGTCGGGGCTTGGCACACTTCTCTGCCTCCAGATCAAGACAGGGCTACCGTCAGGCCCAAGCCCTCCCCACGCCCCTTCCATTTAGCAACCAAGGTAACACCTAACTGGGTATAGGGAGTGCATGTGTGTATAAGGGTATATGATCTGTATGTACATACGTGTATGTGCATATGAATGTGTGTTCGTGTATATATGTACAAGTGTTTCTATGTATATAGAAATGTGAGAGTGTGTGTTGGGGAGGGGGAGATGTATCCCTTGCGCGCAAGGTCACGGTGACAGGCAGTTCCCTCCCCCCAGGGCAGTGCCAGCCCCAGTCCTGCCCCAGACAGCTGATGTCGCGCACATCCACCCATCGCCCGTAGAGTCCACTTCTGCACCCACCTGGCGAATACGCTGCTGCTGCGGGGATGAGGTCCCGCCTCCTGCGGTGGAGGAGGTGGGTGATGAAGCCATTTTCCGGCTCCCTCTGCCACCAGCTCCTCTCCAGGCGGAGAAAGTCTCGGGGGATCACCTCCCTCCCTCTCTCTCTCAGCCTCTCGTCTCCTCTAACTCTAGTCCAGTGTTTGGCACCAGCAGCACCCAAATAACCTCGGATCAGATGGTTGAAATCGTCAGCCTGGTATATATCCCTTTCCCGAAAAGAAGGCGCCGCCTGCCAATTTGAATAGCGCTCTGCCTTCTGCAATGGAGAGAGAGGAGGGGAAGGACGGCAGCGGGGAGCTAATCAATGACCTTTCCCTGCCTGCAAAAGTCAGTGCGGCTGTTCGCGGCCAGCTGAGCGTCGGCTGCTCGCCCTGCAGAGGGCGCTGCTGCTACTGTCTGAGCGGACCCTGGCTGCCTCCCGACGAGAACGGATAATAACCATTAGAATAATGCACCACCGCTAGATGAGAGAGAAGGGAGGAGAGCAATGAACAGAGGAAGGAGCAGGACCGTTCCCCGAGTCTTGCCTCGGTTTTAGTAGAGATGTGGGAGGCTCAGGCGGGATTTGCACCCAGCGTCTTTGCTTTTGAAGGGGAGGGGGAGGGGGCAGAGGAGGCCACAGCCTGGTAAGCAGTAGGATTTATTTGTAGCTCACTTGTAGCACAGTGGGTCATTATCTCCTGAGGGAATGAAGGAAGTCTGCGGATTATTTGCAGCACTGCGCCCAGTGCCTAGACACTTCGCAACTGGAAAGAGCATCTATTTCTTTATTATTGGGATTTATTTACCGCCTTTTTGAAGGAATGCTGTAGCTTGCTGGTGGTGCAGGGAGAGGGCAGGTCAGTCAGGGCAGGGTCTTCTGTCTGCCAGTATGCAACAGTTACTGAATAGGGAAACATTCCTACTGTTTTACTCTGTAAACTGAATGCATCACTGTGTGTATATAGCCACAAATAAAGGTGGTATAGATAACAATGGATATACAATGTGGTGGGGTCTTTGTTTACCTATACTTTTTTTTCCCTTTGAAGGGCAGGGCTCCAAGGTAATTCTGACTAAAGCCTCCCCTCCCTATTGTACATTAGTGACACGGTACCTAGGGGCTCCCTACCAGATGAAAACTTAATGGACATTTTCAAATACTTGCATTCCTTTAACATGGATGAGACCAAAGACAGGAGTAGATGTGAAAATGCATTAGTAATTACTCTAGCTACAGTTGCCAAGTTTCCTTTTCACTAAAGCAGAGGTTCTCTCAAGTACTGTTTCCCCACCTTTAGGCATAAGTTGAGCACCGCCACATCCAGCTCCAGCTAATGACAGCTTTCAGTCTCAAAGAACAAGCTAAGGGAATCTGGCAAACCACTACACACAGTATCATGAATACTTTTAAAAAGATCACCATGAAACCTTATTGCCAAAGTTGAATTTTTCCATGATACCATGTTTTGGGGCTAGTCCAGTGGTTCCCAAGCCTGGTCCTGGAGGCACCCCAGCCTGTCAGTTTTTCAGGATATTCACAATGAATATGCATGGAGAGATATTTGCATGCACCACCTCCACTACATAGAAATCTCTCATGCATATTCATTGTGGATATCTTGAAAACCTGACTGGCTGGGGTACCTCCAGGATTAGGAACTACTCAGCTAGTCTGAATGAGGTAAGCTTTCATGCTGGCCCAGCCACTAGGGAAACTAGATACCTGCCTAGGACAGTACAATTTGGTGGAGGTGGCACCAGCATGGTAGTCATTGTAACTAAACAAGTTAGTGTGGCCAGCATAGGACTTTGAGCATCAGTGCATACTCAAGGCCTGCCATCACCTTCGCCAGAACAGGAAGTTCATAAACTGTTATTAGACTTAGAAAAAATCCACTGCTTATTCCTGAGATAAGCAGAATGAATTCTGTTTTACTCTTTTGGGATCCTGCCAGGTACTTGTGACCTGGATTGGCCACTATTGGAATCAGGATAATGGGCTTGATTGACCTTCAGTCTGTCCCACTATGGCAATGCTTATGCAAGTTTGGAGGGGCAGAATGTAGCAGGTCTTGAGCATATGTGGATATTCAAGGCAGCATGCCAGCCATGCAAACTGTTGTTTGGTGCCAGAGGCCCAGATGGACTTGGTGACAGTGATTTGGAAGGAGGGGTGAGTAGGCCCAGTGGGAGGAAAGGAAACAGGAGATACTGGAAACATGATTTGGAGTTTAAGAAAAGAGGCAGATGTTGAACACCTCAAGAATGGGGGTGTTGGGAAAGGAGAGACAGATACTGAATACCTCAGAGGAGGGGTTGGGGCCTTAAGCCACCCCTGGGGGGAGGGGCTCATGGCTGAAGGCATAGGAGTCAGCTCTGTGGGTGCTGAGCAAGCTCCTTCACTGTGTCATGGGAAGGGTAATTTGTATTGTGTTTGGCATACCCCCCCCCTCTCCCAGCACAGTCCTGAAGTACTGACCCCCTCCCCCATGCCAGGATCCCCTTCTCCTAGCACTTTCTTGCAATACTGAACTCCCCCATGCCAGACCCTACTCTTCCCTCTCCCAGCTCTGTCCTGATGTTCTAACCTCCACCCCCATGTCAGACACCCTCCCTCTTCCAGTCCCTTATATTTGGAAGGCTGACCTCTAGCGCTGGTAGTGCAAGCCTACTACTAGATATCACAGCAGCCATTTTCTTCTGGGAGCTGTTAGAGGCAGAGTGAGTGATGTTCGCTTCTTCCCGACTGACCCCACTGGACTACAAGGAAAGTAGAGGTAGGCCCAGGGGGGGCATGTAGTTGGGTGGGTGGGTGAGGGGGACGGAAGAGGGGGGTCAGTATTGCAGAAAGGTGCCAGGACAGGTGGGGGAGGTGCTGACCATTGTTGGCTAAATTAGATCCAGATGTTCAGTGCCAGACCAGAAATGTGCTGGTTCCCGGGAATTATGCGGGTCTCAGCTGATATTCAGCCAGGACCCACATAAGACATTTGTTAACATTTATTAACCACTTTTATGAAGAGATTCACCCAAGGCTTTGTACAGCAGGTACAGTTTAACATAAAACTTACAATTTTGTTAACAGCATAACAATAGTAAATTAACCAAATATGAACATAAATGTAATCATTGAGGTACTCATGGAAATGGCAGATTGAAATCAGAAATATACACATTTAACAGCACTGGCAGCTAAGATTTAATGCTAAAAAATGTAGGGTCATGCACTGGGGCTGCAAAAACCTGAAGGAACAGTACAGTTTAGGGGGTGAAGAACTTTTGTGCATGAAAGAGGAGCGGGACTTGGGTGTGATCATATGTGATGATCTTACAGTGGCCATACATGTAGAAAAGGCAACAGTGAAAGCTAGAAGGATGCTTGGGTGTATAGGGAGAGGAATGGCCAGTAGGAAAAAGGAGGTGATGACTAGAGAATGACATGGTTACCGTTATCACAGATATCACGGTAATGGCAACACTAAAAAGAAATTACTGTGGATGTGGGAACAAAGCTCTTTACTGCCCCAAAAAGCCTTGGTCCTGTGGTTTAAAAAAAAAAATCCTCCCCTCCCCGCTGGTATTACTTACACTTTCCTGCAACCGGCAGCGCTACGTATGCCTTGTAGTGCTATAGAAGTGATAAGTAGTAGTAGTAGCCAGCAGTGATTCATACAGGCCAGCTCTATGGCCTTCCTCCTGCCAAGTCCCGCCCTTTCTTCTGCAACTTCCTGTTTAGCATCAGGAAGAAGGCCATAGAGCTGGCCTGTGTGAATCACTGCCGGCTGTACTTGAGCTATCCTTAAAGCCACACAACTCTGTCTGAATAAAGCTGAGCAGAACTGGCCTGGGCAACATGTAGAATGCTGCAATTCCTGATCATTGAATCTAAAAAGCTGTGGAGCTGGTATGCAATAGCCAGACAAAGAAAATGTTACATTGCTTCACTGGGCTGCCATCAACAATAGGATAACAATAGGATAGATCTGTTTAAGTACTACATATCAAAAGGTGCAACCATAGATTAGCTTGGAGGAAACCTGAATTCTACTCCACTTCATTGGGCAACAAGACAGAGACATTCACTTGTCCATGGTTGTACAACTGATGAAGTATGCAACTGATCCGTCACTCATTGATGGGAAGGATGCAGCAGCATTCACCTAACTGGTCAGTTTGGACATACCTTAATCATTGCTTATCTGACAGTAAAGGGACAGGATGTAGATATGATGGATCAAAATGGAATGCAGGAAAGTATAAGTGACACACATGCAGGGGGAGAGGATAGGAAGGGTGAAAAGTGTTGGTTGGATCTATGGGGGAGGAGGATGGGAGCTGGAGGGAAAGGAGAGAGTTGCTGGCTAGACCCATGGGAGGAGGAGGGGGGCTAGAGGGATGGGAAAGAGATGCCGGAGCAAGGAGATAAAGGAAGAGGGAGACAAATATGGAACCCACATTGGGAAGGAGAAAGGAAAAGAGGGCAGGCAGGTGAGCCAGATGCTGGAATGGGTGGGTGAAGAGAGGGAGAGAAGCAGGGTTGGGTTGGAGAGGAGGGAGACACATTGGTGTGGAAGAGGAAAGGGGAGAAGAGGGACACAGGGAGGTAACAGAATCAAAAGAGAAATAATGTGCATGGAGGGGAACGCACAGGGACAGGGACACAGACACAAAGGGGAAATGCTGCATGGGGATGGTATATGGACACTATGGAGCTCATTTTCGAAAGAGAAGGGCGTCCATCTTTTGACATAAATCGGAAATCGGTATAATCGAAACCCGATTTAGGACATCTCCAACTGCACTCCGTCGAAAGGATGGTCAAATTTCAAGGGGGCATGTCGGAGGCGTAGCAAAGGTGGGACTTGGGCGTGCCTAATACTTGGACGTCTTTGACCCATAATCGAAAAAAACAAGGACGTCCCTGATGAACACTTGGACATTTTCACCTAGACGTGTTTTTATTATGACTAAGGCACAAAAAGGTGCCCGAAATGACCAGGTGACCACCGGAGAGAATCGGGGATGACCTCCCGTTACTCCTCCAGTGGTCACTAACCCCCTCCTACCCTCAAAAAACATCTTTAAAAATGTCGTGCCAGCCTCAGATGTCATACTCAGGTCCATGACAGCGCATGCAGGTCCCAGGAGCAGTTTTAGTGGGTACTGCAGTGCACTTCAGACAAGCGGACCCAGGCCCATACCCCCCCTACCTGTTACATTTGTGGAGGAAACAGCGAGCCCTCCAAAACCCACCACAAACCCACTGTACCCACATCTAGGTGCCCCCCTTCACCCGTAAGGTCTATGGTAGTGATGTACAGTTGGAGGTAGTAGGTTTTGGGGGGCTCCACACACAAGGTAAGGGAACTATGTTCCTGGGAGCATTTTATGAAGCCCACTGCAGTGCCCCCTAGGGTGCCCGGTTGGTGTTCTAGCATGTTAGGGGGACCAGTGCACTACAAATGCTGGCTCCTCCCACATCCAAAAAGCTTGTATTAGGATGTTTTTGACATGGACATCTTTGCTTTCGAAAATCACCAAAAGTCAGAAACATCCATGTCTAGGGACGTCCAAATTTTAGAATTTGGACATCCCTGATGGTATTTTCGAAATGAAATATGGACGTCCATCTTGTTTCGAAAATACAGGTTTCCCTGCCCCTGGATTTCGCCGTTTTGCAAGGACGTCCAAATCACAACTTGGACGTCCCTTTCGAAAATGCCCCTCAAGCTGGGCAATGTCAGACACAGAAGGGAGATGTTGTTCGACACAGGAGGCTAGGGAGGTAGAGAAGTGATGATGGATGTGGGGATATGAGCACAGGGGAGATACTGGAAAGGGAATTATAGGGACACAAAAGGGAGATGCTGAACGTGGGGACGATATGGCTGAACGTGGGGACGATAGGGACACAAAAATGAAAGATAGATGTACAAAGGGGGCACTCGAGGAAGTTACATGGAAATACTTTTAAAACAAATAGGAGGAAATATTTTTTCACTCAACGAATAGTTAAGCTCTGGAACTCTTTGCCAGAGGAGGTGGTAACAGTGGTTAGTGTATCTGGGATTTAAAAAAGGTTTGGACAAATTTCTGGAGGAAAAGTCCATAGTCATGGGAATTAACTTCTTGCCCTGGGATTGTAGTATGGAGTGTTGCCACAATTTGGGTTTCTGTCACCTGGCTTGACCACTGTTTGGAAAACAGGTTACTGGGCTAGATGGACCATTGGTCTGACCCAGTATGGCTACTCTTATGTTCTTATGTTTTTCTTATTCTGATTCCTTGCCTAAAGTGAAATCTACTGATAGCAGCCAAGATATGCAAGATTCAGTAGTGGAAATTCCCTCCCAAGACTGAATGTTTTTTTTTCCAGCTTTTGGAGATGACAGCTCTGGAGAAGTACACTGAATCCATATATAAAACATATGACAAATGAAATTTCAAAACTGGGGTAGGGTTACCATCATCATATGGAAATATTTTTCTACTGATAATAGGAAACCACATATTCTATATATGATCCAGATAAAATGGGAATCTTGGCTTCTGGGTAGTTTGTAGCTTGTTTTCACAACTGTGAAGGTAAAACAGAGAATATATACTGTAAGTTATCTCTTGACCACTTTAAGGTTGACCTTAAAACTTACCTTTTTCTAAAGGCATTTTGCTGACGCTACACACAGGTGCCACAGGGCTATAGGTATGTTCTCATTCCTGATGCGTGTTCCTTGCCCCCTGCTTTCCTATCATGGGGCCCTTTTACTAAGGCATGCCGAAAAGTGGCCTGTACTGGTGTAGGCACATGTTTTGTACGCACACAGGTCATTTTTTTAGCATGCCTAGAAAAAAAAGACATTTATTTTAGACCAGAAATGGACGTGCAGCAAAATTAAAACTAGCAGGCGTCCATTTTCGACCTGAGACCTTACTACCACCCATTGACTTAGCAGTAAGGTCTCACACACTGACCAGGCGGTAAGCGGCCAGCACACATAAACCGCTGATTACTGCCAGGTAAGCACCATACGGTAGAAAATAGAAATGTTTTCTGCCGCATCTTTTTGATGCACGTACAAAATAGAATTTCCGCCCAGGCCACGCGGTAGTTCCAATTTGGTGTGTGTTGGACACGCATAGGTGGCCACTTGTCTTAGTAAAAGGGCCCCTGATTTTTGTAGTTCTCCGCCCTTACCCATCTATGCTGTTTGTCTTTTTCCTGCTTCCTTCTTCTTCTCTATTCTTGTATAGTCAATAGCAGACTATGGACGTTTCCTCCAGAAATTTGTCCAAACCTTTTTTTTTAATCCCAGATACGCTAACCACTGTTACCACCTCCTCCGGCAAAGAGTTCCAGAGCTTAACTATTCGTCGAGTGAAAAAATATTTCCTCCTATTTGTTTTAAAAGTATTTACATGTAACTTCCTTAGAGAGAAATTGCACTGGCTCCCAATAAAGGAACGAATTAACTTCAAATTCTCCACCCTAGTCCACAAAATTCTTTATGGAGAAGCCCCAGGATACACGAACACCCTAATCAATCTTCCAGCCAGGAATACAGCAAGCACATCCCGTTCAATCCTAAATCTCCATTATCCTACCTGTAACAGCCTCAAATATAAATCCACTTACGCTGTGTCCTTTTCCTTTATCAGCACCCAATTATGGAATGCACTGCCAAAAGCTGTCAAAAGTACTCAAAACCATTTCAACTTTAGGAAATTACTCAAGACCAGCCTATTCCAGAAGGCCTACCCCCAGGCTCCAACATAAAACCCAAAGTCCTTCAAAACAGCATATAACTGGACTCTCTTAACTTTACCCTTTTTCCTTTATACCCTGTTCTTCCTATCCACTCTGACTACCATAATCTATTGTATTTGTATAACTACTGGACTGGTGATAGTCTTTTTGGTCTATTGTAAGCCACATTGAGCCTGCAAACATGTGGGGAAATGTGGGGTATAAATGTGATAAATAAAAAATAAGTAAATAAAATAGTCTGTAAGCTACCTAGTTGGCATTGCTGATAGGTGGGATAGTAATTTCTTAATAAGCTTGAAACTTAAGGTTTTGGTTTTATTCACTGTTACAGGCTCCCATTGGTTGGTGGGCTGCAGATTATACAACATTCAGCTAGCCACAAAACATATCACTTTATATGGCTAAGTTATCCATCTAAAATCATAGGTATATTCAGCCAATTTAAGGAGAGGATCGATATTCAAAGTCATTTAACCAGCCAGAAACTTCTCCAAGCTGGTTAAATCATTTGTGCAGGGCTATCTATTAATATTCAGCAGCTCTTAACTGGTTAGTGCCACTGAATATCGCCACAGACTGCTAAACACAAAGGGCCAGATGCACTAAACAATCGTTACAGCCCTTCCCTTACTGATTCCCTTAGCAAATCAGTAAGGAACGGGCATGCATTAAGGAAAGGGAATGCAAATGAGTTGCTCGTTGTAGCTCACTTGCATTCTCTATCCCATCGTTAAACAGTCGGCCAATCGGCCGGTCAAGCATGCGCAGAGCAGCCAAGCATTATGCTGGCTGCTCTGCGCATGCCAAATATGCCTCCCTGTGCTACCCGGAAAAAAAATGTCCAATTTTGCCGTCATTCCCCCCCCCCCCCCCCCCCCCAAGACACCGCACTGCTCACCCCCTCCGATGCGGCTCCATCCACAGGACAGTGCAGTTGAGGCCGCCCATCCAAAAAAAAGTCCATTTTGGCCGTCATTCCCCCCCCCCCCCCCCCCCCCCCCGCAATGATAAAAACGTCTTTTTTTGCACTGCTTCACTCAGCTGAGAGAGTCTCTGAGCCAATCACAGCACATCTAGCTCAGCTAACCGCATGGTGATTGGCTCAGGGACTTCCTGGTCTCTCAGCTGAGTGAAGCACAGCCACAAAAAAGATGTTTTTATTATTGCAAGGGGGGAATGATGGCCAAAATGGATGTTTTTCTAAAGCGGAGCGGTTTTGTTTTTTTTTTTTTTTGTTACTTTTGTTGCAGTTTTTCAATCCCGCGCAGCCCCAATGAGAGGTACAGACCTCTCGTTAGATTTTCCAGCGTTAAGGCAATCGGAAAAGGTTAGTGCATCTCATTACAATAGGGTTTCTACACAATTTGCTCATCTGCATTCTGTTTTCGTTAGCTGCTACCGTCGTCGGAAAAAAGTCTTTAGTACATGCCAGGGTTTACTACTTGCTCGTTAATGGCTTGTTAATGGCTCGTTAAGTTTAGTGCATCTGGCCCAAAGCCGGCTATTTTGGGGGCAGTTCAGGGGCAGAGTCAGCATTTAAGTTACATTACACTGGGTTTTTATTGACCGCAACAACCCAGTGGGTTCAGTGCAGTTCACATTATAAAAAAAAAAAAAGAAGAAGTAACAGGCAAATCCTGTGAACTAACAGATATAGCATACAACAAAGCCTAAACAAAACAAAATAGTCTTATATTTTAGACCCTGAGGACTCGGAAAATGTAATTGAAAGTTATCATGTAAGCCTCTAGTCCTATTGGATGACTGTACCCAGTTAGATAAATAGGCCAGAGCAGCAGACCCATGAAGGGTCTTAAATATTAATATGCAAACCTTAAAGAAAACTTGTACCTCCAACAAAGGAGAAATTTTATCACTTTTGTGAGCAGAATAAATTAAACGTGCTGCTGTGTTTTCTACCGTTCAAATTCTTTTCATCAATTTTCTTTGACATCCATCATAGATGCAATTACTATAATCTAGGGTAGATAGAACTAGGCTCTGAATGACAAATCTGAACATATGAAACTCAAGCATATTACAAACCTTTCTGAATTTTTCCAGCAGGCAGAAAGACTTCTTTATTAGCACATTCACATGAGACTCTAACGTTAGGGTTCCAGATAAAGTAACACCCAAAATCTTTGTATTATCCTCGGATGGAAAATGCTGACTGGCTGGTTTCACAAGTTGCTATTCCACAGCCGTTTAATCAGACTGCATGAAAGTACTAGGCAGTTAAGGGCTGAATATTGAACTTAACAGTATAAACCCGGATATTCAGTTCCAGTGCCCAGACATGGTTCAGCATTGTATATCTGGGAATAATGCTTCCAGTGGCTAAAAAAAATGTTTACCGCCACCAACTGAATATCAACCCCGTAAATTCTCCACACCTGTAAATACGAGTTTTAGAAAGATGCTATTTACATGTTTAAATCCAGAACATGCACACTTGTGTGTGTTTTTGGTGTGGTTTGAGTGGCAGGCAAGCCAAACCACCACAAGGGTGGAGGTACACAAATTCCTACGAAAAGTAGAATCTGAGTAAAGGGGGAGTAGGAGGAGTAGGCTCTTGAACAACACCAGTAGGCGACGTAGGTTAGGAACAACCTCTTTATTTAAATATACACTCGACTCAACACAGCCGTGTTTCGGCGCAACAGACGCCTTCTTCAGGAGTCTTGTGATATATAAATATACGAATATTAAGCTCAAAGAGAATGAAAGCAAGGCTTCTGCTACAATTGTAATCCACTGCCGATGCAGGAAAAAAGCTCAGCGTATTCAATTGCACTTCTGTGAAGTCAAAAAGGGGTTGGTTTGAGTGGGCCAGAAAAGTTTGCATGTGTTTCTAATTTTATAGTAATACACACACATGTTTAAACATCTGGATATCAGATGTACATCTCTTCTGAGGCACGTGTGTCAGCTAGCAATGCCTCTGGACCTGGGGCTTAACCCAGTAGCTAGGCGACCAGTACTTCTCTAGTGTTAAAAGTCACCTCAAAATTTCAGAAAAGAAAGAGGGTTTTTTTTCACTTGGCTCCTTGACTGTCTCTTCCTGAACATCCAGTTATATAAACTCTTACACATGTAAATGCCTGCAAATACACATGAAAATAAAAAGTAGCATCATTCAGAGTTCTGCAACAAATAGCTGCTCCTGCTGTGCACGCCACAACATACACATGGATTTCCCACGAAGACTGTAGGGAGCTGGACTCGGCCCTGTGCCACACGCCCCCTAGCTCCCCCATCCTAATCATTACGCCACAGCCAAGAAGAAAAGGACTTAATGGACAGGGAGCAGTTTTGGCGCTCCACCTCCTTTTTGCCCTGTATGATTACAACACTCACACAGCCCTCAGTATGGCTTTGTTTCCCACAATCTTTCTATATATATCCAAACATAGTAACATAGTAGATGACGGCAGAAAAAGACCCGCACGGTCCATCCAGTCTGCCCAACAAGATAAACTCATGTGTATACCTTACCTTGATTTGTACCTGTCTTTCTCAGGGCACAAACCGTATAAGTCTGGCCAGCACTATCCCCTGAACAATATCGTGGATATGCCGAAGAGGAGGGGAAGGGCTGCGGCGACTGCCTCCCAGCAGCCGAGGAATTTACCTTCTCTAGGCTCGATTGAGCCTTTTTTACAGAGAGCCGCAGGCATGGTTTCGCCGTCAACGGGCGGCCCGTTCGCTCACCCACTAGCTGGAGAAAGTGGAGTGAACGCTGGGCTGGAAGTTTCGTTGAGCCCGGACGGCAGAGACCCGCCTCCTCAACCAATTGGAAGCAGTTCTCCGACGAGCGCATACTCGACCGCGAAGACCGGAGAGTCAGGTAGCGGAGGGGAACGGGAGGCAATTCTAGCCTCGTCGGAAGGTCTGGGAAGTTTGTTAACTCCCAGCCTAACTGCTCCCACAGAAAGAAGATCTGCTGAGGAGACGGTAGGAACAATGGGGAACGTAAGTCTGATACACATTGAGACAGAAGAGATATTTCCTTTTAAAAAACCTACCGAAGTAACTTTAGACAATCTTTGGCATCTAATTGTGGAACTTGGTAAGGCTTTATGCCCTCAGACTAAAAAGATGTCAGAAGAAATTGCCTTATTGGATGGGAAACTGAAAGAAGTAGAAATTAAACTTAACTCTGTGGCTTCACAAACTGAAAACTTTGAAAAAGAAATACAACAGATACAAACTGTGCAAACAACAACTGTTAAAGATTTGGTAAACCTAAGGAGAAAATCGGAGTTTCTTGAAAACAGTCTTAAAAATAATAATTTGCGTTTTATAAATTTTCCCTTGCAGCCTCTGGTTTCTCCGAGGGAAATGTTAAGAAACTACTTTAAAGAAGTCCTTGAAATTGGTGAAGATCAATTTCCCCCTATCTCCCAGGTTTTTTATATCCCGGGTAAAAAAGATGAACAACATTTAAATAATCAGGCAATAGATGTCTCTGCATTGATAGAAAGCTTAGATAGCGAAAAACCCACTGCTTCAACCTTGCTTGCCACGGTGGCGCTGACCTCAGACAAGTCATGGATATTAAAAAAATTTTTCCTAAAGAAAGAGAAAACCTTTAGAGGATTACAAACTCGGATATTTCCTGACTTGTCGAGGGACACGCAGAAGCGCAGGCAAAAGTTCTTGCAGTTAAAACAGGAGACGCTCCAATTAGGAGCAACGTTTTATTTAAAATATCCATATAAATGTTTGGTTAATTATCAGAATGTCAAATATGTGTATTTTGACCCTTCCCAATTATGTTCCTTTTTAACATCCAAGAGAGCTCTATAAGTGAAGTTATTCCTGCCTGTAATGCTGAAATCTTGTTTATGGCTATAGTGTATTTGAAATGTTTAATTTCTTTTCCTTATATCTCCAGTTATTGATAACTTGGACTCACCATTTGTGGACTTTAAAGCATCTAAAAAGGGAGATGTTTTTCTTTATTTTTATTTTTGAGGAAATTCTTTGTAAATTAGTATTCTTTAGCTGCTTTTTTCTGTCAAGTAAATTTACTTGTGATTTATTGAAATAATAATAAACAAATAAATAAATAAAAAAAAAAAGCACTGCTTCACACAAAGGATAGTTGATATGTTGTGTATGACAAGGTATGTGAAGGTGAGAATACTACTACAAGGTCATTATTCCACTTTAAAAGGGGTCTTGACAGATCCCTGCTAGCAAATGGGATCACAAGATACAAGCATTGCATTGTTATATAACTGGCTTTATAGACTAAGTCATATGGTTCCTTCCATTTGAAACTGTCTACTGTCTAACACTTCTCATGTGACAGGCAGACAGACAATTTGCTGAAACCCTGCTGGAGGAAATTACAATGCTATATAATGTATCTGCATATTATAATTTGCTTAATAGACCAGGAGAAAAACTACTGTACTGGAGGTGATTTTTTTCCTAGTAGGTATGAAAAATGTGATCGATGTATGCTTATGTTTATTAGATCACTTGATATACCGCCCTTTTGACTGGCAATCAGAGAGATTTACAGTCTAAAATATAGGAACTACAAAATCATAACAGAAAAGTCATATAGCAGAAGAAAAGGGACACAGAAAGTCAAGATGGGTGCATATGTAAATGCTAGGTAAGCATGCAGAGCTATTCTATAAATGACATACGCATATCGCTTAGCGCATAAATGCAAGGGGGCATTAACAGGGGAGGAGCATGAGTGGAACATAGGTAGGAATAATATTTATGCATGTAACTTATAGAATACTGTAACTGTGCCACATTGAGCGCAGTACATCTTTTATCTTGTTTTTTATTTTTTATTTTTTATTTTACTTCACTGTTCAAAAATATATTATTGTATATTTACATGTTTAAATTAAAATTAATTTGTTTTATTTAGACTCCTGACGCAGGCCAGTTGGGCCGAAACACAGCTGTGTCGAGTCATATCACCCTAATAAATTCATCATTTTTTTATCCTTTGCATTTTGCTTGTGTCGTCTTTTTTCTGGTTTTTACATTTTACCTACCATTTCATTTTTTAGTTTTTTCTTTCCTCATCTATTTTTTTTATTTTTTTTATTTTTTATTTCTTTATTAATTTTGTTCTCGTTTTTGCTTTTTTCTCTTTTTTTCTCTTTTCCTTTTCCTTTTTTGCGTCATCTTCGCTGTTTTTGATAAATAACATTCAGGTATGCACACATGCCTGTTGTCAACATGGTGTAAATGGGTGCCTAAAAGTCGGTGTGTTGATGCTGTTTTACGATAGTATTCTGTAATACAATTTTGGTGCCAAGATAAAGACCATCTAGCCTAACCAGTCTGCCCATCTATGCCATCTACTAATCCCTTCTTCTCTCTTACAGGCAGATAATCAAAAGCAAACGCTGGCGCTAGAGGCTGTTAGCGCCATACTAGCGCCGGCATTTACTATCGCCCCATGATCAGAGCCCTCGAGCGTGGGAAACAACGCGCTCGAGGGCTCTTAGCACAAGTAGCATGCAAATGCATGCTAACCAGGGCTCTTAGCGCAAGTAGCTTACAAATGTATGCTCCGAGCTGGCGTTAGGATTTGCAGATCATTGGGGAGGAATGGTAAGCCCTGTCCAGCATGCATTTGCATGCTGGCAGGCCCTCATTCCCCCCCCCCCCCGCCCCCGCCAGCAAACCTGCCAGCGAGGGCAGTTGAGGACATCCAAAATATGGACGTTTCTGTGACAGAGCAGTTGAGAAAAATTTGGATGTTTCTGCAACGGGCAGCTAAGGACGTCCAAAATTGGATGTTTCTATGAGAAAGACATCTTTCTCATAGAAACATCCAATTTTGGATGTCCTTAATTGCCTGTTGCAGAAACACCCAAAATTTGGACGTCCTCAACTGCCCCGTCGCTATACCTCCGACACCACCTTGAAATTTGGCCGTCCCTGCAACAGGGCAGTTGAGGACGTCCATCTTCTGATTTAAAGATGAGCGTCCTTCTCTTTTCATTGGTCTCCAGCCCAGACCTGCCAAACAAGTGCGGGAGGATTGTGCTGAGCGCATGCTCAGGCACA